>NC_133043.1:1530000-2793333 GCF_048771995.1 Taeniopygia guttata
CCCTGGCGTCCCTGCGTCTGTCCGGCCTCCTTACATCCATCTGTCCATCCAGCTGTCCATCCCTCCCTGCGTCCATCTGTCCATCTGTCTGTCCATCCAGCTGTCCATCCCTCCTTGCGTCCATCTGTCTGTCCACCCACCCCGCACTTGCCTGGCTCACCGTCCATCCCTCCCTGCATCCGTCTGTCTGTCCAGCTGTCCATCCATCCCTCCCCGCATCCGTCTGTCTGTCCAGCTGTCCATCCATCCCTCCCTGCATCCATCTGTCCATCGCCCCCTGTGCCCATCTGCCTGTCCGTCTGTCCCTTTCTGTGTCCATCCGTCTGTCCAGCCACCCTTCTGTCCCTTTGCCAACCTGTCCGCTGTCCCTCCAGCCATGTCTCTGTCCATCTGTCTGTCCCTCCACTTGCCCATCCGTCCTTCAGTTCTGAGCTTGTGTCCGTCTGTCCATTCCCTTCCTGTCCCCCAAATACTCCGTCCCCGTGTCCCTCGTACCCCTTGATGTCCCTCTGTCCCCCCATGTCCCTCAGTCCCCCTGTGTCCCTCTGTCTGTCCCCAATCCCGTGTCCCTCTGTCCCCAGCCCCATCCCTCTGTCGTCGTGTCCCTCTGTCCCCAGCCCCGTGTCCCTCTGTCCCCGTGTCCCTCTGTCCCTCTGTTCCCGTGTCCCTCTGTCCCCAGTCCCGGCCCTGTCCCCAGTCCCGTGTCCCTCTGTCCCCACTCCCGTGTCCCTCTGTCCCCAGCCCCCTGTCCCTGTCCCCAGCCCCATCCCTCTGTCCCCGTGTCCCTCTGTCCCCAGTCCCGTCCCTGTCCCAAATCCCGTGTCCCTCTGTCCCCACTCCCGTCCCTGTGTCTCTCCCCGTGTCCCTCTGTCCCCAATCCCGTGACCCTCTGTCCCCCCGTGTCCCTCTGTCCCCACTCCCGTCCCTGTCCCCATTCCCGTCCCTCTGTCCCCAGTCCAGTCCCTGTCCCCACTCCCGTGTCCCTCTGTCCCCCTGTGTCCCTCTGTCCCCAGTCCCGGCCCTGCCCCCAATCCCGTGTCCCTGTCCCGTCCCTGTCCCCATTCCCGTGTCCCTCTGTCCCCCCATGTCCCTCTGTCCCCCCATGTCCCTCTGTCCCCCCGTGTCCCTCTGTCCCGTCCCTGTCGCTGCAGTGGCGCGCTGTGGCCGCCAGGGGGCAGTTCGGCCCCGCGCGGGCCCGGCCCCGCCCGCAGCGCCCCCTGCCGGCCGGGGGTGAGGCGTGGGCGGCGCGCGCCGGAGCCGAGAACAAAAGCGCGCCCCGACAGCCAATGGGAGCCCGGCTGCCGGCCCGGCCCCCGCTGATTGGCGGAGGCTCCACCAATAGCGAGGGAGCGCTGCCCGTCCGTCCGAGCCCACGTGGGGACGGGGAAACGGGGCCGGGGTGGGCAAGGCCCGACCCAACCCCGGTACACCCCTGATCGACCCCGATCTACTCCTGATCTAACCCTGATCCACCCCTGATACAGCCCTGATCTACTCCTGATCTACCCCTGATCCACCCCTGATCGACCCCTGATCCATCCCTGATCCAGCCCCGATACACCCCTGATCCAGCCCTGATCTACCTCTGATGTACCCCTGATCTACTCCTGATCGACCCCTGATCCACCCCTGATGTACCCCCGATACACCCCTGATCGACCCCTGATCCATCCCTGATCTACCCCTGATCCACCCCTGATCCACCCCTGATCTACCCTTGATCTAACCCTGATCCACCCCTGATACATCACTGATCCAGCCCCGATACACCCCTGATCCAACCCTGATATACCTCTGATGTACCCCTGATGTACCCCTGATACACCCCGGATCCACCCCTGATCCACCTCAGATCCAGCCCTGATCCACCCCTGATCGACCCCTGATATACCTCTGATGTACCCCTGATGTACCCCTGATCGACCCCTGATACACCCCTGATCCACCCCTGATATACCTCTGATGTACCCCTGATGTACCCCCGACCCAGCCCCGCTACACCCCTGATCCAGCCCTGATACATCACTGATACATCACTGATCCACCCCTGATCCACCCCTGATCTACCCCCGATACACCCCTGATCGACCCCTGATCCAGCCCCAATACACCCCTGATCGACCCCTGATACATCACTGATCCACCCCTGATACATCACTGATCCACCCCTGATCTACTCCTGATCCACCCCGATCTACCCCGATCTACCCTTGATCCATCCCTGATCCACCCCATATCCACCCCTGATCCACCCCTGATCTACCCCTGATACATCAGTGATCCACCCCTGATATACCTCTGATGTACCCCTGATCCAGCCCCGATACACCCCTGATCCAGCCCCGATACACCCCTGATCGACACCTGATCCACCCCTGATCTACCCCTCATCCATCCCTGATCCACCCCTGATCCACCCGATTGATCCCTGATCTACCCCTATTCCGTCACTGATCCATCACTGAACCACCCCTGATCCACCCCTGTATTCCTGCTCCATCCCTGATCCATCACCAATTCATCCCCGATCCATCCCCAATCCATCCCTGTATCCCTGATCAATCCCCGATTGATCCATCCCTAATCAACCCCCTGTATTCATCCCCAATTCATCCCCGATCCATCCCCAATCCATCCCTGATCAATCCCCAGTCCATATCTGGGGGTTCCAGGCCTGGTGGCAGCTCGAGGGAACTGAGGCAGAGCCGAGAGCGGAGCCGGCGCCAGCAACGGTTCATATATTTATTCATAAGCCAAGTTATCCATAAAAAAGTTCCATAGTAAAAGGCCTTTACAGGAATGGCGGCTCATAAAACCTTTGTTTAACCCTTTGCTCCTTTTTTTTTTTTTTTTTGTCCTTTTGGGTTATTTTTTTTAATCCTGTTTTGTGGGATTTTTTATGTTTTTTAGTGTTTACACTGGAAAAGCCCCTGTACATATTTTCCAGGCAGCGGCGGCGGGACGGGCCAGCGTCCGCCGGCCCCGCGGGGTCCCCGTGGTCCCCCCGGGGTGTCCCCCCCGCGGTCACCCCACTATTGCACTGGGGACGGCAGCGCTGGGGGCCGAGCCCCCGCCCTGGCCCCCTCTGTACAGCGCTCCCCGCTGTCCCCGTCCCCCCGGCTGGGGGACACAGTGCACTGAAACGACCCCTCCCACCCCCTTCCCCGAGGATTATTATTATTTTTTTGTGATTTTTTTTTCATCATTTTTTGTCTTTTTTTTTTTTTTTTTTTTTTTTTTGCTGTTGTTGGGTTTGGTGTTTTTTGTTTTTTTTTTCCCGCCCCCCTTTCTCGCTTTTCCATAAAACTTCCCGGAAGAAATACAATATTTACAGGCAAAATAAATAGAACAACACACCTGATTTCTGCTTCACCTGCTGGCAAACAGTCAGAGGTACTAGGGAAAGTTATGGCTTGTAGGGGAGCCCCCCCCACGTCCCCCGATGTGCCCCCAGTGTCCCCACGTCGCACAGGGTGGGCACCCCGGGGGTCAGCGGGGGCCGGGCACCCCGGGGGTCAGCACAGGATGGGCACCCCGTCGGCGGTCACCAGGCGCCCCGTGGTGGGGTCGTAGGTGCCCGCCAGGTAATAGAGGTCCTGGCGGTCCTGGCAGCGGCGGCCGCGCGTCAGCTGCTCGTAGTGCTCCCGCCCCACCACCTGGCACTTGTGCGAGATGGTCTGCACGTCGTTCTCGTCCTCGTGGCACGACTGGTACAGCGCGTTCTGCGGGGACAAGGTGCCGTCACTGCTGCTGCCCGGGCTGCCACGCGGCTAGCTGCTGGGGGATGTGGCTACCTGGCTGGGGATGTGGCTACCTGGCTGGGGAATATGGCTACCTGGCTGGGGATGTGGCTACCTGGCTGGGGATGTGGCTACCTGGCTCCTGACATGGCTACCTGCTGTAGGACAGGGCTACCTGCTGTGGGACATGGCTGCCTGGTGTGGCACAGGGCCACCTGGACAGTGACAGGGCCACCTGGTCTGAGACACCTGGCTACCCGGCATGGTGCATGGCTACCTGATGTGTACGTGGCTACTTGACACCATACATGGCTACCTGATGTGGTGCACAGCCAGGCTTGGCTACATGACATGGGACACGGCCACCCGGCATGGCATGTGGCTACCTGACAGCACACCCATGTACCAGACATGGCACATGGCTACCTCATGTGGTACATGGCTCCTTGGCATGATACATGTCTTTATGTGTGGCTACTTGCCATGATGCACGGCCACACGACATGCTGCCTGGCTACCTGACGTGACGTGTGGCCACCTGAGCTGGCACGTGGAGCCAGCCCTGCCCTCACCTTGCCGTCGCTCTGGCGCTTGCCCAGCTTGGTCTCCTCGGGGTGGTAGAACCACTTGACCTTGACCACCATGTTGCTGGCCCAGGACTCCCACATGCTCTCGATGCGGCCGATGTAGGGCAGGTTGGGCCGCCCGGCCGACAGGAACACGGCGCAGTCGCCCACGCGAAGCGTCTCCTTGCCCCGCACGATGGCCTTGTAGAACAGCTTCCGCGCCTTGCCCTTCATGCCGCGCCGCTGCGGAGGGGACACGGGCTCGGCGCCGGCACAGGGACCCCCAAACCCACGGGGGGACACGCGGGGGGCTCACAGAATGAGGGACACGGCTGCTGTCACCAGCACTGCCAGCTCAAGGGATGCAGCTGGTGTCACCACCTCCCTGTGCTGCCATTTGCAGTTGGTGTCACCAGCTCCTACACTGGCTGCCAACGTGCCACCAGCACTGGGCACCCACACGTCACACATGACACATGTCACAGCTGGTGTCCCCAGCACCCTGAGCAGCCCGGGCTCTGCCTGCAGCCCCTGGCACCTGGCACGTCCCCAGTGTGCACCTTGCCCCTTGCTCACAGACACCCACCTGCCCCCTGCCCCGAGCTCTGCCTGCTCCTTTCCCCCCAGACCGTGCCCAGCTGGGTGCCCATGGCGGGCACAGTCTGTGCCAAGAGCCGGGTGCCAGCTGTGCCACCGTGGGGTTCCTTACCTGCGTGGGGTTCCCCGACCACCTCCAGAGCTGGCGTGCGGGCAGGAAGGCGGAGATCTTTGGCCGGTTTTCCACCGAGGGCAGGCGCTGCCGCCGGGAGAAGTCTTTGGCTTTGGCGAAGCTGAGGGGATCCTTGCGCTTGAGCTTGGCCTTGGGGCCGCTGGCGGCTGCCTTGGACAGGAAGCAGCGCTGGGGCGCGGCGCCCTTGGGCCGCAGCGCGTCCGGCTGCGCCAGCAGCGCCGGCACCGGGTGCGACAAGCAGGTCTGCAGCAGCAGCGCCGAGTCCTCGTCCTCCGAGCTGTAGGAGGAATCCTCATTGTCCGAGGAGCACAGGCTGGACGTGGAGATGGAGCCGGAGCTGGACGAGGTGGAGGAGCCCGAGGAAGAGGAGGACACGGAAAGGCGCGTCATGAAGCGCGAGGGGACGTCGGCGCCGAGGCCACCCGCGTCCTCGTCCTCGTCCATGTCCGAGTAGGAGCTGTGGCAGTCGCTGTCGCAGTTCAGGGCGAAGTCCCCGTGCCCCGAGTACTTGCGCAGCGCCAGCCCCACGGGCAGCGGGTGCGCGGCCGCGCGGCCCCTGCGCTCCCGGCCGCCCAGCCCGGCGTGGCCGTAGCCGTGGCTGCCCAGCGGCCGCTCCAGCCTGGCCCCAAAGTCCTTCTCGGCCAACAGCAGCGCCTTGCACGTCTTGTTCTTGGGGGATGTCACCCCTTCGTGGTCCAGCTTGACCAGGAACTCGCTGCCCGCCGCCTTCCTGCGCCCGCTCCTGCCCACCTCGGCCTCCAGCCGCTCGGCTTTCTTGGAGCGCAGGAGCTTCTGGGCCGCCGGCAGCACCAGGCCGGCGCCGGCGCCGAAGGAGCCGTAGGAGCCGGCGATGCGGCCGAAGGAGTCGGCGCCGAAGGCGTTGCCGAAGACGGGGGCGGCGAGGTGGTGGTGGTGGTGGTGCAGAGGGAAGAGGGTCTCCTTGGCCCGCAGCTTCTTGGCGCTGCCGTTGACCTGGAAGAGGTTCTGGAGCACGGCCGAGCCTTTGTTCGCCGCCTTCCGCTTGGTCTGTGCCACGGCGGCCCAGCTGAGCAGGGACCCTCCGCGCCGCCCGGCCGCGGAGTCACCCAGTGCCGGCCCCCGGCCCCCCGACAGCCCCTCCATGGCTTTGCCTGCGGAACACAGGGGTCAGGAGGCACGGGAGCAGGGGGGAAGGGATGCTCGGGCTGATCTCCGCCCCTGATGTGCCACCCATGCCTCCAACCCCAGCTCCTCACTTTCCTCTGCACCCCAATATTCCCAGCCCCCTTAAGCGCATCTTTGCATCTCAGCATCCTTCCATACATCCCTGCATTCTCCCATGAATCTGTTCCCCTGCCTACATCCCAGCACCTTTCCCTGAATCCCAACAGCCTTCCCCACACCCCAGCACACTTCCCAACATCCCAGTATCCTTCCTCTATCCCAGACTCTTTCTCTCATCCCAATGCCCTTCCCCCATCCCAACACCATCCCCCTCATCCTAGCCCGGCAGGTGATTCTGCTCCTGCTCCTCCATACCGCTTTTCTCCTTGCCGGCCGCCTTCCTGCCAGAATTCCGGGGGGGCTGGGGGCCGTGGTCGGGGCAGAGTGTGGGGGGCAGCGCCCCAGGGCTGCCCACGTCGCCACACGCCCGCTTTGCCCGCCGGCAGGAGCTGGACACCAGCAGTGCCGGGGAGGGCTCGGTGCCTGCAGAGAGTGGGGGGGTCAGGGTAGCCCTGTGCTCCCCCCACAGCCCCCCATCCCCTGATCCCAGCCCGCCCCTCACATTGGATCTTGAAGTCGGGGGGCAGCAGGCGGATGTTGGACACAGCGATGTGTCCCGTGTCCCCATCATCGAACTCCACCAGCACGGCCTCGGCGTCCTCCTCCTCCTCGTCGCTGGAGGAGCCTGCGGCACAGGGGGGCTGTTGGGGCGGGCAGGGGATGCCCAGCACTGCCCACCCCCCTGGCTGACCCCAGCCCCCCTCACCTCGCACCACGTTCCCCGGATAGAGGCACCGGGATTTCTGGCTCCAGTAGGCACAGACGCGGGTGCCGGGTGGAAGGCTCCGCCGTGACTGCGGCCGAATGTCAAGGACCTGGGGGAAGCAGCGTGTCAGGGTTTGTGGGGGCTGGGACCCCCTTACTGACCCCTCACCCCGATCCCCACCCCGACCACCCCACTCACCGCCTCCTGCAGCAGCTGCTCCTGCGAGTAGATGTGCTGCCGGTTCCCCCGCTCCCCCTCGATGATGATGCTGTAGCTGGGGAGGGGGCACAGAAGGGGTTCAGCACCCACCTTGGTGCACCCCTCAAATGTCTGGGACCCCCGGGAGCCTCCACTCACATGTCGGGGGGCTGGATGGTGCGCACGCTGCCGGCGTAGAGCAGGCTGTCCTCCTTGGGGATCAGGATGTGCAGCCCATCCCGCAGATCCTCCTTCTGGATGGCGCAGGCGTGGGGCACCCCTCCGCGTGCCCCCCCTGCCAGGCAGCCTCCCAGCTCCTCCTCCTCCTCCGAGAAGCTGCTGTTGTCGTCGAAGTCGAAGTCGTCCTCGACGGTGAAGCTCTCCAGGAGTTTGCTGACGGCCCGGCCCTTGCACTGCAGGAGGAGGCTTGGGGTGGGTGGGGGGCAAACGGCGCCGTGCCAGGGTGGGGGGCACCTCCCACGGGTCTCACCTGTTTGGTGGCCACTTTGCTCTTGACCTTGGCCAGTTTCTTGCCCTTGCTCAGGATGGTCTTGGCGCTCCGGGGGGAGAGGGCCAGTGAGAGTGCCCCGTTCTTGCGCTGCATCGCAAGGGGAGGTCAGGGCCGGCCAATGACCCCTCTGTGTGACCCCAGCCCACCCCAGGGCTCACCAGGGCCTCCCACCGCCCCGAGTGGCACCCCCTCAGCTCCACCAGCACCTGCAGCCTGCGTAAAACCTGCCCCCATCCCTCTGCACCCCATGGTTCCATCAGTGCCCCACAACCATCCCAAAAACCTGCACTCACGCTTCACTGGAACCCCACCTCTGCATGCCCTGGTCCCATTGGTGGCTCCAGCCCATGGAGACGCCACATCCCCCTGCCCCCGATCCCAGGGGTGCCCCCAGCCCAGCCCCACTCACCCTGAGGGCCGCCTGCAGCCCTTTGCTCTTGCGGGTGCCCTTCTTGCCCCTCTCTCCCAGCCGGGCCCCCTCGTCCCGTGGCCCCAACAGCCGGGGGTCAGTGCCCCCAAAGAGGCTGCTGGGGGGTCCCGGGGGGCTGGGGCCGCCGGGGGTTGGGGGCCTCAGGCTCTCCTTGGCCTTGGCTTTCAGCTTCTTCTTGCTGCCCTCGGGGCAGCCTCCCACCTTCCGCCGGCCCGGCACCTTCTCCAGCTTCCCGGCTGTCCCCGGCTTCACCGGCCGCCGCTTGATCTTCACCTCCCCCTCGGGGCTGCCCAGGCGGCAGGGACCTGCCGGGGAGAGGGGTCAGGGCTCCCCACGGGGTGACAGGGCTCAGGGGACCCCACGGAGGCCCAGGCTTGCAGCACCTCACAGTTGCCCACCCGGTCCCAGCAGGTGCCCCCAGGGTCCTTGCCCCTGTGCCTGCCAGCATTCCCAGAGAGAATCCCATTACCTAGCAGCCCCTGCCTTTCCTTTTTCTTCTTGGCCTTCTCATTGGCCTCCATCTTCACCACGGAGGACGGGGAGGGCCCCAGCACAGCCACCGGCCCAGTGGGCAGTGACAGCCCCGGCTCCTCATCCCCCTCCTCGCTGTCCGTGTCACCCTCAGGCTCGTCTGCAAGGGGGGAGGACAGTGGTGAGGGACTCCCACACACAGGGGTGGTCCCTGCACCCCCAGTGAAGAACTGGGTGAGTTGAGGCCGCGTGTGACCCCCTGGCACGAGCTGCACCCCCCATCTGTCCTGCCCCCCCAGAGACCCTGCACCCCCAGCTTTGACCCTGAACCCCAGTCCCATGCCAGACCCCAGAGCCCCAACCCCAACCTCACATCCCGTCCCCATGCCAGATCCCACATCCCCGTGCCCTGTCCCACAGCACCTCACAAGCAGATCCCCATCCCGCCCCTGTGCCTCCTTCGGGACCTCACCCCACCACCCCACCCCAATCCCACAGCCCACCAGCCCACCCCTGTGCCCGCCTTGCCTCTGAAGTGGGGGGGCTGCCGGGGACCGGGGTCCTGCCCCTGGTACTTGGAGCCCTTGGAGCCCTTGGGCCGGTTCAGCTTCTTCTGGATGCGGGCAGCGGGGTTGGGGTCCCTCCGGCGGAAGGGGCTGAGCCCGGGGGGCAGCCCCTTGCCCTTCACCTTCTGCTTCAGCTGTGACACCCCACGAGTCACCACACAGGGCAGAGGACCCCACACTGGGGGGACTCAGGGGGGGGTTGGGGGTAGAACACCCCCCCAGACCCCATGGGACTCACCGGGGAGCCCTGGAGGCTGCTGAAGGTGCCTCCAGTCAATTTGCTCCTCTTCTTCTGGGGCTCAGGGTCCCCCCTCAGCTCAGCACACAGCAGGGACAGGCTGGTCTTCACTGCCCTGGGGGGGCACAGTGTGGGCACGGTGCTCGCAGGGCCCCCAGGGAACCCTGCACCCCCTGGGGTATCCTGCACCCCCAGATGGAATCTGCACCCCTCAGCTTCCTCCTGCATCCCCCAGAAGGATCCAGACCCCAGTCTGGTGGCTCCTGCACGCCCCAGCTGCCATCTCCTTCCTCCCCTCCCTCCCCTCTCTCACTAACGTTTAGTGACATAAAACCTGCAGATTAATTTTGTCCCCTGGGCCCAGGGGGGACACGTGGCACCAGTCACTCACTTGACCTTGCGGCTCTCGGCCCTGCCCAGGGCACTGGAGTGTTTCCTCTTCCTCGGCCGCCCCGGCCCGCGCCGCGCCGGGCTGCGGGAGCTCTCCTCACGCCTGGAGAACAACGGGGGCACCCTCAGCAGAGCCCCGGGGCGAGGACAGGCCCAGACTCACTGCACAGATCGCTGTCAGTGCTGTCCCCAGGCTCAGGATGGGGACAGGGATGGGGACGGGACGTACTCGTGGTCGTGGCGCCGCTGCAGCCTCACCAGCTCCCGCTGCTTCTCCTTGTAGCGGCGCTGGAGCTCGGCCAGGCGCATCCGCACCTCCACCTCCTGCGTGTTCAGCTGCTCCATGGCCGCCTTCAGCGGGCACACCTGGGGGGCCAGGGGGGGTTTGGGCACAGCTGGCAGTGCCTCAGAGCCAGGGCTGAGACTGGGCACAGCTCACGCCCCTTCCCGCTCCCTCCAGGAGACACTCACGGCCTTGGTTTTGGGGGTCCAGGTGTACTTGCGCCGGGGGACGCGGGCACGGGGCGGGGGGGACACGGGCAGGGGGCTGAGTGCGGGGGGGCTGCCCTCCCGTCCTGCCGCCTCCACCAGCGACCAGGCGGCTGCCACCGTGGCCAGGTTCTGCAGGTTGAAGGCCAGCAGCTCCTCATCCTCACCTGTGGGCACGGCAGGGCGTCAGCAAGGACTGACATCCCAGAGCCTGCACTGGCTCCTGGGTGGGCTGAGGGGCACAGGAGCAGACCCCCGGCTGGGAGGGCCACGGTGATTTGCCCCATATGCCCCCGCGCCCATCCCACCACCCCATCCATCGGGACCCCACAGGCATCCCTTGCCCCACGCTGTCCCCACCTGAACCCAGCACTGGGTCCCTCCCACCCGCAGGGCTGGGGATGTGCCAGGCTGTGTGGCCATTCCCGCTGGGGCCCCTGGGATTCCCTGGGGAAGCTGAGCTGGGAGGGAATCCCGGTGCCTGCCTGGAGCCAGCACTGGAGCCGAGCCTGGCTGTGAGTGGGGCGCGGCACGGCACGGCACGGCACGGCACGGCACGGCACGGCACGGCACGGCGCGGCACGGCACGCAGCCCCCCAGTCCCACAGGGCACTGGAGGGTACTGCAAGCACCAGGGGTGCTGGCAGTCACCAGGGCACGCCGGGGACACCGGTGGCACCGGGTGTCACCCACCTTCCCTGGCCAGGTCACAGCGGCGCCGGCGCAGCTCCAGGTCGGCGAGTTCGCTGAGCAGGGCGATGCCCGGGATCCCTGAGGGGTGGGGGGCAGGCGAAGGGGGGGCTGGGGGGGTCTCCTCGGGTTCCTCCAGCGCCGGCAGCTCCCCCAAGTCGATGCCGGCGGCGATCAGCGCCTCCAGCCCACCCGCGCAGCCCTGGTGCCCGCTGGGGACGTCACCATCCTCCTCCTCCTCCTCCTCCTCATTGCAGCTGCCCTCTGGCTCTGAGCCATCGCTGTCGCCTTCCTCCTCCTCCTCTTCCTCCTCCTCTTCCTCCTCCTCCTCCTCCGCAGCGGTGGGCAGCGGGGAGCGCACCCCCTCGGGCCCGGGGTGCTGCTGCTCCGGCGCTCCCTGCGCCGCCTCCCGGTGCCCCCCGAAGGGCTCCTCGGTGCCGGCCCCGGTTGGCGCGGCCGCCCGCTCCCCGCAGAGCGGTGCCGGCGGCAGCAGCAGGTGGTGCCGGTGCAGCAGCGCCCCGGGACTCTCGGCCGGGGGTTCCCGGGGGGGTCCCGGCTCCCGCAGCGCCTCGGCCGTGGTGGGGCTGAAGGTCCGGGACTGCTCGGGCTCGGCGGGCGGGGAGCCGGCGTGCACCGGGTCGGGGTCTGCCGGCTCGGCCGAGGGCGCCGCGGGGTACCCCATGGCGGTGGCGGGATAGCCGTAACCGGGGGGCAGGTCTGCGGGGAGCGGCGATCATCAGCCCCGGTTCCCCCCGGCCGCCCTCCTCCCGCCCGTCCCCACGGTCCTACCTGGCTCCAGGGGTTTGGGGTAGCGGCGCGGGGGCTGCCCCTCGCCCCGCTCCTCGCCGTCGCTGCCCTTGCTGGGGGTGGGCAGGGGGCTGGCGGCCGGAGAGCGGGGGGCCACGGCGGGGCTGGCGGTGGGGCAGGCGGGTAAAGTGCAGGGGGCCGTGGGCAGCGTCACCGGGCACTTGGCCGGGTGCCGCAGGGCCGGCGAGTGGCAGCACGGGGACAGCTTGGGGGGCGCGGGGGCCGCCGAGGTCAGGCCCTTGGCCGGGGGGTTTAAGGCAACTGCTTTGTGGGAGGGTTTGAGGGGCTTCTCGGGGCCCCTCTCCTCCAGCTCCAGGGGCTGCTCCTCCGGCTTCCGCTGCGTGGTACAAGGAGGTGACACGTGTCACATCCTGCCCCACATCTCAGCCCTGCATCCCACTTCCCCATCCAGCCCCATGGTCCAGTCCCGGCCCCACTGCCTGTCCCCACCCCCTCAGTCCTCCACATCTGCCATGCCAGTCCCATAATCCACCCTCTACCCCAACCTCCATCCCACCCTGCAGCCTCCAGCCCACCCCATGTCCCATTTATTTTATCCCATCCCATCCCATCCCATCCCATCCCATCCCATCCCATCCCATCCCATCCCATCCCATCCCATCCCATCCCATCCCATCCCATCCCATCCCATCCCATCCCATCCCATCCCATCCCATCCCATCCCCCTGGCACCTGGCCGTGCACCTGGCGCTGGATCTCGAGGGCCTGTGCCGCCCGTTGCTGCTGCTGCTGCTGCTGCTGCTGCTGCTGCTGCTGCTGCTGCTGCTGCTGCAGGGCATAGAGCTCCTGCTGCCGCAGGAACTGCGACCGTGGGTACACGGGGAGCTGCCCCGTGTGCTGCAGGTGGGCACTGGGACCCCGGCCCGGGTACATGGGGGGCCACAGCGATGCCTGGTCCATCACATCAGCTGCCAGCAGAGGGGGGGCAATTGGAGACCCTCTTCAGGGTCACCCCACAGACCCCAGCAGTGCACAGCCCCAGTCCTGTGACCCTGGCAGCACACCTAGAGACCTCCATCTCCCAGCCCTGAACCCCAAAAGCACCTGCAAGGACCCCATACCCCTCCCCTGCAGCCCCAAAAGTACCCCCAAGGACCACATTAGCCATGAACTCCCAAAAGCACCTCCTGTGATCCCCCCATCTCCCACCCTGCAACCCCAAGTACCTCCTCTCCTCTCTCTCTATCTCCCCCCAGCGTCCAGGACCGCCCTCCCCAGCACATGGTGGGGTCTCAGGCTCACCCAGCGTGTGGGGGGTGCCGTGGGTGGGCGGCTCCGTGGGGAGGATGACGAGCTGGGCAGGGGGGTCCTGGGCGAGGGGGAACACGGGCTGCATGGCGCTGGGCATGGAGGCAGGGAAGGCAGGGGGCAGGTTCTGGTGCAGGGCAGGGTGCCCGATGCCTGTGGGGATGGGAGGGGTCTGTCAGCACCCCACTGCTGGGGTTCAGCACCCACCCAACTTCCCCCAAACCCGGCACCGACCGTAGGAGTGTCCCCCCATCCAGATGGAGGGGCTGCGGGTGCGGGGCAGCCAGTGCGTGTGGGCAGGGTGGGCGTGGGCGGCGGGGTCCCCCCCGAGCTGCCCCGCCGGCAGCGACGAGCCCCCCGGCATCATCAGATGGGGCGTCAGCTCCCCGGGACACCCCCCCGATGGGTGCATCCGGGCAAACTCCACCAGCTCCTTGTTGTCCCTGCGGGAAAAGGGGACACACAGAGTGTGGGGGCAGCGTTGGCATCACCCTCCGCTGCCCCCCCAGCACCTCCAGGGACCCCTATCTTCCACACCTGCGCCCCGAAAAGCACACACCGCACATTTTCCAGCCCTCACACCCAGCTCCCCCCGTCCCCAAGCAGCACCCTGGTCCCCATCACTCACTGGAGCAGGATGTCCCTCCCGGGCAGCCCCAGGCGCTCCTCGCACAGCCGGCCCCGCTCCTCCTCCGCCTCCAGCTCCATCAGGTGCACGGGGCGCGCGGTGCCAGCTGCCACGGGGACACCACGGTGGCATCAGCGTGGCACTGCCAGACCCGCCACCCCGGCCCCGTCCCCAGCCCTCACCTTTGACTCCAGCGGCCGCCCGCTGCCGCCCGCTGCCGCCGGCGCCACCGGTGCCATAGGGCTCGTGGCGGCCCAGCGTGTCCTTCTGCCGCGCCACGGCCACCGCGATGCCCACGGGCGGCTGCCGCACCTCGCCCTCGGTGCCGCCGGGGCCCAGCGCCTCGTGCTCCCGGCCGCGGGCACAGTCCGGCCGCTCCAGCTCAGGCTGACCCTTTCCCGGTGGGAATTTGGCATCCTGGTGGGCGCAGCTGCCCTTGGCGCTGCCCAGCCCCACGAAGGGGGGGCCCTTCTGCCCCCCCAGCAGCGCCCCGTTGCTGTACTTGAGCAGGTTCTTCATGGCCGACACCTCGTCGGGGGCGTTGGGCACCTCCTGCGCCCGCACCAGCCCCGCGCCGAAGGGGTCCAGGTAGGGCCCCCCCTTCCGCTCCTCCGCCACAGCCAGGGGGGGCCCCTGGCCCTGCACCCCCCAGGGGGGCAGGGGGTGCCCGCCGTAGCCCAGGCCACCCAGCTCCAGGGGCTTGCGCTTGCCCTCGGCCGCCTCTGCCTCGGGGTGCTGCTGGTGCCGGATCCGAGCCACCTTCTGGGCCGGGGGGTCCTTGGGGGGGCCCTTCTCTAAAGTGCAGCAGGAGGGGCCGACGCGGACGCCCAGAGGGTCGGGCCGGGGGGCGCGGGAGCAGTCGGGGGCGGGCGGCACCTCGAAGTAGCCCTTCTCCAGACCCGCCTTGGGCGCGGGGCACCGGCCGGAGAAGGGGGGTGCTTCGGCCGCGCCGCCCCCCAGGTACTCCAGCCCCTTCAGCCGGGTGCCCGGAGCCCCCCAGTCCAGCCGCCGCTCCGCCGGCCCCTCGGCCTTCAGGGGGTGGTGGAAGGGGGCACCGTAGGGCTCAGTGCCCGCCTCGGCGTGCCGCTCCTTGCCGTCCCCGCGCTCCATCCCGCCGGATTCCGCCTGGAAGGAGCGGCTCTTGTCCGTCGGGGGTCCCACGGAGGGAACCAACGTAGCCCCGCTGAGCTTCAGCTCGCGGGCGGGGGGCTCGGGCAGCGGGCACAGCACCTCGGGGCCGGCGTGGAGCGGGAGGCAGGGGAAGGAGCCGGCGGCGGGCACTGTGTAGGACACGGCGTGGTGCAGCATCTGCCGCCGCTCCACCGCCTCGCCGTAGGGCTGGGGGGCCTCGGGGACCCCCGGCTCCCGTTCCTTGGGGGCGCAGCGGGCGGCGCGGGGCAGGGCGCTCCCGGCACAGCTGGGCAGCGCGGCGCGGGCACCGTCCCCGTCCAGCCCCTTGGCCCCCAGCAGGCACGAGGCCAGGGGTTTGGGGCGTCCGTCAGTGGACCCCCGCGGCGGCACCCCCTCCTTGCAGTGCCCCTCGGGCGGCACCGGCAGCACCGCCTTGTGCCGCTCCTTGGGGTCCTCCTCGGGCAGCCGCTCCTTGGGGTCCCCTTTGCCCCCCTTCTCCTTGCCCGCCAGGAAGCGCTCGTAGTCCTTGGGGGTCTTGGGGAGGGGGCCGGGGTCCCGCTCCCGGCTGCAGGAGCCGGCGGGGGGCCCGGGGGCGGCGCGGGCGATGCCGGGGAAGCCGTGGCTGGCGGGGAGCAGGGGGGGCTGCGCCGGAAGGTTCCGCAGGTAGAAGTTATCTGGAGGGGAGGGTGATGGGTGAGACCCCTGCACACCCCCCACCCAAACAGCGGCCGTGCCAATGATGGGAGGACTGGGATGAAAAGCTGGGCTCGTTAGGTCCATGTCCCCCATCAGAACCCCGTGAAAAGCAGGAGCAGGGCTGGGACTGGTACCCACTCCCCACCCGCTGCCCCAGAACCACCTGCTCCAGCACCGAGCCCCCACCCCGACATATGCCCCCATGGGGGTCCCTGGTGGCCCCGGTACCTGCCTTTCTGGCTCTCGTAGAAACGGTGCTGGCCATAGAGCACGTTGCCATTGCCGTGGTGGTCCAGGTGGCCCATGGGCAGGAAGGTGGAGGCCAAGCTCCCGGAGAAGCGGGGGTATCCCGGAGCTGGGGACACAGAGTCAGCGGGGCTGGGGTGGCACCTGGCCCTGACATCCCAACCTGCACGGCTCCAGCTGGGAGCTCTCTGCAGAGCCCGTGATCCCCTCCAGGCCGGACCCCTCCCACCCTCTGGGAACCGGGGGTGGGGTTGAGACCCCCCGCCAGCCCCGTGTCAGCAGTGGCCGTGCTTGGCTCGGCTCGGCACTGCTCGGGCGGGCTGTCCGTCAGTCAGCCGCGTGCGCTGCCCGTCCCCGTCCCCCCGTGCCCCCCCGGAACGCCGGGAGCCAGCTGGCAGCCGGTCAAACTACCAGCCGGGCAGGCTGCCAGGGCCCCGCGCCAGCGCCAGCGCCGCCGCCCCGCTCCCGCTCCTCCGGCGGGACGGAGACACCGGCGCACGGGGGGCATGGGGACCCGGTGTAACCAGGGCTGCCCCCGGGGTCCCCACACTGTCACCTGCCCCAACAGGGGCGTCCCTGTCCGGGTTCATCGTCACCAGTGACACGAGGTGGCCTGGCCTCAGCTGGAGCTCTGCAGCCCAGCACGAGACTGTCCAGCCCCCCTGAACCCCAACTGTGGGGTCTAAGCCCGCTCCCTGTGGATGCCCAGGGTGTTTTGGGGCACAACAGTGGCCAAACCCACCCTCATCACCCAGAAGCCGCTGACCCAGGGGGTCCAATCCCAGACACGTGGCACCGGGCCGAGCCATGACTGCCTCCGGCCACCCCAGACCCACAGCCATCCCCATCCCGGTGCCCACTCACCTTCGTGGGAGTGGGAGAACCAGATCTGGGAGGTGCCGGAGTGGGGCCCGCAGAAGGCCGGTTCTGGGGGGGAGGCGGCGGGGCCAGCGGGGTGGCTGGGCCCCCCCGAGCCCAGGCTGCCACTCAGGAAGCCCCCCATGAAGGAGGAGGGGGGGGCACTCCCCATCAGGCTGCTGCCGGCTGCAGGGAGAGGGCACAGTCAGGGCTGCTGACAACAGTCGGGGGGCCTGAGGGCAGTCAGGGGGGCTGTGCGGGCCCTGCTCCATGACCCAGCAAACCTCACTCCCTTGTGCACACACAGGTGTGCACGGCTGCCACGGCGCTGTGCAGCCCACGCTGCACCGGTGCATCCCCATGGCACACCCAGCCCT
Source organism: Taeniopygia guttata (assembly GCF_048771995.1). NCBI lineage: Eukaryota > Metazoa > Chordata > Aves > Passeriformes > Estrildidae > Taeniopygia > Taeniopygia guttata. The sequence goes on from NC_133043.1 coordinate 1,547,001, forward strand.
CGTGCCACATGTGTCCCTCGTGGGACTGTGTCCCTTGTGCACACCCAGCTCCTGTGCACACACTCCCTCGTGCTCACAGCCCTCGTGTCACCCTGTCCCTTGTGAACATGCTGCCTGTGCACGTCCCCTCTGAGCCCCCACGTCCCCTGTGGGGTCACATCCCTCACGCACTCCTGTCCCTGACACCCCCAGCCCCAAGTGTGTGAGGCACAGCAGAGCCATGCAAGGGGCACCAGAGCCCTGCCCTGTGCGTGCCCTAAGCACTCACACACGTGTGCCAGCACGTGGGGGGCTCTGCACACGCGTGTGGCTCCCCACACTGCTGCTCCCCCCCAGGGGACACCGGCTGCTCCCAGTACTGGGACAATCCCAAGCTCCAGGGACAGGGGCTGTGCCAAGCAACGTGGGTGCACACGTGTGGGGTGTGTGTGTGCACATGTGTGTGAGCACAAGGAAGGGGGACAGCCCTGGCCCTGACCCTGCTGCCTCCCCCACAGCCCGGGGGGGCCCCCAACACCCTTGGGGAGGCCCATGGCCGGCGCTCCCCATCCCGCCCCCCATCCCGCTCCCATCCCAGCCAAGCCGTGAGATCATGGTGGAAACTTCGGAGCTGGTGGCCAGCGGCCGGGCGGGGGGAGTGGGGATGGGGGGAGCCGGGATGGGGGGAGCCAGGATGGGGGAGCTGGGACAGGGGAGCAGCTGCCCCTCACCGTGTGGGCCCGCTCCCCGTGTCTGTGTGTGCCAGAGCAGCCGTGGCACGGCTCGGCACGGCTCAGCACGGCTCGGCACGCGTGGCGTGGCGCGAAGCGCGGGCTGGCTGCCCGCCCGGCCGGGGCAGGAAGCGATGCTTTGCTCTCTAAGCCGGCCCACGCTCCCCGGCTAATCCCACCGGGATGCCTCTGGGATGAGTGTCGGGATGTGGTTTCAGGCAGCTTCGCTCCTTCCTCCGTGGCGAGGCCGAGCCGGGCAGGGCCGCGTGGGCCGGGGGCACGGCCGCATCCCACCCACATCCCTGGGAACGGACACGCACCGGGATGGGTGGGCACATCCCGCTGTGCCAACGCGTCCCGGGGGATCCCTGCCTGGCGCTGCCCGCACAAACCCACCCTGTGCACCACAGCCCCGTGCAGGCGTGGAGCCGGCAGCGTGCCGGGCGGCTGTGCCGGGCGGGAAGCCGAGGTTTCCAGAAGGAGACTTTTCTGGAAGCTGAGAAACGGGCTGGAAAACAATAACCTCACACCCCACCCCGATGGCAGCGGGGCCGGGGTGTCCCGGGAGGGCTGTGGGGCCGCCGCTCCCCACCGCCCACCCGCTGACTCACAGGTCCCCTGGTGCGTGCTGGCCCCGTGGCCAGCGCTGCCGATCCCACATTCCCGCTCGATCCCACATTCCCGCTCGATCCCACATTCCCGCTCGCCATGGCCCCCTGCACACCCATGCTCTGCCACGCTCAGCACTGAGCAGGGGCAGGCAGCAGCCGCCTGGTTCTGCCCCTCCAGCCACGGTGATGGCGAACACAGGACAGGGACGGGGCACTGAGGCCGTGCACAACTCGTGTCACCGGTGAGCCGGAGCAGCCCCTGCTGCCGGTCCCCGAGACCGGGCACAACTCGTGTCACCGGTGAGCCGGAGCAGCCCATGCTGCCGGTCCTGAGACCAGGCACAACTCGTGTCACCGGTGAGCCGGCAGCGCGGTGGCTCCTCCCCGGGCACAGCACGGTGGGGCGGGCTGCCAGCACGGCACAGATGGGCTGCGGGGTCCCAGCCCGGCCCCCCCACCGCCCCCCGGCAGCGTCACCCTGGGAACTCCCTGGCTGGGCTCCCCGAGGCCGGTGCTGTGACTCAGCCCCGCCGGCATCGCTCCCGGCTCCGGCACGAAATTTCCCTTGGCTCTGAATCCGCAGAGGGTCACACGTGTGACAAGTGTGCCAGGTCTCAGCACGGCCACACCGACGGCGCTGAGAGGGGAGGGGGGCATTGGGGATACTCAGGAGGGGGCAACAAGAGGTGCTCCCTTCCCTCCAGCTGCTCCTCACTCCCTCTCCAAGTGCAGCACAGATGGGAATGTGTTGGGAAGACAGAAAGTTTCAGGGCCAGCATATGGAGAGGGGGCTGTGGTCCTGGGGGGGTTCAGCCCACGGCTCCTCTGGGATCCCCAAGGCAGTGACAGACCCAGGACGGTGGCGGGGGGGACGTGCGTAGGGTTGGGTTTCTCCCTCGGCTATTTTGGGGCTGGAACATTCCTAATGGAGCTGAGGCGGCGGGCGGAGGGCCGGGAGCTGGCTGTGACCCTGGCAGGGGCAACCCGGGCCCCCCCAACTGGGCAGGGGGTGGTGGGCAGCCCCCCACGTGCTTCACAACCCCCACGGCCCCTTTAAAAATTTGGCAAACAGGGAATAAATGGGTTCTGACTCCCTCGGTGCTGTAATTCCAACTGAATCCATATTGTTACAGCACTAAATGAATGCTGCAATGGTGAAATGCTGCCGAACGTGCCCGAGGGGCCAGGAGGGTGATCCCAGTGTTGTGTGATGGGTTATCCCCTCTGGAATGCCACTGGCAGCTGTGCTGGCCACAGCCACTGCACACTTAGTGCTTGCACACTCACTGGGGCCACATGTGCAGAGGACTCACGAGGGGGGTGGACAGTCCTGGCACAGCTGGGAAACACTGCTGGCATGGCTGGCACACACCACTGGCACAGCTGGCACACGCGTGTGCTCAGTGCACGCTCCCTGCATGCATGACTTAAACACTCTGAGCACGATTTGCACACCCAGGGCACAACCTGACACACACGTGCCTTGGAAGACCTTTGTTGGAGCACAGGGAAGCCAGGGAGTGCCCAGTCCCGGGGGTCCTGATGTCCCACCCCACTCCTGATGTCACATGGATGCCATGCACATGGACTCTTCCCAGGAACCCTCCAAAATGTGGGTCCATGGGCGCCCTGTGCAGTTCCTGTGAGCGTGACACATGTGGGTCCTGGTGGGGGGAGGACTCGTCTACCCCCACGTCCCTCAGGGCTGGGGGACCCCAGCACGAGGCAGGGGTGATGCTGTGGGGCAGTCAGAGCACAGGCAGAGCTGGGGGTCCCGAGGAGCTGGGGGCACCCAGAGTGGCCCCAAAATTATACGTGGAGCCCATCCACCCCGCATTGTTCCCCAGGCAGTGCCAGGGGCTGGTGGCAGCTGTCCGTCCCCCAAGGCCTGGCACGTAGTAACATCTCTGCCTGGATCCAGCTCATGACTAAGGAACAGTGGAGGCACTCGGGGATGACTCTGCGAGAGCCGGGGAAATTCCGCGGGCTCTGGGTTTCTGCACATCCCACTGCTCCCACCGGCCACGCTCGGCCCCTGCGCCTCATGGCTACCGAGGAGTAGCCCAGTTAATCTCCAGATCTGGTTTAACTTTGACACTTACTTTGGCAATGCGCCGCACGGGGGGTTGGGGGGAGCGGGGAGCCCCTGCGCTGGAGCTGCGCCGGAGCTGCACCGGAGCTGCGCCGTGGCCTCCAGCCCCTCGTCTGATCCCATCTCCAGGCAAGCAGCGATGCAGAGCGGCTGCAGCACTGGCACCTGGCCCTGTGTCACCACCCAGCCAGGGGTACCGTCCCCACCTGCATCCCGCCATCACCCCCCAAATCCCCCCTCAAAGCCGTGCCAGGAACTGCACAGCACCCAGCCTGCGGCGCGGTCCAGGGAGGGGACGGGTGTGGGAGCTCATCCAGCCGCTGGGATGCACCCTGGGATGCACCGGGACCTGCACTGTCATGGCCAGGCTGTGTGCCAGCACCAGGATGAACACCAACACTGCCACTGCCAGCATGCGGGGCAGCACTGGGACGCACACCGGGACGCACACCGGGACTCACACCGGGACGCACACCGGGACGCACACACACACCCCAAGGGTCAAGCCGCACACCGGCACGGCCACACTGCTCCTGGCTGAGGGCTCAGCCATGGTGACACAGTCTAACACAGTCACAATTCTCCGCTAGTCCACAAAACCATCCCAAAGGCAAAAACTGCGGCCAGGCCCCAGCGTGGCTCAGACAGGCCTCTGCCACAGTTTCCCACCCTCCGTTTGTGGCAGAGGCACCGGGAGCCCCGGCCCTGCTCAGCACGGCAGTGGGACCCGCTACAATTGGGGTGCAGGGGCTGCACCCTGCCTGGGTGGGCTCTGGTGGCTCCGGGGGTCTCCATGCCCGCCTCGCCGGGCGGTGCCGGTGCCAAACCCGCCGCCAACCGGAGCGTTCGGTCCCACGAACGCGCGGCCCTGAGTTACGGCTTTAATAAAATCAAGGAAAACAGTTTTATCTCCCGTCCCCAGGGCGGCCGCCGGGCCCGGCAAAGGCTCCTGGGAGGTGTAGTCCGGCCCCACGCCGGGAGCCATTTGGGGGAGCGCGGCCGGAGCCCCGCCGAGCCCCCCGTGCCGCACCGGCATCGCCCCGCCACGGCCAACCGCGGGCTGGCTCCGTGCGCTGGGTGGGGTAATTATCAATCATCGCCGTTAATTACCGCGCCACGCTACCACGGCTGCCGGCACCGCGGCCGGGCCACGCCGGGGGACACGGGGTGCCGGGGATGGGGACCCCCCTCCCGCCGGCACCGTGCCGGCCGTTAAATTATCCGGTTTATCCGCCCCAGCAGCGTTCCGGCCGCGCGGAGCCTCAGAGCGCAGCTCGCTGGGAAGCGCTCCGGCTGCGCCGGCCTTGCCAAAGCCGGAATATTTTTAGCTCGTTCTGTTGTTGGGTTTGGCTTCTCTGGTTTTTTTTTTTTTTTTTTTTTTTTTCCTCTGGGTTTTTTTTTTAATTTTTTTTTTTTCGGCGCGTTTCTGCCGGGGTATTTTTAGCCGGATCCATGTTATTTTAACAACCTCCGGTGCATTCGGGCTCCCATGTGTCGCCCAGGCCCCGGCGGGTGTGAGGGTCCTGCACGGGGACGCGGCCGCGGCGGGAAGCCGGAGGGAAGCCGGAGGGAAGGCAGCAGCACCCCGGCGCTGGCGTCCCTCCGGGATCCCCCCTACGGTCACCGCGAGCCGGAGAGCAGCCGAACCCTCATCCCGGGGCCGGGCTCCAAACCCCCATCCGCACTCCTCACCCAACAAAGCTGGGGAAAGGCAGGGTGGCCCCCCGAGCCCGGCGGTGGTCCCGGCAGCGGGGCCGCCGGCACAAAGCGAAACCGCCCCGGCCGCGGGCCCGATCCGGCGCCGCCTCCCCGGCACCCCCCGGTGCCCCCCGCTTTCCACCTCCTTCCAAGAACCCCCACGGCTGCCACCCCCCCGCGCCGGCCCGGCCGTGCCCCCCGCCCTAATCCACGCACTAATTGTAATCCCATTAAAGCAGATATAATTTTATTAGTATTCACAGCTCATCAAGGCGGCGACAATAACCGGCGCTGCCGCCGTGCCGCGGCCAGACAACCGCCTGCGCCGGCGGGAAGCGGGAGGCCCGGAGCTGCGCCGCGCCGAGCGGCACACGGCTCCCGCTCCGGCTCCATCCATCCCGGAGCTCGGCAGCGCCGGGGGCTCCCCGCCGGCTGCGCCCTCCGAGCCCCCGTGCAGCGAAGCCCGGTACGGGCGCCGTGCAGCCCGGTTCAGCCCTGCCCGGCCGCAGCCGAGCACATGCCGCAGACAAAGCCGCGCGGGCAGCTCGCCGCGGATGCCGGATCCGGTGACCCCGCGCCGGTGCTGCTTGGCCGTGCCGAGCTCGGCCGTGTGCCGCGCTTTGTCCGGCTCCGGCAGCTGCCGCGGCGAACACGCGCCGCGAACCCCTTCGCACCCTGACACTTCGGCGCCGAATATCGAGCCCGGGCTCGGTGACCTTCCACCGCCGCCCCACGGCCCCGCGCATAACGGCCTCCTTGTTCGCCCCGAACGCGCCTCCTCGTCCCGGCTCCGCGATCTCGCCGGCGCAGCCCGGGGTCACGCTCCTCCCGCGCCGGCGGAGCGGCTGGGTGGGGGGGGATGTCCCCCGTGTGCGTGAGCCCTCACCCCAAAACCACCGGCGCGGTGACAGCGAGGTCGGCACAAAGGGAGGCCGGGCTCCCGGGGCCGTGCCGAGCTGCCGGGGCCGTACCGAGCCTCCTAGCCCTTCCCGGCCCCCCACACCGCGGGCGCCCCGACCCCTCTGACCTGTGTGCGTGGCCATGGAGATGGGCGCCGGGAAGTACTTGGTGGGCTGGAAGTGTCCGGGGGGCTGCACGGCCCCGTGCGCCGACCCCGCCACGCGCCCCGTGCCGTGCCGGTGGCCCAGGCTGCCCCGCTCCGACAGCAGCCGCGGCGGGGGCGCGAAGTCACGGCCGTCCATGCCGGGGGCACCCACCCGCGGGGGGCTCGGCGGGACCCCGACACGGCTCGTGGGCGATGCTCAGCGCCGCGCCGGGCCGGCTCGGCGGGCGTCTTGCCGCGCTCCGCGCCGGGGCTGTCGGTTCATCCTCCGCTCCTGGCACGGGGAGAGAAAGGAGAGAGTGAGAGCACAGCCAGGGTGGGGGTACGGCCATCACTGCACCCCAGAGACCCCGCGCCCCAGCACTCCGCTCCCCGTTTCCCCGGTACACAGCCCGCTTTCACCGCGGTTCGCAGGGCCCCGCGTTCCCGGGTACCACCGGCGCACGGCCGCCGCTCTCTGCCGTCCCCGGAGCACGGCCCCCCCTTTTCCCAGTACTCCCAGTTCATGATCCCCAGTTTCCTCAGCGCACAGCCCCCCCCGCTCCATGTTCCCGGTGCTCCCGGAGCGCAGCTCCCCCGCTATCCAGTGCTCCCGGCTCCCAATCCCGGTTGCCCGGAGCCCGGGCCCGGTTCCCGCTGCTCCGACCCTTTCTGGCCGCTGCTCGGGTTCCGGTTTCCCGGCCCTCGGTTCTTTTATCACTCCCGGTTCACCGACCGTATCTCCCTGGGGCTCGGCCCCGCTCGCCCTCGACTTCCCCGCTTCCCGTTGTCTCCCCGGTGCTCAGCGCCTCCCTCGCTGCGGTTCCCCGGTTTCCTTCCTTCCCCAGCCCCGGTTCCTCGGTGTTTCCCCGTCTTCCCTCCAGCCCGGTTCCCCCAGCCCCGCTTCCCCGCTATTACCCGCTGTCCCGACCCTCCTCGCCCCGGTTCTCCAGTCCGTCCCCGGCGCCCTGCCCCGGTTTCCCGGTATTTCCCCGCTCTCCCGGCCGCGGTTCCCGGTCTCTGCCGGTGCCCGGCCGCGGCTCCCGCCCGCCGGGTCATTGTTCTGGCAGCGGCGGGGCCGGGGGGCCCGATCGGGCGGGGGGAGCCGGGCACGGGCCGGGCGGCGGCGAACAAAGGGGCGCGGGGCGGCGAGCGCGGCCGGGGGCGCGGGGGGCCCGGCCGGGACCGCGGGAGCGCCGGGGCGAGCCCCGGGGGAAGGAACACGGGCCGGGAACAAAACGTGTATTTCCTTAAATAAAGCTGAGGAAAATATGTGAAAAAGGATGTTTTGCCTTTTTTTTTTTTTTAATTTGAGATTTAAAAAAAACCCAAAAAACAAATGTGAAGCGAAAAAAAAATAATGGTAAATAATTAAAAGGGAAAAATATTTAAAGCAAAAAATTTAAGACAAAAAGGGCTCGATGCGAAAATGTTTGAAGGCGCAAACGGTTTAATGAAGCAGCGTTTGATGAGCAAATGATTTAATGAACAAATGTTTTCACGCACAACATTTTAATGAACAAAATTTTAAGGCGAAGCGTTTTGAAGAGACGAGTTTTAAGGGGAAAATGTTTTACTATATAGAGATGAAAGGGAAAATATGTTTTAATGGGAAAAGATGAAGGGGAAAATATTTTGGTGGAAAGAAATACAGGGGAAAATATTTCGGGGAAAAAAGATTAAGAGAAAAAAATATTTTTGTACGAAAAAGACGAACGTAGAAAATATTTTGATGCCGGAAAGATGCAAATAAATATTTAGGAGCAAACAAATAAAGCGAAAAGATAAATAATAAGGTAAAAGCGCAAAAAAAAAAAAAAGGGAAATCTGCAAAAAATAAATTGAAAAAAATGCAAAATAATTAGCGCCACAAAAATTTAAAACGCAATAAATCCAAGTAGGCAAAGAAAAAAAAAAACATAATGCCCAAAACACAAATAAAAATAATGCCCAAAACGCAATTAAAAAAAAAATTAACGCCCAAAAACCAAAATAAATAACGCCAAAAAAAAAATTTGTTAAGGCGTAAAAAAAACCCAACAAAACAAAACAAAAAAAAAAACCCAACAAAAACAATAACCCCGGAGCGCCCGAAATTAAAATAACCCCCAAACAACAACAACAACAACAACAAAAAAAAACCCACCCGCGGATCGCAGTTACTTACCGGAGGGGCGTTCCGCGCGCGGGGCGAGTGCGGTCCCGTGGCGGGGGTGCGCAGCGTGCTCCTGCCGGTGCCCGTGCACTGCCCATGCACCGGCTGCTCCTGCAGCAAAGGGAACCGGGGGTGTGTGGTTGGGGGGGGTGGGGGGGGAGGGAAGGGGGGGTGGGAAAAGGCGGGGGGGGGTGGGGGGACCCCGCCGCGCCTCCCGCTCACGCCGCGCGTTCTCCGCCGGGGCGGGCGCGCCCCGCATGCTAATGAGCGCGTGCCCCGCGCGCGCGCCCCCTCGCTGATTGGCCGCCGCGCGGCGCTCGCGCCCCGCCGGCCATTGATCCCCCCCTCCCCGCCCTTCTCCCGGCTCCATTCTTCCTCCGGCGCGCGCGCCGCGCGTCAAGAGAGCGCCGCTCCCGATTGGCCGGCGGGCCTCCGGAGCTCCCGCCAATCGGCGCGCGGCGAGCGGCGCGGAACGGCGGCGCCTAATTCAAGCCCGGCGGATGAATGGGGAGGAGGGAGCGGCGCGCAGGCGCAGCGCGCGCTCGGGACGGAGGGGTGGGGGGGAATCGCATCGCTGCGCGCCCCCCGCCGCAGCGCGCGGGCCCCCCCCGCGCCGCGATTGGCTGGCGGTGCGCCAGCGCGCTGTCAATCACGCAGTGTAAACAAGGCGTTGATTGGCCGGAGCCGCGGGCGGTTTCAAGGCGCCCCCTCTGAGGGGGGTGAGGGGGGGACACGCGCGGCGGGGGCGGTTTCCAGGCCCCCCCGCGCACACCCCGGTGCGGCCCGGGCCGAGCGAGCGGGATCAAAGAGCGGCGGGCGGGCACGGGCAGCGGTCCGTACCGCTCCGTACCGTACCGTACCGTACCGTACCGCCGGGGCACACCGGGCAGCGCCTCCGTACCGCTCCGTACCGCCGGGGCACACCGGGCAGCGCCTCCGGACCGCTCCGTACCGTACCGTACCGCCGGGGCACACCGGGCAGCGCCGCCGCTCCGCTCCGTACCGCTCCGTACCGCACCGCCGGGGCACACCGGGCACGGGCCGCGGGCAGCGCCGCCGCTCCGATCCGCCGGGGCACGCCGGGCGGGAGTGGGCAGCACGGGGGTAACCGCGGGCTGCGGAGTGTGAGTGGGACAATAATGGGGTCTGTGTGATGTGGGGGGGCTGTGCGGTGTGAGCGGGACGATATGGGGGGGCCATGTAGAGAGGAAGGGGGGCTGTGGGTTCGGGGGATGTGCAGTATTGGGGGGCGCAGTGGGGCGGTTGGAGTGGTTGGGGGCCCGGCGAGGTGGGGGCGTAATGTTGGGGGATGTGCAGTGAAATGTTGGGGGGCTGTGCAATGGAGGGAGTCATACAGAGCAATGTGTGGGGCTGTTGGGGGGCTGCGCAATGTGGGGGGCCTATGCAGAGCAATGTGTGGGGCTCTGCAGTGTTGGAGGGCTATACAGAGCAGTGTGTGGGGCTGTGCAATGTTGGGGGGCTATACAGAGCAGTGTGTTGGGGGGCCGATGCAGAGCAGTGTGTGGGGTTGTGCAGTGTTGGAGGGCTATACAGAGCAGTGTTTGGGGCTGTGCAATGTTGGGGGGCTGTGCAGTGCAATGTGCGGGGTTGTGCATTGTTGAGGGGCCATGCAGAGCAGTGTTTGGGGTTGTGCAGTGTTGGGGAGCCATGCAGAGCAGTGTTTGCAGTGTTGGGGGGCCATGCAGAGCAATGTGTGGGGTTGTGCAGTGTTGGGGGGCCATGCAGAGCAATGTGTGGGGCTCTGCAGTGTTGGGGGGCTGTGCTCAATGCAGCTGAGGGGCTGTGTGATGTGGGGGGGCTGCTCAGGCCGAGGGGAGCCTGAACGATACCAGGGACCACACAGCAGGAACGGGAGCGGGAGCAGCACCGGGGCTACCGGCAGCGGCTGCCACCGGGATTCCTGTCGGGGCACTGCGGTGTTTGGGATTTTTTTTTTTTCCTTTTTTACAATAAAAGGGTGTAATTGATTGAAAATGCTGAAATAAATCCCGATGGCTCCTAACCACGATTAGATTACGGCGGGCGATTCATTACGTGGGACGACAATTGAGTTAGTGGGGAGCGGCCGGGGGCCGCAGGGACCCTCCGGCACCGCGTGGACACAGCTGCACACACCGGGACACACGGACAACGCGGGGACAGACGGACAAGGACAGCCGGGAACAGGCGGCCGCACCGCGGGGCACAGCCCGGCACAGGCGCTGCTGCGGCTGCGGCACGGAGCCGTGCCTGGGGACACGCCAAGGGACACGGAAGGACACGGGATGGCACCGCACACCCAACCTCCACATCCTCCTCCACGGCTGCCCTTGGGTCCCTGCCCACGTGGGGAAGGCCGGGAAAGGGCCCTTAGTTATGGATTATCCCAGCGTGGGGAATTGGTGCCAGACGGGAGCGCGGTGCAGCCATCGGTGTGCGGGTACACGGTGTGCAGACCCCGGTGTGCGGGTACACGGTGTGCAGACCCCGGTGGTCTAGGAGAGCTGGGCAAGAGCTTCCTGACTGAAAAGGAGAACCAAAAAAAACCTCACAAAAAGTGTTCTCAGGCTCTTCCTTCCCGCAGTGACGCTGGCGGGAGTGGGAAGGGGCCAGGGGAAGCCCTGGTGCCACGTGGGAAGGGGTTGAGTCCAGGGGTTGTGGAGCACCAGGGTTGTGTCCCTGGGCACAGTTGGCAGAGCCCCAGTGGGTAAACATCAAACCTGGGCAAGCCCCCTCCCTGGGCAGACCACCCCTCATCAGTTGGCATCCCTGTGGGCCGAGCCCCCCACCATGGGCAGAGCCCCTCCTGTGGGTACATTCCCTCTGGGCAGCCCCCCGACCCCCGCTGTGGGTGTCTGAACCCTGTGGGCAGCCCCCCGCCCCGTGGGGATAACTCTGCTGTGTGAGGCCAAATGAGCACAATTAAAGTCAATTTAATGAGGATCCCCCCACATCCACCCCCCAGCCCTGCAGCTGCCTTTGTCCACTGCTGCTGCTGCTCTCACGGTGCCTGTCCCCCCCTCAGCTGGGGCTGGGCCATCCCAGAGCCCCCTGAGCGCTGTGTCCCCCTCGGAGGGCAAGAGGGGACCCTGAGAGCGGGGTGTGGTGGCAGAGGGCACGGCCTGTCCCTGCGCAGGGGACATGTTTGGGGGTGCAGTGAACCCTGGCAATTTTCCCCCTTCTCAGCTGCTTTCCTGAGCTTTATCCTCCCTGGAGCTGCTGAATCCCCTCAGAAGGGACAGGAGGCTGGAGGGTCCCCTGGCACTCGTGGGGTGGGAGCTGGGAACCCCTGGCTCTCCCTGGGTCCCCAAAACCGCTGTGGTGCGACCCTCGGGCTGGTCCCTGTCCCCTCTGCTGTCCTTCGCGGCTCGGAACGGAACGGCACAGCACGGCTCCGGGGCCAGGCGCTTTTCCAGCTGGCCGCGGCATTCCCGGCGCGTCTCAAGGCCGTCTGCGTCCAAGGGTCGTGTTTGCCGGCGCGGAGGGACGAGGTGGCTCCGCAGCGCTGTCCCCTCCGCTGCCAGCCCGGGGACCTCGTGCCCTGCCCCGCGGCCGCTCGGGGGTCCGAGGAAAAAGGCAGGAACTTAACTCCCATTAACCACCCCATTGTACCGGCCGTGGGAATAATCGGGTTTGCTAATGCAATTGCTGCCGCGATGCGAAAATCCGACTGGAAAATGTATTAGAGCAATTATCCGCCTCCCTCCGCAGCCGGCGGAGCATTAATATTCAATTTTGATGTGGAAGCCCTATTATGTTAATGACTTTGGTGACAAAAGTCGTTAATGTAAGTCGGTTCCTTTATGGCGCGGCATTAGCCGGGGTGAGCGCGGCCGCGGGGCGGGATGGAACGGGGGGACACGGCGGGAGGATCCGGGATAGGGCGGGTGGGGAGCCGGGATGAGCCCCCTCCCCGCCCCGCACGGCCCTCACGCCCCGGGCCGGGGCTGCCGGTGCTCCGGGGGCTGTGCCGGGGCGGATTATCCGCGCTGCAGCGCATCCGGCAGCGCCGCTCCCTCCGCTGCAGCTGCCCTCCTTTGTTCTCTCCCGAGCCCCGGGAGATTCACCGGTGCTTCCCCGCCCGCCGGGGAAGAGAGCGCGGCGGGGCCCGGCCGGGCTGGCCGCTGTCCCGGTCACCGGGCGGCACCGGGGCTGTGCCCCTGCCCGGGCGCTCGGTGCGCTGCCGTGGGTTGGCAGCGCCGCAGGCAGGCCGGGCTGGATGGGGGATGGAGCCGGGATGTGGGATGGGGAGGGGGATGAGGACATGGAGCTGGGAGCTGCCTGTGACGGAGGAAACGACCGTGACCTTCACCTTTCCAGCAAAGAGCTCGTCCTCCTGCCGCTGGGCTGGCAGCGCCCGGCTTGGCCATGGCACGGGCATGGGGCTGGCCTGGCGCTGGGGCCACTTGGGAATTTCTCACAGCTAAGGAGGGGACAGCAGATCCCAGGCACAACCCAGGCACAGGATGGGATTTCCCGGTGCTCCTTTCCGGGACCCCGTGGGAGGCTCCTGCCCGGGGCAGTGCCCTCTGTGCTGAGCACAGCCCTGTCCCAGCGCACAGATCTGCTCGTGGCTCTGTCCCAGCCCTGGGTGTCCTGTGTGCTGCAGCTCCGTCTGCATGGGGGCTGCAGCAGTCGGGATTTGCTGCCCAGAGTCCCCAGGACGATGCCCCCCACCTCAGTCCCGGCAATAACGGGCGAGTGGGGCCACAGGCAGCCAAGTCCCAAATAACCCTGCTGCCACCTCTGCCTGTCAGGGCCCGCCCCGACCCACAACACACCGCGGACAGCTCCCGAGGTTAGCAGCCGGGGCTGGGGCCGCTCCACCGTCATCCCCCGGGGTCTACCGGAGCAGGAAGGTGCCGAGCCGTCGGTGGCATCGGGATCCGGCAGTGATAGCGTACGGACAGGCACGCGTCCTTGGCACTGCCGGGGATGGGGGAACGCTGGGGACACGGCCCGGTGGCACGGGGCCCGGCACGGCCGCGCCGGGGTCCCGCGGTCCCCTCGCGGTCCCCTCGCGGTGTCCCCGCGCCCCGCGCGCACGTGGCCGGACCGGGCCGTGCCCCGCGCTCCGCCCCGCGCCCCCCCCGCGCTCCCATTGGCCCAGCGCCCCCCGTCCCGCGCTCCCATTGGCCCAGCGCCCCCCGTCCCGCGCTCCCATTGGCCCAGCGCCCCCCATCCCGCGCTCCCATTGGCCCCGGAGCCCTCCACAAACAAAGGCCGGAGCCCGGCGGGGGGCCCGGCGCGCCGCTCTGATTGGCGGGGCGAAGGGGCGGGGCGGCCCGGGCAAGCCCCGCCCACAAAGCAGCGCCGGATGCCCTAATATGGGTGTGGGCGGGGCTCGCCCATTCATGCGAGCGGGGAGGGGCGGGGCCAAGCGCGGCGCGCGCGGCCCGTTCCCACGGCGCGGGTGGGGCATGAATGGGCGCGCGCGGGGGCACCGCACCGGGGCCGCGCGGCCCGGTAAGGTCCGGCAAGGCTCCGTTCGGCCCGGTAAGGCACCGTGTGGCTCGGAACGGCTCGGTACAGCTCGGTGCCTGTGCTGGGCGGGGGTACGTGCAGGTGGGGAGCGCGAGTGTGACGGTGCCGGGGCTCGCGTGGGGCGGGCGCGATCGTGTCCTGAGTGTGCGTGGCTGCGCGTGCATCCCCCGTGGTTGTACCCCCGGTGCTGTGTCCACCTGCACGCCCCTCTGTGCCTTGCACACCCACGCGTGCTTTGTTCTGGGGGCGAAGGGGGCTTCCCGGCGCTCCCCACGGCCTTGGCTCTGCATCGCTCCTGCCCAGCCCCTGGGGCAGCACCAGCGTCACAAATACTTAGGGGACCCCCATCCCAAAATCTGTGCCATGGTCAGTACCCACTGCGGTGCCCCACGCTGCACGGGGTGACACCACGGTGGGGACACCACGGGCTCTCACCTCCCTCCAGCGTGGGCTGTGCTGTTTGTCCCACGCTGCTTTAACCCCCCAAGATGAGTTCGGCCCTTGCCTCCATCCTCCTCATCGTGCCCATAAATTCATTCCCGATCCCATTCCCAACCTGCCAGGCCCTCGCGGGACATGCAGCAGCTCCCAGCCCGTGCTGGAGATATGGACTGAACTTTGGTCCCTGAGCAATTAAGGTGCCTGAAACTGCACTTCATTAATGGTTGTTCCGCAATAAAACCCATCAAACTGCCCTTATTTGCAATATAAAACTGCAATTTGTTTTAATTTATGTTTTTCAATCCCTGCCGGGTGGTTCCGGGGATCTGCCAGGCGTCTGTCACTGGAACCAGCCATCAGGAGCAGGGTGGCCCCGAGTGCTGGGTGGGGTGTGGGTGGGCTTGCCCCGGGTCTGGAGAGGGGGTTCCCATTCCTCCCCATTCCCCGTGGACTCTGCGCTGTGTCCCCCAAGAAGGGAGGGCAGGGATGCTCCCATGGCTCCAGGGAAGAGCATCCTCATGCCATGGGAGGTTCATGAGAGCCCCCTGGCCACGGAGCTGCCACTGAGGTGAATTCCTGAACAAGACTGGGGTGGTTTCAGCTGTTTTCCTGGGACAGCATCACCCGTGGGAGCTGGGAATCTGCCTCAGCTCAGCTCAGCTCAGCACACGTGTGCACATCCCTGCGGAGCAGCATCGGACCCAGCAGCGGCCCCTGGACATCCCGAGCGATTTGTACTTCCCTGAAGCAGCACAGAATCCCTGCGGGCTCAGCCAGCCCCGAGCCCCCATTTCTAATTACACTCACTGTGGCTCTGCCATCCTCCGGGGCTGGTTGTTCTCCGTGGCTCCAGATCCGGCGGGAGGAATCTGGGCCACGGGGCAGGGCTGGGGAGGGCTCTGAGCCACCTGCAATTCCCGGTGGATCCTGCTGCTGGCTCCCAAACCCCTCAGGGCCCTCAGCCCGGCTGTTCGGAGTGGTTGGAGCTTTCCAGAGAGTTCTCCTTGCTCTCAGCAGGTGCTGAGGTGATGGGAACCTGCCCTGGCGCTGCTGGGACGGAGCCCGGCTCCTGCTGGAGGCAGAATTTGGGATGTTCAGAGCTGCTGAGCAGCTGATGGAAGCTGAGGAGCTGCAGGCAAACCCCATTATTCCCTGGAGATGGGCACGGACGAGCCCCGGGGCTGTGGCACAGGAGGATGGCAGAGCAGGGGCAGCTCCCTTGGTGTCCTCATCCCGTGCCACGGCGACTCCTGGCTGGCTCTGCACATTTCCCAAGCCCCCGGCTCCCACTCGGACACCGAGAAGCCACCAGAGCCCTTTCCCTGACCACATTCCTGAGTGGATCCTTCATCCCAGCCCGAGGACACACACGGACACAGCCACCGCAGGGAAAGCAGCCGGAGCTACCGATGCCACGGCGCACCTGGAGGGAATTAGGCCGCCTGTTCACCTCCCTGCAAACCTTTTGTACAGCGAATTCCTGCGGTTTCCCATCGCAATTGCTGCAAATTATACGAGCGCCGCGTTCCGTTCCGTGCCCTTGGCGAGTGCCACTCGGAGCTGCCGCCACGCCTGCCCTCGGGGGACCCTTCCAGAGCCCCCCCACGTCTTTCCTTCCTTTTCCCTTATCCCGTGGGATGTGGGGGGCACGGAGCTGGGGATGGCTCCGGGGTGCAGATGTGTGCGCACAGCTGGACGCGCGCCCAGATGTGCACGGGGGAGGGGATGCCGGGGGTGATGGGCTCCCTCCAGGCGTGTGCACACACGCTCCGCGTGGATGTGTGTCCCGGGGCGCTCCCGCCGCTCCCCGGCCCCGCTCAGCCCTCCGGGGGCGCCCCCAGCCATGGGGACCCCCTTGGTCCTCCAGCACCACCGAGTCCGGTCCTCCGGGGCGGCAGGAGCGGCCCCGCTTCGCCGCGCGTCACGTCACTTCCTGCGGTGCGGCGGAAGCCGGAAGTGCCGCTGTGGCCGGTGCCGGGTCGGGGCGTGCCCGGTGGGGCCATGGCGGGCACGGCCGGCTGAGGGGGACCGGGGCCACTGGGCGCTCCGAGCCGGCCGTGGGGCTCGGGGAGCGGCCACAAACCGGGTCCCCCGTTGCGGGGATCCTCCGCCGCGGGCCATGGCGGCGGCGGCGGCGGGTTCCAACTGGGGCCTGATCATGAACGTGGTGAACAGCATCGTGGGGGTGAGCGTGCTCACCGTGCCCTTCTGCTTCCGACAGGTGAGGGCCGCCCGCCGGGTCCCAGCGGGGTGCTGCCGGTGTCCCCCGGGCTGGGGCGGGGGTGCCGGTCCGTGCCCGTGGCAGCCTAAAGCCCCCGCGAGCTCCTCCGCGGCCGCGCCGAATTCCGGCCCGAATTTGGGGGGTGGGGCCCTGGTCGGAGAGGAAACTCAGCAAAGGAATCGCTTCAGACCCAGACCGGACATCTCGAGTTCCAAACCCTGCTTTTTTCCCAGCCGTGGAGTCTCCAACTCAAAACTCGTGCTCCAAACTCGGGGTTTTTCCCTGCCCTGTGGTCTCTGACGGCTTCTGCCTGTCTTGTGAGGAGAAGGAAGAAATTAAATTATCATTAAATATGATAAACAGAACTCAGAAGCTTTTCCAAACCCAGCTGTGCCCCTGCACCCCTCCTTGGCATCTGGGGCTGTGCCAAGGCAGCTGCGGGGTGCCCGTGGTTGCCAGCCCTGCACACGGGGAAGGCAGCGGGGCAGGGGCTGGCTGAGGAGGGCGTGATGCCAGCTGCCTGTTGGTAAATACGTTTGCAGCAGAGGTGGCACCTCGGGGTCTGTCTGTGCCCCCTGCAGGGATGAGCCGGGATGGGAATTCTGCTCCCAGTTGGCTGCTCAGGGCTTGGACTGGTGCAGCTGTGGGAAGCTGTGCGTGTTCCAGGTGTCCTTGAGCCATGGAGAGCTGATGTGGAGCTGCTAGGAAGGGGACAGAACTTCCTGAAAGAGGGAACAGCATGGCTGGAACACGGGAAGGAGCTGAGGGTGCTGAGGGAGGGTGGCTGGGCTGTGCTGGGGGGCTGACCCCCCATCTCCTGCTTTGCTCTGCAGTGTGGGATCCTCCTGGGAGCTGTGCTGCTGATCTTCTGCTCGTGGATGACGCACCAGTCCTGCATGTTCCTGGTGAAGTCGGCCAACCTCAGCAAGCGCAGGACCTACCCTGGCCTCGGTGAGACCCCAGCCCCGGGGCTGCCCCCCGGCCCTCCTGCTCTGCTGACAGCACCGTGGCCTTCCTTGGCCTCCCCGTTTGCATTTTCTCCGAGGTGCTGTTGGAACAACAGACGTTTCCTTGCTGCAGTTCCCAGTTTGCTCTGCCCCGGGGCGGTGCTGGGGTGGATCCTGCTCCCACAGCCCTGTTAATGGGCACTGAGTTGTTTTGACTCCGCGGGGCAGGGGAGGAGATGATCCAAACCCCAGCTCCCGGGAGCCATCTGGGATCAATTGTGGGGCTGGGATGAATTAATTATAGGTCTGGGCACGAGTTCCCCACCCAGCGCTGCCGGGACAGCGGGTCCTGCCAGCCTGGCACGGAGCTGGGCTGCCTGGATCTGAGCTGGGAGCTCCTGTATGGCTCAGCAGAGAGGAAACAGAGCGAGCTTCCAGCGGGCTGAGAAAATAAAAACATCTGGAAGATCCCTGGGTGGGTTTTGGCAGAGCCAAAAACCTCGGAGCTCAGTGCTGGCGCCGGGATTGGTGTCTGCTCGTGGCCTCTCCTGGGATTCTGACTGCCCTGGGGAGCAGGAGGAGGTGTTTGGGTTCCAGTCCTTGCTGTTGGCATATGGAGCATCAGGAAAAACCTCCTTTTCCTCGCTCTGCCTTGCTGTTCTGTGGGAGGAGGGAGCTGCGTGGCGCTGCCCACCAGCTGCTGACAGATGGGTTTGCTCCTCCCTCAGAGCGTCCCAGGTGCTGCTCCCAGGAAGCACATCCCGGCTCCTGCCGCCTTGTCTCTGCTGGGAACAGAAAGCATGGAGGAGCTCCGTGGTCTGGGAGGTTGTTTTGGTGCCAGGGGGAAGGGGGAGCCCCCGGCCCAGCTGCCCCTCACAAAACTCCTTTGTGTGCTGCTTCCCGGAGGACAGAGAGTCCCCTCCGCCTTGGAGCGTGTCCCGGGAGGGAGGGATCCTCTGCCCACCCCGGGGCTGGAGTACAGAGAGGGCCAGCAATGCTGCCCAGCTTCCTCCTGGCAGGGGCTTTGGCAGCGCCGTGCCCGCTCGGTGCCCTGGCAGAGGTGCCACGCGCTCCCGCGCCGCATCCCAATGCCGCGAGGCCGGGCAGCCCCACACAGCCGCCTTTGTCCCCACAGCCCGGGCCGGGGACATCTGCGGGCGCTCCTGGGAGGCTTTGGCAGCGCCCAGGCACGGAGGAAAGCTGTGCCCATTCCCTGCAGGCGGGCAGAGCCTTCCGGAGGAACTGGGGCACAAAGGCTGTCCCAGGCCGGGGCTGGCGCTGCCTCCGCAGCACGGCGGGATGGGCAAGGGCTGCAGGGAGGTGTGGGGCTGAGGAGGGAGGCGGGAGGCAGCTCCCTCATGGCTGTTAACCAGGAGAGGAGCAAATCCCTCCCCTTCCAGCAGCACTGGGATGTGCTGGGCGGCTCCTGAGGGGCAGCTCAGCCCTGCAGGACAAGGGGCTGAAGCGCTGTCCCAGGAACCACACTGGGTTTGAAAGGCTTCTCCAGCTACTGAGCAAGCTCTGCCCAGTTGATCCCATTCCAAGGATTTGAATCTACCATTTATTTTACAGTCATTACCTCCTGGAGAAGATAAAGAATCCCATTTTTCCGTTGTCCCCAGGTGGGGACACCTGCCCACAATGTTTTGAGGCTTTTTCTCATTCAGCATCAATTCCAAACAGCCGGGGAGATGGGCTGGTTCCAGCATCACCCGGGGCTGTGTCCGTATCCAGAGGCTGGAATGTGCTCTGGGAGGAAGGGCAGCACCATTCCTCCATTCCCCCCCACCCCGAGCTCAGCCCGTTACTGACCCATCTCCAGGAGGGATGTTTTCCTCTTGCTGGCTCCTCTTTCTCCTCCCAGACCCCGTCTGTGGGCCTGACCCCCCCAGAGCTGTTGCCTTTTCCCTCATGGTTGTGAATTCCCAGAGGAGGCCGGAGCGGAGCGGCCGCTCCCCGTGCCTGGGCACAGTGCCTGGTGGCAGCTGTCCCACTGCCCTGTCACTGATCCAGCAGCTATTTTGGGTGCTCCCCCACATCCCTGCTCCGGGCTGTGGGTCCCTGCAGTGCCTTTTGCTCATTCTGTGGGAGAACATCTCGTTTCCTGAATTTTTAGCTCGAGCAGAGTCCAAGGAAATCAACAGTTGAAGCTAATATTTAAAATAGCAGAAGAAGCTTCCAGAAAGGATTTGGGTTTGTTTTCTGGCAGGTGCTGGGAGTGTTGGGCTGTGCCTTGAGGGAAGGCAGAGGGGACTCCAGGGTGGTGGGGTCATGCTGGACCTCACTGGCAGATTTGGGCACTGTGGTCTGGGTTTGGCACCGGAGCTCCCCATTCCCGTTCTGCCCAGTAAGAGCTAAAAACAGAAGTAAAGTTTTCTTGGCATTGTCTTTTTAAGAGAAAACCCAGTGATTTGAGGACTATTGAGCATTTTCTGCTCCAACCCCAGGATGGAAAGGGGGAAAGCAAAGCCTTGGCAGCAGCCCTTTGGTGTGGGTTGGGAGTACTGGGTATTCTGGGAATGGGATTGAACGTTCTGGGCACCAGCTCAGCTCTCCCAGCCAGCCATGTCGGGCAGCCCAGTTCGAGGGGGAAGATAAAAATAAAAAGGGGACTTGGATTGGAATTCTGCACCACTTTAACTTTCGCCACACACAGTCTTGCACAGGAATATTTTCTCTCCCATTGCCTTTAATGGCTGCCATGTGTGGCTGCTGCTTCACACCACTTCTGGTTTTAAACAGAAAAAAAAGAACCTGCTTGCTGGCTTTCCCTCATCCCTGCTCCTGTCTTACGTGGTTTTCAATTTCCAAAGGGAAAGGCTGAAAAAGAAAGTGGGAGGGTGAGGAAAATGGCCCCAAAATACCAGTGGTGGGTTCCTTCTGCACTGCCCTGTGTCACTGTTGGTGTCTAATTGTGAACTGACATCTTGCCCTGTTCTGGACCTTTCTTTGACTGACTTCCACTCTTTTTTCCCTTTTATGCCAGCATTTCATGCCTATGGAAAAGCAGGAAAAATGTTGGTGGAAACAAGGTAAATCTGCTGCTGATTCAAAGTGAGAACAGTTTGGGTGTCTGTGGCGAGAACCTTTCTGAGCCTTGCTGTGCTCTCCTTCCTTCCTGTGCTGCCTCCTGGAACTCCACAGGAGGCTGGGTGAGATGCCCTGAGCACAGCTCCCAGGTGTCACCTCCATCCCTTCAGCACTTCCCAGGCACTGGGAGCACAGAAGGTGGGGATGAGCTCCCCTGCTGCTCTGCTGTGAAATCACAGCCGTGTCACTCGTGGCAGCTTTCCAGGGGTGACATCCCTGCTGTTGAGTTAGTGGGAGGGAGTGTTTGCTTCCTTGAATCCCAGGATCTGCACTGCTCCTGCCCTCTGTGCTCCCTTCCCTGCGAGATGCCTGGAGGGGGAATCCTGCCTCCCTCTCTGCTTCCTCCCATGACCCCAGTGCGGATGTCAGGTGATGGCACAGTCCTCACAGCCCTGCTTTTTCCAGCAGGGATTCTTTTCCAGGCACGTTGAGCCCAGGGCCGGCAGTGGTGCCAGCTCCTTCGCTCCTCCCAGCTGCAAACTTCTGCTCAGCACTAAAAATACACAGAATATTCCTCAGATGTTACTTGTCCATGCAAGCAGAGGCTGTAATTGCCACAGGGATATTCTATAATTGGAACTGGGAAGGAAAGTGGTCCAGGAGTGGGAGGAGAAGCAGTTCATGGACAATCTTTTCATTAAAGTGTGGTCCATTATGTGGAGAGATGTTGGAGAGCCCACTGGATATTGAGACTCTCATGGCAGCGTCCTGCTGTGGGTGTGGGGCTCTGAGAGCCTCGTGCTGATTCCTTTTGAATTTTTCCAGGAGTTCAAGGAGTTCTTGTCATCTCCAAGATTAGTTTTCCTTGGGTTTTTTCCCCGTGGCTCCCACCAGGAGTTAAACTCCTGCATGGCTTGTGGGCAGAGCTGCGTCTCTGAGTGTTTGGTGTGGATGGAGGTTCTTTGGTGGCTGTTTTATTGGCATGGGGTGCAGAAGGGGTGCCCTGCTCTTCTCAGCACCGAGGATGGGAGCGTGGCCCTCCTAACCCGTCCCTGTTTGTGTTTGCAGCATGATTGGGCTGATGCTGGGCACTTGCATCGCTTTCTACGTCGTCATCGGCGATTTGGGCTCCAACTTCTTTGCCCAGATGCTCGGATTCCAGGTGAATAAATCACTCCTGCAGTGCTCCCAGAGCTTGCACTGAGCCCTGTGTCCCCTGGTGACAGCAGAGCTCCTGCCCTGGGGTGTGCTCAGCACCCCCTGGGGTCCCGGGGGGCTTTTTGGGGTCCCCTCACAGGGAGATCCTCGTGCACGGAGCCTCGGCTCTGGGAAGTCTGGGAAGCTCAGACATATGGCAAACAATCAGTTGTGTAAAACTCCAATAAGGCATTTCTATCAAAGGAATTCTTTTTAACTTGTTCCCTTATTAATTCTGGAGCAGATTCCCGGGAGAGATAATGCTTCCTGCCTTAATTCTGCCCCAGTGGGTAGTGACAGGCAGTTCCTCTGCCTGAGCTCTCCTCCCTGTAGTTCAGGAGGGATTTTTGTCCTGTCCCTGGCCGGTTTTGTGGGCAAAGTCTCTGTGTTCCTGCCTCCTCAGCCGTGTGATGAGCCTGCTGCTGGCTCAGGATGCTCCGAGGCAAGAGGTGCTCTGAGGAGCCGGCACGAGGGCCGTGCAGGGAAGCAAAAGGATTTTTGGTAGAGTGTTATCTGTGCTGCCTGATGCTCCTAAGCTCAGATTAAGGGACTGTGAAGTTAAAAAAGATGCGTTGAGGCTGCAGCCAAATTAGGTATTAAATATTTCCAAGCATTCCAGAGTGTTCTGCTATAATAAATACCAGTGTGAGGCTTTGATTAATTTTCTGGATTGGAGTTTTCAACACTTTCAATTTCTCATCTTCCCAAGTAAATTTAGGTTTTATTTAATTGCATGAAAATACCTAAATAGCTTGTGCTGGATTAGCATTTAACCCCCCCCAGCCACCCCCCAAATTCTTCCAGCTCGGACCTGTCAGACAGAGCAGAGCAACAGTGGCACCCAGTGACTGTCTGAGTCAGCACAGACAGAGCCCGCAGAGCGCCGAGCTTGCAGCCTCTTCAAGCACCTCCAGACACAGAATTGGCCTGTTTAAAGTTGCCTTTGACTCTGGAAAGATGAGCCACGCCCGGGTTGGTGCCTGGGGGGGTGTGTTGGGTATCCCCCCTGCTCCAGGTGTTGATGCAGGTCTGTTCTGCAGGTGTCGGGCCCGTTCCGCATTGTCCTGCTCTTCGCTGTCTCCCTGTGCATCGTCCTTCCCCTGAGCCTCCAGAGGAACATGATGGCCTCCATTCAGTCCTTCAGTGCCATGGCTCTCATCTTCTACAGCGTCTTCATGTTTGTGGTGGGTATGGGCACCAGGCTTTCCTGCTTTCTCTTGGTTTTTGGTGATCAGTTTCACCTCCCAGATGCTCCTGTGATTCCCTCCTAGAGCCCCAGCCCTGTCTCACCCAAATTTCAGGACTGGAAGGAAAGGGAGGTGTGGGAATTCTTTCCATGTAACTTTTCTAGTAGGCTGTGCAGGGTCACACCTCAGAGCTGCCTCCTCAGGGAGGTGTGCAGCCTCCCAGGAGCTGTGCCTTTAAGAAACCACAACATTCACAAGAGCTGGCTGCACTGAAACGTCTCTGGGGATTAGAAACCCCATCCAAGGATATTATAAACAGACATTCAGACATATTTACCTTCTGCTTCCTGTGCAACCCAACTCCTGCCAGTTCTTGTGTCCATGGCAAGGGAGCTCCCTGGCTTCGGCTCCTCCCTCTTTCCATAAAGCTTTTCCTTCTCTTTGGTGAGCTGGTGGTGTTGAATGGCCCTGGAGCAGCAGGTGGGATCCTGTTTTAGGACCCTTTGTCTCTCTCTGCTGAATAGGATTCTCTAAGGCCAGCAGTGCTTCCTGTTTGGATTTAAAAACACGTGTTAAAAAACACATTTTAAAAAGTGCAAAAGAGTTTGCTTTGAACAATAATTCTCACAGTTAATGTGTCAGTGGAAACTGTGTGTGCTGTGATGTCTGATGGCATCAAACAAGGGGGGAATGTCATAGATCCCTTGAAATGCTCTCTGGGATCTTTGGTGGCCCTGGGAGCTGTGTGGGTGGGACGTGGAGCAGGGGGATTGGGATGGAGCTGTGGTGGCTGCTCCCTGCACAGCTGTCACACGCTGCCTGTTATCCCAGCCTGGCATTGCTGCTGCCCTGGAGCTGTTTGGGGCTGGCTGCTCACCCCTGCTTTCTCTCCTGGCTGCAGGTTGTGGTGTCCTCCTTCAATCACGGGCTCTTCAGCGGGCAGTGGCTGCAGCGAGTGAGTTACCTGCGCTGGGAGGGCATTTTCCGCTGCATCCCCATCTTCGGAATGTCCTTTGCCTGTCAGTCGTAAGTACCTGCCATTCCCAGCGCTGGCAGCTGTTCCTGCAGTGAGTTTGTGTGAGGGCACAGGGTCAGGAGGATCCAAAAGGGATAGATACCATCTGCTTTGGTGGTTTGTTTTCATCTGAGTAAGTTCAGCCTCTCATTCAGTCGTGACCCTTTTGTTACCCAGACCCTTTTGTTATTCCGTTTCACCTGGGAACTCTTGTAATGGAGCAACATGAGACCACTGGAGCCAAACAGCTCCTCGGGAGCTTCTGGTGCAGCTGCAGGAGGGATGAAATTCCCCTGGTTCTTGAAGGGAATGCTGGAGCACCAGGAAGGCTGTGCCACCCCACTGTGTGACCCCCTGAGTGCTGAATGCTGGGGGCTGCTCTGCTTCCCCAGATTTCCTGGAGAACACTGCAAAGATCACGCAGTTGTTAGCTTTGGAGGGGCGTTCCTGCATTTCCAGTTCCCTGGGTGTAGTGGCACATGGAAAGAGGTGAGAGCAGACAGGCTATTTCCACCTGTCCAGTTCCCTGGTTTTGCACACAAGTGGGAGAAGGTGAGGGCGGGCCAGGCTGTCCCAGGTTTCCAGCAGCATTCCCTGCTGCACCAGGACAGCACGTGAGTGCTACGTGCCTGGCCAGAGCCATGCCAGCTCTAACCAGTGTAAATCCAGCCCTGGACAGGGAAGGCTGGCCTGCTCTGGAAGGACCATCCTCCTCTGGAAGCCTGGCAGAGCCGGGCTTCCCCTGTGTAGTTCCAGCAAACGGGTCTCGTGCCAACAGTAAATGAATGTGACAGATAAAATTTGCTCAGACTGCTGTGTTTACACCCACTCCAAGATCCAAATCATCATTTCCCACTTACTGGCTCTCTTGGCAGCCCAGATCCTACCCCAGCACACTCCAGGCTTGCTGTTTAATGCCTCCATTACAAATGGCAAAGGAAATTGTGTTCTCTTGCAGCTTTACCTTGTTAACAAATCCCTTTTATTGTTGTTTTCCTTATAGAAGCCATGAAGTACCCAGAACAATTTTTCTGGGAGTTGGGAAATGGTTTGGTCTGGACCTGTTTGTGTGCCTAAATATAGGCTCCATGGCAGTACTTTTGTGGCAAACCCAATCTAGAACTGTGTGGTTTTTCCAAACATCAGGAAAATACACTGTCCCTAGCCCAGGCAATATTTATATTTTTTAAAATTTCTTTTCATCTGTGTATTCTCTCTCTTTCTCTCTCTACCCACACTCTATATATTCTGTTCTCTTTATGCATAGTTTATCTATATAGTCTCAGCTGGGTAGATTTAATTTTGGTAACCTCTCAATCACCTTTTTAACCATCCCACACACTGCAGAGCCTCCCTGTTTCCCTCTTTGTTCCTTCCCAAGCCTGAATGTTAGCCTGGACCCTTCCCTCGGAGGCTGGAATGGAGCTGGAGGTGGCTGTGGAGAGGGCAGGGAGGAATCCCAAATGGAGAGATTCCCAGAGAAGCCAATCTCCTTTCTCCCGGGGAGAAATCCCAAATGGAGAGATTCCTAGGGAAGCCAGTCTCCTTTCTCCCGGGGAGAAATCCCAAATGGAGAGATTCCTAGGGAAGCCCTTGCTCCCTGCTGGTACCTCCAACCCCAGAACTGACGTGCTCGGCCTCCTTTGATGTTCAGGGATTAAGGGTTAAGGATCTTTCTGCTGGGCCTCAGCCTGACACACTTCCTGGGAATGGCTTGGTGCCCACTGGAGCTGGGGATACCCCTTCCCATCTCCCTGCAGGCCTCCTCCCTTCTCCCGAGAGTTCCAGGATGTAGCTGCTAGAATTAAAGTCACAAGAGGTTAATGAGTTGCTAAAATATGCACCTGATGTCAAAAAGAACATTCCCCACGCTTTCCAAGGCTGTAAATACCCCAAATCCCAGGGAATTGGCACTTCTGGCTTTCTGCGAAGCGAGCTGAAGTAGGACAGGCGCTGCGCTGGGATTTGTTTGTTTAATTTTCCTTCAGACAGTGGGATGCTCCAACCTTCTTCCCGCTTTTCCTCTGTAAACACTGTGTTGCTTTAATTATCAGCACGGAGAGCTCCAAGAACAATAATCTCTGGCGCTGGGGCTGGCCCAGAGCCACCCGTGGCCCCGGGAACAAACGGTCATTCATTTTGCAACCCTTTCTGAACCCAAATGTTTACATCACACGTTTCGCTCCACGTGGTGGGGTGGGGAAAACAGGAATATTTTTGCAACACTTAAAAGTTATGAGTGTTCTGAAATCTCTTGGCATTAGCAGTATAAATTGTGGAATAGCAGCAGGTGTTTATGCTCCAGAGAGGGAAGGTGTCAGGGATTTGTTGCTGCTGGGCTGAGGCAGAGAATGGGCTGGGATTGGGGGTTTTCTCCTGTTTCCTGCAGGTTTCCTTAAATATTTTACCCTTTTTACAGTCAGGTCTTGCCTACTTACGACAGCTTGGATGAGCCGTCTGTCAAAATCATGAGCTCCATATTTGCTTCTTCCCTAAACGTGGTCACCACCTTTTACATCATGGTAGGAACTTCCCCTTCTCTTCCCTTGCCAGGAATCTGGAGGGGCCACAGGGATGAGGATTTATCTACAGCTGGGGCTGCTTTCTGCTTATCTGTATTTGTTCTGACAGATAAGTCGTCGTGCTGAAAGCAGAGTTAGGTGGGAGGTGATGAACCCAAGAGCACAGGGGGCATTGGGAGAATCCAGGTTTTCAGAGTGGCATGTTTCCTTGGATGGAGGCAGAGTGAGGCCCAGCTCTTCCTGGGCCCAGCCTCGAGCAGGGGCTGCTGCCCAGAGTTTGGGAGAGCTTTTTCCAGCCTATTTGGAAGGAAGTTATGCCTCATAAGGCAGCAGTTAATAAAACTGGGTTAATAATTCCTAAGGAGAGCCTTGGTCCATGAGCCAGGCTGCCACAAGGAATTGTGACAGCCCCCCTGTTGGAGAGGGACAGTCCATGGGCCTGGCAGCAAGCAAAGTGTGTCCTCTAGGAAAACCCCTTGGATTTGATGAGAATCTTGCTTTTAGGCAGTTCCCACTCTTGGTTAACGACCTGTCCCAAGTTTTGGGGTGCCCATGGAAGTGACCTCACATTTTCACTTGGCTGCTCCAACGGGAGGTCACCGTCCTGCCCCCTCTGTGAGAAGCAGGTGTGAAGTGCTGGGAGTCCAACCCCCCTCCCCTCCCCTCCCCAGGTGGGCTTCTTTGGCTACGTGAGTTACACCGAGGCCATTGCTGGGAACGTCCTGATGAACTTCCCTTCCAACGTGGTGACGGAGATGATCCGAGTGGGATTCATGATGTCGGTGGCAGTGGGGTTCCCCATGATGATCCTGCCCTGCAGACAGGCGCTGAACACCCTGCTCTTTGAGCAGCAGGTAAGATCCCAGGGCTGCCTCGGTGTGAAGCTTGATTTTTGAAGGGTTTTTGTGACTCTTTGGTTTCTGACTGGGCCCCAAACCTGCCTTGGCACCCTGAGACTCTGGTGTTAGTGGCATGTGTCAGGTACTTGCTGTCCCAAGGGACAAAGCCTCAGCTCCCATAAAATCCTCAGGGTGTGGTGACAGTGCGGCAGGGGCCTGTGGCCATCTGTAAATCCTGCTCTGCTCAATGGTTAATTCCTGGCACTTGGAGGTTCATGGCCTCTCTGCCGAGGAATTCCATGGGCCAAAGGACTGGAGTTCCCAGTGTAAAGCTCATGTCCTGTGGCTGCTGCTCCCTGATCCGCTGGGGATTCCAGCTCTGGCACGGACATGTTACACAGCTCAGAGCCGAGGTGGTTTCTTCCTCTCAGAAAAAAGGGAGAAATGTGCTTTTGGAAGCAGCAGAGCCTCCTCATTTCCTGCTGCTCCAGCTGCTGTCCTTTTGCTGGCCAACTCATTGAGCTCAAGCTCCTGTTCCCAGCCTCGGAGCCCAGCCCAGCCCCATTTCTTCTTGCTTCCTCGTGTGCCTACTCATTCCCGCTCCATTATTCTCACCCAGCACCTTTGTCAGCAGCCCTGGAGCAGCCCTTTCCTCTCTGGGTTTGGATGTCCCCTTCCTCCAGCACCTCCCGGGCTGCGGTGCCGGCCCGCTGCGGGGGCGGGCAGTGGGATGTGGGATCCAGCCCTCTCCCACACGTTCCACCTTTCCCAGGGCCAGCTCCTCAGCCAGCCTTTGTGACTGAAGCTGGTCTGTCTGCTGGAGACTGTGAGTCCCTTGTGGCAGTGGCGTGTTCTCCTCTGTGCATTGTGTGCGCGGAGCGCGCCGATGGGATTCAGCAAATAACAGTGAGAGATTGTGGGAATGTTCTGAGGCCTTTGTGTATCTGCATAAATAGAAACCTCTTAGGCAGGAAATAAAACTTGAGCAATTTATAGCTCTAAATCCTGCCACTTCTGCCTGTGAGAAGCCCCCTGCTCTTTTCTCACGTTGGGAGAGCCTGAGGATGGGGGCAGGCAGTCGGTGAGAGGCAGTGGGTGCAGAGGAGGAAGCGCTGGAAACACTCGGGAGCACTTTGGATCTCGCCTGGGCTCAGCTCGTGGCTGGCTGGGCTCTGAAGGTGTCGCTTTGCCTTCCTCCCCAGTGTGTGCAGCAGTGCAGCCGGGACCTGCCGGGTCTGCAGGGCACTCTGGGGCCTCTGCCTTCCACTCCTCCCGCTCGGGAGGTGGGGTGGGATGGGAAGCAGAGGGCCTTTGGAATTCCTCCAGCAGCACCCATCCTCCCCTGCAGTCTCCCTGGGGTGTTTCCCAGTCAGAGGGGCTGCTCCTGTGGTGGAAAGCAGTGGGAATGGCCCTGCTTCCAGAGCTGTTGGGGAACACCCCTCCCTAGCACAGCCCCCTGTGACCTCTCACTCCTGCTGCACCCTGAGCTCCTTCCTCTTGCCCTTGGCCTTGGGCTGTTCTCTGAGTCTGTTCCTGGGGCTGGGGCATAGCTGAGGGGATCACAGCTGGGATGGGCTGGAGCTGCAGGGAGAATTGCTGAGGGAATCACTGGGGGGCTGAGGGAATTGCTGGGGGTCTGGGCACTGTGATACTGGAGCTAAACTCTCCCCCTCCATTCCTGCCCTCCCAGCAGAAGGATGGCACCTTCGCTGCGGGGGGCTACATGCCCCCGCTCCGGTTCAAAGCCCTGACGCTGGCTGTTGTGTTTGGAACCATGGTCGGAGGCATCATGATCCCGAATGGTGAGTGAGGAGCTGGGAACGAGAACTGGCTGCTTTCTCTGGTCTCTGTTATTTGTTTTCCTGGCTGGGGTGACCAGACTCACACCCCATCCTGCCCAGGGGCTCTGGCAGCTGTCCCGTGCTGCTGCTCTGGCACTCCTGGAAAAGACCTTTGCTGACTTTTCCTCTTCTTCCCCAGTGGAAACAGTCCTGGGCCTGACAGGTGCAACCATGGGAAGCCTCATTTGTTTCATCTGCCCAGCTCTTATTTACAAGAAGATCCACAAGAATGCGCTTTGTTCACAGGTCAGTGCTGATGCTGCTTGACATCCCCCTAAGCCCTCTGCAGAGCCTGGGAACGTGCTTCATTTGTTTGCAGCACAGAAACTGCTCAGCACCTCCTCCAGCCTCCCCCTCCAGTCTACCCAGTACAGGTGGGAGCTGTTCTGGGTGGGTGTCCACCACTTAGGGATGCACAGACAGTGGTAGAGGTGCTGGCCCAAGCTGGAACACCAGCTGGTTTTGTCCCTCCAGCAGCAAGTGAAGCAGTAATTTTGTGCATAAAATGCTGCTTCCAGTCCTCCTGCGGGTGGGATTCAGGTTTTGGATCCTCAGAACAGGAAATCCAGGCAGCCTGTAAAACCTTAAAGCCTCACATCCCGGCCTGCCCGGGCTGGGTAAAACAAACAGGGCTCCACGATGTGGTTTGTGCTGCCGACCCTCAGCTTTCTGCTTTCAACCAAAATAATAGTAAAAAGGAACACACACATAGAGGTGTTGCTTCAGGAATTGATTTTCTGAGGGATTGAGGTCGTTCAGAGGCTGTTAGAAGTTTAACTTTTCCTTTTGCTCCAGTTTGAATTGGCCTCCTCAGGGACCGAAACAAAGTGGCTCTTTGCTGGGCTTGATCTCTCTGCTCCTGCAAATTCCGTGGGCTGAAATTAACAGTTTTTGGTGGTTTTTTCCTAACAATAATTTAATCCACTGCCTTTTTCACGGGCCTCTGTCCCAGCATTCCCAGTCAGGACAGTGCTGGGCTGGGAATAAGGTTTTGGGCACAGTGTGGAGTCAGGAAGGGAGAGCAGCACGTTTTTGTGGGGCTCACAGAACTGGTGGCTTGTTCTCTGCTTAATGACTTGTGGCTTTGCAAACCTATGTGAATTTTTTAAGCAGGGTGTGCTTTTTTTCTTCCCTGTGCTTTCCCTGACACAAGGAAGTAGTCCAACTTTCCAGCTTTCACTCTGAATTCTGACACTTAGCTCCGAACTTCTTTGAGTGAAACCCCGAGCAGGAGTCTGAATGCCAGCCTGGGTTTTTCAGGGAAACAAAGAGCACTTTCAAGAATTGCTTTCTATTCCGGCTGAGCCAGAGTGTTTCCCTGCAGTGCCTCGAGGCTGCACTCAGGACAGGCTGAGCTCTCAGCCCGGCTGCTCGGGGTGGGACACTGGGGCCCTCACAATGCCTGACCCCAAACCCGGTCACGAGGCTGAGGGAGATGTTTGTCCTGCAGAAATCCCCACAAAGGAGGAAGGGCTTATCTAAAGCATCAGGCCCCGGGTTACTTCTCGAGGGGCTGGCAGCAAGCTGCCCAGCCTTCCCTGAGTGATCCATTGCCTGTCAGGTTTGCATTCCTGCTTGGAGCGAGAACACACCTGCCCGCCCTGCTCAGCACCTCCCTGCCTCCACAGCCCAGCTCGGAGCCCACCCTCTCCTCCCTCCAGCTCTTTGCAAAGCTCATTTATTCTTTCCCTGGAGCTCTGTCTTTGGTCTCCTCCTTCATTCCTGCACTCCTTTGATCAGGTGCTCCACTCCATCAAAGTCAGCTCCTGAGGAAGGTGGCGGGTGGGGGAGAATGCCATCCCTGGGCTCAGCTGTCCTTCCCTTCCTGTCCCTGTCCAAACAGGGTACACGGACCTTCTCCCTCCTTCTCTGCATCAGCTTTAGCCTCCTTCAGAGCAGCAAACCTCAGCGCCAGCTTTCACACTTCTCGGGGTTATCTTGGCTCTTGTGCTGCTGAGAACTGGCTGCTTTTATCGGGCCACTTCTGGCACCCAGCAGCATCCAGTGTGGGGCAGGTGGTGACGTGAAAGGCCAGGTTTTTACAGGAGATGGTGCAAACTGAGGCTGCGAAAGAGGGATTTTGCACTGAAAGCAGTGGAGAGGATTTCAGGTGGGGGAGGGAAATGGGCAGATGTTTGCTGACCAGTGTGGTATTGATGATTCCGAGATTGTAGAAAGTCTCTGTCTTTCTGCCCCGCTGCCAAAGCAGAAGCCATAATTGGTCTGTGCTGGTTTCAAGGTTGTTTATTCTGTTTATCTCTAACATGTTCTGCTGCCCTGCCGCAGCTCTGTCCTGCAGGGCAGCGTGTGGGGCTCTGCCCTCAGTGGGATGGTACAAACATTAAATACCACAAACTACCTGTGCTGGATTTACAATAACGTGCCAATATCTGTCACCTACGTTGGACAGTGTGTCCCCAGCCTGAACCAACAGAAAAATGCCAACACCGCAGTGAAACATGGAGGGCATGAAGAAGGAGAAAAAGGACAAGGCACACCCAATTTCCTCCATCTTGTCCCCTTTGGACCCCTCATCTAGAATCCTAAAATTTTACTTTTGCACCCGTGCCACACCTAATTATTAGTTATATCAAACACTCAGAGCTTGTAATTCATCCTGTAAGATTGAAAACTCTTTTCCATGGACAGAGATCACAGCCAGTGTCTCTGGGGGCTCTGTCCAGGGGGGTTCCTGACCCCTGCCAGGGTCCCAGACCTGCCAGGGCAGCCAGAGGGAAGCCCTGGATTCCCACAGACCGGCAAAGGGCTTCTGCTGAGGATCTGGGAAGGATTGGAGCTGCTGCTCAGCTGGGCTAGGCTGGGAGTGCCCTGGTTGGAAGGGTTAGGTTGGAAAGGCAGGTCCCAGAGCAGTAGAAAAGCCTGGAGTCAGGCACACAGTGCTGTGAGTGAAGCAGGGAGAGCGTTCCCTTTCTTGTGGTTAAGCATCTGTTCCTGTAAAGGTCCGTGTCCCGCTGCTCCCCGGGAGCCCCGGTTTGGCAGAGCTGCCGCGGGGCGTGTGGGGGTCTGGGAACAGAGTGTGCAACTGCCAACAGGAAGGTGTTGCCTTCCCGGTGTTGACACAAGCTTGTCCGAGAGGCCCCTCCTAGGGAGGCTGGAGTTGCTGTTGTCCCAGTTGGGAAAGAGGAGCTGCTGGAGGTCAGGAAGTGACCCCTGGGCTCGCTCCTGTGCGGGTGGAAAAGAGATTCCCTCTGCCCTTCCCTGGCAGCGCAGGGGCCAGCACAGCTTCCCCAGCAGCGCGTCCAGGGGTAGAGCCCCCCAAAGCCAGCACCTCTGAGGAGGGAGCCGGCAGCGGCCGGGGCTCTGCATTCCTGCGCCGTGACTCCGGTCCCTCGGAACGCTCGGTGGTGTCCAGGAGGGCGGGGATGGCGTCAGGCCACACAAATGCAGCGTGTTGGCTTCCCGTGGAGGGCTGAGCTAACGGCTCTGCTGTGCAGAGCTGGATCATCTTCTGGGAGGAAGGAGGGCGAAGGGAGCGCGACCGGCCGAGGAAACGGCCGCGTAAACTTCCTCTGCTGAATCTGTGTCCCAGGAGAGGGGCCCTGGCCATGCTGAGCCGCCCCAGGGCTTTCCACAGCCTCTCACTGTGTCCATGATGAGAGGGGCTTCTGCAGAAAGGGCTCTGCTCTCGGTGGGATTGCTGGGTCTGGGGCAGATCATTCCTGTGGGACCAGAGGCAGAGCTTGGCTCAGACGTGCCTTGCAGTGCTGAGCCTCCCCTCGCTCCAGGATCTCTGCATGCACTGGGGATTGGTGGCTCCTCTACCTGGATTGGTTCCTTGAGCCCAAGTCCCTGCAGCTCTCACTCCCATTCCTTCAGTAGCTTTGGTGGTCCCCTCAGCACAAACCGCCTGCTTCTCCATGGCATAAGCATCTCTGTGGAATTAAGCCAAATCATGGTCCTCTTTATTCTGGTCTTCAGCTGGGGAGGGGTAGGTGGGGAGGGGGAGCTGGGTGAGGGCGGCTCAGGGACAGCCCAGCCTGTCTCCGACTGCCACGTGTGCCCATACCCGCTGCTCCGGGAGCTCGCAGCTGAACTCCAAATGTGCAACAATCAAAGGGGGTTCAAGCCGAGGCATTTGAGCCCCTGGTTCCCCACTAAGATAAGAAACAACAAAAATCCTTTTAAAGCATTTAATGTTTTCAGCCATTTCCTACAGTTCCCTCCTCTCCCACGTTGCTCCTGGTTCCTGTGGCACCAGAATAGATCCTCTTTGTGGAAATGCTCTTCCTCTCCGCTGTTGTTTCTGGAAGGTGCCAGAACAACCTCCCAGGCTCAAAATGCATTTGTGCTGGGGCTGTGGATTGTGGGAGGGGAGGAAGTGGAGCAGCTCGAGCCCAGGGCAGCAGTGCAGGACCTGCTGACGCTGCGTTTGCCCGGCTGGGGGTGGATGGCAGGATATCTGCTCTTTGTGCACCCCGGGCAAGGCAGGCAGCACATTCTGCTCCTGTTTCCTCTGCAGCAGCTCCAAGGTCTGGCCTCTGCTCCCTGGCCACGCTGCCCCTGATCCAGAGCTGCTCCACGTCCCACCAGCCTTTTCCTTCCGAAGGCGTCGGGCTGTCTGCGGGGTGTGCTGGGAACGGGCCCTGCAGGGTCTCCTGGGCCCGGCTCTGACCACGCTGCTCCCTCTTTCTGGATGACCTCCCTCAGTGGGTGAGGAAAGCATCGGCCCCTCCTCCCTCTCTGGAAGTGCCAATGTTTTAATTCCTCCTTCCAGTTTCACCTCTCCCCTTGATTTGCAGTTTTCTGGCAGCTTCCAGTGGTAAAGTGCTCCCTGTGGCCGTTCCTGGTTTTCCCCACACTGAGAAGCATCTTTTCGTTGTGCTTTTTGTGAATTGGGATGTAAATCTGCACAGTGAGGGTTGGGAGTCATGGAATCATGCAATGGTTTGGGCTAGGAGGCTTAAAGCTTATCCAGTTCCACCTCCTGCCATGGGCAGGGACACCTTCCACTAGACCAGGTTGTCCAAGTGCCATCCAACACTTCCTATGACTCACGTGGAATTAGATCCTTTTAGACCAATTTGTCATCACATAACAAGCTGTAAAAATTCCTTCGCTGCTCATCACTTTCTCCTTTTTGAGGTAGAGAAATTCCAAGAGCCCTTCCCTCCACAGGATCCAGATTCCACCCTTCTATTTTTATCCTGTTTGATCCTAGCTTTCTGGGAATCAGGGAGTCATTTCTCAGCAGTTTCTTGAGCCCTGGGACCAGGACCTGTGTGTGGACATGTTACCCTTGCTTTCAAAACCAAGGATTTCTAAGCAGCTCCCTGGAATGGTTGGGGGCTATAACAGGCCAGGCTCCTCTGTGCTCAGCCAGACTTGATTTCATGGAGTTCTCATGCTGGGAATACCAGGAAATGAGTCTTTGCAGTAGGACTTGTCTGCCACATGCATTTTCCTATCCCTGGGTCCTGCCCACTCACTTCACTCACTTTTGAGCTTTCCCAAAGCCTTTCCAACAGCTTCCAGCCTCCGAAACAGCTTCCATTCCCATGGCTCTGCACCCAAATATGAACCTCAGCCAGGAGCAACTGGTTTTCCTGTTTCTCTCTGACATTTCTCTCCATAACACATGTCACTATGCTGAGCTTGGAATTCTGTGGAGGCACCGTGGGAATGCCGTGGGGAGCAGCCCCCTTGGATTTCCTGTGCTCACTGTCTCTCTGGCACTCACACTGTGCAGATTATCCTGTGGATTGGGCTGGGAATGCTGGTGATCAGCACCTACACCACCCTGTCTGCCACTGAGGACACCCCTGTGAGGACGGAAGCAGTGGGCTTGGAGCACCTGGACAGAGAGGAGAACAGAATTGACCAGGATTCGGTCAAACTTCCAGGTATGTGCTTGCTGGAGTTGGGTTTCCCAGCCCTGTTCCCAGGTCACCTCTTAAAAAGAAGTTTGTTGTTTTTCAAAGTGTGGCGGAAACAGGGTAATTTCCAGGCAGCTCCATGCATCTTCCCAGCTTCCTGAGGCATTTTCCCAAGAAAAGCTGCACTTTTGTCTGCTGAAAAAGCCGCTGTGACCTCCAGTGGTACATTGAGGGAGTTGTTCTTTTGGGAAGGGAAAGGTGTGGTGCAGGCCTGGGATCCCCTGGAGGGACAGAGCAGGGATCCCTGTTTGGGATGAGCACAGTGCCCACCTGGCCCACGGGACTGTTCTCCCCGTGTGCCTGCCCAAGGACCGGCCATCCATCACCCTCGAAGGTTGGGAGATTTATGGGGACTGCCTCTTTTTTGGTGCCGAGGGTATAAATTTGGCTTCGGCTTTCGCTCTGACAAAGCCTGTGATTATGCCTCAGCTTTGTTTACTGGTTCTTGTTATTTATTATTTGTTTGCTGGGGCTGCTGATGGAATTACGGCCGCTCCTCCCTTTCCCAGCTGCTCCGGAGCAAGGCCGTGGCGCGCAGGTGCCGCCTGACCCCGCGCTGCCCCTCGGCCCTGCCGCGTCCTGTTCCTTCCCTTCAGTTTTGTTTCCTTCTGCTCCTGTGGGGTTTTTTTTGTTCTTTGGAGGCCTTGAAATATCCTCGCAGAGATTGAGAGCGGAAGGGAGAAAGGGGCTGGCTCTTCTGGAGATTATCCTCCCTCCTGGTTCTTGGCTGGGTTCCTGCCCGGCAGCTTGGAGCGACTCCCACACCGGTGCTGCTGCCGATAACATTCACTCTGGGGTTGCTCCGTGGTGGAGTTTACTTGTGGTTTACTCAAGGCTGTGTGTGCCTTGCCGGGCACGTGGATGCCGGTGAACTCCGAGCAAAAGACGCTCCCAATCCCTTAACGGAGCCCTCAGCAGGGCCTGGAGGAGGGATGCCATTGAATTCTTCCGTCTTGGTTAATTTTGGAGCAGTAATGGCCAAAGAACAGCTGCTCCTTTCAGGAGGAATCGCTAATGACACGTGTTCTGACTGGGAAAATAAAAAATCCCATAAAACACGGTGTCTGCAGGAGTTTGCTGAATCTTCTCCCCTTCTCGGCGTGAGCTGGGGCGGTGGAGCGGGATGCCAGGCTCTGATCATCCGAGCGATCCCGGGGCCTGCCAGCAGCAGCTCCGAGTGCTGCTGGATTAAATAATCCCACCCGGGAGGAAGGCGGGTTTAGTGCTCCCGGGTCATAAACTTTCCCGGGAGGAGCCCTGCAGTTCCAAGGGAAAGCTCAGCTGTCCCCTGAGGTCCCTTTGCCAGGGGGGGCTCCCTCCCCGGGGAGGAGGAGGAGGGGGGAGACGGAGCCGAGCAGAGAAGGGGGACAAGGACCTGCAGGGTGGACGTGGGGCTGCCCCGGGAGAGCCGCCTCTGCGATTCCTTGGATCTGTGCCTCCCTGTGCCTCTGCAGGATGTCGGCTTGACTAGCAATGAGAGGCGTTAAATGGTGCCCTTCATCCCCCGCCGCGGCTCCCCCTCGCCCTCACCCGCCTTGTTTTGCAGAGCAGGAGCCGCTGCCTGGAACGCGCCGCAGCAGCTGCATCCTGTCGTTCCAGGGGCGCAGGATGCGGGCTGGGCCGCCCCCGGCACCTGGGTGCCCTCCGGATGGGCCGGATTCTGCTGCTGCAGGATCCCACGGCTTCTCCCTGGGCAGCGCTGCTGGGTGCTCAGCCCCTTCCCCAGGGCACAGGGTGCCTTGTGCCCCTTCCCTGCCTGCAGGGTGCTGCTCCAGGCTCCTTTCCTGGCTGCAGGGTGCTGCTCCTAGCCCTTTTCTTGCATGGAGGGTTCTTCCAGACCCCTTCTTCCAGGCACAAGGTGCATCTTCTGGGTCAGAGGGTTCTCAGCCCCTTCCCTGGGCACAGGCTTGCTCCGTGCCCTTTCCCGTGCTGCCCCATCCAAGGCAAACCACAGGGCCTTTCCCCAGCGCTGCCTTCCCCGTCTGCCTCCCGCCTGTCAGCGTGTGAGAGGAGTTTTATTGGCCTCTTTGATGTTGTGGAGCCCAGAACTGGAGAGACTTTCATTAAAGCCCTGCCCCGTGGGCCCGAGGATTATGAATATTAGAACATTGGCCTTTTATGTGAACACGTATTGACCAGCGGCCTCAGAATCGTGTTTTTCCTAACGACACCCAAGTGCCCATTACAGCCCCAGCCTGTGGTGCTGGAGGTTTTACTGTCAGCAGCTCTTCGGGAAAAGGATAAAACCCCTTCCAGCCCCGTCCTGCCGCTCCGTGCCGCGGCTGCGCCTCTGTTAAAAGGTTGCTAAGCTGCCTCTGAAAGCTCAGGAAGGCAATTATCCATTAAAAAAAAAAAAAAAAAAAAAGCTAATTAGGCAATTTCTCTCCGTATTTAAAGCACCCTCAAGGGTCTCGGGGGGGATTAAGATTTTGTAATATTTTTCAGCTCCTTACTTGATCGTTGCTGCTTCATCTTCTCCCTGCTGTTGTGCAACGTTGGGTAACAAAGCCCTGATTCAGGCTCCTTGTGCAAGAGCCCTTTTCCCGGTGCACCAGGCACCATGCTCCGGCCATCCCAGTGTCCTGGGGCATGGGGTGGGCTCTGTTACTTGAAATGGGGCAAAATTTGGCGTTGTGTTTGGCATGCGACATCCCTGCACCCTCCATCCCTGCATCCGTGTGCTTTGCCCCACAGAAGCGACCTGCCCGAGGCAGGCTGGGTCGCTGCCGGCATTCCCAGCCCCGGAGATGTGTGTGGAACGTGGCTCCTGCATCCTGCCTAGCTGCAGGAACAGCTTGGCTCCGCGGCGGCTCTCCCTGGTGCTTTGTGCGAGCGAGCTTTTAATAGTGCCTGTGACACAGAAAAGGAACCAGCAGCCTCTGGTAATTTGGGTTGGTTTTTACTGCTGGTGCGTCAGGAGACAACTGTGAACTAATTTCAGGGATGCCATTCCATAACCTTGTGAAATCTGGAGCCGTTTCGGAGGGAGGGAGGGCTCCTGGAGGCGCAGCTGGGCTGGGGGCTCCCCGGGGAGGGCCTGGCCCTGCCCTGCTCCCGGCGTGGGGCTGCTCGGCACGTCCGAGGGCAGTGTTTGCCCCCAGCCCTCTGCCCCACTTGTTGGGCTCCGTTTTCCTTGGCACAGGCTCCTGGATCTTGCTCCATATCGTGCGATGAAGGAATTTCAGCAGATCTGGAGTTGCACTGGCACAAGCAGGTCCTGAACCCCATGTCCCTGGCCAGCCCTGGGGTGACACCCTGGAGTGGGGGGTGTGTCCTGGTGTTCCTTGTGCTGTCCCTAAGGCTTCCTCCGGACTGGGGGCGAGCACAGCAGGGTCCATCCCACTGCCTCTGCCCACGGCAGGGG
The DNA here is from genome assembly GCF_048771995.1 of Taeniopygia guttata. NCBI lineage: Eukaryota > Metazoa > Chordata > Aves > Passeriformes > Estrildidae > Taeniopygia > Taeniopygia guttata. Next base: position 1,585,291 of record NC_133043.1, read on the forward strand.
CTGTGGAAGCACATTTCGGCTCCAAGAGGCTGGAAAAACGTGTGAGGAGGAATTTAGTGCCTGCCTGGGACCATTGCAGTGATTGAACCAGGAGCAGGGGGAGAAGGGAAGCTTTTAGGTTGCTAATCATGAAATTTTATGGCAGCCTGGAGAGGCTGTTGCCAAACCACAACACACCCAGGCACGCACACACACAAATCAGCTGCAGGACGCCCCGGCTTCCCCTCATGTGAGAAGAGCTGCTGGAGAGCCAGGGGGTCAGAGCAAACCCTCTCAGTGCTGCCTCACACCCCGGCCTCTCCTTGGGAGCCAAAAAGCTTTTACAGCCTCTCAGACCTTGCCTGTAATGTCCAAGGCCACTCATAAAACACGACGAGGCACGGCGTTACTGGAGGACGCTTCAAAGGGACCTGGAGGGCAAGAAGACAGGCAGAGCCCCAGCAAAACTCTTCCCTGCAAATCACCCAGAGCCCTGGATGGATTTCCAGGCAGCCTGAGAGGTTGTTAATTCACGCCCTGATGATGAACTTAATTTTGTCTCCTGCTGAGCAAATGATGGCTTCGAGGCAGCTTGGCCTTATTGCGGCGTGGAGACTTCTGGGTTTGTGTTTTTGTTTGTGTTTTGGGCTTTTCCTGCATTGTTTGCAGAGCAGGGAACGTGCCTCTGCCTGATTTATGATGGAAGCTGCCAGGGACACTCCCGGAGCAGAGCGGGGCCTCCCCCGGCCCCTCGGGCTGCCCTGGGCCCGCGGGGGTTCACCTGCTGCGTTTAACTCCTCCGCTTCCTGCTGGCAAGGAAAGCTTCCCCCCATCTTCCTTCTTATTTCCTCCTCCCCTCCTTTTTATTTCCCCTGAACATCATCTCACTGCTCAGCTCATCGCTCCCATCCGCTGTGGGAACAGCCCTGCCTGCGTTGGGGTTCTCTGGATCCTCCGGTCCTCTCCGACCGGAGCCATCTCCCGCCTCCATGAACCAATTAACAAGAAACTTTCCTCCAGTAGAGTAAATAATTTCTTGCATTGGGGCCAGGACTGAGCTGGGAACATCCGCAGCCGTGCCGAGCGCTCCCCTCCCCGGCCTCGGCCTCCCGCTTCCCAGGGCCCCTGGCCAGGGCTGGGCACTGGTTCCTGCAGCCCAGTTCTTCCTGAAAAGGAGGAGTGTCCTGCCCTGACTTGCTGAACCCTGGGAAGTCCCTCCATGGAGAGGGGGACCCTTGGGTACTAGACTCAAATTTCTCAGAAAATCCAAGTCCTTTTCCCCTCCCACCATCACTGCCGAAGCGCAGGAACGTGGAAAGCCGGCCAGCCCCGCACACGTCCCTCCTCTGGGTGTGGAGCTCCGGGCTGCAGTCCGGGTTTCTGGAGAGGCTCAAGGTCCTGCTGGCACAGATCCCTCTGGGCCAGGAGTTTGTACTTAATTTTTTGTGAATTTTTGTTGTTCCCCCCCTCCCCAGCTCAGGCAAGGCCCACGCAGCTGAAGTTGTGGCAATCCCTTCTTTCCCATGAGTTCATCTCGTAATAAATCGCACCAGCCCTGCGGAGGGGGAGGAGAAAATGGAAAGATGTTTATAGAATTAATTCCCCAAAGGAAATCACACGGGGGAGGGCGAAGGGGGAAAGAGTTGGGAATTTTTTTTTTGTTACAGAAGATAGATTTTTTTTTTTTTAAGAGTTTGTTGGATGGAAAAAAATCTGCAGAACAACTTCACTGCTGGGAAACAATTCTATTTCCTTCTCTGCTCTCTCCAAAGGAAGAGTTCACTCCCTGTGTGGGTTTTCTGCCATGCTGGGGGTGGAAGGGACCCTTCCCATCCCATGGAATGTGCAAAAGATTCCATGTGGAATATGCTGGTCATAGCAATGCTGAACACAGTGACTGGTTTGACTGGGATGTGTCTTCCAAAAACATTCAATGTCTTTGAGGGCGAGGTGGGGCAAAACTCCCCCTTCTCCCTCAGGAGTGTTTAATTAATACTTGTTTAATCCCCCTCCTCAAAACTTCTGCAGGAAAAGGAAACCTCCCCGCCCCTCCTCCAAGAGGCATCTGAAGGGCTGTGGGAACACTCGGTCACTAAAAAACAGGGAAAAAAAATCAAAATAAAGGAGGTTTTAAGACGTTTCACAGCAAACAGCAGTGGAGGGGGGGTGGGAGCTGGGCTGGAGCCCAGCTCGGTTCTGCTGTTGGGGGTTTCGGGGCTGGGTCGCAGCTCTGTCTCTTCCAGTGCCGGGGGATCGGCTCTGGATTCCTGCTCGATCTCTCCCGGAGCCGGGGGTCTGGGACAGCGAGCCGGGGGGATGCTACCATCTGGTGGTACTGGCTCGCAGCAGCAGCCGGCTCCATCCCTGCTCCATCCTGGCTCTATCCATGCTCCATCCCTGCTCCATCCCAGCTCCATCCCTGCTCCATCCCAGCTCCTTCCATGCTCCATCCCAGCTCCATCCCTGCTCCGTGTCCCAGCTCCATCCCAGCTCCATCCCTGCTCCATCCCGGCTCCATCCCAGCTCCATCCCGGCTCTATCCATGCTCCATCCCAGCTCCATCCCTGCTCCATCCCTGCTCCATCCCAGCTCCATCCCTGCTCCATCCCAGCTCCATCCCTGCTCCATCCCAGCTCCATCCCTGCTCCATCCATGCTCCATCCCAGCTCCATCCCAGCTCCATCCCAGCTCCATCCCAGCTCCATCCCAGCTCCGTCCCTGCTCCATCCCAGCTCCATCCCGGCTCCATCCCGGCTCTATCCCTGCTCCATCCCGGCTCCATCCCAGCTCCATCCCTGCTCCATCCCGGCTCCATCCCGGCTCTATCCCAGCTCCATCCCAGCTCCATCCCAGCTCCATCCCAGCTCCATCCCGGCTCCATCCCTGCTCCATGCCTGCTCCATCCCAGCTCCATCCCTGCTCCATCCCAGCTCCATCCCTGCTCCATCCCGGCTCCATCCCAGCTCCATCTCTGCTCCATCCCAGCTCCATCCCAGCTCCATCCCAGCCACACTTCCCTGCTGGCAGCTCTGTAAAAGCCCACAACAGGGAAAACAACCAAGTGACCCCAGAATAAAATCTCCCCCAGCCCCACCATGCTAAGTCTGGAGGGAAATCAGCATCCGGATTGGGTGGGTGAAGAGGACTGGGGCAGGCACAGCAATTCCCAGATCCCACACCTCATCCCTGTCCCCATCCTGTGTTTGCAGAGCAGAACCCGGTGGTGGAGGAGCCCGAGGATGACCGTGACAAACCCAAAGTGCCCGAGAAAGAGGAGATGGAGCAGCCACAGATCAAGGTGCCTGTGCAGGTGCCCAAGAGGGAGGAGGAGAGAGGAAAGGTGGAAGAGAAAGTGCAGCTGGACCGTCCTGATCAAGGTAAAGGTGATCCTGGGAAAGGGAGCTGGACTGGGAGCTAGGGGTGTGTGTTGTGGGACTCTGAGACAGAGATCCTGAACTCCTCTTTACCCTCCCCTCACTCCACCTGTGTGGTAGTGTTGGTGGATTGAAGGTGATTTAGTGTTTGATGCTCTGGAGGCTTGTTGGGAATGTGGCCTCCAGATGAGGGAGAGAAGGCAGGGCTGGACAAGGGCAGCGTGGAGCTGGGTGTACTGGGTGTACTGGGTGTACTGGGTGTACTGGGTGTACTGGGTGTACTGGGAACCTGCTGCCTCTGACCCTGCCTGTTCCCCCAGGGATTGCCCTGCCCGTGGGGGAGGCTCATCGCCACGAGCCCCCAGTCCCACATGATGAGGTGGTCGTGGACATGGGGCGGGAGCGGGAGGAATCCAGCGAGAACAAAGCGGCTCCCGGAGGAGCCAAGGACCGTCTGCTGGAGGAACCAGCCAGGCTGAAGCCCCAGAAGGAGGCACTGGACCCAAAACAAGGGAAGGAAGTGGTTGCCGAGAACCAGCAGCGGGGAGGGACTGGTGGGCCCATCCCAAATCTGGAGAAGGTCCCAGAGGCAGCGGTGCAGCAGGGGGGAAGGCCGCCCTACAAGGATCTGGGGCCAGGGGAAGCCAAGTTGGAAGCCAAGGCACAGATGGCCGTGCTGGATGGTGACCCTGCCGAGGCTGCTGAGCGGGACAAGTCACAGCTCCAGCTCCCCAGGAAAGCAGAGGAGGCTGCAAAGTCCGAGGAGAAAGAAGCAGACCCTGGTAAGCTCCTTTCAGAACAGCTCAACTGAGCAAGCTCTTCTGGGCCTGTAATGCCCCTCGAGGCGGGACAATTTGGTCATTCCCATCTCCATCCTGGTGCTTCCTTTTAACTCCATGAGTGAAGCACGTGAGTGAGCACAGCCCCTCTGGCAGCTGCTGCGGGAAGGGAGGAATCTGGTGGCTTTGACAGCTACTGCAAGAGCTGTCAAACAGTTGTTCACCACCCGCCAAAATGTCAGGTGCCGTGCTGTTCCTGCACGGCTCCCAAATCACCGGGGACACGGAGCCGGGAGATCTTGACAGGGAACACATTGCCAAGTGCCCGTCTAAAAGCCAGTTAGAGCTGTTCTTGCATGTTAATTGGCCGAGGTAGTTAGTGCTGGCTCGCTGCCACCAGGCACGGGACTGTTAAATATTGGGTTTATTACTTCCCTCGCAGCCGTCGGGTTGGATACAAACGGGGTGCCGGGACAGCGTGGAGGCGTTTTAGGGAACATCTGCACTGACAGCAAAGCTCTGTTGTCCTTTGCAGGTGAAAAGCAGGAGCTGCCCCTCCCAGAGAGAGCAGAACTGCTGGAGAACCAGAACACTGAGGAGAAACAGGAGAAGGCAGGGGGTGAGTGTGTGCTCCCGGGGCATGCGGGGATGGGCCTGGATCTCCCCAGATCCCTCTCTGTGGGAGAGGCCACGGCCCCTGCATAGCATCAGGTGGTGCCTGTCCCATCCCTGGCACACCTGGCAGGGCTGCTTGGGGACCTGAGCCATGCTGGCACCCAGGCCTGGCTGCTCCCTGGTGTCAGAGCCCTGGGAAGAGAGAGACAGGAGTGAAACTGCTCCAGCAGCACGGCAGGAGGGCGTGGGCAGGGGCACACAGGGACACCTGAACACATCACAGGGAAAAGCTCCTTCCCCTCAAGGTCCTGGCTGCTCTGTCCCTGGGGCATCAGAGCTGGAGCTGCAAAGCCCTTCCCCAGGCTGAGCTCCCCCCTCCAACCTCTGCCTGGCAAGGGAGGGTTGGAGCCTGAGCTTGGACTTGTGTGCAGGTCCCTTGCTCTCATCCCATCCTCTTCCAGCTTCCTTCTCCCTCTCCTGGCAAGGTTTGTGGAGTTGGATCTTCCTGCCAAGGAGCGTCCTTGCAGCGCATCCAGAGCTGACATGATTTCTGAGGGCTTTGGGTCACAGGGGTTTTATTTCCTCTTTTTCCCCTTTTCCAGAAGCAGGGCCAGCAAAACTGCTGGACCACAACGTGCTGCTGCAGGTGATCAAGGAGCAGCAGGTGCAGCAGAAGCAGCTCCTGGACCAGCAGGCAAAGCTGCTGGCAGTGATCGAGGAGCAGCACAAGGAGATCCACCAGCAGCGGCAGGAGGAGGGGGCAGAGGAGAAGCCAAAGCCAGGTAAGGACGTGGCCAGGGAGCAGGATCCCTCCAGAGGGTGCTCACAGCTTAGAGGGGCTCTAAAACCAAACTGGGAGAAATCTGAGCTCCTTTGGCACGTGGCAAAGTCCACTTGCGCAGCCATTTCTGTAGGGATAACCCACAGCTCTGCTCTTCCTCCCGTGCGGCCTCATCTCGTGTCTCACAGAATGTGGTGGCAGGAGAAGGGAATGTCCTGATGAAAGCTCTTCCCATGTGGGTTTTGTTCTGCAGCAGAAGCGCAGCCGGAGCCTGCCGTGCCCCTCTCCAGGAGCAGGGAGGACGAGGGCCTCGGAGCCAAGGGAGACACGGCCGGGAAGGCTCTGAGCAAGGAGCAGCTCGCGCAGCACCCGGGCCAGCAGCCCCCCGATGCCACCAAGCAGCACAGGGACATCGTGGGGAAGCTGGAAGAGGCCGGGCAGAGGCATGACATTCCTGTGGCTGCTCCCAAGGAGTGGAAGGTGCCGCTGCAAGAGGATGACAGAGCTGTTAAGAATCCCATGGAGAACCGGGATCCCCTCCACGGGGATGCCCAGCGTGTTCCAGCAGCCAGAAACCACCTGGAGAAAAAGGCCTTGGCGGAGGATTTGGGAGGAGAACGGGAAGCCAAAGCTGGAAGAGATGTCCACCAGAAGAATTTCCTGAAAGCCGTGGAAGTAGCTACAGCTCCCATCCAAAGAGAACAGCCGGGGGCTGCCAAAGTTCAGGGAGTAGCAGGAAAGAGTTTGGAAAGAGACTCAGCAACAGCCCTTAAAGCCAAAACTCTGAGTCAGGTGGAGCCTAAGGATCTGGCAGTGGTGCCGGACTCTTCCAGTAACAGGAATGTGGCAGTGAGGGAGCAGCACCCCCGGGAGAGGGAGTGGCAGAGAGGGGCGGGAGCGGGCGGGCAGCAGCGGGACCCGCCTGGCCTCGGGCACAGGAAGGAGGAGGATCCCCGGGAGGAGCCGGGGGGCCGGCAGGGCCGTGGGGGTCCCTCCAACGGTGCCGACAGGAGAGCCGGCCCTCAGGATGCTCCAGCAGGGAAGCCTGAGAACGGAGCGGACGCCCCCAGGGATCCGCAGCAGCCGGAGCGCGACCTCAAACCCAACCGGGACCTGAAGCTGCAGGGGGGTCTGGACCTGCGCCGCAGGAGACGGGACCTGCTGCCCCCCGACCAGGAGGAGGACGGGGAGGAGGATCTGGAGGAGGAGGCAGCCGCAGCAGGAGCCGGGGGGGTCCTGATCGGCCTGAACCCCCTTCCCGATGTGAAGGTGAACGACCTGCGGAGCGCGCTGGAGACGCGGCTGAGCCGGGTGGCCGAGGGCGCGCAGCACCTGGTGCGCAGCCGCCACATCCAGCAGGTGACACAGGACAGGAGCCCGTGACGGGGCTGCGGCCGTGCTCTGCAGGGAAGGCTCGGCCTCACCGGGCGTGGAGAGATCTAAGCCACTTTGCTGGACGCAGTGCTCGGATCCACAGGATCTCCATGCATCCCTGAGCACCACCCTGGGGGCTTCCAGCAGCACCCCCTGCGTGTGCCTGTGGGTGGCCAAGGAGATGGCGGCACTGGAAGTGACATTCCTGCTGTCCCCTGCCTTCCAGAGCTGCCATCCGCCTCGGCTCCCTGCCAGGCCGCTGCTCCAAGGACCTTTTCCAGCATCTCATTCACATCAGATTGCCTTCTCCAACCATCTCCCAGCTCCTCTCAGAACCAGGAAGGGGCTCCATGGCCCTGGCTGTGCCGAGGGGACTTGGGATCCGCACCTCGGGAAGGGCTTTACCCCAGAGAAGCCGTGAGCTGAGGACCAGCAGAGCCAGTGCTCCAGTGCTGGATCGGGAGCAGAGCCTCATTTGTTTGGGACACAGTGGTGGTTTAGGAACCTCATTTAGTAGAAACGCTGCCTTAACTGGGCACAACTCCTGTTGTGCTGCCTCTCTCCCAGGGATGGGATTGCTTGGCCACCCACTGGGATCACACGGAACTCTGCCCCAGCCACCCTCCCTGGGTGCTCCTCGCCGTGCTCTCCAGCTCCACTTCCCCTCTCAAAAGTGCATTAAGAAGCTCAACTTCCCCCCAACCCTTCCCAATCCAGCTTGATCCTTCTGCCAGAGGTGAGTAGTTTGGGAGAAAGCATGGCAGAGCCAGGTGGAGCCAGGGGCTCCACCTACCTCTTCCTGTGTTCCTTGTGCTCTTCCCAGCCTGCCCCAGCCCTGTTCTGCATCCAGACAGGTCCCTGCTCCACCTCTGGGAATTTGTTTGGTGAGTGAGGAAGGGAAGATCTTCCCCAAGAGCTCTGTGCTGTTTCAGGCTCCCAGTGATTCATCCCTTGGGTTTTTTTGGGTTTTGTGTTTTTACATCCAGACCTGCGAATGTACAGAATTAAATCCCAAAGTTCTCCCTACACCGGCTGAGAATTCCCAGCCTGGAGCCCTCAGACCTCATCACTGTGGTGGGTTTTATATCCCGACCTCCAAATGTCTTTGCGACCTCGAGTCTGTATCCAGTGGGACCCTGCAGAGCTGGGACGGGGCGGGACTGTCCCGAGTGTCACAACCCAGAGCGACAGGGAAGCGACCTCGGGAGTCCTTTGGGAAGACCGCCCGGAACACTGTGGCCTTACACCCCCTGAACCCAACGAGCTTCTCCATTAATGCTGTCGTCAAGCACAAGCACGGAGCCCCAGAGCCGCTCCGAGAGGCAGGGATGGGCTCTGGAGCACGGCTCCGGGGCTGCCCCGGGGAGAGGGATCCAGGCACCCAGCAGCCTTGCCGAGGTGGCAGGAGCCGGCTCGGCTCCTTCGTGCCCTGTGCTGCCCGCCCCGCGGGGCCACAGCCGCCTGTTTGTTCTCTGTGTGAATGGAAGGGACCAAAGATGCCCCTGACATTCCTGCTCCTGGGAATGGCCCGGGCACCCCGAGCTGGGCTGGAAGCTGCCGGGAGCCGCCTCGTCCCGCCGGGGTGGGTGGAACGCTGGCACGGAGAGCCCGGAGCGCGGCTGAGCCCATCAATAAAATAAGCTGAAGCATTCTGATCTGAATTCTTGTTTTAATAAATAAAAATAGACCTGTGACCTTCACGAGGCTGCAGCTCCTCCGGGCCGGGGAGCGGGTGGGCAGCTCCGGGACCGGGTTCCGTCATTTGAGAACAAATCGGTGGTTTGAGGGTTTTCCTCCCACGAGCACCTCCAGCCGGGGGCGGCCCCGGGGTCACTTCGGCGTCGCCTTTGCCTGCAAAGAGCCGCGGTCAGGACGGGCCGAGGCCGCCTCCCTCCGCCGGCAGCGGGAGCGGATCTGGCACGGGGCCTGGGACGGGGCCGTACCGCCCGGGCGAAGCACTCCCGCAGCGCCTGGAACTCCGCCAGGCACGCGTCCCGCCGCAGCTCCGCCGGCCCCGCCGCCGCCGCCGCCACGCACCGCCCGTAGGCCGCGGCCTGCGGGAATCACACGGGACGGGAGCGGGGGCCGCGGGGGCCACCGGACCCGCCGGCCCCGAGCCGCCCCCCGGTGCCCCCCGGTGCCCCCCGGCCTCACCTGGTCCCCGCAGGCCGCCAGCGCCGCCGGGAAGCGCCGCAGCCGCGCCCGCGCCCGCAGCCACACTCCGCGCCCCGACATCGCCTCACCGCACGGGCGCCGCCATGCCCGGCCGGCCGCGATTGGCTGCCCGCCCCGCTTGTCACACGCCGCGCTCTCCTATTGGGCGGAACCACGCCAAACCACGCCCCTTCTGATTGGGTATTCAGCGCGAGCGGCTTTGATTGGTGGAAATGCCGGTTGTTTACTTCCCGCCTCCTTCAGGCGTCAACTTCATGGGGCGCTTCCGCCTGGAGTCCCGCCTTCTCTCTCCGATGATTGGTTGAGCAGCAGAGCTTCGCCCTCTCATTGGTGGAAAACAACTTCTGGGGGGCGGTTCCCTGACGCCGCCGAGGGACCGGGCAGGGCCTGTGCCGGCAGTGTCATGGCGGCGCCGCTGCGGGACCGGCTGAGTTTCTTGAGCCGGGTACGGACCGGGGCTTTTGGGAGGTGGGATGGGGGGGGCTGCCGGGGCGTGACGTCACTGCTTACCGGCGACGTCATCGCTGCACCCCCTCCACCCCCCCCCCCGTCCCCCCACTCGCTTCTGCAGCGGCCTCGCACAGCCCCGGCCGGGCCGGGCCTGCCCCGGGACCTCGGTCCGGTCCCCAGCACCGGGGCCGGGGCGGGTCCGCCCCTCTCACGCCGCCCCCTCCTCCTCCAGCTGCCGGTGTTGCTGCGGGGCACGGCCGACGACGACACCCCGTGCCCCGGGTACCTGTTGGAGGAGATCGCCAGTATCCTTCAGGGAGCCGGGGGCACGGGGCAGGGGGTTCCCCGCGACAGGGAGGGGACCCGGGACAGGGGGAGCTCCCCGGGCTGCTCCAGGCCCTGGTGGGCTTTGGAGGCCTGCGGGGCTGGCTGGGGGCAGCCGTGGGACTGTGGGCCCTGGCTGGGACCCTGTGGAGGGGCTGAATTCCTGGCACTTGGGAGCTGCTGCTATCCTCCTGTCCCGGCTGGATCCCTAACCCGTCCCTAGAGATCTCCCACGAGTCCCCCGGGAGCAGCCAGTGCCTGCTGGAGCATCTCCTCACGCGGCTGCAGAGCAGCTCCTGCCACGTCAAGTTGAAGGTGGGTCCGTGCTGGGAGCACTGGGGGGTGATGGGACGGAGCCCCCCTGCTCCAGGGAGGGCAGCTGTGACTTGTCCTTGTCCCCCGAGCCAGGTGCTGAAGATCCTGCTGCACACCTGCTCTCAGGGCTCCCCCCAGTTTGTCCTGCAGCTGAAGAGGAACGCCAGCTTCATCCGGGAGGCTGCGGGTAACAGCCAGGGGGACATGGCAGAGCAGCAACAGCTCCGTGGGGGGCTGGAGACCCCAGAAGGGCTCCTGCTGCCGAGGCTGTGCCAGGAGCGGGGTCCTACCCCACCTGGGAGTGTCCCCCACCCTCCCTTCTGTGTGTCTGCAGTGTTCTCTGGGCCCCCAGACCCCCTCCACGGCAACAGCTTGAACCAGAAGGTGCGGGCGGCCGCACAGGTGGGTGCTGGAGGGAGCCCCCAGCCCCTTGCTCTGGGGACTCTGGGGTTCCCAGCACTGCCAGCACTCCTCTCTGTCTCTGTGTCTCTCAATCCCACAGGACCTGGCCAGCATTCTGTTCTCGGATGCGCCGCTGCCGCAGCCCCTGGCACTGCCTGCCCGGCCCCTGGCCCCCGCCGGTGAGCACAGCCCTCCCGGGACAGGGGGGCAGAGACACAGCGGGACAGGGGAACCCTGAGTGCCTCTGCCCCTCCTGACATTCCCTGTGCCTCCCCAGGGATGGGCTCCAGCCCCAGCCCCTGTGGCTCCATGCAGGGATTTGGCTTCAGCAGTGACAAGAGCGGCTCTGGTGAGTCCTGGCCGGGCCCTCACTGGGTCCTTTCCTGCTGGGAGCTGGGGCAGGGCCATGGGGTCACTCTGTGCCTCGTGCTCTGAGCTCCCAGAGTTCCCTCAGCCCCTTTGCCAGCCTGGAGCTCGGTGTTGGGGTGATCCCTCGGGGCTGGGCTCCGGGGTTCTCCCAACATCCCAGCCTCTGGCAGCGTCCACAGGAGAGGCCCTGCTGAGCAGCCTCCAGCGGGCGGCCGAGGCCGTGGCCCAGGCCGTGCTCCCGGTGCCGGGGGGGCCCCGGCGGCTCCGTGGGGACCTCCCCGAGGACACCTACGAGCCCATCCGAGCTCCATCCCCTGCCAGCAGCCCGGCCGTGCCGCCCCCGACTCCTCCCGCGCCGCGCGCATCCCGAGGTGGGTCCTGCCGGAGCAGCCGGGGGGTCTGGGGGTCCCCACCGGTCCTGGGGGCTGTGGGGACCCCAGCTCAGCCGCACTGTCCCTGCAGTGAGCCACCAGCCGGGGCTGGCCGGGGGCGGCTGGGAGGAGGTAGACAGCGGGCACAGCTCCCGGGAATCCTCGCAGGGCAACGAGCGGAGCCGCGCCTCGGACTCGGGCAGCAAATCCGGCAGCGACAGCCGCTCCGGGGCCAGCCGGGAGCTGAGCCACGGGGCCGACAGGTGAGAGGGGCCCGGGGCTCCCCTGCCCTGGGACTGTCCCAGGTGTGCTGCCCTCGTTTTCCACACCATGGACCCAGAGTGCCCCGGCACTGCTGGCTGTGTTCCGCCTGGGGCTCGTCCTGCTGGCTGTGGGTGGGCAGAGCTGCTCAGGGTGGGGGTCCCTGTCTGCCAGGGGGTGTGCAGGGAGGGACCCCAGGAGCAGTAAGCAGGTGGCTCCTGTCCCCATGGGCTGTGTCCCCAGCAGGGTGGACGCTGACAGCCCGGGTGACTGCCGGAGGGAGCTGAGCCTGGTGTCGGGACTGACGCGTGGGGCCAGGGTCTTCCTCACCAGGGAGGAAGCTCAGCACTTCCTCAAGGAGTAAGTGTCAGAGAGGGGTGTTCCCTGGGGCTCTGGGGGCTTCTGGGGCAACCTGAGCCCTTCCCTGGCTGCCTGGGCCTGGACTCTGAGGATGGGAAGGTGCTGCAGGTGCCTGTGACCCCCACCCCTGTGCAGGTGTGGGCTCCTCAACTGTGAGGTGGTGCTGGAGCTGCTGGGCCGGGCGCTGGAGGATCCCAGTGACGGTGTCCGCATGGTGAGCACAGGGGGCTCTCCTGGGAGGGCTGGGGGGTGTTTGGGGGCCTGCCAGGCTCAGCTCCCCTTTCCCACAGAGGTCCATGTGTGCCATCTCTGCCCTCGGCTGCTCCGACCTGCTCTCCCCAGAGCAGATCTTTGCCGTGACCCGGCAGCGCCTGCAGCACCTCAGCCAAGGCAGCCCTGGGCCTGTGGCCAACCGAGCAACAAAGGTGACTCTGGGGACATCCCTGTGCGCAGTCCCTTGGGTAGGGGCTCCTGGCGCTGGTTTGCCAGCCCTTGGGGACACACAGCCCTTGGGAGTGGCTCTCTGTATGTGCCAGAGGGGTGGTTTGGCTGCCTTCCCCAGGGTGGGGTGATGCTCCCTCTGAGCCCTGGGGGGGGACCCCGGGGACCGTCCCTGTGCCTGGGCAAAGGTGCCAGGGCCAAACCCCTTTGCTGATGCCACTCTCACTGTGCCTACCCCCTGTCCCAGATGCTGCGGCAGTTCGAGGCCCTGTGCCGGGCCCAGCCCTCCCCGAAGGCCCCACGGCCGCCCTCGGCCCCCTCGGCGGGCTCGGCCACAGACCTGCTCATGGACATCCCGGCCGTGGCCAGCGAGAGCTTCCTGACCCCCCTGAGCCCGGCCCCGGCGCCCGCAGCCCCCGCCGAGGAGCCGGGGGTGGCATCGGAGCCCCCCGGGCAGCCCAGGGCCGCGGTGCCAGCCTGTCCCTGCGAGCAGCACGGGGGGAGCGGGCTGGCAGGGGACACGGCGGCCCCCGGCCTGTCCCTGTTCGCCGGCATGGAGCTGGTGGCGCGTCCTGGCGCGGTGCTCCGGCCGCACTCGCCGCCGGCGGAGCCACGGACGCCGTCCCGGCCCCAGGACGGGGGCACGGACACGGAGGGCACCCTGCAGCCATCGGCCTTCGCCTTCCTCAACATGTAGCTGCTGTCGGGCCCCGGGGGCTGCGGGGGCTCTGCCCCCCTCCCTGCGGGGCCTGCGCTGTCCTGGTGCCTCGGGGGACACAGTCTGACATGGCCACAAGGGCCAGGGCTTCCAGCAGGTGACAATGTCCCTCTTGCAGTCCATGGTGTTCCAGGGCAGGTAGAGGGCACGGCTCCTCGCTCCTCTGAGCTGGACAAGGGTGTGGGACACGCTGGGACTGAGCTGGGGGTACTTTGGGGACCCCAGCATGGCCATGGGTGCTCTTGGGTGGCCCCCAGCTGCAGGCTGGGCTCTGTGGGGGTGGAGTGGGAGCAGGCACCGTCCCCATGGGGCCGGGACCCACCAATAAACCCCCACTCGGGTCTGGGAACGTGTGACTTCTTCTGCGCCGCTGATGGAGCCTGGCCCATGGCGTCTCCTGGCCCATGGCGCCTCCTGGCCCGCAGCCCCACATTTTCCTATAGCCCCATGGCCCCCCAACAGCCCCACAGCTTTCCCACTGCCGCACTGCTCTCCTCCATGCTACAGCCCCTCTAGTAGCCCCATGGTTCCCCCCCTTCCTTACAGCTCGCCCCATGCCCCAGAACCCCCTAATAGCTCCACTCTTTCCCATGGCCCCAAATAATCCCATGTACTCCCCTGCCCCATAGTACCCCCTCCTCAACCCACCCCCCCATAGAGCTATGACGCCCCCATCTTCCTCACGGCTCCCCTCACTCATAGCTCCCCAGTAGCCCCAGTCCCCTTCTCAGGTCCCCAAAATCCCCATTTTCCCCCAAAATCCCCATTTTCCCCCCAAAAAACCCATGAAGGCCCCGCCCACGTGGGTCAGGCCCCGCCCCTTTTCCCGCCCTAAAGCCGCTCCCATCCCAATACTCGCGTCCCATTGGTTGGCTCCTGCTAAGCCCCGCCCCCGCCGCGAATTACGCATTCCTTCTCCATCCCTCCTCAGTCCCGCCCCTTTCCTCCGCCTCGGCCAATCGCGTCTCTTCGCCCGCCCCTTCTCCGTTCCCATTGGCCGCTGGCCGGCAGCCCCGCCCAATGGCTGTGGCCGGAGGTGAGGGGATGGGGGCGTTTAATGGCGGCTGAGGGGTCCGGGGGGCGCGGGGAGTTCCAGGGCAGCGCGGACAGGGCCCGGGCGCTGCTCTCGGCATCACCCCTGCGCCGCGGGGCTCTCACCCGCCTGTGGGTGCGTGGGGCCCAGTACCGTGGTCATGAGGGGTTGGGGTCTGGCGGGGCTTGGAGTGTTTGGGGTCAGGGCTGGGGCTCTGAGGGGACTGGGAGCTGGGGGGTCCTGGAGGGATCTGGGTCATGAGGGCCTGGGGATATGGGCTGGGGTCAGGGGGGGCTCGGGGCTGGGTTTTCTGGCTTGGGGGCCATGGAGGGCTGGGGCTGGGTGCCCTGTGCCTCTTGGTGGGGGTCTGGGACTTGGGGGACTCGGGACCCGGGGATGGGTGTCCTGGGAGGTCCTGGGGGCATCTCGGAACTGGGGACTTGGGCTTGGAGCTGCGGCTGGGGTCCTGCGCCTCGGGAGTGGGGGAATTTGAAGGGACTGGGTTTTGGGAGCTTAGAGGAAGGTGTGGGACCTGGGTGATCCTGAGGGGCTCAGGGATTTGGGAGCTTCAGGTCAGGGCTTGCCCCTGGGTCAGAAGGGGGCTGGGGGGCTTGGGGCCATGGGGGCTTGGGGCTTCAGAGCTGGGGAGTCCGAGCTTCAGGTGTTTGAGGGGCTGGGGGCTCGGGGGGCTGTGCTGGCCTGGGCTCCCGAGCCTGTTTTCCTGCCGCGAGCCCAGCGGTTTCCATGAGAGCCGTTTGTTTCCTCAGGCTGTGGAGCCCACGGCATTGCCAAGGGCTGTGGTGGAGCCCTGAGAGGGGAAGCCAGGGCTGCCAGGGGAGAGGGTTTAGGGACGGTATGGGTAATAAATGTAGAGATAAAGTAATCTGGTCTTTTCCTGGATCAGCACTGGGGCTGGGAGGATGCAGAGGGGAAAAGGTGGGAATGTGCTGCCCCGGGCTGGGAGGGGGGCCCAGCTCTTTCTGTGACCCCTGAGAGGGCATGGACCCTTCTGAAGGAGCTCTTGGCAGGGGGAGGATCCCTTGGGAGCTGCTCAGGTGGTTCTTCAGCATCCCAGCCCCATGTGGGATGTGGGGTGAGCTGAACCTCCAGCCTGCAGAGATGGAGCCGTTCTGGGCCTGTGTGATCCTCTGGCAGCCATGGGCTGTGTCCAGTGAAGCAGCCTGGGGTGGGGAGGTGGGGAGCAGGACTTTTCCCTCCCTTTAGTCCTCTGCTGGAATCCTGGCCCATAAATGTGACAGCAGCACATGAACAGCCATAGGGTTGGGTGAAAGCAGTGAGGAGCTCTCCTGGAGCCTCTCCAGGGCTGTGCTTGGGTTGTTTGCCGTGTGGCAATTCGGAGGAAGGTGTTTTGTGCTGTTGGGCAGCAGTTCCAGCTCTGAGAGACGGTGTTTGCTGGAACGCCCGGTTCCAGGCTGGCTGCTCCACGCCTTCCCCTCTCTCTGCTGTGCTTCCAGGGCTCCTTCCTGCTGCTCCAGCATGAAGAGCACACGGAGCTGCTGCTCTGCCCAGAGCCCCGATGCGGCAGACCTGATCCTGACGGGGCTCCCGGCGCCGGTGTCGCGGCGCCCCGGCAGCGCCTCTCCTGCCAAGCTCATGGCGCGCTCCGTGTCCGTGGCTGCCGACGGCAAAGCCAAGCGGAACGCCCCGGTGAGGCCCTGTCCTTCCCCAGCATGTGGGATGGCTCCAGGCACAGCCATGTCCCTCTTGCCCTGGTGAGGCCCTGTCCTTCCCCGTCCTGTGCCTGGCATGTGGGATGGCTCCAGGCACAGCCCCGTCCCTCTCGCCCCAGTGAGCCCCTGTCCTTCCCCAGCATGTGGGATGGCTCCAGGCACAGCCCCGTCCCTCTCCCTTGGCGATTGCTGCTCATGGCTCTCTGCTGGGTGCAGAAGAGATTCCCTCATCAGGATTCCCTCTTTTCCCTTCCTCGCCCTTCACCTCCCTGCGCCAGTTTCCATCTGGAAACTCCCGATTTCCTGGTGTCTCCTGCTGGGTGGTCAGGCCCAGCCTGCCCCTCATGGAGCACCCCCTGTTCCAAGCGCACCGGGGGCTCCTGAGGGGGGTTCCACAGAGGCAGCGAGCCCCAGGTGCTTGCTGGGCTCGGTCAGGATCCAGCAGCAGACAGCCTGTGCTCCGTGCTGAGTAATCCCTTGGCAGCATTCCCACGCCCTTGTTCCCAGGAGCTTGTGCTGAGGAACGTGTTCCTGCTGGCTCAGCAGCGCCCGAGCGAGGTGTCATTGCCCGCTGCCTCAAGGAGAGCTTGGCAGCCCTGGCATGGTGGGAACTCCGTGTCCCACTGGCTGAGAGGGTGGGGGAGCCTGCCTGTGCTCCACCTGAGGGGGCTGCTGGATTTATCCCTGCTCTCCACAGGAAGATGCGGGATCCCGGGCCATGAACAACCTGCGCAGGTCCAACAGCACCACCCAGGTGAACCAGCGGGTGAACAGCTCACACAGGTACAGCTCCGTGTGTCCGTCTGTCCTGTGGGTGGCACTGGGGGACAGCCCACCCGTCCTGGTCCTGGGGCGAACAGGAGCCTTTCCAAAATACCCTGAGCTCTGTCATGCACTTCAGGAGTTAAACCTGGCCCTGAAAAGCCAAGGTCTGGTACTTGGGTTATTTTTTTGAAGAGGAGGTCCCTTGTTTAGGGTTCCATAGGATCACACAACAGCCCAACCTTAAAGTCCCATGCAGGATCACCTTCCATGAGAGCAGGTTGCTCCAAGCCCCATCCAGTCTGGCCTGGGACACTTCTCTGTCAGAGTATTGCCCAGATTCTATGGGCAGCCTGTGCCAAGGCCTCTCCACCATCACAGGGAAGAATTTCTGTTTGGGGAAATGGAGTGTATTTCTGTGGCGGTGACAAAAAATATTCCATTGGATTCCAACAGCCCTCATGGACTCTCCAGGCCATACCTGGGCTGTGTGAGGAGACAAAGTTCTCTGTTCCCAGTGCCCTCTGTGTTGTGATTTTCCATTTTCCTGTTGGTCTGTGCCTGTCCCTATCACCCCACACCACCCTGGAACCCAAAGCTCTGTGTAAAAATGAATCATTGGTGGGTTTTGTGGCCATATAACAATTCTCCAGCCTCTTTCTCCTGTGTCACACTGAAGTTTCCAAGTGCCCTCTGTAGTCAGAGTCTGTCCTGTGGCTGTGAGTTATTCCAGAACCTCTGTTCTCTCCTCTCTGTATTCCCTGGGTCTGGATGAAGCTCGGAGCAGACAGACTTCCTGGCCTTCTTTGAGGGCAATCCAGTAGGAAGGAAGAAACTGGCAGCTCTGAGCAAAACCTCCCCTGAAAAGAAAACCACGTGGAATATCTTGGTGAGGATGGCAGGCTCTGGCAGTGGGCGGCTCTGTGTTCCTGGTGGTGTTTGAGGAGGTGGGTTTGGTGTCCTTATCCCTGCTGACTCCATGGCAGGATGACCAGCCCCGAGTGTTCCCAGGCCCCTCTGGCTCCCACGGCCTCGAGCCACCCACGGGCATGAGGAGGAAGGAAGCCACAGTGCTCCTGGCTGCCAACTTCACTGCCAACAACAGGTAGGACAGAGGGTCCTGATGGGGAGAGTGGGTGCAGCTGCATGGAGAAAACACCTGGAGGGGGGAAGCTGCTGTTTCTGACACTCCTGGTCTCCCCACACAAGGAGCAACAAGGGCGCAATGGGCAACTGCGTCACCACCATGGTGCACAACAACTACTCCACTGCTGAGAAGGGCCCTGCTCCCAAGAGCTCCAACCAGGCTCCCAGTTCCCTCAAGTGAGTTGGGGGGTGTCCTGGCTCTGCAGCTGGGCTGGCCCCGGGGTTGTGTGTGGTGCAGGACAGGGCTGAGTGGCTTCATCTTCTGTCCCAGCAATGTTGTCAAAGCGGCCTCAAACGAGGATGGGGAAGGCAGCAGCAGCCTCGTGAAGTCTCAGAAGAATTTCTCCAGCAACAACATCATGACCCACAACAACAACAGCAGCAGCAGCAGCGTTCCCCGGAGGACGGAGGTGACCGAGGAGGAGGCTGAGAGGTGAGGGGACGGTGCCAGGAGGTGTGAGGAGCTCCAGGGGAGCTTGTTCTTCTCCTGTGACTCTCACACTGGGGAAAGGCCACTTTTAGTGCCTCTGCAGGTCTTGGTGCTGTGGGGAAGCCATCTGCTGCTCCTGGGGCTGTGCTGACCCTCCTCCCTGTCCGCACAGGTTCATCCAGCAGGTGAACCTGGCTGCTGTCACCATCCAGCGCTGGTACCGGCGGCACTCGCAGCGGCACAGGACGGCGGCCGCAGCTCTGGGGCGCCTGATGGCTGCCAAGAGAGAGGTTGGTCCTGTCCCCTGCTCTGTAGCCCAGACCACCCGACACCCATGTCCCACTAGCCACCCAGCTGGGGTCCCTTTAGTCCCCAGACCTAGGCTGTGAGAGTTGAGGGGGCTCTGGCTTCACATCCAGCCAGCCCCTGCATGGTGCAGAGAGCTGGGGAGGGTCCAGTTCCCTCAGAGCTGTGCTGGCTGTGTCCAGGGATTAGCCTGGGCTGGGTTCCAGCAGGAGCTGAGGCCCAAAGGCTCAGCACCACACAGCTCCAGTTCCCCCAGCCCCCTGCCTGGGAGCAGCCAGACCCTGGCAGTAGCAGCACAAGTCTCCCTGAATTGCCACGCTGGTGGCCAGAGAAGGGATGCCCCATGTCGGCTCATCCTAATAAATCCCTGATGAGATGGCTTGTTAGAGTGACGAGGTTTCGCAGCTATTTGTGTTTCCTTGTGTTCAATTATTTATCCCAGTAATGAAAAGCTCTGTTGCTCTTGCGTGTGAGTCTATTTTTAAGCCTTGTCTCCTCGGTGGTTGCAGACCCAGATGATGATATAATAATAACAATAATAGTAATAATAATAAAAAAAATTGCACTGAGAATCTGAAGAAAATGAGCTGCTCCAAAGTGGAGCTGTGCTGAGAGCTCCTCACCTGCACAGAGGAGAGGATGGAAAGCCTGGATATGGGGTGCCCCAGGTGTGAGTGCCCCTCACACTGCTCAGTGCTGGGTGCTGGAGAGCTCTCAGTAACATTTTTGACCCTCCTCTCTGGAAGGAAAGGCAGCAGCGGATGGAGGAGGGGAATATCCTGGATTTGCAGGAGAGGAAGGACGAGGAGCGACGGAAGATCCGAGAGGAGAAGGCGCGCCTGGCCCGGCACGCTGCCATCCAGGTAGGGCCAGGGCCAGGCTGTGTGACACCATTTGTTGGCATCATCCAGCGAGGCAGCGAGAGGCCTCTCTGCATCTCCAGAGCCTTGGCATGGGGCAGGGTCAGAGCCAGCCTTGGAAATGGAGTGCTCCCTCTGGAGATGGAGGTGCCACGGAGCAGTTTCCTGCTGTGCTCCTGCCAAGCCTTGGCAGCTCATTCTGAGCTTGTGAAGACAGAGCTGGTTTCTTTGTAGTTCTCAGGAAAATGGTGACCACGTTGAGATAGGGAGACTCCAAGCTCTGTGGAATGGCCAAGGATGTGTGTGTGCCCTGGAAATGGAACCCTCTTCAGGATCAGGATCCTACTGGAGAGGGCCGAGTACCACTCTATGTCTCTTGGCAGGAAGCAACACGTCATTGTCACCCTGCTCTTGCAGCTGGTGGTGCAGATGGGGTTGGCACAGGCTGCAGGAATTGGCAGTAAAGCTGGGGATGTTTTAAACCCCAAATTTTCTTTGCCCTAATTGGAAACATTGGAGGAGACACATCAGTGAGCAGCTGGAGGATGCAAAAACACTGCCACAGCCTTGCAGGCATAGGCTTGTGCCTTTCCAAAGCTTCAGGACATCGATGGCTCCTCTGTCCCTGCAGGAGCTGCAGCAGAAAAGGGCCCAAAAGGCCTCGGAGGCGAAGCGCTTGGCAGAAGAGCAGGTGCTGGTGAAGGAGAGCAGGAGGGTGCCCAAGAAGAAGCCTGGTGCCAAGCCTGCCTCAGCCAGGAATGCCAGCCCGGCCGGCAGCCTCACCAAAGCCAACAACACCGGTGAGTCCCTCTGGCGTGTCCCCAGAGCTTTGGGAGTGAGGGGTTTGCTCTGAGGAGCTGCTTCCCAGGGGCTGGCTGGGGCGAGCACCTGAGAGCAGTCTGGTTCCTGCAGAGGCCAAGTCCCCCTCGGCAGCCTCGGAGCCGGAAGGAAGCAGCCTGGGAGTTCTTGGCTCTGTCCCCTTGCAGGACCCCGGGGCAGAGGACAAACTGCAGGTGGGTCTGGCTGTGCCTCCTGGAGGCCTTGGCAGCAGCTGCTCTGCCAGGGCAACATCAGAGCCTTTCCTGGCTTCTGGGGAGACCCAGAAAACTCTCTCATTCTCTCATCTCCCTTAGGATGTGAGCTCCAGGGAGACAGGTAACGAGGACCCGGAGACAGCAGTGGTTGCTGGCAGCAGGGCTCCATCCAAGGTCACACTCAACGAGTTGCTGGACACGCTCCGGCTGCTGGAGGAGGAGCCGGAGCTGCTGCCCCCACCCAAGCTCCTCAAGAAGGACAGATATGCCTGGATGGACAGGGTGAGCTGGGGAATGAGACTGCTGTCCATCCGTGCACAGTGATGGCTGCCTGGTGAGAAACAGCCGGGCACTGCCAGGGAAGGTGGTGGAGGAGCTTGGAGTGCGCGATGGAGGAATTTGGAGGAGGAGATGGAGGAGTGTGGAGGTGGTAGAGGAATTGTTTGGTGCATTGAGGGCTTGGATGTTTGCCCAAGCAGCCCATGCAAAGGCTGGTGGTGGGACAGGGTTTAGCCCAGAGGATCAGGCTGGTTACTGGGGTGCAGTGATGGAGACAAGCCAGCACCTCTTCTCCCGAGCCTTTCCCTGGGTGCTTATTCACCATGGTGAATTCCCAGCAGGAGCCCAGCTCCAACTCCCTGACTGCTGATAACTTGGAGAAGTTTGGGAAGCTGAACCACCCTCCAGGGGTCCCAGAGGACGGGGCTCTGCTCTCGGAGGCCAAGCTCCAAAGCATCATCAGTTTCCTGGATGAGATGGAGAAGTCGGAGCAGGAGAGGCCCAGGTCAGCCGCCTCAGCCACGCAGCGGGAGGTGAGTCCATCTGTGGTCTGGGAATCCATTCCAGGTGGGAATTGTCCCCCATCTCCCTGCCCTCATTCCAGGTGGTTCCACCTCCTTTTCATCATGTTTTTTCTGCTGTGGCAGGGCTTCCTTTTGGAAGAGGAGCTGGCTCACGTGGAGCAGGTGTCAGCGGTTGCTACAGAGGTGACAAACTCCATGATGAGGCTGAAGCTGGAAGTGGAGGAGAAGAAGAGAGCCATCAGCCTGCTGCAGACTGCTCTGGTGTGTCAGCCTTACATGGGGTTCTTGGGGCTATGAAGCACATGATCAGGACTATCCCTTGATTTTACAGAATCGTGGAATTGTGTGGGTTGGAGGGGACCTTAAAGATCATCTAGCTGGGACCTGGGCTGAGCTCCCTTCTCCTCTGTCCTGGGGGTCTGGGTGTTCCTGCTGACAGGGGTGGGAGATGTGAGCACCAGGGCTTTGCTTTAGCTCTGTCCCTCGTTTTCCTGGCCTGAGGGTGATTTCCATGTCGTGGCTGTTTGACCCCACAGACTCAGCAGCGGGAACTGACCGACCGACACATCAAACAGACCGAGCAGGAGCTTGGCCAGCAGCTCAGGCTGCAGAGGGAGCAGTATGAGGCAGCTATCCAGAGGCACCTGGCCTTCATTGACCAGGTAATCCCTCATCCCAGCTCCTGAAGGCAGAGGCTGAGGTGCCTGCACCTGCCTCATGCTGGCTCCTCGCTCTGCCCAGCTCCTCGATGACAAGAAGGTGCTGAGTGAGAAGTGTGAGGCTGTGGTGGCAGAGCTGAAGCAAGTGGACCACAAGTATGGCCAGAAGATCACCCAGATGCAGGAGCAGCACGAGCTGGTGAGGGGACAGGGAAGATGGGGGGGGCACGTGCGTGCTGATTTTGCTCAAATGGGGCCTCTGCCCGGAGCAGTACAGTCTCTGCCACCTTGGTGGGACCTGGAAATTCCAAGGAGCCCTTCCCTGTGCACAGAAAGTCCCTGTCACCACGGAACTTTGTCCTGGCTCCCCAAAAGGCTCCTGTCCTTTGCTGCCCAGGGCCAGGAGCATGGCACTGACCAAGGGACAGTGTAAACTCCCAGGCTGTGCTTGGAGAGACCCTTCCCACACACCTGGCACAGGTTGCCCAGGGAAGCTGTGGCTGCCCCATCCCTGGAAGTGTCCAAGGCCAGGTTGGATAGGACTTGGAGCAACCTGGGATAGTGGAAGGTGTCCCTGCCCATGGCAGGGGGTGGAACTGGATGAACTTTAAGGTCCCTTCCAACCCAAACCATTCTGTGATTCCATGATCCTACTGAAGGCAGAGCTCTCCCAGGCTGAGGGTGCCCAGGGTGCAGTGCTGGCACAAACCAAATGCCATGGAGGAATTTGCTTGTCCTGCCGATGGAGACAGCTCAGCTCGCCCTGTGCCAGGCCTGGCAGGAAGGCAGCACCACTGGGCTCATCTGTCTGTCATCCCAGCTCTGCTGTCCCAGTCCCTGCTTGTCCTTGGCCTTGGAGCTGAGCTCATGCCGGGCCAGACCGTGGGGGTCCCTTGGTCCCTGGAGCAGGCTTCAACCACACGGGCTCCTGGCCAGTCCTTCAGCTGGTCCCTGTCCTTGTCCCTAGTGCTGTCTCCCTTCACCCCCTTGGATTCCTGCCCTGCCTGTGGCTTCCACAGACACGCCTGCGTGGATTTTCCTCTTGCCCACCATTCCCCTTCTCTCTCCATCCCCTCCTTTCTCTCTCCCCAGGTCTGGCGCACTTTGGGCCCCTTTTGTGAGGTAAATGTGGTCTTTGCTCTCTTTTGTGCCTTGCCCTCTGCTCTCGTGCCCTGACCTGCTCTGGCCCTGCTCCACCCCCTGCCAGAGGGTTTTCCATGGCAGGGAGAGGGAAGGCTGGAGAGGAAAGCACCATCACACAGGGACAGATGGGCTGCCCTGCATGCAGAGACCCTCGGCAGCCCCCAGCTCCCCTTCCCTCTCCATCGGTGCTCTCATGTCTTGGCAGCGAGCACTTTCCCAAGGGGATGGAGAAGGCACTGGGGAGAGTGTGTGGCCACTTCTCTGGGCTGAAAGAACACACCTGGCCAGGGCTGTGCGTGTATCCATGCACAGCTCCACAGCTTCCTTCCCAGCAGCCTGGCTCCCAGGGCTTTTCTGAGGTTTTCCCATTTGCTTCCAAACAGGAGATTAAGAAACTGAAGGAACTCATGAGCGCAACTGAGAAAATCCGGCGGGAGAAGTGGATTGAGGAGAAAACCAAAAAGATCAAAGAAATCACGGTGAAAGGTACGGGCAGGTTCCTCAGCAGCAGCTGGAGCCAGGGCAATGCCAGGGTGGTCCAGCAGAGATTGGGAAGAGCTCCTTGCTGTGGGCAGTGTTTTCTCCCTGTTTCTGGGGGAGCAGATGCCAAAGGGCAAAAGAAACCCCTCTGTGCTCATCCCCTTTGAGGGCACCGGGTGGGATCCAGGCCGAGCCGTGCCAGTCCTTCCCGCTGTCCCAGGGCTGGAGCCGGAGATCCAGAAGCTCATGGCCAAGCACCGTGAGGACATCCGGCAGCTGAAGCTGCTGCACGAGGCCGAGCTGCTGCAGTCGGACGAGCGGGCGGCGCTGCACTACGGGCGGCAGGCGCAGGAGCTGCGGGGGCTGCTGGAGCGGGAGAAGGAGGAGCAGAGCCAGCGGGAGCGCGAGCGGGCCCGGCAGAGGTGCGTCACCCCGGGCTCGGCGCTGATCTAGGGTGCAGTCCAGCACCAGTCTGCTGCTGCGATCCCGATATTTGCAGCTCCATGGGGAGCTCCCCTTTCTCTCCACCGGCCTCAGGTGGGCGACGCTGCTGAGCTGGGAGCACCCTCTGGCATGGCGAAGGGCAGTGTGGAGAAGAGGCCGAGTGCTCGAAGGCACATCCCTGGAGTGTCTGTGCCCCACAGGTGTGAGCAGCAGCTGGAGCAGGAGGAGCAGGCGCTGGAGCTGCAGCGGCGCCGGCTCTATGCCGAGGTGGCTGAGGAGAAGGAGCGGCTGAGCCAGCAAGCAGCCAGGTGGGCAGGCTGGGGCCTGGGGCTGGGGGCAGCCCCGAGCTGTGGGGCTGGGCTCCCTGGGCCAGATTCCGTGGGAAGAGGGGCTGGTGTGGATGCTGGGAGCTGTGTCTGTGCAGGCAGCGAGCAGAGGCAGAGGAGCTGCGGCGGCAGCTGGAGGCCAACAGCTCGGCCCTCACCCGGGCGCTGCGGGACGAGTATGCCAAGGAGAAGGAGGAGCAGGAGAGGCGGCACCAGGTCTGATTCCCCCTCACCTCCAGCCCTTTGGGTGCTGGCACCACCAAGCCTCGGACCCCACAGGGGCAGCCGCCCCCAGCCAGCACGGGAGGGTCCCAGAACTGAGCTGTTGTTTTCCCTTCTCCTCACAGGCAGAACTGAAGGTGCTGAAGGACCAGCTGGAGCTGGAGAAGCAGGCCTGGGAGGCCAACTACGTGAAGAAGGAGGTAATGGCAAGAGCTGTCTTCCAAAGGTGCCACCCATGGGCTCTAAGAGGAATTGGAGGCCACGTTTGCTGTCTCCATTCCAGGAGGCCTGGCTGCTCTCTCGGGAGCGGGAGCTGCGGGAGGAGATGAGGAAGGAGAGGGACAAAGAGATCGAGCTGGTGATCCAGCGCCTGGAGGCCGACACATCCTTGGCCAAGGAGGAGAGTGAGAGGGCAGCAGAGAACAGGTGAGGAGGAAAGGGAGGAGGGAGGTCCTCCAGAGCTCCAGAGGCTGGTCTGTTTTCCCTGTCCCCGGGCATCTCTCCAGTGAGCACTGGAGCAGTGTTAGTGCAGGAAGGAGCAGCTCACAGGGACAAAGTTCACCTCTCACCTGAGGAAACAGCCCCGGATCTCCTGTGGGACAGCGCTGCCCTTGCTGCTGCATCCTGACCCCTCATCCTGGGATGAGCCAGGCTGCAGTGGGATGAGGCAGGCAGCCTGTCCTTCCTGCCCACAGGATCAAGAGGATCCGAGACAAGTACGAGGTGGAGCTGCAGGAGCTGGAGCGGTCGGAGCGGAAGCTGCAGGAGCGCTGCAATGAGCTGAAGGGGCGGCTGGCCGAGCTGGAGGGGGACAGCATGCGGCTGCAGGGCCTGCTGAAGCACAAGGAGCAGGAGCTGGAGGAGATCCGGAAGGTGAGCGGGGAGCAGAGCCAGGGCCCTGCCTGGCCCGTGCCTGGGTGTGTGGGAGCGGCTGTCCCAGGGGCACAGAGGCCTGACTGAGGTGATGTGGCAGGAGTTTGCAGACAGGCTGGTGGGGATGGAGGAGGAGAACGCGCGGCTGAAGGCAGAGATGGCGGAGCTGAGGGCCCGGCAGCACCTGGAGCTGGACAGGCTGGTGCGGGAGAAGGACCAGGAGCTGGAAGAGGTTCACAGGAGGTGAGGAGCCCAGGCAGGGTGCAGGAGCTCAGTGCTGCATCCTTGGGAATGGCTTCCAGCCCTGTCCAGGCAAACCAGGCAGAGAAGTCTTGTCTGAACTGACTGCTGCTCAGCCACCCTGAATCCTCTGTCCCTTGTCACTGCTGGCCTGCTCTGTGCCATTGTGTCCCCAGGGCTGTTCCTCTGCCTGCACGGAGGACATGAGTGCCAGGAGAGGCCAGTGGAGCACAGCTCTGTCTGCGTTCCTCCCTGGCAGGAGCCCTGGCCAGGATCACTGTCACCTCCTGGGGGCTCTCTGTGGCTCACACATGATACCTGTGACTGCAGCCATGTGATCTTCTCCAGAGAGGCAGGGCCCAGGGTCAGGGCACAGCCACAGAGGCTGAGGGCAGCTGGGACATCCCCAGAATGCCGTGATAATTAACCCTTAGGAAGCTAATGTACCTTTCTTCCTGTAGACAAGTCAATTGACACTACACAGCACCCCCCATTGGAATAAAGCTGCTGCCAGTGTGTGATGGCACCCGGAGCCCAGCTGTGGCTGGGGAGAGGGGCTGAGCTCCCCTGCTGGGGCAGGGCCCAGCCCCATGTTTGGCACTGGGGTGCTCAGCCCCCGCTGTCCATGTCCAGGGTGAAGGCGGCGGTGCTGAGGAAGGAGGAGAGCATGAGCAGCCTGCGGAGGCAGTACGAGGTGAGTGAGGGCTCCTGGCCCTGCCCTGGCCGTGGCTGGGCGGGCACTGGGAGCTCGCTGTGCCCTGTGCTCCGTGCAGGCGGCCGTGCAGAGAGCCAGCCTGCTGGAATCGCTGCTGCAGCGGCAGCGGCAGCTGGCCGCCGAGTGAGTGTCCTGCCGGGCAGGGAGCGGGGCTGGTGCCGGCCTCGGGCCCTCCCCTCCCTCCTCCCTTCTTCTCCACAGCCTGGGCCCACTGCCCTGGCCGTGCTGGGACACTTGGTGGCCTTTAGATGGTTGGGAGTTTTGTTCTGATAATAAATCTCTGCTGGTTTCTACAGCTGTTTCTATACTTGTGCATGTCAGTGTCAGGGCACCAGTGGCTCTTCCACGAGGTCTGTGTCCACTCCCACCTTCCCAACCCCATTCCTGCATCCCAAGACTCTCCCTTTGCTCTGAGGGTCCCCAGCACCCCAATCTATGCCTTGCTTCCCGTTCTAAGCTGAAACATCCCGTAGGATGCAGGGAATGGAGCCATGGCAGGATGTGATCCCACAGCCTCTGCTACCTGCAGATTCCTCAGCACCCCCTGGCAGGGCCGGGCAATGCCTGGGCTGGGCCGGTGGCATCTGTTTCCTCTCGGCCGGGGTGTGCAGCCGCCCTGGTCCCTCCCCCGGGCCGGGGCTCGGAGCAGGGCCGGCAGATGTTTTCTGGGCAGAGTGTCGGTGTTTCCCATCCGTCCTGCTGGTCCCAGTGCCGGGGCGGGGACAGAGGGTGGCTGGGCCCTGCACAGCGGAGCCGTGCCGCTCTCTGTTCCCCTGTCCCCGCTGTGCCAGGCTGCAGAGTGCCGGGGAAAGCCGGGCACGCCGCTTGTTCCGCTGGTGGTTCTTTTCCGAGGAGTTTCCTGAGCGCTGCTTCCGAGCCCGGCCCTGCCCAGCGGCTCCGGGATCTGCCGTGGGAGAAGGGGGCTCGGCCCTCCCGCTGCCCGGCCCTGGGGCTCGGTGTGGGACCCCGAGCCCCGAGCATCGCCGCTGTGGGGTGGGCACGGGCACCCACCCACGGCCCGCGGGGTGTGCCCGGCCCGGCTCCCGGCATCTTCCCGGCCCCTCCCCGCCATCGCCCGGGCTAATTTCTAGGCCAGTGCCCGGTTCAGGCATGAATAAATCAGCGCCGTTG
Organism: Taeniopygia guttata; assembly: GCF_048771995.1. Taxonomy (NCBI): domain Eukaryota; kingdom Metazoa; phylum Chordata; class Aves; order Passeriformes; family Estrildidae; genus Taeniopygia; species Taeniopygia guttata. Next base: position 1,612,677 of record NC_133043.1, read on the forward strand.
CATAACGGGGATGCGGATTTTCACCGCCTGGCTGCCCGTGCCCGTGCCTGCGCCCCCGCCCGCAGCCCGGGGGTCCCGCGGGACCGGCGTGGCACGAGCGGGTCCCGCTCCCGGTCCCGCTCCCGGTCCCGGTCCTGCCGAGCCGCGGCACGGCGGCGCTGCGGGCTGTGCCCGAGATCCCCGGTTCAGGAGCCCCGTTCCCCCCGCTGCCCCGGGATTAGGGGCCGAGCGGGGCCGGGAAGGAGGTCAGGAGCACCGGGGGCTTTTGGCAGCCGCCGCGCGGGAATCGCGGCTCAATCTGGTGTCTGCCCGGGAGGGGATTAGCTGCAGCCCCAGACAAAGCAGCCGAGAAGCCGGACCAAGTGGCAGGATCCGAGCAGGGTAATCTCCCCTTGGGAAAAGTCTGTAATCTCCCCCGCTAATTGTCTGACCGGGAGGGGATGTCAGGGGACCGGTGCCACCCTGCGCTTCTGCCGGGCTTGGAGCAGCGCTGCCACAGCCCCGACTCCCTGGGGCTTTGGGTCTCTATTCTCCTTTGGGTTTTTCCCTTTTACAACCACGTTGGAAATCTGTGGGAAGCGGGACAAGCGGCAGGAGGCACAGGGCAGGGTGTGACAGAGCTCAGCCCTTCTCCCGGGTGTGTCCAGTGGGGCTGCTGGGGGTGTCACCTGGGCACGGAGGGTGCTGGGACATGGGACTGCAGTGCTTGGTGTCCCAGCTGAGCTGGGGATTCCGGTTCTTCCCAAGGTTGGCACAGCAGGGCTGGGCAGGCACACACTCCTTTCTCATGCCCCTAACCCATCCCTATCCCAGTGTCATCCCCAGTCCATCTCTGTCCTTGTCTTCTTTCCTATCTCATTCTCAGTTCCATTCCCCCCCAGTCTTAATTCTCATCCCCATCCCATCCCATCCCATCCCATCCCATCCCATCCCATCCCATCCCATCCCATCCCATCCCATCCCATCCCATCCCATCCCATCCCATCCCATCCCATCCCATCCCATCCCATCCCATCCCATCCCATCCCATCCCATCCCATCCCATCCTTATCCTCATTTTCTCCCTATTCCACCCTCTCCCAGACACAGGAGGGAAGGGACACTGGGTACTGGGGCTGCCACCCCCAACACAACATCGGGTGATTTTATCCCCTCCCACTCGCCAAAGCCCCCCTGCCTCTTCCCAGTGCCAGGAAGGCCTCAGCTCGTCCTTGTCCCACCCACTCTGGGACCAGCTGAGTGTGCTGGGGATGCTGGGGGCGGCTGGGCCCGGTGGGTGCCCGGTGTGGGTGGGTGGGTGCCCGGTGTGGGCTCGGCACAGCCGCCCACCCCATCCCACTCAGCCAGTGCCAGCTCAGCTGCACAGGGAGTGAGGCTGGCCCTGAAAACCACCCCGATGGCAAGTGGCCACCCACTCCCACAGGACTATGGCTGGTCCAGAGGGCACCAATGGCACCAAAGTTCCCAGAGACTCCGAATGCTTCTGCACCAGGTGAATGTGACTGTACCAGGTCAGTGCCACCTTTGTTCAGCTGCTCTGAGGCCCAGGAAGGCTCATGGAGGAGCTCAGGGTGTCCCACATGTGGGGTCAAGGCAATTTGCACATCCAGAAAGGACCAGGGACCCAGTGTTGGGAACAATGGGAGCAATGGGGTGCCCATGAGCTGCACCCCTGCCAGCAGTCTCCAAAATTAATGATGGGGCATCAGCAGTCCCCTGTTACCCCTGGCAGAGGGACTGGGGGGTCCTGTGGGACAGAGCTGCTCCAGAGCAGAGAAATGCAGAGGCAAAGGAGAAGGGAGAAAGTGGCTCCAACGTGTTTATTCTCCCAGCAGCCGGTAATTTTTCCAGGCCTGTATCTATTTGTGGCAACGTGACATGTGCAGCGTGGTGCTGTTCTGTGCAGGCTTGAAGGCTTGTAAAAAATTAATCGTGTACGCAAAATTTGGCTTTAAATATTCAAACTGGCAGTGGGGATGTGTGAGCCCCGTGCTCAGAGCTGAGCCCAGCAAGGGCTGGGACAAGGGGGTTCCCAGGAAGGGGATGGGACAGGACTGTCCAGTCATGGCCCTGAAGGAAGGTCCAACCTGGTTCCCAGGTGGGCTCGGTGACCAGTGGCACCCAGAGCTTTGCCAGGGTCTGCCCGGGAGGTGCCAGGGGGTGTGGGTGAAGCTGTGGCACGTTCCCTGCCAAGGAATTGGGACTGTTGGGTTTTGGAGCATCCCGTGGTTGGAGGGCACTCTCCCATGTGCCGGGGCTGTAGCGTCGAGCAGACGAGGCCGAGCCATGGCCCCACACGGGGCAGCCCCAGCCCAAAGGGAACCCCTGGCTGGGGCTGCTGGGGGGCTCCGCTCCCCCTCGGGACGGGACTGGGGGGCTGCAGGGTGAGGCTGTGCTGGGCCCCAGGGGCAGAGCTGGGGTGCGGGGTATATGTGTGAGGGGGGCTGGCTGGGGGCAGAGCTGCCCATCCCGTCCCTATTTCCCATCCCTGGTCGCGGGAAGCCGGCGGTGCCCGGGATGGGCCAGCGCCGGGCCAGTTCCTTCCTTGGGGGATGCCAGCCCCGCTGCCGGGGGATCCCGTCCCCGCTCTGGGGGGGTCCCGGTCCCGCCCCAGGGTGGCAGCTGCCCCTCGGGGGTCCCGTCCCCATCCGGGGGTACCCCACGGACCCCATCCATCCCGGCGGGACCGCGCGGGGGCGGCGGCGGCGCATCCCGGGGGGGAGCACGCGGATCCCGGTGCGGTCCCGGGGCTGCGGCTCCGCCACCTGCCGCCCCCGCCCTCCCGGTCCCGCTGCTCGGCGGCGGCGCGGCCCCTCCCCGGGGCACGGGGCGCGGGGCCGCGGGGCCGCCATGGAGGAGGAGCCGCCGCCGCCGCCGCCGCCGCCGCCGCCGCCGTGCCCAGCGCGGGGCCAGCGGCAGCCGGCGGCCGTGGGGCTCCCGCCGCCGCCGCGCCATGGGCCGCTTCCCCGCCGCCGCCGCTGCCATGGCGGCCGCCTTCCTCAGCCCCAGCCTCGCCTTCAGCTCCCACTTCGACCCCGGTAAGTGCCGCAGCTCCGGGGCTGACAGACCCGCACCCCCTCCCGCGCACCGAGCCTCCCCCGCTGCTCCGCCGTGTGCGCGGCTCAGCCCCGCACCGCCTGCCCGCGCTGTCCTCCCGGTGCACCGGGAACGAGCATCTCCGCATCGCGCTGCACCGCGAGCAGAGCATCCCCTCGCCCTCATCCCCGGGAATGTCACTGTACGGGCTGCCGGCTCTGACAGCGGGACCCGACCCGCTGTGGCGGTGGGACACCCCGGTGTGGCGGGGGACACCCCGGTGTGGCGGGGGGACACCTCGGTGTGGCCGTGGGACACCCCGGTGTGGCGGTGGGACACCCCGGTGTGGCCGTGGGACACCCCGGTGTGGCCGTGGGACAGCCCGGTGTGGCGGTGGGACACCCCGGTGTGGCGGGGGACAGCCCGGTGTGGCCGTGGGACACCCCGGTGTGGCGGGGGGACAGCCCGGTGTGGCCGTGGGACAGCCCGGTGTGGCGGGGGGACAGCCCGGTGCGGTGGTGGGACAACCCGGTGTGGCGGGGGGACAGCCCGGTGTGGCGGGGGACACCCCGGTGTGGCGGTGCGGTGTGCTCGCTGCCGCAGCCGGGCGGCATTTTGTTCCGCGGGATGGAGCGCGGAGGAATCCCGGGGCTGCGCTGCCTCTGAAGGCATCTCCGGGATTGGAACGGAATAATAACAACAGGGAGGATGGTGATGGTGAGAGGGAGGAAGACGGAGCCGGGGCTGAGCCCCCGCCGCCTGAGACACACACCGGCCGCGGAGCCGGGGCTGAGGGTCCCCGGTGGGGCCGGGGGGAGCCGGCGGGGCTCGGTGGGGTGCCGGGGCACGGCAGCGGCGTTTCGGGGCGCAGCCGTTATGTAAGCGCCGTGTTCCGGCCGCGGCGCAGCTGCAGGAAGATGCTGCAGCCGCGGAGCAGCGCGGGGCTGGCGGCTGCGGGGCGGGTTTGGGGCTGCGGCCGCCGCAGCCGCCGCTCACCGCCGCCCCTCGCCGCCGCCCCGTGTCCCTCCCGGTGCGGGACGGGCACCGGGACCCCTCATGGGAGCGTCCGGCGGGCCCGGCGGGCGCTCGGCTCCGGCCCTTTGTTTACCAGCCCGGGATAACGCGTGTCGGCTCCGACAGCCGAGCGGCGGTGCCGCGGCTCCCGCCGCTCCCGGCGCCTCCTCCGGTACCGCGAAGGCGGCGGAACGCTGCCCGTGCCGGCCGCGGTGGTGCCGGAGGCTCCGGCTGTCGGTGCCGGGATCCCGCATCCTTCTCCGCCGCCTTCCCGGTCCCTCCTTCCTCCGCCGCTCCCGCTCCCCCGGCTGCGCACGGTCGGAATCCGTGGGGGGATTTGGAAATGAGCCGCACCAGGACTCGCCGAACGGGGACTTTGTCCGCAGCCGTTCATTCTTTGCTTCTGAAATCTCATTATTTACACCCAAAATGCGGCAGTGCCGGGACGGAGCCGTTTGCCCGGCTCAGCCCTTGAGGAGATTTTGCTTTGGCTGTTGGTGTGGCCCCGCTCCACGCGAATCCTGCCGGCCTGAGGCTCCTCAAGGCAGGTTTGGTTTCAAACCCTTCATTTCTGTTTCCATCCCCGCTTGTGCTGTGCTGCCAGGCCCAGGGCTCGGCGCTGCCGTGCAGCTGCCACCCACCAGCACCGGGAGAGGAATTAAAGGGGGGAACAAACCACATTCTGGATTTCACGGCTTTGTGCATTTGGTCCATGTGGCAGCAGCTCCGTCGTGGCTGCCTGTGCCAGCCTGGCTGGGGAAAGCAGTTTGTAGGGCACGTTGGCACCTCAGCTGGGACAGGGCAGGAGCGGCCCAGGGGCTCTGCTGCTGCTGAGGGGAGCCTCTCCTCCTGGTCCTGCATTCCCTGGAAATGCACGGTTGGAAGTTGGGCCATAGGTGGCCTGGTGGCATGGAACAGTGACAGCAGTGTCACCTGGGGTGGAGGTGGCACAGGGATGTGCCAGTGCAGCTGCCCATGTTCCCGCCTCACCTGCTGGTTTGGGCTTGTCCCAACATCTGCGTCAGGCTGTGCCAGGGACTCATTCCCTTGCAGGTGCTGGGGGCTCCGGGGGCTCTGGGGGCTCTGGGGGCTCTGGGGGAGGGTCCCAGCCCCGCAGCCTCGTGGTTCCCTTCTCTCTTCACCCATTCCCAGGCCAGGCCTGGAGATGCTCCTGCACGGAGCACTGGGGCCACTAACGGGGCGTGACCCAGCGCTGTGTGCCCCAAACATGCACCCCACATCTCCTGGGCTTCCAGGGGGAAATGGGCACCCGCTCCCTGCTCTGGGCAGTCGAGGAAAAGGGAGGGCAGGGCGCCCCCCCAGCCCTGTGGTTTTGGGTCCACCTGGTACCTGCCCCAGTGCCCCAGTGCCACTCAGTGATAACAGCGTGGCGAGTGTTGGGGCTCTGTGTCAGTGCCTCCGCCTGCTCCTGGCACAAGGATGGAAAGGACCTGGGGCACCGTGGTGGCAAAGGGGCCACAGCAGGCAGAAGGACCCTGGCAACCCAAACCAGGGCTGGGCACACTCTGGCACTTACCAGGCCATGCAGGGGGGAAGGTGCTGTTGGCACTGAACACACCGAGGGGATTTGGGGCAGGGCAGCGGGAGCTCCTCGGCTGGGAGGTGACAGTGGTGGCAGCACCGTGCCTGGTGTCCTGTCTTGCCACGTGTTTCCCACTGGAGGATGGCACTCCGGGCTGGAGGGCACCGGGAGCTGGGCACGCTGGCAGGAGGTGACTCCCAGTGCCCTCAGGGATGCCGGGGGCTGGCAGTGTGGGGTGGCATTGGCAAACCCCCTGTCCTGGCACAGGGAATGACACTGGCACAGCACAACAGGGCGGCCAGGCCCCACCTGGCTCAGTGAGGGGACAGAGCCAGGATCCTCTTCCCTGAGGGTGCCACTTTGCTCCCCCCTTCTCCTCTCCCTCCCTCCTGCCCCACGCACACGGGTGGGTGTGTTCTGGAATGTTGACACCGATTCCTGTCAAAGCCAATTAGCAGAAATTAATATGCCGGGGTTGAAAGGGCTGTGACTCACGGGCTCCCTGCCCTGCTGGGACACCCTGTGCCAGGGCAGCCCGTGGCTCTGCCCTCCCTGGCACCACGTCCTCCCAGCCCAGCAGGGCTCCAGTGCCCCCCTTGCCCTGCACCTCGAGCTGAGCCTTGGCACCCTGGTGACATCAGGCGGCAGTGGCACTGCCAGGGTGGTGCCAGGGGGGGTTCAGCCGGGGGTCCACGTCCAGCAGGGGTCTGTGTTTTGTGCTGAGTGGCTGCAGCCAGGCAGCATCCCAGGTTTTGCCATGGTGTGACGTCACCGCCTCACCATCCCACTGCTGGGCTGGAAAATCCCAGGATTTGGGTCAGAGGGGCAGTTGGGCTGCTCTGGTGCCATGGCTGGGCCTGGTCCCACCCTGTGCTGCTGCACTGATCCGGCACGTCAAGAGGTGCTGGGGCCATGCCCGGGATGGTGGCATGGTGGCATGCAGGGGTGGTGGCATGCAGGGGTGGTGGGATGCAGGGGTGGTGGCATGCAGGGGTGGTGGCATGCAGGGGTGGTGGGATGCAGGGATTATGGTCCTGGTCATGCACTGCTGCCCCTCCAGGCCCGGGCTTGGCTCCAGACACTCTCCTGCCCCTCACACCCCCAGTGGGAATTTGCTCCTGGGCTGGGCTGAGCCAGAGGGACCCCACGGGGTCCAGCAGGGCTGGAGGGTGACAGGCTGGCCCAGAGAGGAGCTGCCTGTGCTGACTCAGGAAAATAAATCTCCTGGGGGCATGAATCCCCCTGACAGCCCGGGAAGCGCCATCGGAGCACGGGGCAGCGTCTCAGCCCCGCCACTGCCATCGCTGCCATCGGCCAAGCTCTGAGAGCCGGCCCAGGTCCTGACCGGGGACACTGAGGGGACACTGAGGGGACACGGAGCATCCCGGGATGCTCCAGAGCTGGCACCGGGCTCGTGGTGGAGCCCAGGACTGGCCAAGGGGCGCTGAGTATGTGGGGATCATGGGTTTGGGAGGGCTGAGCACTGGAGGAATGGGAATTTCCCAGGATTTCCTGCAGAGCTGCTGTCCCACAGCCCAGACTGTTGGGGGGATCCCGATTCGCTGCCCTGCCCCTCTGCCAGCCGTGCCCACATCCTCCCTGCAGCCTGGTGCCAGCAGCGGGGTTAATGCCGTTTGTTTTAATTACTGGAGCGAAGGAAAATTCCAGTGTGAGCAAACGCAGTAAGTGGAACGGCACTGCCCTGGCTGGGCAGGGCATCACCAGCTGCCAGGCTCCCGTCCCAGCTGTGCCAGGGTGTCTTCTGCCAGGCCACCATGTCAGCCAGCACAGCTCTTCACCTTTCCAAAATACCTCCGCGGCCGTGTGCTGCTCACCGGTGCCCTGTGCCCACCCTCAACCATCCCTGTGGCAAAGGAGGGATTTTCCAGTCGCCCTGGTGCGTGTGTTCCCGTGCCTGTAGGTGATTTGGGTACCAAGGGCTGACCCGAGGGTGGGCATGGGGCAGGGAGGTGCCGGGGGCTCGAGGGCTGGGGCAGAGGCAGACCCTGAGCTCGGGTTCCTTCCTGTGCCACGGGGCACCCCCAGCTGCTCTCCCCACGGCCTCGCCGTGCTCTGGAGCCAGAGCTGTCGTTTCACAACGGCAATTTTTGGATAGAAATAGGCCGCCCTGCTCGCGCCGCTGTTACGTAAACGCCGCTGGGCTCTGCCGGAGCCTCAGCATGGTCACTGCCATGTGCCTGGCACTGCCCTCAGCCTGGCACTGCCCCTGGCACGGCCCCCGGGCTCCACGGAGGGATCCCTGCCACCCAGGGCCCTCCCAGTCCCTCAGGACAGCAGGTTTGCCTGGGCAATGTGGGATGGGCTCACTTGGAACACCCAGCACGAGAATTCACTTTAAATAATCAATTAGAGCTTGCTTTGAATGCCCTTTATAGTATTTTTTTAAAAATTATTGCAATATATTATTAGAATCCTGATAATTTTATAATCTGGATAGACTATGTAATTATATATAAAAATACAGTATATGTAATTCCATGTATCATTCTATATATAATTCCATACACAATTCTAATATCCTATATATAATAATAATAATATATTATTACTATATATTATTATAATATAGAGTATTATTAGAATTACATTATAATAATTATATTATCATAATAACATTACTATTATTTTCTGTGGAAACAGAGGGAATTGTTGGCTCTTGGCTCTGCATCAGGGCGGGCTTTGATGGAGGAACTTGATTTTTTGTCCCTAATCAGGCTGACACGCGTGGTGTGTGCGCAGCAACGCCAGAGCCCGGCCTGTCCCTAGCACAATCCTTGTTTTTATTTCATTGCTTCAGAAAATGATGGATGATTTTCTGTTATTTTCCACCTATTTATTTTTTTTTGCTGCCGTTTCAGCCCGAGATGGCAAAACCAGAATTAAAGGGCAGAATCAATCCTTTCGGTGAAATACGCCACGTTAAAAGATACAGAAGGAGAAGGGATTAGCCAGGCGTGCCTGGAATTCACAATTCACTGATCTGTTAATCACCAGCGAGGCTGCTCCAGTGGCTCTGGCTCTTCCTGGTGGGAAAAGGTCTCCAGCAATGGGGTCAAGGGTGCTGCTCCCTGCTCCCTTTTGGGGAGGGGATGCTGCAGCAAACTGCTGGAGCACGCTCTGGTACCACTGCCAGGGATGCCAGGGTCCTGAGGGGAGGATGCTGTGGGTGCCAGCTCCGTGCCAGGCTCCTGGCTGGCACCGTGGCTGCTCCCATGGCCCAGGGGCGCAGCTCGGGGTGCCCATCCCGGTTCCTGCCGGTGCCTCAGTTTCCCCGGAGCTGCAGAGTCCCCACCCCCAGACGGCAGCGGGGGTTTTGTGCGTGGGGGTGAGCAGAGCGTGTCCTGCGGGCTGTGAAATTGCTTCCCTGGAGCTGCCCGTGGGCACAGGGATTAACGTGATGCCAGGGAGGGTGGATGGGGCTGGGAGCGAGCAGCCCGTGGCCAGAGGGGCTGAGGGACATGAGTGCTGGATCCTGCCCAAATCCCGTCCCAATCCGCCCCAGTCCTGCCCTGCTCCCTGTCCGAATCGTGCCCAAATCCTGCCCCAATCCTGCCCCATTTCCTGCCCCACTCTTGCATTGCTTCCTACCCATATCTTGCCTTTTTCCCTGCCCAAATCCAACCTTTCCCAGCAGGATCTGGCACGTTTCCAGGCTGGAATCCGCGGTGGGCGGCGAGAGGGAAGGGGGGATGTATGGCCCATGTATGGCCCATGCTCCCAAGGCGTCAGAGCATCCATCCCCTCCCGAATGACCCTCCCAGGGCAGCCGTGGGGAATCACCAGTGGGGAAACTGAGGCACGGGCTGTCTTGCGGTAGGTCGTGCAGCGAGGAGCGGGGCTCGGGCCGTGCCGTGCCCGGGCCGGGAGCCCCGAGCTGCCGCCGGCGCTGCGGGAGCCCCGGCTCGGCCCTTCCGCACACGTCAGCCGCCACCGGCCGGGCGGGCTCGCCGGGATCACCGGGCGGCCGCGGCATCGCCCCGCCGGCGGCGGAGGCAGCCCCGGGACGTGAGTCAGCACCGGCGGCGGGAGGGACGGCCACGCTCCGGGCGGAGCGGCACCGGCACCGGCACCGCACCGGCACCGGGACACTGCGGCCTCTGCCCGTCCCCGCTCGGGACCGGCGCTGGGTGGGCGATGCAACAGGCGGGGGGACAGCGCGGCGGGGCTGCGCCTGCCGCGGGTGCACGGCGGCTTCCGTGGGGTGGGAGGGCGAGTGCTGCACCCCACTGCACCCCACTACACCCAGATACATCCCACTGCACCCCACTGCACCCCACTGCACCCAAATACATCCCACTGCACCCTGCTGCACCCCATTACACCCACATACACCCATCTGCACCCTGCTGCATCCCACTGCACCCCATTGCACCCAAATACATCCCACTGCACCCTACTGCACCCCACTGCACCTAAATACATCCCACTGCACCCTGCTGCACCCCATTACAGCCAAATACATCCCACTGCACCCCATTACACCCACATACACCCATCTGTACCCTGCTGCATCCCACTGCACCCCATTACAGCCAAATACATCCCACTGCACCCTGCTGCATCCCACTGCACCCCATTGCACCTAAATACATCCCACTGCACCCTGCTGCACCCCACTGCACCCCATTGCACCTAAATGCATCTCACTGCACCCTGCTGCACCCCATTACAGCCAAATACATCCCACTGCACCCTGCTGCACCCCATTACAGCCAAATACATCCCACTGCACCCTGCTGCACCCCATTGCACCTAAATGCATCTCACTGCACCCTGCTGCACCCCATTACACCCACATACACCCATCTGTACCCTGCTGCATCCCACAGCACCCCATTGCACCTAAATACATCCCACTGTACCCTGCTGCATCCCACTGCACCCAAATGCACCCCATTACACCCACATACACCCATCTGTACCCTGCTGCACCCCGCTGCAGCCCATTACACCCAAATACATCCCACTGCACCCAAATGCATCCCACTGCACCCTGCTGCACCCCATTACACCTAAATACACCCATCTGCACCCTGCTGCATCCCACTGCATCCCATTGCACCTAAATACATCCCACTGCACCCTGCTGCACCCCACTGCACCCCACTACACCCAAATACATCCCACTGCACCCTGCTGCACCCCATTACACCCAAATACACCCCACTGCACCCCATTACACCCCACTGAACCTCACGGCATCCGGCAAATCCCCTCTTCCCCCGTGTCCCTTCTGCTCCCGTTTGCCGGGGCTGGGTGCGAGGCAGAGGCAGGTGCCCTGGAGCTGTGACCAGTTTGCTGCCACCGGCCCCATGGCCGCAGCCCCAGCAGGTCCCTGGCTCCGGGGCCGGCCGGGTGAGGGGGGTGGTCCCTGGCTCCGGGGCACTGGGCGGAGGAGATCCGGGTGACCCCACAGTTCTGGGGGTGCACGGAGCTCGCCCTTCTCAGCCTGACCCTGTGGAGAGGAAGGCCAGGGGAGGGCAAGGTTTGGTGCCAGGGGAACCTCACTGCTGCTGGCAGAGCCTGGGAATGGAGGGGAGGATGTGAGGATGTGCTGGGGGCCCTGGTTTCTCTTCAGGGTCCTGGAGTACTTCAGAAGTGCCTTCAGGTACTTCAGGCTGCACTCAGCCAGCCCTGTGCCCCAGTGTCCCTTGTGTCCTGGTGTCCCTTGTGTCCTGGTGCTCCCTGCAGTCCAGCAGCTGCTGCTGCGGGTGCATCTGACCTGGTTTTGGGGTAATTTGGCATCTGAGATGATGCCACACTTCCCATCACTGTTGCTCTGGGTACAGGGAGGGAAGGTGCCAGTGGGTCATGGCAGTGGTGGTGCCCCTGCCCAGTCTGGGCTGGTCATGGCTCCCAGGTCTCTGGTTGTGCAGGTGGGGAAACTGAGGCAGGACCAGCTGGATCTCACTGGCCTGTTGTCATCTTTGGGAACCTCCAGTTCCCGAGCTGAGGGGCAGCTCAGCGATGGTCCCCTCAGGCGGCTCCCGTCCCCGTGCTCTGCTCCCCATTGCCATTCAAAGGCTCTTTTCAGTGAGTCATTTTCTCTTTTGCTGTCCCACTATCCAGGGAAAATGGTGACGTTGGCGGTACAAAGTGTGTTCACCATGGAAACCAGCTGGAAGGGGGGGCACGCCGCCCCCCGCTCCTCCCAGGTTCGGCTTTGCATCCCGAGCCTCAGAAGATGGCTCTGGAGCTCCTTCCGTGCTCCCTGGCACGGTGGGGCTGTGCCAAGGCCCGCGGGGCTGCTCAGCGCCGTGCCGTGAGCCGGGGCGCCCTGTGCCCACCCCGCGTGGTGTCGGGCAGGGCCCGGGGGCAGCGGGTGCTGCCGGTGCCCACCAGGGCAGCAGAACCTTCCCCAGCCCTGGTGCCCTTCAGGTGCCAATCTCAAGGGCACGGAGGAGCCCGTGCTGGAGCTCCAGAGCAGGGCAGTGTGGCCAGGGCACAGGGACAAGGATGCTCTGTGGGCCACGTGCTGGAGCCACGTGTGCCATGAGCATCCCCAGCACCGGTTTGGTGACCCAGGGAGGAACCACGGCACCGGTGGGGGTCTGTGCCAGGCTGATGGTTGAGCACGGGGCACACCGGTCCCAGCCGGGCACCGCGGGGCTGTGGGGGTCTCCGGTGACCGGCTCCGCTGGCAGTGCCACGACCTTCCGGCTGCTCCCACCACAACAGCGCCGGTTGTTAGGGCAGGCTCCGGGCAGAATAGTAATGTGGCAGCTGCAGCTGGCAGCGGGGCCTGCTGGGGATGGGCAGCTGCGATGTGGCCACCGTGGCCACCGTGTGCCCTGCCACCCCACGGGATACTGCACAGCTGGAGTGGGGGGCAGGTGCCGGGATTTGGAGTGTGCCAGAGGATGCGGTGCCCAGCCAGTGCAGCCATGTTCCTTCCCCATGCCCCGTGAGCCCTCCCTGGTGCCCCCAGCCCTGACCTCCTCGTGTCCCCACAGACGGCACCCCCCTTAGTGAGCTCTCCTGGTCCTCCTCGCTGGCTGTCGTGGCTGTTTCCTTCTCGGGGCTCTTCACCTTCATCTTCCTCATGTTGGCCTGTCTGTGCTGCAAGAAGGGGGACATTGGCTTCAAGGTGAGCAGAGGGGCCGGGGGGTGTTCCCAGGCCAGGGTGGGGGGTTCTTCCCAGGGACCCAGCGAGGGACCGAGGTGTCTGGAGGTTCTCGGTGCAGAATTCTCCGCCCCAGCGCCAGGGCTGGATGTGTCCTGGCTCAGGACAGCAGTGCTTGGATGGGGGGGCTCAGCCCCTCGCTGCCTGCTGGGGCTGCGGGACTCAGCACGCTGGGGGCTGGATCCTGGATTCCAGCTCCACAGAGCGTGGATCTGTGGGATTCAGGATCCTCGGGGTCGTATCCTGACCCATCGGTGCTCCCGGCCACGCCACGGTTAAGGGCCCGGTCCCACCCGCACGCCCCCGAGGGTGGGAGGCACCCTGACCTCACAGGCACAGAATGTGCCGAGAAAACGCTTTTTCCCTAATTGCTGAGATTTTTGTGGAGGCTTGTGGCGCCCGCGGCGGGAGGGGGTCAGGCTGGGGGGGACACGTACCGGCCCACACTGCCACAGCACCTCGCCGTGCCGGGGGGGACAGTGGCCCCCTGGTCCCCCCGCTTGTATTTATGGGCGAGCGCCGGGCCGGTGCCCGCGCGTGGCCCGCGGCGGCACATGGCACACGGTGCAGCGCCATGAGGCACAGCCTGGCACGGCGAGATGCTCACTGTGACCTACCTGCTCGCCCGGGCGGCTTTTGGGAGCCGGGGGCTGCCGGGGTGGCACAGACAGGTAATGGGATGGCTGGTGGGGAGGGTGTGCCTTCCCCGTGTCCCCGTGTGCGGGCAGGGTTGTGTGCAGGGAGGGGGGGATTTCTGGGCCCCATGAGTCTATTGGGGCAGAGGGGTGTGTGGGGCACTACAGCAGTGGGGAGCCCACGGGGTCAGTTGTCTCTGCACCCCGAACCAGGAGTTTGAGAACGCCGAGGGGGACGACTACGTGACGGAGCTGTCAGCCCAGGGCTCGCCTGCCCCCCAGCATGGCCCCGAGGTCTACGTGCTGCCCCTCACCAAGGTGTCCCTGCCCATGGCCAAGCAGCCGGGGCGCTCAGGTAAGCCAGGGTGGGGCAGGACCCCTGCGTGCTGAGCCTGGGGATCTCATCGCCGGGCACGGGGTGGTGTGGGGGTGCTGGGTCTCCCCTGCGGTGGAGGGACAGTTCCAGCAGAGCCCTGGCAAGGGACAGGCAGCCAAGGTCCCTGGGAAGCGCTGCAGGGTCCCCCTGTGTGAGGGGCTCCTGGCACTTGCGTGTGCCAGCCCAGGGGAGCAGCACCAGGGTGGGACAGGACACAGCCACCCTGAACGGTGACATCCACGAGTCCTGGTCCCATGTAAACAAGCCCCTGAGTGGGAGAGGAATGTGGGGGGCGCCTGGCTGGGCCCCCTCCTGCCCCGTGTCACTCCCTGCCCAAAGAATGGCCACAGTGGAGGGGGGCAGAGAGGACCAACAATGGTCCCATTGCTGCCTGCCCTTGGCACGGGCTCCCGAGGGGCTGGACTGTGCCGGGGGGGCCGGGAAGGGGCTAAATGCCAGCGCTGTGCCGGGCTCAGCTCTGCACACCCTGCGGAGGAGAAGGGGCAGGGAGCCAGCTCTGCTGCCATCCCGCTCGGGGACACTGATACCCCACGTCCCCCGCTCGTGGGAGGATGCCTGGAGACGAGGATGCCTGGCATGCAGGATTCCTGGGGACGGATGCTCCGGAGCATCCTGGGGTGGCAGAAGCCCTGGCACCAGGTGGCACGGTGAGGATAGCAGGGCTTGGCTGGGACTGGCGGGGAGCACAGGCAGATGGGCAGAGGGATGTGTGGGCAGGGGGACAGGGGACATGCGGGCAGCTGGATGGGCTCTGTTACAGTGCAGCTCCTCAAGTCGGCAGACCTGGGGCGGCAGAGCCTGCTGTACCTGAAGGAGATCGGGCACGGCTGGTTTGGCAAGGTGAGCCCAGGGCCAGGAACCCCCGGACCCCCCAGCCTGGTGGGATGTGGGGCCCCGGCTGTGCCAGGGGGGTTTGGGGTGTGGATGGAGGGATGAGCCTGTCCCTCGCCCCAGGTGTTCCTGGGGGAGGTGAACTCGGGCATCAGCAGCACTCAGGTGGTGGTGAAGGAGCTGAAGGCGAGTGCCAGCGTGCAGGACCAGATGCAGTTCCTGGAAGAAGCACAGCCCTACAGGTACCTCTGGGGTCACTCCACAGTGCTGGGAGCAGGGATGCTGGGCATGGGGGCAGATTCACTCGGTGCCACCTTCAGCTGCCGGGCAGAGCCGTGGCTGCCCCTTGCTCTGGGGCAGCACAGTTCCATCCCTTCCTCATGGCAGGGCCGGGGCTGTGCAGGGCCACTGGCCATGGCACGGGGCAGCAGTGAGGTCATGGGCAGAGCTGGACCAGGCAGGGGGGGCACGGGGCTGCTCCTGCCCCAGCACAGCTGAACAAATGTCCCTTTGTGACACATCCCGGGCGCTGGGACATGCTGGTACCCGCTCCTGGCAGCCCCTGTGGCAGCCCCGGTGCTGGCAGGACGATGGCTTCGGGGGGACTGCTGCCATCCCCCCAGCAGGAAGGGTCCCCTGGGGTCTGCCACTGCCCCTCCCGTGCCAGTGCCAGCACGGGCAGGGCCACGGTGCACAAACGCCGCTGTTGCTGTGCCCACGCAGAGCCCTCCAGCACACCAACCTGCTGCAGTGCCTGGCGCAGTGCGCCGAGGTCACCCCGTACCTGCTGGTGATGGAGTTCTGCCCGCTGGTGAGTCCATGTGCCCCGCTCCCCACAGTGCCCCGTGGGTGCTGGGCACGCAGGGTGACAGTGGCACTGCCCGCAGGGTGACCTGAAGGGGTACCTGCGGAGCTGCCGGGGGGCCGAGGCCATGACCCCGGACCTGCTGACCCTGCAGAGGATGGCGTGCGAGGTGGCCTGCGGCGTCCTGCACCTGCACAGGAACAACTACATCCACAGGTAGGCTGTCCCGCCTTCTGGGGGGAGCTGGGGGGCAATGCGGGGTCTGGATGGGGGCTTCCCAAGCTACCAGTGCTCCTGCCCCACCACTGCTCCTCCTGCCCAACAATATCCTGGTGCTGAGTGAGTTGCAGACAGAGACTCCAGCATCAGTGATTTTGTTGAGGAGGGGGCGCGCTGCCATCGGGGGCCACCGGAGTGTCCCCACCCGAGCCTGGCTCTGCAGGTGGGTCCCCACGAGGGTGCTCGAGCTGTGGGAGGGGAGCATGGGGCCCTTAGGGCAGCCCAGCAGCAGCAGTCTCGCCTGTGCCCCGGCTGTATGACCCGCCCAGTGCCCGAGCAGCCACCCGGGAGCCCGGCCCCATGCCAGGGCTCACGTTGCCCGGGAGCAGCCGCCTTCTGCTCGGCTCGGCGTGTGACGGATGGACGGACGGACAGGGCGCAGCTGGGGCATTCCTGCTGTGCACCGAGAGCCGCGTTTTGGGCACGCCCGGAGCCGGGCGGGGAGCGGCCTCACCACCGGGTCCCCGCCGGGTGCCCCCCGAGCTCTCGGTGCCGGTGACAGCTCCGGCTTTGCTTGGCAGCGACCTGGCCCTGCGGAACTGCCTCCTCACCGCCGACCTCACCGTGAAGATCGGGGACTACGGCCTCTCGCACTGCAAGTACAAAGTAAGGCTGGTTGGAGGGAGGAGGGGGCTGGGGCTTCGCTGCGATCCCGTGGTACCCCCACATACACCCACCCTGGCACAGACCTGGCTGATCCTTCCCCCCACCCTCACGCACACATCCCCCCTCCCCAGCGGTGTCGGGGCGCCCCTGCGTTTGCTGGGGTGCAGGGGGTTCAGACCACCCTGTGAGGGACCCTTAGTGCCACCTGGCGTGCTCCGGCACCCACCCACCCAGTGGGGTGACACTGCCTGGGCTGGTCCAGATACGCCCCTGTGCCAGGCACGGGACCCTGCAGGCAGCTGCCAGCACAGCCGGGGGTTGCCCACCCGTCTGTTTGTCTCTGTCGTGCTCCAGTTTGCCCACAACTCCTGCAGAGCTGGGATTGCTGAACTGGGGGTCACAGGGGCTCGGGTGGGGGAGCAGAGGGACAGAGGGGGAAGGAGGGGCGGCAGCAAGGGACAGTAGGTGCCAGGAGCAGAGCAGGACAGGCCGGGGGCAGATGTGGGGGAGCAAGGGGCATGGGGGGCAGCGGTGGAGGGTGGGGAGGCAGGGGGTGGCGGTGCCGCGGCGTGGCCGGTCCCCGACGCCATGGATTGACGTTCTCTTCTCGTACTGACCTTGCACACTTGGCAGGACGACTACTTCGTGACGGCCGACCAGCTGTGGGTGCCGCTGCGCTGGATCGCGCCCGAGCTCATCGATGAGGTGCACGGCAACCTGCTTGTGGTGGACCAGACCAAGGCCAGCAACGTCTGGTGAGCGGCTCTGGGGGGCACAGGGGGCTGCAGCCTCACGGGGTGCATCGGGGTGGTTTTGGGGCGGACGGTTGGGGGCGGGGTGGGGGTCTCCCTGAACCCCCAGCATGGCGCCATGCCCGCAGGTCGCTGGGCGTCACCATCTGGGAGCTGTTTGAGCTGGGCAGCCAGCCCTACGACCACTACTCTGACCGCCAAGTGCTGGCCTACGCCATCAAGGAGCAGCAGCTGAAGCTGCCCAAGCCCCAGCTGAAGCTGTCGCTGGCGGAGCGCTGGTGAGGAGCCCGAGCCGCCCCCTCCCCTGCCCCGTGGCACGGGCGGGGGCCGGGCTGACGCTGGCCGCTCCCCATGGCAGGTACGAGGTGATGCAGTTCTGCTGGCTGCAGCCCGAGCAGCGCCCCACGGCCGAGGAGGTGCACCTGCTGCTGTCCTACCTGTGCGCCAAGGGGGCCACGGAGGCCGAGGAGGACTTCGAGAAGCGCTGGAACTCCATGAAGCCCAACGGCAGCGCCAGCGGCAGCCACCACGGCCCCGAGCTCTCATCCTTCCCGCTGCTGGAGCAATTCTCGGCCGATGGGTTCCCCTCAGACGGGGACGACATCCTCACCGTCATGGAGACCAGCCACGGCCTCAACTTTGAGTACAAATGGGAGCACACCAAGACCGAGCACTTCCAGGCCCCCCTGGGCTCCCTGAGCCCCAGCAGTGCCGCTCGCTACCACGACCTCTATTACCCGGCCACGACGGCGGGGCTCAGCCTGGGGGTGTCCCCATCCTGCTACGAGTGCAAGGCATCTGGCTGCCCCGGGGTGCCGGCGCCCGGCGTGGTGCCCATCCTGGGCGCCCACAGCCCCTCGCTGGGCAGCGAGTACTACATCCGCATCGAGGGCCCCGGCGAGGGCAGCGCCGAGCTGGACTACGCCATGTGCACCTACAGCCCGGCGGGCGAGCAGGGCGCCCTGCGGCCCCCGGCCTGCTGGAGAGCCCAGGCCGGCCGCAGCGGCGGCACCTACGACTCGGACTCGGGCAGCCCCACCGTGTCCCTGAGCATGGAGCCGCTCCTGGGCCACCCACCCGCGGCCGAGGGCTCCTGGGAGTGCGCCGAGTACTACCCCTACCCCTGCCCCGGGCAGGAGCCGCGGGGCTACGAGCCGTCCCCCGGCCCCGGGGCCGAGGGGTACCTGCTGGAGGAGGAGCCGCCCCAGCCGGGCGGCCAGGACTGGCCCGTCCCCGCCGCCTTCCAGCCCGGGGTGTTTGCCGACCCGCTGGGCGTCTCGCCGTCGGGGAACTGCGCCTACAGCCCCCCGGGGTACGGGGGGACAGCGGGCCCGAGCGGGGCCCCACCGGACTGCGTGGCGCTGGAGCTGGGCGAGGACAGCCCCCCCAGCGCCCCCCACCCGGCCGGTGCCAGCCCCCCGCCTCAGCGCCACCCGTGGGCCTCCAACAGCTCCTCCAACAACAACATCGGCGGCGGCAGCCCCCGCGAGCCCCCGGCCGGAGACAGCTGGTGCTACCGCCGCATGATCACCTTCCGCGGGCTCATGGCCAAGCCGCTGGGCACGGTACCCCGCGGGCAGCCCCAGCTCGGGGGGTCCCCGCCGGGACACGACTTCCTCCGCCCGCGGCAGGATCAGCCCCCCGCCACGGCCGGCGGCTCCTCCTCCCCGTGCCGCTCGCCCTCCCCGCGGCGGCAGGCCTGGCACGGCCGTGACTCATCACCCTGCGGCCCCGCGCAGCCCGGCACGCTGGCGGAGAGCCCCGCCGCGCCCTGGGGCCCCGCCGCGGCCCCGCCACCTGCGCCGGGGGCCCCGCGCGATGCCCACCCTGAGGAGAGCTCGGCCGGGGGAAGCCCTGCCCGCAGCCCGCTGCCCCCCGCCGCCGCGGGGCCGGGGGAGGCCGCCCCCGCCATGGCTGGCACGGCCGCCCCGAGCCCCGGCCCCCCCGGCCAGCCCGCCGCGGACGGCGCCCAGCTCGCGGCGGAGCCCGCCGAGGCGCCCGCGGAGGCCGTGGCCGAGAGCGGCGCCTGTGCCGCCAGCGACGCCGACCGGACGCCGGACAAGACCTTCTCCAGCAGCAGCTTCCCCAGCGTGGACGAGGGCAGCGACGAGGACACGGCCGAGCTGACCTCCGGCGTCTTCACCGACTTCTCCGGGGAATACACGGAGCGGGCGGAGGCGGCCCCGGCGCTCAGGTCCCTGCAGAAGCAGGTGGGGACGCCGGACTCGCTGGAGTCGCTGGACATCCCCTCCACGGCCAGCTCCTGCGAGGTGCTCAGCCCCGGCGCCTTCGCGCCCGCCGGCCAGGCCCGGGCCCTCGACAGCGGCTACGACACGGAGAACAACGAGTCCCCCGAGTTCGTGCTGAAGGAGCCCCACGAGCCCCGGGAGCCCGAGGCCTTCGGCCAGCTGGGGAAGCCGCCCCCGGGGCTGCCGGGGGGCGAGGGCGAGGCGGCGGCCCCCGAAACGCGGCTGCCCAGCGCCGCGGGGCCCGAGCCGCCCGGCCTGGCCGAGAAGAGCCCCTACCGCGACTCTGCCTATTTCTCCGACTGCGACGCCGAGGCCGAGCGCGGCCACAAGGACGAGGGGGACAGCGATGGGTCCCGCACCCCGGAGGCAGAGGAGGGTCCCCGCTCCCCTTTGCAGGACACAGGGCGAGGAGAGGACCCGCTGCACCCGCCGGGGGCACCCGGCAGCCCCCCGGCAGCACCCGGCGGCGCGGTGGCGGTGCCCACGCCGGCCGAGGTGGCTTTGGAGGGGGACTGGGTGGGGATAGAGGCCGGGAGCGCACCGGAGCAGGCGCCTGGCACCGAGCAGAGCCCCGCTGGCACGGGGCTGGTGCCGGCCAGCCCCCCGCGCCCTGGCACAGACACCTGTCCCCCGGGCTCTGTGGCCCCCAAGACTTTCCTCTTGACCCCAGTGCCGGTGAGCCCTGGGGAGCCATCAGCTGTTGGAGGGACCTGCGTGCCCGACGGTGTCCCTGGACTTGGGGGGGCCACAGGGGGGGACAAACAGACTGTGACCCCCGTGCTGGGGCTTGGGGAGCAGGGGCTGCTCCTGGAGGGGCCCGGGGCAGGCGATGCGCCGGGGGGTCCCAGCACGCTGCTCCCCGGGGGCGAATCACCACCGGGTCTCTCCCCGGCCCCGGCTGCCCCCGAACGCCGTGAGGAGCCAGAGGAGGAGGAGGAGGACACGGAAGACAGCGACGAGTCAGATGAGGAGCTGCGCTGCTACAACATCCAGGAGCAGAGCGAGGAGAGCGAGGAGGAGCCGGCGGCCGTGCCCATCGTGGTGGCTGAGAGCCAGAGCGGCCGGAACCTGCGCAGCCTCCTCAAGATGCCCAGCCTGCTGTCCGAGTCCTTCTGCGAGGACCTGGAGCGTAAGAAAAAGGCCGTCTCCTTCTACGACGATGTGACCATCTACCTCTTCGACCAGGTGGGTGCCCTGAGGGACAGAGCCAGGTACTGGGCACAGCTTCATGCCGTTTTGGTGGTGGGAGCCATCTCCAGCTGATCCCCAGTGAGGTTCCTTCCTGCTGTTTCCCCATCCCCAGGAAAGCCCCACACGGGAGCTGGCTGAGCAGAGCTTCCCAGAGCCCACCCTGCCTTCGGGGCAGCCTCCCTCGCCTTCGGGGCAGCCCCCTGCCAGTGGCAGTCCCCCCAGCCCCACGGACCGGCTTGGAGCCTCCGATGACTCTTCAGATGGCAACGCCTCAGAAGAGAGTAAGAGACCAGGAGCTCCTGGCACTGGTGATTGTGGGGTGGTGGGAGGGCAGCTGGTTTGGGATGATGGGGAGGCAGTTATAGGGTGATGGGGACAGAGGTTATGGGATGATGGAGGGCCATTTATGGGGTGATGGGGTTAGAGGTTATGGTGGAACCCTCACAGTGGGCTCAGCCCCCTCCCTTTGTGTGCCAGGTGGTGGCTTCGAGTGGGACGACGACTTCCCACTGATGCCAGCGAAGCCGTCCCTGGCGGCCTCACTGCCGGGGACGCCGGCGGAGCCCCCCGCGGCCGTGCCTGCCCTGGTGCCGGCGCAGAAACAGGTGCTGCCCATCCAGTTCTCCCGGTTCACGGTCTCACCTGCCCCGGTGTCCCGGTTCTCCATCACCCACGTCTCCGACTCGGACATGGACTCCATAGGAGGTGAGTCCCTCTCGGGATGCTGCTCTGTGGGGACTGTCCCTCCTGGGAATGGCCGTGTCCCGGTGCCATCCACGCTGTGAGCCATGGGACTGCCTGTCCCCGTGAGGGGCCGGGTGTCCCGCGGGGGTCTGGGACCCTCTCACGGCTCTCTCTGCTCGTTGCAGGCAGCAGCGAAGACGGTGACCGGGAGTGAGCCCGGCGGGACGCAGCCGGCATTGCCCTGGCACCGGGGCGGCGCAGGCCGGCGGGGCCGGCGCGGGGGCCGCCCGTGGGCCCCCAGACCCCGCTCGGCAGTTTTTAGGCAGATTTTATCGCAAAGAACTCGTTTGCTGCTTCGAGTGGGAGCAGGGCCGGCGTGGCCCCCGCGGGGCCAGGCGGTGGGTGACGGTGACACCGTGCGCGTGTGCGGGTGGCTGTGAGCGTGCGTGTAAAATAGACACTTATATATATATATATAGGTATATATATATAAATTATAGCGTTTCAAGGGTAGTGCCCTGACCTTGCTAACATTTGCGGAGTGTCCTCCCCAGTGAAGTTCCCCCTTGGCTTCTTGCCCATATGTGCTTCCCGAGGCGGTTTGTCCCCACACCCCTTCTCCCCCAGGCTGTCCCCACCCTTTGCCGTGTGCTCAGTCTTGCACCTTGTGGCAGCTTGGCTGTCCCACAGCTGTCCCACAGTGGCCCCACAGCTGCCCCACAGCTGCCCCAGAGGCACTCCATGACATTCCTGACCGAGGGGCCACTGGCTGCTGCCACTCTGGATGTCACTCCCTGTGCCAGAGGTGCCACCAGCTACCCAGAGTGGTCCTCGTGGCTTTGGAGCTCCCCTCCCTTGGTTTGCAGGGATCAGTCCCAGCTGGGGACCCTGAGGACTGCTGGGACCCTTGCCCATTGTAGCGGGCAGCAACACGTGGAGGGTTGGTTGTGGAGGGAGTATCCCCCACTGGGACCCACCAACCTGACTATTTTTGTATTTAAACAAAATTATTAAAAAACCCCAACCCCAAACCCACCCCAAATCCAAAACTTGCTGTTGACTGAACCCACATTGATGCGATTTTAAGTTATTGCTGCCAAAGAGACTTATTGGGGAGGGGGGGGAGGGGGGCGCGCTCGTGGTTCTTTGTTCTGTTTTGGTTTTGTTTGTTTGTTTGTTTCTTCCTTTGTTTTTTGTTTTTGTTTTTTTAAAATTCATTCGAGGCTTAGGATAATTGTGCAATTCCAGCTTCCGGAAGGAAATAGAAGTAAGCGGAGCTGAGCGAAACCTTGAATTCAGGGCTGGTTCCTTTTGGGGTCTATAGACCAAACCCTGAGGTGAGAAATGTCCCCCCTGAGCCCCCCTGCCCCATGCTGGGGGAATGAGGGCACATGGGTGTGCCCGTGCAGGGACGCTGCACAGACAGCACCCATGTGGGATGGGGCTGGTGCCAGGGGCTCTGCTCCATGCCACAGGATGGTCCCACCCTGGGCTGGACGCAGCTCTGGCACCAGGACTCGTGGGATGAGCCCGTCCCCACCCCAGCCTGGCACCGCCATGGGTCCCAGTGCCGGCAGAGGTGTCCCCGT
This sequence comes from Taeniopygia guttata, assembly GCF_048771995.1. Classification (NCBI taxonomy): domain Eukaryota; kingdom Metazoa; phylum Chordata; class Aves; order Passeriformes; family Estrildidae; genus Taeniopygia; species Taeniopygia guttata. The sequence goes on from NC_133043.1 coordinate 1,635,432, forward strand.
AGTCACCCACCCTTCTCCCACCCCCTCCCGTGGCCAGCCCAGCCTGGAGCTGTATCCCAGCTGGAGTGCCCTTGGTGCTCAGGAAGCTGTTGTGGGGGCCAGGGGCTGTTCTCCAGTCCAGGTCACAGCCAGGACCCTGGGGGACCTCAGCATCAGCCCCAGGGTGGCCATGCCACCCCATACCCCCACTGCTGGTTCCTCCCCCCTGCTAAGCAATTAGTGCTTATTTAAGTGTTTTATTTAATCCCCCACCTGGCCTGTAAACCCCCCCCCCCACCCCAATTCTCCAAGCTTTTTGCTTTATCCTTTACAACAGGGGCCCACCCCCTGCCCTGATAGGGGTGCAGCACCCAGGGCTTGCTCCCACCCTCCTACCCCCTGATCCCCCCTTCCCTGCACCCTCCAACACCACGGGGAGGGGGTTGCTCAGTCCCTGGCACCCAGGGGTGCTGGCCCAGCACCCACTGCACACCCTGGGTTTGGTCTATGACGCCGCAGGTCCCAGCCCCGGAGGGCAGATGAGGACAGAGCTGTGGCTTGGGTAACTTTTTTAATAGAAAGGCTCTTCTTACATGGTCTATTTTCTCAATACGGGTCATAATTGCTGTATTTTTTATCAGTGCTGATTTCCATACAGCTCCCAGCATGTGTGTCAAATCTCATCGGGCCAATAATAAAGTTTTTAAAATATCTTAAGCTGTTTGCTGCCCCGATCATTGCCCAGCACCCAGGATGGAGCCAGCTCGGGAGGGCCCCGACCACGCTCCAGGGCCAGGCAGGAGCCTCTGGCCAGGGAAAACGCTGCAGGAGGGAGGGCTGGGGGAGGTTGAATTGCTCATAAATTATGTTTTCTCATAAAAAATTATTTCAGGTTACGTCTTACAGGTGCCACCGAGCCAGGAGGTGCAGCGAAGCCCCCGGGGGCTGGCTGGAGCCAGGGTGGCAGCTTGGGGGGCCCGGGGGACAGCTCCTGGCACGGGGATGGAAGAGGACACCGCGGTGGCTGAGGGGACCCCAGGCCTGTCCCCACCCCGGGCTGTGACCACCAGCCCTCTCCCACCCACTGCCCCACCCCCCTGCAGAGCCCTTTCCCTCACCCCTGCCCCGTCTGGCCCCCACACATCTGCTCCAGCCCTGGGAGAGGAAGAGGAGGCACAGGAGAGGAAGAGGAGGCACATCATGGAGCTGGGAACCCACGTGCAGAGCTGGAGCCTGGGTGTCACAGGAGAAGCTGTTTTCCTGCAGTGGAGCTGGAAAACCCATCAGAGAGGACACAGGAGAGATGAGCCGCAGCGTCCCAGGGACCAAACCTCCTGGGCTGGGGACACCCTGTGCCCTGCCCAGTCCCCAGCCACGCAGCCACTGCCCAGGCTGTGGGGTCCAGGACGTGCTGCACCAGTGATCAGACAGTGCAAAAGGAGAAACACAACGGAAAAAGCAAAAACTCTTTTGTTTCAAGCCCTCATCCATGGGAGACACAGTTCCTGCCTGGAAACACTCTTCTCCCTGTTTTTGGAGCAAGGTTGTGACCCTGGTCACTCAGGAGCTGCAGGAAGGGCTGCGGGAGCCACCTTACTCGTGGGCACCCCCAGCAGAAAGCTTAGCAAGTGTGTATATATATATATATTTATATATATTTATCTCTATCTATCTCTCTCTCTCATGCAGCCCTAGGAATAGAGGAAGAGCAAACAGCCAAGCAAGAGGTCCGGATGGGAGCTCCTGTCTGCAGGGAGCAGGGGCACCCCAAGGCTCACTCACACACTGCCCTCGCTTCCACGAGTGGTTTTTTCCTAGCTTATATTTTACAGCAGTACCGTAATTCCCTACAGTATCCCGAGCCCTGGCGCAGCAGGAGCTGTGGGACCGGAGCTGACCCCGTCCCAGCGGGGGCTGCAGTGCTGGCACCCACTGCCGTGGGCAGCTGGGGTCTGGTGGCACCTGGGAGCTGCCTGTGCCACCCACCATGGCTTGCACGGGGTGTCCCGGTGTCCTGCCTGGCCTGGAGGTCCCTCCTGTCTGGGCAGGGAGAGCAGGGGGACCGTCCTCTCTGCCTTGCTGCCCCCCTGGAGCACTGTGAGCCCACGGAGAGCTGTTCTCCAGCTGAGCCCACTTCCCCACCCGGAGCCACCCCAGCTCTGGGACATGCTGCTCTGACTCCGGGAAGTGCCACCACGCTCCTTAGCACAGGCAGAGGACAGGTGACACGGCAGCGCTGTGACCCCCTGCCACCGAGGGAGTCTAGAGAAGAGAGAACTAGGGCACTAGCTTGAGCCTTTGGCTTTCAAAGCAGCAGGATTAATAAATTCCGCCTAAAAATGGAGTCCTGGGGAGCTGGACATGCAGCAGCGAGGAGGAGGATGAGGAGGATGAGGAGGTGGCGAGTGCCACGCGGGCGCCAGCGCTCCTGGATCAGCTGATGAGAGGAGCCGAGCGGTCGTTTGTCACCGTTGGCTTCAGCTGGACGTTGGCAAAGGGGTTCCTGTGGAGGAAGAGGAAGAGGAAGGAAGAGTTAACAGGGTATGTGGAGGCCTGGAGAGGACAGGGCACCGGCACAGCGAGCGGCGACTGGCGAGACCCGGGACCAGCAGTGTTTGGGAAGGGCTTCAACTGGAAAAGCTCTGCCTTGTGGAGCCCCCGGCCCAGCTGCCCCACTCTTGGAGCTCTGCCCCCATTCCTGGAGCTCTGCCCCACTCCTGGAGCTCTGCCCCCATTCCTGGAGCTCTGTCCCCACTCCTGGAGCTCTGCCCCCACTCCTGGAGCTCTGCCCCCACTCCTGGAGCTGCCCCACTCCTGGAGCTGCCCCCACTCCTGGAGCTCTGCCCCACTCCTGGAGCTCTGCCCCCCTCCTGGAGCTGCCCCACTCCTGGAGCTGCCCCCACTCCTGGAGCTCTGCCTCCATTCCTGGAGCTGCCCCACTCCTGGAGCTGTCCCACTCCTGGAGCTGCCCCACTCCTGGAGCTCTGCCCCCACTCCTGGAGCTCTGCCTCCATTCCTGGAGCTCTGCCCCCACTCCTGGAGCTGTCCCCACTCCTGGAGCTGTCCCCACTCCTGGAGCTGCCCCACTCCTGGAGCTGCCCCACTCCTTGAGCTCTGCCCCACTCCTGGAGCTGCCCCCATTCCTGGAGCTCTGCCCCCACTTCTGGAGCTCTGCCCCCATTCCTGGAGCTCTGCCCCCATTCCTGGAGCTGCCCCACTCCTGGAGCTCTGCCCCCCTCCTCGAGCTGTCCCCACTCCTGGAGCTGCCCCACTCCTGGAGCTGCCCCCACTCCTGGAGCTGCCCCCACTCCTGGAGCTGCCCCACTCCTCAGCTGCTCTCCCAGCTACGCCGTGGTGGGTCAGAGATGAGCCAAGCACAGCTGCAGGGGGATGTTCTCCTGCCTCGCCCCCCTTCATCCTAAAGCTGGGGATGCCACTGGGGGCCAGGGCAGATGAAGCTGCTCCTGCCTCCTCCAAGGCTGGACTCCAGCAGTTCCCACAGATGGGAGCACTGTGGGACCACCCAGCCCTGGAGCAGAGGGTTATGGCTTCACCTCCTGGCCAAGGGCAGAGCTGGCAGCTCCCACAGAGCCCTTGTGCTGCCTCTGGGGAAGTTAATATCCAAGAGGAAGAGTGTGGGAGACTAAGGACATCTGCATGAGCTTGTCAGAGTCCAGAGCCCAGACAGGCTGACCTTGGGTTCCACCTACCTGGGGTGTCCCCAGCACCCTCCTGCTGCCATCATCACCTGTCCAGGACAGGGTGCAAGGACTGCCTAGGCACAGGGAGCATCCTTACCCCTTCTCCAGGAGGTCCCCTCTTGTCCTCTCCCAGCAGAGTTAATTCTCGGGAGGTGTGGGCAGCTCTGGGGGTCCCCCTGGCTGCCTGGGGAGCCACCAAACCCCCCCGTCCTCCCTGCAGCCTCTGTCTCATCTGCCCGCTGCTCCCAGCCCCCCTTGGAGCCACACAATCCTTCTCCTGTCCCCAGTGGGAGCAATGGCCACAGCCCCCACGCCAGGTCCCACAGCTGGGCCTCTGGCTGGTCACCCACCGTGGGGGCACAGCCCTGCTAGCCCCCGACGTGGGTTCAGGTAAAGTGCCGTGGTTACCATGTGCACCTGCACCGAGCACCTTTGGGATGTCCCCAGAAGCTGGGACACCCCCAGAAGCTTTGGGATGTCCCCAGAAGCTGGCACATCCCCAGAAGCTTTGGGACGTCCCCAGAAGCTGGGACACCCCCAGAAGCTTTGGGACGTCCCCAGCCATCTCCCAGAGCACAAAGGAAGATGCTGAGTCCTGCACCCCTCTGGGACAGGGTCTCACTGGCAGCCCCAGGCCCCCTCTCTGCCATCCTTCACCTCTCCACATTTGCTTTTTCTTTCCTTAAAAGATAAATTACTTTTGCTTAAAAATAGGGTAATTAATTTCACACCTAATTAATGCAGCTGCTTAGATCCCTTTCCCTCCCAAGATGCCAAAATAGATTCTCAGGACTGGAGGGAGAGGAAAAGTTGCTTTGATGAGTCACCCGGGGCTCATTTAACTCTTTCTGTACTGACAGAGAAGAGCCACTGGGATGGAGCCTGCAGCTCCAGGGAAAGCAGCTCATGGATCAAAGAGAAATGGGGAAGGGGCTCTCCAGGCTCTGCAGTGCCAGCGAGGAGGGTCTTGACTCCTGGGGAGGCTCCTGCATCCCGTCCCTGGGGCCAGGACCAGGAGGCTCCTGGGACGAGTCTACAACAAAAAAAAGCTGCTCAAAAAACTTGCAGTTAGTGCGGCCGTGCCCGCGCCGCTGGCAGGGCTGGGGCCAGCGGGCACCTACAACAGAAGGGGCAGTAACGGGGAGCGGGCAGCAGCAGCTCAGCAGCATCCCAGCAAGCACAGCCGCGCAGCGGGGCGAGCAGCAGAGGCAGCCGGGGAGCCCCGCAGCTCGGGGACGAGCGGTGACGGAGGGTGCAGCGGGAAGCAGAGCGGTGGCACCGTCCCCGCGCAGCCCCGCGGCCTCACCCGCTGCCCAGCGCACCCAGGGCTCGGCCCCGCGACACCGTCACTTACAACTACGGGCAGGGGCACCTCAAAACCTGGCCACTTCAACATCGGGGCTGCAAGGGAAACAGAAGGCAGGTTGGAGCACGCCGGGACGCTTGATGGGAACAGAAGGTCGTGGTTAAGGAGAGACTTAAGGCCAAGAGCCGGCCGGTGGCCACCTGGCCCGAGAGCCCGCTGGCCACCCCGCACGCAGGGTCGGCGGGCAGAGGAAACAGGAGGAAAAAGAAGAAAAAGGAGGAAAAGTCATGTTTATCGAGTCGCTGGTGCTGTGAGGAGGGGAAGGAAGGGCACGGCCAGCCGGGAGCTGTGGGAGTGCAGCGGCCGGGCACGGCGGGGGCTGCGGAAGGGAGGGGGCGGCTTCCTTCCCCCCGTGCCGGCCATCGCCGCTTTCCCAGCGCCGGGAAAGCGCAGCCGGAGCCTTGGCATGCGGGAGCAGGAGCAGCAGCACCCCTCAGATGCTCATGGACGGGGACCCGGCCCTAAAGCAGCTGTCGCTGCTCCCACTCAGCGAAGCTGTTTAGTGCTGCACACAGGCAGCGTCCCCAGGGACGGAGCAGGGAACAAAAACACGGCCTGGGAATGCGCGGTGGGCGATGCGGGCGGTGAGGGCAGCACGCAGGCACGGTAGCCGAAAAAGACACCGAGGCCCAGCTCAATGCAATAAATAAAACTTTTATTCAAACAATAACTCAGTACAGGGCACAATTCTCTCTGGCTTTTAAAAAAAGGTTTTTCAGCACTTTACAATCTCCACACAGGCTTTGCTAGGCTGGGTTTGTGGTTTGTTTTTTTTTTTTCCCCCTCTACATTCAGCTATTCATTGTGAAATATCCTGGATTAAAAATCCTTAGCAAAATTCGGACATCGATGCAGGAGGGGCTCAGAACAGTGTGCCCGTAGGCGAGGAGATAACCCAAAAACTGGTCGGGGGTGGGGGTCTATTGCCAGCAATGTCCCAGTAAACAGGCAATGTCAGAGGTCTTAAAAATCACATCAGAAAAAAGCGTGAACAGCTTTGCAGTGGAGACGGCCACGGGCACTGGGAGGGCTATGGCCAGGCTAGTGCGGGAGCGGGACCCCCAGTGTGGGGTGGGAGCCCCCTGGGCACTGCCTCGCTCAAGCCTGCTTTGGGCATGCGAGCAGTCCTCGGAGCCCCAGCCCTAACGTGAGGTAACAATACCTTGCTACAAAAAATATATATATATATTTATAAAACAACCAGGAGTAACCCTTCTGGAGGGGTTCCCACAGGCGGCGGGACCCCAGCCCAGAAGCAGCCCTTTCCCCGGGGCGGGAGCTCTGTGCCATCCGCTTCTCCCAAAGCCGCCGCGGCGGGACGGAAGCGGATCGGGCTGAGGGGTGCTGAGGGGAGGCGCGGGGACGCTGCCCCCCTCCGGGAATGGCATCCCGGGCGCGGGCATCCCGGATGCTCAGTAACAGTACGGACACCAGAGGCCATGCATATGTGATCCAGTCTGGGAGTTTGGTCCAGGCTCGTGCGGGGCGGCCGGCGCGGCCCCTGGGGGGGACAGGGCACTGCTAACATCACACGGGAGGACAAACACCGGGTCCCACTAAGTGACAACTGCACCTGGGCTGTGAGCACAGACCTGGCAGCAGTTTCTGCTCCAAAAAGGCTTCAGAAACAAGGGCACGGTGAACACCAGGGAGGGGTGAGAAGCACCATGGTTTCCTTGAAGATCACAAGAGTTTCAAATCCAAAAGAAGTAGAGAAAAGAGAAACGAAAGGGAAGGAAAAAAAAGGGGGGGAAAGAAGCAGAAAGCTCTTCCAAGCAGCAAGGGGCCGCTGCGAGCCCAGGTGTCCTCACACCGTTGATACCAAACTGCCACTGCCGCTGCGGAACAAAGCACAGAGATGCCAGAGTGGCCGCGGGGCAGCACCGAGCCGGGAGCGAGCCCAGCTCCCCCCGTGGGACCACCAGGGATGGGCGGCGAGCTCCACCCAGCCACAGGCTCGGGCTCAGCCCCAGGGGCAAGACGGGGTAGCACCGAGGCAGAGGGCATGGAGGAAAACCCCAGCGTGGGCTCTCCGTGGCTTCCCTATCCAGGCACGAGCCTGGAGGAGGTCGGGAGACGCGATTCTCTGGAGGAGCACGAGCTTGGGGACACCAGGCTGACCCTGGGACCTGCCCTCCCTGGGTCCCCTCCCTCGCACAGATGTGACCTGGCCCCACCCCAGCCACTGCCAGTCCCTGGGGAGCCCACGCAGGGACCCCTGTGGGGACACAGCCAACACCACCAGTTCGCAGGGAATGTGACGGGAAGGTGACATCTTACCTGTTGACGGACCTCGTCCCGTAGTCATCGAGACCCTGTGGAGAAGAGGGAAGGAAGCACAGTGAGTGACGTGTGGGCTGCGCTTGCTCAGGTGCCACCAGAGGGTCACATGAACAAACCAAGGTGCATCAGGACCCAGGGCCAAGAGCTGATGCATTTGGAGAGGAAAGGAAGATATGGAGATGATTGGAGTGGGATTCAGGGACTGAAGTTCCACCACTCCCTGTAGGATTTATCTGGCCAGACATGGAAAAGCAACTGGTGGGAGAGCTCTGCTCTGCCCAGCCCCTCTGAGGAACAAAACTCTGGCTGCTGCTGAGATGCTGAGACTGTTGGAAAAGGGCTGCACGACTGAGAGACACCAGTGAAATGTTCTGTGGAAAGAGGGGTTGCCTGTATTCACTCCCACCAGAAACCCACAGGGTTTTGGACCATTTTCTCCTTTAGCCGGTGCTGAGCAGGCTTTGCAGGGAGGGACAGAGGGGCAGGTGGGGACCAAGCCTGGAGAACATCCCTCAAGGACATCCCTCCCTGAGCAAGGGCCTGCCTGCCCTAGGATACGACTGGAGCAACTGCTCTCCATGACAAACATGGAGAAAACTCCAGGAAAGAGGGGGAGTCTCTGGCCTTTGAGGTGGCCATGCACCAGCCACCAGAGACCCACATTCCCACCTTCCCAGGAATGCTCCCAGTCCCAAAATACCAACCCCAGCAGCAAATCCTGCTGGGCAACCCCAGCAAAACAGCAAGAAGTGGGGGGGTGCTTCCACCTCACTCCCTGCAGAGAGGACCAGATCCCAGCTGGCGTGCCCTGTGGAAGGGTCGGTGCTGATTGCCCTTCTCTCTCCATCCTCATCCTCTCCCCATCTGCCACAGCACATGATGCCAGCATGGCTCATCCCACTGTGCTCATTGTGGTGGGAGAGCTCCCCTACACCAACAGCTCCTGGGTTAGGCTGATCCCATCTGCTGTGCATCCTCCCTGGCTTGCTATCCAAGAAGCCCTGGGCTTGCTTTGGACACTCTGGAATCCTGTCCAGGATCTGCCCCAGTGTCCCCATGGGACTGTCACCGGCTTGAAGTGGCACATGCCAGAGAAAACACTTCCAGCTGCCTGTGAGCAGCCTGTTTCTGGTGGGAGACTCCCATGGAGTCGGCAAGTGTTGTCCTTTGGGGGTTTACGGGGCCATTTTGTGCCACTGCCCCCCATGCCTTGCCCGTTCCTCCCCATCAATGGGCTCCCTGCATCCCTTCACCCCAGCAGAGGTACTCAGCAGGAGCAGGGTCCAGGCAAGGCACGTGGATCACCAGGCACAAAACAGCCAAATTTCCATAAATCCCAAAGGAAACATTGCAAGCGTTGGACTTACAGCTGTCGACCTAGTGTAAGGCTTGTAGTGAGCGGAGGGTGCTTGGCAGAGGCCACTGGAATAGTCTTTAATTGCACACCCATAGGGCATTAGGTAGTCCTAAAACAACGAACAGAGGTTGGAGAGCTGCCCTCGGCACCCCCACGCATCCGCAGCGTGCCGGGAACGCTCCCGCTCATCCCATCCCAGTGGGACAGGGAGCTGCAGAGCCCGGCCAGCGCAGCAGGGACTGTGCCCAGGGATCTGCTCCAGCATCCCACAGTGTTCCAACGCCCCCCTGGAGTGGGAGAAGCTGGCAGGGGAAGCTCACCTGGGAGAAGGCGGGCACGGCCACGCTGTACGGCCGCTGCTTGAAGGTGCTGCCGCCCTGTGCCGGGAAGGCCTGGGAGGCCATGCCATAGTCTGGCGGTGGGATGGAGATGTCGTCCTTGTCCAGCAGGTTGCCAGTGCTGCTGCTCTTCCCTTGCTGCAGGCTGGGGGGCCCAGAGCAGAGGTGTCAGCTCTGTGCGGAGACCCCCAGGCCACCCATCCACTCCTGGCAAAAGCCAGCCAGAGCCAGCAACCACCCCGCTGTGCTGTTATTCCTAACGAGAATTCCAAAGGAATTCTTAACTCCCACCCCAAGGACACAGACTCCCGGTCACCCCACACAGTGCTCCTACCTGGTGTGGACCCGCTCGCTGCCATCATTGTCAAGGACCCGTGTGTAGGAGAAAGGAAACCAGCCCCTCCTGAAAGGCAAAGGCGGGGATGAAGCCAAACCCAGGTTTGTCCACGGAGGGTCCAGACCAGGCTGCTCCCAAGCACACTCACATTTTGGTTTTCTCGCTCTCTCCGTAGTGCCAGCCGTCCCGGGCCTCGGGCACCAGCAGTGTGATGAGGTCTCCCTCCTTGAAGCTCAGGAGGGTGCTGTTATCCCCGGCAGCGTGCGAGAAAATCGCCTGCACCCTCGTCCGGCCGTTCCTCTCGAGCCCGGCGGCCATGGAGCTGGAGCGTGGCAGTGTCTTGTTTTCAGCTGGGGGAACAGACACCAGTGGGTGCCCCAAATCCTTCACCCCAAGGCCACCCCCAGACACAGGACAGGTCCCCACCCCTCCTTATTTCAGCCCAGGTTGTACTACAACCTTCAGTGTGACTCACACCTTCCCCCTCAACAAGCAGGATCAGGCTCTCGGCATCACCCACCAGCCATGGCAAAGGGAGCAGGTTCCCTGTGCCTGATTCCACAAGATTTTCCTCCTGAAAATCCAGTGAAACCCCAGGGCAGAGCCCAGCTCCAGCATTTCCTAACTCCCAGGTCAGGAGGCACAAGCAGCACTTGACACTGAAGAGATGCTGTGGTCATTGTCCCCTCACCACCAGCACCCCAACACCCATCCCCAGCCGGCTCCCTGGACATCTCCTGCAGGCAGAGCCGGCCCCGGGGCCCCCGGCAGCAGGGCCGGGGCCTCACCTGAGGCGTAGCTGTTTTTCGGTGGCACGTTTTTGCGAACTGGGAGTGTATTGGAGTAAGAGTCACTCAGCTGCTTCTGAGGCTGGGGAGGAGATAAAGATTTGGGCTGTGCTGGCTTCATCTCAGACCAGTGGTTGTACCCGTCGCTGTCAGAGACTCCGTTCATCACTGGCATGGCCTCCTGCGCCGACATGCGCTGCGAGAGAGGAGGGGAGGGGGACACCGAGTGGCTTCATTAGGGCATCCCCTGCAGCTCCAGGGCCATCCCACTGCAGCTCCCCAGTGGGACACAGCTCCAGGGAGAGAGGCAAATTGGAGCTTCGTCCTGCTGGGTTTAGTTCCCAGCCAAACCAAACTGCTCTGGGCAGAGCAGTGGGGTCACCTCTATGGTGTCTTACTGCTCTGAGCTCTCCTGAACCTGACAATTCCCTGCTGAGCTCTATGCTCAGCTCCCACATCAGTGGGACACCCTCTTCTGAAGGGTCCTTCATCCCACAGTTCAGGGACAAGCCTGGCAGGCAGGTCCAGCTCCTGTGTCCCCAAACAGCGCCGGGGAGCCCCTGCTCTGCCAGAGCTCAGTGACTCTGGTGGGATGGGGCGGGACAGGGTCAGACTCCTCCCCACATCCCAGGACGGCCCAGCACAGAGCTGCCCATCCCTGCCATCAGTGACAGTCCATCCAAGGGCCACTTGCCGAGGACAGCGGTGACACCGGCCTGGCCTCGTCCCTCCGGCTTTGCTCAGAAGGGCAGGACAGCTTCCACCAGAGATACTTACTCCTACAAAAGGTGCCAGCTCCGGGGGGACAGGGAGAGGTTTGGCACCAGGGATGGGATCAGAGATGATGAGGTTGGACTTGGATGTGGACAGAGGGCTGGGCATAATGGTGCCATTGCTGCTGGCAGCCATCTGCTGCATCAGCTGTATGGCGCGCTCCGGGATCTTGTTGGGGTCCGAGCAGGATTGCTGCCACAGCGGCAGCTTCTGCGTCAGCATCTCCTTCCCCTGCAAGAGCAAAACGAGGTGTGAGGGCACAGGGGTGCAGGTGGTCTGCCCCCCTTCCCTGGGCAGCACCACATGGATCCAGGGCTGAGCTGGTCTGGGACTGATCAATGGCTCTGTGCATGGCACAGGCAAGATAACACACAGGGACATCCCGCTTCCAGGCTCTGATGGCAGCAGAGCCAGGCAGGTATCATGAAAAATGGGAATGAGGGAAGGAAAAGGTAATCCATCTCTCCAGTTTATTCCCAGATATCCTGTGTGCAGCGTCTCCAGGCTACAGGGAGCTGGGCCCCACGTGGAGCAGAGAAATAAAACCGGCCCAAAACCTTGACAGGGCACAGCCCGTGCTCCAGGCTGTCCCCACATCCTGAGGGATGAGCTGCTTCCTTTGGGTGCTCAGCCCCAGTGACCTCCGGGTCCCTGTGCTGCATGCAAGCCCCACTGCTCCCTGCCTGCAGGACTGGCAGCCACCTACTACCATGCTCCAAGGGGGAACTAGATGGAGCCAAACTTATCCTTATTCACCCAGAATATATGAGCATCCCCTTGTGTGACTCAGAGGGGGAAGGTGTCCCAACCTCTCGAGGTCACTCCCCAATACAGCCAAGGGTGACACTATGTCTCTGCTCTGCCTCATCTGGAGGCAAAATGTGGTTCTGCATATCAAAATCCCCCTCTAAATCCAATTTCAAAGTCCCTGCATATTTCCCCAACACCAGCCAGCAGGTCCAGTCTCATGATCCTGTGGAGCATCCTGCAGGAGCCCTGGGCAGCAGCAGGATGGAGTATTTTAGCAGGACACACACCATGCTCTGGACAAGCTGCCAGTAAAGCCCCTCCTGCAAAATCAGCCTCTGCGTGCTGCTGCAGCAAGGTTTTGGTTCGTTCCTGCTGACCACCAGCCCTGGGGGGTGTTCTTTCCCTCCTGCACTCCACTCACCAAGCCAAGCGTGGATCCATGCTGTGGATGTGCCAGGACAGAGCTGACTAATCCCAACTCCCTCTCCTGCTCCAGTGCCAAGCGTGGCAGTGACAGATGGCTGCTGTGAGCCACGGAGGTGGTGGGGAACAACCAGAACGGGAGCATGAGGCTGCAGGAGCAGCACCAGCCTTTGTCTGGATGGATTCTGCTCCAGACCCATGCAGCTGCTGCAGCTTCCCAGGCAGCCAGGGGGCAGCTCCAGCCCTGGTCCAGGACATGGGGGCAGCCATGGGCGGAAGGGATGTGGAGCACCATGGCCAAGAGGGATTTGGAGCAGCTGCTCCTACAGGGGCAGTTGCCCTGGAATCATCTGCAGGTCCATCACCCCCTCAGTCCCTGAGCTGCAGGGGCTGCACCAGCTGTGGCTTTTGGGATATCAAGCTGTTCTACGGGATGCAGCTTGAGCTGGGAGCACCCACCCAGTGCCAGGGCAGCCGCGGGTCCCACTCACCTTGGCGTGGTAGGTGATGGCGCTCTTGGCCACCGCGCACTGCTTCTCTACCAGGAAGCAGAACCGTCTCCTCTCTTCCGTCAGAGCTGTCTTGTAGCCATCAGAGATGTAGTTTTCCAGCTCCCCTTGCTTGTTGCTGATGGCTTCGATGTACTGGAACAGGGAGAGGAGCAGGGAGGGGGCTGCCGGCAGCGCTGCAGAGAGGGGCGGGCGGGACCCCGGCACGGGACACGCACAGGGACACGCACGGGGACACACACAGGGACACACACGTGTGCCTGCACAGCCCCCAGCCCGCCCTTACTCATCGGAGCCCCCCACGCAGAGGCGCTGACTCAGCCCGTGGGCTGCACGGGACGAGCTGTACCCAGCGGCCGCCCGCTCACCACCCGGGCTCGGAGGCGCTGCCGGGGGCTGCCCCGCTAGCCTGGGACTGGCAGCGGCCCCCGCAGCCCCCGACTCGTCCTGGCAGCTCCAAGTCCCTGCCTGCTGCCGAGGGATGGCACAGGGACCTTGCCACACACAGGGCCAGCAGTGCCTCTGAAGCTCCCGGCAGTGCCTTCAGTCTGTGTTTACCACAGGGGACGCAGAGCTGGTGCCAGGGCAGTGCCACACACTGGCTCAGGACACCCTGGCTGTTCCCTGGTGCCACACCCTGGACTGGCAGACACTGGCCCTGCCAGTGCCAGCAGCTGGAAGCTCCTCCTCTCCCGACGTGATGGGTGCCAGCACGGCTGTGCCACGCTGGGCTCTGCCAGCGCCACACAGGCTGGGCTGGGGGAACCCAGCTGCTTTGCTCTGTGTGATGGAAAGGTGGCACAGGGGACTCCAGGGACCACCAGCCTCCCTGAATACAGAACACACGAGGTGCCCCCAGCTCCCTGACTTGGCCACTTCCTCCTCCCTTCATCCCTTTGGATGCTCCCAGCTTCCATCTGCCATGTGGCACCAGGGGAGCAGCCACCGAGGCTCTGAGAGCAGCCCATCGCTGTCCCACGCTGTGACACCTCCTTGCCACCACCTCTTCCCTAGCACAGTAGGAGCACAACACTGGGAAGCCACAACACCCCCAGCCCAGGCAGGACTGGACCTGCTTCAGGCAGCCCAAGCTTCTCTGAGATGGGAATTAAACTGGAAATTCAGGGCCCAAAGCAGCTTCGCTGCTTCTTCACGGTTATCAGTTATTTTTAGCATGCTACAATATTTATTAAGAGTACATAAAATGGAGCAAACCAACAAAAGCAGCAAGATTCAGTGACATTCCAGACTTCAAAGGGGGATTATTTTGGGGCTGGACCTGCTCCTGGCTCCTACCCTGCTCCGAGCAACCCCTAAGAGGAAAACCCAGTGCAGGGCTCATGCTGTAGCCAGCAGGTTTTGGGCCTCCCCACATTGCACCAACCTGAGTGAAGGAAAGCACATCAGTGAGAAATGGATTCAAAACCCAGTCTGCAACCAACAACCCTATTTCTAAGAGAATTTTTTCCTCCAAAATGAGAAAATCCAGGGCAAACGCCTGTGGCCATAAGGAGAACTAAGCGAAGGGAGCTGAGCTGATGCTACTGGGCACACAAGTGGAAGTGATGGCATCACCCCGAGGCAGAGACACGGGGCACGGCACTTGGGACGCCGGGCAGCAGCCGAGCTGTGCCAGCACAGAGGCGCTGGGGCAGCGTGGTGCAGGAAGAGGCAGCAGCAGCCCTGGGCACACAAAGCCCCAGAGGAGTGATGCAGGTGCCAAAGGAGGAGGAGGAGAAGGAGGAGGAGGGGGAGGATGCCCTGAGGAAGGCTCGGGACAGCAGCACGCCGCCTCCTCCCGGGTATTATTAGCCTGGAACAGCGCAGGGACAGAGCCCAGAGGCAGCAGCCTGGCAGCGGTGATGGGAGCTGGGGAATGGATGCCCCAGTGCCAGCCTGGAGTGCCCCTGGCCCCTCCAGCACAGCTACTCCTGGGATGGACGAGCCCTGCTGCCCACACCCATCTGCAGCACGGGCAGCTACACAAGAAGCCTCTACCCCAGGGGAAGGGGCAGGACAACGCTCCCCCTCCTGCAGAGCCCCATTTCTGCGCAACCCTGACGGCACCTGAAATAGCAGGATGCCCATTAATTTAATTAATTTCATTTTTCCCCATCATCCTGCTTAATTTACTAACTGGGCCATCAAGAATGAGAAGGTGAGGAGTGAAAAGAGCTCAGCTCTGGCTAATTTGGCTCAGTAGCACGAGGCCCATCCCGCCACGATTCCCTGCAGGATCCCCATCCCTGGGTCAGGCACGGCGGGCGGGCAAGGCTCCAGCCCAGACACACCACAACACAGGGAGAAACCCTGATCTTAGCAGCGTGAGAGCTCCAGCTTCCAGCAGGATTTAAATACGCAGGTACACAAGCCTGATTTACACCCCTGCTCTCAGGCTGGTTTTGCAAGGCTCCTGCTAATTCCTGTGCTGAGGAAAGGCTTGTCTCAGCCAGTCGGAACACGCCGCTGCGCGAGCGCAGAGCCCACGCTCTAAACTTAGTACTCAGAGCTTTATATACTTTATGTAAATATGCTCCGTGTGCCATTGATTTATCCAGAGCCTTGATTTTATTCCATCACAAAATGGCGAGCGACACTCCTTGTTCACGAGGTGGTTTTCAGTTTGGGTTTGCTCAGAATGACAGTGGGCTTTCAGATAACGCCCAGAAAGGCAAATTTAAATAAAAAGCCTGTTATATATGCCAGATGCACAGGGGAAAAGTAACACACAAAGCACAGTGTAAGATCTTGGCACTGCATTCCAAGGAGAAGCTCTGCCTTACCCAGGAGTGAGGCTTCACCTGCAGCCAGGTGCCCACCAGGACCTCAGGGCTGCTGCTCTCGTCTCCGTTCCTCAGAAATGGGGGAAATCTCACCCACCTCACACTCTGAACCACAACCAAACACCTTTCTCAGCTTGGCATGACCGGATCCCCTGAAGGGCTGGGGCAAGGTGCTTCCCTGCCAGGTTCAGCAGCTTCCCCAGGACCCCACTGACAAGCATGAACCACTCAAGCACTGCACTGTAAACTGAGATCTTGATTAATTGAGGTTGTCAGCTTTAAATTCACAGGTTAAGAATCATCTAAATAAAATTCCTAGTTTGAAGGACCTATCTGTGATCCAAGCAGGCAGGGAGGCAGCCAGGGCGGTGGTCGTGCCCAAAGCCAGGGCATTCACCAGAGCCACCCAACAGCTCCAGAAAATCTTTTCTGGGTTTCTAGGTTGGAGAGGCCTCAAATAACTCCCCCGTGCCGCGCCCCCCCGCCTCCCGCATCCACTTCCAATTCACCAGGAGCCGCTGACCTAATTAGCAGTGTCAGCACGGGCAGGGGCTTTGCCTGCTGGGATTCTGCCAGGATGCTGCCGGGGCTCCTGCCCGCTCCTGGGGTACCCCCGGCTGCAGGGGCTCAGCCAGGGACCCCCAAGCGGGCACCGAGCGGGGCTGGAGCCACGGCGGGCAGTGCCCGTGCCAAAGCCAAAGCCAGTCACCCCACGGGTCAGACAGAGAATTGGGAGCACGAGCAGATGAAAAGGGAACGAGCTGCTGCCAAGTCCCAGCTGGAGCAGCCGCTGTCGTCCCGCACAGAAAGCCAGGGCACGCAGCCCTGCCACCTCCCCAAGGCCACAGTGACAGCTCCTCAGGGAGGTGCAGATCAAAGAGCAGCTGAGAAATGTCAAGCCCCGAGCTGCGAGGGGCACACGCTGCTGTCAGCGCAGGTGGAGCAGCAGCGAGCTCCAGCCGAGCCTTTGATAACCACAGCCTCGCTGGGAAATGAGTTCAGACCTCCCATCCCAGCCTGGAACGTGCAAACACAGGGAACACGAGCCAAGGGCAGTGCTGATCTCCACCACAGGAATCATCACTCCAGATCCTTCTTTGTGTGTTTGACACTGACCAGGCTGAGCCAAGGGCTGGCCCCAGGGATAAGAGGGGACCCCCAGCAGGCTGAAGCTGCCTTGGGGTCACCAGCACAGCACAGCCATGAATTTTGGGGCCAGAAAGCCCAGAGGAGCACATGGCAGGCACGCTTCCACCCAGTACCAGGAGGGATGCACAGCAGGGAGGGGCTGTGCCAACTCCAGCTCTCATCCCAAGGAGGAATTGGTCAGGACCAGTGGTACAGAGCAGTGAGAAAAGAGAAAGGAAAGGTCAGGGAAGAGAGAGGACTGTGCTGGATCGATGCAGCAGGCTGAAATACCTGGAAGGAGTAAACATGGAGAGAAGGGAGGATTTGCTTAGGCAGTCACGAGGGAGAATAGCTAGAAATGGGATAGGATAAAAAAGAAGTTAGGTTGATTAGCAGGGGAAGAGCATCTGAGCTGGGGAACAGATTCAAGGCAAACCTGCTAAAACCCCATCACAGCACAGCGGCAAAATGAGCAGAGCAAGCAGCCAGGGATCCTCAGCCTGGACAACTTTTCCTCATTCCCAGAAACTGCTGCTTGCGAGGCAGCTGGCAGACCCTGGAGCAGCCCTGGGGGAGGCACTGTCCCCTCCTGGCCCCTGCAGCCCCCACCCAGCCCCGTGTGTCACCCAGGGGGGCTGGCTGCCGTGTCCAGCCAGGCACGGCCCCGCTGGATCCCAGCCCAGGGGTATCCCGGGCTCCTCCACAGCCAGGAAGGAGAGCAGAGCTCAGGATGACCCCTGACCAACCTCTCCTGTAATATGGCAAATAAAACAACAGCCCCTTGGCAAGGAATGGCCACCACTGGTCACCACAGGAGCCCCCCAGAACCACAGGGGAGCCCTGCAGGTTTCCCAGGGAGGGGATAACCTCCCCGTGCCCCGCACAGCACCAGCACCCCCAGCCAGGAGAAGGGAAGGCCCTGGCCCTGCTGTGCTGCCCACCAGCCTCCCCAGCTCGGCTGCAGCCAAAGCTCCCTGGGGATCAAAGCCAGGCCAGGGCTGCTGATGGTTATCCAAGGTGATGGGAAAGGCAGAGCAGATCCCGGGGAGCCAGCCCCCAGAGCCAGGGACGCCAGGCTGCCCTCCTCCCCTGGGAAGGGCTGTCTCCCCTCGTTTTGTCACATCTGCAGCAGCCCCAGCCCCAGCCCTGCCCTGCTGCTGCCCGGCCAGGCACACATTGGTGTTACATAAAATCCAGAGAGCAGAGCAGCAGGGGAACGCTGGCTTCACCTTCTCCTGCCTAAAACGTTCAGGAATGTTCAGAAGAAACATTCCTCAGTGCAGGAACAGCCTGGGTCAGCAGCTCACTGCACAGATTTGGTACCCAACACAGCCCTGAGCTGCACAGGCACTTCCAGGAACACCCCCAGGGATGGGGCAGCCACAGCTTCTCTGGGCACTCTCTGACAGGGCCTCACCCCCTCACAGAGAAGAATTTCTCCCCAGTATCCCATCTAACCTGGCCCTCTGGCACTGGGAAGCCATTCCCCTTTGTCCTGGCACTCCAGGCCTTGTTCTAAGTCCCTCTCTCGTAGCCTCTTTAGAGACTGGAAGGGGTTTCTCTTCTCTTGCTGGGTTTGGGCATATGTCCTCCCTCAGCCTAAATCCCAGTGAAACCTGGAGAGAGTCGGAGAGAGCTCGGAGTCCTTCCCTGTTTGACTTTCACATAAACCTCGTAACCTGGTTTGTGCAAGCTCTGTGTCATTTGGAGCTTCCTGACCTACACCTAAAATTATTTCTCCTGATGGGAATATCCAAATGAGGTTTCAATGACAAAAGCTGATAAAACCCCACACCCCACAGGTTATTTGGCACAGTGGTATTTAATGTTTAAAATATTCCCATGGGAGCAGGGGTGGGTGAAGGCAGAGGCTGAGCTCGGCCCCCACTGCCCACCCAGGGTCACCCACTGTCATCTGGGTCAGGCACAGCCTTTCAGGACAAACACCCAGCCCCAGCATTGCTATTTAGGCTGAATTACAGCCAGTTTTGTCTCAGCCCAATGCAGAAATCCAATTGCTCACAGTGCTAATATGATTTGATAAATACTTTGAACCAACATAACTTCATTGCTGAGCTGCTGATTCAATCCAGGTCCCAAACTCATCATGACCTTGATTTCATGGCCTGATCACAACCAGCCTTTAATGAAATTACAGCACTTGAGGTTCCTTGGCGATTGTTTAATCTTAATATTGTTTTCATTCTTCTTCATCAGGGATGTGAAGTGAATGGAATTGGTTTGCTCTCCCGGTTTTCAACACAGGTCAAGCCCCATCTCAGTTACTCCACGAGGAAGATGAGGCACATGAGGCTCTCAGCCCTCACTCCTTGCGTGGAACAGCAGCTTGGGACTGATTCAGAAGGAATAAAAGCCTCTCTTACTGTGACACTCAGCAGCAACAACCCCCAACCACAGCATTGCCCCTGACCAGGACAGGGCTTGGGGGCTGGGAAACCACTCCTGCAGCCTGGTGCCACTTGGAGCTGGTTTAGAGCTCCGTGAGTCTGGGCTGCAGACCATGAGGTGTTTTAACTCCTCAGCCACTTCATGCTGCAACACTCGTCCTCATCTGGAAAACTCCACAAAACCAGCAGGAGGACAGGGGCCAGGTGATGTGGGACTTACAGACCACGCTGGACCAGCTGATGCAGCTCAGGAGAAGCCTGTGAGCATCACACACCCTGAACCCCCTCCTCCAAAACTTCTGCTCCCCAGCCTTTGCTGTGAGCAGTCCCTGCTGAGCTCCAGTATTTATTTCTGCTTTCTAAAGCGGAACAGCTGAATGGAACAGGTGAGATGTCTGGGCTGTTGCACTGGGCTCTCTGATTGATTTAGCCAAGGGCTGTCCTCTGCCAAAAGCAGGGCCTGGGTGGCCCCAAACCTGCTCTCAACTCTGACAAATGTTACATAAACCCTGAGGTCCCTGCAGGACAGTCCTGCTGCTGCCACCACGTGTCTCAGCCACCCGTCTCCCTGGCAGGTGATGACAAGATGTGGTCACTCCACAAGTGGTGAAGAGGCAGAAAGGAGCAGTCCTGCTTCCTGGAGCATTAAATATGAAGGAAGATGATGACAGAGCATCAGACTCCTGGCTGGCGGCTGCTCCAGCAGCTTCACGAGAACCAGCCTTCAGAAGAGCAAGATGTCATTGCTGCCTCCAAGGAGGTGACACTTCCAGCAGCTTCTCCCACGAGGAGAGAAGGAACCAGCCACAGCCCATTAAGAGACTCCAGCCAGCCCTGGCTGATGGGTCTGTGGTCCCCAGGCACCAGCCTGGCGCAGCTGTCAGCATCCCAAAACCATCCCCAGCTGCTTGAGCAGCTCCGAGGGGACCACCAGAGGTTTGGCAAGTGGCCACAGGGGTGGCTTTGGGCCAGCTCAACAAACCAAGCTGCCCGTGGCTCTGCTTTACCCAGGTGGGAGAAAGCAAAGCCCCACACAGTTCTGCAGATGCTCCTGATCTACTCAAATCTGGTTTCACTTCCTCAAAGCCCATTTTCACCTCCTCAAAGCCCATTTTCAGCTCCCCAAAGCCCCAAACAAGGCTCTCTCCCTCAGGCCAGCACCAACACCCACACAGTTCCAGGCTGGACACCACTTACTGCAGTTCCCCCCTCTCTCCAATGCCCAGGCAGAGCTAAGACAGTGTCGAGGGTTTTAACCCAAAACATTTTTCTGCTGAGGAAACACCAGCTCTGCAGTCAGCAGAGAAAAGAGGGGAAGTGCCCTCTTGGCTGCATTCAGCAATTTTAACTCTGTGGTTAGATCTAAGGCAAAGCAAACCCCTGCCGAGTGCAGCAGAGCAGCCACGGAATCACAGAAAACTCTGAGCTGGAAGGGTCTCATAGCTCTGTAAGCTCAAAAGCCATCATAAAGCTTTTTTGGAGATAAGCACTTCCTAAATACTCACTGCTGAAAGATTAAAGGCAATGAGCTCTGATCCTGTTTCCCTGCCCTGAGAGCTGTGCTAACAGGAGTGCCCCATCCCTGAACATCACAGCAGGAGGTTCAGCCCACCCTCCATCCCAGCTGGGATGGCTTCCCTCCTCCTCCTCCTGCTCCTGTGGGATGGGGATCCCTGCCCCAGGCTCTGGCAGGACCGGGCTACCTCTGGCAGCAGCTCTCACAGGTGGGGGTGACAGAGGTTTAATCTCTGTGTCCCCCCACGCTGGGCTCGGGGCCTGACAGGATTTTTCTTGCTCAGCAGGAATTGCAAAGCTGGGACCTGTGGAGACACCACGCTCAGAAGTGGTTTCAGCTGCTCTGGAGAACAGCAGAGCCTCCACCACAGCAGGCTGGACACGGAGGAGTGTGCTGGTACCTCCCAGCCCTGCTCCAGCACCTCCCAGAATTCTGGCTCCACACAGGACCCCCAGGCTGAGCCACAGCAGATGATGGTGGCTGCATTCTTCTCCTTCAGTGCTTGCTCTGATTCACACCAGCATTTCCAAATTTCAGTGCAATTAAGGGTGTCACTTCCCCAGCACAAACCCCACTGTAACGCTCTGCTGGAGACTAAATCCCACTAAATGCCATCAAATTCACCCCCACGAGCAAAGTGCCATCACCAGTGTCCAGGTCTCCTTCAGCAGACACAGATCTCTGACATGTGAAAAAACAGACCCTGGTCCCAACACAACACACGCACTCCTGCCTTGGAGAGAGGACTAAACAATTCCTGGCTTCAGGAATTCATCTTCCCCTTGTGCCTCCATGGTTCTGTGGCTGCAGCTCCTGCAGCAGCTCCTCCCTGCCAGCCAGGGCACATTGGTGCATCAGCAATCGCTGAACATCCCTGCATGGGCCAAGCCCCCAGGGAAGCCCGCAGAGCGCAGGGGGCACCAACTCCTGCTGCGGATCCATCGCAGACCCGAGCGGGACCAGGAGTGCCACAGCCCCTCGGCACTGCCAGGACGTGCCCTGGGTGCCCCTCAGCCTGGCTCCCCCCCGGTGGGGAGCTCTGACTCCCCCCGTGCCCACCCCCGGGTGGGACCACACGCATCACACGCATCACACCGCTCTGATTCACCGCGGCCGCCCCCGGCATCGCCCCCGCGGGCGGGGGAAGGGGCACAGGCACAGAAAATACACAAGAAAACCCCCTCCCGGCACGATGGAGCAGGCACAGCAGGAATTCATGCTCGTGGGGGCCATTCCTGAAGGCAAAGGGTAACAGCAGCAGGAGCAGGGGCAGGCAGGCAGCTCCAGCCCCGCTCTGCACTGTGGCTGTGGGAACAGCCCGTGCCAGCGCTGGCTGCCACCCCCTCCCAGCAAATCCTTACCCAGGGCTTTGCCACAGCCCCACCACCCCATGGGCAGCACTGAATGCCCCCTCGTGTGCCCCCAGCCCTACCTGCAGCTCCTTGTCCGAGTACTTCTGCGGGTTCTTGCTGCCCTGGCTCTTCTTGCGAAGTTTCTTCAGCTCTGCCTGGCACTTGTCCAGGGAGTCCCCCTTGCTCCTCTGCTCCGTCTGGTATTTCTTCAGCGCAGCCTGGATGCCACAGGAGAAAATTGTCAGCCTTGGCCGCGGCTCCTGCTGCCAAGGGGTGACAGAAACAGGCAGAGCCCCTGGGACAGTGAGACTCCCAAGGCCCAGAGAGCAAACAGGGGACAACGTTGGCCTGTGCACGGTGACATGAGTGACACCAGGGACCCGTCTGCAACCGGGGGCAGGAGCTGTGGCACGGCACATCCCCCAGCAGGGAGCAGGGGATGGGGGAGCCCCGGGGACCCCGGGCTGTGCAGACTCACACACACATAACTCACACTCAGGTACCGGGAGTCCAGCTCCACCTTCTGCTCCAGCTGCGTCAGGAGCTCGTTGTGGAAGGACTTGAGCTGCAGGGAGAGAGGAAACACACAGTGCTTGTGGAGGCTGGCAGAGCCCGCCCGGGGAGCAGTGGACGGCACCAGAGCGGGGCTGCACGGGCTGAGAGCAGCAAGGGACACACTCAGCGAGGCCCAGTGGGGTTGAAGAGGATGCCCAAGCAATGCAGACTCTTTGGAGCTTAGCAAATCCATGGCAGAGGAGCTGGACAAGGCATAGAAAAGCATTTTCCACTGCCAGGGACCCCAGCACACCAGGCTGGGCACTCACCATCTCTTCCAGCTGGTTCTGGATCTGCCTGTGCACCTCTGCCATCTGGAAGAGCACGTCCCCTGCAGAGACAGGACAGGGAGGGTTTGAGGCACCGAGCTCAGGGGACACCCCAGGGCTGGGGCAGGCAGTGCCCTGCTGGCAAGGAGAGGTCCCCAGCCAGACCCAGGGGGACTCCTGGAGTACCCCCGTGCCCACCTTTGGAGAGCTGCAGTGAGCCAATGCTCACCTGAGACACTGGGACAAACAGGTCAACCCTGTGAGGTGGGGGGGAACAAGGAGGAGCAGCAGGACCCCAACCCCAGGGGCAGCCCTTGCTCCCCTGGGCCAGCACAGGGACAGACACAGCCCTGGTGCTCAGAGCAGGGCACAGGACACAGGGCTGAGCCCTGGGATCCCCACTGCAGCCAAGGAATCCCAGCTCTGTTCTGCCACTTCCTTTAATTTTTCTTTTCCAGTGCAGGGCTGCAGCCCCACACCCAGTGCTGTTCCTGGAGGAAGGGCAGTGTTCTGGCTCAGCAGGAGCCTCAGCGTGCCTGGAGCCAGACACACACACGGGAGCATCTTCTAGGAACAGAGCCAGCACTTAGAGCCCTGGTTTTGGATCAGAGTGAGCCTGGGGACAGCCCAGCTCTTTCAGCTCTTCTCAGGGCTGACTTTGGAAGCTTTTCCTTCCAGCACGGCAGGTTGTAGCTTCCCAAGAAGCTCCCAACCTCTGTGGAGCTGTTTGTACATGAAAGCCAGCATCTCACTGGGGCAAGGGGACGAGTGGGAGCGTCCCCCAGAGCAGCTGGTGCACGCTGGGCCAGCCCCAGCCTGTCCCTGGGCACATGGGGGTCAACACCCACAGCTGAGCAGGAACAACCCACCTCAACACTGCTGTGATCTCCTGGCTGTGTCCCAAACCCTCCTGCAAACATTCAAATCCGTCCCTCAGCAGGCGCTGGCCCCTCTGCTGCGGTGCCAGGGCAGGCTGTGGCACCGGCTGTGGCACCAGCTGTGGCAGGGCCCCGTGCCCCTGAGCGAGGCCATGCCCGGGGTGTCCTGCAGAGCCAGAGGTGCCCGTGGGCAGAGCAGCAGCTCTGCTCCTCACCCAGGTTTCCAGCCGTGCCTTTCCAGCCGGCTCTGCAGGCGCTGGGCCGAGCAGGCCCTCAGGCCCGGCCACCACACACGTCTGCAGGGCCACAAGGGCCAGGCCCGGGCTCAGCCCCGCCAGGAAACCGCTCCTGCTCAATGGTGGGAAGCGAATTCCCACTGCAAGCAGCCCTGGCGTCACGCCGAGGTGGCTTTGTCAGGGGTATCAATGCAAGGGTGGCTCTCCCATGATTCCCAAAGCTTGCACCACCCCCGTCACTCTCCCTTCCCGTTTGGCTGTGGTGGGAATCCCGGGAGCGCTGGCCACCATCACAGAGCTACTGACCCACCCGAGAGCAGGAGTGGGGCAGAAACGTCCCAGTCCCATGGGACATCCATGTCCCCAAATGCAGCCCTGGGCACCCCTGCTTTGGGACTAGAGGACTCTGCCCCCCTCCCACATTCCTCCCCAGGGAACTGGCCTGTTCCCAGCAGCTCGTGGAGCTCTCTCAGCACTGATATCCATCTTTGGGTTCAGCTTTCCCCTGCACCACCACCACCCTCTTGGCTCCTACTGGGGCCTTCCAGCCGCACATCAAAGCCAGCAGCACAAGGAGCCTTTCCCACAGAGGGGGACTCTGCTGTCCCCCTCTGTTACAATGAGCTCATGGGCACTCTGTGCCCCATTCCCCGGGACCCTGTGACTCTGATCAAGACAACCCTGGACCCTCCTTCCTGCCCTGACAGGGTTGGCACAGAGCCAGAGAAGTCCTCCCTGTCCAAAGCCTAGATAAACCCCTGACATTTCCTGTTCGTCCTCTTTTTTGCCCCACTCTCCCTTGGATATCACAGAATAAAGAGAGCTGCACCAACACATATCGGGGTAAGAGCCTCTTTTGGAAATCTTTGCCATCTCCTGATATTCCTCCCCTTAAAGCCTTGGATCTCTGGGCTAGCCTGATAATTTAGGGGGCTGAGAGGGGGGGAACATCACCCCTCAGCCAGCACCACGAGGTGGCAGGAAGGCAACTGGACGCCTGCCCAGAGCCTCATGAGTTCCCCCTGAGCCTGTCCCCAGCTGCCTCCGAAGGAACCAGCTCCAGGCCTCCCACCACCACTGGAGCCTAACTGGCCAGCAGGATTTGAGCTGAATCCCCCAAAAGCAGCAGCAGCAGGGTGCGAATTCCCACAGGGCACCTCTGCCACCCCGACACCTTCACAAAACCCTACAGACCATGGGAGACCAACAGACATCTCACCCAAACCCAGCCCAGAGCTGCAGGGATCAGGTTATTTAAACTGTGACTAAGGGATACCACGGCAGCTGCAAAGCCTCAACAGCCCAAAATCTGACTTGGAAAAGAACCTGTGCCACTGTGCCAGGGGTAGCACGGTAAAAGTGTGGGGGGACCACCCCACAGGCCGGGTGGCAGGGCTGGGAGTGCGGCACAGGGCACACGCCCTGGCAGCAGCACAGCCACCCACGCCAGGGGCGGTTTGCATCAGCTGCCAGAGGGATTTGTAGATGAAGCACCCGAACTCCCACCGGGCAGCAGGACAGGAGCTCAGGTCACCGTGTGAGCACAACGAGCTGCCAAAACACATCCTCCAGGTGGAGAAGCCCGGGTGCAGCATCTCAGCTGCAGCCAGGGGGACAAACAGAGCCGGGCAGGGCAGGAGGCAGCCCCGGCTCACGGGGAGGGAGGAGGAGCTGCTGCTCACGGCTGACTCACAGTATCGTTCTGGGAGAAGAACTATAGGAGCTATTGTGGGCCCTTCCCTTCCACACCCAGCCCACAATAGGCAAACAGGTTGTTCCACATCCCTCCCGTCCCTGCTGGCCCAGCTGCCCCTCCAGAAGGTGAAGCAGTGGGAGCCCAGCTCTCAAGGATTTGCTTTGGAGCTGTCAGAGACTCAAGGTTATTTTTTGACTCCCCCTCTAAAAGAGGATGTGGGCCATTTCTAATAAAAACACCAACGATGCATTAATCAAGGAGCAGAACTGCTCAGAGACAGAACTGCAGGGCTGCAGCAACCCCGGGCTGTCCTGCAAGGGTGGCAGGAGATGGTGGCCCCTGGCCAGGGGACCATCTCCCACCAGCAGCATCGTGGCTGCTCCAGCTCCTGGGGTCAGGACTTGGGCACATTCCCTAAAAACCAGCCAGCAGTAACCCTGCTCACACAACACCTCGGTGCTGAGGACCTGATGCAGCCAAATGTAAGGTGCCCGCAGAGGTGGCACCTGGGGGCACGGTTTAATGGTGGGTTCAGTGATCCTGAGGGCTTTTCCAGCCTGAGCAATCCCACTGAACACTTCTGCAGTGTATTTTCCTCTTCCCTCGGAGCAGCAGAGTCTGCCCCAGGCTCACAGACCCGGCACAGAGCAGCTCCCCAGGGCCAAGGAGCTCTTCCAGCCCAGCCCAGCCCAGGCTCTGAGCTGCCTGTGGCAGCAGCAGGAGCCGTGTGCAGGGGGAAGGAGACGAGTGTGGGGAAAGAATCAGCTTGGGGAAACAATCAACTTCTCCACGCTGACTCATCCCTTTCCTCTCCACAACGGTTTCACTTCTGCCAGCCCCAGAGGACTGGGTGATGTGCTGATAATTCTAATTCATCAGCGCTGCTCCAGCCCCGCCTGGCACTGCTCGAGGCATTTCTCGTTTGTTTTTAAAGAGACCAGGTAAAAGGAGCAGCAGAAGCTTCCCAAGGCACTCTGGCTTGGGTTCCCAGTAACTGGCCCCCTCAAGCTGGGCAGTAGCCACCGACTCTTTCAGCAGGGATGCATCACAGCCTGGGATGTTCTGTGCCCCCCACAGCCCCCCTGGATGGGGCCAGTCCTGGCTCTGTACCAGAATGCACAGCCCAGCGAGTCCCCAGTGCTGTGCCAGGAGCTGTACTGGTGGCACTGGTTAATTAAACACCCTCACACTGCCCAGCCCGCCCCGTGTGATGCTGGCAGCTCCAGAAGGGGAGCAAACACCTCCAGGAGCTGGAGCTGGCCACACACCCGGCCCAAACCCCTGCTCAGGCCTGCCAGGCTGCCCCTGCTGCTGAGGGGTGGCGGACACACAGCACCCCTGCATCCCCCAAAAGGAGGGAGCACCCCTGCAGGATCCTCCCCAGCACAGAGCGGGGCACACGGCGGGTGGGAAGCCTGGAAGGTGTCACCATCACCGGGGAAGGTGAAGCCCAGATGTGACACACATCTGCCACACGCTGGGAGCCCCAGCCAGGCCACAGGGTCCACACAGATCCTCATTTTCAGCCCTCCACCACCACGTACCGAACACAGGTTGGCCAGAATGAGCCTTGGCCGTCTGCTCCTCATGGCAGGGATGGAGGCAGTGGAAAAGCCCCATCCCGAGACAGCAGAAGGCTTTCAGAGGCTGTCTTCTGTCTCTGCACCCTCAGCAAGCCCGTTCTGCAGCTTCCTTTCCTCCACCAGCACAAAGCTGTCTCCCACAAGTGTTAGGTGCATTGTTAAGCCCAAATTGAAAGGACACCAAAAAGGTCTCTGCTCCCAGCCAGGAACTCACCTCCACAGCAGGGACACTGCCACAAATCACAGGAAAAGACTTCCTGGAGCTCTGTGTCCCCCTGGGCACCAAACCACACCCAGCCACCAGCAGTGCCCGATGCCCCTCGGGGCTGCACGGTGACCTTGGGCACCTGTGGGATCCATATCCACAGCTCTGCTGGGCAGGAAGCACCTACCCAAAACAACCTCAAATCCAATTAACAGATTAATGCCCACTCCCAGAGGATCTGGAGCAGCACAAAGCCTCCGAAGCGCCGGGACAGACCCTGGAGCTGCAGGGGAAAGAGCCTGAGCCCAGGGGTGCCCCTGGAAGTGTCCAAGGCCAGGCTGGACAGGGCTTGGAGCAAGCTGGGATAGTGGAAGGTGTCCCTGCCCATGGCAGGGGTGGAGCTGGATGAGCTGTAAAATCTCATCTCATCCTGATTTTACTGTGGAAATAAAAAGCCATTATGTGCCAGGGGCTCCTTTCAGCTCAACAATGGTTGAGTAATTACTGCCTGTGCTGCCCTTTCACAGCCTGGTGTATCACGCCTTCACTCATCCAAGGGACCTTCCAGAAACAAGTGCTGAGCAAAATGCACCTCCAGCCCTGGAGGTGCTTCCTGCAGGTGCTGCTCACCCCAGCATCCCGGGGGAAATGTCTCCAGCTCCGCTCAGCAGGAGAAGAAAACCCCTTTCCATGACTTTGCCATGGCCTAGTTTTCAAGAAGGACAAAATAAATGACATTTTGAGCAGCATCCAAGGGACTGAGGCAGGAGCTGGACAAGGGCCAAAGTCACCTGAGGACTCGTGCATGAGACTGGAGTTTTTGGAAGGGGCTGCACACCTTCCCTGGCCAGACACAGGCTGCTCACTGCAGCTCATCTTCCCTAAAGCCACTGCCACAACCACCAAGGGGGTGAAGAGCAGGCCAGGGAGCCTCTCTCAAGGGCACCCAAATGGCAGGGCCAGGCCAGCAGGGCACTGCCCAGAGCAGACTGACTCTGTGGCTGCTGTGGCACAGCACCAGTGGGGTTAGGGACACCCAAAGGCCCAGCTCTGCCCACCCCAAACCTCAGCAGTGGGGTTCAGACAGGCCCCAGCAGACACTGCACCTGAGAACTGAGCCCCCGAGCCGATTACAGCTCAAGGGCATTATTGTTGTCATGACTGCCACTTTTCCTTTCCCACGTGGGATTATCCTGTCTGCACACAGGTCCTAAAATCCTGTGGGGAATTTAGGAGAAATGCAGCTGGTAAGCAGCCCCAGGAGCTGAGCCCGAGCTGTGCTCCAGAGGGCTCCCTGTTCCAGCAGACAAACCTGCAGCACCCCTGCCTCACAGGGCTGGGGCTGGGACACCAGCGTTGGAAAGGATGGATAACCAGGAAAAAATAGCCAGGTGAGGAAAAAGAGGGGTTTGGAGAAAAAATAATCAACTCAGATTTTTGTCCATGGTGGCTGGGAACATGAGCTGCAATCCTGACCATGGCTGACATCTGGATGCAGTTTTCCCCATAAATAAACTCACGGAAGAAAATCCCACTCAGGGCAGGAGCTGAGGACTCAACGTTAATGGAAGCAGCAATTAAGACAATTCCTGTTTACTGTTCTAAAATGAATTCCCCGTCCCTGGCAGTGCCCAAGGCCAGGCTGGACCAGGCTTGGAGCAGCCTGGGACAGTGGAAGGTGCCCCTGCCATGGCAGGGGTGGCACTGGATGGGCTTTAAGGTCCCTTCCAGCCAAACCAGTCTGGGATGCTGTGAAATAACCCAGAGCCCCTTTCTGGCACTATCAGCACTGCCAGGCCAGGGAGTGACAAGGCAAAGGTGTTCCCAGGAAAGCTGCAGCTCTGGCCAGCAGAGCCCTGGCCCAGAACAGCTCTCAGCCCCTGTTTACACATCTGCTGGGAGGGGGCTGTGTCCCAGCTGTTATCAGCTCCACTGAGCTGCAGCCAGAAATTTTATCTCCACTTTCTCCTGCCCGGAGCAGCTGCCACAGCAAATATCAGCAGGATCAGCAGAGCACGAGGCTGAGGAGCAGCCAGGAGCCTCCCTGGGATGTGTCCACACCAGGAGGGGAAGGAGCAGTGATTTGGAAACACTTTACACCCCAAAATACTCAAGCCACGCATGGGGAGACAGAACCAAGGACATCAAACCCTTGTCCTCTGGTGAGGAACCAGGGCCAGAAGTCCCCAAATCCAGCTCTGAAGCATGAGCAGCCCTGGAGCTGCTCTGCAGAGCCGGCGGTGTGGGGCTCCCCAAGCTCCTGCCCTCTGCTCAGGCTGCCCCCAGTCCCCTTGCAGGAGGGCAGAGCTGGGTGTCCTCAGCCCCAGAGAGGCAGTGGCAGCTCCTCCAGGCTCTGCAGCACACAGGGCTCTTTGTTTTATTTATTAAACAGCAGCAGATTGCTCCAGGCAGCTTTAATCCACCACTCGGTTTCCATAGACACTTGCTGCTTTCCCAGCACAATTCCCAGGCAGCAGCAGGGCTGGGGGAGCGGGGTCTGACACCAAATCCAGAACCCAGGGGCTGCTCCCCGACTCCTTCAGCCTTTAGAGTATTGCAGCTCAACCTCTCTGTTAATTGCCTGCCCCGGAGAGATGCTTTAATGAGCACTCTGCTGCGGAGGGATGGAGGGGGAGGAGGAGGAGGAAAAGGAGGAGGAGGAGGGGTTCACCTGGGACTGCACAGACACCAGACCAAAGCCCATCTCACCCCATGAAAGCCTTAACAAGGTGCAGCCTCCCGGGGGGAGCTGGGAGAGTCACCTCAAACCATGGGGGGAGCTGGGAGAGTCACCTCAAAGCAGGGCTGTGAGAAGGATGTCTGGGCAATAGGAGGCTGGAAAAGCAGCTCCCCTTTAAAGGATTTGCTGGGAAATAAGTGTGAGAAAGGGGAAGCAGGCAGCAGGCGTCACAGCTCGTGATGTTTGTCATCGATTGGGCAAACACAGGCAGTGGGCACAGGGAGGCTCCAGCAGGGCACAGCTGCTGCAGCCAGGGCACAGTCCCAGCCCCACCAGCACACGGTGACCTCCACCAGCACAGCCCACCCACCCCTCTCTCCCCAGAGGCCCCTGAGGGGCAGCTAGCCCCAGCTCCCCAGCCAAAATCCGCTGCTTCTCCTTCTCCAAGGGAGAACAAACCACCACAGAGCTGCTCTCCAAAACCACCACGAGCCAAAGCCCTGACACTCAGAGTATCAGGGGGCTTTCCAAACTGCATTAGCAGTAAATACAGAGACACTGCTACCACTGAGACACGGCAGGATCAGCTCCACACTGAGCTTCTCGTCCCCAGCAGCACCAAAGATCTGTTTCATTCTGGGCTGGGAATCTCCAGAAATCTCCATTTAGCAGCAAACTGGGGACTTACCCAATTCTTTCGATCCTTGGCTTTCACTGGCCAACTCTCCCATCTTCACCAGAGCATCAAAGTACCCCTTTGCTGCGTATGTCATGCCTAAAAAGCACCCAAAAATGGAGGTTAGGTTTTCCTTAATGGCTGTTAGAACTTCTGGGGCACTGAGGAGACTCTGGACTCTAAAATAGGCATTACCTCAAAGGGCTTAACCCCACAGGGAGGGACCACACAGCAAACAGAGGAAAAGCAGCACAGAAAGCTGGAGCAGCGAGATTAGAGGGTAATTTAGGATTAAAAAAGGTACGTGCAGGACTGTGGTGGTTTTCATTGCAGTGCAAGCATCAGGCTGCTAATGCTGCTCTGAGAAATCACTGCGGAATAATTGAATATCACAGACTTTCATTATAGTTCAGCCTTGTTTGTTGACATTCCAGCTCCACACTCAACTCTAATCAGATAAGCAGGGGGTTTCCTCTAATCACAGAACACGCTGTACAGCCCCAGCTCCAGCCTTCCAACGCTGCCTCTGCTCTGCCTCCTGGGCTCTGCACTTCCTCCAGCTGCCCCCCAGCTCGGGGATCTGAGGGGAAGGATGAGCCAAGCCAAGTTTAAAATTCCAGGAAGATCCTTGGCTCCACTGCGGGGATGTGGGAGAAGCACAAAGGCACAGATCACCCTGGTTATCCCAAAGTGCCACAGCTGCTGGGATAGGACAGCACGGGATAAACAGATCCACCTCCCAGGCATTAAAACTGAGCTATCAGGGGAATATTTCAGAAGAATAAATAAAAACCACAGTCCCAAGGGTCAGCAGCTCTTCCCCCTGTCACACCCTGTCTCTGCTGGCTGGAGGGGACCAGCAGGGGAAAGCAGCCCCAGATCACAAATCCCACTGGGGATCCCCAGAAGTTCTGGGCAAGCTGCTGCCTGTGAGGAGGGTGCCCTGTGCCCTCCCCTGGGATCAGAGGCCACAGCCCTGTGCAGTGGACCAGGCTGGACCGTCACGGCTGGGTGAACCATTAAATCCCAGTTTAAACCAGTGCCCGGTGCTGGCAGGACGTCGGAGGCACCTGGGAACAGGGGGAGGGTTCAGAAATCCTCATGGGAACAGCCCGGGGCCTCACCTATTTGTGGGGAAGAAAAGGTGCTGCAGGGAGCAGGATCCTCCCCAAAGGTCGGTCCCAAACCCGGCACTTCAGAACATGAGACACCAAAGGGATTCCCCCCCACCCCCGGCTGAAGGTGATGACAAACTCTGCCCCACGGGTGTTTACACTGGGATTATTCAAAAATAAAATCCAGGAGACACGTGCAGCTCTGAAAGGAGCAGAGCCCTCCCTGGAAAAACACAGTTCTGGGTTGAGCAAAACTTAAACCTCCTTAAAACCCAGCTGAGGAGGGCCCAGGCAGCGCACAAAGCCAGTTTAAGTCAAAATAGTCCATTTTGTGGTTTAATCAATTCCTAACTTCCTTCTGATCACTGAAATTTACACCTCCCTAATGGCTCCCAATAGGATCCTGCATTCCCAATCAAGAGCTGCCATCAAGACTTTTAGGCTTTTCCCTTCTCTTCATTCTTCTGGGCAATTTAAACATTTCAACAGCACCTCTTTAAACAGAGCTTAAAATCTCAATTCGCAATACTTTAAACAAACATTTAAAGATGAAATCTCTGCAGATGTGTTTTGTTACCCTGCTGCCTCCCAGCATTTTCTCCCTGGGATCCCTCCTGCATCCATGGCCTTGCACATCCCAATGGGGTCCAGCAACCCCCTCCCAGTTCCTTCCCCAGGGGAACAAGGAACTTTTCAACAAAAACCCAAAGATTTTCCATAAAAACCAAAGGTTTTGCAGCTTTCCCCCTCCCCAGCCCAGCAGCCCCAATGTCACTTACTTGCTAAGGCTTTTTCATAGGTCTTCCCCATAGAAATGAAATTCCTGAGGCTGGGATTGAACTGCTCCATGATCGTCTGAAGGGAAGAGAACATGGCTGGGATTAGCAGGGATGATGGGAAGGGGAGTGAACAGCTCCGTGCTCAGTTCTGTCCTGATAAACACAAAAGGAGAACAAAAAAATCCTCCCAGCTCCGTGGAAGCGGCCCCAGGATCCTCCCTCGTCCTGCAGCTTCACTGAGGAAGACCACGCTGAGTTTGAGCACACGAGGCACAACAGCAAGGGTGTTGTGGTGTGCAGTGCCCCAGCACCAGATGCTTCCCAGGAGAGGAAAGCGAATGCCCCAACCAGAAAGTTATCAGATATAGGAAGAATAACCATAATAGCAACTGCAAGTGGCTGTTCGGGGCAGCAGCAGCCCTCAGACCCAGCAGGGAGGTGCCCCAAGGCCTGGGACGGTGGCAGGTGATGTCCCACTCCTGGGATGGCCACGGAGAGCAGCACCAGCCCAGGGAAGGGCTGAAGAGCAGAATCCCAAATGTGCAGCCAGGATGAGGCAGAGCAGAGCCCCCAGCACCCCCTGAGCTGGGCCAGGAGTGACACCGGGGTCCCCACCTGCCCAGGGGTGGGGTGAGCATGGGCAGCGCTGCCTGAGCTTTTCCTGCCTCGCCCTCAGCTCCGATGGGGAAGGAATAATCGGATCAGGGAGAAGAAGAAGGGCTCTTTGTGTGCTTGGCCCCCAGGCACAGCCCTCCCTGCCAGGGCGCTCCCCCCAGTGCCAATCCCAGAGGCACAGCCCCATTCCCCCTGGGGATCCTCTGGGTCAATCCCAGAGCTGCTCCTGAGCCCCTGCCCCACCTTGGGGACACCCTCCCACCAGGGTGCCTCCAGAAAATGGAGCTCAAAGCCTGGATGCCCCTGAGGGGGGATGCACCACGGGCATTCCTGCTGGGAAAGGGGCTCTGCACCCCCAGGCTGCTGGCAGAGCCCCAGCCCGGGCAGGGAGGGAAGGCAGGCAGACACTTACAGCAATAAGCTGATTAAGCATCTGTCACCTCATCTGAGGCTGCCTGAACACTATAAAGCTCATTTTCTGCCTGAGGCATTTTTATCCCAGTTCCTGCTGCCCGGCCCTTGAGTCTGACAGCTGAATTTTCTCCCCACGTGTGCAGGGCTCAGCCAGAGCCCTCCTGGCTCCAGACAGCCCTTTTGGGGTTCCTCTGGGCAGGACTCTGTGTGGGGCACCCGTCAGAGGGGTGGCATCACCCCAGTGCCGGTATTTCAGGAGAAATCTGTTCACCCTTCCCCGCTGAGGACGGCTGCAATGTCCCCAGAGCCTGTCCCCAGCAGCTCCCGGCTCCACACAGCACCAGCCACAACTGCAAAGGGCAGAAGATGATTGACGAGGCTAATGAGGAGCTGCCCCGCTAATTAAGGCTGCAGGCCAACAACAGGGCCCCTGGAAGGTGTTTTGGGGCAGCTCAGAGCAGTTTGGTGGATGTGCTCAGCGTGAAAGGAGAAAATGAACCTGTAGCAACAAGCCAGGTGTTCTCCAACGTGTAGGAGACAATTGCACAGCAGTTAATTACCACTGGTGAGGATTGCACCATCCTGCCCACATCACGTTTAACTCCACTCCAAAATCCACCTGGGCTATCCCACAGGGCAGCCAGAGTTTGGGATCACTGCCCGTTGCAGGGACAGGGACACAGACACAGCCCCGACCACGCTCAAGCCCAGCCTGAGCACTCTGAGGCTGAGCAATAGTTAAGCAGCAGAATTGTTGGCAGAATTTCTGCAGGGAGGAGATTTTTTGGCGGTTTGCAGGTTCAGAGCAGTGTTTGTGCACGGGGATATGTAAATAGTGTGATTTTCTCAGCGGTGCCCGTGTAAACACATCGTCCTGAGCATGCAACCCAGGGAACTGATGATGGAACAGGATCCCCAGATAAAGCACCATCCAAAATTCAGCACATCTGCCCAAAGCACAGGGAATCAAAGCACAACCCAGCCCTGGCACTGCTCAGGGCAGGTCCTGCTCCCCACTGATCCACAAGAGACATTTTAAAGCAACAAATAAAGAGCTAAAAGACCCCAAAGGGTCTCATGGAGCGGCTGAAGGAGCGGGAAGGTGACTCTGTGCTGGCCAAATAAAATTCACCAACCCCCAGGAGGAAGTTTGCTGAAAGTGAATGTTTTTAAAACATTGTCTGGAGCCTCCAACAAAAACAGCCTGGCAGGATGAGAGCTCCTCACTCCAGAGATAAAAATAGCCTTTTCCAAGCCTTCCTCTCACTCCCAGGGTGGGAAGGGAAGGTGACCCCAGAGCCTTCGCACCCCCCTCCAGGTGAGAGCCCGAGACCTGCCAAGGAGAAATTGTGGGAAATGAACAGATTTGTGCCATGGAATGGCTCAACAGCATCACCCCTCACCCCCAGGGATGTGCTGGAGCTGCTCCCCTGGAAACACGGGGCTCATCCCCTCCATGGGGGAACAGCAGCTCTGGCAGGGCTGTCCCTCACAGAAGAGGCGAATCCAGGTTTGCAGGACGCCAACAGCAAAGCAAATATTCAGTAACACTGTGGCAGGGAAAGCAAATGTCATTCTCCCCAGATTTTTTGCCCCCTCAGCAGCACCCACAAGTTGTTTGCCTTCCATGGGCTGCCTGGGCAGAGTTCAGAAAAACACAGACACAAAACCTGGCAGCCAAGGGTTGAAAGGGCTTTGCTTTGTTCCACTGTGCTGAATTCCCTGGGTAATACCACTCAGCTCTCCGGGATTGGCACGGCTTTATTCAGCTGCCAAAAATGAAACTAATGCAAAGCACAAGGTCTCCAAGACACGGCCCTGCTCTGTCTGGTGGGGGAAAAGGCAACAGAAAGAAGGTCCCTTTTCTCCCCTCTGAGCACACTCCAGCTACAGCCAGGATGCTCCAAGCCCATAAGGAAAAGTTTAGAATCATGGGAAAGAATAAAACACCCTGAGCTGGAAGGAGCCCGCAGGGATCACGGAATTCCAGCTCCTAAATCCTAAGTTTAAGTCCTGCTCAAGCTAGAAGTGGATGTGGCTCAGGCTTCTCCTGCTCAACGTTCCCGAGACACCCCTGGAAGGGCTCAAAACCCACATGGATGTGGCACCTGGGACGTGGCTCAGCGGCCTCGGCAGCGCTGAGGGACATGATGGACTCAGGGGGCTTTTCCAGCCTTCCTCAGGACTTTGTGGCTCCCTGCAGGACTGACCCTGCACAGGGCCCTGGGGACAGCCACGGATCCCCTGGGTGACCATGACAGGCAGGCTGGAGGGGCAGCACCAGGGCACTCGCCACTGGCACACTGCAGAAGCAGCTCAGCCCTAAGGAAGTTCTGTGCCTAAATGGGTCAGCCCTGCTCCAGGAGCACTTTCATCATTTTGCTATCAATATTTAATGCCCAGCAAAGCCCAGTGCTGCCTCCTCCATCACAGCTTGTCCTGCCTGGCACCATCAGGAGCGGCCCTGGGGGTTTCAAGAGATAAGTTTCTGTCAAAAAGGAGCCCAGGGAAAATCAGGGGGAAAAGACAGGGAAAAAACCAGCCCCATCTAAAGGCATTTAGCTTCTCCTGGCTGTCATGCCAGAGGATGAGGGGACCCAAGTCTCAGGGCAAGAGCTCTGAACATCTTTGTGTCAGGGTGTGGGTTTGAGGAGAGCTGGGACGAGGATCCACACAGGGCACAGAGCACCCAGCACTCTGGGAACACCCCTCAGCACCCACCAGTGGCCAGCCTCAAGTCCTGGGGGTTGGCATCTCCCCTGAGGAGCCAGCAGGGTCCCCACAGAGGTGGCACCGAGGGGCTGAGCCCCAGGCTGTGGCCAGAGGAGCTGTTTGCCCTGTGCCCTGCCCTGCAACACGAGCAGCAGCACTGAAACCTTAACCACGGGCAGGCTGAGCACAACGAGCACCGAGGGCAGAGCAGCAGCTGTGGGACACCCCTGGCAAGGCAGGAGCTGCTGCTCCCCAACACCTTGGAGCCCACTGCCTGCAGGTGTCCCATCCCAGGGAGGCCAGGAGGGCTCTCCCAGCCTGGGATGGATGGAGCAGCATTGCCCTGGCAGTGCCAGAGCCCAGCCCACCACGGATCTTGGTGCCACCAGCCCCTGGGGTGCTCAGAGCCCACAGATCTCCCATGGCTGGGCTGCAGGAAGCCTCGAGGCAGGGAGTAGGGACAGCAGGGAGCACAGGGCATGGAGTCTGGGGCCATAGGCTGGCTCCTTCCTTCTCTGCCACGCTCACCATCCCTCCACTCCAAACACACCAAACCAGCCAGTTTCCCTCCTGAACC
The DNA here is from genome assembly GCF_048771995.1 of Taeniopygia guttata. Lineage (NCBI taxonomy): Eukaryota > Metazoa > Chordata > Aves > Passeriformes > Estrildidae > Taeniopygia > Taeniopygia guttata. The sequence goes on from NC_133043.1 coordinate 1,672,214, forward strand.
ACTTGAGGAAGAATTGCTCCCATCCCTCTGGACATGAGGAGAGGCTGTGATAGCACATTAACATCGACTACAGCTGATGGGGAGCTAAGGACCCTCAGGAATTCTGGCCACCTTTCTGCACGACAATTCAGCTTCGAGTTCAGGGTGTTGTTAGGCAAACACCTCTTCAAAGGCAGAGCTACTCGCACACCATTGCAAACCCATCTTCCGCACGAAAAAATGGCTTTAAAGCGAAATGGAGGTTGGGCTGTAAACGGCAATAATCTCATCTGGCAGGAGGAGACAGATCTGTCTTCGGGGGAAGGAAGATTTGCCAGTCCCTGCTTTCTGCAAAAAGACAATCCGGAGCAGGGGATGAGCGGGGAGGGAGCAGAGGGAGCTGCCCATCCTCAGAGCCCGGCCCTGGGCTCAGGGCAGAGCCCAGCCCGGCAGCTGTGCCGCTACACCGGGTCCTGGCAGTGAATCAGCAGCAGGCAAGGTGGGATTACGTTGGCGGAAGGTGCCAGCAGCCTCCGTCTCCCTCTGCAATTACTCCCCGCGTGTAGGCAGCTGCCTGTAGTGGCAGCATCGGCTCGGGGGCGGCTGACAGCTCCTCCACCAGCTCATTAGCACAGTCACTCCGAGGGTGAGCGCTGCTTCTGGAAAGCCATGACAATGGGCTCCCCGAGCTCGGGAAAGCCTGTGAGGGAGCCTGGCACGGGGAGCGGCTGTGCCCGCTCCAGCCCTGCCAACCCTGGCAGGTCACCAGCCCTGACCCCTGGGCTGGGCTCCCTGGCATCCTCCCCTCCTGGGGGTTGTCTCCTCCTGCCCATGGCAATTCCGGCTCCTGCACAGGCCAAAACCCCCACCTGGGTAACGGGGATTGAAGCACTGCGACTGGTTTTGGATTCAGACTCCAAAGCTTACGGAGGTCCGGCACACCCCAGTCCCCACAGCCCAGCTGGGCTCAGGGGTGGCTGAAGTCCTCAATGGAACAGGGACACGCCAGGGTCTCGCAGGCACCGCATGGCACACATCTCCAGAGGCCAAGAAAAGCATTGCTGCCTTCAGAGCAGCCTCTGCTCACCACAGGAGCACAACTAGAGCCAGGACCACCCTCCTCCAGCTCCCAGCACCGAGGCGCTGATTTTGGGTGAACCCACGAGATCTTCAGCAGCTTCATCTCCCCATTGCCTGCATCTGGCTGCTCCCGCCGGCATCCCAAGGAGCTGATGGAGACCCGCGGGCTCTCCCCAAGGCTGGCTGCTGGCACCCCGTGCCCTCTCTGCCCCGGGCTCCCTGCGGGACGGGCTCCACGCGTGTCGGGACAGCGCGAACTGCCCTGCGTGCTCCCTAAGGGCCGGGCCCGGGGAGACGGTGACCTGCTTCCCAAAGCTGTCATTAGCCCCGTGCTTCGAGGACTCCACACCTCAAACAACACCTGAGTCACGGCTGGGGCTGCTCCCGGCCCCAGCAGCTCCGGGCCCGGCAGTGCCAATGCACAAACAGCCTGGCTGCCAGCTCTGCCCCAAACCAAGGACAGCCTCCACGGGGGCAAGTCCGGACACACGAGCTGCCTGGCAGGGTGGGAGGGAGCCCCGGGGACCACAGCAAAATGTCACCAAGATTCAGAGCGACCAAGATTTCGGGTGCCACAGCTCTGCCCGAACAGCTGTTACACCCCAGAATCTCTAAGACCAAGACTTCACAACTTCACCGCCTCGGTACTTTTTGTACTACATTCTTTACCTTTTTTCTTTTTTTTTTTTTCCCTGCTCTGTGCTCCCAGGTAACTCAATCCAAGCCCTTAAATCACAGGAAATCGTGCAAGCTTCCCAGTTTAACAAACGACATCCTGCGTTACACGTTAGGCTACAGCAGTTTTATTAGTCTTGCTCTCAAGACCCAGCAGAGCAGAAACCGCTTCCTTCGGGGGGAAACCAAACCACATAAATTGTTGCATTTTCTCAGGACACCGGGAGCACAGCAGAAAGGGAAAACGGAGGGATTCCCGAACTCCAGCGGATGGGGAAGGCTCGGGGGGCTCTGGCTTGTGGCAGAGCAGCGAGTGGCGGCGGCGCGGGGGTGACGCGGGGACAGCGCTGCCCGCCGCGGGACCCACCGGGCATCCCACGCGGGACCCCGGCAGGGCTGGGGGTGCCCGGGGGAGGCTCGGGGCGCCCCTCGCTCCGTGCCAGCGGGATCCCGGCGGCCGAGCGGCCCCGGGCACATCCCAGGGGCGGCCCCGGCAGCGCCTCCGCCCGCGCCCCGCGCGTCCCGGGGAGGGGAAACGCGATCGTTCCGAGAACTCAACCGCAGCGAACCGGCCAGGCGCGGCGCCGGGCACCTGTTGCGGACCCACCTTGTAGACATTCTCGGTGAGGCGGTGCACCTCCTCGGAGCGGGCCATGCCGGCCGGGCCGGGCAGCACCATGGGCGGCGGCGCGGGGTGCGGGGCGAGCGGGCGGAGCCGGTGCGGGCGCGGGGAGAGCGCAGAGCGGCGGCCGCTGTGCCCTTTATCAGCTCCCGGAGGCCGTGCCCGCCCCGAACCGCCCCGGCCAGCCCCGCACCGCCCCGCGGGGAGGAGCCGGGCCGGGCCGGGCCGTGCGGGGCTGGGAGGAACGAGAGGAGTACGAGCATCGCGGGGGCAGGGAGGGATGCACCGCGCTGTGCCCCCTCCCCGTGCGGGATCCCATGCCCATTCCCCATCCCCATTCCCCATGCCCATTCCCCATGCCCATTCCCCATGCCGCACCCCATTCCACGGCCCATTCACATTCCATACCCCTCCTCCACCCCATTCCCCATCCCACACCCCATAACCTCCCCTACGCTCCTGCCCTACCTCACCCCATGGCTCCCCACCCCACATTATCCCCCAGCTTTACCCCAACCCGTAGCTCTCGCTGTGCCCCACATCCCTGAACTGTCCCACCCCCAGCCCCTGCTGTGCCCCCACCCGTGCAGTGCCCCCCACTCTGGGGCTGTGCTCCATCCCCAGCTGTGCCCTGGGGAGTGGATGGGTGAGGAGCAGCCCCTGGTTTGGGGTTGTTGGGAAAGAGGGTGCACATTGTCCAGGGAGGCCGGGAGAGCAGCGGTGGGATGAGCCATCACCACGACTATGGCTCGGGATGTTCAGCCCAAGGGAGACCAGCCCCTGCCTGCCACCTCGCTGTCCCCAGGCTGTCCTGCCACCTGGCCAGCCAGGAGAGCCAGGATTCCCATGGAGGCTCCTGCCAGAGCTCCTGGCTGTCTGATCCCTGTGGGACACCCAATCCCTGTGGGACACCCAATCCCTGTCCTTCCCATGCCTCGGGCCAACAGCAGCAGCTTTTGCCCAGGTGCTGAGGGACACGAGGAGCAGGCCCGTGCCCTAGAGCCAGTGTCCCCATCCCTGTGCCCTCGCTGTCCTCTCCTCTCCGCAGGGTGAGCCGGGGTTAAACGGAGCCCCATGGCCAGGCCGTGCCCATGGGCCTGAGCCTTCCTCTCCCTCCTCTCTGCTGTGAGAAGCAGTGAAACAGTTGAGCAGCTGAGCATGTTATTTTCCATACATCCATCAATGCTGAGAACGAGGAGCCCAGGTGGATACCTTGATCCCAAACCTCCCGTTGCTGTTCCCTTTCCTGCTCTCCCTCCCAGCCCTGGCAAGGACCAGAAGGGTCCCGGCAGCAGCTGCTCCCTCCAGCTGTGTTTGGGTCCCATTTTGGCTTCTGCCTCAGAGGTTCCACACTCTGAGCACAGTGAAGAATTTACAGCCTCTGAGAAGGATTTTTCTCATGTTTCTGGAGTGACCAATTAACCCTTTCCCAGCGGGGCTGAGGAAAGGGAGCAGCTGTGGGACAGGACTGGGACCAGGACTGCCCTGGGAGATGTTCCTGGCTGCCTGCGTGGCTGCTGGGACACCACGGTGCCACTTTCCCTGTCCATCCCACGTGGCCAGACACAGTCAGCTCCCTCAGCCAGACACCAGCACCTCGCTGGCTCTCCAGTGAAGGATTCAGGATCAAGCACCCAGGAGTAGAGTGCCTCTCTCTGCGTCTCCATCACCTTATTTTTAGTTACGTTATGTAAGTTCTTCGCTACGTCATGGATGTGGGGGGTTCTTGCATCTAATTCCAGTGTGACAGCCCAGCAATTCAAACAAGCTGTTCCTCTGGTGAGGAAGATAAAAGGATTTGTAATTTCTGATAATAAAAGAGGCCTTCTGGGAAGGCCCTCAGAGAATCTCTTCCATCTAGGCCTGCTGGCAGACAGCGCTCCACTTTCTTCCCATGCTCTGCTTCTCCTTATCCCCTGAAATTTGAGTGCTGAAAACCTTTCTCCCTCGTATCTCCCTGCTCCCGGCGCAGCTCCATGGCTGGAAGCAGCCTGGGAGTTCATTTTCCCCCAGTCAGAACCACATGGAGCAAACGATCCTTCTCGCTGGCTCCTTCCATCCACGTCCCAGCTCCGGGCTGGCAGCGGGGCCGGGGCTGCCCGTGCCACCCACGGCCCGGGAGCGGTGCCACCCCGCAGCCTCCCGCAGCACCCCGGCAATTCTCAGCAGGAAAAACCTGCCGCTGCCTCGTGCCGGAGCGTTTGCTTTCATTGCCTTTTATTTATTTGATTTTTTTTTCCTGGTTGCCGCTCACTGCCTTTTTGTCAGGGTGATTCACTCCCCGGGGCTCGGCGGCAGCTGGAGCGTGCCCAGGGTAACCATGGTGCCAGGGGCCCGTGGGTTACCTGAATCCGTGTGCCCGTGTGAAGGCGGGACCATCCCCGGCAGGGCTGTGGGTGCAGCGTGGGGAAGCACCACGCCAGACCGGGAACAGCAGTGGGACGAGCCGGCAGCGGCCCCGGGGCTGGCAGCGGCCCCATCCCCAGCCGCCCCTCCCCGGGGTGACACACGCGGCACCGGCCACCTCCAGCCCCGGGTGGAGCGAAGTTGCTGTGGCAACAATAACTTATGTAATCCACCCCGCTCGGCTGCAGGTGTGGGGAGGAAATTGAGCTATTTTCGAAGTTTCATTAGGTTCCTGCTTAATTACCAGCGCTCCCGGCCGGGTCATGCGGCCCGCACAGGGACAGAGGTGGGGACGGGGCAGCGATGGCCGAGACAGTGACAGTGACAACCAGGGCAGTGGTGGCCAGGGCAGTGGTGGCCAGGGCAGTGACAACCAGGACAGCGACAACCAGGACAGTGACAGTCTGAGCAGTGACATCCCGAGCAGTGACAGCCCGGGCAGTGGTGGCCAGGGCAGTGACAACCAGGGCAGTGGTGGCCAGGGCAGTGACAACCAGGACAGCGACAACCAGGGCAGTGACAGCCCAGGCAGTGACAGCCCAGGCAGTGACAACCAGGACAGCAACAACCAGGGCAGTGGTGGCCAGGGCAGTGGTGGCCAGGGCAGTGACAACCCGAGCAGTGACAGCCCGAGCAGTGACAGCTGGGGCAGAGACAGCCGGGGCAGTGACAGCCCGGGCAGTGGTGGCCAGGGCAGTGACAGCCCAGGCAGTGGTGGCCAGGGCAGCAGTGGCTGGAGCAGTGATGTCCCAGAGCAGTGACAGCAGCTGCACCAAGGCCCGCAGCCCCTCCGTGTTCCCAGCCTGGGGACACTCTCCCTGCTCCCGAAATGCCACCCCGGTGGCTGCCAGGGAGGGACACGGGAGGGAGGTGCTGCAGGGCAGCATAACTGCCCAGGGAGGGGAACGTGGCACTGCGAGGTCACCGAGAGCTGCCACATCCTCAGCGAACTTGGGAAGCCTCCAGTGACACGGAGAGAGGAGAAATAAAGGTGGATTGGAATCCCTGGAGCATTTGAGTGGGATGTGGCACTGGCCACAGAGAGGAGGAAGCAGAGGGACTGTCATGGCACCAGTGCTGGTTTTTGTCACAGTCCCTGAGAAAATGCTTGGAGTTTCCCAAGGAAAACCGAGCCCCAGCTGCTCCAGGTGGTCACTGGGTTCTCCTGGCACTGCCAGAGCAGAAGAGACCAGGCAGGGAACTGGACCAGGCCACAGAAGCTGCCTCCATCTCCATCTCCATCTCCATCTCCATCTCCATCTCCATCTCCATCTCCATCTCCATCTCCATCTCCATCTCCATCTCCATCTCCATCTCCATCTCCATCTCCATCTCCATCTCCCCTGTTTTCCCCCTCAGTCCCTCTGGCCCTGTGGCAGCCCCTGGCTCTCTGTTCCTCCTGTTCAGTGTGTGCTGAAGGGGAAGGCTGAGCCCAGCCAGCCCTCGGTGCCCAGCACAGCCCGAGCAGGGCAGGTGTGTACCCGAGTGTCACCGTGCTAATGAGATTCCCAGGAACTGCCTGTCCCGTGGTCCTGGGCAGATGGCTTCTCCATCGGAGCCCTGACATCACTGTGAGCCCTCCCTGTGCTGTGTCAGGAAGTTTTTATTTCTAAAAGAATCTAAACATGATTTTTCTGACATCTGGGTGCACTGGGGAATCAGCCAGGTGGGTTTGAGCCAAACCAACACCCTGTGAGTAGAGAACATGTTTTCCCTGAACACCTCACTTGGTTCTGTCCCCTGCCCTCCTCGGGGGCCCCTCCTCAACCCCAGGCCATCCCCCCACTTCCTTTGGAGCACCTCATGCAGGAGCTGGGCCAGCAAACCCCACAGCAGTACCCAGGTGCTGGGGCACCCTCCCAGTCTCAGCCTCAGCCTCCCCTCTGCAGGGCAGCCTTTGCTCACCAGGATTCCAGCAGGTGCCTTGAACTGACAGTGAGTAGGTTTAAGTTGAATATTGGGAATAAATCCCTCCCTGTGATGGTGGGCAGGCCCTGGCACAGGTTTCCCAGAGAAGCTGTGGCTGCCCCATCCCTGGAAGTGTTCCAGGCCAAGTTGGACAGGGCTTGGAGCAGCCTGGTCTGGCAGAATGTCCCACGAGCTTTAAGGTCCCTCCCAGCTGTGTGGGTTTGAAAAGACAGGTCTCTGTTAAGGAAGGCAGGAGCCTCATGTGAAATGGAGAATGTGAGCCCCCTCCCTCCGAATTATTATAATTTTGAAATTAGGGAGCTCTCAGGCAAAGATATGGGAATAGGAATAACAGTTCTTTACTAGGAAACTAAAAATACAAATGTAATAGTAAAAACAAACAAACAAACAAAACACTGACAGAGTCAGAACATGCCCTGACACCCTGTGGATGTTGGCAGCAGTCCCATCCCAGGGTGGCTCAGCCCTCCTGCAGTGCCAGCTGTGCTTCTGCTGGAGCAGGATCCTGCACAAGGGGGGAGTTTTCCTCTGGAGCTCCAGGGCTGGGGGAGATGGGCCTGGGCTCCTCTGGGAATGCAGTGGGAAGAAAGCTGCTCCTCTGGGAATGCAGGGGGCAGAAAGCTGCTCCTCTGGGAATGCAGTGGGGAAGAAAGCTGCTCCTCTGGGAGAGCAGTGGGAAAAGGCTTTCTCTGTTGTTCTAAATCTCAGATTCTATCCAGGTAGGAATGCTCGGCTCCGCCCCTGGGCAGAGCATCTCCCCATGGACGATGGAATTTTCTCAGCCATGCAGTGAGAGTCACTGGCCCATGAACAGAAGATAATTAATAATGAACGGTCCATTAACAGAAGAGATCTCCTGGAGGGAAGTTTGGTTTTGGGAGAGATAAAGAAAACTGCCCAAAGAACAGCAGAGAACTGCCCCACCTTTAACAGATGGGAATTGAACACACACCCAGCTGCACCTGAGCCACAGCCCAGCCCATTTCACGATTCTGTCCTGTTGGTGTCGGTGGGAGCTGGTCCCTGAGCCATCAAGGGGTCAGGACTCAGAAGCTGTCCCCGGGCTGGAGATGTGCCAGCAGCTCCCAGCAGTTAAATCCTGCCGAGCAAACCCAGCAAAGCCATTTACTGGGGATTAGCCAAGGATGAGCAATCCAGGCCCTTATTCTGCAGGCTGGAGCTGCAGGGCTGGACCCAGCCATTCCAGCCTCATGCTTGGCTGAGTGGGACTCACAAAGTGGGGTGGGCTGATTTCACCATGGGGAAACTGAGGCACGACAAAGTACCTGCCTCTCATCATCCCATGGTTTCCCTAAATCCCGCTGGAAGACTCCCAGCAGTGCAAGCTGCTGTGCCCAGGGATTCGCGGGCAGTTCTGTCCCTGATGTGACACACGTGTCACTCTCTGCCTCGGAGCACCTGGCCCAGCCCATGGCGAGGGTCACAGAGCCTGGGGCCGGGTGCCACCCCTGGGGGCACCGATGGCAATCCCCAGAGGGACCCGGGGGCTGCAGGCAGCCGGGCAGGGCTGGGACACTCCCGGTGCCAGCAGCATCCCCCTGCCCGCCTGGGGGACAGCCCTGTCCCCTGCGTGTCCCCGTGTCCTGCCGGGGGTACAGCCGTGTCCCCTGCGTGTCCCCCGTGTCCTGCCGGGGGGACAGCCCTGTCCCCTGTCCCCTGCGTGTCCCCCGTGTCCTGCCGGGGGGACAGCCCTGTCCCCTGCGTGTCCCCTGTGTCCTGCCCGGGGGGACAGCCCTGTCCCCTGCGTGTCCCCCGTGCCCTGCCGGGTTCCGGGCTCAGCCAGCGCGGCCGCAGCAGCCTCGGCTCTCCCGGGAGGCTCCCGGGGAGCGCAGGCACAGGGAGGAGCCGGAATGACGGAGGAAAGGAGGAGTGGGTGGGAGAACAAAGCGCTGCGGATGCTGTGCCGGGCCTGGGAAGATGGAGGCGCCGAGTGGGAATGAGGGATGCAGGGAGGCTCCGGCTGCTGCACGAGGGAAAGGGCAGCGGGGCTGGCACTGCCACTGCCACATCCCTGCTGCCATCCTGGGGACTGGGGAGGGCTCCACAGCAAACCCAACCTCTGCCGTGCCCCATGGGGCATGGGGGAGCAGAGTTGTGTGTTCTGGGGGAGCCCCAAAACGCGCCGGGTCCCCCTCGCTGTCCCTCCTCACCTGCCCCAGCGCCTGTTTCACGAGTGAGTAATGCTGAATTACAGCGCTAAGGAGCTCTCTGGGGATCCTTCGCAATAACAGGAATAGTTTATGCGATTTGCATAATTGGTATGATGGGATTTTGCATCACGTTGCTGAGCTCGGGGAAGCGTCCGGGGCAGAGCCGAGGTGCTGCTGGGGGCTCTGGGCACGCTGGGGGGCTGTGGGCACCTTCGGGGGCTGTGGGCACCTTCGGGGGCTGTGGGCACCTTCGGGGGCTGCCTCCCCCCAGCCCAGCCCTGCCTGGGAAGGACCAGCCAGTCACAGGGAGGTGGCAGAAGGGACAGGTTCATGTCCCGCTGCCATCCCCTGCCCGTGTCACCCCTTCTGTCCCTCAAGCTGGCACTGGGCTGGTCACAGCCCCACAGCCCCCTCGGGCACGTTTGCCTGTCCCATTGCCACTTCTGATGGCTGTGGCTGCCCATTCCAGCTCCGGGAAGCAGCAAAACGCCGGATCTCGGTCCTGAAGGATGCGGTGCCAAATTCCCCTGCTCCTGTTCCAGCCCCAAGGCCACCCAGCTCCCTGCACGGCATCTCCAGCCTTTCCGCAGGGACGCGGCTCCTCCTGCTTCACAGCACAGCCCAGCCCGGGGAGTGCTCTGCTCTCATTTCCTCTCTCGCTAATTAATCACCGAGCCAGCCCCGGAGCAGCCCGGCACGGCTCTGCCGAGCTGCCCGAGTGGCAGCCACGGGCAGGGGACACAGGCTGGGGACACCCATCACGCGGCACCCACGACTTGAGGAGCCGCATTCCACGGCAGGGCAGGGCAGGGCAGCAAAACGGTGACACGGGGACAAGTGCCATCTCCCAGTGCTCCTTCCACCCAGCCAGCGCGGGTCCCGCGTCCCCCAGGAGGAGGAATTGTGGCTCCAGTGTCACAGCTGGCCCTGCCGAGGCATCCCAGCCCCGCCGAGGCATCCCAGCCCTGCCGAGCAGCGGCAGGTCCCGTCTGGCACCGGGAGCCACCAAAGGTCACATTCCCGGCCTGGCCGCGCCGCGCTCCGACAGACCCGCTTTGTTCCCGGCGCTGCTCTAATTAGGGAATTGCGCTGATTTTTTTTTCTCCCTTCACAGTTGAACTATCAAAACTTGGGTTTGTTCCCTGCCAAAGCCTCTTCTACTCTGCTGGTGACTCAGAGTGACACCGGGGGGGAAAGGGAAGGAGCCAGGGGTGGCTCCCAGGGTGTCCCAGTGGGCAGCCGGGATGGGGGTGGCACTCCAGGGTTTGGGTGCAGAATGCAGCACCCCGGCAGTGCCCCCGAGTGTGGGAAGCACCTGAACCCCTGGAACCCCACACAGGGCAGGGCAAGCTCAGGGTGTGGATAATGAGGAGGAGGAGGAAGATGAAAGATCCACCAAACTGTGCCTGGTTCTGAGTCAGGGTTTGCCAGGGAGGGTGGGGGACAAGGGACACTGTGAGTTCATTCCCCTGGGGTGGGAGCTGAGGGGGGACAGTGAGAGCCCCCAGGGCCTCTGAGCCCCTCGTGCCAAAAAAGCAGCAGGGCCCAGATGAGAGGCCAGGGATCCGACACCTCCGGGGTTCTCAGCTCTGTTTTGTTTTTCCATGGGTGTTCCAGGAAACACCGGAGGCAGCGGAGCATGACAGCGTGTCAGGGTGCAGCCGTGTCGGGGTGCAGCTGTTTTGGGGCTGTGCAGCTGTCCCGGGGTGGGCTGGCAGCCCCCCTCCCTCCCCAGCAGCGCTGCCATCCAGCTGTGTTGGCATAGAAACTGCCAGGGCTCTGCAGGCAGCGCTGCCAGCTGGGCACATCCCATGGGATGGAGCAGTGTCCCCGTGGAACAGGGACCGTCCCTCTGTGGGCAGCAGGGAATGGGCAGCACCATCTCCCAGCAGAGCTCCTCGTTTCTCCCTCCCCCTGCACGGGAATCCCACAGTGCCACACCAAGTGCTGGGAATAGCACCGAGATCCAGGAGGAGTGACTGCTCCCGGGAATGCTGCACTCCCTGTCACTGTCACACGTGCTGTGCCTGCCCTGGGCATTGTTCAGTGGCCAGAACTTCTCCAGAGCCTCAGCACAGGGGCCAGGGCCGTGCCAGGGCCATGCCAGGGCTGTGCCAGGGCCATGCCAGGGCTGTGCCAGGGCCGTGCCAGGGCCGGGGCTCCGGGGAGGGCTCCGGGCGCTGCGGGGGCAGCCGAGGCAGGAGCCTGAGTTTTGTTGCTGTTCTCCAGGGTTTAATTAACAACGAGCAGCGCTGCCTCCACGCTCCTCTCGCTCAACATCTGGCCAACTCAAACACAGCTGGAAGAGCTCCGTGCAGCCCTCCCGACAGGAGCTGGCTCCCGCCCCGCTGCCACAGCTGAGGGCACGGGGAGTGGTAATGAAACACCCCCAGCTCGGCACAGCTGCTTTCCCAGGCCCTGGCAGGACGGGCCAGGGGGGGCTGAGCCACCCCGAGGGTCCGGCTGGTGCAGGCAGGGGGGTCTGGGGCATCCCGCTGCTCCCAGCAGCAGGAGAGACGTAAATCCAGAGTAAATCCAGAGTAAATCCAGAGTAATGAGGGAGCAGCTGCTGTCCAGAGGCTCAGGAACAGCCCAGGTGGGGTCCCAGCCTGCAGCGGGTGTCCCAGTCCCTGTGCCCACTCCAAAGCAGGGACAGTCACACACAGGCGCTCGGGGGTGGCTGGACAACTCCACAGGGATGGAAGCACCAAGTCCTACAGAGCAGGCAAAATGGGATGGGACAGTGGGGGAGGGAGCCACGGGTCCATGTGAGCCCTGAGTCTGGGCATGGATTGACCATGGATCAGTTTGACAATTCCAGAGTAATTCTTACAAATCCCCTAATTTGGCTTTGCTGTAATCCCAGGGAGAGGAGGGCAGTGGCCGAGGCTCTCAAGAATCCCAGCTACACCAGGGCCGTGCCAGGACTGTCCCAGCACTGTCACCTCCCGGGGCCATCCAGGCAAACAGTGCCAAACAGGGCTGTTTGTGTCACACACCGAGCCTGCTCTGAAATTCCCTGCCCACATCTCTCCCAGGAGCAGGCAGCAAGGAGGGCAGGAAGGAGGAAGGCAACTCCTGCTGATCCAAAACACTCCCTGTGCAAACACGAGGCTGGAAGAGAGTCGGAGGAGCCACTGGAGCCACTTTATTGTCACAGCACAGCACAGAGGTCACAGCCCACTCCCGGCCCTTCCTCCCGAGGAGACTTGGGGCAGGGATTAGCTGCTCCCAGCTTTCCTGCTGGATCACTAAATGGCCTCTCCACTGTGGCAACAATGAATGGAAGGAGCTGCATTAACCCCTTCAGCACCAGCCCTGCTCCCTCTCCGCACCCACAGGGAGTGCAGCCCCCGGGACCCGGCCCGGCCTGGCACAGCATCCCTGGGCAGGGCTGGCTCATCTCTCCTGCTGCCAGGACCTTCAGCAGAGGAGACCTGAGCACAGGGACTGCAGCACACCCTCCTCAGGCCTCTCCCGTGGCGATGCCAAGCCCAGGGAACAGAGTTTTCCCAAAGCAGCAGCAGTGGAAGCTGCTCTCCTAGGACAGATCCCTTCCTGGGAGTGCCCCCCAGATGAACCAGGGGCACGTTCAGCAGCCCAGCACCGGCTGGCACCGGGCTGAAGGGGCCCTGAAGGAAAAGCACTGCCCAGAAATGCTCCTGCCAGCGCGGCACTGGTGAATCCAAGGCTCTCTCTGGTGGGAACAGGCTGCGTTGCAGCACAGCCGGGCTGAGCAGAGACAATGAACCGCCGGGAGCAGAGCAGGACCCTGTCCTGGCAGGGCTGGGAGCAGGAGCTGGTGTCCCCACAGCGGCTGGGGTGACCAGAGACACGGTCCTGGGACCATCCAGAGGCAGCAGCTGCTTTGGCAGCACTGTGCTGGTGTCAAACACAGGGCCAGGCGCTGTGGGGTTGGTATGGAACATTAGTGAGGGCACAGCAGTGGGAGTGGGAATGGGGTGCTTCCAAAGCACTCACTGCCTTGGGGACATATGAGGAGGACGAGGATGCCCTGGCCCGTCTTTGGAACACAACAGAGAGGACATGGAGCACACAACTCCACCCAGAGCTGCTGCTGGCCCAGCAGCACAGGGGAGCTCCCCAGTCCCTGGGATCGCTTTTTGTCTAGCACCAGATCCCACAAACCCAACGACAGCCCCACAAAGTCTCCAAGGACCCTCTGGTCCTTCTGCTGTTGCAGAAATGCAGATTGAGGGTTGTGGCTTCAAGAACATAAAAAGTGAAGATCTGCAGTGTCCTGAAGAGCATCTGCAAGCTGGCGGGTGAGCTCATTCCAAGAGCACCCAAATCTGCTCCCACCTGGCTGCCAGCAGCGTTCCAGGCCCTTCAGCATCCCAGTGAGTCCTCAGAGGGGTTGGGGCTCCCTGGAGCTGCTCCCAGAGCACTTTGGAGTGGTGATTTCTGGAGCTTCAGGCCCCACGTCCGGAGCAGCACGAGCCCAAGGAAACGTGTCCGAGTCCCCGAGGAAACGTCCGGCAGGAGCTCTGGAGCAGAGTCCGTGGGATCCATCCGTCCATCCCAGGCAGAGGAGAACTCTGATGCTGGAGCAGAGCCCACGAGGGACCAATCCTGGCTCCTGACACAGGCATGGCAGGAGATTTCTGCCAGCCCAGGGCTGCTCGGCTCCGCAGGGCTCTGGGGCCAGGCCTGAACCGTGCCCAGCCCCTCAGCTCACAGCAGGTCAGGCTCTGCTGGGCCACAGCCACCGCAGCAGGAGCAGGGCTGAGCAGCCAGGCTGAGCCTGGCCCAAACCAAACCCCCTGGGGCTGGTTCTGCACGAGCCAGAGCTCCAGCACTGCCCAAGTGCAGCAGGACAGGGACACAGGCACTCCTGCACAGATGGAACCAGGAGAGAGAAGGGACAGAGGGACACCAGAGTGCTCCACAGGGCTTGTGCTCACCCAGCCCATGCCCAGCACAAACGTGGTCACTCTGAGCATGGCATTTCCTGGGATTTGGCCACAGCAATCAAACCTACAGAGAAAAATTTGGCTTTGGATGATTTAGAGTTGCTGTTTAATCCCGAGACAGCGCAGCTGAGTGAGTTTGGAATTTAAGTTACAAAAAAAGAAAGCACTAGAAAACAATCTTGATACAAGAGCGATAATCAGCTGAGGTTCCCCACCCTGTGCAGGGAATCCTGCTCCACAATCCACCCAGCACAGCTGGGATGCTGCCAAGGCATTGCCTGTTCCCAGCACACTGGGAGGGCAAACTGTCCAGGGTGAAAGTTTGGTGGGGGAAACCCCAGCACTGGGAATTAAGATGCTGCCACCAGCTCTGGCTTTGGCCTGTTCTTGATGGGTGACACTTCTGTGGAAGGAAAAGAAACTTGTTACAGAATCAGAGAATACAAATATCATGCAGCCTGAGGAGGATCCAGGGCTCAGAGTCCACTCTGCAGGGCAGCAAATGCTCGCACAGCTAAGAGAAATTGGTTATAAATAACCCCACATTCCCATGAGGAAATGCCCCTTTTTCACAGCACTGAAGAACTACAGACTTTCAGAACATGCCCAGCCCAGGGACAGATCCTGGGCAGGAGCAGGAGCAGGGCCAGCTCTGCCCTCACCCCTGGGCTGTTTTGTTTGGCCTCAGTGCTGACATCTGAGCCCTGTTTAGGAGTAAACAAGCTCCAAGGAAACCCACATCCCAGATTGCTCCTGGGCAGATTCCACACAGGGAAATGGCTTCTTCCAGCTCCTCTTTGCACAAGCAGGGAGGTCCAGCTCCTGTGAGCGACAGCTCAGGGCTCTGCTGTCCTGGGAGAGGAGTCTTCACCAGTCTGAGTTTTCAGCTCCTTAGCACAGACACCTAATGAATCCCAGTGGGCTCCTTCCCTGCCAGGCAGGGCCACCAGGGCCTGCTTGGTCACCTTCTTGGTCAGCTCTCCCACTTCCCAGCTCCATTCCCACACAAATCCATCCACTGAGGCTTCGGATCGCTCAGGAACACCCAGGGACCTTCAGCTGTATGGAGCTCACGCTCTGTCAATCCTGGAACTGTGGGACTCCAGTGATCCTCATCCAGCTGCTTCCAAATCACTGGGAAGTGAGGTGGGAAGAGCTCCAAGTCATTTCCCAAGGAAATCCAGTGCTGTCAGGGTGAATCCAGCATCCACAAAATACCCGTCCCTGCGCTGCGACGACGGGACCGGCCGGGGCTGTGGGAGGAAGCCTTGCCTGGCTCAGGCAAAGGAGGAATTCCTCATGGAGCCTCCCGATGAATGAGGTGTCTCAGGGCAGGAGGTTGCCTCAGAGCAGGTACAGGATGTGACAAGAACAGCAGGGGCCACACAGGGAGCTCCCCAAGGCAATGACCAGATGCCAACGGAGCAGCGAGCGGAGCCTCGGGTCCTCCTGGAGCGAGGGCTCAGCTGGGCCTGTCCCCACTCCAGGAGCTTTGTCCCCTCCCATTTCCCAAGGCACTGACACTGGGAGAGGCCTCAGAGCCCTGCACAGCACAGGAGCACGAGAGGCCAAAGCTGTGCAAGGAGAACATACCTGGGATCTTCTCCGGGAGCGGCTCCGAAGGAACTTCTGGAAGCTCCAACTGTTCCTGCGAGGACATTAAAGACAAAGTGTCACACGTGCCACAGAGCACAGCTGTGGGCAAACACCAGGGTGGCAATGCCCCAGATGTGCCCCCAGACTGGCCCTGAGAGTAGCAAAAAGGCACTTCAACTGCTATTAAAAACAGCTTCCTAAAAACGTGGATTTTAACCACAAGAACATCAACCCCACCTGAGTAATAGCATTTAATTCTTCTAGAATGGCATCTTCATCCTCCTCAGTCAGGCTGCCAGCCAGGAGCTCGTCTATTTGCTGTGGGAGAGAGGGAAGGACATTACACCCCAGCCTGGTGGCTCTGGGGTGCAGCACCCACCCCAGCAGCTCTGTGGTGCTGCTCCCAGCTCCTCGTGCACGCACCCTCTGGTACTCCACAGCATCCTGGGTTTCTCCTATTATCCTTTCCACTTCTTCTATGGACATAACCTGAAGGGCAGAGCCAAAATCCAGGTGTGGGAGGGGGCAGGGAGGCAGCTCCAGCCAGGCCCCCCTGAAGTGCCCCAGCCACAGTACCTGGTGCATCTTGTTCAGACACTCGTTGCCTATTTTCAGGCCCTCGATGACCTTCATTTCAATCTGGGTGAATTCAATGTCCTGGACCTGCAGTGGCAAGGAGAAAGGGAAGAGCCTGTCACACTTTGGCCAGGCACTGGCACAGGCTGCCCTGGGAACCCTGCAGGGATTTAACAGAAACGGGGATGTGGCAGCTGGGGACAGTGGGAGTGCTGGGGAGTGACTGGGCTCAGAGGGCTCTTCCCACCTCAATAATTCCATGGTTGCCATTCTTAGGCAGACACAGGCTGCCAGCACCACCAGAGAAGCTGCAAGGAGGAATCAGTGGAGCCCTTGCTGTCCTGTCAGTGGCACCAGCAGCAGGAAACATCCACACAAAAAGCTCAGCACAGGCAGCTGCACCAGCAGGTCCGACAGCCCCTGAGGTGATTTCACGGGATCTTCCAGCTGCCAGTGCCAGCTGAGACCTCCCCAAACCCAAACACATCCAGCTCTGAAATGACAGGGCTGACACAAGGCAGTGCAGCCATCCCCCCTGTGAGTAACGTTCCAGCAATTTCCAAACCACACCTTTAGCAGGGAAGCTGCAGGTTCCAGACACACCACTCCGTGTCTCCAGGGAAAATCGTGGCACACGCACAATTTTGGAGATGTTTGCCCTTGGACAGAGGGCTGAACACCTGCCAGGACCTGGCAGCTGGAATGGAATGGAATTCCAGGACATCCCAGGGGAGCCCCAGCCCAGAACACCCCCAGGCCTGGCTCACCATCCGCTCCAGGTTGCTGATCTGGTTCTCTGTTTTATCCAGCAGCTGCTCCTGGTACCGTTTCTTCTTCAGCAGGAGCATGGCTTTCCTGAGGGACACACAGGGATGAAGCAACTGAAGCCTAAAGGAGCCCCATCAAAGCCACACTTGTTCTGTGCTTCTGCTAAAAGGGGACAACTTGTGTGCAGCTGAACTGAGCCAGGACCTGCTCCTGCGAGGAGCAAGGACGAGCAAACTGGGAATTGGGAATAAATGCTGCCCTGGGAGGTGCTGAGGCCCTGCCACAGGTGCCCAGAGCAGCTGTGGTGCCCCTGGATCCCTGGCAGTGCCCAAGGCCAGGCTGGACAGGGCTTGGAGCAGCCTGGGACAGTGGGAGGTGTCCCTGCCATGACAAGGGTGGAATGGGATGGGCTTTAAGGTCCCTCCCAACCCAAAGCATTCCGGGATTCCGGTTCCCACAGTCCAGCTGCGTTTCCCTCCCGGTGACACCCCGGCGGTGGCACTGCCACCCCCCTCGGCCCCGGCTGACCCCTGCCCCTCACTCTTTCTTGCCGTCCCGGAGCAGCTGCCGGGCCAGCGCCCGCTCCCGCTCCAGCCCCAGGCTCAGCCGCTTCTGGTACTGCCGGAGCTTGTCCCGCTGCTGCTTCAGTTGCTGCGGGACAGACGGACACGGGGAGGGCGGGACGGGCGGACAGGGGGGCGGACAGGGGGACGGACAAGGGACAGACAGGGGGGCGGACAGGGGGACGGACAGGGGACAGACAGGGGAACGGACAGGGGAACGGACAGGGGGACAGACAAGGGACAGACAGGGGGACAGACAGGGGGACAGACAGGGGGACGGACAGGGGAACGGACAAGGGTCACAGCTCAGCCCTGACAGCTCCAGCCGCCCTCCAGCAGCGCCGTTCCCCCGCCCGCTGTCCCCGCGGTGTCACCGGCAGCACCGGGGGTCGCTCAGCCCCAGCACGGCCGGTCCATCCCCCCAACTCCCCGGCACGGCCCGGCCCGGTCCGTCCCCCCCCTCAGCTGCACGGCCCGGGCCCGCTCCCCGGCACGGTCCGTTCCCCCCCTCACCAGCACGGCCCGGTCCGTCCCGCTCCCCCCCTCACAGCCCGCTCCGTCCCGCTCCCCCCCTCACCAGCACGGCCCGGTCCTGCTCCGTGACGCGGCTCCGCCGTTTCCGCCCGAACAGGTTCCCCATGGCCGCTCCTGCCCGGCCCAGCCCGGCCCGCCCCCGACGGCGGCCGCGAGGGGCCAGGCCCCGCACAACGCGCAGCGAGCGCGGCAGTGCGGCAGCGCGGCAGCGCGCCGCTGGGGGGCGCGCTGGGGACGGGAATATCGGGAACGGGAATTCCTGAAAATATCGGGAATGGCGAGAAAAATATCGGGAATGGAGAGAAAAATATCGGGAATGGGGTTAATAATCCCGGGAATGGAGATAATAGCAGGAATGGAGATGAAAATATCGGGAATAGGGGTAATGACATCGGAAATAGGGGTAATGATATCGGGAATGGGAATTAAAATATCGGGAATAGGGGTAATGATATCGGGAATGGGGATAAAAATATCGGGAATAGGGGTAGTAATATCGAGAATGGGAATAAAAATATCGGGAATGGGAACTAAAATATCAGGAATGGGGATAAAAATATCAGGAATGGGGATAATAATGTCGGGAATGGGGATAATAATGTCGGGAATAAAGATAAAATAGGGAATGGGGATAATAATATCAGGAATGGGAATAATATAGGGAATAGGAATAACTGGGAATGGGGATAATGATACAGGGAATGGGAATAAAAATATCGGGAATGGGGATAAAAATATCGGGAATGGGAATTAAAATATCGGGAATAGGGGTAATGATATCGGGAACGGGGATAATAATGTCGGGAATAAAGATAAAATAGGGAATGGGGATAATAATACAGGGAATGGGAATAACTGGGAATGGGGATAACCGGGAATGGGAATGGTAAGAGAGGGTATGGGGATAATACAGGCAGTGGGATATAGGGAATAGGGAATGGGAGGGATGGCAGGGAGGCTGTAGGGGTTGGGGGTTATGGGGCCAACACCGATTCATCCCGAGGGATGGAATCGTTTGGGGTGGAAGAGCCCCCGGGCCCGGCAGTGCCAGGATCCACGGATCCCTCGGGGCTGCAGCCAGAGCTCCAGGGCTGCATCTGCACCTTGGGATTGGCATTCCTGCTGCTCCATGGGCTGGCACACGCATCTGTCACCAACACCCCCTGTGACCGGCCAGACCCCAAATCCCCCCAGCTCCTCCCTGGGCCACAGCTGCCCCCGGCCCCACAGAAGGATCCTCACACCAGGAAGTGTTTCTGCATTTATTTTTTATTAACCATTTATTTGTCTGTAATCGTTTTACTCTCACATTACAATCGTGTGGGGGGTTTTATATATTTTTGTTTTAAACTTTATTTTTGTAAAATAAATAGAGATAAGTGAACTTTTAAGGTAGGACGCTCTCCAGATCCTTGGTTAAACTCTGTGATCCCATGATTGAATCTCTGCATCAGACCTGTGGAAGCACAGCCCACACACGCTCAGGTAAAAGCCCAACAGCCCAAATTCCTTAAAATCCCCCGTCCTGGACGCAGGGCTGCACTGGAGCCAGGCAGGAGCAGCAGCTCCCACCGCGCCAGGAATGTCCTGTTCCTTTCACAAACTCATTGATACGAGTTAAAAATCTATTCTTTTTGAAGCTGTGAATGTTAAGGGGTTACGTGAGATCCCAAACTCTGGTTCCACCCCGACGGGCAGCCTGGGAGTGGGTCGGGAAGAGGCACAGCTCTGTTAGACCATAATTAACTTTGGGTAACTTAGAAGTGGGTTTTTAGGTAGTTTTTAAGTTTAAAGCCTTTGATTCATTATCCCGGGATGTGATCCCTGACAGGGACGGTGCTCGGGGCACCCGACACGGCTCCACCGCCGTGGCTTGGGGACCTCCCAGGGCAGAGTCCCCACCAGCTGTGGCACCTCGGGGTGGCCCTGGTGCCTCAGCACAGGGGAGCAGGGTGCCAGGGGCAGCAGCAGCAGGGTGGGCACGGGGCAGAGGGGGTGCCAGGGGCAGCAGCAGCAGGGTGGGCACGGGGCAGAGGTGCAGCCATGGCCAGCACAGGGACAGGGGGGTTCTGAGCCCTTCCCTCACTGCATCCCCTCAGCACAGCTGGCAGTTTGCTCACAGAAGGTTCTGGGTCCTTCCCTCACCGTGCTCTTTGCTGGAGCCTGCAGATCCCGTGGCACAGGCTGGAGGAACACTGGGAATTCCTGCAGTGAGTTCTGCACCTCTAGGAGGAAGCCTGTCCTTCAGCTGTGCTCTCCCTTCCCACACCCATCTCCAGCCCCAGAACGGCTCCCAGGGGACAAAACATTCATTATTCAGACGTGGAAGGTGCAGAAGATGGAGCAGGACAGCTGGGACGAGGGTGCTTTGCTCAGAGCTGCCTTCCTCCTCCTCCTCCTCAGCCACTCTCCGTGCCCAGGCACTTCCATGCTTGGTTCCACAGGGGCAGGTGAGCCCCAGCCGTGGTGTGCAGCTCCAAGTCCCAAATCCTGGCCTCTCCTGGGTGCACAGCAGCCATGGGGAGCACCCAGAGCCTGGCTGGGCCCTGGGCAGAGCTCCGTGCCTCCGGAGCTCCTGGTGGCACAGGGACAGTGGCAGCAGGAGGGGCAGTGCCTGAGGTGCCCCCAGCTCCCCACTGGCACCGTGGGCTTGGGTGGAACGTGGTGACACCAGTGATGTCCTCCAGGCTGGTTGGAGATCTTCGTTCTCTTTCTTCCCTTGTCTTCCTCACATGCAACTCTGTGGTGTGGGACATCCTGCCCTGTTTTTGTCATCTCCTCGAGCCCCTTCCCACAGGATCCCTGCCTGCCCAGGCCACCAGCTCCCCGTCTGTCCTTGCTTCCAGTGGGGAGGAGGCTGCAGGGAGGGAGGAGGAGGAGGTTCATGCAGAGGAGACGCTGCCCTGCCTCCCTGGCAGCCACGTCCCATGCTCGGGTCACGCTGCCCTGGCCCAGGAATTGGGTTTGGCACAGGGGTGGCAGCAGCTGGAGGGTCCCGTGGAGCTGTTGGTGAGTCCTGACAGTCCTTGAAGAACCCACACTGCAGCAAAACAAGGAACAAAGACTAAAACAAGACCCTTCTCAAGGGCGTTGCCTCATCCAAGTCCTTCCAAGCTCAGGAGCCGTGTTTCTGACAGAGAAGCCAACCACTGGAAACAAAAATAAATGTTCCTTTTCTGTAGCTTTTAGAGGATATAGCTGGAAAACAAAACAAAACAAAACCAGGAGATTGTCTCTTCCCCTTGTCAAACCCATCAGTAGCTAAGTCAGAAGAACAAATGTTCAAGTTATGGGGTGCAGCAGCAGCCAACACGAAACATTCAAGTCGATGATTTCTCTATGTACAGGGAGGCCCTGCCCTGAGCCGCTCCGGGCGGGCGCCGTCATCTGATCCTCTTCTCCACCGAGTACACCGAGATGTAGAAGTCATTGCTGCCGACGGCCAGGTGGGGCTGCGGGAGAGCACAGCGACAAACGGGCACAGTCACACTCACCCGGGCTGGGACAGCCCTCCGAGGTCACCCACAACCACCTGTGACCCATCCCCACCGGCTCTGCCCAGCCCTTCCTTGGACACCTCCGGGGATGGGCATTCCCTGGGCAGTTCCAAGGTCTGAGCTCCCTTTCCATGGGGAAATTCCTGCTGGTGTCCACCCTGAGCTCCCCTGGCCCAGCCTGAGGCCGTTCCCTCTCCTCCTGTCCCTGTTCCCTGGGAACAGATCCCAAATCCCCCCCGGCTGTCCCCTCCTGCAGGAGCTGTGCAGAGCCACAAGGTCCCCCTGAGCCTCCTTTGCTCCAGGCTGAGCCCCCTCAGCTCCCTCAGGAGTTCTCCAGCCCCTTCCCATCTCCCTCAGGAACTCTCCAGCCCCTTCCCAGCTCCCTCAGGAACTCTCCAGCCCCTTCCCAGCTCCCTCAGGGACTCTCCAGCCCCTTCCCAGCTCCCTCAGGAACTCTCCAGCCCCTTCCCAGCTCCCTCAGGAACTCTCCAGCCCCTTCCCATCTCCCTCAGGAACTCTCCAGCCCCTTCCCAGCTCCCTCAGGAACTCTCCAGCCCCTTCCCAGCTCCCTCAGGGACTCTCCAGCCCCTTTCCAGCTCCTTCAGGAACTCTCCAGCCCCTTCCCAGCTCCCTCAGGAACTCTCCAGCCCCTTCCAGCTCCCTCAGGAACTCTCCAGCCCCTTCCAGCTCCCTCGGGAACTCTCCAGCCCCTTCCCAGCTCCCTCAGCCGCTGCTCCTGTGACCAGCTCCAAGGTTCAGGTGTGGAGCAGTGACAGGCACAGGTGACAGTGACATTCAGCAGGGACACCCAGCTGCTCCACAGCTCTGCAGGAGTTATAGGCCCATTTCAGCTACAGGGAAAAATTATGGGCACTATTAGTTGCCAACTGCCAACATAATTTCTCTAAATGACTGCGAATCTGCTCGTTAGGAGCCATGGCTGGGCTGAAAATGAGCATTTCCTGCAGTGAGGGGACCTGGCCCCATGGACAGGGCTTTGCTTTGCTTGTTTAAAGAGCAAACTACTCTTCCCATTACATATTAAATACCTGTCAGCTGATCTGCAGGTTTCTTAAATAACTCTTGTAACTCCCTCCAGTTTTCCCATCCATTCATTGTTTTCTCAGGCTTTCCATCTCCTCCATTTATTCTCCTCCCTGGGTGAGCAAAGTCCACTACCCAGATGGGACCTCCCTCCTCCCTGAGCAGCAACCAGATTCCCTGTGTAATCACTGCAGAGCCCCTCAGCTGTGACAGACTCCAAAATCTCCTTCTGCTCTGCCTCATTCCAGCTGTGACAGACTCCAAAATCTCCTTCTGCTCTGCCTCATTCCAGCTGTGAAAGAACTCAAAAATCTCCTTTTGCTTTTCCTCATTCCAGCTGTGACAGACTCCAAAATCTCCTTTTGCTCTGCCTCATTCCAGCTGTGACAGACTCCAAAATCTCCTTTTGCTCTGCCTCATTCCAGCCTGTATCAGCTTGTGCCTTTAATTTTTGCAGCTCTCCCGTTTTCCTGGGGTGCACTTTTTGCCTGCACAGCACCAGCCTGATGTGAGAGCAGCCCCAGCGAGCCATGCCGGGAGTGAACAAGCCCAGGAATTTTGGGAGTGTGAAGCTGCAGTGCTCCTGGCACCAAGGACAGCTCCTGTGCGGGGAGCTCGGGCAGGCAGGGCTGGGATGGGGTGGGAGCTGCAGCTCAGCTGGAAGGGCTCAGGAGCCTGCGGAGCTGGGCTGGGAGTCAGCTCAGAGCACCGGGCTGGGACAGCTCCCCTCCACCCTGGGGGGGTCTCTGTGGCAGCCCCAGTGCAGCAGGGATACAGACCCAGTGAGGATGGAAGGCCAGGCAGCTGATGGCTCCCACTCGCTGTCCCATGAAGCCGTCGTAGTATTTGATGTTGTTGATCAGCTCCCCGTTCCCATTGTAGATGGCAGTGAACTGGTTCATGGAGCCACTGCAAGGGAAGGGGCAGAACATGGAGTCACTGGGAATGCTGGGAGGGGACAAAATTGCTGCTGCAGCCATGTCCCTCAGTGGGACAGCATTAACTGGTGGCCAGAACCACAGTGAGCTGTGGTCACCTGGGACAGGGAGACACGGAGAGCTGATGCCCAAACACACCCAGTGCACCCCAAACAGGCTCCAGCCCATGTGGCTGTGGAGCAGCTCCTGGTCCCCACTCAGAGCCCAGAAACACAGACACTGAACAGGGACCCAGTGTTCAGGGCTCACTGATGGATAAAAAAGGGATAAAGCCCCTGAGCAGCAAACACAGGAAAGAAGTTGCACTGCTGGGGTGGGTTAGAAACAGTAGAGTCAACACCACCCCATGAATGATGTCTGTGAAGACAAATCATCCTCTCCAGGGATCATGGAACCATGGAATGGTTGGGGTTGAGAGAGACCCTAAAGCCCACGTTGTTCCACCCCCTGCCATGGCAGGGACACCTCCCACTGTCCCAGGCTGCCCCAAGCCATATCCAACCTGGCCTGGAACACTTCCAGGGATCCAGGGGCAGCCACAGCTTCTTTGGGTATCTGTGCCACGGCCTCCCCACCCTCCCAGGAAGAATTTCTCCCCAGTGTCCCATGTAACCCTGCCCTCTGGCAGCGGGAAGCCGTTCCCCCTCATCCCGGCACTCCAGGCCCGGCTCCCTCCCTCTGATCCCGCTGGTGCCTCCTCCGGGCTCACTCCAGAGCTCCCTGTGCTGCAGGGAGAGCAGCAGGACTCACCATGCAAAGAGGTTGGCCTGGGGGTGGATGTCGAGGGCCGTGAGCCCCTTGACGATCTGCAGCACCTTCATGGACTCGGGCATGCGGGGGTCGAAGAACCGCACGTCACCGTTGACGCTGCCAAAACAGAGCCACGGGCTCAGCCCCACCCCAGAGCCCAGGAAATGCAGTGTAGGGCTGCCCAGGAGCCAGCCCCTCCATGGGCACTGGGACAGGGAACACACACGGCTGAGCTCCCACCAGCACCATGATTTCATCCCACCCACAGCACGTTCTGTGGCGAGGGAACAGCTGGGAGTGATCCCACACTGCTGATCAATCACTGCTGATCAATCACTGCTGATCCCAAGTTTCTGATCCCACACTGCTGATCTCACAGTGCTGATCCCTCACTGCTGATCCCAAATTTCTGATCCCACACTGCTGATCAATCACTGCTGATCAATCACTGCTGATCCCAAGTTTCTGATCCCACACTGCTGATCAATCACTGCTGATCAATCACTGCTGATCCCAAGTTTCTGATCCCACACTGCTGATCAATCACTGCTGATCCCAAGTTTCTGATCCCACACTGCTGATCAATCACTGCTGATCTCACAGTGCTGATCCCTCACTGCTGATCCCAAATTTCTGATCCCACACTGCTGATCAATCACTGCTGATCCCAAGTTTCTGATCCCACACAGCCTCTCACTCCCAGCCCATTACTAGTGTGCCCTCCTGGGCACACTCCTGTGTGGGCACAGGACTCCTGTGGGTCCTGGCACACCCAATACATCCAGCCCCAAATTCCTGCTGCTTTGCACAGCAGGAAATGGCCTTGGAAACCTGCAAGCAGAGGGGATGTGCTGGTGCCATCCTTTACCCCGGGTGTCTGGACACCAGGATCTCACTGTGTCCTGTCATTTGTTTTCCTTGAATTTTGCTGCCAGCTGAAGCAGAGGGAACTGGGATAAACTGGGAGTTCCTCAGCTGCACAGCCTGAGCTCCTCCAGAAAGAACCCAGACCTTTTGAAGCCCAAAATTCCCTCAGAGCTCTGCAGCCCCGGGAGCAGCCCCCAGGCTGGAAGGGCTCTGAGGAGAGGGGACTACCAGCCCTCAGCCCTGGGCACAGGGACCTGGCCCCTGGAGCTGCTGGAGGAGCTTATGGAGAGGAAGATTAAAAACTCCAATATGGGAGCTTGACAAATCTGGCAGCTGCATCACATAATCCCCCGTTTGAAAATCTTAATACATTTTTGCTGGCCCATCCCCCGCCTCAGGAATGTTCTGAATCCTAGAAAATTATGTTTTGTTTCCATTTTCTAATCAAGAGAAAGAGGCTCTTTGTGTGCAAACGGTGGCTTTGTGACAATAAATTCTGTTCTGCTGTTCCTTAATGGCCAAACAGTACCTGCTGCTCTGGCTGCAGTATTTACCAGGCAGCAGGGATGGATTTAGGGAATTGCACAGGAATCCTGCCCAGCAACGTGCTTGCCAGATGCACCATCCACCTTCCTCCTCTCTCTGTGTCCCAGATGTCCCCATGGAGATGTTGGCAGTGAAACCCCCCACCACAAGATATTCCACAGGCAGCTCCTGCTCGCCTCCCTTCCCCTCCCACACCTGGGGATCCCAGCACCTTGTTCAGCCCAAACCACACCAGCAGCCTCCCAAGGAGAGCTCCACATCCCTCCTGCCTCCTCTCCCCCGAGTCTGGAGCAGGAGTTAATTACTGAAGCAAATGTCAAACTCCAGAGCTTTGCTGGAACAGCAGGGTCAGAATTTGGAGGGGAAATCAAACCGTGAGCGTGGCAAGCAGCCCCAGGAGAGCAACCCCTGTACCTGACGCTCATGATGTTGCCCTCGGGGTGCTTCTGCAGGTAGGCCTTCACCACCCAGGCCGTGTGCTCCCGGTAGGTCATGACGCGGCTGGGGACAAGGGGACAAAGGGACACGGTGAGGTGAGGGAGGTGAGGGGGACAGGCAGGCCCCGGGCCGGCAGGACGGGAGTTACCATTCACTGAGGGCCATCCTCCTGTCGAAGACGCGGATGGAGCCGTCGCCCAGCCCCGCCACGATCAGCGAGCGGTGGGAGTCGCAGGACAGGCTGGTGACACAGCTGTCAGCTCCCGTGGGAATGTCCTGGGAGACACACACACACACACACCCCCACCAGTGCCGTGCTGGTCACAGCTCTGCTGGGATTAGTGACAACAGGCAGTGTTTATTGAGGGACGCCCCCTCATATAGGGGGTTCAAAGTTCTCCTGCTGGAACACCCGATCGGTTGGGTTTCTAACACTGCTTGGCTCACTGGCTGCTAGATGTCTGCATGAATGGGACTGGCTGGGCCTTCTTGCTCGACTTCCAACCTAACCTATCATTGTCTTACCTGGGGACTTGTTTGCTTCTATTTTTTAATGAACTAGGCTGGGAGCTGGGGCCTGTCATGGCCAATTTTATCTGTTCAGCTTACAGACCAGCTGTAGCTGTGATACACCACGGCCTGGCTTCAGGGCCCTGCACCAAGGTCCTGCCTCATCCCCATCCCCATCCTCACACCAAGCAGGGTGAGGCAGCTCCCATGCCCCTGATCCCTACCAGGGACACTCTGGCCCCTGGCACAGTCCCAGAGCAGGCCAGGCAGTGCCGTGCCTCCTCCTGTCCCTGCTGTGGCACCTGTGACAGGGACACCCAGAGCATCTCATTAGAGACATGTGCAGGGAAAGGGACATGGAGAAGGCAGCTGGAGCTGCAGGGACAGCTGTACTGGGAACACACTGGGCACCTACACTGCCACTTCCCCCCTTTTACTTCTGGAGGCAAAAGAATTGCTCAGAATAATCCCTGTGCCTGCTGGGAGGAGAAACACTTTGTTAAAATCAGCAAAAAAAGCTGAGCAGCGCTGCGAAAGCAGGAGCGACAATGATGGGATGGTCTGGGTTGGGAGGGACCTTAAAGCCCTCCTCACCCCAGCCCTGCGTGGGCACACCTTCTACAGCCCAGGCTGCTCCAGGCCCCGGGCAGGAGCTGCAGGAGCTCATCCCACACCTCACTCCTGCTTGTGCAGGTCCAGCCCAGCCTGAGCAGGGAGAGGCACCAGGCCTGGGGCTGCTGCAGCCTCTGCCCACCCCCAGCTCCTCCTTTGAAGCAGCAACACTCAGCAGAAGTGCAAATGAGGCACTTGTTCCTCCAGCTCCAGCCCAGAGGTGTGGGTTTCTGTAGTTCAAAGAGGGAGGCACCTTTATCTGCCTCGATTATTGCTGCTCTTTGTGCTGATTCTCACTTTCCCAGTTACTGACTCAGGAAGTTCCAATCACTTGAATTTCAACACCCAATCTTTGCAATTAAAAAAAGAAACAACATGTTTTTAGATACTTTCGGTGCAATCATTAATCATCATCATTTAAAAGATTTTCGCCTCCTGAATTTTGCCGCTCCCTAATTTGCATAGAAAAAAATAATATGTGAAAGTAATTAAGATGAACAGAGGCTTAATTATCCTGCATCGCAGGGTCAAAGTGTCGCAATTAATGTTCATCCAAGGGTAATTAATTTCGAGAAGCTCTGAAAACTCCGCTTCCTTTTTATTCCAGCATGGGGCCTCCCTTCTCAGGGACCACCTGCTTCTCCTTGGAATTTCTGAGAAACTCCCACGCGATTGTGGCTGACATGGGCTCTGGCAGGGCCTTTCCCCCTCCCACGGCACAGGGAGGTGTGTGTGCTTTCACAGCCTTTACACTGCTCCAGTTACCTGTTAAAGTGAAATCCAACTGTGTCCCAGAGCCTGCCTTGGCATCCCAGAGCCTGCCTTCACATCCCAGAGCCTGCCCCTGCATCCCAGAGCCTGCCCCTGCATCCCAGAGCCCACCTTCACATCCCAGAGCCCTCCTCTGCATCACAGTGCCCACCTTTGGATTCCAGAGCCTGTCCCTGCATCCCAGAGCCTGCCTTGGCATCCCAGAGCCCTCCTCTGCATCACAGTGCCCACCTTTGGATTCCAGAGCCTCAGCTTCCCCAAACATTGGTGCCCACCCAGAACAGCACAGCAGCTTGCAGCAGGGCCCTGACACAGTCCCTGAGTATCTGCATGGTTTTATTGACCTGGGAACGTGACCCTAGGGCAGGGAAGCAGGGAAGCAGGGGCTCCAGGAGCTGGCAGCTCCTCACACACAGTCCCAGGTGCTTTGGGGCTCTGGGAGGGACAGGTGCTGGGACAAGCAGGCAGGTGTTACCTGTACTTTCATCTCCCGATCCGTGTCCCAGATCCGGATTATCCTCACGTCTCCCGAGGTCATCAGGAGCCCAGTTTCTTGTTCCCAGTCCACCACCATCCCTGCTCCTGAGACACACCAAGGCAGGGGCGCCGATCAGTGCCAGCACGGGCAGAGCTGCACTCCTGGGAGCATCAGCTCTCCTGACTTCGTGTTCCAGACACTGTCAGCGCCAGAGGAAATGTAAAATTACACACACAGCCTCCAGGTGGGACTGAATCAGCTGCTCCTGGAGCTGAGTCCAAACACTGCTTTGCCCCCTGGTGTGAGTGCTGAGAGAAGCCAGCACAGCAGGTCCCTGTGGGAGGGGAGCACAACTTCCAGGAACTGCCAGGGGCCAGAGCAGTGCCCAGCACGTCATGAGAACATGAAATGCTGACTGAAGAGACCCAGCTGGTGCCACCTCACGCAGCAAGACCCGAGAGCTCCTGGACTGATTCCTCCTTCTGTCAGAAGGATGTGGGAGATGTTCCTGGGCAAGGAACAGCCAAGTCAGGGCTGCAATAGAGTGAATTTAACAGCTGGTGGGAGCACAAACCAGTTTGCTGCATGACTGGTGAGGAGGGGAACACCCTGCAGTGACAGCAGCTCAAAGAGCTGCTCACCCTCACAAGAGCTTCTGCTCCTCATCCCTGAGGGCACAGACCAGTCTCCAGGGGAAGTTCAGCACAAGGTCCCATCCAGCACAAACAAAAACCCTGGGGGCACCACAGGAGGGAACCAGAGAAAAACTCCAGGCTTGGTGTCTGTTTCCAGGAGGGCAGGGACAGCAGCAGAATTCCTGCCTCTCAGAGCAGTTGTCCACCCTCTCCTCCATGCCAGACCGAATTTCTGGTGCTGAGCAGTGTTTCATAACCACACAGAACTGGAGTCAGAGCCCTCTGCAATGCATCAGGACTGCAGCTCCTGCCCCGAGCACTCTCAGTGCCTTCAGCACCATCCCTGTGTCTCCACTCCAAGCACAACGTGCTTGTCCACGAGGTAAAAACGTGCATTTGTCTGGATTTGCTGCCAGGAATCATCCCCAGCAGGAAATCTAATCCTGCCCCAACATCTCTTTCGTCACCAAAGGGCCACAAGCACCTTGTACCAGAACATCCACGGTTACAGAGCACAAAGGAAGCAGCAGACACATCCTATGAACACCGAGTTCTCCCCCTGCATGATGGAATGACCTTGTTTTGCACAGCTGCAGAGGAAACATTCTGCCTCCCTTCCCTTCCTGAGCATCACATCCAAGCTGATTCCTGGTCCTGCCACGTCCATGGAGGAGGTCACTGATGTTTACTGACAGTCCCTCACCTCACTGCAGGAAACTGGGGGCTCTGGGCTGACCTGGGAGCCTGGATCCTTATCCTTAGTCAAATGGATTGCTCCTTCAGACTGGCAGCTTGCAGGGCTGGAGAGCCAGGCAAACAAGCAGGCAGAGATGGAGATGATAAACAGCACTGAAGTGTTTGCATTTGTCATCTCTTTAGGGCCCATGTGACAGGATAAACCTGGCAGCTGAGATGGATCTGGCCATTTCCATCCCCCATGGAGTTCAGCAGGCTCCCAAGAGCTCCCAGTTTCCCAGGAACATCCCCCAGCTTGAAGAAAAGGTTTCTTCCTGACCAGCACCAAGTCCTGGGGGCAGAGCTGGCATTCTTGGTGCCTCTCTTGGTGTGCCCGTCAGGAGTTTGTCGCTGAGGATATTCAGCAAGGACACCTGGATGGGCAGGGAAAGTCTCACTGAGGGAAGAGGCTCCAGAGGGATTACACAAAGGTTGCCACGAGAGACAAGCAGATGGAAAGGACAAGGGTTCACTTCCAACCGGGCTAGGAAAAAAGAGGGAGATGATCACAGAATCCTGGAATGGTTTGGGCTGGAAGGGACCTTAAGAACCACCTCATTCCACCCCTGCCATGGCAGAGACACCTCCCACTACCCCAGGTAGCTCCAACCTGTCCAACCTGGCCTTGGACACTTCCAGGGATGGTGCTGGCTATGGTGTGACTCGAGACCTTGCAGTTCCTGCCTTTCTTATTAAAACTTGCATAGTTCAGCTCAGGGATTACTGCTGCTCCCTGGAAGAGGCAAGAGCAGGATTTGGATCATCCCAAAGCAAGGATCTCCCTGGAGGTGGTGGGTCCTGGCTGCAAAGGTGCCTGTGCTGAGCCCTGGGCTGGGGCTCTGCTCCTGCTGCACCCCTGCATCCCCTGGCCAGAAAGGGGATGCAACTGGGAATGCTGAACCAGGATTTCAGAATTCCAACCTGTCTGAAGAGCAGAAAAGCCCTCATACATAAATGTCAGTCACTTGGAAGTGTGTGAGGGGAAGGAACGCTTCCTCTGACTGCGAAATGTTCCATCCAGAGCTGGCACTCACAGTATGGAATGAGACAGAAATAGCTGAACTATTTCTATGTACAAGCATGGCAGAGATGATCCAAGATTGGCTCATGTTTCCATGCTCAACTCAGAGCATTTTGGGATGAGGAGTGAACGTGGGATTGAATACTAATGATCATTTCCTTTTTAATTAACAGAGGTCCTACTCCAGGATGTTACAACTGAGCCTTGCAGCCCACCCACAGGGCTTTGGCTCCTGGGCTTGGCACCTGAGCTGCTCCCCAGCCCCAGGTGCTGCTCTGAGCACCTGAGCTGCTCCTCACTCAGCCCCTCCTGCTCACAGGTGCTGCTCTGAGCACCTGCACAGCCCTGAGCTGGCTCTGCCTGACCTGTCACACCTCCTGAGAGCAGCACACAGGGACAGAGCTGGCACAGCCCCTGGCACAGCCCCTGGCACAGGGCAGTGCTGGAATGCTGGGGCTCCCAAAATCCACGAGCTGCAGGAACCAGCCCTGCACTGCTGCAATGCATCAGGAGCTAAGAGCACAATTTTCCCCTAAGGGATATTATGTTCTTAGATAATGAGCAGCAAATCTTCTACAGCTCAGGGAAAGGAATTTTTAAATATCTGTGGTGGAGGTGCTGTTTTTTGGTTTGGGGTAATTTTTTTTGTTTGTTTTTGAGCCTTTTAAAGCCAGCACTGGCACGTCTGTATGGCTGAGTTTATCCACACCAGCAGCTGCTCCTGAAGGTAGAACTTCCCATGGCTGTTCCCTCAGGATTGCCTCTGAGCCAGAGATATCTGAGATATTTGCCTGGATGGGACAATTGCATGGATGGACAAATTCCAGTACTGCTGTGGTGAAAGCAGCTGCATTCCCAACATCTGCATTGCCCTGTAACGTCATGGAAGGTGGCCAGGCTGTCCTTGGCATTTCAGTGGAATCAGGAATACCTCCATGGAACACAATACAAAAGCATCCTGGACTCCAACTGATCATTTTTTAATCACGGGCCCTCCTGGTTGAGCAGTGAAGCACATCCCTGCTTTAATTTCCAGGAAGCAGTGGGAGGGTTGGATGACCTCACTCATCATTAATTTCTACAACATCCTCTCAAAAAGTGTCACCCTCCTCCTGCCAAGGACTCTGCAGTGAGGGACAGCAGGAGCTGGGATGCTGGGAATTCAATTAAAAGAACACAAACCCCTGGAGCTGCCATTTCTCCAGTGATTTTATTGCCATCAGATAATCTGACCAGAGCTGTGTCAGCTCCTGGGAGGTGTGGGGAGCCTCCCTGCCCTTGCCTCTGCCCCTTGCTCTCCAGGAGGAGCCTGAGGCTGGAGCCTTGAGCAGCTCCTGGTGCAGGCTGGAGCTGTCCCCTGCTCCAAGCCCCATCCAACCCGGCCTGGGACATTTCCAGGGCCAGGCAGTACCCAAGCACTGCTGATGTGCTTTGCTGCCAGGAGAGCACCAGTTCCATACATTTTTTACAGCTCTCCAGAGGGAAGGGGGAATGCTGGAGCTGTCTTTGTCACCAGGAGAGCAGAGGCAGCTGCAGAAGGTTTTCATGGACCTGCCCTGCCCTGAGCAGGGGCTGCCCTGGCCCAGCAGCAGCAGCATCAATCTGGGATTCCCTGAAGCTGCTCCTGCCCAGGGATTCCCTGCAGCCAAGCCCTGCTAATTTTAGCCTTGGCTGGGGGATTCCACAGCCAGGCAGCAGCAGCAGCAGCCGCACATCAGCTCTGCTCGCTCCTGCCCCAGCTCCCACAGCCACAGGGATCTGCTGAACTCCACTAAAGAGCTCTGAATCAGCCCCTGCCAGGAGCCTGGGTGATTAATCAGTACAGACACAGCCAGCTCTGATCAGTCAGCAAATATCAATAATTGATGAACATCCTGAGGTGACACCTCCACCACGAGCAGCCCAGATGGGCCCCGGGATGCCCTGACACATCAACCATCTGCTCCCCACCCCCGTGGGACAGGAGTCAGGATCCAGAGCCTCACAGACCCTGCAGATCCTGTGGGAGAAGCCTGGGGACTTCCTTCAGCTCCCCTCCATGCAGCAGAGTGGAATTTGTGACATTTATTGGAGTCCCAGAATCCCAGAAGGATTTGGGTTGGGCACAGCCCATCTAGTGCCACCCCTGCTGTGGCAGGGACACCTTCCCCTGTCCCAGGCTGCTCCCAGCCGTGTCCAGCCTGGCCTTGGGCATTTCCAGGGATCCAGGGGCAGCCACAGCTGCTCTGGGCACCTGTGCCAGGGCCTCACACCCTCCCAGGGACGAATTACCCCCATGGATCCAACCTACATTTCCCCTCTTTCCTCTCTGGCTTATCTCTGCCAAGAGTCCACAATTCTGAGCCTGCTGGGAAAGACTCCCCAGCGTCTCCTTTCCACAGGATCTCTACAGCCCAGGTGTGTTACAAACAAACCCCAGCCAAACCCACAGCAGCTTTGTGCTGCCTCCATTAGGAACCTCCCTCTCAAACCCTTCTGCCCAGGGATGCTTTGAAATGCCCCTGGAAAAGAAAGACTCCCAAATGTCCCACACCTCCTGTGGCTGAGGGAGCTCTGAGAGGCTGACAGGAAGATTCCCTTGGCCCAGCAGAGCCTGTGCACAGATCCCTCCCTGCACTCCTCACGGCTGTGCCAGGCACAGACAGGGGCAGGGCACGGCAGAGCTGGGGCAAAGCTTCCCAGGAGCCACAGGGACCCAGAGATCCCTCAAACTACACCAAAACCCCAACCAACCACCCCGAGGAGCTCCTGCCCACCCCCCTGAGCATGGGGAACAGGGGCAGCACTCACCTCCCTGCTTGCTTCTGTCCAGATAGATGGACACCCTTCGGGCCAGACCTGTGGGGAGACAGGGATCAGGGCCTGCTGCTCAGGGTCAGTGGTCAACCACAGCAAAACCCAGCTTAAAGCAGGGACTAGAAGCAGCAACTCCAATGGAGAGATGTGAAAGAAGCAGCAGCACCCAGAGCAGCACATGCCTCCCTCAGTCACTGCAGCACAGCATTTTTGGGAGGGCAGCAGCCTGTGTGCAGCACAGGGCTGACAGCTCTGCAGGGACCAGGAGCCCTCCTGTCCCAGCTGGGCCCTGCTCTCAGGACAGACAGACAGACAGACAGACATCCAAGGAGCTCCTGGGATCTGCACAGATCCGTGGGAGCTCGGGGCTCCTGCCACGGATCAGGGTTTGTGTGCCCACAGCTGGGAGGGCAGGCAGGGAACCAGCTGTGCCAGCTGTGCCAGCTCAGCTCTGCCCTCCCAGTGGAAATGTGCAAGCTCTGAGCCTGCCCTGGGCTGCTCCCCGTTCCAGGCAGCCCCTGAGGGGTCACTGTCCATCTCAGACAACCCAGGGCTGCTTCCTAAGCTTCCCAAGGATGTGTTTAGGTATTACACATTCCTCTCTCCTTCTCTAAGTGTGCAAATGGCCCTGAAAATCAAGTTCTGGCTGTTCTCAAGTGCAGTTCAGAGGTGAGTGTGACATTGTGACACAGGGGAAAAGCTGGGAGAGGAGGGAAGGAAACCAATAGCGGGAGCAAACAAACTCCAGTAAAACTCCTGAGCTCTGCAGCTTCAAAATGCATGCTCAGTTTTGTGAGCCAGTGCTGGACCACAGCTGTGGTCTTGGCAGCAGATGACTCTGAAGACTCTCATCTCCACGGGGACTTGCTCCACTTAGCTCTTTTCAAGTGGCTACATTTATTTCTCTCTCCACAAACAGATCTGTCCTTCTCTGCTGCCCAATCTGCTGGGAAGGTGGAAGGCAAAGAAAACAGGCCCCAGACTGCTTCAGTCCACAAGGGAAAGAAAAAGCCAAGGGAAAAAAAAATCCCAATCTTAAAGAGAACAGATTTGAAAGTTTCCCCAGTCCTGTTTTGGGAAATGGAACCACCCAGCTCTCAGAGCTCTCTCAGCAGTGTCAGACACTGAAAATCCTTTCTGGGTGTTAAATCCTGTCCAGAGTGAGGCACAAGCAGCAGAGGCTCTGCCCTGGCACAGTGCACATGGAAGGGAAGGCAGGACAGTGGGACTGGGCTGGGGGAGTTCCAGTCCAGCACCCTCCCTGCCCAGGACCAGAGCCGTGGCCAGGGCAGCCTGGGGTCATTCCCAGCTCCAAGGAACCAGATCCTGAATCCAGGGATGGGAAACATCAACCAGCAGCCAGGAAAGCTGCTGGCTGCTGCACAGACCTACAGAGTGACAGCACAAAGGGCGACTTGTCACCACTCCTGGGCTCCTTGTGCCCAAGCAGGGCCAGGCCCTCCCTGCTCACAGCAGCCCCTCCTGCTCCTGCTGCCACCTTGGAAAGGGCAGGTTCTGCCATTTGCACAGCAGGCTCTGAATTCCAGCAGCTCCTCATCAGTCCTGGGCAGAGCCTCAAACACAGCCCCTGCTCCCTGAGACACAGGGGAGGGGTTAGGGAAAAGCAACACCCAAGAGGCAGCCCCAGGAAATCCAATGAATAGCTGAAAGAGCTGTGTCAGGCTCCTGGGATGAACCACATCAGCTCAGAAATGAGAACTGTCAGCTTTTAAGGTCAGGATGAATGATGATGGTCATCTCATCTGACCTCCTGCACAGCACGGGCCAGGCAGCCTCATCCAGCACTTCCTCATCAATCCCACAAAGTGCTGATTGAGCCTCAGCACACACAGGAAAACCTGCAGCCTTGATTAGAAATATCCAAGTGACAGAGAATTGCCATTAGAGCATTAGCACCTGATGGGGTCTGGGAAGGAGGGAACATCCACCTCCTGGAATGCTGCAAAACCTCCTCTAATATCCCAAAATCTCCCTTAATATCCCAAAATCTCCCTTAATATCCCAAAACCTCCTTTAACATCCCAAAACCTCCTTTAACATCCTAAAACTTCCCGTAATGGCCTAAAACAGATTTCAGGGTTACACAAATTGGTTTTCTGGCTTCATCCCACATGTGGCTGGATGCCAACGCTCCTTTTTACACCCTTTTCTGCCCAGCTTTCCTAACATTCCAAGCAGGCCAATGTCTCACTGTGCTGCCCTTCTGCATGTGCCAGATTTAGACTACACATTCCTCTGCCATCTCCTGACCCACAATAAACAGGGAGGAACAAGAGCCAAAATTGGAGCTGGGGCTGAAGGAAGTCACAGGTGCCACCCACAAAGCTGCTCAAAGGCCGATTTTCACCTTCCCCATATAAACCTCAGTGGAACCCACCTCGTGTGGTTGGCAGCATGTCTGACAGCCCCTGCCAGGCTGTCACCATCTCCGGGTTCTTCTCCAGGTCTGCGAAGTTCTTCCACACTCTGATGGCACCATCGTCTTGGGGAGCACAGAGAGAGAACACAAAGCAAAGTCACTGCTGGTGCAGCTCCTGCAGCTCCTTGTGCACGAGGAAGAAGAGGAGAAGCAGAACTGAAGTCACACAGACCCCAAATCCCAGAATGTCACTTGAACACTTTCTGCTGGAGTTGTTTTCCCTCTCTAATTTACATCCATGAAACCTAAGGCTTTGTTCTACTGGAGCTGTTCTGGAAGAGTTTTTCTCCTTCCTTGAACAACAGCTGACATTCAATGTCTCTCCATTTCCTTGACATTAATTTTCTCCAGGATTCATCTCTGGATTGGTGCCGAGGGCCACACAAGTACCCACTCAACACAAAACAGCCCCACGGAGGCAGCAGCATCAAAGCCCAGCCCATCAGCAGTAAACCTTTCAAGAACATTGTGTATTTTTTTTCAATTTGCTCCCCATCTGTGAAACTTTTGTGCTAAGAATCAATAAATTGAAAGAAATATGTCCTAAAGGCTCTCTCAGCTCCCCTTCCCCCTCCCTTAATTACACCCAACCTGTACAGTTGAGCAGGAAGCTGGAGAAGCTGTTGAAAACACTCTGAGTGCCAGGTTTGGAATGGTTCCTTGGGAGAGGAGCAGATCTGACTCACAGCTTTGCAGACCAGAGACTGGGCAAGACCTCCTCATGCAGGCCCCTGCTCAGGTGAGATATGGACTAGAGAGAAACTCAGAACCACCTGAGGGGTTTGGTGCTGAGGCTGAGCCCTGCCTGCTCTACATGAACACAGCACAAGGAGCAGAACTGCAGTTCCTGTATTTTGGCTGCTGCACGATTTCAGCTCTGGAAGCAGCTTTACCCAACTGAAATCACCTTTCCCCAGGTGTGCCACAGGAGGGGGTGACCACAACCTTGCAATGACAAGCAAATACTCAGATGGGAATGGCTTCAGCAAGCGTTGGACTGGTCAGTCCTTGGAAAGTCTGCCTCAGAGATTTCAGTCCTGCCAGGTAGAAGCTGCAAGTCTGAGCCTGGAAATGCCTCCTGAGCTGAGAGCAGGCAGCTCAGTGCAGGGGGGAAGATTGGGCTGGGACCAATCCATGGAGGAGAGAGAACAGGGTCCAGATCAGCTCACCTGGACGGGCACTGTGCCAAGG
Source organism: Taeniopygia guttata (assembly GCF_048771995.1). Taxonomy (NCBI): domain Eukaryota; kingdom Metazoa; phylum Chordata; class Aves; order Passeriformes; family Estrildidae; genus Taeniopygia; species Taeniopygia guttata. The sequence continues at coordinate 1,709,316 of NC_133043.1, forward strand.
CTCCCCTGGTGGGACAAAGTGTCCTTTACCTGTGGCAGTGAGCAGCAGGGAGCAGTCCTGGCCGTTCAGGTACTCCATGGCCGTGATCCGCGTGTACCGAGGGTTCCCGTTGTGGAAATAGTCCAGCTTTTCCCCTTTCTCCCAGTCCCAAAAACTGTGGGAGGAAGAAACAGCACGTGAGCTCTCAGTTCTCTGCGCCAGCTGTAGAGAGATGCACTCATTACCCAGTTTGGGATTTCTCCTTTGGAGCCTGGCATCATTTGATTAATAACACATCATGGAATCATGGAATGGTTTGGATTGCAAGGACCTCAAAGCCCATCCAGTGCCACCCCTGCCATGGCAGGGACACCTCCACTGTCCCAGGGTGTTCCCAGCCCCGTTCAGCCTGGCCTTGGGCACTGCCAGGGATTCAGGGGCAGCCACAGCTGCTCTGGGCACCTGTGCCAGGGCCTCACACCCTCACAAGGGCAGGATTTCAACACCTCCACCTGCTGAGAGAGAGCCAGGACAGGGGCACAATTGTCCTGCTGTGAGCCCCAGTCCCCAGCCCTCACCAGATGCTGTCCTGCTGTTAGCCCCAGGTCCCCAGCCCTCACCAGATGCTGTCCTTGTCGGCCACGGCGATGCAGGGGGTGAAGGGGTGGAACTTCACCACGGAGGGCACGCCCGGGTTCCTGTTGAGGAAGATCTGATCGTCCAGCCGGGAAATGCCTGCGGGGACAGCAGCCAGCTCAGCCCACACCCGATGTCCCCAGGGATGGACAGCCCCGGCTTCCCAGTGCCACCAGGTGCCACCAGGACAGCCCAGCCCTTCCCTCCTTCCAGGGGTTTCTCAGACCCCCGCAGCTGTCTCAGGTCTTGAGGTACACACCAAGAACTGTGGAGACAAACCCTTCATCCTTCACACTGGCAGTCAAGGAGGGCAAGCCCAGCCACACCCAGGGAAATGCCAGTTTGTGCTGAGGGAAAACACAACACTATTTCTTCAAAATATAAAAATGCCCTTTTTTTCCAGTTTAAAATACAGCGTTTCACTGCAGCTTGTGGATTGTTTATTTAACTTTCCATTTGAGTTCCCTTAAATTTTAGGTTAATTTGCAAATGAAAAGTGTATTTTCCATGGAGACCTTAAAATGATGGGTAAAGACTTTTTCCATCTTGTCTTCAGAGCAGTTTGCTATTCACAAACAGTGTTGGGACCCCAACACTGCTGGGTTCTGGCACTCTCTGAATTCATCACACAAACCCCTAAACCCAGGAGACATCCATTCAACCCGAGCTTGTTTAAAAATGCATCCACTGAATCTAATTTTCATTAAAAGCTTGTAAGTCTATTTTAATTCTTTTTAATATTTCACGTTTTCATTATTTTTTTAATGAATAGTGGCATTTCAGTCACTCGGGTCAAGCAACCAAATATGAACACTGTCTAGAAAGAGATTTAACTTCTCCAGGCAAGCATGAAAAATCCCCTTCTTTGTATTCCATCAGATCTCCCAGGCCATCTCCTGGGCTCCAGGATCATTTCTGTACTTCTCTGGTTGATGATATTCTGCAGTGTCCCAGCATGAAGCTCCACACTGCACTGACAGGAGCAGCCTCCCCGTTACAGGGCTGAGCCCTGGGCACTTCTCCTTCAGCACACTGGATTTCCAGCCCTGTGTGCCTCCAAAAGCATCCCTGGGAGGAGCAGTCCCCACCCCAGGCCTGCTCCTGGGAATGCCACGGGGAGGACACCAGGAGCTCCTGGAACTGTGGCTCCCCAGCCTCTGCTGTTCAGGCCAAACGAGCAGGGAAAAACTGGGGAATGCAAATTCCTCAGGAAGCTTCACTGGGTTCCACTTTATTCAAATAAATTCCTGTGCTGAGAGAATTCCAGCCCAAAGCTGCCTCAGAGAGCCCCAGAGATTCAACCCCAGGTTCCTGGGGGACTCTCACTGACGCAGCAGAGACCTGAGGCACGCTGGGAGCAGCACACACAACCCACAGGCACAAATATCCCAAATAAATGGGGTACAAGGAGTAAACCAGAACATGAGAGACCTCCCTGAGGTGTCTGCTGAGCTGGGGGGACAGGTCCAGCAGCTCCATGGTCTGCCATGACCACGTGTGTCCCACAAACCCTGAGCCTGCAGCTCTGGATTTGACCCTCCAGCATCCCACCTTCCATTCCCTTAAAAGTAGAGGCTGAGCAGGTGACCACAGCCAGCGGCTGAGAGCAGAGAGGTGGGGGAGCAGCAGGGAAACACCTGCAGCTGCAGCAGGGAAACACCTGCAGCTGCAGCAAAACAGCAGCAGGGAAACACCTGCAGCAGCAGCAGGGAAACACCTGCAGCTGCAGCAGGGAAACACCTGCAGCTGCAGGGAAACACCTACAGCTGCAGGGAAACAGCAGCAGGGAAACACCTGCAGCAGCAGGGAAACACCTGCAGCTGCAGCAGCAGGGAAACACCTGCAGCTGCAGCAAAACAGCAGCAGGGAAACACCTGCAGCTGCAGCAGGGAAACACCTGCAGCAGAAGGGAAACACCTGCAGCAGAAGGGAAACACCTGCAGAGCAGGGAAGCACCTGCTGCAGCAGCGAAACAGCAGCAGGGAAGCACGTGCAGCTGCATCAGGGAAGCACCTGCAGCTGCTGCAGGGAAGCACTTGCAGCAGCAGCAGGGAAGCACTTGCAGCTGCAGCAGGGAAGCACTTGCAGCTGCAGCAGGGAAGCACCTGCAGCTGCTGCAGGGAAGCACTTGCAGCATACCTGCAGCTGCTGCAGGGAAGCACTTGCAGCAGCAGCAGGGAAATACCTGCAGCAGCAGCTGCAGCAGCACCTGCCCTGCACTAGCAGGGAACAGATACCAGTGTGAAGGGCAGCACGGGGTCACCACTAATTGGGATCATGGCTAATTGGGGTTCCACAGCACAGGGCAGGGCACGGGCAGCACTCACCCTTCTGGATGATCTTCTGGGCCTGTTTCCTGACGCGGGCGTTGCGCAGGAAGCGCCACTCGCGCTCCTTGCGGATCTGGCTCTCCAGGTCGTGCTCCTCGGGGATCTGCCAGGACAGGAACACACACAAACAGGACCAGTGACCCCCAGAAGTGCAGGAGTTGGCCGAGTGATGCCCCAGTGTCCGTGGCTCCCGTCCCCTGTGCACGCTGCGGGTCTGATCTCGGTACAACACAGATTTCTCTCTTTGCTCTCCTCAGCTGAGAAGCATCACGTAGCAACCCCGAGATCAAAGAGGGAGCACAGCCCTGGTACAGCCAGCTCAGAACACACTGAAATCTTTCTTTTCCTGCTAATCAAGGGCTGCTGGCCGAGCAGGGCATGGCTACATTCCCAAATCCCTGGGATGGTCAGGTTTCCACCACCGTTTACCAGGAACAGCCTTGTTTTGGTTCCCTGGTCTGAAAACGATGCCCCTGTGTCACCTGGCTTTGATTATACAAAAAACTCACCCTGAAATTGGAGAGTGGCCCTGCAGTCACAGCCACTCTGAGCCATTTGATGATATTTATTCACACCCCACAGCTCCAGGTTTCAGCACTCCATGGCTCCCCTACAAAACCTGTGCTCCAGGCACGAGGCCAACCCCAGTGCTGCTCCCACCATGGCTATTCCCACCTTACTCAGAACACAGGATCAAAAGGAATAAGCTACTGAGATCTCACCCCAAACCATAGCAGGAGCTATGTATGAGGTGTTTTTCGTACTTAAAAAATTATCAAAGACTCCCCTGATGCAGAACCATCCTTGGATCAATTAAAGAGCTGAGCTACAAGGAAACTGAGCTACAGCTTCCTTCAATGCTGATTGTTCTAAAGAGTAACTCTTGGAGATGGAAGACAAATTCCCCAAAAAAAACCCCTGCTTTTCCCTGAATAAGAAAGCCCTTAAATAATCTGTTACTGTTACAACACTGCCTTCAAACAATGCTATCCTTTGGAAAACAGCTGTTACTGAGTTGGACTTCTGCTTCTGTAAAATAAATAAAAAATAAGAGGCCCACCCTCCACCTTTCCTCCTGGCAAAGAAAAAAGCACTTTATTTCAGCACAACACCTATTAGACAAGAAATGACAAACGACCCCTAATGAAAAGCAATAAACAAACCTGAGCTAAAATACATCAAAGGAATTTGAGAGGGGAGAGATGACACCTACACCTTAATGAAAATCCAGCTTCTCTGGGAAGAAATTAAAGAAAGCCCAAGGAAGAGCCCTTGGCCCACCAGTGCAGAGTCAGAGTAGGCAGGTAAAGGCTGTCCTGGCCCTCACACCCACCCACCTGTGTGGCTCTGGGGATCATCCTGCCAGGAGGGAGGGAGGATCTACGAAAACACGAAGGCCAGCTCTGCTCCCTGCCTTGTAGGATGGGGACCATGACAGGTCCTTCCAGGGCTTCCCCCAGCCAGGGAGCAGCTGAACCCTCCCAGCAGAGTTTTCCTTCTCTGACCTGGGTCTCTCCCTCTCCCCGTGGTGGTGGGTGCCAGGAGGGGAGCAGGGAGCCCTCAGCACGAGGCTCCAGAGGTGAATCCAGCTTTCCCTGGTTACCTGCAGCACCTGCAGGGTCCCACTCCTCTCCCAGGACTTCAACCCAGGGCCAAGGCACAGCGCAGCAGCCCCGGCAGGGATTTATCAGGGAGGGCTGCTTATGTAATTCTCACCTTCCAGGATCCTTTCCCAGCTCCTGCCTGCATGTTCTGCCAGCCCTGGAAACAACAGATGCTGGCTCCCGCTCTCCTTGACTCAGGACTTCCTGACAGCTGGCACCGAGGCTTTCCTGCGCCCCGTGGCTCCCAGAACAGCCCTGAGCCACCAGGGACTGCAGGAAGAGGAAAAGCTTCTGCAGAGACCAGAGCTGGGGTGGGGATCTGCTTCTCCTGGCACACGGAGAATTTACAGTGCAGTGTTTTCCTTTCTCCGTTTATTTGATTAGATAATCAATAAATCAAACCTGGAGTGATGGCTTGAAACGGAACCCCTGATTTACACTGAAAATTAATCCCTCAGTCTTTCCAGTGAAAGCATTCTCAGGGCAAGGTCCATGAAGCAAAAACTAAATTCATAAATTAAATATGACTAAGATGCACTCATAGTCATTTTATGTTTATTCATTACAGGAACAGTTGTCTTGTCTTTCCCTGTTTATGAAGGCAGGCAGCAGCTCCAAAGGAACGGCTGGAATTAAGCACCAATGTCATTTTTCCATCAGTACTTGGTACACTTCACTCTTGGCCTTTTTCATGAGGCTGAAGCTCCCAAAAGGCAGCCACCACCAGCCAGGACTGTTCCCTGTTGCTGCAGGAACAGGGACTCCATGGAAACTCAGGCAGCACCCAAGCTGTCAGTCCTGACTTCCAGCCAAGAAACCTCAGAGAAAGTTCTCACAGAGAGACTTCTGCACCAACACCAGCCAGTCCAATCCCAAAGTCACTGACAATTCCCTGTTAGGACAGGATAACACCTGCAGAAAACTCCCTCTCCTTGGCCTTCCAATGCTGCTTTGCGGAAGTATCAGGGAGATAATTCTCTCCCTTGTGTGATCAGAAAACACAGATTTTGCTCTCTTCAAGCTTCACCCAGGAATTACCAGCTGGAATTCCCAGCCCCAGCTGCTCAGGGAGCTCCTCCAGATCCGGGGCTGTGCCCTTCTCCTGTTCCCTGGGACACACAGAGCACCCTGGGACTGCAGAAAACCCCCCTTCCCACGCCTCCCCTCCCTGGCTTCTGTGAATTAGTACAGGAATGCTCCACGTTTATTTATTGCCTCTCCTCAAGCAAATTAGTCTATTTTATGTGCAGGAAGTAGTAGTAAAGCCACTCCCCCACAAAGCTCCCCGTGTCCCCACGGCTCCTGCCCGTGCCTGGCTGCCTACTCTGATTTATTTTATTAATAAAGGCCCCCTCTTCCCTGGGAAGAGGTTTTCTTAGGGAGCAGACAAATGATTTTAATAAGAACTAAGAGCTCAAACATCATCTTCCTCCTCTTGTGCTCTGGCCTGGGCTTGAATCAAGACTCTGAAGCTCATCTTGAGGAGAAAAAGCCCTGGTGGAAGCTTGGCCAGGCAGCCCTGCCCCACATCCCAGATGTGCCCTAAGGAATTACTCGGTGGTTTCAGCAGCAAGGGAATTTCACAGCAGCTGAGGAAGTGTCAGGCAATGCTTCACTGGTGATTCCCTCTGGAAATCAAGAGCCTGCCCTATTCTGATATCCTCAAGCTTGGGCAATTATCTCACCCCAGCACCTGAACATTCCATGATGAGGCAGCACTAAAACCACACCATTTCCTCATCATCTCAGCAGCAGGGCTTGAGCACAAACATCCCTTGTGGAGAGGCATTAATGGAGCCTGGGCATCGTCCCTGCCGGGCAAGGCAACCCCTCCAAGAGATGGAGCTCCATGTCCTGACACCTTTGGGCTTCCTGAGACTCCCACAGCACCTGAAAGCTGCCTTTAATGAGGGAGATTTACTGCTGCTCCTTCTGTTTCATACTTAAACCTGAAACCTGAGCTTTGGCTAAAACATTCTGGGAATTTAACAGCTAAAACATTCTGGGAATTTAACAGCTTCTCTTTCCAGTCACTGATATCTTTGCCCATCTCTTAAGAGCTCTGGCTTGAGTTTTTCCTGGAAGGAGGTTTCAGTTTCTCTCTCACTTCACATAGAGACAACTTTGTTACCCAAACAAGTCACTTCTGAAGAGACCTGGAGGCAAATTTGTCATGATCACCCTTATTGTTCGCTGTAACACAACTTCTTAATTTTTTTTAAACTTTAAACTCCAACAATAATGCTTCCCAAGCTTCCTCCTGGCACCCGTGGGCAGGCAGCCACTCACTTCCTCGAGACTCTGTAAGTTAAAGGTGTCTGTGCTGGAAGCAGAGCACAGCTCCCAGATCCCACCTGAGGCCAGCGGGGCAGAGGGTCTGTCCTGCTGGCCTCCCCCAGGGCAGCCTCCTCCCACCACCCCTCTGCCTCTTTTATCACAGCCAAGAGATTCAGCTGGAATGTCAGAAAGAAAAGAGCCTCCCTCTTTCTTCAGCCTCTCACTGCCCTTTCTGGGAAAAAGGGCCTTCATTATTCCATTTATTTATTGAAAAAAACCAATTAATTTTGGCTAAAATGCAATTTTCTATATGCAGAGAAGCATAACATTTCAGGTGGAATAACTCTGTGGTGCAACCAGGCAAACTGGGGGGGTCTGATGCAGAACCTCTCCTCGTTCCTGAGCTTTTCCCCTGGGCTCTGCCTGTCCCACCCTCGCTGACCCTTGTGCTCCCTCTGGTCACCCTTAGTGACACCAGCAGCACGATGTAAGGAGATGCATTCCTCTGCCTGCCCAGGAAAGAGAAGGGAGGAAGGGCAGGGCCCAGCCCAGCCGGGTTACCTTCATGACGGGCTGGGCGAAGTACTTGGCGCTCCAGTCGCAGAAGCCGGTCTGCACCGCGGCCGAGATGAAGCTCTTGTGTCCCACAGCATCATCACCATCATCAGCTGTCTGTGGGGAGGGGACAGGGGTCACCCTGCAGGGCCAGAGACACCCCAGGGACACCCCCAAACCCTCAACCACGCTGCTCAGGACAGGGAACGCCGTGCACCCGCCTTTGGGATCGGGGTTATGGTCACTCCTCAGAAAGGTGCGTGTTCCCTCAGCTGCAGGGATCTGGGCTGGAGCAGCCCCATGGCACCTCAGGGAGGTCTCAGCAGGAGTTTTGTCCCGAGGATGTGGTGTGGGGAGCAGCGAGGATGACTCAGGATCCAGACACGGCTCGTGCCAAGGTGGATGAGTGTCTGTCACACAGCACAGGACACCCCAAGGGAAAAGGGAAAAGCTGCTCCACTCCCTCAGCTTTCAGCTTTCAGAAATATGATCCTGGTGCTGCCAAACCCCAGAGAAGGGAAGGTGTCCTCCTTGTGATCACAGCTGTCCCTTGTCCCTGCTCTGCTAGGGCTGGAGAGCAGCCCCAAGGGTCAGGGATCTGACTCTGGGTTGTCACACAGGCACACAAATCTTTACAGAGGAGTAAGCCATGAACTCTGATTAGACACATTGCTTAGTGGCAGAAGTGAATAATGCTCTATCAAAAGCTGTAAAACAGAATTTATCCTGAAGAAAATAAATTAATCAATTTTTATTTGGCTGGTTAGAGGCAGCCAAATCTGGATTAGCAGCAGCTGGAAGCAAACAAGGGATGCACAGAAATAAACCACAACCAACAGAAAGTGGGACAAACCCCAGTGGGGAGAAGCTGACAGAACAGTCTCCTTACCTGTTCTGGGCCTTTGTCAAACATTTTCCTTGTCCTGGGGAACTGGTGGGAGTGGGGGGTGTACTGGACCCCCACGCTGGTGGCGCTGGGGCGCACGGACGCCAGGTCCCGGCTCACCGGCTGCTTGGGCACCTCGTTGGTCAGGCTGGAGCTGCTCGTGCTCGTGGTTGGAGGGGACCCTCTGAGGGACAGAACAGGGGACAGGCTTTGGGCATCGCTGCACGTGAGATTTGCTGTGCATTATGTTCTTTTTACTTTGCTTCTTTCTCACAAGATTTGTGCTCTGCTGTGGTGCCTCCTCTGCAGAAACATCACAGTTCCCACGTCCCCTCCAAAGGCCAAACCCACCCCAAACCAAGAGTGAAGTCTGTGCCAACTCCAGGCTGAGGGGATGAACCTCAGTGTTCTGGGAATCTGTGATGCCTGACCTAAGTCACTCTGACCAGGGACTGCATTTCCACGGGGGGACTGAAGCTTCAAACCATTTGAATTTCTACTGTTCCAACTTGGAATCTTCCTGGTGCACACTGGGTATGGGAGCAGCAGATCTAACGTGTGGTATTTGCTCTTGGAGAGCTGTTTTGGGAAATAATCCCATTTTCAGCCCCCAGCACTCTCTGTTTCCCTGCTGTTCAGGCAGGGTGTTTTGTCCATCAGTTAACCCCAGCTTTTATCAGCTCAAAGTGCAGCAGGCACAGCTCCGACGTCAGTGGGAATTTGGGCATCACAGCTCAGGAAAAGTAAAAGCAGCCAAGCAGCAGCTCTTCCTTTCAGGTCAGCTGGATACCCAGTGGGCTTGTTACTCTTTGCCCTAAAGGAAAACAGGAAGAAACTCCCCACCTTTTCCCAGAGCTTTCCTTCCTGGACACCTCACCACTGCAGAGAGCCACATTCCCCATCCCTGGGCAGTTCCCTGGAATGAGGCCGGGCAGGGAGCACCCACCCCACCCACAGAAGGTGCTGGAAGGCCGGGCTGCACTTACCCCACTTGGTGGATGTGCATCCCCTTGTTGGTGGGGCTGGCAGGGGCCGACTGGGTCAGCGAGGAGGTGTCCAGGATGCGCTGGGGGCGAGCGTTGACCGTGGCCTGGGGAGAACAGAGGGAGCCTGAGCTGCTGGCACGGCCCTGCAGGGCCAGCCAGGGCAGGGAGGGAGCTCTCTATGGCTGGGGGGCAAAACAAAGCCCCGGGCTGCTCCCAACATGAGCTGCTTCCACTGCTGGCTCCGGCAGGAGCACTTACCCCAGAGAGCCTTTGCTGCCTGCAGGGAGGTGGCTGCTGCCAGGACCTGCCCCAGCACCCCAAACCAGGGCAGGGGGCCAGGCTGGGCTCCCCTCAGTGCTCCCCACAGCCACCAGCCTTTCCCTCGCACCTCACGACTGAGTCCTGCAGCTCCCACCATGACTACAAATGATAAAGTACATTCTGAGCCAGGAGGAAAGGAGGCTCAGGAGGAACCTGGCTCTGCTCAACCCCCTGACAGGAGGGAGCAGCTGGGCTCTGCTCCCAGGAGACAACAGGACAAGAGGAAATGGCCTCAAGTTGTGCCAGAGGAGGGTCAGGTGGGATACTGGGGAGAAATTCTTCATGGAAAGGGCTGTCAGACATCGGTACAGGCTACCCAGGGCAGTGGTGGAGTCCCCAGCCCTGGAGGGATTTATCAGCCACGTGATGTGGCACTTGGGGACATGGGTCAGTGGTGGCCCTGGCAGTGCTGGGGGAATGGTTGGACTGGATGGGCTCACAGGGCTTTTCCAGCCTAAATGATTCTGTGATTCAGCCTCAAGCCTTCCATTAAAAACACCTGGACAAAGCAACCTGGGCTGAAGCAAACTTTCCCCTTTAAGACTTTGATTTCAGGAAGTCTCTAGAGGCCAACACTGAACGCTGGGTCCTTGCTGTTTGTTTTGGTGCTCACAAAAAGCAGGTCTGGGCATTTTCCAAGGCTCAGGCTGGGAAGGAGAACTGCACCATTGCCATCTGCATCATAAACATCAATCCCAAGGCAGCCGCAGCCTGGGTGAGGCCCAGCAGTGCCTAATGAGCCCAGGGAACAGAGCAGCAGCAGATTCCCTGCAGGAAGGCTGCACGCCTGGGCAGCCCACACACCGGCTGCTCACACCCAGCACAGCCCCAGAGCCCTTCTGGAGAAACAGATCCACAGCCCTGGCTCCAGAAAAAAAACCCAAACAGGACACTCTGGTCTCGTTTGATAACAGCAATCACAGAATCACAGAACACTGGGCCTGGAAGGGACCTCTGGAGATCACCCGGGTCAACCCCTCTGCCAAGGCAGGGCCACTGGAGCAAGTGACACAGGAACGTGTCCAGGGGCTTTGGAATATCTCCAGAGGGGCTGGGTTAGATGGGACATTGAGAAGAAATTCTCTTCTGTGAGGGTGGGCAGGCCCTGGCACAGGTGCCCAGAGCAGCTGTGGCTGCCCCTGGATCCCTGGCAGTGCTCAAGGCCAGGTTGGAGACTGGGGCTTGGAGCAGCCTGGGACAGTGGAAGGTGTCCCTGCCATGGCAGGGGTGGAATGGGATGAGCTTTAAGGTCCCTTCCCACCCAAGCCATTCCATGGTTCTGCAATCTTTAGTCCCCCAGCACCCTCCAGATGTGTAAGCCCATGGAGAGTTTGCCCAGCTGTTCCCACTGAAGCCCCCAGCCCGGTCCCCCAGACCTGAACTGTGTTCTGCTCAGCTCTGCCAATGGAAGAAAACCTCAGCTGGCTCAGCTCCAAAATGAAGCCTCTCCTTCGCTGAATTTTACAGTAATCAAACCAAAATATTAAACCCCTGGAACATTTGAGTGTTTTACATCGCCTGAGGCAGTATTTTTGTTTAAGCAAGAAAAACAATTTTTGTTTGCATTCACTGGTAAAATTCAACCTGAGTGGGCAGTGCTTGCATACAGCTGGGAGGAGCAGTGCCCACGTTCAGTGCCCCTTTCTACATCCAACAAGCTCCAGCAGCACGAAGGAAAGGTCTCAGGACACAGTTAGCAAGGATTTAATTGTCAGTGATTAGCATCAGACACTGCCCAGCTCCTCCACAGAGCCTCGAGCTCTCGTGGCCCTGCAGCAGCGCTCACAGCACAGCCAGAACAGGACCAGGAATGACCAGAGCAGGATCTGAGCCTTACAGCCCACTGTGCTGACCAATTCACAGGCTGGGGGATTTGTGTTTTGGGGGCTTTGTTTTCATCAGAAAGCCTTGTTAGAAGCCACCCAAGGCAGGTGGTGCTGGCCAAAGCAAAGCCCCCAGACATGCGCAGCAGGTCACGACCACAGGAGCGAACGATTTCCTTGTGGGTCTCGGGGCTAAGGCAAAGAAGAACAAATCACTTTTGTTCGCTGAAGCATTCCCAGATCAATGTTCCTTGTCAATGGGAATGCTTCCTGTTTTCCAAACCTGTTGGAAGAGCTGTTGCCTTAGGAAGCAGGGGCAGAGCAGCTGGCCCAGCCGTGCAGTGTGAGATGCATGAGACCCATCGCCTGAGCTTTGGGACTCAGGTCAGCACCAGCACAGCCAGGCCCAAACTTGTTAGAGTCAACACAGAATTCCCCCCACCAGCCCCAGCATTCCCTAGGGATGTGACAACAGAATGATCACAGCTCCTGCTGGCACAGCAGCCTCGATACCAATATCGACACCAACCCACCTCCCCACTGGCCAGGGAGCAACTCTTGAAAACACATTTCTGTCCGGAAAAGCAGATCTGGTTCCTCCTTATATCCCTTTTAACAGTAGGAGCAACATTTCATTTTGCAAAGAACCTTCCAAACACAGAACTGAAATAGTTTCATGCATCTAGAGCAGAGAGAGGGAAATCTTCCATCTTTTCCTTTCCTTCTTGCCCTCATTTGGCATCTCCAGCCTGTCATTTGTTGTATCCCTGTCTCGACAGGGAAGGGCTGAGCTTGCTGTCCCCACTGCCAAGAGAATTCTCTGTCCCAAACCCAGCCCCTACCACTCACTAGCACGTGCCCTTTGAACAAATCAGAGTTCAAGTCAGTAACTATGGTCTCAAGAGAAAGTGTGATTTCAAAGCAGAGATCTCTGAGGCATTAGGATGGCAGTGCACAATGCTGGCATCTCTTACTGCAGCTCCAGCTCCGCAGCCCCAGGCTGAGGATCTGGGATTATTCCCTGGAGAGGCCCAGTAAGAGAGTTCCCATTGCAATGGCTCATGGTCTGGATGCTTAAGAGGCCAGAAAGGTTCACACAGAGCTTTCTGTGCCCAGCACGGGGTGAGAAGATGCCCTGGGGTGGCCTGGCCCGGGCAGGGGGAAGCTGCTGCCCCAGGGTGGCACCTCCAGGGACATCTTGTCACCCCCAGGATGAGATGGGATGAGGATGGAGGTTTAGGCACCCAGCCTGGGCTGGGGTGAGGAGTGGCAGGGGTCTGCATGCTGACTCACATGTACTAGTTCACCTGGGTTGGAGAGCCGTTGTGGCTTCAGTCTGCAGGCCAGTCCCACTTGCATTATCTAAATCAGTTTGCAAACGGATAATTTAATGAAGGATACTTAAGGTTTATCCCAGGGACTGATCTAGACAAGCAGACCGCTAAACTGGACCTACTGTCCAAGGTCTGCACCTCATTTATAACCTTAAAACAACCCCAGGCCCTCCCCCATTTATTCATTTTACCTGATCAGAGTTCAGAGCAGAGTTTATCACAGTGAAGCATTAAAAGCTCCTTCTGCAAAAGGCAGAGCCCTCCAACAGACCCATCCAGGTCAGTCTGCCTAAGCCTTGCCTAAGCATGAAAAAATCCACACCTGCACACCTGGCAGGCACAGGTGAGCAGGGACAGGCACATACCTTGTAGGCAATGCTGTTGAGAACCTTCATGGCCAGGTCGGACACGTCGGGATAGGGGTCAGCAGCCAGATGAAGGAGCACTCTCCAAATTTGGGTATAAACACTGTTGAAACTCACACCTAGAAAAATAAAAACCACAACAAACCCCAAAGCCCTGCAGCACATGACAATCCATCAACTCCGATTCTTTGATCTGATGTGAGAAAATTCATTAGAACTCCAAACAACCTGATGACATCTCAGGGAACATCAAGAGAGGAGCTCAAAAACATCCCACATGGGCATTTTGTCTCCCTTTTGCCTGTCTGTGAACTCTGCAAGGGCTTGTAAAAATCAAAGTGGGAGGAAGCAAAATAAATTAAAGACTCCCTAAATAATCTCCAGCCAAACTCCTGCTTTTCCAGGCTCCTGAAGCAAATCACCTGGAAAAGCCAGGTGGATAATGCCTGAGATTCCTGAGCTGAAATACTTAATGGTATGAACCCACAGTTACTGCCCTATACTGTTGTGGTCATTTTTATTGGATTGTCCAGGGGTTTGTACACTCCACAAGTTTACTAAATGTTTAAAGCAAAGCTTTAGGAGTTGAGCCCTCAGGAATCAGCGAGTCCAACTCAGTCTTTCCTATTGACATTTGTATCAATTCCTCCAATTTGTTATTTAATGAGCACATCAGCTGTTCGGTATTTCGGCAGAAGGGACTGACAGATTCAAAGTACTAATCAAATTAATAAGCATTTGCAACAACTGACAAAATTCTGCGAACATTTTATTTTGCTGCTTTTGGGCGAGAATTTGTTATTCTGCCTCCGAGCCCTGCCGGTGTCTGATCGTGCAACGCCCGGTTGGGAGTGGAGCCATTTGGACAATGTTAAAGTGGTTGCATTAACAACAAAAAAAGAGCTAAAATAGAGATTTCAGATGAGTCACAATCAGTGCTAAATGACAGATCAAGCTGTTACTTCTTTCTCTCCTGTGTTTCTGAAGGCATCTAAATAAAAAGTTGGGAGTAAAGGGCCCCTTGGTCACCAAGCAGCTCCTCACCTGGCAGAGCTACACCTGATCTCTAAACCAGCAGAGCAGGCTGGGACAGAGCAGTTCTGAGCTCTGGCTGAGGGCAGCAATGAGCTCCAGGAGCCTGCAGGCTGCCCTTGGGGTGCTGGGCTGAAAGGGGAACCTTCTCCTGCCCCAAGTGCCCAGAGTGTGACAAATCACTGCAAAGGGCCAAGGCAGCCCCCATTCCCCAACTCCTCCCTCTCACCCCACTGCAAAGGGTCTCTCTCTCACCTGGCATCCAGAGGATGTTCCAAGTGATGTCTGCTTAAATTTGCACCTGGGACTCTCACAAGGGAACACCTGGACCATGCTGTTCGTGTGCTGGGGGTGACCCACGCAGATCCTGCAGCTGATCCCAACCTTCCCAAGGCAGGCCAGGGACAAACCAGAGAATCCCACAGTGCTTGGGCTGGACCCTACAGTCCATCCTGTTCCACACCCTGCCATGGGCAGGGACACCTTCCACTGTCCCAGGTTATTCCAACGTGGCCTTGGACACTTCCAAGGATCCAGGGGCAGCCACAGCTGCTCTGGGCACCCTGTGCCAGGACCTCACACCCTCATAGGGAAGAATTCCTCCCCAGTATTCCATGTAACCCTGCCCTCTGGCAGCAGGAAGCCATTCCCCCTTGTCCTGGCACTCCAGGTCCTTGTGTAAATCCCCTCCCCAGTTCTCCTGGAGCCCCTTTAGGCACTGGTAAGGCTGTAAAACCTCTAACAACCTAAATTGTTATAAGGCTGTAAATTGTAAAGCCTGTAAACATATGTTTATGTAATATTGTGTTATATTTATATAATACTGCAAAATTGCAAAGGCTGTAAATATATAACAATGTTAAATCTTGGAAGCTTGTATTACCAAGGAAAGAAAAACTGGAGGGGGAAGGATAAAGAAAAAAGGGAGAGAGGCAAAGTGCTACGAGATGTGGGAGGAAAAAACGCTCAGCTCGTGAAGCAGCAGCCAGGTAATGTCTGAGGTGTGCCCAGAGCTGTGCCCAGAGCTCTGCCTCCCACACTCCAGCCTGTTACATAAGGGCCGGTGGGAAATCTGGATGCCTTCAATTCTTTAAAGCCCTTGAAAGAGAGTAAAAGGAAATGGAGAGGAGGAAGAGTGAGGGGGGCACCCAGCTGATTTCCCAGGGGCCCTGACAACCACCTCAATCACGAAGGAAGAAACCCAATGACATTTTTATACATCTAAGTGTCAGGGAAAAACCAAATTCTAAGCAGAACTGTGCCAGTGCAATTCCCCCTTCACCTGAGAGCCTTTGAGGAGAACACAGGGAATTTCTCCAAAGGCACCTGGGGCTCAGGGCTGGTCTTCCAGGGCTGCTCTTTCCTGCTGCCACTGCCCCACTCTCAGTGCAGGAGTGACACATCTGACACAGCTCTCTGTCAGACCCTGAGCCCCAGTCCCTGGGATAAGGGGAGCACAGAGGTGGCAGGAGGAGCAGCAGCTCCATTTCACCTTTAGGGCTGCAATGCCCAAACTGTCCCCGAGATGCAAACCAAGAGCCAAGCAGGGTCTGGGCACTAATGGAAGCAGACAGATCTGTAATTAGTCATGGACTCCCAGCCAGTTCAGTGCACCTTGCAGGGTGGACTCATGCTTACAAAACAATCCCTGCCTGCTAAGAATGTCAAAAATAGATTGCCTGCCTTTCCCCGAGTTTGATTTTCCCTGCTCACATGGGGGTCAGCTCACCTGCGAGCCCTGAGGATGGGCCAGGCTCCAGCAGCTCCAGGGAGAGCCACAGTGGATGCAAACCCAACTGCTGATGGCTTTATTTATTCCCTTTGATTTGCCAGGCTGGGACAGGGTTTCTTTCCAATCCCCTGTAAAAATCACTGCAGTGATTTGAAGCCTCACAGATGGGACAGTTCCACTTCCCACTGGCACCGCAGCAAAACCAGAGCAAGGGCTGTTCCCTGCTCCCCTGGCCCTGAGCCCGCTCCTGGGGAGGGACTGAGACCTCAGATGGGCACAGAAGCACAGGCAGTGGGACCCTCACACAGGCACACAGGGACAGGGAATGCAGCTGAAATACTCCAGGCTGAACAGCCCCAAGGACTTGGGGAGCTGCCTCCCCTCAGTGCCAACAGCTGCTCAACGTGCATGCCACAAACCCCTCCTCCTGCCAGAAGGAGCCATCTTCCCCTGGGTGAAGGGGACACCCCAAATCCCCACAGCTCCCTGAGCCCTCCCGGGGCCCTGCAGGGCTCATCCCAACCCCTCGGCAGAGCTGGAGCTCCCCGTGCTTCCACACGAGCCAGGAGCAGCTCAGCAGAAGGAATTCCTCAGGGCAGGCACCTCTGGGCCACAGCTGGCACCACCGCCAGGGACACTGCCCACTCTGAGCAGCCCCTGCAGCAAGTTCCCATTCCCAAACCCCACCCAAATCCCTGGATTTTGCTGCTGTGCCTGTTCCCAGTTACACACACTGCTGGCTGACCAGCTCCTTCTCATTATCTCGGTGCATTAACACAGAGTAGGAGGCTCCCTGGCCCCAGAGCTCTGCTTCCTGCACCTCTCTGTCCACCTCCACCTCTGCTCTCCTCACCCTCGCTGCAGCAACCTCCGCCCTCACCGGGACTCTGAGGCACATCCTGGGAAATGGCAAACAGTTCTCCACCCCCTGCCCCTCCTGCTGGAAGAGACAACAATTCCCCAGCATTTCTTCACTCCAGGATTTATTTTCCTCCTTCTTTGATCACTCCTTAAGATAATCTTTCCAGCGAAGCTCTCTGTAGGACAAAGGCTTTCATCGTGCAGTTTGGATATGAATAATCAGCCTCGAGGTATGCAAACCCCCATCTTAATTCCATCCCTTTTTCCTATCTTAAAACTGAACATTTCCAGGACACCAAGATTAATGAGTGGCTGTATGGAAAAGCAGCAAGGCTCAGCTTCCCTTCCAAAATGATGTCTTTGTTGACTAACCACAAACTGCCTCTTGCCAGCTGGAAAAGTGGGCCAGAAATAAATGTCTCTCCTGGTACTGGCCTGTCTGGCCAAGGAGCAGCTGCCAGAGAACACAGAGCTCAGCTGAGAGCGTGTGTTGTGGCGTCTGGGGAGCCATAATGGGGGCATTTGGCCCACAGTTAGCTAAGGAACTGTTTGTAAAACGGGACAAGGAGGAATGGAGAGGTTCTCCTCAAGTTTTTAGGAAGAAGTACATTGTATGATGTCTCAGTGCCAGTGTAGAGACTGATCCAGAACAACCCCTCACATGCCAAGTTCCTAAAACTGCCAGAGAGGAACACAGACTTGAGCACCAGCAAGCTGTGACTGCCCCTGGATCCCTGGAAGTGCCCAAGTACCCACATTGGAGCACCCTGGGGTAGTGGAAGGTGTCCCTGCCCATGGCAGGGGTGGCACTGGATGGGCTTTAGGGTCCCTCCCAACCCAAACATTCTGGAATTCTGTGAAATTCAAATCAGTGAATCAGCTTAGGACAGGAATGCAGAGCACAGAAGACAAACTGTGGCTGAAAATTTCTCCTTTCCCTCTTACAGACCAGATTTCTGCTTCACTTGGAGTCTCCCCACATGCCCCAAACACCTTTTCCGTTGCTCTGGCTGTCTCAGGTGCTTAGCAGAGGCGTTACTGCAGAGCCAGAGCCCCATTTCCTCTTTCAGAAGACGCAGAGCAGAGCACAGCATTCCTTCAGCCACAGGTCTCTGCCCCACTGCGCTCCCCCAGCTCCCCTGCTGCAGCAGCTTAAGGCACATCAGGACATGAAGAACAGGGTGAGCCCGGGCTGCAGAGCTCTGGGGGTGGCTGGGGCTGGTGCCATCTCTCCTGGGGGAGCAGGAGACAGGGCTGGAGGATGGTGATGCTTCAGAAGGAATGAGAAAAGCCTGGCTTGCAGCAGGCAAATGGGGAGGTAATGGGATTCTGTGCAAGTCATGAATTTTAAACACTTCTCTAAGCTCTGCTGTTTCCAGCTGGGTCTGAGCTCTTTGATGGATCAGGAATGAGGGAGGCCTTGGAGAGCTGCTCTTTCTTTCCAAAGTTCCTCTCACCACCTCCAGCTCCTCTCCAGAGCCTTTTCCAGCTGTGCTGCACAGCTCTTGTGAGACACATACCAGCCATCAAGCAGACACCAGTGGAAATAGGAAAACTCAAGTCCTAGCTCAAGATGGAGAGAAATTTCCTAACATCCTTGCCATGCTTCAGAAGATTCAATGTCATTACTGATAATCAAAAGCAAATTAACTGATCAAGTTCCTAATGAACTCATGATTTTAAACTGCCACAGGGGCTCAGTAATTACAATCCCTGAATCTTTCAACTTGGGAGAGCCATATCACCATTAATTCTCCTAGAAAACAGCAGAGAAAATGTTTCTTTGGTCAAGGCAGTTCTATCACCCAGGTGATTCCTCCCTCTTTGCACTGACTTGTGAAAATATGGGCCCATTTACTGATTACAGAGGAAATACAGAGACTTCCCCCAGCATTTCCCCATGCATGCTGCTTTCCCTGGAAGGAGGCCATTCCAAAAGCCAGGTCCTTCTGCATGGTGCCTGTGATGCTGTGCCAAAATGGCTCAGATTGTTTGAAAAGCTACCGGTAGTTTAAAGCCAAGCTGTTGTGGCCCCCACATTTTTGTGCCTGAATTCCTAACAGGATTTCAGTGCAGCTTAGACCTGGAGCCAACAGCTCCCACTGCCATCCCTCCGCTGGAGTGACCCAGCCACACACAAGAGGGAGAGCAATCTGTTGGAGCCAGGATCCCAACCTTCCCCACAGGCAAGAGGGGCCCCAGGGCAGGGCAGGAGGGCTGTGCTCACCTATGAGGGAGTTGAGGGACGAGTAGGAGCTGACTCGTCTCATCTTGTCGATGGTCTCGAAGGACAGGATGTACTCCTCGTTCTCGGGGCTGCCCAGAGTGCTGCTGGCACTGCTGCTCGTGCTCAGGTTCCCAGGGGAAAAAGCCACAGAGCTTCCAGCTGCCAGGACACAACAGCAGATGCTGGAACGAGGACTGGCGAGAGAACAATTTTCACCCAGACAAAACACCCCTTTTCTAAATCCTGCCACACTCAGGGAAGGAAACCCCCTTACCCAGGGGGCAAAACCACAATTCCCCTTTTTAATACTGAATGATTAAACACAGAACAAGCAAAAGATTGAGTGAAAAATCCACTTATGCTTGGAAGCTGGAAGGCACATTTTTAGTCCCCAAACGCTCAGAAAAATCAATGCTAATGACCAGAAAATTGCAACTAATTATGAGGGGGCTCCTCATCCAAGCTCCTCCTTGGAGCTGGACAATTTGGGCTGGAGCCCCAGTTCCAGCCTGTGCTGTGGCGTTTCCTGGCTGGCACAAGGGACATGAAAAGTGTCTTACGCTCCTCGTTGAGGCTGAGGTTCTGCAGGGACTTGTTGAGGCTCCTGGCGGTGGTGACGGCGCGGATGTTGCCGTAGGAGCTGACGGAGCGCAGCCGCGGCGTGCAGGGCCCGTCCCGCACCGGGGTCAGGCTCCCGCCCTCTGCCAGGCAAGAGGCAGCAGTCATGGCTGGGGCCAAACCCAGCCACAGCACCCGGGTTATGGCCCAGCAAACGGGTCACTAAAACACCAGTGACATGAACTGAGCCTGTCATTCTCTGTCAGGCTAAAAGGGGACACGCTACAGCAGCGGATCCAGCACGGATCCCGTGGCTCTGCTGTCCAGGACAGGAGTTTGGGACATCCAACAAGGCCAGGTGAGCCCGGCCTTGCCAGTGCCTCCCAGGGGCCCTGGTGACTCCTCTGTGCAGGTGGTGCTGGGCCACTGCCCAGCCCCAGTGCCAGGACAGCCTGAGGCAGCGTTGGCCAGCTCCTCTCTGCTGCTGCAGCTTGTCAAACCCCTCCTGGATTGCTCATCATCAGGAGCAATGAAAATTCTGGTTTCCTGACCAAATTTCAGGCTTGATTTCAAGTCATATTTCACCCTGAGCACACACAGTCCCACGGGCTCAGAAGAGCTGCTCTGTTTCCCGGCAGAGTGGCTGCACTGTGGTGGGGGGCCAACGCTTCCAGAGCATCCCACTTCAGGATTCTTTTGGATTGGGAAAAGCCCTGTAGAACTGCATGCAGTGTTTATTTCCTGCAGCAAATGGGGAGGAGCTCATTTTCCAGTATGATTCAGTTATTCAGAGGACAAGGAGACCAAACCACTCTGTGCAGAGACAGCACATGGTCTTGTCTCCAAGATCCTCCTGTTATCCTTCAAGATCTCCACTGCAGTTTACATCTAAAGAAAAGGTGAGGTCAGAGACAACTTCACCAGGACATTTCATTCCTCACATAAAGCCACAGACACAACAAAAGGGATGGGGCCACAGGCTCAGAGCACACAGCTCTTCCCTTCCTTGTCTGGCCCTCACAGCAGCAGGGCTGGTTCATGGTGTGCTGGAGCTCTCACCAGGTCAACGTGACACTGAACATTCACGTGTGATTCCAGAGGGGAGAAAGAAAATGAGTTTGTGGGCTGCCTGGACCTTCAGCCTCAAGCTGAAGGGAATCTCTCTGAATGGGCAGGAGGCTCCTGGTGAGCTGTAGCCAAGGCTTAGGTGGAGACTCACTGCAGGATGGATTTCTCCAGTGTAACATCTCACAGGGCTGAACAGACACCAGATATCCCCTCCTTGTCACCCACCATGTCACAACAGGGCTCTTTAATAAACCCCCACCAGCAAGAAGCTCACTGCATTGGGAAAACTCCTTAAATAATTCCCAAGTACTTTCAGGCCCTCCATCTCCTGCCCAGCCAAAGCCAAGCCCCCACCTGGAGCAGCTGGAGAAGGGAGAGGGTAATTCTTCTCCTCTTCTATGAACTGCAAGGCCACGGTGCAGAAATTGCTCTCGTACTGAACCACCAGGTGACTCAGGGCCACCACCAGCTCCTGGGGAAAGAGCACAAGAAACATCTCATGGGTACACAGTGAGAAAAAAGGGACTGAAGGCAAACACTGACCAATATTACTGGGTGGACATACAGGGTGGTAATTCTCCCTCAATTTAAGGGGTGAACTGCAGAAAGCCAGAGGTCTCTGTCTCACACTTAATTCCTCACAAGCCTTTCCTACCTGGACAGGCTTCCTCCCTTTGGACCAGCCTGCTCTAGTGAGAGGTGTCCCTGCCTCAGACATCAGGGGCTGGAACGAGATGAGCTTTAAGGTCCCTTCCAACCCATCCTGGGGTTCTGTGGCTGATTCTGACAGTCTGTCAGACTGATGCAGTGCCACAGGCAGCCCTGACCTGGCCCAGCCCACAGGATATGTGTAGCTCCCTCAGAGCCAGGGGCTGTGCCAGGGCTGGGGGCTCTCAGCCCCCCATGGCACAGTTGGACCCTCCTGGCACTGCCCAGCCCCGCACGGAGCTCAGCCCCTCCAGGAGATACCTCCTGCCTGGCCCCTGGGAGCTGAAGACAGGAGACAGAGCTGCCTTTGGCTGCTGTCTCTGCTCAGGGACTGATCTCCCAAGGAGAGATTTATGAATCTCACAGAGCATTCCGTGTGACACGCCGCTCTCTCCTGAATTAAACTGATTAAATGCTGGAACGAGACAACAGAAATGAATCTTCGCAATGCCGGTGACAACTGCCAGGGTGTTGATGTTCCAGTAAAGTAAACACAAACATTAGGACACTTCAGAACAGCACTCAAAAACAATCCAGAATGTCAAAAACCATTTAATGTACTATTGATGTACGACGGTGCCTCAGAAACTGTAACTCTCCCAAAGCTGAAGAGCTACTCTGGAGCAGCCTGTGGGGCTCTAAAGGCAGGGAGGCCTTTTCACTGAGCAGAGCTCCCTCACTCCCTGCACAGGCTGTGGCTCAGGGCAGTAGGGACAGGCCCAGAGCACAGCCCAGCCCCTCACCTTGCGCACCATGGGGCTGCCATCGTTGATGAGCTGGGCCAGCATCATGGCCACGTTGTGGTCGATGGTGGTCGAGTGGTCCGTGCGCTCCGCCGAGTTGCCCACGAAGGTGCCCAGAGCAAAGACTGCAGCACAGCGAACCTGGGGACACAAACAGCCCTGGCTGTCCCCTCTGCTGCCACGGGGGAGTAATTTATCATTTATCCCCATGAACAGCAGCGCTGCAAACCTGAGCTGCTGGGTCAGGTGAGCCCGTGGGGAGCAACAACCCCAGCAGCCTCAGCAAACTGAGTTCCAAGCATTCACAGATGCAGGATATGTTTAATTTCCCAGAATACTCAGTGACCTTCCCATGGGTGACTCTTCCAGTTGGTGTTGCCTTGAATATTAATTAACAGGAATAGGATACATGCAGCTCCTTTTGGGATGTGGATCTTTTACAGGAGTGATGACTACAGTCTTCAGGCTTATGGGAAGGTAGATGATGGAAAAAAGGAGAAAAATCAGGGAAAACTTTGGAAAGCCACCCCACCTCTGCAGAAATATTCCTCAAAAAGTGGGGAGGATGGGGCCAGGGAGAACAAGAGGAGGATGCAGGACAGAGACCGGATGTGGAAGGGGATCTCATCTCTAATCTTTGCACGTTATCAGAGCTGTTTATCTCAGCTCAATTCTCCCAGGGTGTGTGCTGGGTCTGATGGGCTCTGTCAGTCACTGCCAGGCCCTGCACAATCCCTCCTCTCCTGGGAGTGTCATAAAGGTAAACCTCAGCCAATTAAAGATGCATTTTCACAATGAGCAGGGGGAGAAGAGTTTTCATACTTGGACAAAACGACTAGAGTGGTTTTTTTGCAAAACACAGTGAGTTTTGGG
Source organism: Taeniopygia guttata (assembly GCF_048771995.1). NCBI lineage: Eukaryota > Metazoa > Chordata > Aves > Passeriformes > Estrildidae > Taeniopygia > Taeniopygia guttata. The sequence continues at coordinate 1,732,214 of NC_133043.1, forward strand.
ACCACATTTTTAACAGCTTCTGATATGCAAGGGAAGCAAAAACCGTGGCACTGCAGTGCCCAGGTCCCAGGGGCTTGGGGCTCTGTGAACTCCCTCTGCATTTCTTTGGAAGCTCCCCTCGAAGGGTTTGTTTAATTTGCATCACCTTGAAGAAACAGCAGCAAGATCTTTCTCTGAACCAGACACAAACACAAAGCTCTAGAAGGCCCTGCTCTGCAGGAACTTCAGTCCTCCTGCCAAAAGAGTTGGAGTTTTACCTCTGGGATTGGATCCGAGAGGAGGCTGTAGAGCTTCTCATGTGCGCTGTCTCTCACTCCACACCACCTGGCTGAGTCGAAGTTCTGCCAGATCCTCCCCAGACAAATGGCCACCCACTGCCTGAGGAGAGGGTGGGGATCGTTCAGCTGCTCCAGGCAGATCGCTATCAGGTTCCCCTGCAGACAGGCTTCCTGCAACACAAACCAAGCCTTTTGTTTGGGATGACAGCTTCCCACCTCATCCCCACAGAAGGAGACTATTTCTGAAGGAGTTGGGAAGCCAAGAGAAAATAATCGTTCTGTGGTTCCAGACTGATTTCGTTAGAGAATACCAGCAGCATGAAGGGAAAGGCAGCTAGAGTTGATTAAACAGTTGAGCATTAAAATGCTTTCTGTAATGCATAAAGCTTGGTTTTCCCTCTTTGGAAACATTCCTTGCACCTGTCAGAACCCCAAGGTTTATGGCTCAATCCACAGACCATTCCCAGCCATCAGGCTCCCACTGGACAGCACCAGGAACTCTTTCTGTGCCAGTGGCTGTGAAGGGACCTTTTCCTTGTCCCCCACTGCCAGGTGCTGGGTACAGAATGTCTGTCACATCTCCAGGCCAATTCTTCTCTTAATCCACACAGAAATAACAAAAACCAATATCCCAGTTCTGTTTCCAAGTTCAGGTTTGGGCTTAGTGCAAGCCAGGGCACTTTCACCAAAGCAAAGGCATGAGGCAGAGAGAGGTGGAGAGGGTGAAGGGAAAGGGACTCACCTGCCCAGTGTTGTAGTTGTTGACAATCACAGCCAGGATGAACGCTGTCATTGTCCTGTGCTCAGCCTGAAAACAACACAGACTGAGGTTACCTGGGAACAGGGCAGGGAACAGCCACAGCCCACCCTGAAACAGGGCATCATCCCCAGAGCAGGTTGTGCCATGGTGAAAGAATGAGAAAATTCCCACTTTCTTTCTCCTTTCTTGGCACCAGCCCTGTTACACCCCAGACACTTCCCCAGTATGCTCCCAAGCAGCTCTGGGGAGACCCCCAAACACTCTTATGGGAACCCAGCTGCTGCAGAGGGAATTGCCAAAGCTGTGGGGCAATTCCCTGCTCCAGCAGCCATCCTGGAGCCCCAGCTCCCACCCTCAGAGACTGCTTTCACACCCCAAAGGAGTTGTAAAGCCTTGGCTGTGTGGCTGCTGTGTCACACAGCTCAGCAGGGGCTCTGCCCAGCACAGCACTGGGTGCCACTGCAGGGGGAGGAACCCAACAGCAGCACACCAGCAAAAACAAGGCAAGCAAATGCTAAATAGTCTGAATAAATGTGACTTGTCCTTACTGGCATGTAAGGATCTGCCAGGACTGAGAGGAAATACTTGTGCCCATTGTCCTTCACCAGGTCAGCCTGGCATGACTGAAAGAGAGACAAGAAAACCACAATGAGAACCACCACACACACATTTGTCCCCCCAGTGACATAGAAACCTTTCATTTCTTAACCATTTTTCTCCCACCTGGTTTTCATTTGAGAAGCCAAACAAAGCTCAAGCCCTTCCTGGGGGCTGCAACCAGACAGCCCCAAGGGCCAGGGCAGGGAAGCCTCTGCCACTCCCACAGTGCCACAAACAGCAGGAAATGTGAACTCCTGCTGTGGGGAAGAGTCAGAGGAGCCACCTCTGTGTACATTAAACCTCCCCAGTAATTTCTGGCTCCTACTAGAGCCAGCCCAGGCTGCAGAGCTGCCTCTGGGGAGCTCAGGGCTCTGCTGACACACCAGCCCAGGCTCCAGGCTGATGTTGTGGGGTCACTCTGAGAGGATCCACGTGGAGAAAGTGAAAATGGAAGACAGGAAACCCCGAGCTGGCATTAGCTCCCTGTGGCACGGGACAGAATCATGCATTTTTCATCAGGAGGAGAAGGTGAAGGAGGGAACTAATTGCTAAAAGGGGAGGGGGGGATGGCAAGGCAGAGATGCAAGGGAATATTTTAGTGCTGAAGAGAGTGAGGCTGCTGGTTTTGGCAGAGCCAGGAGCAGAGGGCTTGGATTGCTGCCAGGCTGCAGCTACAAGAGAGAGGCTTCCCTGACTCCTGCTCGCCCCAGGCTCCTCTCAGAGCCTTCCAGTGTCAGCACTTTGTGTTCCCCACGCAGGACCAGCCCCTGGACAGCAGCACATGGACTGCCCAGGCCACCCCTTGCTGCTCTGCCTCTGCTGCCCAGCTCCTGGGGCTCAGGAGGGAGGAAGGGCCACAGAGCCTCACCTGAGCCCCTCCCAGCAGGGAACACACAGGAACCCAGCAGCACTGACACCTCCTCCTCCTCCTTCTCCTCAGGGAATAAACAGCTCCTCTGGGAGTAGGAACACAGCGTGACCCAGCCAGGCTGCAGGCTTGGTGTGCAAGTTCAGACTAACAGAAAATATTCTGTTTGCAAGGAGCTGCTGCCTGTGCCCTCCCTCAGCAGAGTCCACAGCACTTCCCCCTCCTCCCCTCCCACTCCCACCATGTGCTGGTAGAATGAGTGAGTGAAACAGCACAAAGAAACCCAAACACACCATTTGAGAGGTTGTTTTTTTGTGTGTTTTGCTGTAAAGCTCAGCCTGCAAACAAGTGAGGCAATGCCAGAGCATGGGAGGGAAGGTGTGAGGGGCATGACACCACATGGGAATCACACCTGAGCCCCTGGCACACACCTGGGGCTGAGGCACCAGCCTCGGGTGCACCACAAATGAGCTTTTCCAGAGGAGCTCCAAGATGAATAGTTTTCATTTTCTTTGCTTTCCCAAATCCTCTTAGGACGTTAATGAAAATATTGTTATAAAACTAAACCTGACAGTGCTGGATCAACAGCAGGAAAACCTTCATGAATTCAGTGCTATGCTCCATACTGAAAGGCAGGAGAGATACTAAAATAAACCCCTAAGAGGAAAGATCCAACATCCACAGCAGTTCAGACAGTCTACATGGACTTGCAATTGTGCCTGAATTAATGTGTGCACCTCTCCTAATAATTTTACAGTGCTCAACTAATTGCACCCACAAACCACTGAGTCAGAGATACGACTCTACAAATTTATCTGCAATTACTTACCAGCTTCATTATTTATTTGAAAGCCCAGCAAGCAGAGCTCTGGCTGAGGCAGTGCCCTGCTGGGGCAGGAATACTCACACTGTCCACTGCCAGGATCTTGGCCCAGATGAACACAAGGAGAGGTCTCAGCTCACGAGCTGAGCTCTGCAGGAGCTTCAGCACATAGGGGAAAATGCCAACAGAGAGAGCCTGGGAGGGAGAGAACAAATCCTTGTCAGTAAAACCCTGGGAGCAAACCCCCCAAGGCAGCCGAGTCCCCCACCAGGGCCCAGGATGCAGCATTTTTACAGACACAGCTGAGAAATCTGGTAGGAAATAATTTCCCATGTTTCCAGTAAAGAGGGGATCCCTGTGTGTTTGTCTGTTGTTATTTTAATCTTGAATGGCACCAGGTATTTCCAGACTCATTTGGTCCATGGAGAGCCTGAGTTAATCCAGCACCAGCTTCCTCTCCTCACAGCCTGGGGCTGTTTTATGCTCCATATCCTCACTTCCCTCAGCTCAGCTGGCTCTCCCAGCTAAACACATCACAAAGTTCAGGAATTTCAGCTTTCCCACTGGAAATTAACAGGTCTCTCCAGGAGGAGGTAAAGCAAACCACTGCAAAGTCCCATCACTGAGCTGCTCCATGACCAGCTGGTGCTTCGTCTTCATCACTTTTATCATCAAACAGCTCCATTTATGGGAGTGCTTTAAACTGCTCCTCTGTTTAATTCTTATTTATGCTCCACACTGTGCTGCCACTTTCCAAACTGCAGAATGCAGCTGCTGCTTGCTCAGAAGAGCTTGTAAAATCCAGACACCAAACAGATAAAGGAGGAGAAGAAAACGATGCAGCCAGTAAGCTCAAAGAACACATAATAAATGCATATGCTTTTTTGGGCTATTTATTTTATATGACAAACCTTCTTACCTGCCCCAGATATTTCCTCCTGGTTTGTCCCTTGCATTATTTCACAGTTAACTGTTGGCAAGGAACTCCCTTTGGTGTACTGAGGAGGAACAGGGGGATGGATGTGACCAACACAAACCGTGTGACAGCGCTCACACGAGCACACCACCCCGGTCACCTGTCAGATGTGTGGCTGATCCTCCCCAGCTCCCTGCCCTCAGCCACCAGCTGCATTTATCACCCCTGCTGGGGCAGGAGGGAGGGTTGGAGCCCATGTGCAGCCCCCACGCACCAGACTGACAGCCCAGGGCCCCAGGTCCAGGAACCTCCCCAGCAGATCCAGCGCTCGCAGCCGGTGCACCTGGCTCAGCAGCACCTGCAGGGCAGAGGGATGGGGTTACTGGGGTTACTGGTCAGGGAAAACTCCTCCTGTGCTTGCAGGGCCACTGCCAAAGTCTGGCAGCTGGCAATGCTCCTTGTGGAGCAATCCCCAAGGATCCCAGCTGCCTTTCCCAGCCCGGCTGGTGGTGGCTCCTGCAGCAGGACCCAAAGGACAGCGCCAGCCCAGCTTCCCACTGCTCCCAACAGCCCAGGAGCACAGGAAGAGGCTTTGCTTTCCTTGGCAAATCAATAGCAGACACTTAAGAGGGAGCAAAAGGTCATGTTGGTCGTTAATAAAAATCTCATTAAAATGGAGTCTGACAACGCTAATGAGGTGGTGCTTTACTGGCTTATACCTACCCTGGTGTGAAATATTAACAGATAGACTTGCAGTTCTTAATCTCCTTAACAGATGTAAGATATTGGAATGCAACGTTTAATCCTCAGTTTAAATTGAGGAACATCCTTCAGCATGGATCTCAGGGAAAGAGACTCCTTGATTTACCTCCCCATTTCCATCCCCTTCTCAGTGTGTTTGCATGCTGCATATTGAAATTAGATTATTTTTCATGTTTAATATTGAAGAATAACTAAATTACTTGGCTCACATCTCACACTCTGGATGACTGGTACTGGATACTGAGGTGGTGCAGGAAAAGTCCAGAAGAAAGCAGGGGGATGTGATAACTGCTGCTATGGGTTCACTCTGAATATCAGAGCTCAGATCTCAGGACAGGTCATAAGATAAAGGATTTTGGTCATCCTGCCCTAGCTGGCACCAGTCTATTCCATCAACCAGCCCAGGAATAACAGGGGCAGCTATTTGGGATTACAGCAGGAGCAGAGAGCAGGGCAGGTGAGGCTGGAGCAGGGCTGGGGCAGCAACATGAGCTGGCAGGGGCCAGAGGCACAGATGTGGCACAGCTGGGACCCCCCAGCCTGCAGAGAAACCAAGGAACTCCAAACTCTGCCAAGAAAGGGAACTAATTGGAAAGGCTGTCTGGGTGAAGATGAACCCCAGCTCCACACTTTGCCCTCCCACAGCACATTCCCCCAGAGCACTCTGTGTCTGACTGGGAAAGCTCTGGTTTGCCATTGTCCACCCCAAACAAAGCCCTCGGTCTCGCAGGATTTCCCACTCCCAGCTCCCCACTGGATCTGCACAACACCCTGGGCCCAGGCTGAGACACATTCCAGAGCCTGGGGTGAAGATGGGGGGCAGTTCCTTTATTCCTTCATTCCATTATTCCTCCTGGTGGAATGATGGAGGTGCTCGTGTGCCACCCCACGCACACAGCCCTGAGTCACCAGCTGCATCCCTCACCATTCCCAGGCAGAAAATGGGCAGTTAATTACATCCACACATGCAAATTAGGGATGAGCCAGGACACAGGGGGATCACTGACATGTCACAGTCCGTATTTTAGCAGGCAGCTCCTCACAAAGGCAGGGTGAAGTCAGGGCCTGCAGTGATCTGTGCACAGGAGATCCCACAGAGTGAATCTCACAGGGATCAAGGCTGGCCAGGCTGTGTGTGCTGCTGCTCTCTGATGGCTTCTCTCCCTGGGGTCTGAAACTCCCTCCCTTCCTGCCCTGGATCATCTGGGCTTGGATTCTCAGGATGCTCAGACCTGTTACCAACCCATCTTACTCCACTGTACAATTAATATGCTATAATTATAACAACAATTATGCTGTCCCAGCTCAGATTTGCTCCAGGCAGGAACACAGGTTCCTTTGCCAGGTGACCTCTCAGTTCCACTGCAGTCACGCTTCTGCAGAGCCTGCTGGTGCCAAACAATCCATTGGAAAGCAGCAAAGTTGGAGCTGGAGCAAAATCCTGCCTGCTTCCATGGCAGTGACAGAGACAAACCACACATCTGCTTATCCACCTCATCTCTCAAGGCTTGGGAGACTCAGGAAATTAAAATCTGGTCTTGCAGAGATGGATGGTGCTGTCAGTCACACACCCAGCTGACAGGGAAGGGGAGTCTCCTCACAGATCCCTGTACAAGAGACATTCCTTAAAAAAAAAAGGCTTTAAATTGTGCTACCCACAGGTCCCTGGGCTGGGGTTTGTATTTCTGTCAGCACAAACTGCAGGGGAGGGGAGGCCAGAGCAGGCTCCAGATGACAGCTGCAGTCCTGGCCCTGCCATAGAACACTGCCTGAAACACCAAGCTCTGCTTCCCCTGGATTTCCTCTCCTTCCAACATGAGACCTCTGCCTCATCTGAGCAGTGCCTGCAGAACCCCCCACCCTGCAGGTCTGCAGAGACCTGGCTGTGAGTTCCTGCAGCAAGACTTCAGCCCCACATTAAAGGGAGCACTTCCCAGGCTGAACCAGACGGATAAAAGACATTTCCAAACAATTTATGCTGCAGTAACTTCCACTTTCTGAAAATGGGAAGATAAAAGTCTCTGCCTGACAGAGCTGGGACACAGAGGAGATGCCACACGAGGGACAATGAAGATGTGCTGCTCTCAGAGTGGCAGCAGAGCCAGACATGGACCAGAGCCACGGGATGGGGCAGGAAAAGCACTTTGGGTTCATCCACATGGGTCTGGTGAACACACAGGCAGCTCTATTTATCCTGGAGAAGCCCCTGGTATTTCTGTTCCCAAAGGCCATCGGGGTGGCAGCTCGAGGCTGAGGGGGCAGGAGAGACATGGACATATGGCAGGGGCAGGGAGAGGCAGGGACACCCCTGGGACGGGCAGGGACACCCCTGGGACGGGCAGGGACACCCCTGGGACGGGCAGGGACACCCCTGGCAGGGGCAGGGACACCCCTGGGACGGGCAGGGACACCCCTGGCAGGGGCAGGGACACCCCTGGGACGGGCAGGGACACCCCTGGGACGGGCAGGGACACACCTGGGACGGGCAGGGACACCCCTGGGACGGGCAGGGACACCCCTGGCAGGGAGAGGGAGAGGCAGGGACACCCCTGGGACGGGCAGGGACACCCCTGGGACGGGCAGGGAGAGGCAGGGACACGCCTGGAAGGGACGCAGAGAGGCATGGACCCTCCTGGCATGGGCAAGGACAGGCAGGGACACGCTTGGCAGGGACAGGGAGAGGCAGGGATACCCCTGGCATGGACAGGGGCACCCCTGGCAGAGACAGGGAGAGGCAGGGACACCCCTGGCATGAGCAGGGAGAGGCAGGGACACCCCTGGCATGAGCAGGGAGAGGTAGGGACACCCCTGGCATGGGCAGAGACCCCCTTGGCACGGGCAGAGACAGGCAGGGACACCCCTGGCACGGGCAGGTAGAGGCAGGGACTCCCCTGGCACGGGCAGGGACAGGCAGGGACACCCCTGGAAGGGACAGGGAGAGGCAGGGACCCCCCTGGCACAGACAGGGACCCCCCTGGCACAGACAGGGACCCAGCACTGACCTGCAGGACGATGGGCAGCTGCTCCGGGGGGTTGCGGTTCTCCACGCCCATGGTCAGCCACACCTGGAAGGCCGTGAGCTGCTCGGCGAAGAAGGGGCTGTGCTGGGGGAGCAAAGTGGGAATGCAGGCATGGCTTTAACACCAAGGAGTGAAGGCAGGAGTTCTGACACCTATGGACCTCACTGTTCCCTGAAGCCATGGTTTGTAACTGATACATGTTAGCTTGGGGTTTTCTGCATGCACAAAACTTCCAAAAGACTGAGCAGACACACGTCCCTTTAATGTGTTGGGAAGAAAAGAAGGAAAGAGCAGAGAAAGAGGAGAAGTGAGCACAGAAGGTCTTAGGGAAGCGTGGCTGCTCTGCCCAGAGCAGCAGCTGGAGCAGCAGTGGATTTATCAGCTCTGCAGAGGCCGTTTCGCTCCTGCAGCAGCGCTCAGAGCTGCCTCTGCCCTGTCCACAGAGACACAACCCAGGTGCAATGAAAGGCAATCCCTCGTGTCATCCATCACCCTGAGGATATGCTGCCAGCTCGGGCTGAGAACGCACTGACCAAAGCACACAGCAGCTTCCAGGTAGAAATCCACAGAGAAACAGAAATCAGTGGGGAAGGAGGAGGGAAGGGATGGAGGAGGGAGAGAGACCCAGGCCAAACCCATCCCTGCAGGAGCAGCGGGAGCCCCCAGGCCCTCCTCCATCAGGTTATCGTGCTTTCCACCTCTGAGCAGGCGAGAACACCTGGGAGTAGCCAGGAGAGGTTTGTGATGTGCTGCTGAGACACCCCAGCCCCGAGGGTGTGCCCAGGGCTGTGCCCAGGGCAGGCTGCACTGCCAGCCCCCAGCAGGTCCCTGTGCCTCACCCGGGTGCTCCCCAGCCCTGCCAAGCTGCCAGTGGCCACAGTGACCACATGGACTGTCCCCTGTCCCTTCCCTGCGTCCTGGCCAGCACCAGCCAACCCCCACCCAGGCTGGAATCTGGCTGCACTCTGCCTCCCAGCCCCAGCTGCACACTGAGGCTCAACCTGCCTCCATTGCAGCCCAAATCCTCAATAAACCACATTTGTCAGGCTTGAAAACCAGCCTGTAAATTGTTCCCAGCCTAGCCTGAATCGATCTCCAGCTAAGAATGGCCACTCTTCTTTGCTGACCTCCTGTCTGATCCCAGCAAGCCCTGTGCCTCCTCCCACCCCAAAACACTCAGAAATCTCCTGAATTTCAGTTCACTTGACAGAGAATGCCCAGCTGAGGGTTAACACTAATAAAAAAAGCCTCCAATGACATTGTTAGAGACTGAAAGTAAAAATGAACGTAAGCCAGGAGAGAAAAATAGTATTTTTTACGTTCTAAAGCAGAGCACAGAGTGAGGAAAGCAAGGGGTGGGAGGATAAAGGCCTCAGGGCATCCTGATCAACACCCAGCCTGGCAGGAGCCCACAGTTCTCCTCCTGCACTCAGGGCTTTGGAGACAACCTGTAATTACAGCCAGAAAACCTTGGGAAGTTTGGGAAATTAATATAAATAAACTGCAAGAATGCTACTGAAAATTAGAAAGACATCAGGGTGGAACAGGGACATGAGCTTGTATAGTAATTATTATTTAAAGGTTTCACTTCATGAAATGTCAAAGGAATATTAAGAAAAATCCATTCTGAATAAAGGAATTTAAATGAAATATAATATTAAAAATTTTACTTTTCTGCTCTGCAAGATTAAATAAAGCAGAAAACCCCCAGTGACTCCTGTTAACAACACTAAGCTTAAGAGAACTCTCTGGACACACCCTCAAACTCTATTTTAAATTTGAAAAGAACTCTAATAAGAGATAACTTTCACATTTAGGCCTTTAATTTCAAAAACTGTGCTGCATGTTGGGCCCTTTTGGGTAACAGCACCTGGTCAAGTTTGAGTGCTGTGGAATGTTCTGAGTTCTCAGACACTGCTTCTCCTGCCAGAGCTTCCTGCTCACCCCCACCTGGGGGCTGGATCATGCAGCAGGGAAGAGCTTAAACTTGATTTTTGTCTGTTCCTCTAAGGGAGAATCGCTGAATTCCAGAATGGTTTGGCTTGGAAGAGGCCTCAAAGCCCATCCAGTGTCACTCCTGCCGTGGGCAGGGACACATTCCACTGTCCCTGGGTGCTCCAGCCTCCAGGGATCCAGGGGCAGCTACAGCTTCTCTGGGCACCCTGTGCCAGCCACTTACAGTTTTTCCCAAACATAAACCCTCAAACTGCCCCAGCAGAAGTGGTGAGCTGAACTGGGGTGTCAGAGAATGGCTGGAGCTGGGCCCACGTGTCAGGACAGCCCCCAACTCACCCTGAAGGCAGTTCCTTCCTCGATGATGGTGGGCAGCTGGGAGAGGCAAATGTCAACAGCAAGGTCCCAGGCTTGCCTGCAGGAAGGGAGAGAGGGAAGAGAAGGCATTACAAGTTGTCCATAAGGAACAGCAAGGGAAATTGAAATCCTGACCATCCAGGAATGTGGACAGTGTTGTCTGGCTTAGAAGTGCTCGATGTTCCCTGGTTCCAGGGAGAAATGGGAAAAACACCTAAAGAAATTTCTGCAGCACTGGAGAATGTCAGCCCACAGGGCCTTTGAGGTATGTTTTACTATGCAGAAGGAGAATGGTTCAGAGACCAGAGACAACTGCTCTGATTTTGGCTACCCACAAAAGGATTCTGAGGGTCACACACTGCAGCAGCACACGGAGAAGATGCTGAGCTCTACACAGTAATTTTAGATAAGCAGCACTAATACTGCTACAAAAATGCCCAAAGCAGCCCTGCGAGGTCAGATCTCAAAGGGTTTAAGTGTTATCAGAAAGAACAAACAAAAAAATTTAAAAGAGATTTGAGTAGATTAAAACGAAATCTCTTTTTGACGCTTCTAAAGACAGGCTGTTGGAAACCACCGTAGCCAACGTCACCCAAACCATTCAAACCTCTGCCAACCTTCTCAGCCTTCCAAAACAAAAACCACCAACATGAAACCTTAACCTTCCTGCTCTCCACAACCAAGGGCTGTTCATTAATGTCAGCTGTGGAAGAGGCTCTGCTCAAGCCAAATACTTCAAATGCTCCTCCAACCATTCCAAAGCAGCTCTGAAATGATTCTCCAGCCTTTCCAAACCACCCAAAATGCTGCTTCTGCTGTGTCTGTGGAAAACACAAATCCTCCAGCCAATAGGACATCAGCAACCTAAGTAAAACTCCTCTACTTCCCATCACTGCAGCAGCTGCTCCCTCCTCAGAGCCTCAGGGTTACACACAGGTTACACACAGGTAACTCACTGTGCTGCCTGAACAGACAATGGCATTTAACTCGTGTTACAATAAATACAAGATTCAAACCAAGCCACAAATGAATGGGAAAGGAATAAACCCTGGAGGGTGGGGAGAGGGAGAGCAGGGAAAACACTGTCACAGTGCTGGTGACAGTGATGGCTGGGAGGAGGAGGAGCAGTGATTGACAGCTTTAATATCCCAAAGGGAACGGGAAAGGTGGGCACACCATGGATGTGCTGCCTAAATCCCATCACACAAACAAGAGATAAATCTGGGAGAAGCAGGGACCCAGGATGGGAGGAGCTGCATCCCACCAGTGATTTATGAAAGCCAAGCCAGAGATCAGTGCACCCCCTCAGCAGAGACTGCTGTCTGCAAAGTGCTCTGCAAGATTTGTGTTCACTGCATTTGGGACACAAAGGGCTCAACATCTTTCTTTCCTCCCTCCTCACTGCTCTATTCCAATAACTCCAGGCCCTCCACCCTGACAGGGTGACACAGTGATCCACAGGGTGACAACCCTGTGAAACACCCCAGGACTTCAACTGAGTTATGCTATGAAAGAAGGTGTTAAAGAGGATTATTTTTTAATATTACCTTGAATTAATTGCACAAAGTTAAAAGCTCTCCTTAGCAGGAAGACTGACAGGAAGTTAAAAAAGGGGATTTTCTTTATCCCAAAAGCAAGCCAGCACCAATAAAGGAATGGTCTGTGGAGGGAACCCCCCCTCAGCCCAATACCCTTTCACTACACCAGGACTGTCTGAATGTTTAATAATTTAACACAAACTCATCAGCTGCCTCTTTGTTTCCCAGAGGTGCTGCAAAGTTTGGACTTCAAGCAAAGAACAGAAGGCAGAGTCCCAGCCCTGCTCAGGGACTGGTTTATTGCCCAAACCCACGAACTGCCAGGCAGTGGAAACCCCCAGAACCACTGAGAGAGCAGAAACTCAGCCCAGTTAGAGCCCGTCTGTCTGCACCCACGGGTACCCATTAGCTGGCAGCTCATGGAGGCTGATTTTCTTACACTCAAATTTCTGGGGCTGACTCAATGTCTAATGCTTTTAACTCTGTCTTTTTTTTAAAAAAATGTATTCTTGACGTCTTTTAATGCTCTCTTTCCCCCTGGGAGTGGTGGGTATTACCTGGCACCACACAGGTACAGGAACAGGAGTGTCCCTGCCTGGAGGAGCAGCTGGAGGGAGGCTGAAGCCCCGCTCAGTCCTGGGGCAGCTCCTCCTTCTGAACCTCATTTCTGGAGCCATTAAATATTTCCCAGCCCCTGGGGTCTGTTGGCCAAGACATTCCCCATTAGTTCTGGCAGTCCAGTGCCAGCCATGCCCTGTGTGAGCACATCCCCAGGTGCCAGCCCCAGCCCACCTGTGTGGCAGCCAGCCTGTCACCTCCCTAAGCTGCTTTAGGGCACAGTTGGGAAGCTGCTCAGACACAGCTATTTTTAAAAACTAGTTATTACCATGAATATTTGACACAAGTCTGAAATCCTTTCCTTCTCCCAGCACGTCCCCCTGCTCCAGCCACAACTTAGGGCACAGGCTTTGCTATTTCTGTCCCACAGCAAAGTCTCCTAGTCCAATAATGGGACTTGGAGATGGTAAGACTAACACATAGACACAAAAAATATCTGGTTACAGTGTAATCTGAACTAATCTAATCCTTCAAACGTCAAACAGCTCCAAATACCTCTTCAAACAATCACTTTCTTCTTGCAGAGCCCCTGAGTGTTTGGGTGCAGCTCCAGGAGCCTCATTTCCCCAAGGGATGGCTGGGCAGCCCTGATCCATCCTGCACCCTCCTCTGCTGCTCCACCTGGAATTGCCTTGCTGCATTATGGTTTTGTTTCCAGCCCCAATCTCCAGCTCCCTGTATTTGCAGTACATTATGACTCCTTTCAACCCAAATTTCATGGCCTGCAAACACACCACAGTGTTTCTATTAGGGATGGGTTGTAGCTCTTCCAAAGCATAATTAAGGCTCTTGGGGTTTAATATATGACCTGTGTTAGGAAATATTTCCAAACACATTATGAGGTCTTTTCAGAGGCCGTGAATAAAAGCAGCTGGCACCAGCAGTAATGCACAAACCCTAATCCATCACAGCAGAGATCAAGGTGCTGACAGAGCTCTGTGCTCAGGCACAATAGACAGAGCCACTCGCAGCTGAACAGCACAGCCAATCAATGGATATTAATATTAATGTTAATATTAATCCTGCATTAGAGCACTGCCTGCAGCAGCCAAGACCCTGCAGAGAGAGGCACCACACAGACACAGACAGCCCCTGCCCCAGGGGAAGGGGCTGAGCAGGCAGAACTCAGCAAGCCAATAAAAGTAGGAAAACCAGAAATAACCTGTCAGATCCTGTCCAAGGGGCACGGCCACAGAGATCAGCTCTCCTGACTCCAAACCACATTTCCCTGCTTGGTGAAGGGAGAAGACTGACAGCTCCTGGGTTAAATATCCCCTCAAAAAATGGAAATTCTCACTTTTCCTCAAGCTCCAGCTAAAATCTGTAAAATACTGTAATCTCCCAAAGGAATTGGCCAGAACACCAACTTGAAAGGTTAAGTTTTAAAAAAGGCAGAGCAGCTCCTACCTCCAGCAGCCTCAGAACTTGTGCTACACCTGTGCCAGATCCCAGCTCAGAGGCAGCCCAGTGTGGCCTGGGGAACTCTCCACAGCAGAGATGGGGTAAGCAGAGGAGACAGAGCACAGGTTGACTTTGTGCCCCAGAAGGGGCAGTGGGAATCATCCAGGAGGTAAAAATTGATGCCCAAGGTGAGGGACTGTTTGCAGGGCTGCTCCCACCACGTGCAGATCTTGCCACAGCAGCCAGACTCACTCCCCAAAACACTGCCTGGGGATCAAAAATCTGGGAAAAGTCTGCATAAATCACCCATCAGAAAACTCTGCTGGGTCAGCCGGAGCCACAGACCTTGGTTCCACATGAGCCCCACAACGCCCTGGCTGGAGTTTCATCCTTTCCAGCACCCTGTGGCCAAATCCCCTGCCCTCATCTCATCACCCAGCTCATCCTAACTGGAAAATGGGTCTGCAGGTTTCAGAAAAGGCATCCATTAGAAATTCCTGAGTGAAAGGTGACAGAAAAGTAATTATTTTTAGAAAATATTTAAACGAGCCCTAAATTAGTTTCTAAATCTGTCGTTACTAAAAGTTCCTAATAACCACTGAGCCACCTTGGACAAAAGTGGAATTTTCCCCTTTGCTGGATTTGCTGCAAACTGCACGTTTTTTGGAGGGCACTGAATAAAGTGTGTCAATTCCCTGCTCCCTTGCTCTCTACCTCACCAGTGTTTAGGATTCACATGGAAAAAATCTCCTTGTGTGCCTGTTCTTATGGAATTTCTTCTGGTAAATCCTAAAAAGCAGCAGCAAAGGTGCTGTGCTCTGAGAGGCTTCACAAAGGTGTCTCCAGCACCATCCTGCAGCTTCCCAAAGGAATTTCCAGCACCACTCTGCTCCAGAACCACAATGTGAGCAAAGAAAATGTGTTTCTAGACCCCATTGTACTGCCATGTGAGTCTGAGAGAGATAAAAAGTGGGATCCAGGAGTTCCCAGTTTCATTCCTGTGGCTCAACCCAGGGATGGCAACACCAACTCCAAGTCATATTCCCATAGGAAACCAGAAACACAGGCTTTTAATAGGCTGGCAATAAGAATGAATAATGTCCCTGTAAGGAACAGAAAATATAGATTTTTAATATGCTGGCAAAAAAACAAGCCATAAATAACTCCAGAAATTTACTTGCTTAATTTTGAAACTCCTGCAACACTGTGTCCTACCCTCCTGCACTAGCAAACTGCAGCTGATGGCTGGAGCCCTGCCACGGCCAGCAGCAGCTCAGAGTCACCACGGATGGCTTTTCCAGCTCTGCCCTGACAAGTGTCCCAGCCCTGGGTGACACTGACAGAACAGCTCATCCCATTCACAAATGCCCAAAGCAGTTTTCCTCAGAAGCTGCTGATCCAAAGCACTCAGGGTCACTGTTTGCCACGTCCCAGCACTCAATGTTCAGCTGCTGGCAGCTCCAGCCAAAGGCTCCCCAGTTTCCTCCAGGATTTTCAATAATTAAAGCAGCTTTGTGGGACCAGCAAATGCCTCCTCAGTGTTTGCCTGCATCTGCAAAGGCTCCTGGGCCTCCCTGCTGCCAGCCTGGCCCCTTTGCCTGCAGAAACCATGCCATGGAATCATAGAAAGTTTGGGGTGGAAGGGACCTTAAAGCTCAGCTGATGCTCCCACTGTCCCAGGTTGCTCTGAGAATCTGAGCTCATCAGTGCTACACTCATTCATCATCACCCTCTACATTCACCTTCCTCCACATTTTTATGGAGCAAACCCATTAAAAAGCTCCTGGAAATGCAGGCAGGCTGAGCCCCCTCAGCTGCCTTTACCTATCACTCCCTCAGCCTTTGGCAAGGCTCTGTTCTGTCCCCCAGGAGCCCCCTCACTGTCACTGCCCCCCTCTGTACTTGGCCTCATTTGCTGCTGCTCTATTAATCACAGTGAGCAAGAAAATAAAAGCCAGAATTTTTGTTATTACTGTTATTATTATTTTTTTACTATAATTGTTCGTGGGACATTGGTTTGATAGGCAGAACTGCATTTAAGAGCTTTTTGATAACTGCTCCCCCTCCATTGCCATTAATCATCTTAAAAGTGACAGTAAAAGTAGAGGAACTCTACAGCAGGAATTTCTTCTACTTCAGCAACACAAGTTAAGGATCTTTCCCCACCCCACACAATCCCTGGGGAGCAGCTTTGCCCTGGGAAAACAAGGCAGCAGATGACCCATTTCTCTGGTATTTGGAGTGAAAGGTGCCAGGGCTGCAGTGGAGCTGCTGCACCACAGAATTACAGGAACGTAGTGAGTGCCCAGAGCAGAAGCAGCTTTGGGGATGGGCTTTAGGCTGCCACAAGCTGCTCCATTCTGATCCACTGACCGGAGCAGGGAAGCTCTGCACAGATTCCAGTGGAACCGTGGCATGGCTTGGGCTGGAGGGGACCCTAAAGTGTCGCCACCCCCACCACGGGCAGGGACACTGCCACCATCCCAGGGTGCTGCAGGTCCCTGGGGACACCTGCGGGGACCCATGGAACTCCCACAGCCCCGGGGCTCCCAGCACTCACCACATGGCGTGCATGTAGGTGGGGGGCAGCCGGGGGCTGCTCACGGGGGTGCAGTTGTAGGACCTCATGATCCTCTCTGCCAGCAGAAAGTTCCGGAACAAGCTGGCCACCAGCAGGTCCTGCCGGAAGAGCTTCTGGAAAAGATCTGCCAAGACATTGCAGGAGTCACCACAGGCATGTTTCAGCACCTCAGGTATTGTGAAAAGGGTTTAGGACATAAAACCGTGTTAACATTTTGTTCCAGTGACGAAGAATCCCCAGCAGCTCTGCAGGGACGTGATGACAACCAGGAAAGGGAAATTCTGCCTGCAGAGCTCCCTCAGACACCATGGCTGCTCCATTCTACCTTAACACAGTTAAACACTTTCTACTTTGGGCTCTTTTCTGCCTTTTCTGGATCAAACCTCCCTTTTGGTGTCTCATTTCAGCTCATCCTGACTAAGTTTTTGGAAAATTACTGAGGGAGAACAGGACCTCTGTGTACTGTTTAATCAAGAACTATCCATCTGTTAACTGGCAGTGTGATGTGCTCATGAGAAGCCAAAATGAATCCTAAAAGATAGCAAATGTGCTCTCTTCTACAGGGCAGAGAAGAATTGATGCTGTGTGAGCATTAGGAAGAGTCGGGCTGGAGAACTGTTTACAAATTTGGCTGCTTGTGCTCCAGAAGTACCAATTCAGAGCACAACAGGGGTAGAGAAATGAGGGATGAAGTTACTCATGGGAAACAAAACTGCCTTACCAGCAAAGAGGGGAAAATAAGCTTTATTCATGCTACTAACCAAGGCTGGAAGAAAACTGATTGCTCTATACAAATACAGTAAGAAAGAGAATTATTCAAGCTATGACAATTGTGTTAGCACAGAAAAACCCTTTATGGGTTCTAATGATCAGATCTCTGCAATGCTCTGGTAAGAAAGAACAAATAAAAAACAAACTAGCTTTCAGCTCCATCCTGATCTGTTCTTCCAGTTTCAGGGTTTAATTTTCTCCTCATTTTAGCATCTCATGGATCTGACTCCCCATCCCCCTGCCCTGCCCCAGCCTCACCTCTGGGCAGGACATTCCAGGCAATGGTGTCTGTGATGGCTGTGAAGATCCAGTTCAGCTCCCCCAGGGGAGTTCTCCTGTCGTTCAGCCTCCCAGGAATCCTACAAGGGGGGGAAATAAAACCCTTAATAAGACCCCTGTTATTTTGCCTTTCTCCTCAGGAGAAAGCAACAGGATGAGGAGGTTTCAGAAACGTGCAGCAACCTGCTAAGATATCCCGTGGATTTATTCTTAATTTAACCCACCTGCCTTTCTGTGACAAGTTTTTAAATATCAGAAGTATCAGCACCAACACAGGAAGCCTTTCTGGGGCCACTCACTCCTCTGACATGTGCAGCAACACCATTTCCATGTATAAATACAGTTCTAAAGCAGCTAGAAATTAACATCTTATGAAAAATTCCTGTCTGTCTTGGTATCAGAGGAAAAGTACACATCTCTGAAGCAGTGTTTGCTAATGGATCCCCTGCAGCGAGCACGGGGAACACGAGGCCACAGAGGCTCTGGTGAGGATTCCCTGTCAATATTTGCATTGCACTACACCCTCTGCAGCAGAGCTCAGCTCCCCAAGCCAGGGGGGCTTTCCTGGGAACCAAGGGGATCCTTGCTGAGCCTCCCCAGCAAGCCAGACACTCGCCTGGCAGCATGTGATGGCAACTTTCACAGCAGGCTTTAGTCTCCAGGAGGAATTTCCCCATGGAAAGGGTGCCCAGGCCTTGGCAGGGGCTGCCCAGGGAGGTTTGGAGTGCCCATCTCTGGAGGTGCCCAAGGAAGGCCTGGAGGTGACACTCAGAGCTCTGGGCTGGGGACAAGGGGGGGATCAGGCACAGCTCAGAGGTCTCTTCCAGCCTCAAAGGTTCTGTGTGAAACCTGCTGGCCTGGCCAGAGCTGCTCAGACAGGACCCACTGAGCTCCTGTGCTCAGAGAGGTGCCCAGCTCCAAACCCCAGGGCTGATCCAGGTGTGCCATGCCCGGGCTGGGAAACCTGGGCAAACTCTGAGGAAGAGAAAGGCTGGGAGGCTGCGCTGCAGAGAGCGAGGATGTGAGCACAGCGTTGCCATGAAAACCATCCCTGGGAGCAGCCTCCTCACTCTGCACTCACAACAGCTGTGCCTGCCCTGCCTGAGCCCCCCTGACAGCGGGGACAAAGGAGCCACTCCAGCACAGCCCACCTGAGTGAGAGCAGAGAGAAACTCCTCCTGGCCACAGCCCAGCAGTGCCCAGGGCCCTGAGGCACAGCAGCCCCCGACAGCAGGGCCAGGAGCACCCACTGAGACACAGAAATCCCCTCTGACATCTTCCACTGAGTTCTCCATGAAAAAACCAAGGGGCTGAAAGCCAAACCCAGGTGCAAAGGCAAACCATGAATTATCATGTTCCACTATAAATAATAAACAGACATTAAAACATGATCAATTTCCAGCCCCTGACATTTGATAATTCTTTAAGTAGAAACAAACATTAATTTTAGTCTCACATTTGTTATTTGTGGTGATTTTTATGGATGTGGTGCTGGTGCACAACAGCCTGGAGCGGGTTCTGCTCCAGCCCAGCACAGCAGGACCTCCGTGACATGGTGACATCCAGAGGGGTCCTTTGTCACCAGCCCTGACACGAGGGACCAGAGGGACCCAGCTCCTCTCCAGGGACAGAGACACTGAGCTGGGGGCCCAGGCACAGCCATCTCCCCAGATTGCCACAGACCCTCTTCTAAGCAGCCCCACCAGGAGCAGGAACAGCTCTCAAGGCTTTGTTTGCTTCCCCCTCCTCAGGGGACTTTTGTTTAGAATTCCCTCTTTCTACACAACAGACCCAAGCTGAAAATCCTAGAAATGCCATATACCATTCCTGGTCCCCTGAGAGGGGAATTTTGGGAGAGGGAGCCCAATGCAGCAACAGAGATTAAAGCATCCCTGTACGTCCCCAGTTCTTGGCACTCAGTTTTGGATTCTCATTACCACGGATTTATTCACATAAACCATTCCTTAAGATTTTTTTCCAAACTTTTTGAAAAGCAGAACAAAGCCCAGTTGATGTCACTCAGCAGCCACACCTCCAGCACAGATGATCTGAAGTCTTGGGATCAAACAGAAAAGTGCCCCCAAGGCAGGAGGAACATGGACAGAGATGCTGCCAACAAAAGGTCTCAAAGGCAGCCAGAAGTTCCCAAATTCCCAACACCCCACCAAAATCCCTTTATATTTTGCTGTCTGGCTCCAGCAAAATCTTTATTTCTAAGCTAAGGCATTGTTTTGGCTTCATCTCAGAAGATCTGTGATGTAAGTGCACATCAGGATCCACCCCACGTTCCCTCATCAGGACGTGGGCTGAGCCTGGATAATTGGAAATTGGAGCCCTTCAGAGAAGGTGCAGCTTCATTTAGCCTCAAAGTCTGCAGCTTAATTGCAATATAAACTCCTTCCCCAATTTTAAAGACAACTGAATT
Organism: Taeniopygia guttata; assembly: GCF_048771995.1. Classification (NCBI taxonomy): domain Eukaryota; kingdom Metazoa; phylum Chordata; class Aves; order Passeriformes; family Estrildidae; genus Taeniopygia; species Taeniopygia guttata. The sequence goes on from NC_133043.1 coordinate 1,752,164, forward strand.
ATAAATTACAATATAGACATAGGCAATCCAGGAATTATTCCAGCTCTGTCTCGAGACTGTAATAAAAATCTGTGTTTTCACTAACTGATATAAGGAGCGGATGAAGATGATGAGGTTTAAATATTTGATATCCACAGGAAGCTGCTGCTGGCACACACGTGTGCTGTGGCACAGCACAGACCAAGAGCCTGAACAAAAACCCATTTCTGCCAGGAAACCTTTATTCAAAGGGGATTTAAGATCCAAGTGCTCTGTGAGGCTGAGTCAGAGCTGCCTGCCTCAGACCTTCAGCGACCTCACCCCATCTTTGATTAGAGACACTCTTGTAGCAATTGTTTATTAATTAACATACCACAGCCGTCGTTTATGCAGTGGCTTGAGTCTCCTCCTCATCCCCAAACCTTGCACACCTCTGGCACTCAGCCCCAGGAAGGTTTCCTTCCTGCTTCTCATCTCCAAGGCCACAAGAAACCCAAAGCCCAGCACATTTTCCCCAGGGCTTTCAGAGGAAGCAACACCCAGTGGTGAATTCTTTCCCTGAAAACCACTCTGACACCTCCTCTGAGACACAGGGTTTGTCTCTACTCTGTCAGTTGTAAACTGTATTTTTATTCTGGCCCAATGAGTGCCCCTGAAATGCAGCTTTATACAAATTATCACTCCCTCTCCCCAGCTGAGAGGAGATAATCTATTTTTCCCATATAAAATCAACACAATGAAAAACCTTAACATTGCTGATGAACCTGGCTAACCCAACACACCTGTGTGGAAGGGCTGGCAGCACCGAGAGGCTTTTTGAACCTCAGCTGATTGCAAACATGCAAAAATGGCCCAGGAAATTGGAGCTGCTGTGATCTTACCCCATTAGTGAGAAGGTGCCATTGGCAGCCCCTCACTGAACACCAGGGAGCCCTGGGAACACCTTCAGGTTAAGAGTTTACACTTCTTACATCCAGACTCCTGTTCTCCTGACCCCTTTCAGGACACACCAACACATATAAAATGCGACTTACTTCTCTATTAAATCCAGCGTGACTCCTGGCACCAGCCTGACACTCTTCTGCATGCAGAACCTGGGGAGAGACAGTAAAACAGAGCACACTAATTGAGTGTTTAATGATGAGACTCTGTGGAGAGGATGCAGGAGGAGGGCTCTTTAATGCACTGTTTCTGTTTTTAAAATGGTGTTTGGGTAGGAAACTTCAGCACAGCGAGATCAGAGCCAAAGGAGGCCCTCAGCATTTGTCACCCCCGTGATTCTGGGGCCATTTCCATCATCAGGTGTCACAACTGGGCCAGTGTAGCTGTCAGGGTGACAAGTGTTCCAGCACAGCGTGGGGGGAAAGGGCTCCCAGCATCCAGCACAGCCTCTGGGGAGCAGCATGCCAGGGCAGGGAGGATTGTGCTGCTGGAATAATGATCAGCCTTGCCTGGGCTTCCCTGGGAGATCTGGCACGGCAGGCAGGGAAGGCAGAAGGAGGGGACGGGAGGAATGCGTCAGGTTCAGACACCTCGGTTGTTTAATTGAAAAAACTGCTGACTCCATTTCCTCAGCCTTACAAATCCCACTACTCCAGGAGCAGCAGCCCTGCAAATGCCGAGTCCTGTCAGCAGAGCCTGGAAAATCCCCAAAGCTGCTAAAGCAGGAGTGTGTGGGAAGGGGGGAGCTGCCTCCCTCCTCCAGCCCTGCCGGGAGCACAGGGCAGCAGTGGGAACCCAGCAAATCCAGCTTGGAATGACTTCCTCTGACAGCTCCACATCCCCAGCCCAGTGCCCCAGCCCGTCAGGAGCCCACTGGCTGCTGTTTAAGGAGGAATCTACCCCCCAGTGCATCTCAGCTGACATTTGCCCTGACTCTGGGGACACCCAGGGCTCAGCTGCCCAGCAATTCATCTCCCACATCTCTCCTCACCAGAGCCATGTCTAAAGGGTTTATCCCCAGATAAAAGGAACAATTACTTCTTAAAAACAAGACATGCAGAGCTCATTTCTGAGATCCTGGGCTCCAGTTTTCCTGTGGCATCCCCTGCCTGAAGGGCATCGGAGCCCAGGACTGGGACAGGCTCTGGAAAGCTCATGGTCCCCAGGCTGTTCTCCTGACGTGTGTGTGTCATCCAGCAGAAAGAGAAGCCATAAAGATCCCAGGAACCTGCAGTGGGATCCCTGTGCAATCTGCTGAAACATAAAATTCTTATGACAGTGCATTACAGAACCACGCAGGGAAATTCCCTCCTAAACAGCACCAGGCAGACTCAGGCTGGCAGAGCCAGGTCCCTGGGATGAGGCTGGAGAGTTTGTGACATCTGCTGTCTCCAAAGTAGGGTGGCCCTGGAAGTGTCCCAGGCCAGCTTTGACAGAACTTGGAGTACCCTGGGATAGTGGAAGGTGTTAATATTCTCAGATTACAGAAGATAAAGGGAAGACCTCAACGATCAGGTTGGATAGGACTTGGAGCACCCTGGGACAGTGGGAGGTGTCCACGGCAGGGGGTGGCACTGGATGGGCTTTCAGGTCCCTCCCAACCCAAACCCAGAAATGCAGGAAATGGTGCTCAGTATCACGGGAATATTTTGAAATCCAGTGTAGTTTGTCTAAACCAATATGGGACAGAGGACTGGCTGAGTTAACCTCAAAATCTCAACCAGAAATGCAAAATAAATACATTAGGGAAAACCCCATAAAACACCTTAAACAGAGCAGCAGCAGGCACAGCTCTGGTCCTTTCCCATTCCCCGCCCCTGCTGCCTGTGCCTTGTGGAGGACAGAGTGCACATCTCAAACTCCCCAGGCTGAGCAGCTCCCCAGCATTCTGCCCCTTGCTGTTTGGGGGTTTTGCAGCCCTTTTCAGGATCCCTACCCCTCTTGTATGGGCCAGACTTCACAGCTGCAATCCCCAAGGCCCAGAAGTCAGCTCAGGCCAGTTCCAGCTGTGTGACTGCAGCTCCTTTGCACCTTCCAGGAGTGATGGCACGCAGGCACATGAGTCAGCCCTGAGCTCAGCTTCCAGGGGAGCTGCCTGTGCTTTGGAGCCCGTGAGGCACCAGGATCTGCGTAAAGCAGGGCTCCAAACACTCCTCAACATCCCTGCCTGCCTCCCGACAGCCAGATCTGTCAGGATTAACAATCCCTGCAGCTTAGCTCCCAATTTGCCTCACCCAGAGCTTTATATAGCTACAGGATCTGTCTGGAACACGTCAGCTCTCAGCAGCCACTACACACAAGGACAATCAGCATCCACACAGCCAAGTCACACTCCAGGGTCCTGGAACTGCAGGCTGGCATCAGGAGTTCCATGCCCTACATCCCAAGGGCTTGGCTGACCTGTGCTTCTTTTCCCAGCATCAATTTCACTTCCCCTGGAATTAGACAGAAGTGGCTGCAGCTGCAGCCCCAGCCGATGAGGGATTTTGTCCTTCAGTGACTTTGCTACAGAGAACAACATGGGATGGATAAACATTATCCAAACTTTCATTTGCCCATAAATCCCTGTATGAAACCTCATTAGAGCGCCAGTCTGGAACTGCACAAATGTTGTATTTCAAAAGCAGTTCCACAGGGTTCTGGGTCAGCTTTAGGAAAAGGGCTGAGATGAAAGAAAAGGGAGGTTTTAACGGCAAAGGTCTCTGTGCTGATTTTTGGTTAACACCTTTAGGACATCAACACAGCTTGGATCAAACTCTCAGAATGAAGCAGAGGTTCTGGTTTTGCATATGTTGTGTTTAACATCAGTAAAAACCAGTGATCCACAGCAGCACTTATTATTTACAGGACTGCATGGATAAAATCACACCTGCAACAATGCCAATCAACTGGGAACACAAAAGGAGCGTAGTCTTCATCAGACAACTAAATCCCTGAGAGTGCAGTGAACACCACACAGTCACTGGGTTGGAAGTGGGAGGAAGTTCTTCACTACCCAGGAGCTCCCATGGCACCCTCCAGCACCAGCCAGCTGAGGCTGAGGTGTTTAAACCCTTCCCCTGAGCAGTTTTACAAACACCTTTCCTATCAAACACCCTGAGACACAGCTCACAGAACCTCCCATACTTGTGCAGGTGTAGCCTGTGGAGAACCTGCCCTGCTCAGCCCCTCAGCCACGCTCCCATGGAGATGAGGAACAGGAAATTCCTGAACAGATCACAGTATCCCCAAAAAACCTTTCTTAGCATATCTAATGAACAAAACCCACCAAAAAACCTCTCCTACAGAACTTCACATACCCAAACCAGAGCCTGGTCACAGGAGCTCACTCAGTTTGTTGCTAATGTGAAACAGAGTTTAAATAACTGTAATTTATTACAAATATCCCCAAAGGGCAGTGAGTAACTCTTGGAGCTCTGGTGACAATTTCTCACCACCACCTGCAGTGTCCGTGGGCTTCTGCCTGTTCAAAGCAAATCCAGCAAATGCCAGCAAAGTATTTCCATTCTGGACCAGGCACAAACTTGAGAGGAGCAGCTGGAAGAGCCTCTGGGAATGGAGCCTCTGAGCTCTGGGGGCTCCACACTCAGGTCCCTGGTGCTGGGTAAAACACTGCTCTTGGAAAACTCCTGCTCTCTGGAGCAGCCTTTTCTAACTTTCTGCCTAATTAACTTGGGCTGTCATTCCAGAACATCTTTCCCTGGTATATCACTCCCTTCCTCTCACTCCAGCACTGTTTACAGCTACTGCATTATTTACAGCAACTGCAATATTTGGAATGTGATTTGTGCAAAGGACAGTTTGCAGAAAGCTGTATTGCACTATGTACCATTCCTGCTCTCTGGGGAAGCAGATATTTCATTCCCAGATCAGTAAACTCCTTAATCTGAGCAAACCTAGATATTGAGCTGGAAACTAAAACGCAATAAGTAGCAGATAACAATATTTTCACCTTTCTAGCTCTCATTAATAAGCTTCTGTCCCCAGTGCCCAGTTCAAAGCCTGCTATTCAATATTGCAGGGCTGCTGTGGGTCAGGAGCAGCATTTGGGTTCCCAAAGCCCTGCTGTGCCCTGGGCAGGGGGGCCTCACTCACCAGCGCAGCGCGATCTTGATGGGGGTGGTGAGGCAGGAGGTGAACAGGTCTGCAGGCAGGTCTGGGATCATGGGCAGCAGCTCGTTGGCCTCACAGGCTGCCAGCTGGATGCAGTTCTTCATGGAGGGGGGCAGAGGCATCTGGGCAAGGGGGTGGTTGGGGTTAATGGCAGCCACCTGTGGAGAACAAGGCAATTCCCCAGGGGGGAGTCAGGGACAGTCAGGAAATATCCCAGAGAGAGCTGCCAGTGCCCCCTGGAGCTCCTGGTGACTGTGGCAGCACCAGCACAGCTTTAACTCATATCTAATTAACAGCACTCAACTAAGTCCAGAGTCAGTCCAGAAATACCCTGTAGACCAAACCTCAGTCTATAAAGTCAAAATGCCCTATAGACCAACATTCCCATTTTCCAAAAGCACAGGTATTCTCCTATTTGAGATTTTGACTAAGGATATGATATTTGAGACTAATAATTCAGGGAGTGAATACCTAAATATTTTTCCCAGCACCTTTCTGAACCAGGTAAACAAAGTAAACTTCAGCCACCAAAGTTTCTTTCCAACATTTTGCATTTTTTTCATTAGGACAAGATACGGTATCAGAGGGTGAGAATCCCTCTGGCAGATTAAAGGAAGAGCAAACTCCTCTGATCTACTAGCAGGGAAATGGGGAACAATTATCCTGATCACTCTGGCAGCCCCTCTGGAGCACCAGTTGCAGCTTTGCTTCACTTTTCATGAATTTGAACAATGAGATAATTTATAATTTTCCAAATGAATTCCCCTCCACGCTCTCATGATGCCGTGAGCACTCTGCTCTGTCTGTTAGCAGGGCTCTGCTTTCTATTCCCCACGAGCAGGAGCCTCAGTCAGGCATCAGAAGTTAATGAAATCTAAGGACAGAATGAAAAGCAGATACATAACCCTGGAAGTATTCTCATAGACAAATTAATGGCGGTGTTAACCTGTGCTGCAAGAGCAGCAATACTAAAGCAGCTGTCCCGTGTAGCCTCACATATTCCATGAGATGAAAAATCCCAGAGAAGATGGAATGGAATGTTTGTTGAAATAAAGACTTTATCACTTGTGCTCATCCTCCTCCCTGGGCTGGACTTGCAGAGGTTTTCCTGCACAAACTCCACCTGAGCAGTGGTTCTGCCTCACAGCAGAGGTCCCCTGGGGCTGCTCCCCTCCACAGCAGCCTCCAAGTCCTTCTGGAGCTCAGCACCAGACAAGGGGAAAAGGAAATTGCTGAAGAAAGCAGGGAAAGGGAAGGTGAAGTCAGACCTGTTCAACCTACTTGGGAGCAGAATGAGAAACCAAAACCAAAGTGCTGAAGAGAGAATTGTATAAACAAAGGAGAAAAGCCCCAGAAATATCCCAGTGGAAGTCCTAGGCTGTTAGGGAAACTTGGGGAAGGATATTCAGATCACCTTCCTCTGACTTCTACTACCAATTCTATTGATCCCTGTCTGGCAGATTCATGTTCTTCCCACTCCACTGACTACGGGAAGTTCCTCATTGTTACAAAATATGGAATTATTTTATGGAAGAGCAGGAATAATGAAATTTTTTGCATATCCCAGGCTATCAGGCTGTCTCCTTCAGTACACTGGAATTTCTACCTGCCAAAGAGCCCCCGCTAAAGCACCTCCAAAAACTGGGATTCCAACGGAAAGGGCTGACAGGCAGGGACACGTAACATCTGTTTGGAGGTTGTATTTGTGACACTCAGTTGCCTGATTAATTAATATTCATTCATTGAAGTTTTGGGGTTTCTAATCCAGTAAGAAGTGAACCTTTACGAATGTCCTTTCCCTGGGAGCTACAGGCAGCAGGGGGGAGGCTGCACAGAACATTCCAACTTCTTCCCTTCCACTTTGCAGTTCAGATTTGCTTCAGTAATTTATTACTGATTCTATTTGCAACCAAAGACAGCTTTTCGCTGGGAACACATTCCACACTCTGCAGAACTGGAACCACCAGGACAATCCCTGTGTGGATCAGGTTTTTGTTGTTTCACATTTTCACGATCACTTCAACAGCACAAAACCACAACTGCATCGAAATACGGCCCCAGATACCCGAGTTTTGCAACCAAAATAATGATGTTTTGTTCACCTTAGCATTCATCTCAGCAGAAAAGACCATTAGGGCCCAAATTAATTCTATTAACATTAACATTTAATTAATGCTTGTATTAAAAATCATTCCAAGTTTAATGGGATAGCAAACTGAACCAGAAAGATCAGAGTGGCAAAGTTATTTGCCAATTAATTTGCCTTCCAACACAGTTTGAAACCTATTTTTCAGTGTATACAGCAAAGCAAGCTTAAACTTCATTTGGGTTCAGTAAAGCCCAGCAGCCTGAGCTCTCACCTCCAGCTCCTGCTCTCTCTGTAGTGCAAATTGCTTGAAGGACTTGACAATCAGGCCGGCGTTGGAGCAGTCGTAGACGAAGATGGAAGGGCTCCCCATCCAGGTCTGCAGGTCGTAGATGGACAGGGGGATGTACTGGGTGTAGTTCTGCAGGAGGAAAACACCACTGCACTCGCCACAGGCCATGGAAGGAGCAGGACCTGAACTGGCTGAGGTAATAAAACACACCCACAAAACCCAACTCTGAAAGCACAAAGTAAAACTTAGATTGGACATGTTAATGAATACAAATCTCACTCAGTATCTACCAATGGTGAGGATGTGAACCCAAGTCAGCACAAGCCACAAGCAGATTTTATTGTGGCATTATTTGAAACACCCAACTCTTAAAAAAAAAAAAAAAAGCCCAAAACTTTGCCAAGAGTTTTCAGTATCAGATATTTAGAGCTCTGATATGTGCTAACAACTCCAAACAGCATTTAATAGTCCAATTTTATCCCAAATTTCTGCAACACTGATAAAGGATGCAAACCAGCTGTCTTTAATTTAACATCAAACATCTTAAACTGAAAACCCCATCAATAAATCAGGATGGATAATTAAGCCCCTGCAGCCCATCAGCACTACCCCGCCTGAGCCTAACGAGATGCTTCATAATTTTATTACAGCTTTAGCTTCTGTGCAACTTTCCAAATTATCCATTAAAATTAAAACCAACAAAGCTGCCTTCAACAGAGTGAGGTGCCCACAGTTCCCTTTCTGTAAATAAGAAGGATCTTGTTCCTTGTCTTCCATCTTAATGAACGCCCCCAAATAACTGGAGGCAAGAGGATAAAAATCAGCCACTTAAAACCAGCTCTGAGGAGCCTATCCTGAACCAAGTGAGCTGAAAATATAAACCACAGATTCCTGCATGCAAAGAGTCACCACCAAACAACCAGTGCCTGCCAACAGGATCTTTTTCAGCTGCAAGCAGAGAGCAACCTGGTGTTCCTCCAACCCTGAGCTCAGCCCAAAATCCTCAGGAAAAGCTGTGATGTTCCTATTAACATCAGCAGGATGATGGATGGGATCGTAACTCTCATTTAAATTCAAGAGACTTAAAATAGCTGTAATAAAACCAGTAAACTTTTTACAAAAATCAAATTTTCAAGGACACGTATCAGCATCCATAAAGACAGGAGGTATCATAAACCATGTGTTATGCAAGGCAGGGAGGGGTAAGGCATTTCCAAACCCAGTTTTGCCCATCTATAACAGTTTGGGTTGTTTCATTAAAATTAATAGGGAAATTTGTTGATGAAAGCCGAAGTTTTAGGGAGCTGGAGCTCTGCAAATCACTGCAGGGTGGGATGAGGCACAAAAAGGCTTTCTTAAGGTCACCACTCACGTGAAGCACATTCCAAGCCCAGAGAGTTCCACATAAAAAAACCTGCTCTGACACATCTCATCAATGACATTTTATGGGCAGGCATTGTTTTACCTTTATATTTCCAAGGCATCTTGCTCCAGCTAAAATGGGATTATAGCTCTGATTAATATGGTGGTATTTCCAAGCAGAAGAATTTTATGTTCCAACTCTACTGTGGGGGTCACATGAAACATCAAATTTGCTAATGATATGTAAATGAGGCAGTTTGAAGCAAGAAGGGGTGTTAAAGCAGAGTGAAAGGGTGATGCTTTGGTGCTGCTGCCACTCTGGGCTGGACACACAGTTTGTTCCCTGGCTTGGGAATTGAAAGTCCCTGCTCCAACACTGCTCCCACCATCCCTCTGTGCCCCTTCCCACAACCACAGCTCAACTGGAAACTGCTGGCGAACAGATTTCATCCCCAGTTGTTTAGAGAACAACTCAGAGATATTTAAAATTTTCAGAGAAGCTCCTCAATATGTCAGATTAAACATGTCTGAAGTTGGAGCATGTTGATTTTTCTCCTTTTGAAGCTGCGTTGAGATTTGCTCAAGAAACAGCAATTAAACTAGAACATGACTCCTTACTGATAGAACAATACCTGCAAAAACAAGAAATCTGTCCCATGTGAATCTGTGAAGAAAATACGTAAACACATCTAGAAAGAGAAAAATTGACAGAAATATACAATAGCCCTTACCAACCAATAAACTGAGTTTCACTGTATTGCTAGCCAATGAAGTTTAACATGGTAGCTCATAAAAGTTCCTTTAAATTTATTACAGATTTAGTTTCTGTGCAACTTCCCAAATTATCCATTAAAATTAAAACCCATGAAGCCGCCTTCAACAAAGTGCCCACAGTTCCCCTTCTGTAAATAAGAAGGATCTTGTTCCTTGTCTCCCATCTTAACGAATGCCCCCAAATAACTTATATTTATAAATATAAACAATGTCAATATAGAATGGGCTTTTCCCTCATGAAGAAACTGAGTCCTGTCTGCTTATTACAAGTGAGGGTGTGAGGCCCTGGCACAGGTGCCCAGAGCAGCTGTGGCTGCCCCTGGATCCCTGGCAGTGTCCAAGGCCAGGTTGGACACTGGGATTCAGACACCCCGGGACAGTGGAAGGTGTCCCTGCCGTGGCAGGGGTGGCACTGGGTGGGCTTTGAGGTCCCTCCAGCCCAGAGCAGTGTGTGACTCAAAGCCAGCTGTGCTCCCCAGAGCCTGGCAGGGCTGTGCCAGCCCAGACCCACCTTGTTGAAGACCCAGATCTCGCCGTTGACCGTGGGCCGGGGCACGCCGTGCCCGTTGTAGTGGAACAGCACGCGCTCCTCCTTGGCGTTGCGGCGCAGCGACGTGCACAGCTTCTTCACCTCGTCCACCGTGGGGTCCAGGCTCTGCTTGTACCTGGCCTGGGCACAGCAGGGGACACAGTCACTGCACACAGTCCCTGCTACTGCTGCCTTCAGTCTGAGCTGTTATATTCCCCAGATTCTGCACTGCGTTGGGAAATAACTCTGAACTCCATAGAAAGTGTCAGCAGCTCTCCTCACAGCTCAGGCACACAGAACAATCCTTTTCCAGCCCAGAACCACCTCAGGCACACAGAACAATCCTTCTCCAGCCCAGAACCAGCTCAGGCACACAGAACAATCCTTTTCCAGCCCCAGAACCAGCTCAGGCACACAGAACAATCCTTTTCCAGCCCAGAACCAGCTCAGGCACACAGAACAATCCTTTTCCAGCCCAGGCACACAGAACAATCCTTTTCCAGATCAGGCACACTGAACAATCCTTTTCCAGCCCCAGAACCAGCTCAGGCACACAGAACAATCCTTTTCCAGCCCAGAATCAAGGACACCGCTGCAGCTCCAGCCTCAGAAAGTGCAAACAGCAGGGATTGAGGAGAGCAAACTGGGAGAATGAGACTGCACAACCTGGAGCTGGACTTGGACAATGAACCCAACAGAACTCATAAAAGTGTGAAAACTCATGACCCATCATCCATCTTGGGTGTAGCCCTGGCCAGGCTCTTGTGCTGCCCAAGGTGAATCCTTTGAGGCCTTTTAATAAATCCCCACTTTAACTCTGTTCCAGGTACCCCCTCCAGGCATCAATTCCAGTGTGGATAGGAACTGGCTGCTTTGGGAAAGAAAACATGAAAAAGTGGCAGTGGGGCTGGATAAACAAAGTGTGTCTGGTGCTGTGTGGGACTCACACACACCAACAGCACAGGCTGGAGGGATCTTAGCACAGCTCCCAGCTCCCACCCAGCTCACTCACTTTTCAATTATTAATATTCAAACAGGCTTAGGAAGGGGAAATCTGTTTCAACATTAGCCAGACTCACAAGTAATCCCTGACTTAATCCTCCAATTCAGATTCTCTACACCTCCAACTGTACAAATTCCCTCTGTTGAAGAGAGAAAATGGTATAGGTCGACACAATTCTCAAGACAAAAGGACACAAAAGGCTCAGAAATTTGACCTTCAAGCAGTTGGGTAAGAAGGGGGAAAAGTGATGGAGAGCCCTTGGAAATTGCCCTTTGCCTTGGGAAAAATGGATGGATTCCCCCTGTGTGCCTGTGGACACCCCGTTACTGCTCCTATGAGCACCGAACTCGGGGCACATTGGAGGATGGAGGAAAAATCAAACTGGCAAAAACCCCAACGCTTCAAACCCCTTTTAGCTTGGCTGAGTTCAAGACACGCAGGTAGGAACTGGTTTGTCACGCTCAAAAGTGCATTTTTTTGAAGTAAGGCCAAATAATAACAGAAAATCTTTCAACTGTCCTTTGAAAGACAAAAGCCTGTCTCTCTCTTCTCCAGAGCTGCAGAGACTGAAACACCAGAATCACAATAAAAACCTTCAATCTGGTGTACTGAAATAAAGACCCAAATTTAAGAGCAGGACAAACACACCCCTCCAAGAGCTGCCATTGGGAGCCTGTTTATAAACCAAACCAAGGCTGCAGAATTTTGGGCTTTTTAGGTTTTTCTTTGTGACAGCCAAAGCTGAGAAAGTCTTAAAATGTCACAGTAAAAGAGGATGAAGGACTTAAATTGTTTATCTGAGAAGCCTGAAGAGCAGATACAGTGCTGCTCAATTAACAGTCAGAGTCTCCAGCCAGCAGGGGAGAGGGAAAAATGAATGGCAGCATTTAATGATGGCAACACCCAAGAAAAGCAAGCAAAAGGAGGAAAAATATGAAGCAAGAAGCAGTGATGTGACACCCTCATCCTTTCTGGGAACCTCAGCACTCAGGAAAGCCAAGAGGCTGCATTAATCTTCCCACAGAGCCCCCCCTCCTCCTCTCTCCACTCAGAGTAGTGATGAAGACACTGATTTGCAAAAATGTACCCCTTAAATCCCAGCCTGGCTGCTGGCAGTTTCACCAGCCACCCAAACCAGAGTGCTGGGGAATTTCAGCCTTTTTTTTTTCACAGGAGAACAGGCTCATTCCATCCCTCCTCACGTCCCTGGAGAATCAATATTAAACACAGCTCGCAGTTAATGGAGGTGGATTCAAACTCTAAAACTCTACAGTCTGTAGATCTCAATTTCCAAACTGCAAACAGATCATTTGGGCCTGGAGAAACACAAGGATGAGGGAATAGAAAGGAGGAGAGGGAGCTGTGAATAAGCACAGTCTGAGCCCAGCTCAGGTCTCAGGTGGGAGTTTTAGCTATGACAAGAACCAGGTACATGAGTAACACACCAGCCCAGGTGATGCCTTTTTTGTCTTTTTCTTTCCTCCCATCCTTATTCCTCTACCTTCCCTGTCAAGGTGCTGATTCCTTCCCCTCCAGCTCCTAGCAGGAGCTTTCCAGCACTAATGAGTGCCAAAGGTAACAGAGCCCAACCAGAACCCGAGAGCTCTGTGGGGCTTCACCTCAGCAGCTCCTGGTGGTGCCACAGCCCAGACTTGGGACTGTTTTCCCCTGTTTTTATCAGCCACTGCCCTGAACACCAGGCTGTCCTCCTGCCTTCCCTCAGGTGCTGCTGACAGGTATTTCCTGCTGCTGTGCTCCCTGTGCCATTACAGCCAGGACACTGCAGCCTTCACCTGGATGGTGCAGCTGGAGCAGCAGAGCTGTCCCAGCCCGGCCAGAGCGCCCTGATGGGGATGGCAGCTGCTCTCCTGTGGGAGTGTGAGCTCCTGATCTCCTCCTGCCTCACTGGAAAGCTCCTGTCCAAAGCAGTAACATGGCCTGATCCAGGAGATTCTCATTATTCTGCTCACACAGGCAAAGTTAAAAGTTTTGCTTGTTTATTGCCACACTTGTGTGTGAAACACACACCAGTCTATCCAGCCTTGTCCCTGTTAACTTGTGACAGGTAGGATGTCCATTTTTAAGACATTTCACCTTTCAGTGTTGGAACTTCAGGACTGATAAAACACTCTACTGACAGATTTGCAGGAAATGGGAGGAGTTTCAATAGAAAGGAGTTCTGGCACCCAGACCAGGAAAAGAAACCAGTCTGGGGGTAGCATCAAGTGGTTTTCCTGTGGACATTTCCCATGTTTAATGCTGAAATGGGAAGTGAGGTGGTGCCACTCTAAGCTGTGGTGCCAATCCTCCCCTGACACCCCACAGAATGACCTCTGAGATTACTGTCTGTTTGTTTCACAAGCGATTTACTTCTTTCAAAGGGAAAATAAACCAGCCAGGTGTTCACTGCCTAGCAGGGCACAGCAGTGACCTCCCCAGCACGAGTCTGTCTAGAGGGGAAAAGCCCCTTCAGTGGAGTCATCAACTCCTACCCCACTGGAATGTCAGGATGCACTGGCTGCAGAAATTCTCCCAGTCCTCTGGATTCTGAGCATCAATTACTGGCTCTGCTTTGGAAACTTCACCTAATTACAGGTTTTCCTTTAATTTTTAATGGGGCCAAGACACACGTGCAGCACTGAGGAGGAGCCCCAGGCAGAGACCCCTTTCCTGAGGAGCCAGGGCTGCAGCAGCTCCGTGGCTGTGCCAAAGGGCTTGGCTGTCACCTGAGCCACCAGAACTGGCTTGTCACCACCTTCCAAACTCAGCTCTGCTCACCCTGCCAGCTGCTGAGTCCAGGAAACTCAGCTCAGGATCAGGTCCCGTGAAAAGGAAGGAATGCAGAGTGCCAGAGGTGACAGAACAGGGGACTGAAGTTGCAGATGTTGCTCAACTCTCAGTGGCAATGAAAGTTCTGGAAGCCAGGCCAGGTTCCCATGACCACTGGCACTGCCCAGCCCAGCAGGCAGGAGGCACTGCTGGAGCTCCACAGTTCTTTCAGCAGGGAGATGGATTTTTTTTCCCTTAAGAAAACACGAGGATAAACCTATTTTCTCATCAAAGCTGTAAAACTCAAATCTTCCTCTTTCATTCTCCTGCAGCCCAAGACCTCAGTGTTTGTTGCAGAAGGACTCCACAAGACTCAGACCACAGTGTGTGTGTGATCCCACGCCAAAACCCCAGCCCCAGCGCAGGGGATACAAAGTGTATGAAAAATGTATGACAAATGTCTCTGCTGGCATCCAGAGCCTCTGCTCTTCACAAGCTGTAACATCATCTATCCTCTTCTCATTCAGCAGAACAAATCCTGAAGTCACTCCCCTTTTATCCCTAAGATACCTTACTGAATGTGTTCCAAATTTATCCACAGAAGAAACTACTCCAACATTCAGTATTTTATACTGAAACTGCCTTTTACACCTCCTTGCAGAAGAAGGATGCTCCTACCCAGAATCTATAATGAGATATAAAAGCTTTATTTGGCTGGAGATTGGGTTTTTTAAAACAGCTTCTGGGTGACAAAGAATCCCAAATGCAAGTGGCACACACAAGGCACTGCATGTGGTGAGTAGAAGAAATAAAACAGAGGCAATTCAGCTGCAGTGTTTGAGGTTCTAATGTTCCCTCTTGAACTGCTGCTCTGGGTGGTCTGTAAGGTCCCCTCCAACCCAATTCCATGATTCCATACCTGCAGGATATGGACAGCCCCTGGGGCTGGAAGGTTTCCTGCCCTGTGGAACCTCTGAGAGCAGGGCTGGGTGGGATTTCCTGGAGGAACCAGTCCCACCCCAGTCACCCCAGTGCAGAACCCATCACCTCCACATCCTGGGCTGTCAGCAAAGCCTCCCCAGGGTGGGTCCCAAACTCTGAGATGCAGCTTTCCCTTATCCTCAGCAATGCTTCTTCCTAATCCAAATCCCAAGGACCAGCCCAGGGTGCAGCTGCCTCTTGGAGCAGATCTGCATCCCAGTCTCCAAAAGCAGAGAAGACATTAAACCTGTGACTTTGCCATGCACACAGCCAGCCTACTCCACACGATTTAATTAAAAGGAATCAAAGCAAGCTAATTATTCCAAGGGAGGGGCTTTTGGAACAATGCCCAAATTGGAAAAACTCCACTATAAGAAGCCTTACAAAGAAGTAAGTGACTAAAACCCAAGAGAAGTGACACCAGCAACTTCCAGGGCAAGGGTGGGCAGGTTCCACACCAGCTCTCCTGGCTGTGTGCACAAACCCACCCCTGTTGTTCATGGGAAATTCAGCCACACTAAGGCAAAGGATAAAACTACCCCAGACAGAGAAGCTTCTCAGATGCTTGAAGACCTGTGAAAGAGGAACACTAAAAACCCTGGATTAAGTTTTCTTTAAAGTGGAGAGAATAAAATTGAATTAATGCATATTCCACTTTATATGAGCAGCTGCCAGTTCGATGCAACGTGTTCCTGAGAGTGTCTGGAACAAAGTGGGGCTCAGACACATAAAACAGGCACATATATGTCAAAAATTCACAGCCAGAATGAACATGTGGTGCACACAGCAAAGCAGCACCATTATATTTTACTTTTTAAATCTCCTGAACACATTGGAGCATCCAAGCAATGCACAGGAACGTGGCCAAAAAGAAAAAGAAAAAAAAAAAGGAAAATCCAAGATAGGACCAGACAATTTTATCAAGCTGAGAACCCTGAGCTGGTGCAGCCATAACCAGTCACTGTGGGTGACACAGTGAGACTCCCCCAGTTCCAACAACCACATCCCATCTCCAGGAACCAAAAAGTATAAACTAAGTTATCTCAAGTATTGAATTACTGAGCATCACCTGTAGATGGTAAAACCCCTCTGAAACCACCTGGGTACCAGGAAAGGGGAAAGCAGGAAAGCAGGAAGAATGACATCATTTTCTAAAGGAATCCAGAGGAAATCCAGGCTGAGCTCTGTGCTGGGCACGTTGGTGGAATAATAAACAAACAGAACCATGAACAAACACTTTGGGGAAGAGCCCATTCAGCATCTCTAATGAGAAGCCAGACTTTTCAAATCAAACTCTTATCTTGTAGAGTTTTCTAAAGAAATCAAAGAGCACAGAGATGAGAGGAAGTATCTTTTTGATATAAACCCATTTGGATTCCCAGAGGATATTTAGCAAGATCTCAACACAGATTTGGAGGAAAGTCCATATATAAAGACTTGCTACTAAAATAGGCAGGTGGAGGAGAATCCCTAATTTTGTGCACGGAGGGAAGTCTCTGGGAAGCTCCAAGAGTATCTGCTTTGCAGGCTGACTTATCCAGCAAAGTCACAAACATCCCTGGCAGGGAGGGGCAGGAACACTGCCTGCTGCTGGCAGGGCTGATCCAGAGGCACTGCAGGCAGCCCCTGCCACGGGGAAGAGGATTTTCAGTGCCACTTGTTCTGTACTCTCCAACTTCCTTTCCCTAACTCCACTGCTACAGGCTTCTCCCAGAGTTTGTCTCCATGTGCTGCCAGGCTGGCCTGTTTCCAGGCCTGCTGAGGGGGAAGCTGTTCTAGTGAAAAACTACAGGCTTCACTCACAAACAAAAATACTTTGTTCTTTGGTTCATCCAAAACGGTGATTAATAACCCAACCCCGCAACTCACCGTGATTTCATTTTAATACTGACTAAACCACAGCTCTTTTCTTGCATCAAAGGAAGATTTAGGATCCTGCATTTACGCTGGTTTGGAGACACATCAAAGGACAGACAAATTTAGAGCTGCACATGAACACTTTTGGGTTTGCACAATTCCACAATAAACATCCCAACCCAGGACCCAGCAGTGCCAGGCAGGATCCCAGCCCAGCCTGCAGAGCCTGTTGTGATAAGCTCAGAGATAACTCAGCCCTGTAAGAAGTGACTCCATTACCCATCAGTCACAAACCCAATCACCTCAAGCCCACACTGATATGGCCACAATAACTCTTGGGTTGGACACATCATGCAAATATAAATTATTCTGAACCATATCCACAGAGTCCAAGCTTCTTAATTTTATATTTTAAAAAAAACCCACCTCTTTTTAGGTATTTTAATTTTAAGCTGTGGGCACATAAAATTACCCTGATGCAAATTCATGAGGATTAGGCCAAGATAATAAAAACTGCATATTTAAGTACAAGGGAGTGTGCTGGAAATCCCAAATTGACGTTAGAGGCAGCAGCTTAACCTGGTTAACACAGGCCAGGAGAAAACATCACTGATGAAATTATTAGTCATTGCTAACTTGAAAAATATTCATTACAGTGAAGACAAACCATAACTTAGAGATGCTTTAATTTAAATACTAAACTAAGCCAAAGGGAGACTCTTGCCAGTCTGAGGCAAGTCCTCTGCAGATATTTGGGTGCATTTCAAACCCCTCTCCATCTCCCCCGTGCTAATTCCCTCTGGAGCAGCCCAAGGCTGCTGGACCTGCTGATACCAGGACAGGAAGGTGGCTGGAGCCAGCTCTGAGTGGGGCACATCCCCTCCTGTGCCTGGAGCCAGCAGTGGGGACTTTACCTTCCCTCTGCAGTCTCTGACCTTGCTTTCAAGTCCAGTGTGAAATGAATTCCAAAGTACCTAATCCTCACAGTGCAGGCTTGGGATCCAATAATGCTTCCAAAAAAAATGCCTCTGAGCAGTTTGTTCATGGGAACTGATGTTGACAGGGAAGACAAAAATCAGGACAACCAGCCTTGAGTTGCTGCTACAGTACATCCACGAGACAGGTGTGTTCCTCAGCAGTTACAAGCTGCTTCACACTGCAGGTTTGTGCCAAAGTTCACAGAAATTCCACCCACCAGCCTCCTGTGTTTGGTACAAATCCTTCCCTCTCTGCTCAAATAACCATTCTGAGAGGGCTGTGTAAATAATTGCTCGCTTTTAAACAAAGGGAATGGCAAAAGAACTCAAATCTGCTTCTCATATGCCAGATCTGCACCCTCAGCCTGGTGACAGCTCAATGGGTCACACCACAAGGCGCCCTAACAGGATTTTAAGTACACCCCAGGTCACATCTTTCAAACCTGCTTAATCAAACAACATCACTCCTAAGCATCAGTGTCAGCTCCATTCCTTCTCCAGAACCTCAGTTTTAAGAGCTCTTTAAAGTTTCAGGCTCTGCATCTTGTTTCTTAAATAGAATCCTGGATCTTACTGGGAGCCCAGTTTAGGCTGCAGGAGTACAAACTGGTAACTTCTCAGACTGGCTGTCTTTATACCCTGGCTTGAGTGCATCGTGCTCCAGGGAGGAGCTGCAAGGCTGGGGCCCTGCAGAGCAAGAACTTCATCTTCTCAATACTAAATAATTGTTTAGTAATTTCAGTTATCCTCTGATTGCAAAGTAATTGCTTAATGAAGCAATTTTCTGATTAAAAACACCTTAATGAGTCAGGAGAAGGAAAGCAAATCATTCCAAGGCTTACGCTTTGCTAATCTCCACAGGAAAGGAGTTCAAACCAAAGCACCTCAGGATTTCCTCATACTGCCTTAGAGAGGAGCAGGAATATAAATAAAAATGTCAATAGTTTCCTCTGTTAATCTCAAGTTTTGCCCAAAACTGGTGGTGTCTGTTAGCAAGAAGCTCCTAAGGCAGCATCCTTTGCATGTGCCAGTCTGCAGCCCTGCATCCCTGCCCAGCAGATCCAGGTGGATTTGTTGGACACAGAGCACCAGGATGCTGCCAAGGGATCTGCAAGAGGCTCCTCCCTGTTCCCCATCCCAGAGATTCTGCACTCCCCACCCAACACAAAAACAAGGTGTTTTTAAATAGGCCACCCAGAGCTGGGTGGTAATTACAGAAACACGTTAATCAGCTTTGCCAGGCAGAGCTGCTTTTCTCTCCAAGAGCCTTTTCCTGTCAGCTCTTCCTTCCCATCTCTGACAAGCCGACATCAATGGTCACAGGCTAACACCCTCAAAAGCACAAACCTTCCTCCCTGCCAGTTCTGGCCCCATTCTGATAACAGAGCACAAACCAAAACAGGCATGAAGAATAAAACATGGGAAATGAAGCTATTGCCAGAAGGAAGGCAAGGGCTTTGAGCAGGAGCTCAGAGTTGCCAGGAGTTCAGATGCTGGGTGATCTCTTTCCTTCCAGCACATCCTGCCCACAGAACTCCAGCCTTGCAGCAGGTGCAAAGACCCACAGGATTTCAGGATTTTCCCACTAAAGTGACTTTGCAAGTCTGTTGGCTTAGCTCCAGAATGCCAGCCCCTGCAGTGCATGGCCAGCTCAGCTCCCAGAACAGCTTAATGCCACTGCCTGCTCTCCGCAGCTTCTGAACACACTTCCACACAGCACTCCATGCCTGCAATATTTTTTTTCCTTTTTGTGACTCACTTTTCCAGGAGAATCTCTGAAAAATCAGTATTAAGTACTCTACTGCTGCAATATCCCAGTTTCCACTTTCAGTGGTGTGTTAAAGATTTATCTTTTTTTTTTTTTTTTTTTTCCTCACTATCAAAAGCATTCAAACATGAGCTGTACCCAGAGCTGCAGCAGGGAGCTCCCCCCTTGCACAGTCAATTCCCAAATGCTCACTCACCCCTGCTCCAGGAGCCCTTCCACGTGCAGCTGCTCCCACCTGGAGAGCCACCAAGGGGAAAACTACAACCACTGACTCCTTTCTCCTAATTTTCTCCATATTCACAAGGCATTAAGGAGTGGGTTCATCCTTTAACACACTTGAAATAGGTGCTTTTCTGGCCCAGAGGTGTTCAGTGAGGCAGGCCCTAGCTGACAGTGACACTCTGACCACAACAGGTTTTTTAGACAGAAGAACAGCAATAATTGGGTTTCACAATTAGACTTGTTGACTCCACTGCTGTGGCAGACTTTTTTGGTTTTTTTCCCCCTGAAAAAAAAACCAAAAAACCCTGCTGGTTTATGCTGAAGACAGTTGATCTTTAACAAGACAGCAAAGGATTGATACAGCAGAATTTTGCAGAGCCTGAAATAGCTGCCAAATTCAAGAGGCTGTTGGGAAACAAAAACCAACAAACATAGTCCTCTAAGGAAAACCTGGTTTTGTTAAACAAGGTCACACCGTCTTTTTGGTTTTTTCCTTCCTATTCATTTTTTTCTTACATGTTCCTACATCTGCAGATATCTCCTACTGGAGACCAAGTACCAGTTTTTCCATGCTCCCCTTTGGAATGCTACAGTATTTCATCTGCAGGAGCAATTAGTATTTGCTGTTGTTTAAAAAAAAAAACCCTACAGAAATAAAGGAAAAGTATGACTCACTGAGAGACCAATAATTAGGTCATGTGTTCAATTAGTTTTCATGCTTAAGTAGTTACTCTTTAGGAAATGCTCCCCCTTTGATGTACAGCAGCAACTTCCCAATTAATTAGGCAGAAAAAAGCAATGAAGGAATGAAACCTCAGACACCGAATCAAAGCCCAGAGATCTCTAATGAGGGGAACAACAGCATCAACAACAGACAACATGCACGAAAAGGTAGAGGCTTTCAATGATCTGCTTCAAGTATCTTGGCTGCACTTCCTTTGAAATTAAGAGAAAACTGTTGGGAAGCAGACTAGAAGAGAGGGAGAAGCAGCCCGTTTGATCAGAAAATCACTGTTTCCGTGAAGGCCTGCCACAAAAGAGATAATTTCTCCATGTTGTGGGAGCTGTGCCCTCAGAGACCATCACTCACTGCTGCAGGCAAGAGGCAGCACACAATGGGTGAGACTGGATCAGAGAGAAATGGGAAACCCCTTTCTTCACAAGCTGCCCAAGGAACAGCAGCAGAACTGCCACGTTCCAGTGCCCAGGCCACCCTCAGCACTCAGCAAGGAGGCTCCAGCTGCTGGCATTCCCAATCACCAGGACTTGCTTTCAACCACCCTTCCCAAAGGCTTCCTAAAAGTTTATTTAATCTTGTCTTCTAGACTTCCCCATCCAGGATTTCTTCCCCCTTCATGGCTCACAGATCTCCCTCACCCCAGGGATGCCCATTCAGGTATAATCCATTCAGCTCTAATGAAATCAGCTCCTTCCAGGAGACAATTAAAACAGCCCAAACTACTCTCTTAGCGAAAAAGAAGGAAGCTGAGAGAAGAAAAAAGGGAGGCAAAACTGTAGCACTTGAATTAAAAAATCAATACAGTAATTGACTTTGTTTTATGTAGGCAAGTGGGTGTAAGAGGAAGGGTTCTTCGGGATGTGATGGTTCAGTCCCTTGGCCTCACTGGTGATGGTTGGTGCAGAGGGGAGTGCTGATGGCAAATCAGTGCTTTGGGGTCAATCTTACAGAGCTACAAACCCCTCACACTCCATTCAGCTACTTCCCAGAGGATGTAATAAACCCCACATTCCACAGAAGAAGTGCCCTTCAGCTGGAAGGTCTCTGTACAGAAGATCCCAGTGCAACAGTTCAGCAGGAGCTCAGAACAGCTGGAGCCATGCAGGAGCTGAGTGTCTGCATCCTTCTCACCTCTCCTAGGAATGGACTGCAGATTTTGGCCTTCCTGGCAGGACTGGGAAAGCTCATCAGAGGATAAAGAGCAGGATTGCAAAAAGCAGCTGGTGCAGGAGTGCCACTGGGATCTGTGCACCAGTGAAATCCCAACAGAAGCAGCAAAATTACTGAGGAAGGAGGAAAACTTCCTGTGAGTGCTCTGGACAGTCTGGAGTTAAAAGGAGAACCTGGCCAAAAGCCAGACCTAACAAAGAGGGAAAAAAATCTATAATTTCATGCAAATTTAATAAGCATATGGCCCAGACTACTTCATAGAAGGGCCTGAATTATGTAAACTGTGCCTTACCCAAGCCCAGCCTTTGGCTCCACGGCACACCCACAAAAATGGAGGCACAGGGCACTGGGCTGGCCTGGGAGGGCTGGGAAGGAGATGTCCAGCAGGAGAACGGGGGAACAAAGCCAGGCAGCAATTCCATCCCTGGCTCATCCCTCAGGTTCTGTACAGGGATCAGTGCCCACACACGGGGTACTTCACACACAGCTCTGACAATTCCAGCCTGGAGGGTGCAGAGAACTCAGAGCCCCAGACAGCAGAACACCTTCATCCTCCCCAGCCAGCCCTGCAGGGCTGCAGCACAGGGCCCAGCTCCACTGACAAACTGGGGCTTGCAGAGCAGTAACTCCTGCTCATAAAAATCCCCATGAGCTCCTGCATCTCCATAGACCATCCCACTGCAGCAGCACTTGCAGCTCACAGTCCAGTACCCGGTTTGCAAAGGCTCCTGACTCTCCAGCTAAGGCTAGTCCCTGCCTTTGCACTGGCACAACATGCAGTGCTGCCTGGAAAACCGAATTTACACACCAACAACAGGGAAATATTTGTTGCTCCCTGCCAGCACAGCAAAGCTGAGCTCTGTCTGGGCACCTGCTACAGGGCTGCACCTCAGCCAGGCAGGGTTCTGCAGGGGTATTCAATGGGGTCAGCAGCTGAGAAATCCCATTTCAACATGATCAATTCCTTATCTAAATATTTCAAATACAGTGCTGCACCTCACACAGGCAGGGGTACTGAATGGGGGTCAGCAGCTGAGAAATCCCATTTCAACATGATCAATACCTTATCTAAATATTTCAAATACAGAGCATGCGAGCAGCCTCCCACAGAAACTCCAATTATTTTATTCTGGGCAATTCTGTCTCCTTTCCTGGTGCTGCCAGCAGCAAGCCCCAGTTCCAGCCAGCCCCTGCAGCCATTCCCTCCATTCCCTCCCCACTGCCCACAGGTTCCCGGAGCAGAGGAGCAGTCCCAGGGAAGTTTCCCCTCTGTCAGGCATTACTGGGTCCTGGGCTCTTCACTTTCCTCCTTCCCTCCTTCCATTCTCAGCTGCTTAAGCAGCCCCTTTGATCCCTGTAATTGAGCCTCTTTCCAGATTACCCTCAGGTTTAACCCCTTCCCTGCCCAGTAAACCTTAAGCCCAAAACCCAAGGGAGAGTTATTGTAGAGCTGTCTCGGTTTTCCTTACACCTTTTCATCAGCATCTCAATTATATCTGCATGGAATTGCAAGAACTCTGTACTTGTTCAGAGAACTCTTTATCAAGACAGATCGAGCCCACAGCTCTGTCATCTCCTACCCTCTCCCTCAGTACAATCTTCATTTGAGAACTGCATGAAATGACTGAATATTGCTTAACTGCAGGATTTTGCAGAGGAAACAACAGCTGAAGTGGTTTCTACTCCCGCAGCACACAAATTTATGTAGCTACACAACAATAAAGCAAAGTCTTAAATTTAATCAGAACAAATACTTCAAGCAATGGCAAGCTGATAAATTATTTAGAAAGGGGCTCAATAAGACCTGGAAGGAAATATCCATCAGCTGTGCAGCCTGGGAGCTTCCAGAAACAAGGAATTTTCATGCTTTACGCCTTGTGCAGTTTTCTTTTAGAAAAGCTGTTTGCATTAAGCAAAAAGGGGGATGTTTGAACAGAAGGACTGGCTGGCAGCGATGGCACAGGACTGGTCACACAGTGGTTACCACTGCCACCATCCAGTGCCAGCAATTAGCACACTTGTGCATTCCCAACAAGGTGCTGATGGCAGCAGCTCCAGCCAGGGAATATCAGCTGTTTCAGAACATTGTTATGATTTGCTCTGTCTTCCAGACTGCCTGGTTTTCCCCAAATTGTCTTCCTTCCATCCACTCCTCAACCATTCTAAGCCCCCAAGAAAGAGACAAAACTGGATGTATTGTATTTATATGAAAGCTCTAGGAAATTCAATAATGTTCCTATTGTTTTATTGCAGATGGCACAGCAACTTCTCTTTATTACTGCAGAAAGCTCCAGAGCCCTGTGGAGTGCAATAAACCAGGACGTGTTTGGCTTTGCAATGTGTCAGGGGCTGTGATTTCCTGCAGGAAACAGGGAACCAGCCCAGCTCTGGGATTGCCTCCACCAGGCCCACGCAGGGAACCTGCTGCTCCTGAGCTGGCCCTCCTCCCCCAGCACAGGGACTCTGCCACAGAGCACAGAAAAAGGGCCATTTTCACCTTTGCTCCAAGATGCTTTTTCTCCTGGTTGATTCCAGGCACTTTTTGAATTTTCTGCTAAATTCTCGGGCTGTTGAGATTTAAAAATTGTCCATGTGCCATGAGGAAACACAAAAAGGAAGTTCTCTTGTGTTAACTGTACACAAATATCTGCCATAAAAGCTCCAAGATGCAAATACCCTTGGAAACCCTTGAGAAAAAAGCCCCAGGCTCGGTGGAGGAGAGGCTCCAGCCCTGGAGCAGTGAGAGCCCAGGCCCCCAGGCAGGGGAGCCCCAGGAAAAGCCAACACTCACCCTGGGCTGCCAGTTCTCATACTGCTTCTGCAGGTTGGCCCCGATGGTCTCCAGAGCTTTCTGAGGCCCCATGGACAGAGGATCTGGGAACAGAACACACAGCAGCATTTTCAGCCCAGCTGCACCACTCAGGTCACTCAGGGACATCTTCATGCAGGTTCCTTTCATTACCAAACTCACTAACACCTTGTTCCTCCTGGAATTTACTCGGGGGCAGCACCCAAAAATTATCCCCAGACTCCTCAGTCCAACAAAAATCCAGTTCCATTACAGACTGCCAAATGTGGAAGATTTCTCTCACTGAGGTGTTAAACACAATCTTGTTTTGAAAGACAGGAGAGGCACTGCATTTATTTCTTTTAATAATGAAATAAGGTTTCTATTGTAAATAATGACTAGAACTCAAATTGGTTAAATATTTGATGACAAACATTTTCTGTTGATGAATGCAAAATCCTGCTTCATTTACTTCCTTTGCTTCCTGCTGCAGAGATTGTGTACCATTTGTAATATTTAAGAAGTTAATTTTATTGCTAGATAATTACCACAATCCATACATAGCAATACAATTCCAGGCCATGTGCTTTATTCAAACACCATGGACATATAATTAAACAATTAACAAGTTTTCTTTAAAAAAAAAAAAAAAAAAAAAAAGCCCTACAAGCTAATATTTTCCTATTTAATATCAATTATTTTAAAAGCACTAAACCAGATCAGTGAAGGGTTTTTTTCCAGTTTTTGCAAATATACTTTTATTAGAAACAAAATGTAATAAATCAGGATGAAAGCAGGATTTTGAGAGTTATTTCTCTTTAATGAATAAAAGCACGTGGAAGGTGCAGCAGGACCTGCCCGTGGCTCTGCTCAGTGGCCATTTGTCACCAAGGGTGACCAGCTGTGACCCCAGCTCAGGTGTGAACAGCAGCAGTTGAACCCCAGAGAGCTCCCCAGACCCTGCACATGTGGCACAAGCATTTCTGCACCCCCACTCCCTGCTCCTGAAACTGATGGCACAAAAACCATCAGATATTTCCCCAATTACCTTTTCCAGAAATTTCAAGTTGGCTGGAAGTGGAAGGAGCACTTGTGTACATAAACAAACTGAAAATTTAATTACAAAACTGCATTCAAAATTCTCTTTGCTAATGATAGGCACTAATGACTTTATTTAAATGACTGCAATGCTCCTCAGCTCGTGTATCAATGAGACATCAGGGCTGTTCTCTGCACTGCTCTCAGGCACCTGCTTATGTCTGCTCAGGGCTTTCATCAGCATTTCCAGGTTAAAAACCTGAGGTGCTGTGATTCACAAAGCAGGTAAGGCAAGGTTAGAAAATCTGCTGGAAGTTTTTAAGGAAATTCTGTTTGTGCAGTGATCAGTTTGTACCTGGGGCTGTCAAAACCCTGAGCTGAGGATTACAGTGCCCAGCGTGGGACGTGCTGGAGGCTGAGCATTCCCAGTTCCTAGATGAAAACCAAATCTGAGAAAGCTTCTGTACACAAGATATTTCCTTCTAATATTACTTCAGAATTGTCTCATCTTAATAATTAAGACTTTTTTTTTTTCCAAAACCAAGGGAACTTTTAATTTCTTCACAAAAAAACCTAGGAATTTAGTGCAATGCTGCATGAAAGTAGCAAACCCAGGTGTTGGAACTGCTGGCAAGACATCCTTGGGAATAATTCCAGGTCTTCTGAATGATTCAAATTAAAACAGCCCTGGAGCAGCCACCTCAAAACACAGCGAGGTGTTTCACAAAGCTCATTGCTCTGCTGGGTGAGGCAGGGAAGGGGGACTGAAAGCTCTGCAGATCCCAGACTCTGAAGGGGTCTCTGCTCAGAGATTTCCTTTAGGTGTTAATAAATCTGAAACAATTACAAGAAAGCAAAGCAGCTCATTAACAGCTGTTTTTCTCCGTGGTATCTCATTTCAGAACACTGCAGGAGAGATGACCCATGGCTGCATTTGGAACTGGACTCTTCATTAACCCAGAGAAAAATCAGATCCCACACTTCCTTCTGCTCGACCCAGTTTCAAGCCCCAGGAATGCAGAGTTTTGGGGTGAACTCTGTGCTGTGCTCAGTGTCTGAGAGCCAGGAGAGCCTGGGGCTCTGGGGACTCACCAATCCAGCACTCCAGGCGGGCACAGGGAGTTGTTTTCACCACGTCTGGGGGGTCCACGCCAACGTTGAGGCACAAAACTAAGGCAACACTTACAGTCTTCATCTGCAAAGACAACAGTACAGCCTTAGAGCAGGGACAGCAACACCCTGGGCTCCAAACTTCACCCTCCCAGAACTTCTGCAGGGCTTTAACCACCCTCTCCTACCTGCTCTTTCACATGGACTATTTTAAGCAAGGCCTGACTGATGAAATTTTTCATATTTTTTATTAGAACAGTACTTAGACTCCATGTTACTATTTTTGTTATTATTTCCAGAGCCCATTCTTCTCTTTCTGAGCATGGAAATGGATACCAATGAACTTCTGCTACTCATCTTAAATTAGCCATTGTCCAACTGAAACACATTATTAAAACATGAGGCAATGCTATTCAGGGCCCCTGACCAATATTATAATGCAATGTGTGATCTCTAATATTGAAACTAAAACAATTACAATGGAAAAACCCCCAAGTGACAAACAAAACTGTGAGAAAAATAAACAAACAAACACACACCAAAACAAACATATTTAGTGCATTTTAAATTTTGTTTTCATCCCGTGTTGGGTTTTCTTGGAGAGCCCTGTAAGGAGGAATCCTGGCATGGCTCCAGCTGCTGCTCCACATTGGCTTATCCCACCCAGGCACCACAAATGTACCCAACCCAAACCCACCCAGCCTCACCTGGGACCCAAATCCTGCATTAAACCAATGACAAACCACCTTGGCCAGCTAAACATACTGCCTGAAAATTATCACTTCACATCCTTACGGGCTTTTTTTCCTAGACTCCCTCATGCCAACACCTAAACCAGAGGAGGAAAACAGAAGCAGTGACGAGGCTCTCAGTGATTCCAGGCATTCAGGGCTTGCCTGCAGCAAGGCCACCCACATCCCCACCTCCCCAGGGTCCTTCATGCAATCCACAACAGTAGGGAAAACAAAATCCCAAAATTCACACTTAGAGGAAACCCTAGAGCCACATTAATGTGTAATTTATAGAGAAACTGGAGCAGCCAGACACCATTCACAGGCTCTACACCAGGACAGAAATCCTGCAGCGTTTCCTCACTCCCATGGCCATGATGGGAACATGGAATAAAAAATCAGCAAGAACTGTGGTTTATGGCTTCATCCCAAACCCTGCTCTGGCTAACAAAGCCTGCAATCCTGTAGGAGTTCCTCATGCCAGGAATCATCCAGGACTCTGCAGCCCAGAGGTGGAAACAGGAGCCTGGGCAGGAATTCCCTGATCAGGATTTGCCCATGGATGGGGTGGAGAGCCCAGAGCTGCAGTTCAGCACTCAGGACACGTGCCTTAGAGCACTTTGTCACCCCCAGGGACATCCCAGAAAAAGCAGAGCCACTGGCAGAACCAGGGGCAGCTGCAAGGTGCAGCCCAGTCCTGCAGACCCGTGACTGCCCTGAGCAGCTCAGAGTGTCATGGACCACCCAAAATCACCGCCCCAAACCACCTGGGCACTGCACAACCCCTGCCCTGCCCTCAGGGACACCTCCCCAGCCAGCCCAGGCACTGCCAGCTCCCCAGGGAAGCCAGGGAGCTACAGGAGGGCATGAACACTGCCAGAACCATCCCACGCTGCCACACACACGCTCAACACCCCAGGAAAACACAGAAAACTACACATAAAATGACTTATTAGACATGGAAACACATAAATCATTCTTGCAAGAGAAAGTATCCTGCCAAGCAATCTTCTCCATCTCATTTATTTATTGTTTCCCATTTGCAGTCTAATACTGACTTATTTTTCAGTAGTTTGCTGGTAATGTCTGATTGGTGGCTTATACTGAACAGGCTGATATTTATTTTTCATTCCCAGGTTCAGAGTTTTAAATAAGTGTTTCTCCTGGAAAACTGACAGCAAACCCATGAGAGGAACAGGAATTGATCCCAGAGACAAATGGGGTGATTTCCCCTCTGCCACCTCCCCTGAAGGATGGAAAGCCTTGCACTCCACACCATTAGCTCTGCTAACAGGAGCACACCCTGAGAGCTACAGCTCATCCCTCTCCCCTCAGATCTCCCTGATTTTTTTTTCTCAATATCCCATCCATCCCTGCCCTCTGGCAGTGGGAAGCCATCCCCTCTGTCCAGGCACTGCAGCCCTTGGAAATTGTCTCTCTCCACGTTTTTTGTCAGCTCCTTCAGGCCCTGCAAGGCCACCCCGAGCTCACCCCAAAGCTTCTCCTGCCCAGGTGAGCGATGCCAGCTGTGCCAGCCTTTCCTCCCAGCAGAGCTGCTCCATCCTCTGCTCATCCTGGAGCCTCTCTGGGCTCCTCCAGCAGCTCCAGCTCCTGCCTGAGCTGGGGCAGCTCTGCAGGTGGGGTCTCACCTGAGGGGCAGAGGGGACAATCCCTGTCCCTGCTGCCCACGCTGGGGCTCAGCCCAGGCTCAGCAAGGGTTTGGGAGGACAATGCATGTGACTGATCAAAAAAAAAAAAAAAAACCAAAAAACAAAAAACCCAAAAAACCCAAAAAAACCCTGAGCCCAAAAAATCCAATAATGCTCTTCCCATTTCTAAACTATTTTGGAACATACCAGAAGTTTCACTGCATATTTAAAGGTTCCTAATACAAGCAGTACGAGGACATTCTCATCTGTCATTAGGACAGTGGAAATCTTCTTTCCCCCATTTCAGGAGTATATCCATCAGAATACATTTCCATGGATTTTTGTTGGAATTTAAAAATGAAGCAAGAGAACATTTGGCAAGTTTGTAGGAAAACCAATATCCAAAACGCTTTGTCAGCAAAGGCTCAAGATCAAACCACAGCAGTTCTTACTGTGGGCTCTGCACTTTGGAGTGTCATTTGTATGTTAAAAAATGGGATACAACTCCCCAGCTTGTACTGCATCCGATTCCAAGTGATTTAATAACGCTGGGTCAGAACCTGCAATACTTAAATGGCAAAACTCACTCAGTCAAAATGCTCTTGCTGAGAAGTGATGGCAGAGAATTCATCCCAAAGGCATCAGAAATGGGACTCGGGGAGCAGAGGGAGCTCTGTGTCTGCTCAGGGGAAAAGCTGCTTATTAAAGCATTTGACACTAAAATTTACATCTTATGCTGAAGGCCTTTTAAAATATTTCTAATTCACCTCATTTCATTTAGAGGCCAAACAGATCTGCAGGTGAGTACAGTGCAATATCTGCAGGTATTTTCAGCTGGGAAAAAACCATTATGTTCTGGGTTTGATAGATAATGTGAAGTTTTATCATCCCAGGGAGCCCACCTGATCCCACTGGAGCATCCCTGGGAGTGACTCCAGGCGAGGCTGAAACCAAGACACCCATTTATTTCAGCCTGAGTGAGAACAGGTTTGGAATTCAGAGTCATAGAACCGCTTTATTTTCTAGTTCAAGTAATACCAAGAACAAATCAGTGCATCTATGAGAAATTTTGCATTTTGTGGTACATCTCAGACTGGATGTTTTAGACCCCATTAATATTTGATTTTTACACTGCAATTTGCAAGCTGAAAACTTTCTGCTTAAACATTACCCAGATGAACACTCAAGTGTTAGAAACCTGACTGGGTTTATGCCAGTGAGTTCAAATTGCTTCTGGGAGTTAATACAAACACAAGATTAAGTCAGCATTAAACATGAAATATATGCAGCTACATTATTTTAGAGAGGATGAAATTATCAGCATTAAACACAGATCCTGGGACAAATTTCCAAATTCCAAAGCCTCGTGTGAGTCTCATTTGAAAACCCTCCCTGGCCAGGAAGCTCAATTTCTTGCTTGTGCAGGAAATTCAATTCCCTCCTTGAAGCCTTTTTTCCCACATTTTTCTCCACTCACATTTACAGATTTAAGAGAAATCTCTTCCCCACCAGGTGTTCCTCAGGTTGGAGACCGGCCATGAAACCTTCCATCAAGGAGGTCCCCAGAAAGAGCAAGGAACAGCAGCATTTAACACGAGGAAACATTGTTCTCCCTCGAGCTCAGTTCACTCTGCAATACCAGAGGTTCCTGTTGGCTCTTTGCCAACCTTCCTTTTTTTTTTTCGGGTCCTGCATCATCCCCGGGGCTCTGGCACCACCTTCCACTGAGGAACAGTGGAAATCAGGCTGAGATCAGTCTGAGATCAGAAAAGACTGAAGGTATTGAACAGGCAAAGCAAGCCCTGACCTCGCACTCCATCCCCCAGCTGCACACAGAAGCAACGCCAGGCTCCTGAAGGAATGATTCCCTCCATACCCCACCTGGACACGACTTTCCCCCACCCAGGGGAACAGAGCTCCTGCTGCCCCTTCAGCTCCACTTACAAGGTAAGGCATCTTAAAAGAAGAGCTTTCAGTTCCAAGGAAATTTTTTTTTTTTTAATGTAAAGTTTAAGATAAATAAATTGTTACGGAAAAAAAAAAAAATCTCCATGTGCTCCTCCACAGCAAGAGAAGCAGTAGAATGCAAAGAACTCCTTCAAGTTAGCATTAATAATTCAACAGCTCTGCAGGTTGTCTCCAGGCATCTGCAGCCCAGTCAGTTCCTGGTGTGCCAGCCTGCTCCAGATTCCTCGATCAACTTCTCCTGAGGGCTTGGTTTCCTCCTCTAACCTCGGAATTCAGCACCACCACTCTGAATTTTCTTCAGGGGTTTATTGTGCCCAGCATGTTCCTGTGCCCAGCAAAGGCAGGTCCCACCCACAGACAGCTCCAGCTCCTCAGAGAGGAACAAAGCCCACTCAGAGCAGCTGCTCTGTGTGACAGCAGTGACATTCATGGACACGCTGTGGCCCAGGGCCCTCAGAGATCCAAGGTGTTACCCACGGTGTTCGAGGTTAAAACTCCAGCCTGGAGCAGGCTGAGCTGTCTGTCACAGCACAGCAGCCAAGCACTGCTTTCCAACCACTCTGGGATGCTCAGAGCCAAAGGGGGGTTTCCTTCCCTGTCAATCACTTTAAAATAATGAAAATAATAGAAAGCAAACATTTTACTCCTATGATCTTTGCTTTCTTTATACAGCCTGCAAAGAGCCGACAGGAGGCGTTTCCCAGATGTCACTCGCAATTTATCTGTGACAGGGGTTTCCTCCTGGCCTGGCTTTGCATTCCTGCAGGCTTCTCCTCCCCACTCCACGGCATTCCCAGGCCTGTCCAGCACTGCCTTTAGGAGGTGCCCGTCTTCCCTGGCACCGACTGACGCAGCTTCAGCTCTTCCCTGCACACTGTTCCTTCCAACCACCCCGACAGCCCCCTCAGATCTCCCGGGAGTCAGGATGCACTCGGAGCGTTTGATCAGAGCCGCCTGTCCTGGAGGAATCCCTGAGCCAAGTGCTCCACATGCCAATGCCTTCCTGAAGCAGGAACCTTCCCCAGCTCCCAAAAGAGACGGGGAAACCACCAGCCCGGCCCATCAGCTCACCTGCAGGGCCGGGCGGTGCTGAGGCACGGAACGCTGGCCCTGCCTGGCCAGGCTCAGCCCCTCCAGCCCTCTGAGCTCCCAGCTCCTCCCTGTGCCTGTGCCATGGGCAGCAGGGCACAAACATCACTGTGCCATGGGCAGCAGGGCACAAACATCACTGTGCCATGGGCAGCAGGGCACAAACATCACTGTGCCATGGGCAGGAGAGGGCACAAACATCACTGTGCCATGGGCAGGAGGGCACAAACATCACTGTGCCACAGGCAGGAGAGCACAAACATCACTGTGCCATGGGCAGCAGGGCACAAACATCACTGTGCCATGGGCAGCAGGGCACAAACATCACTGTGCCATGGGCAGCAGGGCACAAACATCACTGTGCCATGGGCAGCAGGGCACAAACATCACTGTGCCATGGGCAGGAGGGCACAAATCTGGCTGTGCCATGGGCAGGAGGGCACAAACATCACTGTGCCATGGGCAGGAGGGCACAAACATCACTGTGCCATGGGCAGGAGGGCACAAACATCACTGTGCCATGGGCAGGAGGGCACAAACATCACTGTGCCATGGGCAGGAGAGCACAAACCTCACTGTGCCACGGGCAGGAGGGCACAAACATCACTGTGCCACGGGCAGGAGAGAGCACAAAGCTGGCTGTGCCATGGGCAGGAGAGGGCACAAAGCTGGCTGTGCCATGGGCAGGAGGGCACAAACCTCACTGTGCCACAGGCAGGAGAGGGCACAAAGCTGGCTGTGCCATGGGCAGGAGAGGGCACAAAGCTGGCTGTGCCATGGGCAGGAGAGGGCACAAAGCTGGCTGCAGCCTCAGCTCCTCTGCAGGAAACCCGGAACAGCAACACAGGGGTCCATCCACACCTGCAGAGGAGTGGCCTGACCCACCCTGGCTGTTCCCACAGCCTCCTCCCCTGGGCACTGCCCCTGCTCTGCCCAGCACTGCACTAATTACACTAATTACCCTCCACTCCATCCCTACCCAACAAGAGCTGGAGGTCACCCTGTCCCAGTTCAGCAAGATCAGTCAATAAATGCAAACACAGAAATAAAAATCCTGCTGAGGGTGCTGCTGGCAGCCTCTGGGACAAGAAGACCAGAAGGAACCCCCGAGCCTGCCACCCCTCACACCCCACACCACGGCCTGGCACTGCCATTAACACAAACCTGGCCTTGAGTAACTCATTAGCTAATCCACTGAAAGAAGCTAGAGACGAACAGAGGAACCAGAAAACATCAAATGTACCAATGGGTTTATCAGCTCTGGCAGTGCCAGGAAAGCTCCAGTCCCAGAGGGATCCCCTCTGGGCAGGCAGGGGAGAAGGTCAGCACAGCACTGAGCCCTGAGCAGCAGCTCTGAGACAAAGCACAGCCCAGCTCCCCAAAAACCACGGGCCCTGGACACTTCCCTGGGTGTCCTGTGCAGACAGGTAAACTCTGCTCCTCTGAATCAAGCACATCTGGATGCAGCCCTGCTTAAATCTGCATTTCCAGAGAAACCTAATTGTGGATTCCTCTTCTCATAAAAACAGGATTTAATTCTCACTCAGCAAGTTATGAGGCAGCAGGAAAAAAATATGTTGAGGTGAAACTATTACAATCAGCTTTGTTGCTCTCTGCTTATCTTAGAAATCAATATAAATACAGCAAATCTTAATTTAAATATTCCGAATTTAATAGCAACTTGTCAGTAAAACCTGGTGTACTTGGAGCCTTTTTCTTTAAATCAAGTTATATGCTTTAGTTGCTACCGAGGCTGGGAGATTTAATTCAATACACAAAGCATAATTCCAACCCTCTTGTGTTAAAAATATTCTTTAAATAAATAATAGATCAAAGCAGTGTCACTTTGATGGCATATGCAGTCCAGGGAAGGGGGAGAGGAAGGATTAAATGTTTTCAGAGCAGCCCTCATGGAGGAAGGGGCGGGGGACACCAGTGAATTCTCACTTATTTTCTCTATATTTACCACTCATTACTCTGCTGATTTGATTCTCCCCTTATCAGAGCTCTGCCTTCTAAAGAACCTTCAACTTCACATAAACTCTGGGGTTTTTAGAGCAACAAAGCAAGATGAAAAGAAGGGTCATTCCACTCCCAAATGTGTGAATCACTTCCTCTAACTGTAGTAGAGCTCAGATCACTGGATCACTCCCTGTGACTCCTCGATGAATAAGGCAAAATCTGCCACTGCTCGGGGCTTCCACGTTCCCGGGGGGAAATGGCACAGCTTTAGCTGCCCTGGGACTGCAGAGCTTCTCTGGGCTCAGCTTCGAGCACCTCTTCATTCCGAGACAGGCTGGGGTGTTTAATGAACGGGAATGGCCCAGCCCGCCCTGGGAGGAGTTTGTTTCTCAGACTGAAGGCACTGCAACGTTTCCACACTCAGCTCACAGCCAGAGGCACATCCCCTCCAGCCCTCAGGGAACCTCCTGCAGCAGCAGCAGCAGCCCAGAGAGAACAGCACACCTCGGGTCCATCAGCCCTGGCTTGTGGGAAAGGCAGCCAAGAGACAACAGGAGCTGCAGAGAACTGGGGATGGGGCCAGAGGCTCCCCCGGGCCTGCAGGGAAGGAAGAGGCTGAGCTGGAGGGGCACAGGGACACCAGGGGCTGTGGGCACTGACAGGGCTGCAGCAGCACCCTGGGAAAAAAAAAAAAGCAGTTCAGGAACAAAAAGGGGGGAAATCAACATCCCATCAGTTTTCACCCTGATGGCACAGGCTGCCCTCACACCACCACTGCCTCACAGGAAAACCCCACAAACACCAAGCTCCTGGGGTTTTCTCCAGGTGCTCCATTCCCTGGACAAACCTGTCACACCCAGCTGGGCCATGGGAAAACAGCAGCATGAGTGAGCTGCCCTCCCTCCACCTTCTACTCATGGACACGAGGTCAAACCAGATTAGATTTTATGAACTATTTTGCAGGATTAGCCAAACTCGAGCTCACTGGGTGGAAATATTTAGCAGACATCACCCCTGCAGCAATCCAAGCCCCATGCCCTTCCCTCCCCAGCTGAGGTTCTGTGGTTGTTACCTCTCATTAAGCACTCGGGAGACAGCCAGTGACAGCTGAAAAGGGGAATAAAACACAAGACATGACAAACCGCTGCTGAGATTTAAAAGTAATGAGGTTGAGCATTCTCAAATCAGCTGCTCTTTCTCTCTCAGGTGTCTTTACATGCTTTTGGTATCTTCCTATGCACCTGCTCTTAAACAAAAAGTAATTATATACAACAGCAAGTTTGCCCAAAGGATCCCTGATCCAAGTGCCCAGGTACAAACGATACCTGAGCCACACCACTGCCCCTGGTGTGAAGTCATTTGGTTCCAGCTGACAGCAAAAAAAGGACTAAACTGAAAAGTCGAGCTTTGCTTCTATTTTCTTCCTTCACAAGAGTCAGATTCAGCATCTTGCAGAGTGACCCAGGGCCCAGCCCCACCGAGCTCATCCCCAGAGAGCAGCAGCAGCAACAACCACGACATTTCTGGCACAGAGAGTCCCACAGGAGGGAAATGCAGCTCCACGGACTCGGGCAGCAGGAGCTGGGCTGGGATTGCCACTGATGGTGGCAAGCACGTGAAACATTTCACAGCAGCCACAGAGAACCCCTGAGCACCCCCTCAACTTGTGCTGCTGCTGCTGCTGCACAACCTATGATCAGCACAACCAGGGCAAAATCATTCCTGAATTAGAAAGAGGCAACTCTGCAGATCAGGAATGAAGGAACAGGAAGCATCTCAGGAAGGCAGAGGTACCTAAAATAGACCAGCAAGCTCATCACACCTCCACAGTCTCCTGGAGAAAGTCTCCTGTGTGCCAGAACGCTTTGGAGCAGAGCACCCAACGTGGTGCCTGTGCTGCCTTTAAATCACACCCAAAGCGCTCAGTTCAACCCAGCAATGAGCTGCCAAGTCCCACCTGCAGTACACGGTTCAGAACTTCTGAGAAATGTAACCACCACTCTGGGAACACTGAGACTCAGGGACAGCCTGGGCAAAGAGGTCACAGCTTGCAGTTTCAGTAAGTTATTCCATCCTGTTACAAGAGGATCATAAATGTACCGGAAATCTGGTCACCAGAAAAACCCATAAGTACCCAGAAACACAAAGTTATGGGTTTGAGAGCTGGGAGAGCCAGCGAGGCTCCAAGAACAGAACAAGAGCAGATGATGGTCCAGGACATTTCTCAGGTGCTTTGTTTGCTCTTTACTGAGACATTTCAGGCATCCCACAGAGGCAGCAGAGGATCCCAGACTCCCAGCTGGGACGTGTCTCTGTCACTCCCAGTGCTCTCAGGAACACACAACATGTCCCCAGACACCCCAGGAGCTCCTGCTGTAACACAGCCAGAGTTCTGTCTGAAAACCGTGTCCTGCTCCAAAATCCCACAAGCTGTTTGTGCACAGGACACCCTCACTGTACACTGCACACAGCACCCTGCTGGCACAGCAAACCCACCCAGCTCCTGTGCAGCTGCAATTCCTGCACTGCTGCCCCGGGGCTGCCCATGCACCTGCTGCTCCTCCTGACCTTGGGCGCTTCACTGCCTTGCCCAGAACGCACCAAGCTGCATTTAAAGAGCCAAAGTGACGGAGCTGCTCCAAGAGCCCAGGGCTGTGAGCATCGCAGCAGTGCCTCTGAGCCAGCTGCAGGTTTCCTGCCCCAATCCCACAGCACCGGGACACAAACTGTGGTATCCACAGGCAGCGTTTCACCTGACAACAGCTCAGCCCGCTCGGAGCTCCGACTCCTTTTCCACCTGTCCCCCGACTGCTCCTGCTCCAAACCCCACGGTGCCCTGGAGCATTACCCGGTCCTTCATCCTCCAGCTCTGAGCCAAAGACTTGGAGCCTTCGATCTTCTCGCAGTGCCTTTTCTTCATAAAGGCCAGGGGCAAGTTCCAGTCCGTCAGGTCGGACTCATCCTCCTCCCCGAGCCCCAGGAGAGGCGACTGCAGCATCTCAGACTCCATGGGCGGGGAGGCGCGGGGCAGCAGGTGGGCAGCGATGTCCAGCCCGGCACCCAGCGGGGCCGGGGGTCCCTCCGGCCGGAGGGGGAGGCCGGGGCAAGGGCAGCGGGGCTGGCGCTCCCCGGTGCGCGGGTACGGACGGACCCGGGGCACGCAGCGCCTTCACCTGGCGCAGGCAGCGGCCCCGGCCGGGCTCGGGGGCGCGGCCCGGGGAGCACCGAGGGACTGGCGGGGACCGGGCCCGGGGCCTCCCTCGCACCTCTACCCCCGCGGGCCCCGCGCTCCCTGCGGCGGGCACCGCGCCCGGCCCATCGCGGCTCCGTCGCACACCGTCGGGCCGAGGGCGGCTCGGCGAGCTGCGCTGCGGGGGCGGGCGGCGGCGGACGGGACGCGCGTCCCGGGGCGCCGGCGAGCGCGGCTGGGCTCAGCACCGCGGCACGGGGGCGGCCATCTTGCCCGGCCCACAATGCCCCGCGGTACGGGCCGCCGCGCGGGACACGCCGCGCCGCCGTGGTGACGGCGCGTTGCCATGGGGACGGCGCGGCCTGGCGTGGGAATCCCAGAATCCCAAATCCCTGAGGCTGGAAAAGCTCTCCCAGCCCATGGAGTCCCAGCTGTGCCCCGTCCCCACCTCGTCCCCAGCCCAGAGCGCTGAGTGCCACATGCAGGAATTCCCTGGACGCCTGCAGGGATGGGCACTCCAAACCCCCCTGGGCAGCCCCTGCTGAGGCCTGAGCGCCTTTTCCATGGGGAAATGGCTCCTGGTGTCCCTGTGTGGCACTGCTGTCCCTGTTCCCCCTGCGCCGGCAGACCTGAGGAGACTCAGCTCAAACTCAGCCGAAAAGCAATCCCCGATCCGAGCTGCTGGCTGGGAGCAGTGCCAGCCTCACCCCGGCCTGTCCTGGTGCTCCCAACACCGCCAGGCTCAGGTGCCAGCCCAGCCATGCCTGATCTTGGGCTCCACTTCGCTTTCTTTTGTGTGCCCGTTTACTCTGGGGCAAATGAGCAGGAGAGTGGTGAAACGGGGCACAGCCCCCTGCAGATGTGTCTGATGCGTGTTCACTGCACACACCAGGAAAGGCAGGTGAAGCATTATTTCAGGCATAGATCCTCCTTGCCATGCAGCTGAAGGTTAATGGATATCAAATATTGCTGCTAAGGAAGTTCCTCAGTGTTTGCGCCTGGCAATAGTCGAGCCCTGCCACATTCACATTTGTAATGCTTGAATGTGTAAACATTATTTCAAAGTAGAAATGAACGAATATATGTGTGTAATTTGATTTACAGAACCATTAATTTTCATATACTTTCCGTGTGTTTACACTCATGGAATATTTCCAATGCAAGGACCTTTCTTTACAAGAGATTGGGAGATTGGCAAGTGATGTTTCTTGGGGTGGCCAACTTCTGCTTTTTCTTCTTCCCTTTCCTGAGGAACTGATTCATTGCCTCATAGTGCTTTTTGCTGATGGCTGATGATAGCTGCATGATTGTTATCAGAATGAACTGCCTGGCTGCAGAAAATGCTTATGGCCTCGTTTCTGCTAGCCTTTAATGAATTCCTCAACAGCAGCTGCACAAAACAAGAGAAATGCAGAATTCTGGCACGCTTGGGGTGGGACGGCACCTTAAAGAACTTTATTTCCAACCTGCTGCTG
This sequence comes from Taeniopygia guttata, assembly GCF_048771995.1. Taxonomy (NCBI): domain Eukaryota; kingdom Metazoa; phylum Chordata; class Aves; order Passeriformes; family Estrildidae; genus Taeniopygia; species Taeniopygia guttata. The sequence goes on from NC_133043.1 coordinate 1,790,727, forward strand.
TTGCGCTACGACACAAAATAATTCACACATGCACGCTAAGATCAAAAGAGCAAAAGGAAGCAAGTTTGATTTCTGACCTCGCAATACACAGAATTCCGAAAGTGACAGTGGATTCAAGGAAGAAATTGCCACCATTCTCTCCTCCCACAAAAAAGAATGCAAAACAATCATTATTTACATTAAAAATGCATGAGAAACTCCAGTAGAAATATATAAACATCAGAAGGCATAGAAAACTTTTAAAATAACTTTAAAACTTTCAAAAGAACAGGGCGACATGCTGCCATGGAGGGATCAGAAGAAACAACCCCAACAGCGCACCTGAACGAATCCCAGTCCCTGGGGCTGCACAGATGGATCCCCCTAATCCCTCTGGGCAGCGAGGGCCCGGCCTGGCTGAGCGTGCTGCAGAAATCCCTGCGAGGGCACAGCTGGCAGCGGGCACAGCTGGCAGAGGGCACAGCTGGCAGCAGGCACAGCTGGCAGAGCTGCATGTCCCACGCCCTCCCCTCGCCCTGCCCGTCCCCTCTGGGCTGCCTGGGACACTGCCCTGCTCCTCTGGGGTGAGCTGGGCTCCGCTGGCCGGGCTCCAGGGCATGGGGATGGGCACAGGGACAGCAGTGGTGCCTTGGCTGTGGGCACACACAGCACTCCCACAGGATCTCAGCTTGGCCTCTCCACTGCAGGGCTCCCACTGCGGGTTCCACCCTCTCCTCTTCACTCCCAGCACTGCTGGCCAGCCTTCCCTGCTGCCAAAGCTCCGTGCCAGGGCAGAGGTGGTGCCAGTGCTGCCCTCAGGAGCGCCCTTTCCGTGCACAAGCAAGCCTCCAGCCCCAGGTTCTGGAGAGAATAACAGATTAAATGACCCCCTTGCTCCCAGGGAATCCGAGGAGTGGAAGTATCATGTCAGGTAAGGCACCGTGAGTGATGCCCTTAAACCCAAAATGCAGGATTATCTTCCAGAAACACATTTGGACACATTCTCTCACCTGTCACTCTTTTTAATGAAAAATCCTCCTATCTCAGGCTCTGTCGATGTCCTTTGTTTTGCCTTATTCAGCCATCTAATTCTAATTCCACTTTTGGGCAGGAAGAAATACAGATATGGAAAGAAGAATGTTGCTCATAAATATCACGAGAGATCTTATCTTTCGATTTCATTACTCAAACCCCCAGGTCACCAAGTGAGTCAGTTGGATGCAAAGCTCTGTTCTCGGAGCCCCCAGGCCAGCAGCCCACCTTCCCTGAGGCTCTAAGGGCAGGTGCTGGGCTGCAGGTGGCCACCTTCCTTCCCCAGGGCAGCCCCTCAGCCCAGCACTGCCTGTTTGGGGCATTTAGGGGCAAACAAACGAGGTTTGTTTTAACATTTCAGCCGGGGCAGCTTTACAGCCTAAAGACAGTAGGTAAAATATTTATCGGGAAGAATATCTATTTTTAAGCAAGCCGGGTTTCAGCGGTGTTATTTATGCATGTGCGGCGCACAGATTTCCTTCCCTGCTTCCCAGCAGCTGTGAGTCGGGGCTGGGAGCCCGGGGAGGCCGGTGAGAAGGGGCGGGCGGGGTCTGTGCCAAAGCCCATACCATCAAAACATGATTCACACGCTGACTCCCGGCTCGGGAAACCTCCCGGTGACCTCCCCTGCCAGACCGAGCAGCCGCGGCTCTTCCCTCCGGGCTGCAGGGGAGGAATCGTGTCCTCACCCAGGCACCGGTGCTCCCCAGAACCCCGAATCCCTTGCCAGGGGGGTCTGGTGCTGTGTCTCCTCCGCACAGCTGCTCCTGGAGCAGCTCCTGCTGCAGCTCCGCCTTTCCGAGCACAGGCACCGCGGCAGGGATGGAAAGCTGAGGCTTTCCCTGCCCAGACAGGAACCACAGAATCTTCTGGGTTGGAAAAGCACTCAGAGACGATCAAGCCCAACCACTGGCCATGTCCCCAGGTGCCACATCCGCAAGGCCTTTAAATCCCCCCAGGGACGGGGACTCCACCACTGCCCTGGGCAGCTGTGCCAGGGCTGGACAATCCTTTTGGAGCAAGAAATTGTCCCCAATATCCAGCCTGAAGCGCTCCTGGGACAGCCTGAGGCTATTTCCTTTCATCCTGTTGTTCCCTGGGAGCAGAGCCTGAACCCCCCCAGCTGCCCCCTCCTGCCAGGGAGTTTTAGAGAGTGAGGAGGTGCCCCCTGAGCCTCCTCCCACACCCGTTGTTCTGCAGTGCCCCAGCCCCCGATGTGAAGGGATGTGCTCTTCTGAGCACAGTCAAACTGCCTCAAAAATATGGGAGACATAAAAAGGGTGTAAAGTGGCATCTCAGTCAGCAGCACCCGTTGGGAATATGACAGGGATTCATGTTCTCATCTCACGCTGAAAAAGCCAGGATAAATACTAGGTCAAAAATCTCTCCTTGCTCTTTTAATGGAAGAAACACTTTGGCATCAGGTGAAATTTTTCACCAAGGAAGAAAAGAGAGGGAGAAAGGAAAGGTGATGCAGATTTTGGAAGCAGAAGATTTATCTGAGAGTTTTATCTGTTGGCTTTGCCTCCCCTGAGCTATAAAAGGGCGAGTTTCCGGATGAATCAGAGGCTGTAGAGTTTCGTTAATGAGTGCATTTGACATCCTCGGATTCCAGGTAGTACACAAGTTGGAAGTCATTTAGACCGTGAAGCAGCCGCCGCGTTTGACCCCAAAGGCGACTTCAGTTCACCGCAAATGTAAAGATTTCTGTGTTCCCGGCGGCACAGGGGACACTCGAGTGACCCCTCCGCACACGGACAACAATCGGCTGCTTAATGGAGCTGTTTTTCTCATAAAGCCTGAGCGCGGCTGCACTCGATAGTCGGGATGCGATAGATCGGAGGCTTTGGAGGAGCTGTTAATAGAGTTTTCCAGCCCCGACATCCATCTCCGAGCCGCTCATCCGTTATCATTATCTCCCTTTGTCTCCTCCAGGCCGGGCAATTTGCGAGGTGATGGCGCTGTGCGTGTTTAACAGCACGTGGCCGATGTCACCTCGGCAGATATCCTCTGGTTTCCTCATTATAAGCGCAGAAATGTTTCTTTCAACACCAGGTCGCTGTTGTAGATCGGTATCAGCTCTGACAAAACCGCCCCAAAGCACCGGGAGCTCCGCTGGCTCCTCCCGGGGCTGGCAAATGCCTTCAGCCCAAAAGCCTTCAGCTTCTTTTTGCAGCCCACGTTCCCACGGGACAGGCAGGACCTGACATTTCCCTTTGGCTGATAAGAAATAATTCAGTGTTTTACAGGGATTTCTCATCCTGTCCTCACTTGGGGCCTGGGAATCTGGAAGCTGTTTCACGGAGCTGCCTTTGGAAATGCCAGCCCAAAGATGGGGAGGTTGCTTTGGAATCGGAACCAGAACTAGAACAGGTTTGGTCTAATGATCTGTGATAAGAGGGGCAACCACCAAGAGATTGGAATCCCACCAAAAGAGTCCCAGAATGGAGAAATCCAGCCTGGCTCGCCTGTGGAAGGTTAACTAGTAACGTCGGTTTTGACAGAGGAACTCAAAAATCTCCTCCTCCATTTGGGAAATGCAATTACCTGTGGAACCAGCATGGATAGACCATGGAACACATCAGCTGAAACATTATCCAAACCCAGATTCCTGATGCAGAGTGACACCCTGACCACCATGTGTTTCCTAAGTGCTGGTGGGTTTCATGGCCCATGTGTTTGCTGAAACCCTGTGGCTTTGTGAGGCACAGGTGAGCAGCCTGGCTAATTGCAGTGGGATGAACAGCCACACAAACTTCTGTCACTTACCCCGGGGAGGATCCGCCCCACAGGGGAGTAAAGGTTTACACGGTGTATAAATCTAAATAAAAGCTGTATAAACCTAAAGTGTGGATTTCCAGCAGGCTGAGGGCTTCCCATTCCCCTGCTGACGGAACAGGGGGGCTGTGACACAGACAACAGGCGTACTCCACTTCCCCAGCCCCTGCCAGGAGTTCCTGTCCCTGGAAACACTGCAGCAGAGCCAGCAGCTTCTGGATCCACGACTCATTTCTTTTGCATTTCCCAAGCAGAAGAGCCCTAAGAAGGCACAGGATGAGGCGATTCCCCCCAGAGCACCCCTGACAACGTCATCAGTGCACAGCTGGACAGTGCCAGCCCCCAGGAGCGGGGATGGAGTTGCAATTCCAGTGTGAAAAACCATGAACCAAACGTGCTCCCGCCAGGTGTGCAGGAGCCCAGAGCTTTGCCTGACCATGAAGAGCCGTGCTGAGGCTCCCGCTGCCACCCTGAGGGGGTCAGAGCCAGCTGAGCCCCTGCCATCCCCTGCATCTCCAGCTCAGGAAATGCCAGCTGCACAGCAGCCAAAGCATTTCCAGCTTCCCTCAGAGCCTGGAAGCTCCTGGGCCTTTCCAGTCACCCTCAGTCTCTCTGCAGCTTCTGGAGCCTCAACCTTGTACAGGAATTGATGTCCCACAGCCCTGATGCAGCCTTCCTGCAGAGACTCTCAGCACCCTGAGAACCCTTTCCCCACTAAAAGCCACCCTCGAGCTCGGGGTCAGCCCTCACAGCAGCAAGCACAAGGAGTCCCTGTTGCCTTGGTGTGGTTTTCATCATCCTGGCTTTAAAACCTTCTGTGTGTTAACCCCAAACCTTCCAACGTGCATTGGCTCTGGCACCTCAGATCCCCCACCCAGCACCCAGGACCCCACCAAACCTCCCTGTCCCTGCTCCCACTGCTCCCTGTTTGGGAGCAGAGCCAGCTCAGCTCTCTGATCCCTGTCCCCGTGCTTGCACTCCCACCTGTCCCAGCCCAGGCTGGGATCCGTGTGCCCCATATGGACCTTCCAGGCTTGTCCTGCCATAGATCCAACCATCCCTCCCTCCATCCATCCCTCCATCCATCCATCCATCCCTCATCCATCCCTCCATCTATCCATCCATCCATCCATTCCTCATCCATCCATCCATCCATCATCCATCCATCCATCCATCCATCCATCCATCCATCATCCATCCATCATCCATCCATCCATCCATCATCCATCCATCATCCATCCATCATCCATCATCCATCCATCATCCATCCATCCATCCATCCATCCATCCATCATCCATCCATCCATCCATCCATCCATCCATCCATCCATCCATCATCCATCCATCCATCATCCATCCATCCATTCCTCATCCATCCATCCATCATCCATCCATCATCCATCCATCCATCCATCATCCATCCATCCATCCATCCATCCATCCATCCATCCATCCATCCATCCATCCATCCCAAAGCTGCCCATGGAGGCATTCCCAGGCCCCACAGATGTGTTTGGGGTTTGTGTGACGGGTTCATGCAGGAGGGGGGTACCAGGGAGCCCCGGCTGCAGCAGGGACGGAGCACTGACCACATGCCACTGACCACAGCCCTGCTCCTCACCCCTCTGCATTGCTTCAGGAGAGGAGGCAGAGGCTTCAGGGGTGAAGATGATCCTGGGGAGAAGGGAGGGGTGAGGGGAAGCTGTTTAAATATTTCGTTTTTATTTCTCATTATCCTACTCTGATTTGATTGGTAACAAACTAATTTCCCCGAGTCCAGACTGTTTGCCCGTGGTGCTGATTGCTGAGGGATTTCTCCCTGCCCTTATCTTGCTGCCACGAGGCTTTTGCTCTATTTTCTCTCCCCCTCAGCTGAGGATGGAGCTCTGGGGGCGCCCGGTGTGCAGCCTGGGTCGCCCCAGCACAGCACAGCAACAGAACACGACAGAGGGCGTGGGAGAAAAGGAGCAAAAGACTGCAAAATAATAAATAATCATGGAAAAAACTAGGGCACAGCAGTGTCACCGGCTTTTGATGTTTCCCTCTCATCCTGCCCTGCCTCTTCTCCCACAAAAAGGGAACACTGCAAGGTGGGAAGAAGCTCCAGAGCAACAGGGACACAGAGCTGTGTCTGTTCAGAAGCACCAGAAGGATTACAGATAAATATTGAAGCTATCAAAGAAGCTTAAAGGATTTAGGAACCCACTCCCCATTATTATCCTCACTGGGGGAGGGGAAGTGATCTCTGCAGCCCTACAGCAAACACCAGAACCGTGCTGACTTCTGAAAGCCCCCGCCCCGGCTGCAAATTCCCCCTCGTTTGCTGGACGGGAGAAGTGGCCAGTGAGGGGTGTGTAGCTCACGGAGGCACCGTTTGTCACCGGCGGGTGCTGCGGGGAGCCGAGCCCGGTGACACCCCAGAGCACCCCCGGGGCAGAGCGGGGAGCAGGGCCAGTCCCGGAGCAGCACTGGGTGGGATCCATCCCTCAGCTTTCCCTCGCTGTCTGTACTGCAGGGAAATCCAGACAGCGCTGAAAAACCACCGGAGGATGGTCTGGGAGGAAAAGCTGGCGGCTCTTGTGACGTGCGTGTGTGCAGACAGGGGGGAATTCCTGCACAAATCAATTCCGAGGCGGGTGTGGGGTGTGGGGAGCTGCCTCCATTCAGCTCCGCTGCCGAGGCGTCACCGCAAACCTCATCACCCACCCAAACACGGCACGGCCCCGCTCCGCCGCCTCCCGGCGCCGCTGCCGGCCGCAGAAAGCTCCGTTCTCACCGGAGAGGGGTGGCGGGCACGGCTGCCCCGGGCACAGCAGCGTCCTGCCCCGGGGCTCCCGGCTCCGGCCCCGGTACCCCGCACACCCCCGGGCATCGCCCTCCGCGCCCCAAAGCCGCCCCGGGGATGGGCTCAGGCCGCTCTGGGCAGGCTCAGGCACAGCTTCAAGCTTCACTCCCTGCTCAAAAAGGGGGACAGGAACCCAACGGGACCCGGCCCAGCTCCCCCTGCTCCAGCCCAGCCCTCCCTCCCCGCCCCAGGCCCCTCTGCAGCCCCCCTGCAATTCTGGCTGCTGCCAGCTCAGTCCTCCAGCACCCGGAATGGTTTCTCTGCTACACTTTTAAGGGGATGCTGCAGTTTTAAACCATAAATTAAATTTTTAATGAAACTTCATAACTGTTGTACCCAAATGTAATGTAATATTGATAGGAACTGTGCATCCAGCTAGCATGAGACTGCCCTAGAAAGCTTTTTAGGATGTTATGCAATACAGAGCTAAATTAATTATTTGTAATGAAAGGATCTGTGTCCCTATAGCATCACAGAGACCTACTGGTACAGAGACCACACTCCCGAGCCTCACTGAGTGTAAATGGCAGGCAATTTAGGAGGAGACTGGTTTGTGAGATGGGAACAATGAAAGCAAGGGAAGGGAAAAAGGGAAGAGAGTGAATGTGCGAGAGAGGGAAAGAGAGAGGGAGAGAAACAGAGAGGGGGAGAGATCTGCAAAGAAAGACTGCAGCAAAATGCAGCAAAATTCCCAACTCCTGTCCAGAGTGTGTCTGTCACAGAAGGGAATACTCCGTCTCACACACGGTGTCTGCACTGGCTGCACCCCGTGCCTCAGCTGCTCTAGTGACAGCTGCACCCTTTAGAAGGCACCAAAAACCCCCATTTTGCATATACAGCATTGTCAACAGAACCATGGAGCAGCTGGGGGCTGCTTCCCTGTGCCTGGTCCAGCTGCAGAAGGAAAAGGCTTTGGAGGTGATATTGCCCCCCTCACATCTGGGCTCTGCCCAGCCAGTGGTGCTGTGTCCAGAGACCCTGTCCTTGCCACAGTTTCCCCAAGAACAAGTACTTCTATTAAAAAAAAGACAAAATAACCTGTCATCTGTGCCCTGTCCGGCTTTGAGCCTGCTGGGGATGGGGGTGTGGGGCTGGGGATGTGGCTGGAGGGGAAAGTCCTTCAGGAGCCTCAGTGACAACACGGGCACCAGCAGCAGCTCCATGCCCAGACAAAGGGAGCTGAGCTTCTGGCAGTGTAGCCATTGCTGTTTCCCATTTCAAGCTGCCTTCATCCCATAATGGATCGCATCGTTCCCACTCCGCAGAGGAGACTTAAATGCGGAATCAGCATCACCCCACAGGAGATGGTTTATGTACGGCAGGCTGCACAAGCAGGAGAGAAAGCTTCCACTGCCTGCTCCCTGGGGCTCCAGCTCCTGGGATTAGAGAGATTTGTCCACTTTAAAAAACTGTCCTCTCTGCATTCGTGATTCTGCTGCTCCCACACAGAGGTTAGTGTGGAGCAGACGGGAGATTGACACCCTCACCTCCACATGGGCAGAGGCCACGCTGCCGGCAGCACCCTGGGCTGTCCTAAACCATCCTCGTCCATCAGCAGTACAAATGTGCCTGCTGGCTCCTGTTCAGAGCGAAATCATCTGCGAGGGTCCTTGAGAGCTGTGCTCAGCTCTTTTCAGCTACAGAGCCATAAATCAGCTGCTACCGAGCGCTTGGGAAGAGGCAAGAGAAGAGTTAAAAATAGGGGCTCCATTACTCCATTACAGCCACACAGCTCCTAAATCTACAGAAGCAATAACAGATCCTACTGCATGATTCAGTGATTCTGGGAAAGCTGAAATCCTGATCATGTTTTCCGGTTCTTTCTTTGCATTAGGAGCCACGGGGGTTATTTTGCTTATCTCTTGTAGAGCAGCTTTGTTGTTTTTTCCCATCCAGGCATTTCCTGGTCTCCATCACCATAGCATCCGAGTGTTTATTTTATTGCATTTGTCACCTTGGTCTCATCTCCGCATAATGTGCTATGGATGACAAAAGATTGCGAGGGAAATTGGTTCAGTGACACGCTCAGCTCTGTCAATGCTGTGCAGATGTGAGCAGGAGTGGGACCCGACTCCGCTGCCTCTCACACTGGTTTACACTGGTGTAATTCTATTGCCTGCAGTAACATTATTTTTGGGTTGTGTTCCTGCCTGTGGCAGAAGGATTAGACCTGCAGTCTTGCCAGCTTTTCCTTTTGCCAAAAAACCCCAAACCCAACCAGCACAGAAGGGAGATTGCTCTGCCCAGCAAACCCCAGGGGGTCTGTCCCCTCCTTTTCCCCGTCCCCCCCCCACTCCTGCTGCACTGGAACACTGCTCAGCACAGAGAGCAGCAGCAGGGACAGTAACCAGGGCGATAAACCAGAAGGAAGAGTCTGCTGGAAATGCAGATTTCCCCCCCCAGATTTCCTGCAGGAAAGCACAACATCCCAGATGGGAGCAGTGTCAGAGGTGTGGGCAGCTCTGCAGGTGAGCAGCACCACAGGTAGCTCTGAACCACAGGGGCACGACCAGCAGGGAGACCCAGGAACCTCTGGAAGGCTCCAAAGGACACCCAGGTCTCTTCAGACACCACGAACACAGGGAAAGGTCAGATGCACGCTGATGAAAGCACTACAGGATGCCCATGAAGGTACCCCAGAGGTGCTGATCACCTTGGCACAGCTTCTGACCTCTCTGCCACTTTGGTCAGCACTGCCCTGGGTCCCCTGGGCTGGCACAAAGGCACAGCAGAGCATCAGAGGGTTTGCCAGCCTGCCATCCTGCTCCTGCTGAGAACCCCAGGCCCCTGGTTTGGCCATGAAATGCTGCTTTAACTGTACCAGAGCAGGGCTGGATGGGGAAAGAGGCTCCCAAGGGCAGCTGAGCTGCCTTTGAGGAGGAAACTCTCCCTGCCACTTCAGTGTGGCACAAACCTCCTGGAAAGGCATCAAGCCAGTCACAGGCACCACTGAGAGCAGCTCAGGGAGCTCCAGCCCCAGCCAGGGCTCCTCAGGTCTGCTCCAGACAGATCAAAGGGGAAAGAGCCATGGAGTCGTTGTGTTTTATATTCTGCAGATCTATGGGCTGAAAACCTTTGTATTTTATTGACCCACTTCACTAATCAAAATTAATTGCTTCATATTTCACAGGATAACTTGGCATTATGTAAATACTCCAGCCATATGTGCTGCTGCAGTGCTGAGCTGAGCTAAGGGCCACGGTCCCCATTACCCCTGCAGGCTCTTCTCCAGGTCAGGAGTTTCCTATCACAACACAACACCCCAGGAGCAGACAAGGATAAAGTCAACAGGCAGGAGAGGCTCAGGGAGCTGGGACAAATCCGTTTGTGCTCAGGTGTCCTGGCCAAGGGCAGGGGACACTGCCGGCTGAATGAGAATCGGCCTCGGCTGAAGTGCTGAAGATGAGAAAAGTGACAGCTCCAACAGCCACGAGCTATTGCCACCAAGGACAGATCCAGACATTACCTGCAAGGTTCTTTCACTGATTAATAAAGAAGCAAAAAAACTTCTCCCCTGCAGCCCGAGTGGGGCTGGGCACCGGCACCAGTGGGAGCAGCTGCCCCGGGACACGCAGTGACCGGGGCCCGTCCGTGCTCCCCCCGGGCCGGCAGCCCCACAGCTCCCCCGTGTCCTCCCCGCAGATCCCCGGGGCTTCCCTGCCCCACGCGGCACCGACCCACGGGGCTGGCCCGGCACGGACACGCAGGGGGCACCCACGGGGCACCCACGGCCCTGCAGCTGCCACCACACACACCCTGCATGCACCTCTGTGTGCACACCCCGCACACAGCCGCGTGTACACGCACAGCCTGCACACCCACCCTGCACACCCACCCCGCACACCCACCCCACACACCCACCCTGCACACCCACCCCGCACACCCACCCCGCACACCCACCCCGAACACCCACCCCACAGCCCCTCCCTGCACGGGCTCCTCTGCCCACGCGCCGCCCACGGACACACGGCCACAGACGGACACACAGACACTGACGGACACATGGCCACAGATGGACACACACAGACATAGACGGACACACACAGACACAGAAGGACACACACAGACACAGAAGGACACGCGGCCACAGACGGACACACGGCCACAGACGGACACACACAGACATAGAGGGACACACACGGACATAGACGGACACACGGCCACAGACGGACACAGACAGCCACAGACGGACACACGGCCACAGACGGACACACATGGCCACAGACGGACACACACAGACACAGACGGACACACACAGACACAGATGGACACACACAGACATAGACGGACACACACAGACACGGACACACAGCCACAGACAGACACACACAGACACAGACGGACACACGGCCACAGACGGACACACACGGCCACAGACGGACACACAGACACGGACACACGGCCACAGACGGACACACGGCCACAGACGGACACACACAGACGGACACACACAGACATAGACGGACACACACAGACACAGACGGACACACAGACACAGACGGACACACGGCCACAGACGGACACACACAGACATAGACGGACACACAGACACACAGACGGACACAGACGGCCACAGACAGACACACACGGCCACAGACGGACACACGGCCACAGACGGACACAGACGGACACACAGACACAGACGGACACACGGCCACAGACAGACAGACACAGACACGGACACACGGCCACAGACGGACACAGACGGACACACAGACACAGACGGACACACGGCCACAGACAGACAGACACAGACACGGACACACGGCCACAGACGGACACACGGCCGCGCTCTCACGCTCACAGCATCACCTCCGCACGCTCTCGCACTCACTCACGCCGCGCTCCCACGCGGGGCCCCCCCGCCGCGGGCCGGGATTCCGCGCTCCGTGACGCCCCGCGCGGCCCCGCCCGGCCGCGATAAAAGCGGCGGCGCCGCAGCGGAGCCGGAGCCGGAGCCGGAGCCGGCCCGGAGCGAGCGGAGCCGAGCGGAGCCGAGCGGAGCCATGGCCGCGGGGCCGCCCGGCAGCCGCCGCCTCCTGCCGCTGCTGCTGCTGCTGGGGCCGGCGCTGGGGCCGGCGCTCGGCCAGGGCCTGGGGCAGACGCGCTTCATCTGCACCTCGGTGCCGCTGGACGGCGACGTGTGCGCCGCCTCGGCGCTGGGCACCGGCTCGGCCGAGGAGCTGAAGGGCACCGTGCTGCAGCTGCGGGAGACGGTGCTGCAGCAGAAGGAGACCATCATGAACCAGAAGGAGACGATCCGCGAGCTCACGGCCAAGCTGGGCCGCTGCGAGAGCCAGAGCGTGCTGGAGCTGCCCGGCGAGGGAAAGGGCAGGAAGGGCTTTTCCAAGAACACCATGGGAGACCTGTCGCGGCCGGCCGCCGCCGAGACCCTCAGCCAGCTGGGGCAGACGCTGCAGTCCCTGAAAACCCGGTTGGAGAACCTAGAGGTACGCGAGGAGAGCCGCACAGCCGGGCACCGGGAGCCGCGGGGACCGGGGCGCCCGCGCATCCCAGCGCGGGGAGCGCGGAGCCGGGCACCGGGCAACCCGCGGAGCCGGGCACCGGGAGCCGCCTCCCGGTGGTAACAGCCCGCTCCTCTGCTCGCCCCTTGCAGCAGTTCAGCAGGATGAACTCCTCCAGCCAGACCAACAGCCTGAAGGACATCCTGCAGAACAAGATCGATGACCTGGAGAAGCAGGTGCTGTCGCGGGTGAACAGCCTGGAGGAGGGCAAGCTCAGCCCCCGCAACGAGTCCGAGGAGCGCGGCAAGATCGAGAGCACCCTCACCTCGCTGCACCAGCGCATCAGCGACCTGGAGAAAGGTACCGGGCGCTGCCCACCCCCGCCCGCCCGCGGGACCCCCGGGCCGGCTCCCGGAGCTTCCCCGCCGCTGGGGACCGGGCGCTGCCGGATGATGCGGAGCCGCTCCCGCGGGCGGATCTGCCGAGCCCGTCCCGTTGCCCTCCCCGGGAGCGGTCCCTCTCCCCCTGCTTGGCTTTCCCTGTGGCAGGGGTCGGGACTGGCTGATCGTTAAGGTCCCTCCCTACCCAAACCCTTGCTCGGTGCTTCCTGAGGCGGCCGGTGCCCGCGGGCTCCGCACCGGGGGTGCTCCGGGCGCTGCCGGTCCGGGGATTAGGGAGCCGCGCGGCGCCGGAGGGATTTGCTCCTCGCTGCCATCTCAAGGCCCGTTACATAACGGGGTGGGGAGGGGGGGAACCCCAAAGGGACAGGAAGGGGGCCCGGCAGGAGCCCACCGCCCCCGCGCTCCCACAGGCCAGAAGGACAACCGGCCCCCGGACAGGTTCCAGCTCACCTTCCCCCTGCGCACCAACTACATGTACGCCAAGGTGAAGAAGAGCCTGCCCGAGATGTACGCCTTCAGCATCTGCATGTGGATCAAATCCAGCGCCTCCCCCGGCATGGGCACCCCCTTCTCCTATGCTGTGCCCGGGCAGGCCAACGAGCTGGTGCTCATCGAGTGGGGCAACAACCCCATGGAGATCCTCATCAACGACAAGGTACAGCCCCGGGGCGTGGGGAGGGTGCTGGGCTGGGGGGGCAGCGTGGGGGACCCCCGCGTGCACCACCCTGACCCGCTGCCCGCAGGTGGCCAAGCTGCCCTTTGCCATCAACGACGGCAAGTGGCACCACATCTGTGTCACCTGGACCACGCGGGACGGCGTGTGGGAAGCCTACCAGGACGGCACCCAGACGGGCAACGGCGAGAACCTGGCCCCCTACCACCCCATCAAGCCGCAGGGCGTCCTGGTGCTGGGCCAGGAGCAGGTAAGGGCGGGGGCAGCCGCGGGGTCCCTGCCGGGCCGGTGCCCGCGAGGGGACGGACGGGGCCACCCGGCCCCGGTGCCCCGGTGACCGCGGCTCCTCCGCAGGACACGCTGGGCGGAGGTTTCGATGCCACGCAGGCCTTCGTGGGGGAGCTGGCCCACTTCAACGTGTGGGACCGCAAGCTGAGCCCGGGGGAGGTGTACGGCCTGGCCACCTGCAGCTCCAAGGCACTCGCGGGCAACGTCATCGCCTGGGCCGAGGCCAACATCGACATCTACGGCGGGGCCACCAAGTGGACTTTCGAGGCCTGTCGCCAGCTCAACTAGGGCCACGGACAAGCGAGAGAAACCTCCTCAGCGGGTTCTTTTATTTATTTTTTTTTCCTCCTTTTTTTGCGCAAAAACAACCGAGAACGAAGCCACCCGACTCGTCCCGGGAGCAGGGATGCCCCGGCAGCGGGGCGCCCGCCCCCGGAGCCCCACGACCCTCCGGTTTCTGTCTTGCCAACGTCCTTCAACGCCTGCGTGCCTTGGCCTGGCGCGGCTGCGCCTCCCCGCCGCCCCCCGGCCCGGCCCCCGCTTCGCCGCCGCTTTCCTCGGGCACCGGCGCCTGAAAAGGCTGCGGGGCCCGGCCCAGAGCCCCCTCGGGGCTCCTCTCTGACCCCCCCGGGAGGGTGGTGCCTCCAGAGCTGGGGGAGAGTTCCAACATGCCGCCCCAGCTGCGCTCCACACCCCGGGGCTGCGACAGCGGCTGGCACTCCCGGGAGGGGCGACCCCTCCGTTCGCAGCCCCGGGAGGAGCCGCCCCCCTTCCCCGGGGAGCCCCGCGCCCCTCCCCGGCCGGCGCTGCTCCCGAGCACCACAGCCATAGCCCCGGGCTGCGGCGGGCACCGGGGCGGGACCCCCGGCGGGACCCCCCGGCCCCGCTCCCCGACCTGCCGCACTCAGGTACCCCCGGCCCCGCCGCCTGCAGCCCCCCGAGGCTCCTACGCGCCGTAGCTGGTGACAAATAGCCTTTACCGTCCCCTCCAGTCCAGCTCCCACTGACAGGTCTGAAGCCTTTCTGCTTTTGATAATACACTCTCTTGTTTCTCTTACTGTAAAGGGAAGTTTATTACCAATAAAAAAAAAAGGGTATTTTTATGAAGATAAGAAAAAAAAATATATAGAATTATCAGCGCTCCCTGAGGAAAAAAAAATAGTGCTTTGAGATTCTGCAGGATAAAAAGAGATAAAGAAGCGTATTTTGAGATAATAGATGCATTTTGTATGGTTTCCTTTTCTAAACTCCTGATTTTTACGACAGATTGCACTCCCCAGCCCCCCTCCTGCCCCCCAGGGCAGCCCTGGGCGGCAGTGGAGGATGAGGCAGAGAATTCACCCGGGGCTCCAGAGCCTCACGACCAACTCCAAAGATGCGGCAAAGAGACGGGCGGAGCGGAGGGGTCCGGCGGGGCCGGGAGCTGCCCCCGCCCGGGGAGCGGAGCCCGGAGCCCGCCCCGCCTCGGCTGCTCCGCGGAGCCGGCGCAGGCAGCAGCACCCCCAGAGCGAGACCCCGCGCACGGCTCAGGGCTGCGGATCCTCAGCCGTGCTCTTGGTGCAAGCAGAAAAACCCCGAACCATCGAGAGTTAATTTCAGTTCCTTCCAAGCCCCCGTTCACGTCGGCGAGCACAGGCACAACCTGCTGAGAACAACAACGAGACCATGGCACGGGTTTCACCTCCAGCCCCAGGTGCGTTGGATTTGCCAAAAAACCACGAAAGGGTGTGATGTCAACGCAGTGTACATAGTGTACAGTAGGGGAGAGAATTAATGTATCTTAATTTGTCATTATTTTGCTAACCAAAGCTGTACATTTTTCCTACTCCTGGCTCTGTCTCCTTTGGGATTTGAAGGGGTTCTGACACCCCACGCATTCGGCCCGCATCGGCAGTTCTGACAATGCACTGTTTCTACGGATTCTCATGCTTTTTCCATTTTATTGCTGGGATTACATGAATTGTTGACTTTATTTTTACACAATAAAGCGTGAAGAAAGACACCGGCTTCTCTCACGTGTGTCTGTTCCCTGAGCAGCCAGTGCTCAGCAGCTTGTCTTTTTCCACAGGAAGGTTTTGTGCCTGCATGAAGCAGAAATTTCTGCCCAGTTGCTCTTGGAGCTGGCTCAGGCACTCCCTGAGCCTCTCTGCCAGGCTGTCTCCTTCTCCTGTACCCTCAAACCACATCTTTCCCTGCTTTATGTAACACGCCACACAAACTGATGTATTTTTTCCTCAAGCCACTGGCTGGAAGCTCTTTCTGGGTCCTGCCAGGCTGGTGCAGGGGACAGTGGCACCCCGGGGCTCTGCAGGAGATGCTCCCGGTGCGGGCACCACGACAAATCCCGGGACCGGCCGTCTCAGCTCCCGGGGGCTGGGGATGGCCACGGGGAGCGACACGGCAGGGGACACGGGGAGGGACACGGCAGGGGACACGGGGAGGGACAGTGCAATGGCCACGGGGAGGGACAGAGCAATGGCCACGGGGAGGGACAGAGCAATGGCCACGGGGAGGGTCACGGCAGTGGCCACGGGGAGGGACATGGCAATGGCCACGGGGAGGGACACGGCAGGGGACACGGGGAGGGACACGGCAGTGGCCACGGGGAGGGTCACTGAGGGTCCTGCAGCCACTTGTGCTGCATCTTCCCAAGACCTTCCCCAGTCACTGCAACCTCTGGTAAAGGCGTCCCTGACTGGTCACCTGCCACCTCCCACACCTCCAGCTGCTCACAGCCACCCCGGGGTCCCGTCCTTCACCCAGCCCCTGCCACCCCCACAAAGCCTCTTCTGCTCCGGAGCGGAGCGTTCGCTCCTGTGGCTGCTGCACGTCCTTTGTCCTTTCCAGGACGCCTCAAGCACAACCATTGGAGTAAAAGGGAAGGGAGATGCTCCGAGTCAAACTGCAGCGCTGGGAACCAGCCGTGGTTTTCACACCAAAAGCCACAGACTGGAGCAGAGTGACAAGTGCTGGGCACCCTGGGGAGGGGACAGTTGGCATCAGGAATCTGCTGGGGGCAAGAGGAAAAGTTTCAGGGCACTTCACTGAGCCCCACAGGGACAGCTGAGCGTGATGTGCCACCCGTCCATCACCCACAGTCAGAGAGCAGGCAGGGGACTGCCACGGCTGAGAGGGCAAGGCAGGGTGGGCAGCGACAGGGGCACAGGGGGCACAGCGGGCACTGAGGGGGTGCTGAGGAGAACGGTGCAAGCACGAGTTCCCCCTTCCCCGGTTCCCCAGATCCCCCCAAGTGCAGGAGGGATTCAGAGCAGTGTCTCCCCAGGCCCCGCACGCCCTTGCCCGGGCACCGCTGCTCCCCAGCCCTCGCAGCAGCTCGGCCCTCGCTGGCGACGCAGACACCGTCCCCCCCCGCCCTCAAAAGCCAGCTGCTCCAAGGGACAGGCTGTCGGGTTCCGTGGCACTGGGAACAGCCCACATCCTCGCCAGGGGATGCTATTTATACCCAGGGAAGGGCGGCAGCTCCTGCCTCACTCAGCCCCCAGCCCTGAGCAGGGCCGTGGCCCGGGGGTGCTGCCACAACACTCTCGGCCCTCCCCGTGCCAAGGTGACATCCCAGCGCCCACCCGCTGCAGGAGAGGGAACGACCCATCCCCAGCAGAGGCTTGTGTGCCCTGCAGTCTGAGCTGCAACAACGAGACGGCCCCAACAGGCGGGCTCGGCTGCTCCTGGGGTACCCGGCAGAAGTGGGGTGCCCCCACCCCAAGGCCGTGCACGGCCGGGGCAGGGCAGGGCAGGGCAGGGCAGGGCAGGGCAGGGCAGGGCAGGGCAGGGCAGGGCGGGGGAGGCTGCGGGTGGGATGTGTGTGATGTGGGAGGTGGCTGAGGGAGCTGCAGGAACTCCAGCGGGTAACGAGCCCCCGGCTCATCGCCCCCCGCCTTCCCGGGGCTTCGAGCAACCCTCGAACTCTTAGCCCCCCCAAAGGCTCTGAGTACGGATGGGTGCAGTCAGCTCAGGCAGCGAGAAGAAGCAGAGCAGCCCCGGCCAGGGCCGTCCCTGTCCCTCCCTGTCCCTGTCCCTGTCCCAGCTCGGCGCTGGTGCAGCTCCAGGCACGACACGCAGCGGTGCCAGCTCCTGCGGGAGGGAGGGAGGGAGGGAGGATCCTGGGAGAGGTGAGGAGAAGCCCGGCCCATCAATCTCGCAGCGTCCTGACACCTCCCGCTGCACCAGGAGCCGCTGCTCGGGTTTGGTGGCAGCAGCGCTGCGGTGGCAGCGAGAGCCGGGATCAGGGAGCGCCTCCCCTCCCCAGCGCACAAATCCAGCAGCTTTTAGAGCGGCAGAGCAGATGGAGATCTTGGGCTGCGTGAGGACAGGCCCCAGGACTCGGGAGATGGCTCAGAAATGCCCACAGGGGCGAGGGCCAGTCCTTAAGGGCAGGACGCAGCTGGGATTTACAGCTCTGATCCGGCTCCCCCGGCACTCACATGGCAGGGAAACGCCTGGCAGGGCTCTTCGCATCCTGCTGCCTCCTCTGCTCCCACCGCTCGGGACAGCTCCTCCGGGGGCTCCGAGGGGTGAGAGGAAGCGATGGGGCGAGGAAAACTGAAATATGCTGTGTTTTACAGAGAAACACTCCCGAAAACCGGAGACAGCGTGTCCTGAAACGGCCTTTCCCACATCCCTGCTTGCACGGGAGCGCCGGGGGCCGCCTGCGAGCGGAGCTGCCTGCGGCACTGGGACCAGCAGAGTCCCAGAGCATCATCGCCACGCAGCGCCCGAGGCTGCGAGGCACTTAATAAACGCCGTTGTTGGATTAATTAGCGGTGGATGTGTCACGCCGCGCGGCTGCGGCAGCACATGGCTCCAGGAGACCCGGATTAAATATACATGAGACAGGCGGTGGGAGAGCCCCGAGCAGCGAGGGAACCTCAGCGCCCCGCCGGGGCAGGGCTGAGCCGGGGAAACCGCAGCAACGTCGGGCAGGGGCTGCAGAAATCGCTCTGCCTTACCCCGAGCGCAGCTGACCGGGGTTGTACATCCCCTCCTCCCCAGCACCGAGCCCGGGCGGCGCCGGGAGCAGCAGCATCCCGAGGGATGACGGACGGCCCGGGAGCTCGGGCAGCAGCTCCAGCGGGAACTCCCCGAGCCGGGGCCGAGGGGCTCAGCCGGCTCTGGGCATCACGGGCATCTGAGACACCGCCCGAGGCTGCCCAGGGACACCAAGTGGCTTCAAGAAGCCACCCTCGGGCTGGCACTGGAGGAGGAGGAGGAGGAGGAGGAGGAGAGCAGGGAGGTGGGCGGCCAAACACTGCAGCCGGGCAGGGCTGGGGAACATCCCGGCTCGGGGAGGACAGGGATGGGATGGATCCCTGCGTCAGAGGGCAGGGGGAGCAGGGCCGAGCCCTGCCAGGGCCGGAGCACAGGGACCGGCCGGGGCACTGCAGGCAGCTGGACACCTCCCCGGGCATCGAGTCAAGGCCGACAGACCGTTCCGGTCACAGGCGTGAGTCACTGGCTGTGACAGCGGCCCTCAAATGCCACTCGGGAGCCTTTGCTGGCAGAGCATCGGCTCCTACCCCCTGTGGCACTGCCCGGCCATCCTGGCCAGCGCAGCCGGGGAGGGGCTTCCTCGAGCCCTCCGTCCCTCCGGAGAACACAACCAGAACCGGCCGGGGCCGCACGGAACCAGCAATTCCAGAGCAAGCGTTGCTTTTCACAGCCCGCAGCCTCCCCACGCTCCTGCTTCCCCAGCCAGGCTGACTGCGGGCAGCTCCCAGCAGCAGGACACCCCATCCCGCCCCCACGGGGGGCTGGCAGCTGCTGAACACGGGCCTGCCCCCCGTTTGTGCCTTCTCAGAATCTTTTCACAGCCTTTCCCGGGCTCCTCCTCCTGCGATTTTCCCAGCTGCTGTCAAACGTCACCTTGGCAGCTGCTTCCTCCATCCTTCCTATTCACCCCGACGGATTATGGAGGGGCGGGGATCTCGGACTCCACCAAGGAGCTCTGGGCAGATCCTCCTCTGGCTGGGGGTCCACCAGGGATCCTGACCCCCTCCCGGGGGCACAGAGGGGAATATCACCCATCTCCCACCGGAGGGTCCCCCATAAGCTGCGCTCCGCCGTGGGACAGCCCATGGGGGTGCACAGAGCAGAGGCAGACTCTGTCTTCCAAAGCTGATTAAAAATAGATGCAGCATCAAACTAATTATGGTGATTAATTAGCATTTCTGGAGCAGAGTGAGCACAGGAGGGGGCACACGGGGAGGAGTGGGTGGTGCAGCGGGGTCAGGGCCCACCCTGTGCTGCCCCGGCACCCCCAGTGCCCCCGGCGCTCTCCAGGACTGGGGGTACCGGGGCAGCACATTTGGGGGGTCCCCAGGCCCCCACTTCCCTCCGTGTCAGCAACAGATGCCAAACCCCACAGCGCTGCTGGAAATTAGGTCAGCGATCGCCCGCGGCACGTTGGAGCGCTGCTCATCCTGCCGAGGTCCGGTGCGAGGTGCCACAGGGCAGCCCCGCACCAGCGGCCACCCCCGGGCCGGCTGGCGGCGAGGGCAGGAGGGATGCAGAGCTCCGGGGCAGCCCACAAATCCCTCCTGCCCGGGAGGGGCCAGCAGGGCTGCGGGGCTCCCGCTGAGCCGGTGCTGGTGGAAGCGGGGAATGACAGCATCCCGAGCACCCCACACCCCTGGAGTCTGCCCCCCTACACCCCATGGGGCGGGGAAACCCCCCAGGGACACGGCGGCGCTGATTTCTTCCTTCTGGAAAGCGGAGCAGGACCCCAGGTGCCTACAGTGACGGTGCCCACCCTCTGCTCACACCTCTGCAGCTCCCCAAAACCTCCCCGCGCCCGGGGACCGCGCGGGTTCAGGCACCGACGTTGGGTTTGGGATATGGGCTGTGCCCCAGGGTTGGCAGCGCTTTCGGCTCCCTTCTGCTGCCCCCCAGGCCCAGTGCGTTGGGCCATTACTATTCACGGGCTCTGTGGAAGCGCCCAGGGCTGGGAGCGGAGCCCCGGGCCGGCGGATCGCGGCGATCCCGGACTGCCCGGGACCCCCCAGCCCCTCCGCCTCGCACTCCCGACACCCAGGGCCCGTCCCAAGGGCTGGGGCAGGGGCAGCTGTCGGAACTCAAAATGTCCCTCAGACATTTTTAGAGGTTCCAGGCCTTGGTCAGAAGCATTTGAGACCCTGGCAAGCAGCTGAAAACAGCTGTGATCTTGAGTTTGAACCATGGAATGAGTTACCAACTTTGAAGGTGGAACAAGCAGTCACAGAGGGTTAGATGGTATAGTAAAAGTAGCCACAAATTAGAGGGAAAAATTTTTTAGTATTGTACAAGGGGGTTTTAACACCTCTACAGGGGGTTTTACTTTGTACATGGGGGTCAGGAGTTCTAAGATGGAGGAAAGTGGGCCTGATCCTGTTCTTCCTCCTTCTTCTTCCTTACCTCCATGTTCTTGGTGATGTTGGCATTCACAGATTGGTTTGGAGTAGAAGAGCACATTGTAACATAGGTAGTAGGTATTGGGGACGGGGAGAGGAGCCCATTTCCAGCAAAGAGGAATTTATCCACCTGCAGCCGGAGGCGTGACGAGGCTCGGGGCGGCCTCGGGGACCACACAGACCTGCCTGACCGGGGGGCTTCGTCCTCAGCCTGTGCAGGGGGACTCGGCTCGGACGTGGCACCAGGAGACGCCGGGATGTTGTCCCCAAGGAACTGGGATGTCCCCGGCCCCGCTGGTGCCCCGCGGGTGGGGCAGAGCCCGGCTGCCGTCCTGCCCTGCCTCGGCAGTTCAGGCACGAGCAAGAGCCACATCAAACTAATTGGATCCCAGTTTACTGCAAACAAAGAGAAGGCAGGTGACATTTACCTAGCGGAGTAATTGATATCCGAGTAATTTGTTGGAGTAACCTCATTACACGCCAGCTGGATTTCCACACCCTCCCAATCCCACTCATTACAAACAAGGTTTGTGTGTTAATCAGAGCGCTTTAATCACGGTGCTGCCCACCATCCCTCCGGCAAGTTACAAAGCCACCAGATTTATCACAGACTCTAAACGCTCGCCCAAGAATCGCTGGGGATTTCATTAGCAGGGAGCGCTGCTCCTCGGGAAAGAACCGCACATTGGTCCCGCAGTGATGCACACCCTCCTCCCTTCCCGCAGGCTGTCCCTCCATCCCGGCCCGGCTGCTCGCCTCCTCCTCCTCCTCCTCCTCCTCCTCCTCCTCCTCCTCCTCCTCCTCCTCCTCCTCATCCTCCCCAGCGCAGGCAGGAGCTGTTCCCCCGCCAGACACCGGCTCCAGTCACAACACGAGCCGGGAGCCGCCGGCAGAGCCTCCCACGCCGGGAGCGCGGCCCCACGAGCACTGCCCCACGAGCACTGCCCCACGAGCAGAGCCCCACGAGCACGGCCCCACGAGCACGGCCCCACGAGCACTGCCCCACAAGCAGAGCCCCACGAGCAGAGCCCCACGAGCACTGCCCCACGAGCAGAGCCCCACGAGCACAGCCCCACGAGCAGAGCCCCACGAGCAGAGCCCCACGAGCACTGCCCCACGAGCACTGCCCCACGAGCACGGCCCCACGAGCACGGCCCCACGAGCACTGCCCCACGAGCAGAGCCCCACGAGCAGAGCCCCACGAGCACGGCCCCACGAGCAGGGCACGGCCCCACGCTGCAGCTCGGGCAGTGACCAGCTGGGCTTTGCAGGCAGAGGCACGGCGTGCCAAGCAGGCGCTCCAAGAAAAGCAGGAAAAAGCGTGTTCCTAAGGAAACATCCTGCATCGAGCCCCCGAGGTGGGAACCAGCCCAGGAATTCATCACGGGCAGCTTTCAGAGCCTTGCTTCATGTTTTTAAAGCTGATCCGGCTGCTGGGATGGGGACGAGGCACTCCCAGCGTGTCACCATGGACAGACCCAGCTCATGGGGGACCCCCTGAGCATCCGTGGGTTCCACCCCGAGAGCAGCCACCCCTCGGCACCTCCTCCTGCTCCAGCCCCGGCTCTGCTCAGCAGCGATGGCTCCTTGGCTCCTAAACCCACCCAGCAGCCAGGAGGAGAAGGGAGCACCTCCCATGTCCCACCCTCGGGGCCCCCAGTCCCCCAACAGGACAGATCTGCTGCCTCACGGATTTGCTGCCTTGCTTTGGGCTGAGCCTTGTACAAGCTGCTCCATCACCCTAATGACACAGCTCATAATCACCTCATTTGCTATTAATTTGCTTGTCAAGAGAAATTCCACTGATTTGCTTTTAATTAATGGGGTCTTAAAATAAAGCGGGGTGGGGGGGGATGGGGGAGTGCTGGCGGGGTTCTGGTGAGAGGATCAGGGAGGATCAACCACCACCAACAACGGGAAAAGCAGTTGGGGGGGAGAACTATTTATAGGACAAAAGGAAGGGAAAAATCAAAAAAAAAGGACAAAAGGACAAAAAAAGAAGAAGGAACCAAAAGCCCTGCAAGGGAGCCATGACGTTCCCCAGCTCCCTCTGCACACCCGGGCTCTGTCCAGGAGCCACCACATCCAAGAGGCCTCAGCTGCCATGGGATGGAGGGACCAGCACTAAAAACGCCCATTTAGAGCCAGAGCAGGGCCCAAACCCTGGGAATGCTCCGAGATCCAAGGGACACAGCTGCCCCAGGCAGCCCCACAAACTCCAAATGCTCCGGGAATGGGGGAAGGGAGGGGGCTCAGCTCCTGGGCCCAGCCCCACACCCAGCGGGAGCGCCCAGAGCACGGCTCAGACCTGCAGCTGCACCTGGCTTGGGGAATCAGGAGGGAAACAGCCCCCCTAAACCCACCCAACCAAGCCAGAGGGAAGAGGAATGAGAAGCGGGGGCAGGGAGGGGGGAAATCCCAGTGAAACGCATCCCCCGTCCTCGGCTGGAGTGTCCCAAAATACAAAGCCTGAGTCACCAGAGCTCAAACTGCACCGGCAGCACCTACACTGCCTCCAGCTCCAGACACGGAGGTGGGAGCTCATCCCAGCCAGCTTCAGACACCTGGCACGGAGCTGCTCCCCCTCAGAACCCACAGAACAAACAAACTTGCATCCTAAAGCACCTCCTTGGGACGGAGACACGCACGGCAGGTGCAGGGATCCTCCTTCCTCATCTCCAGGTGTCCAAACACAACGGAGGGAGCAGATCCAGAGAATCTGCAGCAGAACCATTCAGCACCTGGGAGTCAGGAAACCCAACCCCAAGTCAATTCTGCCCCGGTTTGTCACCCAGGAGCCATCACTGGGCAGCCACATCCCTGCCCCAACCTCACAGCAGCACAGGGTGACCAAACCCTGAGACACCTCCAGAGTCTCCCAACCAGTCCCAGATGAAATGGTGAGAAAAGCCCACTGGTGATAACAGGAGGATTTACAAACAGTCAGCAATAAGTAGTCTCCTCTGTTTTCCAACAAGTTACACCCAGAAAAGCCAATTTCCAGCAAACAGAGAGTTAAAAAAGACAAGCCATGTATGAGTTTATTTCGAAGGACACTCAAGCTCCAGTCTCTGAGCTTCTGTTAAGAGGTTTCAAGCATTACAAAGCGATTTTCCCTTCCCAAGGTTATAAACCAATTAGATAAAGACCAAGTTAATCCCTTATTGTGTCCAAAGAGCCACAAGCAGACACCAAACACAGAGATTAGTCCCTTCCTTTAGGCACTCGCATTTGGGCAGCTGGAAGAGCATCCCAGGCACAGGCAAAGCCCAAAGGCAGCGGCACAGAGCCCCCGGCTCCAGCAGGACACTGCAGCACCATCCCCCTCCTAAAGCCTCCCTAGGTGACCTCATCCAGAGTCATCCGAGTTTACCTGCACCTGGAAGGAGAGGAGTTCAGAGCCTCACGCACAGGGAAGCTGGGGAAGTGATGCAGAGCCATTTTTCTATGTTGTTTTGTTTTTTTTTTTTCCACCTGATTTTCCCTCATCTCCTGGGCAGAGGCAGCTGGGGGTGCTCAGGCCAGCCGAGGACAGCAGCGTCCCCAGCCCTGGATCCCTCCCAGGCTGAGCACACGGACCCTCTGTGGATCAAAACACCCAGACCCCAGCAGGAGCACCCAGCAACAGCCCCTGAACAGCCACAGCCTCATATTCCTGTCTGAGCTGGGCTCAATTCCCCTACCTTCCACCCAAATCACAGCTTCAGCTGCAGAGCCTCTCCTGCCCAGCCCAGCCCAAACCTCTCATTGTCAAATACCAACCAAAAGCACAAAAAGAGCCCAAAATCACCAATAGATCAGGGACCAAAACCACAGACATTCAACATGAGAGCAAAGCCAGCCACTCCCTGGGGCAGAAGCCACAGTCCCACACACTGCAGGTTCCCCTGCTCTGCCAGGGCCCTTCTGGAGGAGCTGCTGCCCACAGAGCCTCCTCCAGCACAGCTGAGCCTAAGGAGGACCTCATTCAGCACACCTGAGGTGACTCTGCAGTGGGAGTGGTGTCACCCAGAACTTGAGAGGAGCCAGGGATGTCCCTGTGACCTCCCAGCACAGGCCAAGGCAAGCAGAAAACCCAGATGGATTTCCATGGTGTTCTGGCCATGAGGTGCAGGAAGGAGCTGTTCCCTGCCCACGCTGTCACTCGTGCCTGAATTTGTGACAGCCTTTAGGACACTCCCTACGGCCACAGGTTTGTGTGGGGCTGCAATGAGCAATGAACTGATCCCTGCTGGCTGTGGCTGTGTCCCTGCTCCCTCGGGGCAGGACAGGCCTGCCACAGGAGGCTGTGTCTGTGCAGGGAGGGGACACGGCTGTCCCTGTGTCCCCTGTCCCCTGCCACAGCCAGCGCCAGGCTCCCTCTGCCCCTGGCCTGCAGCAGCCCTCAGGATCTGCTCAGGATCAAAGGAGCAGCTTCCACGGTGGTTTTTTCCCTTGCAGGCTCTGTCCACCCACGGACAAACCCTGGTGTGAAGCAGCTCCGAGGGTTCCCAGGAGAGCAGCTCCTGCGTGGGGCCTGGGAGCTGCAGCTTTGCCTTTGAAAACCTGTCAGCAAAAGCTTTTAGGGAAGTGCCCTGTCAGTGCCCGTTCCCCTCTCCAGCACTGCCAGGACCAGCCCCAGAGCTGCCCAGATGGCCCCAGGGGAGCAGGGTTTGTCACCTCCTCCTTTCCCCAGCAGGTTCAGGAGGGACAGCTCAGACCCCAACACAGCAGAGGCACAACAGGCTGGGTTTTCTCCTCCCCACCCAGAGCAGAAAAGAACAAAAGCTGTACAACAAAATGTATGCAAAATTGAGGTTAAACAACCACGGGGGCCTGACCTGATCACCCCTCCCCACCCCCAGGAAAGCATCCTTCTTCCTCTTCAGGCTGGAATCTTACACAGCCACACCAAGATCTCCCAGAGCACCTTCAGGAACTGTCAGGAACCACCTGCCAGCCTCAGCCAGGATCCCACACCTTGGGAGAAGCTTTGGTTCTGCAGGCTGGATGAGGGTTGAGGATGATTTGGGCACAGAAGCTCTGGGCTCTGCTCCTCAGGCCGAGCTCCAGCCTGGGATCTGGGCACCTGGAGTGCTCTGTGTGCCAGGAATGATATCCCCATGCTGCTGGGAGGGAGATGGTTCCTCCCATCCTTTTTCTTAGACGATCCTTCTTCCAGGAAGAGCTGGGCAGTGCTGCTCCCAGGGATGTGCAGGGGAATGGGAGAGCCCAGGCTGTAGGGACAGGGGGAAGCTGCTCCAAAAACAGTGGGAAGGGAGGGCTCTGTGCCACAGAGGTGTGGTGGGAGACACAGGCTGGCTCTGCAGTGGCAATGCCTCAGCATCTCTGTAAATCAGCCCCTGCAGCTGCACAAGGACTCCGGTGAGGTGTTGCACACTTACACGTCAGCCTTTGCTTACACAAAGATTTTAACAGTACTTGAAAAAGAACCCTGAGAAATTCACTGCAGGGACTCTCCCTGAGCAGTGGCTGGTGCTGTCCTGTGGGACACAGCCTGGCACAGCTGTCCCTCAGGGTGGCACTGGGCTCCTGCATCCAGCAGGACTCAGCCTTGGTGCAGGAGAGGACCCAGCGAGGAGAAGCTCTGCACTTTCTTCTGGCACCAGACTAATCCTCCAATCCAGCTTCTTTTTTGCTGCTGGGAACAAAAATGAGAAAGTAGGAAGTAGTTTTAAAAAAAGTAGAAGCCAACAGGCACAAACAACTGGCACCTGGTGAGCTTGGGCTCCGGCAGCTCAGGGTCAGATGTAGCCCTGAACTGACACTGGCTCACCTTATGTAAGAGTGGGGGACTCTGACCCTCCCCAGGACCTGGGGGCCAAAACCAGCTCCCTGCAGGTATTTCTGATCCCCCTCAGGTCACACCTGTGGGCGTTAGGGCTTTGCTTATGACCAGTGCTGAAAAAAGACCAAATCCCCGCTGCCCTGCCCCAGCTCAGGACACGGTGCTGGCAGAAGCAGCGTGTGAGGCAGCGTGGCCACACGGAGCAGAAATCACCTTCCGGAGGCAGCACATGTCCTGAGCTCCCCACTGAGCTCACCTTGTCACCCTGCCTGTACCTTTAATGCCATTACTGCAGCTCAGGCCAGGAGCAGATCCCCTTTGCCCACACACCCACCTCTCCGGGCTGGCAGGGACAGCCTCCAGCACCTCCACTGGAGCACAGGGCTGCTTCCGAAGGTACTCCCTGGACCTGATGTCAGCCTGGAAGCAAGCAGGAAAAGGAGTGAGCATGGGCTGAGCAGCCTGGCTGGTGCCTCCTCTGTTATCCCCAGTGTGCCCATCCACCCTGCTGTCAGCACATCCCACCAGGAACACCGGATGGCTCAGGAAGGCACGACAGCCTGGGGCAAGGAGAGCACCAACCACATCCCAGGAACTGCTAGAAAGTGTTGCTGGGCACTTACTGGGTGTTCTTGCCCCCACCCTGAGGTGTTTGCTCAGCCCTCTGGTGCTGCACGACACCACCAGCAGACCCTTGATCCATCACAAGCACATCCCGGGCTCTTGGACAACTTTGAGGACTGGCAGTCGATTTTTACAGTCCTTCAAAGTTTTTTCTCTTTTAGAAACTTTTGTGCCATTTCTGAGCAGCTGCTGTGCCCACCTCAAAGGCAGAATGTCTCTCCCCACCTACAAAGCAGGATGTGACCTTCCCAGCTGGAAAAGCTTCACAGTGTCTGGTGACGAGCTCAGAAATTGGGTTAACACATCCCTGGGGACTGTCCTTGAAGCATGTGCTGCTCTCCACCCTGTGCTGCTCCCCAGGAGCCTCTCCTGCAGCCCCCAGGCCCCTCACCCTGAGCCCTTGGTGGAGGCTGTGCCTGCTGCTGGAACCTGTTCCACAACTGCAGAGCCTCCTGCCAGCTGAGAAGGAGAGAGTTACATAAGGGGTGGTTTGTTTGGGAGATTTTTTTCCCTTCCCTCTATAATTGGACAGTTTCATAACCGAACTGACAAATAACTTTGATCACTCTTCAGGATGAGCGATTACGTGATGGATTTTATAACCAGGGAAGCAGGCTGCTCAATAGTCCCCATGGGCAGAGCAAGGAGCAGGAGGCACAGCTACCAACTATTTTTCTAGGGAAGAAAAACCCCAACCACATTCTGCTGAGAACATCAGCTAGTGCTTGATGAGGTGGCAGTTCCCAGGCAGGGCTCACTCCTAACACAGCACTGGAGCCAGCTTAAGGTGGTGATTAACTACAGGCTAATCAATAAGATGGATCACTGCCCAGCAATAATCCCCACAGATTTGGGATGTTTTCAGAGGGGATGAGTGCTGGCTGTGGAAATGCTGCTTTGCCTATTACCTGAGGGGCCAGGGTGGTCCCTGTGCACAGCAGTCTTGGAGGGGTGCTCCCAGAGGGAGCTGGAGTCTGAGGACACCAGTGACTGGTGCCCAGTCCCAGAGGAGAGGCTGATGCCCTGTCTCATTCTTCTGAGGGCAGGTGCTCAGCGTTTCACAGAGGGTGACCTGCAGGCCTGCCCTTCCTGGTGGGCTGGAGCACCCTCAGGCTGTCCCAGCAGCCCCCTCCTGAGCCACCCCAAACCCACTGGGCACCCAGGGGCAGCTGAAGGAAGCAGCAAGTGAGCAGGAGGCTGGGGAGCAGCCAAGCAGGAACCTGACCCAGAAAGAGCAGAGCAGGCTCCCAGGGCAAGCCCTGGCAGCTGGAGAGTGGCACCAGTTTGTGCTTCCCTGCTGGGCACAGGGACCTGGGAATGAGCAGGGCAAGCACCAGGGAGGGGTCTGACCTCTGCCAGGAGCAAGGGCAGCTCTCTCAGCAGGGCCCGGGGCTGCTCCAGGGCCACTCAGGATGAGTGCTGTGCTGATTATTCTGGGATGGCAGCTCCTGCCTACCTCAGCTCCTGCCTGGGAGCTCCCACATTCCAGGCAGGACCTCAGGGAGCACAGCTCTCCTGGCTGGGCCTGGCCTGGCACGTGGAACAAGGACTGAGTGGGATGTAAATACTGATTGCAGGTGACAAGGGCAGCTCATCCCCCTGCTTCCTCCAGGAGAGATCTCACTTCTCTCATCTGCACCACAGCCAATTCCTTGGCAGCACAACCACACTGTGGGTTGAATGCAAATGGACCCTTCCTGCTCCCTGCCTGGATAATGTGCATTCCTGGGAAGCACCACATCCCCTAAAGCAGGAGGCCTGAGCTCCCACAGCAGCTATACTGCACATGCTGCCCTCACACGAACCTCAGGAGCTGCAGGCAGCTGAGCTCTCACAGACCCCTCCATCTCCAGGGCTGCCAGAACTTCCAGACCAGGACCTGATGATCCCCAAGTCATTCCTGTCACTGGGAAATCTGTAAGCACTTCTCCTATCAGGTCTGCAATTTCTGGTGACATATCATGGCAAAAAGGCCAGCCACCTGTAGCAGGATTCTCCACAGCCTCCTAGTTCTTAACTCCAGCTGCACGTGCTCCAGAGCTGAGGCTTTCAGCTCTGCCTGTGCCAAGAGCTGTGGCAGTCACCACACAGAGGAAGCAGAGCAGGGACAAGTCCCATGGAAAGGCTTAAGTGCCCTCATCTCCTGCCACCCCTCCAGAGTAAACACACTCCCCTGTTGGACTTTTCACCTCTCTGTAAGAAAAGTAATATTAATTCATTCCCTCACTCTAAGAAAAAGGTCACAGGGAACCAGAAGAGTCTCCGAACATGAGCAAATCCTGGAGATGGCTGGAAGCGAAATGAGGGTGATGAAAAGCTCCAAGACACTTTTCTGCTTCCAAAGGGAATGCTTCTCCCTTCCCTTTGAACACGCAGACTGCAGAGCTGGCTCGGAGCTCTGCAGAGGCATCTGTCCCTGGCTGGAGCAGGTTACATAAGGAGCTCCACCAGCCTCCTCCGGTCTGACAGGTACTGGGGCTGAGACTGGAAACTGCAGCTCTGCTCTGGACACCCCAAGGCTTGCTTTGCTCCAAGGAGTTAAGATTTTGGGGTAGTCTATAAGCAGAGTCTCAGTTTCAGGGAACACTGCAGCCCTGGAGCAGTGCCCAGTGGGGTCACCCAGCCCCGCAGGCTGCTCAGGTGGGCACACCCATGAGCCCACCAGCCTGGCACACAGCGATGCCAATGGGCTGTCCCAGGACAGTGTTAGGGACAGGGAAAGCCAGGCAGGCCCTGGGGTCACTCCCGGCTCTGGGCTGTGGAGCCACCAACAGCAGAGTGACCTCAGGGAGAAAGGAAGCACTTTCCAGGCCAGAAGTCCCAGAGTCTCTGAGCTTCTCCAGAGCCTTTCCCCGAGTTCTGCTGCGCTTCCAAATCAGCCAAGGCTGAGCCTCGGTGGCAGCTGCAGCTCGGTGACAGTGATGCAGTGCTGTCACCTGCTGGCTGCTGGCTCCGTGCACAGTGTGGCAGCGGGAAAGGCCCGGAGGAGCAGCACTGCGGGCTGTGCCGGGCTCCAAGCGCTGGGGAAACTGCACTCCCAGCTCCTGGGGATTAACACCAGCACGGGGAGCTGCCTGCAGAGAGGAAGCAGGGAATCAGGCTGGGTCTGCAGGCAGGGCTGGGAATGCTGCCGGGCACTGCCTCAGGAGAACGGGCCTGGAAGGATCAGTGAGCACCACCACGGGCTGGGGGAACTGCCCAGCAGGAGGGTGTCCCCAGCAGAGGAGGGGCAAAGTGAGGCTCTGGAGCAGCCCAGGGCTCGGCAAACACGGCAGCTGCCCCTGCTCCCTCCCCTCAGCGCCGTACCTGCCGGATGGGCTCCGGGACGCGGAAGCGGCAGCAGGCCCTGACCAGGCGCACGGCCATGCCCAGGCTCACCCGGTGGCCCACGGACACGTACAGGGGCCTGGAGCTGTTGCTGCAGCTCCGCAGCACCTGGGCAGTCAGAAAGGACAGATCAGGCACTGAAGAGGCTCATTTGAACACACACACAGGGGCAGTGGAATTAGGAGCCAGCCAGAGCCCTCGGGTGGGGTGGTGGCTCTGTGTTTGGAGCTCCCAACCTTCCTGAACATCTTCCCCATCCCAGTGTCTCCTGCAGGGCGTGTCTGTCCCCCGTGGCCCTTCCCCAGCCACCCAAGGATGCTCTGGGATGCAGGAGCTGTGCCAGCCCAGGCTGACAGCACACACAGGAAGTGTCTCCCAGTTGCCTGTTCCCGCTCTGCTCTGAATCAGCCGCTCCCAGACCGATCCCGGGAAGCTGCCAGGGAACTGGCACCTCTCCCAGACTGCAGCTCACCATCCAGGCTGCTGGAGCACCGCAGGTGCCACAGCCATGGACGTGAATGCTCCCAGCACTTGAGCTGCCAACTCCCTACAGCCACCTGAGCTCTGAGGGAGGAGCCAGCAGAGTCACTGGTCACCTTTCACACCTGCCCTCCTGCACAGGATCACTGAGACAGCCCCACAGTGGAGAGGGACAAGTGGCCAAGTGACAGCTTACCATGCCCAGGACCTTCCCCGAGGTGCCTGTCAGTGGGAGTGTCTCTCCTGACCTCTGCAGGGAACGAACCTAGGGATAAACCCACACCCGGTCAGCTCATTAGCACGTAATTATAGGTGGTTGTTGCAAATTCCCTTGGGATATGAAAAAGCAGAAACAAATCCCAGCCTGGCCTAACCTGCTCCCTGTGCAGCTCATCCCTGGCCAAGCCATCCACATGCAGGAGGTTCTTGGCCACACCAATGCACGGCAGGTCCGTCAGGACTCCGAGGTGACAGGCTATGCCAAATCCTGCCAACAAGGAGCCACTGTAGCTGCAGGGCACCAGGGAACAGGAATGCCAAGGGGCAGCACAAGGAGCAGGAGAGCAGGGCTCTCCATGAACAGCCTACCTCTGGGATGGAGCAGGCCATTCCCATCTACGAGAAGCACCTGAAAAAAACAAAGCAGAAATGTTATTTTCTGGGCACTGAGAGCACTCCAAGGAGCAAGCAGGGCTTCTGGCTCTGGGGGAAGAAGAAATCTCTCTTGGTTCCTCAGTTCTCCCTGTAAGGCTCTTCCTGCCCGTGCCTGACCCTGAAGCAGCAGCAGTGTGGGACTGGCAGTGCCCTGCACACACCACGGGCGGCCTGGCTGCTCCCAGCTCCACATCCCTGCTCCCCAAGGAAAGGGAATGGATGCTCCAGCACAGCTCTGCCCGTGCCCCTCCTGCCCCAGCAGCTCAGGCACCGGAGGGAGAACCCCTTCCCCAGGACTCTGCAGCCAGGACAGCCCAGCTCGGGACAAGGGAAACACAGCACACCTGAGGCTGGAGCTGGGGCTCCTCCTGCTGAAGTCTCTGCACAGCTTCCACCAGCACAGGGACCTCTCGGAAGGCCAAGAACCCGGCCACATACGGGGCAGTGACGGGCACCATGCGGCAATCCTGGTACAGCACCTGGGGCAGGCACAGACAGCACCCTGCCAGAGAGCCCCTGCACCTTCCAGGGCACAGACAGCACCCTGCCAGAGAGCCCCTGCACCTTCCAGGGCACAGACAGCACCCTGCCAGAGAGCCCCTGCACCTTCCAGGGCACAGACAGCACCCTGCCAGAGAGCCCCTGCACCTTCCAGGGCACAGACAGCACCCTGCCAGAGAGCCCCTGCACCTTCCAGAGCTCCTCCTCCGCTTCGTGCCCTCTGCTCATCACTTTTAAACCCAGGGACAGCTCATAGGAAACGGTGAAAGGCAGCACAAAACAAAGATTCCTGCCTTGCCCTGCAGATCACAGCAGGACTTGAGAATCAGTTCATTAAAATCCCAGCAGACAGCATCAAACTTTATTTCTGTGCTTGTTAGAGCTTTTATAGTGAAAGATAATTTTTATATCATTTTGAAAGCTGGGAAAGAGACCAAAAATCTTTATTAGTTCAAGTAAAATGACTGTGAGAAGTGAGACCCACGGCAAGTTTGGAAAAGCTTTCCTATGTCACAGCCCATATTATCAGCTGGTTCCTGGCAGCTCCCCCACAGCACCCTGCACACACCTCCCTCTGCCCCCAGGCACCAGCTCCCCGAACAGGCACTGCAGCTCCTCTGGCCCTGGGTGAGTTCCCAGCCATCCCACAAAACTCCGGCAACTGGGAGCTGTTTGCATCACACCTTCCGAAACTTCTGTCTAAATCGTTACAGGCATTGTTTTTGTGTGTGTGTGTGGCTTTTTTTGTTTGTTTTTGTTTTGTTTTGGGAACACACAATTGGAAGCTTTGCTGAACACACACAGAACCACGGAATGGTTTGGTCGGGAGTGACCTCAAAGCCCATCCCATTCCACAGCCTCTGCCATGGGCAGGGACACCTTTCTCTAACACAGGCTGCTCCAAGCGCCGTCCAGCCTGGCCTGGGACACTTCCAGGGATTCAGGGGCAGCCACAGCTTCCCTAGGCCGCTGTGCCAGGGCCTCACACCCTCTCAGTGAAGCATTCCTCCCCAGCATCCCGCGGCCCGTGGTGGCGGCACGGCCCGGGCGGTACCTCGAGAGCCGGGTAGCTGAGCACGACCAGGGAGGCGCAGGCACGGCTCTCGTCCCCCTTGATGTAGGACAAATCCACACCTCCCACCCGCTGCAGCCCGGAGAACTGCGGGTCCTTCTGCCACGGCTCGGTGTCCTCCTCCAGCAGGCCGGCCCTCAGCCGGGCCTGCTCCCTGCGGGACCGCCGCGCTCAGAGCGGGCCGCTCCGGCACCGCGGGGCCCCGTTCGCTGCCCGACCCCAGCCGGGGGACGGAGCACCGGCGGCTCTTGCCGAGGGTGCCCGTGCTTTGTGGGGACGCGGTGCCGGGGAGCCCCGAGCGCGGCCGGGCCCCGCCCGAGCCCCGTTACCGCTGCCCCGGCCCGAGCCCCGTTACCGCTCCCAGCCCCAGCCCCGTTACCGCTCCCCCGGCCCGAGCCCCGTTACCCCTCCCCCGGCCCGAGCCCCGTTACCGCTCCCCCGGCCCGAGCCCCGTTACCGCTCCCAGCGGCGTCGCCGGGCAGTCCCCAGGGCCTGTCCCAGCCCGAGCCCCGTTACCGCTCCCCCGGCCCGAGAGCCCCGTTACCGCTCCCCCGGCCCGAGCCCCGTTACCGCTCCCAGCCCAAGAGCCCCGTTACCGCTCCCAGCCCGAGCCCCGTTACCGCTCCCAGCCCGAGCCCCGTTACCGCTCCCCCGGCCCGAGCCCCGTTACCGCTCCCCCGGCCCGAGCCCCGTTACCGCCCCCGGCCCGAGCCCCGTTACCGCTCCCCCAGCCCGAGCCCCGTTACCGCTCCCAGCCCGAGCCCCGTTACCGCTCCCCCAGCCCGAGGCCCGTTAGCGCTCCCAGCCCGAGAGCCCTGTTACCGCTCCCAGCGGCGCCGACGGGCCGGGGACGCGGCCATGGCGGCGCCGGGCCCGTCCCGCAGCGCCGCCGTTCCCCGGCAGGCGCGGCCGGGCGCGGCCGTTCCGGGCCGGCGGCAGCGGTCCCGGCAGCGGTCCCGGGTCCCGGAAGGAGCCGGAGCAGCCGCGGGAGCTGAACGAGTTTATTGGTAAGGGGAGGGGGAGAACCCGGCCCGGGCCAAGGCGGGGCGGGCTGAAGGCAGCGAAGGAGCCGCGGCCCTCAGGGCTCCCCGTGCGGGTCCCGCCGCAGCGGGAGGCGCTGGGCAGGAGCCGGTTCTGCAGCCAGTGCAGAAAGGCAGCCTGCAAAACATCAACCCAGCACGAGGGCATCACGGTTTGTAAAAAAAGTCCTTCATATTCCTCCAGTGGCTCTGGACCTGTGGTGATCCAGGGTTCACATCGAGTTGCTGGGCCTATTTCACCCTCTTCCTCTTCCACGGCCGCCTCTCCTCTTCACATCAGGTGTAAGAACAACAACCCCAAACCCAAAGAACAACCAACAAGCCCAAACAAATGCCCAGAGTTCCAGAAGCCCTGACACAGGTATTGTGGCAGTCCCTGGCAGGGTTCTGTCCTAACTCTCCCTGTGCTCCCTGCGCTTGAAGACAGCAGCTGCCTTCCAGGTACCAGTGGCATGAGACAGAAGAATCTCATCTGGGAATGTGTCTTCCAGCTCCAGAGTTAATTCGGAGTCTTTGGCATATAGGTAAGGCAAGAGTGATTCCTTCAGGCTGGAAGACAGAGCAGAATGGCATTAACAGCTGGGGTACAGCAAACCTCAAGTGCCACCCAAAATACTCAATATCCACACTGAATAGGTGTGTGTGTAGTGAGAAGGGTTGAACAGCCAGGTGGAGGTACAGAGCCCAGCCAGGGGAGGCTGCGAGGCAGAGGTGAGCGTGCCTATCCCTGAAGGCTGGCCTTGATCATCGTGAAGTCTTTTTCCAACCTTAATGAGTTTGTGATTCTGTTACTATTTTATCCAACTGTCTGCAGAAGTGCTGGTGTTTGTGCCCTGGATAGCAGCTCCTGGAGCGTTCCAGCAGTGTCCCCAAGAGAGCCTGTGTGAGATGGAAGTGACGCCTGCCAGAAATGGGTGTGGATATTCCTAATGCTGCTGCCTGGGCCGTGCCCCCAGGACATGCATGTGCCAAGGGACTGTTCCCATTGTGTGCAGGCTCAGAGGCAGAAAAGCTTCAGTTAACTGTTATGGCTTTGGGTGTGTGCAACTCCTACCTCCACGTGGATTTGAATTCCTCCACAGCTTGGACATGTCTCAGCTTCAGGATGATCATTTCATGGAGCTCCTGCAGGAAGGTTTCCAGCCTGGAGTGGACCAGGAAGGTGTGCAGGAGCTTGGCAAGCTCTGGGGTGAGCTCTTCTTTGTAGTCTGGACTGACATCTGCAAAAGGATCCTAAAAATGCAGCGAGGGGAGAAAAAACCCAAACACAGATTTGAGCAGCTGCAGGAAGAGCAGAGCA
Organism: Taeniopygia guttata; assembly: GCF_048771995.1. Classification (NCBI taxonomy): domain Eukaryota; kingdom Metazoa; phylum Chordata; class Aves; order Passeriformes; family Estrildidae; genus Taeniopygia; species Taeniopygia guttata. The sequence continues at coordinate 1,826,377 of NC_133043.1, forward strand.
GAGGAGGTCACACAGAGGTGCTGGGGGTGCCATACCCTGCCAAGGCGCAGCAGCTGCTCCGACTTGTGGGCACACAGGAGCTGCCACAGGGCCATGCTGTGCCTGAGCTGGCACCGTCTGAGGGCCTGGAAGAGAAGAACATCTGTGGATGTGAGGGATGTCCTTGGAGCCTGTCCCAGCCTGCCCTGCCCAGAGAGAGCTCAGCACAGAGCTCATCCAGTCCCTTGGCCTGAGTGGAGCCCACCTGCCCTCTCACCCTTTTCCAGCTGCCCTCAATAACCCAGTTTTTGATACCACAACAAGCAGTGGGAAAGTGAGAGGGCTGAGCTTTGCTCTCAGGACTCACCTGCAGCACGTGAGGGTTTGTCTGATCTCCCATCTGCAGGACTTGCTCAATGTACTCAGTCAGCAGCATGTCAGCGTCCTCACCAGCCATGGCCAGGAAGCCCAGGGTGATCTCAGTGAGGGACAGAGCATCACACACATCACTGTAAGACTGCAGCTCCCCACTGATCATGTTCATCACAGAACTGGGCAGAGCACTCTGAAAACCACGAAGTCACAGTTAATATTGTTTTAAGAACCATTCCTTTTTCTGTTCAAATTGCTCTAATCAAGGAAGACAACAGAGCCCCAGATTTAGGAAACTGAAATGCTGAACAATCTCCCTTTTCTTTGTAAATCCTGACTGACAGCACAAGGCCAGATTGCATGCACCCAAGGCATGCTGAGAAATCAGCAGGCAAGCCTTTGGATAGACAAGGCAAGGCACAGAAAACCCTTGGAAAAGCAGGGATTTCATGCTTGCCCTGCTTCCTGCAGTGCAGAAACCCACCTGGTCCAGCTTGTTCTTGACATCATTGAACAGCTGCTCGTAGTTCCGGTCATGTCTGTGCACCAGGGTGGGGATTCCCTGTCAGGAGAGAAACCCATGGATGTGAAGCTCTGGAATGCTGCTCCCAGTGCCCTCCTGGCTGCACAGCCCCTGCCCATCCTACCGTCAGCGTGATGAGTGGCTTCCCCTGCAGGAACTTGCTGATCACTTGCTGCTGGATCCTCTCCAGATCAAAGTCCTGCAAGGTCTCCCCTCCCTTCTCCATGCTGTACTGACAGTTGGACAGGATCAGAGGGATCAGGTCCCTCTCCACCTCGTAACTGATCAGGTGCAGGTCGGCCACTTCCGAGGGGCTGACCAGGTACCTGCAGGGAGCAAAGGGCTTGTGTTTAGAGGGAGAGGCCTCTGTGGAGCAGGGAAAGCTGCCTGAGAGGGAGCAGGGAATGCAGCAGAGCCCCAGGAGCAGAGCAGCAGCACACCTGTCATCCTCCTTGGTGTGCCTGTTGACGGAGTGCACCAAGTCGTTGTGCAGCCCGATGAGGTAACTGGCCAGCGCCGTGGAGCACAGCCCCAGCCCCTGCCGCCGCGGCAGCAGCACCTCCAGCCTGCTCTCCAGGCTCAGCTCGGCATCACAGTAGCCTTTAGGCAGCTTGATTTCCCCTGAAATACAGACAGCAGTGTTTGAGGAGGCCCAGAGCAGCCCAGGCTGAGCCAGGGAAGTACCAAGCCTGAGAAAAGCCGCGCGCTCAGCATTAGGGACAAGCACAGAAGGGAACAAGTTCAGATGAGACTACTACAACAGAGAAACAAATCCTTCCCCTTGTACCTAGATTCTTTAAATTCAATAGCCAAGCCCAGTTTTGAGGATATGCCTCAGCTTCAGTGATGGGAACTGAAATCAGAATGAAGAGCAGTGGAGGAACAGGGCTGGGAAAGAAGCTGCTCACCATTGGTGTCCAGGGAGCTCCTCAGCTTGTTCCAGACAGACAGAAACACATTCACTCTCCTCTCTAACAGGTCCCTCATCACATCTGAGAAACAACAAAAAGATAAATCCATGAAACACCTTTTCCTAGTGAAACTCTCCAATATTAGGATCTTCAGAGTGCACCACTGAACTCTAGGCAACTGCTCTAGAGACTAAACAGACACCAAACTCCTTTCTAAAGGTATCAAATGGAGTAATTTGCTCAGTTTGTTATTTTTCCATTATTGCCTGCTCCTGCATGATCTTTATGTACTTTTCATAAGTACTTAAAAGCATCAGTAATTGTGCTCAAATACAATTGAAGTAGTTGCCACAAACTTCATGAAAGGAAGGGAAGGACATTCATTCCACACTTTAAGCAAACCCTGCTCTAGGGCTGAGCTTAAAATGCCAACAGAGCCACTGCTGCAGTGCACTGAGCTCCCACTCCCCATAAAGAATCTCCTGTACTTAATTCCCTTTAAAGCCATCTGGTAACTTTTCCAACCTATCCAAGTCTCCAGTTCATTTGGGTGACAGTTAAAAGGAAAAGGTGAGTTTCCCCTTCACTTTCAAGTGGACAATCCAGCACTTTCTTTTTCATTAATTACAATTTTGGCACAGTCTCCTCACCTGAGTGGGGTTCCCTGAGGAATTCCCTGATGGAGCAATGTTTGATCTCTGCTGTGTTCTGGAACTGCCTCACCAAATCTCTCTGCAGAGCCAGAATCTCTGGTAGGAATTTCACCAGCCTCAGCTCACTTTCCTGGAAGAGGAATGGGAACCTGTGGGTAAGGCTGTGCTTGGGCAAACCAGTTGGGAATACTTCCATGGAATTACTTCTTACATGTTTAAAAGACAATAATATCTTCCATGTTCATTCTCTAAATCATAGCAAGTACTGAGATAATCCAAACGTGGTTTAGTCCTGGGCAATCCCAAGCTCTCACCCTTGTTCCACCCCTACCTTCTGCAGGAACTTCCAGAGGACAGGGACGGTGTCTTTGGCATTCTTCTGCTGCACAACGTGGCCCAGGTTCTCCACGGAAATCCTCCTGCGACAGCTCCACATCTTGGAGTGGTGGATGTGGCTGTCCCCTGGCAGCTGGGACAGGAATGCAGCTGGGTCCCCATACACTATTTTCACTATGGGGTTGGAGGAGATTCTCTCATCCTCTTGTATCTGTTGGTTTAACTTCAGAAGCTTTTTATCCAAATCCTGCATTAAAAATATAATACGTTATTGGATATTGTGAAATACCCTCAGCTGAGCTAAGCCATTTCTGATTTTCCACCTATACAAATTCATCCCAGAACAACTCCAGTCTCAGGCTCCCATTTCCCCAAGTAAAATATAGGTGGCTAATCCTTAACCCGCAGCTGTGCCATGGATGGGCTGGCTTTAGGAATAGCCAGGTGAAAAGTGTAGCAGAGATATTACAGATTTCCAGTGGATTTTGAACTGCTCAGTTACTGACTCTGTACAGCAGATTTCTCACCTCCAATTCAGGAACAATGATTGTGTTTGCAACAATTTCTTCCCATTTGTTTCTCATCTTCTTGGTGGAGAGAAAATCATCAAAGTGCACCAGCCCTGCAACAGGAATATTTCACCTCATACATCTGCAATATTTCAGTGAAAAGAAAGCACAGATTCACAGGTGCCACAAGTTAACTGAGTATCTTGGTCCAGCTGGAGAGTGACTCCCAAACACCACAGAGTGATCCAGGTCTCCAGGAGCTTCATGTGAATGATGGGGACATTTATACAACTCCTTCATAACCCCAGAAATATTGAACAGGTTGTCCTAGGTCAGACCATGTCCAATGACAGACTGAAGCTTGGAAGACTTGGGACTGGTGCTGTCCCACACTCCAAATGTGGGCTATTTACACATAAATGCCTCTGTGCCACAGTGACTTCAGACCCCACCAAGAACCCCACTGTGCCATCCCTCTTATCCCAAAGAGCTTTTGGGAGTCACTGAGAGGCAGCACAGAACAGGGATTGCACACAGCACGAGCTGTGTGCTGGGAGAGCAGCCCTGCTCAGGAGCTGCAAGCTCTGCCCATCTGTCATGACGTTGTTTTGTCAATAATTCATTTTCAGAGTTATTGACTGCACCAAACCTTGTAAATGCCACATACTCGACTGAAAGAAGCAAACAGCCAAAGATTCTTCCCTCCCTACAGTAAGAAACAAGCTTCAAACTCTCTAGTTTCCTCTTCAGCTCAGCTGCTGATGTTTAGGGGTGAAGGGGTTTGTCAGCAAGGTGGCTGCATGGCCACAGCCCTTCAAACACAGCCCCAGGTGTGATAGGACAGGTGGCTTTTCTTACACTGGCCTGGCTGCTGCTGGGGGGCCTGCAGGAGGCTGCTGAGCACCAAGTGCAGGATGTTGATAGTGTCATCCACACTCTTCCCCAAAATCCTGGTCAGCTGTGCCAAGTCTTCCTGAACGTGCTGCTGCAGGAAGCTCACCACGTTCTTCACTGTTGGCTTGATCATGCTTCCCAGGGACTAAAGACAACAAAGGCAAGAGTTGAGCACAACCAAAAACATCCAGGGAAGCACAAAGCATACAGAGCTCAGTCCTGCCAGGCACCCCCACCTGTAAGATTCCTGCTACATGCGCCCATCAAGGCAGGGAGGGTGGATGTGCCTGCATGGAAGTGCAGGAATTAACCAAAATCCCTCCTGGGCAAGGAGGGAGGGAATTTGGGTCATCCTGACAGACTGCCTTGGTCACTTGGCAATATGATGAAAAGGATCAGCAGCATACAAAGGTTTCCCTACACTTTGTGTGACCCTTGGAAGCATTTTTGGGAAATACCTGAGGGTCTCTGGAGGCTCCCAGCAGCATGGACAGGTGAGTGAGCAAACGGAGCAGCACAAAGACCACGGGGGACACACCCCGGTCAGACATTCCCAGTGTCCTCCTGTGCTCAACATCTCCAAGGATGTGGCCAGTCTGCGTTCTGTCTTCATAAATCCTGTAGGAAAGTGCATATATGGGTTTTTTTTTTACCTAGACAAAAACCATACAAGGCATCTCTGATACCCAGCAATGCCTTTTTGACCCATAATGTCTTTGAACGCCATAAAAGCTGCCAATTCAAAGTGCCACAGGGGAGTGAAGGCTTCCAGTCAGTTTTGTGCATACAAAACCAAATTTCTTTGGTTTTGCTGCCTGATTACTCCTGCTTGGACATCCCCTCTTTAAACATTCCAGAGAGCAGCATGAAGTGGTTGGTACCTCTGGCCTTTGAGGGCACCACAGGCAAGTCCTCCATCATTTAGCACTGCAAAGGCACTGAAGCAAAGCCCACCTGGACTGCTGGAAGCCCTGCACGGGTTTGTGGTTGGTGCCTCCAATGAGGACGTGGCAGTCAGGACAGCGGCTCGTTTCCATGGGGAGCCCACACTGGGAAAAGCAACAGGAGAATACTGAATTCCTGAGCAACAGCTTCTCCAGCAGAGAAAGGGAATGAAACAAAAATCCAACCTCTAATTCAAACCCTGCTACAAACTGGGCCTCTGCCCAATGTTCCCCAATCTATGGTATAAATGCTAGGGGGATTCTAAATTTTACATGACAATGCTAAAATGATCAATAATATCGAGTTTAGAAGTGTAACTCTGTGCATCAGAAGATTCAAATCACTAAATAAAACAGTTTATTGTTGAAAACTTTGTCTGCTTAAATACCCACCAGTCCCAAATTCTTACCTCTCCCACAGTGCAGAAGTGACCATTGGGACATGCTGGGAAGAGAAAAACAAATAGGATACTTCTAAGACAGATTTATACAGCCCCTGTTATTCCCTTCCATTGGTACCATCACCCTGAAGCAAGAAATATGCTGACAATCTAATCAAAAGTCCTGACTATCCCAAAGCCCTAAGCACTGACAGGCCCACGCAGGAAGCCAAGAAATTTTTCAGTGCTGCTTCGCCTTGAGAAACAAGGAATCAAAGCCTGACAGATTCTGCTGCTGAGGGCAGGAATGCTCTCACCCCCCATTCCCTGCTGCAGAAAGGTCCAGCTGGGGGAAGCAGAGACAAAGCTGGCCAGGAAGGTGGAAGAGTTCTCCTTTCACACCCTGTTTGTGTTATCTTTGTGCCTCCTCATGCTCTGTGAACAGCTGCAGACTGAAGACTAAACAGCACTGGATGTCCTTTGGTGCATCACCCACACAAACTGTCTACAGATCAGGATTTACCACGGATAACTTGTGCTGAGGAGTGTGTTTGTTCTAACTTTTGGAACAGTTTAATTCTCCATACCCAAGGAATTCCTTCCCCAGCCAGCCAGCAGCACTCACCATACCACTGCAGACCATGCATTTCCTTCCAGGTCCTCGCCTGAGCCATGATGTCTTCAGGCATCGTGGGCAGAAACGAGTGCTGAGGAGGGAAAGGGGAGAACAGTCACAAAAGGATCTGTGAATCAGCTCTGTCCTGTAGCAGTCACTCACTGGTTCTCTGCTCACACTGCTGAACAAGTGACATCTGAGAGCAGAGATCAGGCAGGTGACGCAGATGCAGATTTTCAAATTCACCTTTGAAAACTCATTCTTAGAACTGTCAATATTGTTAATACGTGCATGTGCACTCTCCAGACATCCTGCAGTGCATTGCTTATGCACCCTGGTGCATACCAGCATGTTCCCTTACAGCTTGGTAGCCAGGAGTAGCAGAGCAGCAGCTCCCTCCCCCTGCTGAGCAGCCAGAGCTCTCTGAGCAGGCAGGTCAGTACAGTGAGAGCTGCCAGCTGCTCTCAGCCTTGCTCGTCCAAATATCAGCAAAGGTATTTGCTTCATACTGCTCAGGATGGAGAGGTGCCTTGAAAAGATAGCAGGCCAGATCTTGGTGTTGTGCTAATCAACCCCAACAGCACTGAAATAATCCCTGCCAGTGTTTCACAGCTCAGCCAGTGACTCAGAGAACTGCTGCTGAGAAAGGGGATCCAGCAGACACCGGCAAGAACCAGGGAGGTGCTGAAGTGCACCTGAGCTCTGTGCCCTTACCTGCATGGTGTCTGGCTGGAAGGCCAGGTTCCTGAGGGGCTGCAGGACAGGGCTGTGCCCACAGAGCAGCACAGCAGCCACGTGCACAGCCATCTCCACCAGGGCTCCCTGCTGGCTGCGGCCCCGTGGCTCCACGGCCAGCCCGGGCAGGGCGTTCCTCACCAGGGCAACTGCAAGGTCCCGCAGCTCAGGAGAATTCAACACTTGGCAGCTCTGGATGAACTTAGTCATCACCTCTGTTTGCTGAAAGCACAGATTGGAAAGAGCTAAAGCCATCAGGATACTGCACCCACCCAAGTGAAGAGCACTGGCAGCGCTTCCCACACTGGGTTACCTGCTCTGAAAACCTCCCCAGTCTGTCACCTTGGCCATCACCCTGGCTGGGGCAAAAGCTCCTCCAGCACTGATATAGATGCCCTTCACCCTTACCCACAGAGCAGGTTTGTCACAAGCTGCCAAAGGGGAGTGTCCTACCTGCTGCTTGGGACGAAGGCTTGGATCCCCATACAGGGCAGTGACCTCTCGGAAGATGGCCAGGAGCAGGTGAGCAGATTCCAGAGCTGGGGGGCTGCTGGAGGCCTAGGGAAGAACCAAGGATGTGGCAGGGGACAGGCCTGAGTTGCCCCAGCTACAGTGATGGGATGTGCAGGTGGGAAAGTAAAGAAAACGTGCTTGAGCACAAGCCCCAGTGACCTCCCAGCAAAGGCTCCCAGGTGCTGGGAACAGCCACTGCCCACAGGGACACAGCAGATCTGGGGCCATGCAAACCCAGCAGGGGTCTGGGGGGAGGACTGGGCTGTACCTGCTGGGCCTCCAGCAGCCCCTGGGCCGTGCCCTCCATCATTGCTTGTCCCACGGCGTCGCGCAGGGCCCGGTACCGCTCCCCACACACCAGGTACCGGTCAATGTGGTTGGACTGGCTGTGCTGGACCTGCCAAGGGAACAGCCATGCACAGCACTGGGGACAACCAGCCAGCTGGAGGAGGCAGAATCTCCTCTTCCTCCCGAGCACTGGGGCATATCAGGCTCCCCAGAGCAGCAGCAGCAGACATGGTACTGCCAGGAGAGACTCCATTCACCAGAGAGCCAGGACAAGACACTTCCCAACCACTGCCACTCTGGCCTGTTCCCCAAGAGCCACACAGCACTAGGAACACCTCAAAGCAGCACAAACTGAAGGCAAAGAGGGGACCAGAACCATCACCAGGAGATGCCTCTTGTCTACCTGTTCCAGAATTTCTGCTGGGAACACCCAGCTGAACTGTGGCTCTGTGACCAAGTTCTGAGCAAACTCCATCCCGTACTGGCTGGCAATCCTCCTGACCAGGTACACACGGTGCCAGTCGTTCCTGGTGAGGCTGCAGAACTTCTCCACGTTCTTCAGGTAATGCTGCTTCTCCTTCATCTGCTCTGGCTCTGCCGGGCAAAAAAGAGGTTAAAACAAAGAGGCAAAAGCACATCCCACCTTGTAAAACTTTTGCCCCAGCTGTAGCACCAAGTCCCTTTATTAGTACTGTGTTATTACACAGAAGAACTTCAGAGCCCTCCCTTCCTCGGGTGTTGTCTGGAGCATCTCCTCAGCCAGATTTCAGACAATGATTCATTTCTCTGACAGGGAAGATATAAACTCGTCAATATAAACTCTTAATCCTTTCTAGCTGTGCAGAGCTGTCATTCATATAAAACAATAACCCTTACAACAGTCCTGGGTCTCAAACAGCATTTATGCTTTAAAGTTCAATTTAGTGGGCTCTAAATAAATCTCACTGTTAGCATCAGGAGAATAAAATAAATCTCCTTCCACAGGTGCTAACTGCCATGAAACTACACTGGGGTCACCAGCACAGCCTTGCTATCAGTTACAGAGCACTTGTAACACCTGGTACAGGGGACAGACACTGACTGACACCCCAAGGAAAAAGGGAGTTGCTGCTCTCCTTGGCCATGCACCAAAACAGGTCCCAGCAGAGCGCAGGGCACTGGCAGTGTCCAGCCCAGCTGCCCTGCATCCAGTATTTCCAGCTGCCAGCAGAACAGTCAGACTCACGTGTGTGCTGCTGCAAGTGGAAGATGAGCTCTGCAGCCCTGCTCAGGCACAGGCGCACCTCGGCTACGGCCTGCAGGTATTCCACAGAGGCTTCCTGGGGAGCCTCTCTGCTGCTGGCTGGGAGGTAGTTCTCTGGAAAGGCTCTGTCCTCAGGCAGGCTGTTTCCATGCCCATATTCCAGGCTGTCCTCTGACTTTTCACACATGGAATCCTAGAGAGAGGCCAGAACATTGGTGAGTGGCAGAGACACCTCACTCAGCCACCTTGTGCTGCCATCCCTGAGCCTCCAAACCATCCCTGAGCCTCCAGCCCACTGCCACTGCTCCCTCACCCTAAACCTCTGCCAAACACCATTTTTAGGATGTGCCCCAGCTGTCCCACACTCCCCAAACTTGGAGCTGAGCAAGAGCCATGAGCAAGCTGTGAGTGACACACATGTCATGTTCCAGGATGCCCAGCTCTACCTGTCTGTCCCTTAGCAAGGACACAAATGGTGATTTTAACTACAAAGTCACCTAAAAAAACCCTATAAGTAATAAAACCTTTTCCCTGCTGTCACATTTGTTTCAAGTTGTCTTAAGTCCTGAAAGTTATGCAAGAGGAGGAAAGGGAGCAATCCAAAAGGCATAATAATTTAAGTTCTGGACAGTAACTTAAGGCTCTGTGGCCACAAGAAGGCAGTTCAGCAGTGGGCTGCTGCCATGAGAAAAGCCCTGTTTACTGCAATCCTGTGCTGGAGTTTGAGGTTTAACATCCAGACACTTGTCCAAGGGAAAGAATTTATGTAACACTGCAAAGACACACAAGCCTTTCCTTGAAAAGCAAGGCTCATTCCTGAGTGCAAGTTCTGACCAGGTGTGTGGCAGCAGCTCTCTGGCCACAGAGAGAGGCACAACTTTCCCAGGCATGGTGCTGGGGAAGGCTGTGAGAAGGTCAGAGAAAAGAATGAGAAACAATTCTTATCTTCACTTGCTGCACCTGTTGTTGTGAACATGTGGAATGTTTTAGGGAGATCTGTTTACCAAAGGGTGGTTTCTTAATTAGCCAATGGTGATGATGTTTTAATTAAAGGACCAATTAGGTCCACCCGTATCATAACTGTGTATAAAAGCAATGGGTTTCTTCATAAGTATAGCATAATAAAGTGATTGAACAGCCTTCCAGAATCACGGAGTCAATGCTAATTATTACCCAGCTGGGGAATTTGATATCAACTCCTTTTGGGCTTTCTAACTGGAAAAATAGTTACATACACAAGAAACAGACCTAGAACTGCAGAAGAATTTCTGTTCTTGGCTACAAGAGTTTCATGGCCCAGCTCTTACCTCCAAGCAGTTGACAAAAAGCAAGTAGAGCTCTTTTTTGTCATTTTTCTCTAGGAGCTCGTTGTGTTCCACCTGGGACAGGTAACGCTGCACATCATCTTTCACCTCATTGAAGCTACGGAAGAGAGAGACACCCCTGACACAGCTGCCACGCTGACAGGACTGCCCCTGCTCTAAAACACAGCACAGCTCCCAGAGCTGGCTGTGGCACAGGTGGGGTCGCTCTGGATCCAGCTGCAAGATGGAGAAGCCCTTGTGCCATTTTTTGTAGGTGACATTTGGCAATGAGCCAGGCTTTAACCATCAGCAGTGCTCAATGAGCACTTCCAGGGCAAAAGGCATGTGGTTCAGGAGGTGGTCACACCTGAGAAGGGGCTTTTGTACCCTGCTGTAAAGGGATGCTGGGAGGGCTGTGGGGATGGGGAGGTCTGTGGAGCAGACACAGGATGAGTCCTGATTAAATATCTGTGAACGAGGAGTTTTGCTTTGCTGACCTAGATCAGAGCAACTACTCAGCCACCTTGCAGCAGGCAGGCATTTGCCCTCAGCACAGGGTTAGTGAGGGACAGCCAGGTAAACCTTGCACAGGCTGCTCACACTGCACCACAAGCCCCATGAAAGCCAGCCAAGTGGCTAATGCATGACTAATGCAAAGATTGTAAGATTTTGTGGCAAATGTGAGATTCAGTGAAACTCAGGGAGGTGAGGAGAACAATGGGATGGGTTTGATGAGGAACAGAGCTGAACCTGGCCTGACCTAACCTCCCTCAGCTGATTGTGCTCACCTGTACTTCAGGAGCAGCTTCAGCATCACAGAGCGGATGATGGGAGTTTCATCCACCTCATCATTAAATGGGGACAGGAATTTTGTGTAGACAGCAGGGTGATCTGTGCAGACAAGGGAAGGACAGGTTTGGCAGATGAGAGAAGGTGGTGACAGATACAGCTCTATAAGACAGTGTGAGGGTGAAGGGAGCTCACCCGAGTCTTTCCCTAAGCTTCTGTGAACAAACAGCAGATCCAGGAGGCTCTGGATCACCTCTGGCTCAGGGGGCTCGTTGTCCTTGAAGCACATAGTGGTGACTATGTCAATGAAGAAATTATTGCACCTCTGCCGGAACAGGGCCTTCTTTGCTATGGCAGCTCTGGGAGGGGGAAACCACAGAACCCCTTAAACCATGCAGGAATCAAGCACAGGCAAAAGTCACTAAAGGGAGATACTCTTCAGCCTTCCCAATGAGATAATTCTTAAGGTCCCTTCCAAACCAAACAATTCTGTAATTTGCATGTTTTTACAGAGGCCAAGGCAGCTTTCCCCTTTTTTAAAACAGAACAGATAGGACCTGTTCAGTTCCAGAGGGATGAAGCAGAGTTCACCCTCCACTCTGCTTGTGTTGACCACCTCAGAGTAGAGAATTTCCTCACAAAGCCTCCCCACCCAACACTCCCACCTTGGAGAGGGTGGCTGGAGTACCTGAGCTCCTCAGAGACAGTTAACTCCTGATCCTCCACCACAACCCTGCAGTAGGGACAGTACATCTGTGTTGGCACCAGCCACATGCTGATGCACTTGTGGCAGAACACGTGGTTGCAGGGCAGGCAGATGGGGTCCTTCGGCTCTCCCAGGCAGATGGGACACGGCTCCAGACCATCCCTGGAATCCAGAAACAGCAAAGAACACAGCTGCTCCCATGCTGCCTCCCCAAAAGCCTTGAACAAGACATTCAGCTGCAGCTAGACCAAGAGCTGGCTCACTGCTCAGCTCAGGGTGCAGAACCAAACAGGGTCATTGCTCTTCCCTTGGCTTTCACTGCACTCCATGCAGCACTGCCAGAAGTGTGCTGGAAACACAGGCAATGACCCTGCTGGCCCCTGCAGCCTGTCCCAGTGTCAGTACCTGTAGAGCCTCCTGCTGACCTCGTTCTTGCACTGGCACAGCACTGTCAGCACCGCAGCAAAGGTTGGATGAGACTTCATGTCTGAATCGAGCTGGAAACACTGCAGAGGGAAAGGACAAAGCCCAGTGACTCAGCTGCAACACCTGAGACCAGAATTCCTGTGATCAGCAGAAGAGGGAAAAGGTGAAATCTCAGCTTTGCTCACCTTGGCAAGAAGCAAAGTGTATTTTCTCACCAAACCCTCGAATTCTGGCATGATGGCGTGGATGCCCACCAAGACGTGTTCCACGAAGAGTGCCATGGCAAACACACGGCTCCAGCAGGCCCTGTGGGGGACAGCAGGCTGCCACCACAGCAGGAATGGCAGCCAGGGAGCCAGGGGCTCACTGCTGCTCGTGCTCCCCTCCACAGCTCTCCTGCACTTCTCACTTGCTTTGCACTTTGGCTTTCCAGAGGGATTTTTGTCAAGGACAGAAGACTCCAGCACCCAGGGGGCTCAAGGACTTGGCCTGGAGGCTGCACTGCAGCAGGACCAGCACCACTGCACACACCTTCTCACACCTCTAACTTCTATCTCAAAAAAATTTTATAATATCAATCACAATTAGCTACACTTTCTTCACTTCAAATAAACTAAACAAGGTCTGTGAGAAACTGGGGTAGCACTCTGGGCTTTCTTCCAAAACATAAGATGCAGTGAACTTCCCCATCTCTTGAGTCCATATGCACAGAGAATGAAGTGGGGAGACACTGTTGGTTAACAGGAGCCTGAGGAGAGTTTTAAATAACCCCTGAACCCAGATGGAATGCACCAGATGATACTGCCAAATTTAGAGAGAGAATCTACAGGAGATGAGGGGAAAAAAAAGTGGTTCTTGCTGCTTGGTGTGTAATTGAGCCCAGCAGGGACCTGGAAAGGTTTGCAAAGCCTGAGAAAAGGAGCACCAGAACAGCTTCAGGCTGCCCCAATGCCCCAGAGTGCCACCAGGCAAAGCAGCAGGGCTGTGAGCAGAACTTGGTACCTACTTGAGCTCCCTCAGCAGCTGATGGCAGCAGCTGCCCTTGCGCTGGGCACCCTCCTCTTTGCACAGGAATTCAATGGGCATATGGAGGGTCTTCACTCTCTGCAGCCAGAGCTCAGGGGAGGCTGTCTGCACCTGATTCTCCAGCTCCTCAGCACACACCATGGCACCCAGCACGTCCAGAACCTGCACACACACAGGGCCAGGGGAGACAACAGCTGCATTTCACAATTATTTATGGACCTGGGGCTTTCACTCTGGTTTGCTACAGCACGTGTTCTACTGAATAATGTCCTACTTGATTATCTTAAACTCTGCAATTCTCATGTTTGTGGCTTGGCTCATTAGCATGTCCTATTAACTAATGCAAAAGCAGGGCAAACTATTTTAAAACCTGCTTGTAGCAATAACAACACAGCAGATCATTCCCAATTCTGAGGGACCTGAGCCTCTGCTTCTCCCTCTGCTGCCACTGAAATCCAAAGGAGACTGAACAGCAGCTAATTCAGTGCAGACAGAGCTCCCTTCCAGGGCTGAGGGAGTGACTCTACCATCTCAGAGCGTCGAACTCTGCAGCCTTGCTGGTTCAGGAGGTAGCCAGTGACACGGGGGTACACAGCCAGGATCCTGGAGAAGTTCTGCAAGCGGCTCTTGAACTGGTTGTGTGCCAGGTGAGCCCAGGGCAGGGAGGGCACCAGCTCCTTTCTCCAGGGGGATTCTTCCATCCACTCCTCAACGCAGGACATGAATGCCACACGCAGACACTGCAGGGGTGGAACACAGAGAAAACCAAAGGTGAGAAAATACTTTTATAATTCATTTTGTACTGGAAATCCTGGCAAAATTCTCTGAAAGATGAGAATCACTTCCCTACAAAGACAGCCTTAAATATCTAAATTTATACAGGTGCTTTCTGAGTAACCTCAGTGTCCAGTGGTCTGCTCTGGGGTTCCCCTGCTCTTGGGCTGTCTCAGAGGGGCATCTTCCCCAAGGCAGGACTCATTCAGAAGGACACATTCACAGGCATCACACTCTTCTCCCCATCCAAAGGGTTTGCAGCCTCTTACCTGCAGCTCCTCCTGGGAGGACACACCGATGGTCAGGACAATAAAGTCTGTGATGTAGCACTCAAAGAGCTTCTGCCTTTCTCCCTCGGTCAGAGCAGAGATGAATTTTCCCAGGGCAGTTTTCTGGAAGTATTCCACAAATTTCTCAGCATGGCCTGGAAAATGAGGATGCAGAGCAAAGCTGGATGTTAGGAGGAAGCTGGCTTTGACACAGCATCTATCCTAGAGACACTGACACCTCATTAATCACTGATGCATCCAGAACTCCCCTCAGCCAGGGCATTGAGGAGGGACTCAGGCCAGGCCTTGTCAGCCCAGCACCTGTGTCATATTTCTGGAATCCCACCTTGTCATTAACTCTTGGCTGCTCCACAGCACTTTGAATGCAAGGGCACAGAATAGGTGAGAAAGATGAATGGTGAGAAGCACAAAGAAAAGCTTCCTGCACAGAACTCTGCTGGCACTCAGGAGCACAGAGGGACTGAAGGTGACTCCAGTGACAGGAGGAGCACAGAAGTGACAAACCAGAGCTCAAAGGGCAGTGGATGGAGATGCTGAAGCCAGGCTCTCACCTTCAGTGTTTTGGATGTACTGAGCCTCCAACCACATCTCTTCCAGGTACTCCTTTATCCTCCAGCTGAAGGGCATCTTATTCCCAGCATCAGCAGACACCATCATGTTGTTCTGCACCAGGATTATCTCTGGCTGAGGGCTGGGGGTAAAAAGGTCATTAATGCACAGGGCTTTGTCTGGGAAGCACAGTGCAGACAACAGAGGCAGAGGCTGCAGAAAACAACTGAGCCCTAGGAGGGATGGGAGAGAGAAGAGGAGGGAACTGCAGGACTGAGAAGAACAGACTGAACTGTGAGCAGTGCCCTCCTGCCCTCCTGGAGCAGCCAACAAACAGCATCCCTCTGCCTCAGGGGTTAGAGCCAGTGCTGGGCTGCTGCCCGTGCTGCCAGCCCTGCCCAGCCCAGCCCTCCCGCTGCTCCCCTGGGCTCACCTGTTCTTCCCCACACCGGGAGGGACACTCAGGAATTTGGAGTCACTGAAGATGAACATCCACAGGTTTGTCACCCACTCTGCTCCTGGCCTGGCCAGCAGCTCCAGATTGCCATTCCTGTCTATGACAGCGATCAGGAGAGCCAGGAAGGGAGTGACCACCTTCTGCACTCGCTTCCACAGGGTGTGCCTTTGGGGAGAGAGAGATGGAGAAACCCAGAGGGAATGTGAGCAACACCATCAGCAAAACAGGAGGTGCCTGCCCTGAATAGCTGCTGACATTTGCATGTGACAGAATCCTAAGGCTGCCTTTACAGGAAAGAATACCATCAACAAAAAAACCCTGCACTCCTGGCTCACCTGTAATCCCACTGCTCCACTCAAGCACTTGTGTATCCCTGTCCCAGTACAGCTCCTTCAGCTCTAATTCACCCTTCCCCAGGAGAGGCTAAAATTGCCTTCAGAGAGTTTCCAGCACAGCCTGGAGACTGCCACTGTAAATGTTCAGCTTATACAAAGCTGCTGTCTCTGCTGCACAGGTGCCACTTGCAGACCCTTCCTGGGAGGCTGCAGGTGACAAAGCAATGCTGCTGTCCTCACCTGAAGGTACCTGCCTCCTGCAGAGCACTCAGGTTGGAAGCCTCCCGAAGCACCCAGTTTTCTGGGTGAAGGGAATTTTCTTCTTGCTTTTTCAACAGGCTGGAGAGACGAGTCTTGGTTATCTTCAGGAAAGAGGCTACAAAACAACAGGGAACTTGTGTTTTCTTTTCCATTAGCTTGTACCCAAATATCCCACCGAGTATAGCATTTGACAGTTGTTTCAAAAACTGGCCAATGAGGGAAAAAAAAACAGCCAGCACAGCCAAAGAGCCACCACTTGAACAGCAGAAAAGCCCTACATCCCACCCACACACTGGAACATGGACACACATTCTTGGGAGAGCCCCCTTGTCTGCACCACAACAAGGGCCTCTGGATCCCCAGTGACCTGACTGACTGTTTTGGTGGTCCCCAGGTGTCCAGGGACACTCCCTGCAGCACACACCTTTCAGCTCATCCTCTTTGGAGAAAAGGCCAAGCAGAATCTGAATCCTCCTCCTGCTCCGACTCAGGTCTTCGTTCTGGTCCCGCAGCATGCCCACAGCACTCTGCACACAGGTCCTCAGCAGCACAGTGGTGTCCAGGATCTCCCCCTGCCCAGGAAAACAAGGTCATTCCCCTGGAGTGACCCTCCTGTCCCCAGTACACTCCCTTGAAAGGGTTCCAGTGCTCCCTCAAAGGGCCTGTTGCCTGGCATCCCTGCTCCCAGCTCCCCTCAGCTCAGGCTGCAATTCTCAGCTCTTTTGCTGTCAAGAACACAATGCAGCTTCCGTGGCCCTTTCAAACTGGCCTGTGACACAGCATTTGTGCCGAGTTAAGATTCCTGCAGGGGTAAGATTCAGCAGTTTGAGGAAAGAAGTGGAAATAATCAACATGACCAGGGAAAATCTGCCCATGTGGGGAATGCTCCATGTCCCTGGTGCTGGGCAAGTCCAGCTGAGGCTAGGGGCACATGAGGCAGTGTGAATGTGGATGCAGCACAGTCAAGTCCTCAGCCAGCCCAGCTCCACTTGGAGTGAGGCTCAGGACCACAGCTCCCACCTCCAGGGAGAGATAGGCAACAGAAACCCTTAGCGCTGATTTTTAAAAATCAGAAGAATGAAATGACTAAGGAATTACAGAGTCCTTAGAATGGTTTCTTTCTTTAGTGATGCTGATTTTGACTGGGCAGTGGGGAGGAGAAACTTATGTCTGATCAGTAATATTCATGATGCAAATATTGCTGATTGGTTTCAGGTGAAGGGGGACACAAAAGGTGTGTTGCACCCATGGATGACAGAGCAGAGAGCCACAGTGACAGCTGAGAGGCAAACAAATGTATTCTGAACTAACCTCATGGTGCTCTGCTCCTGGCACTGGTGTTTCAACCTCCATCTCCTTCTGCTGTGCTTCTCCACTGGCAGGCAGAGCTGCAGCTAAGGTGTAGAATTTTTATTAGAAAGCAGCAGTGCACTCCCTCATCAGTCAGATCAGAATTTATTTTAGCAACTGCATCCCAGAGCAGCAGAACATCTGTCAGAGACCCATTAGCACCTGCATGAGTAGCTGAGATTCACCTCTCAAACACAGCCACAGCTGCTCAGGCTGTCAGGCTTCATGCAGCAGGAGCTGGAAAAATGTGACACTGAGCTAATGCCTTAAGCTCTCCTTGACTCCTGTCAGGCAGTGTGGTGACAGGAGAAAGGCTAAGAAAAAGCTGAGGGGAAAGAAAGATCCTTGTCAGTCTCTGCCATGCAGCATCCGCTGCCTCCTGTGCTGAGACAGAACGCTCAAGCTGCTGAGCAGTGAAAATGCCACATTTTTGTCAAAAAGAAAAGGGAAAAATACCAAATTAGCTTGCTTAATGATCTAAAGTTGTAGTAGTGAATTAAATACAAGTTGGGAGTCATGTGGTGACCCCTCCAAAACCAGGTGCTGAGCAGGGAAAGTCATCAGATACGTTGTGCCAGGCATCAGTTCCTGTAGTACCAAGTCTGAGACCACAGCTCCCTCTCTCCTCAGCACACAGCTCACCTCTGGTTGCACCTGGATCCTGAGAGAACACCTGGCTGATGGTGAGGTTCTGCAGGGCTGTCAAATCAGAGATCATGTCCTTGGATCTGCGGAGGTCATCGATGTGCACAGACTGCCACAGCCCTACAGGCAGAGAACCACAAGGAATCACTCCCAGCCTGCAGCTTGTTCTTCCAGAGGAGCTTCCCCAGAATTACCTGCCAGCCCCTTGGGTTACGTTCAGAGGTCACTAACTCTCACCTCTTGCTGTAGGAGGGGAAAGCACAGTGCCCTCAGAACCTGCTACTGCACATGTCCCTGCCTGACAGCTCCAAGGTTCTGAGGCTCTCAGAAGCCCCCAGACCCAGAGGAATCTTGCTGGACATGTCAGCACCTGCTCCAGAGCCTCTGGAGGACAACACACCCTCAGAGTTACCCTCGTGGCTGTGTGCTGCTCTCCAGCTGACTGGAGAAGGGACATATCTGTCAGCAGGCAAGGCAAGGTGCTCCCAGCCAGGACTGCAGGTGATCCCCTGAGCAGTCCTGTGGGACAGGGAAGCAGCTCTGACAACCTGCAGGACACACTGAGTCCAGCTTCTCAGCATTTAAAGGAACAATGAGCAAGAGAAATGATTGCCTGAAGGGACATATGGGCACACCCACCTCCATGGAATCCCACATAGGATTTTCCTCCTTCCAGCCGGGAGAGCTTCATGATAAAGTAAACAAAGACAGAGACTTCCCCCAGGTCCACCTTGTTGATCTCATTGACAACAGTGTACCTGCAGCAAAGAGGAAATGCTGTTGGCAGAGCAAAGGCACACACAGGCCCATGGCCATGAGTCTTTCCTCAGAGAGGACACGTGTCCTCTCCCAGAACAGACACAGGTGACTCCCACTCCTTCCTCCTAGCTGTGGTGCTGAGCTGCCACCTCCAGCTGTGCCTTGAATTATCCCATGACCCTCAGCTCTTCAGGAATTCTGCAGCCAGCGGCCAGAATTCACACTTCAAAGGGGATTATCTGCTCATTTCACCAAGCTTAACTTACTCTGACTTGGGTTATGGATTATTTGAAATACAATCAGTGCATTTAGATTCAATCTGCTACAGAATAAAGGATGACACATTCCTGAGTGTGAGATCCCCAAAAAGCACCAATAAACAAACACAGGGAGGAGCAGCCAGGCAGAACCGAACCACTCACTTGGCTGAGGCAATGAGCTGGGCATCCCGAGAGCCATCTTCGAAGTCTGTCTGAATAATGAGGACTTTATTTCCTGGAGTAGAATCCAGGAAATCCCTGAAGAGTGAAAAAGAGATTTAACAGAAGTCACTGAGTATAAAGATCAAACATTAAAGACCACAGAACCAGCCACTGGTACATTCCACATTAGCTTTGCCTGCTGCAGCAGGAGAAAGAAAAACACCAAAAACTCATCTCATGTGACAGAACTGATAAGGTTTGTCCCTTATCAGCAGATATTTGGGCACAGCCAGCCCAGCCTCCCTTTTCCATATGTGCTACTCCAAATGCTCTGCCCACGCACCTTCCCCACAGCTGACAGCCCATTCCAAGCAGGAAAACACCGGCCCAGACTCACCGGATGCCCTTCAGGAAGGAGTACTCCGTGTCAAACTGCTGCAGGAACAGGATCTGGGGCCTCTGGGCCTTGCCCTGCACCTCCCTCTCCAGGCAGGCAGCATCGGCACTGGTGAGCAGCCGTGAGAAGGTGGTGACCTGGAGAGAGGGGCAGCTCTGCAGCACCTGTGCTCACAGGGCTGCCAGCCTGCTGTGGAGCTGCGCTGCACCCCAAAATCAAGGTTTATTTGCCGCCAGCTCTGCACGCCCGGTGCCGTGGCGCACGCAGGCGGTGCCGTGCTGCAGGCCTGGCACACGGAGCTGAGCGGGCTCAGGAGGGCTGGCAGCACCCCATGCTCACCTCGGTGAAGGCGATCTGGGGCCTGGCCGCCGCACGCACGTGGGCGCCGAGGAAGTCGGCGAAGGACGTGTGCTGCTGCTGCCTGAAGTAGGTGCGGGCCAGGGAGTGCGCCATGAACACCCCCGCGGAGTTGCAGAGGCGGATGACGGCGTCGGGGGTGGCACAGTTGAGCAGGGCCAGCCGTGCCTGCTCGGTGACGCGGGGCAGGAGCTCGGCGGGGGCGCAGGCCGGGCGCAGGCGCTGCGTGCCCTGCAGCACCAGCGAGGCGCAGGTGTTGTCGTGGTAGCCCACGAACACGTCTGCAGGGCGGTACTGCTGCTGGCTGATGAAGTGCTCCTCTGTGTTGACCGCCGTGAACTCCTGCACCCACCGCTCCAGCTCCTGCACGGCCTCCCTCTGGCCCTTGTCCAGCATGGTGCTGATGTCCAGGTAGTGCTTCTCCAGCCGGTTGATCAGCGGGATGGGGAAGTGCTTGTACACCACCTCCTTCTCCTCGATGACGATCAGGCGGAACTTGGGGTGCACCCGGCACTTCACCCGGTGCGTGCCCAGCCCCAAATCCACGTACTTCTGCCCAGCCAGGTACACGTAATACTGGTTGAGGGCATCGTAGAGGCTCTCGTAGAGGTTCTGCAAGTTGAGGAGCACAACCATCTGGCCAGTCTCCATGCAGACCTTCACTCGGTTGATGTTCCTGCATATCTGGGTGTATTCTTGGTCCTTAGGAAAACTGGAGCCAAAGATGATTTCTGGCTGCTGTCGAGCAGTGAAAAAAGCCTGCTGGAGGATCTGCAGTGCAGCATAGTTCTCAGTCAATACAAGCAGGTACCTGCAATCCCCATCCTCAGCACTGCTATAAATGTTCTGTCTGATCAGCTCTATCCTACTGATATCATGAGCACGTATCTCTCCTTTTTCTAGCAACTTGGAAGTGAATATTTCCAAGGCATTGACATCATCTTTGCCACCAAAGTTACGAAGAACCACTGAGGCGATGTCCTGAGGCGTGGGCTCACTTTTGGAGCTCTTAGCTAAGGCAAAAAACATCTTTATGAGGCTGTAGTAGTCACGCAGACCAAAGAACTCCCTGTCTTGGGCCTTGCAAATGTTTTCATATGCAACTGCAAAGTGATGGAAATACTGCTCGACCTTCTGCAGAGCCCCTCGTGCCGAGCAGCAAATGCCCTTTGCGCTCTCGATGAGCTCCTCTCTGCTGGGATCCCCACGAGACACAAAGATGCCTCGATTCATCTTTGCAGGGTCCAAAGCCCAGTTGGAAATCCCAATGAAGCCAACCTTTTTGTGAGGAAGAGGGACATCATCTATGCAGCCATCCTCCAAAAGTGGATGCAAAGTCTTCAAGGGCATTTTGGGAGAGTCTTCTGCCAGTCCAATCTCATCCAAAACCACCACTGATACATACTCCTCCAAGTTCTTCCCTTCCTGGAATCGAGCACAGTGTTTGAAAGTGCCTATGATTCCCTCTGGAGTGGAGAGGGGGCTGCACTGAAAAGACACAAGATGGATCTGCTTCAGGTCCTTGAACAGATTGGAATGAGCTGCTTGGCCCTGCATAGCATCGGCCACGATGGTTTTTGCCAGGGATTTGGAGCTCCCAGGCTTCCCGACCAGAAAAAGAGGGATTTTCAGCTCAATACAGATGACCATCATGAAGACATTTTCCTTCAAGGCCAAGTTCCTTGCTATGGTATCCCGGAGTGGCACCCCACTCAGGAATAAGTCCTGCATCAGGGTGATTTCTTCCAAAATCTTTTTCTGGGTATCGTAAGGCTTTGGGAGGACCTGGCTGATGGCAGTCCTATATGGCTCCTTCCTTTCCAGGGACGCGTGGTAACAGACCCCGACTGCCAGCACCAAGGACCAGATAACACCGTTTCTGTCACCGCCGCCCTTGGGAGCGTTCCTCTCGGCCAGGTACTTCTCCAGCTCCCTCAGCAGCAGCTGGCTGTGCCTGTAAAACCACTTGAACACCTCCATGCAGCGCTCCACGTCCCGCAGGCTGACGAAGCTGCACTCGTCGTCCCTCTGCCTCATGTACTGCTGGGAGGCAAAGAGCACCTCTGTGACCGTCTTCACCTCGTCCCCGGCCATGGGCAGCTGCTCCGCCACGCGCTGCACGATCTGCTGGATGTACATCTTCTCCATGCAGTTGTTGAGCTGCCCGAAGTCCCACACCAGCGGAATCATGCTGGGCGGCAGCGCGTGCACACGGTACACGAGCTGCCTCAGCGGGATGGACCCCAGCTTCTCCCGGGTGTCGTCGGCTTTGACCCGGTAGCCCAGCCCAGCCAGCTCCAGGCGTTGGATCATCCTGTCTGTGTGCTTCCGGTAGGGATTGCAGGCTGCAATGATCCGCAGGCCAGAGCCAGAGGCCAAAGGCCTCCCCTGCACCGTGCGGTCACACAGAACCTCCTTAATGCTGCTCACAGCCTCTGTCGTGTTGGCTTCATCAAAAAAGAGGATGGTGTCCAACCCGTACTGCTCCTTGTTGGATTTAGCCAGGGCTTCCGCTTCTCTGATCCTGGCATAGATCATCTCTGCAGTGGTACCTCCATGAACCTTGACAAGCTTCATGTTCTCCACCTCTAACAATTTTCTGCGTAACTGGCACAGGAACTTCACCAGCCTGGTTTTCCCACAGCCTGTTTCTCCCATGATGACCACCGGGATGTCGCAGCGGAACCGCATCTCAATGGCCAAGATTTTCAGCATGTTGTCTGTGGTGAGCTCGTACGTCTCGTCGGGGTCAAACACAAAGGGGAGCCCCAGCACCATGCAGAGCCTCTCGAGCTTCTCCTCTCGGGGCAGCTGATCGAAGGGCACGTTGAAGGGAACCCTCTGCATTAACAAGCCCTGGAACAGCTGGGCAGTCATGATGTCCTTCTTGATGACATTCCCGTTCAGAGGATTGATGGCATCAATGCTATTCCTGGTCTGCTGGAAGTGGAAACCAATGAATGTCATGGACACGCGATCCTCATTGAAAAACAGGTAGGGATGAGGTTCTGACTCCCACTTCTTCCTGATCCGGAAAGGAAGCAGATCTTCCTCCGCGACATTCTCCAGGTGGGAGGATTGTCTTCCTGAACTCTGGTCAGAAATGCTCAGGGAGGGCGTTGCAAAATCCCGTGCCATTAAAATCATGAAGCCAACCACAAAGTTCTTGAAACCATTCAAAGTGTCCTGGACAAAGTCAGGGTTGCAAAAGACAGAAGCCTCGCAGTCTCTCAGCTGGATGTTGAGGAACCAGGTGAAGTTGCGGAGCTCTGCCCAGGAGGGATCCATGACCCCGCAGTGCAGGAGGAAGAGCTGCAGACATTCTGCAGGGCTGCCTTCCACCGAGAGTGCCTCATACCAGAACGTGTCCAGGTCACAGCCCTGGTCAAACCTCTTCAGGTACTGGAAGGGTCTCTGGAAGGCCTCACTGCAAAATTCCTCCTTGTCCATTCCCACATCCCCAGAATGGTTCCCAAGTGTCTCCATTTCTAGCACTTCTTTGGGAGACTTGCACGTTATTTTAGGGAATACATCCAAGAAGTGATACTTCTGGCTCACTGACATCTGGAGAAGAAAAAAAGAAAATAAAAGGTCATCACAGAGCTATAGCCACACTCTTCATCAGCTAAATTAATCTGTTCTTAACAGTCTCTTTGCCTAAAACCTCGGACCTGAGGAACAGGAGCCAGCTTTTTCCCCCATTCATCCCTTCTTCCACCTAAAGTGCACCAAGGAACCCTATTCCCTCCTACATTTTCCTTCCAGGAAAATGAGCCAGGCATCACCTCCAGCCCCTTTCTCAGGGCTACTTCAAAGAAAACTAAACCCAAGAAACTGCTAGTATTTATTCCAGTCACTTCTATATTCTGTTCTTACAGCTGCATATAAATATTCCCCTACTTTCAAACATGCAAATTAACATGAGGGAGATTAGATTTTGAATTTTTATGTTTCCTATAAATGTTACAGTGGGGGCAGTGAGGCTTGGACTAACATGCCTTCAGAAATCACCAACCCAAGGAAATTAGACAGGCCTAATTTTCTGTCTGGTGTTAGTGTCACCTTGTACAACACCAGGGACACCAGTTTGTTATGGGATACAGCACACCCCCAACGAAACAGGGAACTCCTGTGCTGTGTTTACATTTACAGTCTCTACAGCTCACCACAGCTACATACAAACATGCACAAAGTGACTGAGAAATTCCCAGAAAAGGAGCATTGCTGGCACGTACAGGTCTGGCTGCTTTCTTTGGCACTGGGGACACCTCCAAGATTTCAATGATGTACAGATGACTCTTCTGCCGTAGCCACATATTGCCATTATTATCTGCCAGGTACTGCAAAACCAGCAGCTTGAAGAGAAACTCTGGAATTCCACGCTGCACCTATCACAAGGAGAGATACCAAGGCACTTCCTCTTTATTTACTCATCACAACTTCACAGAACAGTTGAGGGTGGGAAGGCTCTCTGCTCAAAGCAGGCCCAGCTAGAACAGGCTGCCCAGGGCCACATTCAGTCAGGTTTTTAATGTCTCCAAGGTGGAGACTCTACAGCTTCTCTGGGCAGCTGCTCCAGAGTTGAATCACCTTGATGGCATTTGTGTTGCTTACACAATAATGAGAGTACACATGCTAGGGAAATTGCTGGTTGAGAAACAAGAGCTTTAAAGAAAGCTCCTGCAGGGGTCCACGCAGGACCTGTAGGACAAGGCAGCTGTGGGAGGGAGGGATGTACTCACTGAGGAGGTGATATCAAAATGGAATATCATGGGCTTTGTCTGGTGTTCTCTCTTTAGAAAAGGCAGGAGAGATTTTAGCACTTTATCTTCATCCACTTCTGGTTCAATCAGTCTGATGGTTTTCAGAAGTTCTGTGCAGTCAGGCTGCTCTTCTTGCAGTCTCTCATGTAGCCTCTTCACATACAGAGATTTCCCTGTTATTAAAACCACCACAAGAATTAAAGCCATCAATATCAGATATATCACATTAAGACCATAATAGACAGAAGGAAATAAAATGTTTAAGTACCCCATGCCCTAAAATCTCTGGAGCTTCCTAAAAGGCATTCCAGAAGAAAGTCTAAATCTGGTTTGAGCAGCTGGAGCCTGGAATCCAACACATTGCTCTTGTTATCCATATGGTTTGGTTTCCTTCCTCTGCCTAAGAGAAGCTTTACTCTTCATTAGGACTTGAATCTATTCTATTTTGTGCTTATTTCTGAAGTCAAAACATGGACCAAGGTGACTTTGAGCTTTCACCTCCTACACTGACCAGTCGGAATTGCTCTTTTTGACCAAGACACTTAAATCTTGGACACAAAACCTGGCAAGGTGAACCCCACCCTGCTTTTGAGCTCGCAGCAGAGCCCACTCCGCACATGCCATCTTACCCATGCCAGCTCTTTTGGAGGACACAATCCCAACACACATGTGCTCCTTGAACACGGCCGCAGCCGAGCTGGAGGGCTGAGCCACACGGAAGTGGCGCTGCAGGTACTGCTGGATCTCTGCCCGTGACCTCTGGGGAATCATGTGCACCTTGCAGTGGCTGAAGGCAGAGGGCAGGTAGCTGTTCTCCCGCTCGCAGTTGCACAGGATGATGAGCCTGTAGGAGCTGTTGTAGCACTGTAGGTGCTGGAACAGGTCCTCTGCCCTGCGGCTGACGTCGTAGCTCAGCTCATCCGCGTAGAGCATGGTGTAAATCTTGTCCCCAGCCTGGCAGGGAATGAGGCACCTGCGCAGGAACAGCCCCACCTGCTCTGCGCTGGTCTGGGGCGTGCACAGCAGCACCTCATCAAAGGTGGGAAGGGGCTGCTCAGGGCTGTTCATGTAAATGGCCAGGGCAGAGCTGAGCACCTCTGAGTGAGGGCACATTATGAGGTTGGGCTGACCCACAAAGAGCAGGTCCTGAGGGAAGTCTCTGGTGACACATTCTGTGCCACTGCTGGCCAGGTTCTTCAGCCACATGCCCAGTGTATCCATGTCCAGGCAGTTGGGGAGGAAAGAGCCCATGTTGCTCATGTAGCACTCCCAGATGCACTCCAGCCGGGCGCTCAGGTCCCTCTCCCCATCCAGCAGCACTTGGAAGTCAGAAACAGCATGGCCTAAGCTGGGAGGCCCCTGGCTCCTGAGGGCTGCGAGGACATCCTGCTCGGTGCAGCGGGGGTTGAGGAAGGAGAGCATCATGAGGGCAGCCTGGCTGGGGTTGCCCCGGCCCAGCTCTGAGCACAGGTACACCAACTGCTCTGCGCTGTAGTAGTTCAGGTAGAAATGCTCACGTCGCTTGGCATTCATGAAGCTTTTCCAGCTCTCCAGGAAACTCTCCATGGTCTTGCAGAGGGCTGGGAGCACAGCTGCCATATCCCCTTGCCCTTCCAGCACTGGGATGGGGCCCAGGGAGAAGTCTATAAAAACACAGGATTCTTTGTGGGGTGAACAATACACCTGGGCAAGCCAGGAGCGGAAAAGCATGTTCCCAGCTGAGTAAAGGTCTATAAAGGCCTGGGCAAGTCTCTGGACATTGGAAAAGACCTGTGTGAGGACAGAGGAGAGAGAAACAAGCTAATTTACAAGTTTCAGCCATGAAACCACTGGAAAGACATTCAATGAAGAGAAAGTCTTTGGTCCCAAGGTGTGTCAGGCCTTGTACAGGAACCACAGACTCTCTGTGACTTTTTTACAGCAGCATCCCCAGGAAACCAGTATGGAACTCCCAGCTTGCTACAAAAGCACAGTGATGCTGCCAGCCAGGACAATCCCCAGTGCAGCCAGAGGATAATGCCACCAGTTCACTGTTGTGTCTCCAGCTTAGCTCACCTTAGCAAAGAACCAAAGGCAGGAACGCCCACATGCCTGTGACCACCATCCCCAGCAACTTCACTGTCAACCACAGCCTTAAAAACTTATACTCAAGGGAAAATCCAGCCCTGGCTCCAGCACCAGTAACCCTCCCGGGTTTGAAACCTGACCTCAGAGAACCTCTCCACCTCCAGGCCTTGCTCTCCCTTGGCCGACATGAGCATCAGTTTGTTCTGCAGCTCGCGGAGCTCTGCCAGCGAGTACTTCCAGGAGGCCTCGGCGTCCCTTGAGCTCCCCGGGAGGGTGAAACGCAGGACGCTGTCCAAGGAGACCTGCCAGAGCATGAACTGTCAGCATGGCTGGGGCTGAGGCTCTGCCCAAGGCCAGGGGAGCGCTGGGGCAGCAGCCCCCAGGCAGGAGGGGCAGCGGGAGCTGAGTGACCTCAGCCTCACCTTCTGGCCATCAGCTGGTGCCCTCAGCACATAGACCCCTCTGCTGTTGATGGCAGCTGCCAGGGACAGTGAGGACAGCTCCACGGAGCCATGGCTTTCCTTCACTGTCTTCAGCCACTCCAGCTGCTGAGCCGAGGCACGCTGTGGGGAGAGGAGACACAGCACTGCCCCAACTGCTCTAAAATCTGGGATGTCTGCTTACAGCTGACCAGGACAAGCAGTTTGGGCTGGCACAAGAGTTTCGTGATGAAGGAAGAAAGGAATGAGTATTGGCTTCAGCTTGCTTTTTCTGCACAGCTCTTCCTTATCCACTCCATGGGAGGCTGAACAAAGCCCACAGTGCTCCAACACCTCTTGCTACAGAAGCAGTCCCTGCTGCAACAGGGCAAGAATTCCTAGGTATTTGCCTCCCCTCTTTCCCACCATCAAACCTGCACAAGCCAAGCTGCACCACATCACACTGGAAAGCCTCGCAGCACCCTGGAGAAACCTGTGCTACACCAGCTACAGCTGCTGCAGTGAATTTTTGTGGCACAGGACCATCAGCTATTTTTCCTCCAATAACAAGAGCAGCAGCAGCGATGTCCCCACACAGGTACCATTTGCCCAGTGCAGCCCAACTTCCAGCCACTCCTGGAAGGCAGAAATGCAGGAGGATGTAGAGGCCCTGCTCCAGCTGAACTCACCAGTTTCTGAGGGAGGGCCTCATCACTGTCCAGGGCTCGCCACAGCTTCTGCAAGCAGCGCATGAAGTCCTCGAAGCCCGAGTCCTGGCGGAGCTCGTAGAGCAGGGAGGAGTAGCCGTGCACAGTGCCATGGAAACAGGCCACACGGTCCACGTCCATGTCGTTCTCCCCCGCCGAGATGGAAGCCAGGTCAACAAACACCTTCAGCTCATTTATGTCTGAAACGAGGCAACACAGGAGTGAGCAACGTGTGAGTAGGCTTGGACACCACCCCTCATCACCACCCTCTGCAGGAAATGCAGGAAGAATGCTTTGAACAGCAGCTCCTGTGTAACTGCGCTCTCCCCATCAGCTTTCCCAGGCCATTCATCCATCCACAGATCCCCAGCCAGGATGGGAGCAGTGTCTGGGGGGTGTGTGCAGGTGAGAGCATCTGTGCAGGTCAGACAGCTCAGCTGGCAGACACACAACTCCATCCCCTGAAACAACAGGTCTGAACTGAGCAGCAGCAGGTGCTGAAGCCCTCCAGGCCCAGCCCAGCTCCCAGCAGGGTGGTCACTGTGTGCTGCACTAGCCCACAGTGCATGGGGATGTTTAAAGGGTCCTCATAGCATGTTCCACACCAAAGCCCATCAGAGATGTAACTCTCAACATCAGAAGCTGCCAAGGCACAAAGCAGATGGGTCAGGGATTCAGTGTTCCTTCTGCCCCCACACAAGCTGCCATCCCTTCTAGTACTCTCTAATTCCTGGATGAGCAGCACACACCTTTCAGTGCTTCTCTGACCCAGCAGACAAACTCCTTCTGCTGGGCCAGCTCCCTCAGACAGCCACGGCGGGGCACAGTGATTCCCTGCAGCAGCTTCTTGGCTTGCACGAGCTCAGGGCTGATGGAATCCAGCTTCTGGGTCTTGTAGGATTCAAGCTTTTCTGTCTGGAAAGCAAGTGGTGCAAACACGCACTGAGTCTGGAACTGGGAAACGTCACTGGTTCTGAAGCAGGGAGAGTTAAGCCCTCTGCAAAGCCACACCCCAAAAGAGCAGTATCATCATCTCCCTTTAAGGAGTAACTATACAAAAGCACTTGGAACATCCGATTTTTACCTCCAATAAGCATTTTGGGACAAAGAATGGCTCTTGACAGACTGAGACAGACTTGTGGGAAGGTTTGAATTTAGCCAACACCTTGACAATACAGAAACAAAATCAGGGATACTTACTATATGCAACAAGTTTTCCAGGATACTGAAGTCACCAGAGAGACCTAAACTCTCTTTGACATGGGCAATGATCTTGGCAGCATCAAAAGTTAAATGCATTTCATGGTACTGCTGGATCTGCTGGACTCTCTGGTCAACCCAGCCTCTGTGTTCTGCAGGTTGAAGCCCACAGATGGTGTTCAGCTCTGCTCTGAGATCTTCTGGATGATTTGTGAATTCCTGGAAAATTTTATCCACTGCAGAAAGTGTGAGACTTCCTGATCTGAGATCATCATACAGCATTGCATATCTGTCAAAGCAAGGGCGGATCATGCTGTTCAAAGCATCATCAAGGTCTAGCTCAGGAGCAATCTCCTCCTCATCATCCTCCTCATTCTCCTCTGGACTGTCACGCACATACTCCGCTCCTGCCTTCTGTGCTGCTTCCTCCCAGAACTGCTGGAAGATCAGGCTGTCCTTAAAAGAGTGCATTCTGTGGACAAACTCTTTTAGCTCTGGGCTCAGGCTGTAGAAGGCCCGCAGGGGTCTCATTCCCACTGCTACAACTTGATTCAGTCTTTTTAAGCGAAGATCTTTTGCGTGTTGAAATTCCACTTCACCTACATTCACTGTAAACCAGAGACAGGTCAGAGGGAGATCAGGTGGTGAAGCTTGACTCCAGCTCACTTCATCCCATCCCCAAGCCACAAAATGCTACCAGGCAGGTGGATCCCTCCAAGTGTCATTTGATGCACAAGCACTCACTTGATTCCCCAGTGCTCCGGTTTTACTTTCCCCACCCCTCCTCACCCTCACTTTGGGGCTTAGAATCAAACCAAAGCCAAGAGATTTTGAAGGAAAATATTGTTTTATGGAGTTGCCACTTTCAGACTGCTCCCCCAGAACTGTACCTCTCACAGACTTCTGCACCTTCCTGCACATGCTCAGGAAGGTTCCTATTGCTTTTTCCTCTTTTCTGAGCTGTGTGACTTCCTCGTGCCTCAACTCCAGAAGTTCTTTCAAGCTTCTCTGGAGCAGTTCCTTTTCCTCACTTGGTCGTTGCTGGTGCTCTGAAAGAAAACTCACCTGTAGTCACAAAGCAGACACTTCCCACACCGACTCAGGTTGAGAACTGCAGAGTCACAAACCCTGCAGTGACAACACAAACTGGAGCTGGGAGCTCCCTGCCCAGGCCAAGGGACAGCACTCCAAACTGCTGCAGCCCTTCCTAAGCATTCCTAGACCCTGCAGCCCCTCCTGAGCAGGCCAGCATCACCAGTGATGCCCTAAGCCAACCATGCCCCTTTGAACCCATCTCTTACTTGTCTGCCAAATGCAGAGGAACTGTTCCTTGTGCTGGAAAACCTCCTCCAGGTGTTTCATGAGGATGCAGCCGCTGTAGATGTCATCGGTGACACTCATAAGCACAGAGTCTGCTATGGCCATGACATTCTTTGCTTCATCTGAAAGCTTGTCCAGAAGGTTCCTGTTTGCTCCTGTTCCACAAACAAAGTAGGTCACGTTTCCGAAAAACAGGCAGGATCAGGAACCTTTCCTGCCATGGCACAGAGTCCTTCCATTTCCTATTGAATCCCTACTCAAGAGCCTGAGGACTCACACCACCCTCTGATCCCTCATGTCTTTTTGAGCAAAGCCAGGATATCTCAGGACAGCAATGTGGAAACTTTCCATGGAGAGCCCTGACCTAAACCCTGTGGGGCAAACAAAAGCCATTTGAATCCATTCATCTGGCCAACTCTTTGGCATTTTAGTGCGCCAATAACTTGTGAGAACTTCTCAGAGAAAGAAGTTATGGTCCACAAATCCTGAGGAAGCTGCAGTGGATGAGCAGAGGAATAGTGGCTCCCTCTTCCTTGGCCTTCCCTCTCCAAACCCAAGCTGAATAGTTCAAGCTTTGAGATAGGGACTAAAACAAGAGCAGGACAATTTCTCTCTGCTCCTCTGTGCAGTGACAGCAGTGAGGTAGAGAAAAGCTTCTCAAGGTCTCCTAAAACCCAACTACAGACCTACCGTTAAAGCTGAAGATATGTTTGATGTCAGGCCACGTGAGCAGGTGGTGCAGAATAGTATCAAAATCCGCCTCAGACTGCCCAGCCCCGACCGGCCACGACTTCACCATGACAGCAGATACGAGCTGGCTGAACTGGCCCATGTTGTAGGCAGAGATCTGCTCCAGGAGATTGCTCTGCATCTGCCAGGGCACACAGAGAAGGCAGGGGTGGGTCAGACTCTGAGGTCCCACTGTGGCTGTGCCTCAGAACTAGCACTGATGCCAAGGAGTCACCTGCAGTGCTGAGGTATATTCCAAACCAGCCCTGTGACACAACTGACACCAGAGCTCATGCTGGAAACACATTAAAAATATTCCTCATGGAGCTCATTTCCTGATTTCTTGTTGATATTTTTTGTTGCTGGTTTAACAAACAATCCACAGCAACTCAAGCAATATCTACCTTCCCCTTCCATCACAAGGCACATCCCTGTGCAACAGAATTGCTGTGGAATTCCACTTTTCTTTCTCCTTCCTTCCCTACTTTTTCCTTTCCCTACCAGGGCACACACAGTACCTGGCAAGCTGCAGGTACAGCCTCTGTGGCACAGTTCTGGAAACACCAGCTGATGGAGGACTCCATCTGTGTGATCTGGGGGTGCTGACAACAGTACACCAAGATTTGGTTCACTGGAGGCTCCTGAAGGCAAAAGGGAGATTTATCATCAACTCAAAGTGTTTCTCCTGGCAGCATGAAGCAGTGTTTCTATCAAGATAATAAAAGGAAATTGAGCATCAGTCCATTTCCAAGGGCCTGGGAGAGAGGGCAAATAAATAAATGCTTGGAAAATATTTTAATTATTTCCATCTAAAGTGTGTGATTATTTAATATCCACCTCTCCAAGCCAGGCTCACAGAAGAAAGTATTTGTTTCCTGATTTCAATATGAAAATCAATGGCTTAAGGAAATGTGTAACTGCTGTAGAAAGGAGATTAGGAGATATACAGGGTCAGTCTGAAACGGACTGACACATGTGGGTGAGCATTTGGGAGCCTGAGCAGCACCATTTCTGCACAAGGAATGAAAAGAGAAGCATCAACTTGGCTTCTCTGGGCCCTTGGGCATTTACTTTGCACTCACTGGTTCTTAAAACCACGGAGGTGACAATTGCTCTGAATGTGGATTTCCTCTGAAGCACCAGAACCTGCAGCCAGGCCACTGACCAAGATTACAGTGTGGGACATCATCATGGTCAACTGCTGAGCCTCCAGAACCTGGTTTATAGCAGCAATGGCAATTGTTATGGCCAAAGGCACCGTGTTTGCACGTGCTCCTGCTCCAAGCACAGCACAAGTCACTCCATCTGCTCTGGACACCAACCACGGCTGCCTGGAGTCTCCCCTACCTGCTGGATTCTTTTCTTCAGATCTGCAAGTAAAGTGTTCCTCCACGTCTGAGTGAACTGCTCATCTGGAAAGCTGATATTCACAAACTTGTTCCAGGCCTGCAGGGGACAAGCAAACCAAGCCAAACCATTGAGTGCTGAGATTTAATAGAGAAGGAAATGAAAAGAACAATGCAGAAGAGATGCCCCACATGACTCAGTCTGAAATCCTTCCAGATGTTTCCATCCTGAGGAAAAGGGACACTCCCAGAGCTGCAAAAGGCAGCTTTTAAGCCCAAAAAGTGTGTAAATGTCTCAGCTGCTGAAGGAGACTTTTGGATGAGCCACTTCCATCCTGCTGCTGGAAACTGTCCCAGGGAGGGCCGGGAACAGCAGCACAGATTGGCAGGGCTGCTCTGAGCTTTGCCTGCTGGAAGGCCTGAGGACAACCAGTGGGACACACTGGCAGCAAGACAACACCAAGGGGCAGCTCCTCACCACAGCAATGCCTTTAGGAACAGCCAAGGAAGAGCAGAACGGAGGTGAGCTTCAAACACTGCCCACCCCCACCCCACTCCTTACCCAGCCACAGCTACAGAGCCCAGCAAAGAGCCAGCAGACTCAAGACCCTGGCTAAGCTGCACTAAAGCCCCTTTTTACTGACATTATCAAAAGATGACAAACCCGAAGTTCAGTGAAGAAAGTGAAGGTGACGTGGTCCAGGTACTCCTTCAGTAATTTCTGTTTTAAAACATTTCTGAACCAGGCTCGAGTTTCCCTCAGAGCTCCACTGAGCAACTTTGGAACTTCCTGCACAGCATCCCCTGGAACCTGCCACACACAGAGGGGAAGACAACAAAATAAACACAGTTCAAGCAGGACAGCAATAGACGACTGATTTAAATCAGTATTTCTAAAGAGAAGGCCCAAACCCATCCAGAACACACAAGAGCCCAGCAGCAGGCCCAGCACTGCTTGAATAAAGAGCAGGAGAGGCTGGGAAAGTCCAGTGCTTACAGGCAGGTTGTGCTTATGCTTGTTCTAGGCAGTAAAGACAACAAATACTTAAGAGGAAACAAAACCAGACTTAAAACAAAGCTTATCACAGCAAACCTGAGCATCTGACCTTACTCTCAATAAGAACCAAACTCATTAGGTAACTCCACACCTGTTTGAAAGTACTGCAGTCTTGCTTAGAGTGTGAAGTTCTTCAAACTGAGACTGGATCGGACCTAAACCCAGTGTGTTGTACCACACTTGTGATATTTCTGGGTACCTTACTTGTATCAAGCAAAGAGTTCCTTGGTACTCACTGCTGGGGGCTGAAGCTGGGCAACCTTGGCAATCAGGTTGGCAGCAGTGGCAGGGATCAGGAACAACTCCACTGTCCTGGCAGCCTTGCAGAGCCTCTCGTGCAGCCTGAGGCAGCAGGACAAGCAGCACTGCCAAGAAGGAGCCCCCAGAGCTCTGCAGGGCAGCAACACAGAGAGAGAGTGAATTTTCTGCTCCGAGGAAAAATTAAAAACAAAGTAAAAACCCCACCAAATTCAACACAGTGCGGCAGCTGCCTCCCTGAGTTGGATTAAAAAATGGGATAGAACTCCAGGATTCTTTTCTCCACAGAGATTTCAAGGCACACAAGCACAACCCCAGCCCTGGTGCAGAGGCAGACAATGCTCTCACAGAGGTGCACTGCAGTTACCTGGCTGGGGGCTCATCCAAAGCATGTAGCACTGTGTTTAGAATCTCCTCTACCCGAGACTGGAAAGACAGAAAAATGAAACTGTAGAAGAAATTTTACAGACAAATTTCTGATTAGCTGAGAAGAGTGAACTCAATATTCTTTTGCATCTTCTCCAGCATTTTTATAAATAAACTGTAAAATAGCAGAACTTATTTACTGGAAGTCAGAGCCAATACCTGGGCAGCTTTTATATGCACAAATCCAACCTGTACTTCTTACAATTTGGGAGTTTCAAGTCTGTTATTAGTTGCAAGGTCCTACTCCTGCTATCCTCACACCAATACAAGAGTTTTCACAACAGCAGGAAAATCTCCCAAACCAGCAGCCCCTTGCCCACCCCTGCAAAAAAGCAGTTTCATGTCTGAGGAGGTCAGGAATGAAATATCTGCCATCACTAACCAAGAGTGACTCCAGCTAAGAACACCCTCCCCTCATCAATGCCAACACCACCTTTTGCTGCAGATACACCTCCAACTCTCCCCCTGAGGAGTCTCTGACTTCAGAGAAACTATTTTTGCTCTTAGCTAGGTTTGAAGCTCTTTGTGCTGTGACCTGCTGCCAACCCCAGTTCCTTCAGTGGTGGTCAGTTCTGCCAAAAGACACACAGGAACCCAGTTGGAGTCTTCATCCCAGAGCTGGTAAAGCTGCCACGAGACAAACCTCAGAGCTTCTCCACGAGAGGTCAACGTCCTCCAACCTGTACAAAACACCTTGGAGAGTAACTAACAGGTCGCTGGAGAAGTCTCTTATGAACTCAGCCAGGCTCCCCAGGGGCAGCACACAGAGCCAGGACTTCACCAGAGTCACATCAAATTCCATCAAGTATTTCTTTTCTCTCATCCGTTCCAGCAGGGTCCTTCTGGAGGGGAGACAAAATAAAATCTTCAGGATTCCAAGGAAAAAAAAGCCGTGAGCTTGTGCAGCCCACAGACGAGTCTCCTCCTCATTCTTGTGCTTTTGTCCCTGCAGCTGAGGATCAGTGGGAGTCCCCAGGGCCTAGGGGTGGCACAGCAGAACCAAACCACTGAGCACAAGCACTCAGGGAAAATAAACTCCAGGTTTTGCTCAGACTCTACACAACACAAGCAGCTTTAGCTCCCACCTGCTCCCCGGCTGGCAGAACTGGGGGTTTGTGTTTGGGGGGTCACACCGTGCCCAGCTGGGCTACACTTGGTGACCTCTGAGCCACCAGTGTGGCTGTGCCCAAATACCCCAAACATCCTCCCTCAACATGCTACATTTCATACTCTTTAAAAGCAAGGGAGGGAAAAAACCAAAAAATGAGATGAGGAGGGCACAAGGAGCTCTGGAAAACTCACGCATCCCACTTCTTCCTGGTTTCAGCAAATGGAAGCCCTTCCAGCCCTGCCCAGACATCCTCCTCCACCAGCCCGTGCTCCTGCTGCAGGGGAGCAGCAAAGGAATGCAGAAGGGGAAGGATCCACACCCACTGGTTTACGTCAAGTTCAATGCACCTCTGGCACAAGTTTGTCAGGTCGACCTTCAAGCTAAATAAAAAAAGAAAACAAAACAAACACTGAGTGAAAGAACAGCTTTATGCTGGCCTTGAAAAAACCCTAGGGGTGTGGGAGGCTATGTTTCAATCTCCCTATGTGC
The DNA here is from genome assembly GCF_048771995.1 of Taeniopygia guttata. Taxonomy (NCBI): domain Eukaryota; kingdom Metazoa; phylum Chordata; class Aves; order Passeriformes; family Estrildidae; genus Taeniopygia; species Taeniopygia guttata. The sequence goes on from NC_133043.1 coordinate 1,862,012, forward strand.
CTTCAATTAACCTCTGGTCATTATTTTAGCTCCATCTTCATTGCAGACGGTACCTGTCCAGGTTTAAGGCCCAGAGCTGCAATGTTACTGAATCTCTCTGCACAGACCCTGCTGCTGGAGCACTGGGAAGACCCAATCCTTTATCTACAGTCTCTCCATGAGCCCCGCCAGCCCTGTGACACCCACACAGAGAAGGACTCCAGAAAGAAATGCAATGGCTGCAGCTGTGTGAGTGAAGAACTCCAAATCCAGTGCCAAGTAAGCAGTCAGATTACAACGTGGTAAACAGGCACTCCAGGAGAAACCAGCCAAAAAGTGTGGAATGATGCACTGCAGCCTTGCCTGGATGTTAGCCCTGCTTCAAGCAGGAGGCTGGAACTGAGACCTCCAAAGATACCTTCAAATGTAATTTTTTCTCTGGTTCTCTGGCAGTAGAGAGCTGGATTCCTGTTTTATCAAAGCAGCACCAGCCTGGTCAGTTAGAAGGTACATAGAGCACTTACTTGGTAACTCCTGCAAAATCCTGTTTGATGTGATGAATCTCATTCTGTATATCTTGTGGTGACACCTGATCCAAGCACAAGAGGCTGCACAGCTCAGCCAGGTCACTTTTAAGTACAAAGAGTGAACAGTCCTCAAGTACCACGAGAATGGTGAGCCCCAGAGCCAGTTTGCTTTGGATGACTCTGTCCTCTGTAGCTGCTTCTGGTGCAAGGAAAGGGAGAGCTATTTTCTTCATGTATTTTAGCAGCAAATCATTCACCTGGGACAAAGAAGAGAAGAAACAAACCAAGCACAGCATTAGTCTTTCTCTTCTGAAGCCAATGTCTTCTGCCAGTTCCAGTGAGGCCACAGGACAGGAAGGAGCAGCCTTGACAACCGAAAAAAGCAATGTGGCAATTCTGTCACATTTCCTAATTATGTCAAGTAAGAAATTTTGGATTCCAGAAGCCCTGCTGATATCACTGCTTAGAACAGGATCAGGAGCTTCTCCCAAAAAGCAGGCAGGTTTGGAGCAAGAGATAAGTGCAAAGAAGTTGTTAGTGACAGAACAACTGGCAGCAAAACTTAATGGCTTAGGAAAACAATATCTGGACAAAAACCCACTCAGGTACGAAGTCATCACGTCACAGCCCTGCTGCAACCCCCATGGGGTCTCAGAACCACACTGAGGTGCACAGGTTGACTGAAGCCCCAAAGGCAGTCAGTGACAGTCACCCCAGAAGCATTCCCACTGCTTCTGTACCTGAACTTAGACTGGAAAAGCAAAATTAACCCAACGAGCTCAATAGCAAAATTAAAGTTTGTGTTCAGTAATGGAATGTTTTTTGTCTCTGTGCAAGAGAAGGGATTACCTGCTCTGTGCTGAAGTTTAGCTCTCTCCACAACATTGCCTTGCCATCAAACACCCGCTGGGCTACTGCAACGTTATGGAACTGCTTCAGCTGCCAGAAGAAATTCCTCAGATTGTCAGGACTCCAGGTTCCAAGAATGCTGAAGATACTTTCTAACATAATACTGGCAGCTATTTTCTTCCCTTCCACCACTTCCTCGTTTTTATTAAAAGTGAAGTATTTTTTTAACTTGGAAGGCTTTGCACACACGATGTCATCATACTGGTGCCACTCTGGAACAGCAACACAGGGAGAACACAGGAAAACAACCATTGCAATCAGGTGCCTTTTCCCTTCCAGCTGCCTCAGCAATACCTTCAGCAGCCCACTGTTCCCAGCTTCAGACAGGGCTGCCTGCCAGGAATGCTGGGCCACAGGACAGCAGGGATCACCCCAAGGTGCAGGTCCAGCCTGCAGAGCTTACCTCCATTGTTGAGTAAGTTCTTGTTTATCAATAAGCAGCGATTCACAGGTTGATTGGATTCTGAATTCTTGTAAATGAACTCGTACTCCCCCTTCCCACAGGTCACCCAGTACTTGTAAGGAATGTATTGATCCAGGATTTCTCTGCTGAGAGTTACAGCACCTTCAATGAGGTATCCATGTTCTCCCAGATGCCTTGGAAACACAAACACAGCAAAGGCAGGCAAAGGACAGGTTAGCTGATCTACAGACCTCTTTTTCCATGCACTGCTCCATATTTTAATAGGAATGGTGACTGTTCTTTTACAAGAACATTTTAGAACAGTTTTCTCTACTGTGAAATCTTTGCTGCAACCCCCACCTGTGGGGACAGAGCCATCCCTTGCACAGTGGCTGAGGCCCCAGAGAGACCCCATTCTCAGAGCAGGGAACACTCACCGGGTGCAGTTCAGCTCACATATGTTGTCCTTCCAGCTGGTGTAGGAAGGAATGCCCTGAGCCCTGATGAACACTTTATCGGTATCAGGGTTGAGCTTGAAGTCTTTGGATAATATTGCATGGAAATACACAGTAACACCCTCATTTCGCCTCACAGAACTGCAGGAAAGAATTGGAAGAGAAAGAGGAAGGATTCTTTTGGGTTTTTTTAATTGCACAAATCACTGTAGAGCTCAAATCAGACTCTAACCATGAGCTGAGTGGTTGCAGGACCCATAAACTCTGGCAGCAGTTCACTCAGACTCATGTTTGAGCAGGCCTAGTGCAAAGCCCAATGCAAAAAGGAAAAATGGGCTCCTAAAGGCAGCAGGAGATGCTCTGGCCCAGCAGAGTCACCTGGAATGGCTACACTTTCCACCCCTTCCAGCTCATAGACATTAACCAAAATATCAAAACAGCTCTTCACACTATTCACCTGAAGTGTTGTGTGTGTGAAGCATATGTTGCTCATAAGAGCAAGAAATAAGAGAATAATATTTTTTATCCATCAGATGTTCAAGCAAGTTCAACACATCACCCATACTGCAGCCCCCATTCAACACTGGTTCTGTCATGCACAACCACATGTCCAAGGTACGTACTGACCCAATCCCAGCACCTCAGTCTGGAATCCTGAGTCCTCTTCACAGCAATCCCTGTTAGTGAAGAATGCTGGGGAGCAGCAGCGCTGTTCTCACCTTTCTTTAATGTTTTCCACAGGCTTCTGGTTCCTTTTTTCCTTTTTGTTCTTGGGGCTGTCTGCTGCAGCCACAGCACCCTCCTTCCTGGCAGCCTCGGCTCCTTGGCTCGGACTTGTCTTCTCACTCACGTTAGGCATTTTCTCACCTGGGGTCTCATTTTTCTCTTTCGTGTTTGCATTCTGCAAGAGGGAGACAAACAATGCCCAAACAAACAGGAGACCCTGGAAGCCCAGCATCTCCTCCTGGTGTGTGAGCAATTGAGAGATGGGACTCTTGGTGCAAGCAAGAAGCCATTTATTGTTTCTACAACTCAGTTTATATACTCCTACAGCCTTAGGTAAAATCTTTCACTGCTGAGCAATAACCACATTATTAATGTTTCTTAGCTCCATTGCTTAATCACAGTCTTGCACCTGCAGTCTTGCCCGACCACCTTTAAACAAAGCCAATTTCCTTTTCATTTCCTTCCCCTCGGGGGCCTGGAGATCGAGGTGACCCCGAGAATGCAGAAGTCCTTGCTTCCCAGCCCGCACGGCCGAATAAGAAGTCAGAATGCGCAGGGTTGGCTTCTCAAGGTTGTTTATTTTCTCTTACCTAGAACATGCTTTCTCAAGGAGCTGCGCTCTGTCTAGCAGGTCAGTCTGTGGCAGACTCCCACCCTCTTGGGGTGGTGTTACCATTTTATACCAAAAACTACGTGTGCTATGGGTATAATAGCACACGTGTCAATATCTATCATTTATGTTGGACACTGTGTCTCTACATTAAACCAATAGAAAAGTGTCACCATCACAGCAAGACATGGAGGGCAAGAGAAAGGAGAAGGAGATCAGGACACACCCAAATCCTTCCATCTTGTCCCCTTGAACCCCTTATTTTAAAACCCTAAAATTCTACTTTTTCACCCTGTGTGAATTCAACTACCACCCTACTCAAACCCGTGTAGTTTGTAATTCCTCATACAAAGTCAGCAGTTTTCTCCATGGGCTAAAATTAAAGCAGGTGTTTTTGACTTCATGCCAAGGTCTCTGAGCCCCCTTCCAGGCAGCCAGAGGGATGTCCTGGGTTCCCACACGCTCCTTACATTTCTGTTTGATGTCCAGGGCTTCTGGCCCACCAGGGTCAAGATGCCCACATCATCCAGCAATTGTGCAGCACTTTCTGCGCTACTGCCCATCTGCCCCCCAAGACTGGTGCACCACCAGCTTCATCCTCCTGGAAACACTTCAAACACTGAACCCTTGCTGAGGGAAGCCGCTGGCTAAGGAAAACAGCCCGTGATGGAAGATGAGCCCAACCCAAACACACTGCCAAGCAGTCAGTTCAGTGAGCCACAGATCCCAGAGGATGGGCATAAAGAAAGTGAAACCACAGCAACTTCCAGCTTACCAGGCCTGTGTGTGAACAGAGCACAGGCACCTGCAAACCACAAAATCCCTTCATTCACGGAGATCCCAGAGCTCTCCAGAGAGCTGGCTGGAGAAGAGACACCTCACAGTCCTGGGGGCAACTGAGCAACCCCTCAGTGAATGCTGGGTTATAACTGTCATCCAGGAGAACAGAACTCAAATTAGAGCCTCTCCATAGTCCTCCCCAATTCATCCCTATATTCCTGGGCTGGTGCTCCTCAGCCTCACTGACAGCATGAGCAAGTCACACTGGCAAAGGGAAGCTGTGCCCACTGGAACACTCACCAGAGCTCACTCACACTCACCTTGACAGTGGAATTGGTCCCTTTCTGCTTGGGCGCCTTTCCAGCCTGCAGGCCCTGAGCCCCAGGGGAGGTCTTGGTCTCAGGCCTGCTTTGGGGGGCTCCCTTGGCAGGAGGCAGCCCAGACGGACTCGCTCCCTGCCCTGCTGACAGCAGCTCCTTGCTGCTGTCCCAGGCCTGGGAACCTGCTGTGGCTGCTGGCAGCTGGCCAGGAGCACCACTGCCCCATTCCACATCACCCCTGGCTGTTCCTCTGTGCTCAGGGGTTGTTCCATCCTCCACCTTGTCCCCTGGGGCTGTGGCACTGGGAGCTGGGGCAGCCCCCCCGGCTGTGCTGCTCTGCTCTGCAGGGCTCAGTCTCTCTGCTTCTGGGCTGCCAGCTTCCTTCTCCAGGTGTGCCAAATTCCTGTTGCCTTCAGGTGTGTCTCCACTGGCATCACTATGTCCATCAGCACCTGGTTTTGCTCCCTCACCGCTGGGAGGTTGGATTTCTTGAGGAGCAGCACTTGTGTCATTCAACTCTGTGGTTTGAGCTGGTGCTGTGCTTTGAGGAAGCAGAGAGTCCTGTTCCCCAGAGATGGACTTCTTTTCTTTAGTCTTCTTCGCTTTCTATTAAAAAAACAAAAACCACAATTTCTGTTTATTCATTGCCAAAGGGAAACTCTTTATCACCTCATCCATTGCAGCAAGTAATGGGGCTAACAGAGAATGATCAGGAAGAGGAGGGACAAGATCAGCCAGTGAAATGCAAATAACTCTTGAGAACTGTGTAGGTTTAATATTCAAGACTTGCTCAGCAGGAGCACAGAGCAGCACTGCAGTGTCTAAGCTGACTCGTGTAATTTGTGGTTTCCCCCAGCACCGCAGCTCCGCACAGCGTCAGCAAACACAGCGAGCTTCTCCTGGAGGAAGCCAGGCAGCAGCTCCCCGACGTGGCCAAAGGGAAGTGGGGGATGCAGCCTGGCCTCCTCACTTCACACATGAGAGCAACAAGTCACAGCTGCTCCCCAGCAGGACCCTCACCTTTCTCTCCAGGGAAGCCACCTCAGCAGAGTCTCCAGCCCCATGCTCAGCCGAGGGCTCTGCGTTGCTCTCTGGAGCTGTGACATCCTCCAGCAGTGAGGATCCCTCTTCCTCCTGCCATGTCTCAGCAGACCTGGGAGATCCACCTGCGGTGTCAGGTGTGGTGTCAGGCAGAGCTCTTGCTCTGTCCATCAGCGACTCGCCCTCGGTCTCCTTTGTTTCAGTGGTGGAAGGAGGCCCAGCAGCACCTTCTCCCTTCACCTCTTCCTCTGCATCACGGACTGCAATTATCTGCACCTCTCTTCTCTCTGAAATGGATGGAAATAGATCGTTAAACTGGAAACTCACCCCCCAGTGGGGTCGCAGGATGATTTGGGTTGGAAGGGACATTAAAGCTCATCTTGTTCCACCTCTGCCACAGGCAGGGGCACCTTGCACTGGACCAGGTCACTCCAAGCCCCTGGGTGGGGGAGAGAATTAGAAAAAAAGGCAAAACTTGTGGGTTGAGATAAACACAGTTTATAGGACAGAAAATTACAATAACCATAAGTCCTTGGCTGAGCCATCTGACTGTTATCAACAGCAGCCTCCCCCTGAGCCCAAGCACAGCTCTGAACCCGCTCCTGGGAACAGCAAACTGTCCCAGACGAAGTCATGAACACACAGGACCTGTTTGTTTCTCCCTGTTCAGCCCTCACGAGCCATGCCACCACACTCCCTTACAGCCTTCTGCCCTCTCCAAGGCCCTGCCAGATGCAGAATAATTAAGCATTGATGTAGAGCTCCATCCCTGTCCCTCCTGCAGACACGGATGCAGCAGCAGTGCTGGTAACCAGCTGCCTGTGCCAGCGCCTGGAGCCCAGCATGAGCAGTGACAGGACAGTGGCACCTCCCACGCTGGCACAGCCTTCTGGGGTGGCACTGTGACTGCTCCCACTCTGCTGAGGGCTTTCCAGGAAGGCAGAGGAAACTCTTTTTATCTTCACAGCTTTATCCAGTCCTTCAAAAACATGTGGAAGAGCTCCAGGCCCAGTCAGGCAGCAGAGCAGATCTCTGCTTTCTGCATGGGTTTCACAGGCTCCTCCACACCGCCTTCACCCCAATTCTGAGAGCAAAAGCTTTGAACCTCAGCTACTTTGGATGTTCTTCCCACAGCATTCCAGAGCTGGAGATCCCAGGTGTGTTTCCCTGCCATGCTGGAGTGCAGAGGGATTTGCTAAGAATTGACCCTGTTGGGACTGCAGCAGCTTGATTCTGATTTAGTGTGCTTTTCTAGGATCACATTCTCTCTGTCAACAAACCAAAAGCCATTCTGGTGGCTCGGGTCATTTGGTCTTAAAGAAAAGGATTAGAAAACATTTCCCCCAGCATAACCGTGTTGTGTACTTGATTCTGTCTCTGTTCAGTGAGGCTGAATTAGTGTGTTGTCAAACACAACTCAAGGGTGAGTTCTAAATCTAACAACAAGCTGCAAATCAGAAATTCTGTGTCAAGAAGGACTCAACCAGTCTTTTAACATAAAAAGCAGCATTACTTCATTGCCAAAACAGAAACCAGTTAACCAGTTCAACACTGGAGACATGAGTGTGGAGACTGTGTGTAGGATGTGTCACCAACTGAATCACTTCTCTGTCTCCTGACAGTCACTGCAAAGTGAAGAAAACTCTCTCTGGTCAGGAATGCCAGTGGAGGTTGAGATGAGAGATTGGGAGGGGAGTCTGGGATGAGAGCAGAGTGGAATGAGCTGCGCAGAGCAGAGCCCAGAGCCACACGGGCTCAGAGGTGACGCAGGCAGCCTGTGGTCAGTGTGCAGTCCCCGGGCAGCCCAGCCCGGCCGAGTCCCGCGGCCCAGGGCCGGTGCCCAGCGCGGCCCCACAGCGCTGCAGGGCCCGGGCAGGCCTTGCCTGGCACCCAAGGGGAACAGACAGGGCCGGGGCAGACACAGACACCGGCACAGCGTGAGGCAACACAGCCGCGTCACCTCCTCCTCTGCCCTTGTATTGTCACGAAGAGACCTGCGACACTGGTGAGCCGGGCCGGGAGCGTGAGGGGAACCACAGCGCGTAAAGGCAAACAAACACAAACAGCCAGCGCTCCTCCGCGCTGAGGGCCCGTGCTCCCACCGAGGGCCTGGCTCCCCTTTCCCGAGCCCTGCCTGGGGCTGTTCCGCCGGTTCGGGGGGCGGGACCGGGTCTAGCGGCGGGGCCGGGCCGGTTCGGGGGCCGGGCTATGACCGAGGGTCGCGGCCCGTGAGGGGTCTGCCCCGTGGGCGGGGCCTGTTGCGTGGGCGGGGCCTGTATGCAAATGACGCCGCTCTCGCCCCCCGCGGACTGGCAGCTCTCCGCCCACTCGGGAGATATGCAAACGAGCAGGGTGGATGGACCAATGGAGTGGCGAAGGAGCGGCCGTATGCAAATGAGACAGTTATGTGATGAGGGGCGGGGCTAGCGCGGCTCCCGGGGGGCGCCGGGATGGCCCCGGGGGTGGGGGGGCACCGGGAGAACCGGGGGGGAGACGGGCAGAACCGGGGGCACCGCGGGGTAGCGGCGTCCCGGGTGAACGGGGAGGAGGAGATGGGAGTCCCCGGGGACGCACCGGAGGGCTCCGGGCGGATTGAGGATCAGAGTGCACCGGGGAAATGGGGGCGCACGGAGGCGCTCCGGGGGCACCGGGAGGGTGCAGCGGGACCCGGAGCTCGCAGTGCCGCCTGCCCCGGACCCGCGACTGCCCCTGCCCCGCAGCCCCCCATGCCCGGCACCCCCGTGCCGCCTCTCGCCGCCCCGGCAGCGCGACTTACCGAGTGACCGGGCACCGGCACCTGCAGCGCCCGCTCGTCCCCCGGCTCCGCCGAGTCCCGCCTGGACAAGTTTCGTTTCTCCGCCGAGCCGCCAACTTTCGTTTTTGCAGTCACGGTCCCCGCCCAGCCCGGACCGCCCCGGCCAATCCCGGCCCCGGCCACCGCCCCCGGGCGGCTCTCGATGGGTCCCGCCCCGCCGGGCATCTCTGGGGGTCCGTCCCGGTACCCCCCGAGCATCCCCCCACCCATCAGCCCATCAGTCCCCGGCCGGCAGCAGCAGGGCAGGGCAGGTGTGTTGGAGGAGAACACTTTCTGCTGGTCCCGACAAACAAAAAAGCGGATTCCGCAGTCAAAAGTAGGGGCACGGCTGGTGCCCCATCGCGGATCCGACCAGGACCAAGCCAAAGTCCCAGCAGCCCTGCCTTTCAGTAGTGCTCACACAGGTTTGAGCACGCACACATTCCTAAACAGCCAGCCCGCTTCACCCCCATGTCCCTGTTTTCCCCCTCCGGCATCCCCATGGTGCAGCAAGAACTCACAGCTCAGTGCGCTCCAGGGCAGGACCCAGAGTCCTGGCAGGTGTGTGGCTCCCGGGCACCCGTGCTGCCCTTCCAGCACCTCCGGCGGCAGGAGCTGTGCAGAATGTGCCCTCGGGCTCGGCTCACCCGCACTACCCCAACCTGCTTTCAGTTTCTTTTCCCTGGCAGGCTCAGCAGCACCCAGAAGATAACTCCCCTTCCCACACAAAAGGAAAAAGCTTTCCCTCAGGAATGCAGAGATCACACTGACTCATTAGCAGTTTCTGATTTATTACAACCTCGCTGTCGGCCGAGGGCAGTTCAGGGAAATGGAATTCCTGACCCTGCCCAGCCCCACCAGGTGCTGTCCCCATCACACAGCCTGGTGTCACCGTGCCTGTGCCCTCGGCAGGGCCCAGGCCAGGGGCTGCACCCCAGGGTGACAGCCCAGCCCTGACCCGTGTGTTTGGGGCAGTGTTTGGCACAACACCCCACAGACAAGATAAGGATAAAAAAGGTAAAGATAAAAATCAGTAAGGAGCACAATCCCAGATGTTTTCCCTCTCCCAGCAGCTGGAGGCTGAGCCCCTGTGTTCGCTTGGAGGGCAGCAGAGCAGCCCTGAAACAGCTTTGAGAGTGCAGCCTACATCACCACTGGAGTGGCACAGAACATGGAAAAGTCCAGAATTAAAACAGTTGTTTAAAAAAATGAGAGCAGCTCCCTGGAGGAAGGATGGCTTTGCACTGGTCACTGCGACAGGGAACAGTTCTGTCCCACAGCCCGTGTGGGGCTGGGCTGGTGCTGCTCTGTCCATCTCAGTGTGGGACATGGGGACAGTCCATCCCCACGCCCAGAGGCCTGAGTGGGGCAGGTGGCTCCCACGGAGGCTGTTGGTGTCACTGGGGTGGCACAGGACACTCAGCCCAAACTGGTCTCACTGGATGAGCCCGGTGCTCTCGGCGGTGCCGATGAGGGGCTCTGCCCTGCTGCCCCCTGGCTCTGCTCCCCCGCAGTGCTCTGGGACAGGAGAGGGGGAAGCAGAGTCAAGGCAAGGCTCATGTCCTGGCTCTGGCTGGAACAGAGAGAGTTTTATCCCCAGGAGTGGGTTCAGAGCTGTGTTTGGGCTCAGGAGGAAGCTGCTGTTGATAACAGTCGGATGGCTCAGCCAGGGACTTCTCAGGCTCCCAGGCTGCCTGGGCAGTGAGGAGCTGGGAGGGACAGAGGCAGGAGAGCTGCCCCAGAGCCCAGAGGGATCTTGCAGAGCACAGGGCATGGTGCTAAAGGAAACACTGCAGGGATTTGGCTGAGGGGCGAGGGCCACTGCTCAGGGGCTGGCTGGGCATTGCTCAGAGGGTGGTGAGCAAGCACCCTGTGCATCACCTGCTTTGGATATTCTTTTATGGTTATTGCAATTTTCTTTTTCTTTTCTGTCCTATTAAACTGCCTTCATCTCAGCTCAAGAGTTTTACCTTTTCTCTGATTCTGCCCCACCCCTCTGCAGAGGAAGTGAAGAGCTCTGTTGTGCTGAGCTGCTGCTGGGTTGAATCACCAGAGCTGACCACAAATCCCCTAGGCTGGGGAGACCCAATTCTTGAGAGGGGCTCCAGCTCACCCTCCCAGGAGCCCCTGCAGCCCCCACACTGCTGCCCTGCAGCTGGACAGGTCAGATCCCCATGGGAGTCCTCCAGAGCCACACTGATCCTGTCCTGGGAGAGCAGCCCAGAGCCTCACCTGCCTCCTCCCAGCTGGGGAAATGCTGGAATCCTTCTAAGCCTGCAGACAGGAGGACTTGGAGAACGGGGTCCTGAGGGCAGAGAAACCTGGGCTGGGGGAGTGCTGGCCATTCCCCATCCCCCCGGGCAGAGCCCCCAGCCATCCCAGCAGGAGCACCCAGCCCTTCCCAGCGCACCAGCCTCCAGCTCTGTGAGATGGAGATGCTTGGGATAGTGATGGGCCACCAGAGAGGCCAGCACAGAGCTCGGGAGGGCAGCTGCGCTGAGCCCATCAGCCACACCCTCCCACACACCTGCAGGCCACAGAAGGCCAGCGAGAGGCCGTGCCTGCGCAGCTCCTGCAGCAGCTCTGCCAGCCCCAGCACCGCCGTGTAATCAATGCTGCTGACGTGGCAGCAGTCCAGCACCACAGAGCGTGCTGGAGATGCTGCTGGAAGAGCACAAGGTCATGTCCCAACATGTCCCGAAATGAGCAGCCTAGGGGTCCCAGCCCTCAGAGCCAGGGCAGGGCGGGCAGGGGTGGGACAGCTGTGCTGTCACCGCTCGCACACGCAGTCCCTGCCACCCACACCAGAGTGATGCAAGCGGTGACAGCCGTGTCCCCAGGACACGCTGGGAGCACTGTACCTGCCAGAGCACGGCTGCACACCGAGTCCCTCAGGTGCTCCACGGCTGGGAAGTGCAGGCTGCTCCCCGGCTGTACCAGCAGCACGGCCCCCTCTGACACCTGTGGGGGGAGACAGCCACAGGCAGCTCAGGGCTGTCACCTTCCCCAGGCGGGGACAACTGCCCGTGTCACCCACTGCCCTCCTGGATGGAGTGGGAGAAAGCAGGAGCCCCCATCCCTCAGGGAAACCCTCCTGCACACAGCCCAGTGTCAGCAGGGCAGGGACAGCAAATGCCTCCCTCTCCTGATGTCCAGTCTGAGGCTATTCCCTTCCTCCTGCTCTTTGAAAGGGGTTCCTGTGCCGTGCCTGTGGCAGAGTGGGGACAGCAAGAACAGGTCAGGAGCATCCCGCACCCCAGTGCCCTCAAGAGTTCCCTCCCAGCTCCCTGGCCCTGCCACATCCAGGGGACTGAGAAATTGACTTGTAAGGAATTCTCAAAATCTGACAGAAAGCTCACACAGTTTCATACATGTGTGTGCAAACTCTGAGATGAGCCAGTCTGGCTTAGGAAGGCCATGGAACAGAGATGACATTGTTGAGAGAGAGACTGAACTAGAAACAAGTTTCAACAAGTTTCAAATGATGGCCTTGCAAAAACACCAGATATTTTAGAGAATCAGAACTGTGAAAGATGCATTGTGGCATTACATGGGGTAAAAATACAGGTGATTGGAGTTAGCAGTAATAGCAGCATTGTGTGGCAAAAGCTAATAGGCTGAAAAACATTTATAAGGTATTGTAACCAGAAAATAGGTTGGCTTCTAATGGAATGGCATTGAGTAATACATCTCTTATGTCTCATCCTTCATCAAGACTGATAATGGAATAAAATCTTTTAAAACGCCTCTCCATTGCCCCATCTCTGAAAAGCTGGGAAAACCAACACAAGGGCAAAGGTGAAGCTCACCTTTATCGGGGGCCTGGCAATGGAGTAGAGCAGGAGGACCCCAGAAACCAGCACCCCGGCTACGATTCCATACTGGACCTCCCAGAAGCAGAGCAGGAATGTCACACAGAGGGGCACAAGGTCCAGCCCTGCAAGAGAGAAAAGCCAGGCTCGGCTGTGGCTGGTCCTGGTGCCACAGGGTGCAGGTGGCTGGGGCAGCTTCGGTGGGGTGGAGCTGCAGGTGGAGCTCTGGGTGGGAGCCCTCAGAAGGGGCCATGAACTGTGAACTGTCCCCGTTGCATGACAAAGGACCCAGGAACCGTGGCACACCATGGGACACTTAAGAGAGGAGTGATGGGACACTCAGAGACAGTGATGGGACACTCAGAGACAGAGATGGGACACTCAGAGACGGTGATGGGACATTCAGAGACGGTGATGGGACACTCAGAGACCAGCCCCAGACTTTTGTATGCCTGTGAGGTGATAAAAGCTCACAGGCTCCTTTGTTCTGGATCCCTCCTCAGAAACACCCAACTCAAGCTGTTATTCTGTTATTTAGTTATGGCAGCATGATTAAATTATTTTAAGGATCTGGACACATGAAACTCTACTATGGGAAACCTGGGGTAGAGCCGGAGAGGAAAGCTGGTCTGTGTGAGTGGGGCAGGGGGGAGCCGTGAAGGGGCCTCAGTCCCAGCTCAGGGGGGTGAGTGTGACTGCCGGAGTGGCTCCTGGATGCTGGACTGGGAAGTTTCCTAAACGGGGATTGCTCACTGCCCACGGATGCCCTCACTCTTAACCCGCCAGAGCGTCCGGAAGATGCCAGCGTCGAACATGGGCACCACGGCCGAGATGATGACGGCGGCCAGCGCCGCTTTGGGGATGTAACAGAAGAGAGAGGTGAGGTACGCCAGGGACAGCAGGACCAGGGCACCTGCGGGAGGGGTGGACCCTGAGCACCCCAGCACCCAAGGGTCCCCACACCCAGGGGTCCCTGGAACCCAGGGGTCCCTGGAACCCAGGGATTCCCAACACCCAGAGGTCTCCACACCCAGGGATCCCCAACACCCAGGGATCCCAAACACCCAGGGGTCCCTGGAACCCAGGGGTCCCCAACACCCAGGGATCCCAAACACCCAGGGTCCTGGAACCCAGGGATTCCCAACACCCAGAGGTCTCCACACCCAGGGATTCCCAACACCCAGAGATCCCCACACCCAGGGATCCCCAACACCCAGAGATCCCCACACCCAGGGATCCCCAACACCCAGGGATCCCAAACACCCAGGGTCCTGCCACCCAGGGGTCCCCAACACCCAGGGGTCCTGACACCCAGGAGTCCCTGGCACCCAGGGGTCCCTGGAACCCAGGGATCCCCAACACCCTGGGATCCCAAACACCCGGGGTCCTGACACCCAGGGATCCCCAACACCCAGGGGTCCTGACACCCAGGGTCCTGACACCCAGGGATCCCCAACACCCAGGGGTCCTGACACCCAGGGGTCCCCAACACTCAGGGGTCCTGACACCCAGGGGTCCTGACACCCAGGGGTCCCCAGCACCCAGGGGTCCCCGACACGGGCAGCAGCCCAGGGGCAGGGCAGGGCAGGGCAGGACCTGTGAGGAGCCCTCCCGCGGGGGTGCAGACCCCTGACTGAGCATTCACCGCCGTCCTGAAACACAAACAGACACGTGCCAGGCTGTTCAGGGCCGGGGGGCTGGGGCTGCTCCTGCCCCCTGCCCAGACCCCACCCAGGAGAGCCGCCCACCCTGTCAGCGAGGAACACCAGCAAGCCCCCGGGCCTCCAGGACCGCACAGCAGGAAGGGAAGTGGCCCTCCACAGAAGAGAAGAGGGGCGCATGCATAGCCCAGCCACCAAGGTGGGCTGCTGGGGACCAGGGCACGAGCTCAGGGACCCACTGGGGACAACACAGTCTTCTGCTCAGGATCTTGCAGAGCTCCCTCACCACACAGCCCCAGTGAGAACCCTGCTCCCCCTCCTGCTACCCACCGGCCAAAGCTGCCCGTGATGGGGTACGAGGAGACGAAGGAGCCCAGGACATTGGCAACACCTGAGGAGACAAAGGAGAGGGGCTGGGGAGCCACTGCTGTGTCTGTGTCCCCAGGACTGCCCAGATGGGGATCCCATGCAGCCCAGGGGCTGTGGGACACCCAGCCCCACCCATGCCATCCTGAGCAAGCATCTCTTACCCAGAGCCAGCAGCTCCTGGTCGGGGTCAATCCTGTAACCATTCTGCGAGGCTGAAAGGAGATGATGGCATTGGCCTGAGGCTCACACAGGCACCTGCCATGCACACAGAGTGGAACCAGCAGCAACTGGGACACCGTGGGCCTTGTCCTGGCACCCCTTGGGCACAGGAGCACCCCGAGACAACATTCACCTCCTGGGCAAATTTCATCTGTGCACCCCACAGGACCTCTCCTGCCAGCCCATGCTGTGAACTGGAGCCCAGTCCCTCCCAATGCCCAAAAGGAACAGCACCTTCCCCAGCACCCCAAGCCCTTGCAGAGACCCCTCCCCAGCACCCCAAGCCCCCGCAGAGACCCCCTGGGAGCACAGGGCAGGACCCTGGCCCAGCCCTACCAAAAGCCTTGGCGATGGCGATGGTCTCCAGCAGCCCCATGAGCGGCACCACGGCCAGCCCGACCCCCATGTCCTGGCAAGAAGAATCCAGTCAGGGCGGGCTGGGACCCAGCACACGCAGGAGGGAGCAGAGCAGCCCCTGGGGAGCTGCCAGCACCCACCTGCACCATGCTCTGGAAGGGGACGGTGCCGTTGGGCGCTGCCAGGGAGAAGCGTGGTGGCCGGAAGGCTGGCAGGCCCTGGGGGATGCTGCCGGTGAGCCTGAAGGGCTGGGAGCCCATCACCTGGAAGGAGTAAGCCACCAGGCCAGCAAACAGGACGACGAGGGCATTGCGTGCTGCCAAAGTGGAGAGAGCAACCCTGAAAGCTGCCCAGAGCCCAGGACAGCAGGAGGGGGGCAGGAGATGCACATCTGAGCTGCTGGGGACCTCCCAGCCTTAGGAGGGGGCACAGTGGCAGGAGCCTTGGGACACTGTCCTCCCTGACCCACCTCCAGGTCTTGCCTCCTGCCAGCCTGGGCTTTCCCAGCTCTGCCTTCCCTGACCCAAAGAGATGAGCCCCTGGGAGGGGATGGGGCAGGGTGTCACCCTGTTCTTTTAAGAGTTTTAAAGTTCTTCTAAAAGTTTCAATGTCTTCTGATATTTACATATTTTTACTGAGTTTCCTCACACTGTTCATATAAACAATTATTGTTTTACATTCTTCTTTGTGGGTGAAGAGAATTGATGGACTGTTAGTTTGACCAGTGTGGTTGGAGAGGTGGCAGTTTCACCCTCTAATCCACTGTCACTTTTGCTACAGTATATATAGTAGAGTCAGAAAATAAAGTTTGCCTTTTTCAGTTCTTTTTCTTTTACATCTAGCCTGGTTCTTTGAGTTATTTCATGTCACAGTGTGACAGTAGGGGACAGCTAACACACCTGTGGCAGCGATCCAGACAATCAGGTAGCTGATCCTGACAGCCAGTGGTTCTGTGGGGGCAGCTTGGGGCAGGTGGCTCTTCATGGCCCGGAGCCCTGCCAGCGTGGCCAGGCAGCTCAGCCCCAGCACAGCGTCCCCAGCCCTGCAAGAGGCACATCAGTGCCACCCCAAACACGCTGTGAGAGCTCCCACAAAGGCCGGGGCAGGGGGGTTGTGTCACAGCCGAGAAATCAGTCCAGTGAGCACAGAGATGGGGAGTGAAGCAGCGGCGGGGCAGGGAGCAGGGCAGGCTGGTGCTGACCTGGTCTCCCCGATCCTCCGCAGTGTCTCATAGAGCTGCAGGAAGAACTGCCTCGGGATGCCCTGCAGCCCCAGGATGTTCTGTGCAGGCAGACAAAGTGTGCTGGCAGACAAAGTGTGCTGGCAGCCCGGCCCAGCCTGGCCCCATGACCGCAGCCATTGGCCAATGCCAGCCTGGAGCTGCTGCCAGAGGCTCTGATTTGGGTTAACCGCAAAGGAAGTGTGGCAGCCCAGCAGAGCCTCAGGTCCCTGGGATGCCACTGAGGGGCTGCTGGGGCTGCAAACCACCCCCAGCTTCCAATTTGCAAACCCAAATTTGCCAGAGAATCACTCAGTGCCTCTTGCAAGTGACCAAATCCCATGTCCTGGTCTTACTGGTGCCCTGGATGCCACCAGCTGGTCACCAGCAGAGGGTGTGTTCAGCTTGGTCTGCTCCAAGCACAGCGCTCAGGGACCAGCAGAACCACTGGCAGGGGGTCCCAGGACCCCTTTGGGGCTCCCTCCCCCAGCACCAAGCACATCACCCATCCCAGCGCTAAATATCCCAGTTGCACAGCACTAGGAGAGAGCTGGAGAGGCAGCCAGGACAGGGCAGGTCCTACCTTGATCTGGTTGAAGCTAATGGTGATGGAAGCAGCTGATGTAAACCCCTTAATGACAGGGCAGGAAATGAAATCCAGAAGGAATCCTGCATGGGATGGCAAGCGGTGAGCACGCTCCTGACCCCAGTGTGACAGCAGGACAATCCCAGTGTCCCGGTGAGCAGAGAGGAGGAAGGAAAAACTACGGGCTGTACAGCAATATCCTAAGCATACATCTGTGCATGGCAGGAGCATCTCACCGAGGCGCAGGAGCCCCATGGCCAGCTGAATGCAGCCAGAGAGGAAGGCGAGGAGGACGGCATAGACGGGCTGGTGGAAGGCGTATGAGGACACCAGCAGGGACATGATGGCCGTGGGACCCAGCGTCACGTCCTTGGCCGTGCCCAGGAGGCAGTAGACAAAGCAGCCCATGAAGGAGGAATAGAGGCCGTACTGCAGGGGGACAGAAGGGGCACTGGCACAGCCCTGGGAGCCGGGAGAGGCCGGACACCTCCCGGACTGGGAGGGCTGGGCCGATCTCAGGTCACTCCAGGGCCCTTGGCACACGCATGGCATCCTGCCCGGGAAATGGGCGACTGCACAGCGCCAGCCCTTGGTCACCCAGCCCAGCCCTGCCCGCCACAGTGCCGGGGCTGCTCCGGGAGCGGGATCCCGGATCACCCCGGCCAGAGGCAGCCGGGGAGCGGCACGACCCGGCTCCCGGCCCCGGGCCCAGCACCCACCTGCGGCGGCAGCCCGGCCAGCTCGGCGTAGGCCAGCGCCTGGGGCACGGCGGTCAGTCCCACGGCCAGCCCGGCCAGCAGGTCCAGCGGCAGCCACGCCCGGGAGTACCGCGGCAGCCAGCGCAGCACCGGCAGCGCCGGGCGCGGACACCGGGACCCCGACATGGCCGGGACCCCGCGGGCCGGGGTCGGTACCGGGAGCGGAGCGGGACCCCGCGGGCCGGGGTCGGTACCGGGAGGGGAGCGGGACCCCGCGGGCCGGGGTCGGGAGCGGGAGCGGGGCGGGACCCCGCGGGCCGGGGTCGGTAGCGGGAGCGGAGGGGACCCCGCGGGCCGGGGTCGGTACCGGGAGCGGAGGGGACCCCGCGGGCCGGGGCTGCGCGGAGCCGCCTCGGCACCGACCGCGGCTCCGCCCGCGCCGGATCTGAGCGGCCGGGGCGCCTCATGTGACCGGGGTGAGGAGGAGCCGGGGCGGCCGGAGGAGCCGCGGTGCCCCGCTGCCGGTGCCGGTGCCGGTGGCGGTGTCGGTGCCGGTGCCGGTGCCGGTGCCATGCGGCCCTGGGCGCTGGTGCTGCTGCTGGGCGCGCTCTGCCCCGGCGGAGCCGCGGCCCCGGCCCGCAATGTGCTGCTGCTCCTGGGTGAGTGCGGCCTGGCCCAGCCCCGGAGCCGGCCCGGACCCCCCTGCCCGGGGCTCGGCGCCGGGGGCATCCCGCGGCTGGGAGGGAGGGGCGGTCCCGGGCTCCTCTGCATCCCCTCCGCAGCACCGCCCGGGGCACCCGCAGCCCGCGTGTTCCCGGTATCATCGGTGCCCCCCGCCTTGTCCCCGTGCCCGGTCAGGGACAGCCCCGGGCTGACCCCGCACCCGTCCCGCAGCCGATGACGGCGGCTTTGAGAGCGGCGCTTACAACAACTCGGCCATCCGCACGCCGAACCTGGACGCGCTGGCCCGGCGCGGTTTGGTCTTCCAGAACGCCTTCACCTCCGTGAGCAGCTGCTCCCCGAGCCGGGCCAGCATCCTGACCGGTTTACCCCAGGTAGGAACACTTGCCTGCGCCGGGCCAGGGCTGCCAGCCCACGGCAGGTGTCACGGGCACGGCTGGACGTGTTTTGGAGCTGGGCTGGCAGCCCTGGTCCGACCATGCCGTGTCCCCTCACCTGCAGCACCAGAACGGGATGTACGGGCTGCACCAGGACGTGCATCACTTCAACTCCTTCGACGGTGTGCGGAGCCTGCCCCAGCTGCTCAGCCATGCAGGCGTCCGGACAGGTAGGAGCTGGGACAGGCAGGAGCTGGGACCGGCAGGGAACACCAAACTAAACCCCACTGACAGAGCTCCCCATGGGCAGGGGAGCCCTGCCTGGACCCGTGGCTGTCCCCATGGAGAGGAGACAGCAGCAGCCACATCCCCCCTGCACTGCTCCTGGCACAGCAGCTGTCTGCATTCTCTCAGGGATAATTGGGAAGAAGCATGTGGGGCCAGGGGCTGTGTACCCCTTCGACTTTGCCTACACAGAGGAGAACAGTTCGGTCCTGCAGGTTGGGAGAAACATCACCCGGATCAAGGTGCTGGTCCGGCAGTTCCTGCAGAGCCAGGACGAGAGGTGAGACTGCTTCCTTGTCCTGGGAATCGCTGTCGGGAGGAGGGAAACTGGCTTCACTGAAGATGTGTCCCCATGACCCAGCTGGTCACAAACAGGAAGGGGCCCCTTGTCCCTGGGTTCCCCCATATCCAGATTAGGTGGAGGGTGTCCTGTTGACCCCAGCTCGCCACGTCACAGCCCAGGAAGGTCTTTGGGTAGTCCTTTGCTTCACCACCTCCACATCCTCCCTTTCCATCCCTAGGCCTTTCTTCCTCTATGTTGCCTTCCATGACCCCCACCGCTGCGGGCACTCCCAGCCCCAATATGGGGCCTTTTGTGAGAAGTTTGGCAATGGAGAGAGTGGGATGGGCTGGATCCCTGACTGGAAGCCACAGATTTACCACCCGGAGCAAGTGCAGGTGAGAACCTGTGGGTACGTGTGGGGCTCTGTGGGGCTGCAAGTGATGGCAGCCTCTGAAGGAGCCAGGGCTGCCCCCAGTTTGTCACTGCTCCCAGTGTCACAGCAAGAGCTGGTGAAGGCACAGGGGCCTGTGTCAGCCACGTGCCCCTTTCCCTGTCTCCGTTTAGGTCCCTGCCTTTGTCCCAGACACGCTGGCTGCCCGGGAGGACCTGGCTGCCCAGTACACGACCATCGGGCGCATGGACCAAGGTGGGAGCCATGGCTGGGCTGGGGCTGAGCTCTGCAGCCCATTCCTCCCCCCTGAGCTCTGCCCTTCCTCTCACAGGGATCGGGCTGGTGCTGGAGGAGCTGCGCCGTGCCGGCTTCCTCAACAGCACCCTGGTGATCTACACCTCTGACAATGGCATCCCCTTCCCCGGCGGCAGGACCAACCTCTACCGCTCGGGCACCGCCCAGCCGCTGCTCCTCTCCTCCCCTGAGCACCCCCAGCGCTGGGGGCAAGTCAGCCCGGCCTTCGCCAGCCTCCTGGGTAAGAGCTGAGGGAGGGAGGCAGCACAGCTGTGCCTGGGGGTGTGGGCTGCTCCCCACCCTCCCTACACCAAAACTCAGGGTCCTGTCCCTGGGGTCAGCCCTGAGCCCTCAGCATTGGCAGGGCCAGTGCAGGGAAGGGAGAGGAGGGAGGACAGAACAGGGTCCCCTGCAGGGACACCATCCCTGGGGACCTTTCTGCCCCTCTCTGGAGCTGAGCTTCCTCCCACAGTGCCTGTCCCTGCTCTCACCCTTTTCCTGCCCTCCAGACCTGACGCCGACCATTCTGGACTGGTTCTCCATCCCCTACCCTGCTTACAGCATCTTTGGCACCAGGCGGGTGCAGCTCACTGGAAAGTCTCTCCTGCCAGCCCTGGAGTCGGAGCAGCCCTGGGCCACCGCCTTCAGCAGCCAGAGCCACCACGAGGTGACCATGTACTACCCCATGCGAGCCATCCAGCACCAGCAGTTCCGCCTCATCCACAACCTCAACTACAAGATGCCCTTCCCCATCGACCAGGACTTCTACGTCTCGCCCACCTTCCAGGACCTGCTGAACCGCACCAGGGCGGGGCAGCCGACGCACTGGAACAAGAGCCTGCACCAGTACTACTACCGGGCCCGCTGGGAGCTCTTCGACTGCAGCCGTGACCCTGCCGAGAGCCAGAACCTGGCCCCCGACCCCCGCTACGCCAGCGTCCTGCAGCTGCTGCGGGCGCAGCTCCTCAAGTGGCAGTGGGACACGGGGGACCCCTGGGTGTGTGCCCCCGATGGCGTCCTGGAGGAGAAACTGAGCCCGCAGTGCCGGCCGCTGCACAACGAGCTGTGAGTGCCCCCTGCGCCCGGGACAGCGCCGCGCTCCTGTGGGGCACGAGGGCTCCGAGCAGGAGCGCGATGGGCTGGTCCCAAACCACGGGTGACACCACGAGGCTCTGCCCTCTGTGCTGCCAGCACCGCCCGGGCCCAGAGCACTGAGGGATTCCTGGTGCCTTGGCTCTCAGCCAGAGGAGCTAAAGGGCCAAGCTGCCCCTCAATAAAGCCTCTGGAGGATAAGGCTCCATTTTCACCTGGAGCTGAGCACACACCTGCAGCAGACCCCAGCTTGGAGGCAGCAGGACAGGCCAAGGGCCTCTGTGGCACAGTCAGGGCTGCAGGAACAGCTGGGGAGCCCCAGTGCTCTGGGAAACAGGGCAAAGCCTTCAAGGGGCACATGGGGTCCCACTGGAGACCTCCAGGCAGGGACAGAGCTGGGGTGTCCCAGCCAGGGGAAGGGAGACAGGACAAGGACACGGCCTGGGGCTGCTCCCAGCAAACAGCAGCTTTATTCACAGTACTGCTCCCTCAGCCCCTGCACATCCCCCTCCACAAAACCACAGCCAGGAAACTCCCTGTAGTTCTATGCCCCAGGTATCAGTCCCCCAGAATAACAGGTTTGCTGTCTCACAAGGCACTTGGGTCTTTTTCCCCCTGATTTGATGATGATGAGGTTTTCCCTGTCCCTGGGGGCTGTGCAAGGCTCCCCTCCCTCTGCCAGTCAGTGCACAGCCCCCCATCGATGCCCAGCAGCAGAGTGAGAACAAGGTCCAGGAAGTGTGGGAAGAGCAGGGGCAGCTTGGGGTACAGGGGATGGGATGGATTTGGCCTCGGATTCCAGGGGAGCAGCACGGCCTCTCCCTGTGAGCGATGCTGGGTCAGGACCAGGAGATCACAAACTGCTCCCACATGGGCAGTGACACAGGGACTCTCAGCACCTGAGGGGACAAAGAAGGTGAGAGCCAGCCAGGAGGGAGCCCAGGGGGATCCTGGCCCTGGCAGAGTCCCAGCCTGGCACAGCCCTGGTCCCACAGATCCCCCGGGAAGGGCACCCATGGCTCGTGCTGTGCCATCGCTGGGGCCAGACCCCGCCAGCCCCTTGGCCGCACTCCAGGTCCCTTCCTGGCCACCACCCCTTTCCAGGGTGGGAACACACACTCACCTGGGTGTCACTGCGGTAGGAGAAGTCACTCACGATGGCACCGTTGGCCAGGACTTGCCGGGGAGGGCTGGTGACCCCCAGCACAGTCACGGCCTCCAGCAGGACCCCGTCGAGGTGGGCGCTGCCCCGCAGCAGCTGGCTGAGCACGGCGTCCTGGGGACACGGGGATGGCACCGGGGATGGCACCGTGTGCCCCTGTCTCTCAGCCACCCCACGTGCACTCAGGGCTCCTCCAGGTGCCCTGCCCCACCTGCTGCCCCTCTGCTGGCCACTGAGCAGACACACATGTGCCAGGGCCACCAGGAGCCCCTGCCCAGACCCCGCCCACCAGCAGCTCCCCGTGCTCACGTTGGAGGCCAGGAAGAGGATCTCTGTGTAGTCCCCCCTCTCAGAGGTCTCCCAGCTGTCCCCATCGTCCCAGAACAGGTCTCCCCTGGCGAAGCCGTCCAGGGTCAGCGCCACCACCAAGGCCATGCCCTTCCCCCGGGACTGGGCAGTGCTGAACGCGGGCTCCTGGGGCACGGGGCAGGCACAGCTCGGGGCACTGCCACAGCCGTGTCCCCTAGCCCTGCAGCCACAGCTTCTCAGGCATTGTCCTGGCAGCGGTGTGGGCACTGCCGCCCTCCCAGGCTGCTCAGACAGGTCACCCTGGTGTCACCACAGAGCAGAGGGGGCTCACCTGCAGGGGCAGGATGTGCCCTGCACGGACATGGACGTTGATGGTGTCCAGGGGTGCTGGCAGGAGGATCCACTGCCCTTTGCTGTGGATGGTGGAGTCCTGCACGGGGACAAAGAGGGAAGAGCAGGCACGGGGTGCCACATAGTGGGGGGGCCGAGCCTAGTGCTAGAGCCCTCAAATGGCCACCAGCAAAGGCAGGTGAGGCACAAGACCCACACAGCCCCAGGGAAAACGTGGCACGCGGTGCCACAGCAAAGCCTCCTCTGCAACACAGCAGGAGCACTCACCCCTGCGAGGCTGTACCACGTCCCTGCTGGGAAGTAGCCGCTGACTTTGGTCTGTCCTGCCTCCAGCACGGGGGTGATGAGCAGCCCCCCGCCCCACAGGAGCTGGCGGTCCACAGCCCAGGTGTTGGGGTTTGTGGGGAACCTGGGGAAGGAGGGGAGGGCAGCGCCAGGAGACCCTGCAGCCGCGTCCCGCTGAGCGCGGCGGGGCTGGCACTCACTCGAGGAACAGGGGCCGGGCCACGGTCTGGCCGGCGCTGTGAGCCCGGTGGAACAGGGTGTAGAGGAAGGGCAGGAGGGAGTAGCGGAGGCGCAGGGCGTTCCTCATGGCAGCCTGGGCGGGCGGGCTGAAGGCGAAGGGCTCCTGCGGCTGCCGGGAGGGGAAAGGCCCGAGGGGATGCTCAGCCCACGCGGGGAGGAACGGAGGGTGCATTTCAGGCAGGCAGGATGGACTCTCCCAGCACTGGGGCACACAGCCCTGCAGCTGAAGCAGCCACCTTCCCACGCTGGCAGGGCAGCCCCGGCCCGGCCCAGAGCCCCCTGCCCGGCAGGTGAGGCTCGCAGGGCTCACCCGGGTGCCGTGGTCGTTGTGGTTCCGCATGAAGGGGTAGAAGGCGCCCAGCTGGGTCCAGCGCACGCACAGCTCCTCGTTCGTGTTGCCCAGGAAGCCGCAGATGTCGGCACCCACCAGTGGCACCCCGAAGAGGTTGAAGAGCAGCACCTCTGCAGGGGGCACAGAGGGCATCAGGGCTCTGCAGCACCCGGGGACGGAGCTTGTGAAGAAGCCCCTGGCTGCGGGGCCAAGGGGGAAGCAGGGGTGTGGGCACAGGCCCAGTGCCCCACAGCCTACCTGGTATGGAGTAGTAGAGCTGCTCCCAGTCGCTGCCAACATCCCCTGTCCAGTGCCCGGCATAGCGCCCGTGCCCAGCGAAGGTGGAGCGTGAGATGATGAAGGGACGCTTGCCCCGGACCCTCAGCAGAGCACTGGGAGTGGCAGGGCTCTGCTCAGCACCCCCTGGCCAGGGAAGGGGCCCAGGGCTCCCACAGAGCCCTGTGCTCCACACCAAACCCTCACCCACCACCCAATGCCTGCCCAACGCTGGGTCTCTCCCAGCTCTGCACCTCCAGCATGTGAGGAGCTGTGGCAGGAGCCCCAGGCTCACTTGTGGGAGGCGATGGCCTCAGTCAGCCCATACAGGCTGTGCAGGTTGTAATGAGAGGACAGGTACTGCTGGCTGGAGGCACAGATGGTCCCGGCTTGCAGGCGTCCCCCAAACACACCTGCAGGGGAAAGGTGGAGCTCAGAGCATCCCCTGGGCTCCTGCCAGCCTCCCCAGAGCCCTGGGCAGGGCTGGAACCCACTCCTGTACCTGGCACGTAAGGGGGATGCTCCAGGTTGTTGTTGGGGCAGCCATCCTGGGAGCCCTCCACAAAGTTGGATGGCTCATTCATGTCCTGGGGAGGGAAGGAAAGGATGGGATGGCCTCGCTGCTGCACTGGGGCCCAGCATAGGTGCAGGGCAGGTGCCAGGGCCAGCAGCTACAACAGGGCCACTCACAAGCCACATGCCATCGAAGGGCACTTGGTCGTGGAAGTCCTTCACCATGTCGTGCCACCACTCGTGAGTCTTTGGGTTGGTGAAGTCCGGGAAGGCCGTGGGGCCTGGCCAGACCTGCAGGAGGGAGAGCGTTGGGCAGAGCCCCCAGCCCCACACACCACCCCACCTCCCACGGCCCCCCAAAGGTTTCTCTCCCACTCTCGGGGTCCTGCTGCCCCAGCCTGTCGAGCCCTGTCCGTGGGCACTGGGGCTGCTCCCCACACGCACCTTCCCGATCAGGGGCTGCCCCGTGGCGTTTCGGATGAACACCCCTCGCTTCAGGCCCTCATCGTAGGGCTTGTAGGTGCCGGGGGGCCCCGAGCTGCTGATCCCAGCATCCTGGAAGGGCACAAAGCCAGGGCTTTACCAGCAACAACAGGGAATGGCCAGCCCTGCCTTCATCACCACCCTGGGGCAGCTGAAGCCCAGTGCCAGCCTGCCTGTGCAACTCACCACAATCATGATGTACCTCAGCCCACGGCTGTGGAAGTCCCGCACCATCTCTGGGTAGTCCTTGAAGCTTTTCTTGTTGAAGGTGAAAACTCTCTTGGCATCTGCGTAATCCAGGTCGTTCCACTGCACATCCTGTGGATGGAGGCACCGCAGCTTGCGAGGAGCAGGGACCCCACGTGCTGCCGTGGGACCCCCACCCCATGGGGCTCCCACCAGCCCCCCATGGCCTCCGGGAGCAGCCCGGACCTACCAGGGGGAAGCGGGCTGCTGTCATGTTGGCCACCACCTGCCGGGTGATGTCGGTGGAGGAGTAGCCCCAGCGGCACAGGTGGAAGCCCAGGCCCCAGTACGGGGGCATGAAGGGGAACCCTGGAGGGTGGATGGTGGATGCTGGCAGGGATGGCCCAGCCTTGTGCCACCCCAGAGCCCTGACGTGCCACGCGGCTCATGGCATCCCAGCAGAGCCATCCCGGCCGTGGCTCAGCCATACCAACCACATCCAGGTACTGCCGCACCACGCTTTTGGGGTCGGGGCCCAGGAAGATGTAGAAGTCCAGGATTCCCCCCGTCGTGCGCCAGGTCAGGGCCGGGCTGGGCTGCAGGAGCACGTCTGGGGAAGCACAAGTGCCAGGGCAGGAAGATGAGGATGAGGATGGGGATGGGGACAGGGCCATGCCCAGCACCCCCACAGGACTCACCCATCGCGTTGCTGTTCAGCAGAAAGACACCGTGGGCTGAACCATCGTCCTCCATCACCAGGTAGAAGGGGTGGGAGCCATAGAGGTTGACATGGGGCTGGAGTAGAGCACGGTGTGGTGCCAATGAGGCTCTGCTGGAGACCCCCACACCCACCCAACCGCCCCCCACCTCTGGTCAGGAGGGGGCTGTGAGACTGTGCTCGCAAACTATGCCAACTCGGTGGAGCCCTGCCCTGAGCCAGAGCCCTGCAAACAGCTCCC
Organism: Taeniopygia guttata; assembly: GCF_048771995.1. Classification (NCBI taxonomy): domain Eukaryota; kingdom Metazoa; phylum Chordata; class Aves; order Passeriformes; family Estrildidae; genus Taeniopygia; species Taeniopygia guttata. The sequence goes on from NC_133043.1 coordinate 1,887,975, forward strand.
AGGCAGCACAGAGCTCCAGGGAAGCTGTTTGCAGGGGGACAAACCTGGGCCTGGGGACAAGGGTCCCATGGGCTTGTCCAGCGTTATGGCCGAGGCCCAGAGCTGAACCAGCACAGACACATCTCCCCAGCCCCAGACAAGATGTGAGAGGCTGCAGGGCCACCCCCAGGAGCTCGGCTGAATCTGTGTCCCTTTCCCTCAGTGCTGCGCCATACCGCGGGTGCCATGTCCCGATTCCAGAGTGTGACCCTGGTCCACGCTGTGTCAAGGAACAGCGGCGTCAGGTGCTCCCCCAGTCCCGAAATGAAATGGGAGGGCAGGGAGGTGGAGATCTGCAGGAACTGGTCTGTGAAGAAGAGGGGTGCGACCGTGGTGTTCAGCCTGCGGAGAGAAAGGGAGACTGCGGCAACAGCTGGGAGGGAGGCACTGAGCTGGGGCCACCGGTGCTGGGCAGGGACACGGCTGCTCATCACCGCGGGAAATAAAAACAAGTTTTGGCTGTTCTCTGGGATTCCTGGTTCCCTGCCCAGCCACGGAACTGCAGAGGGAGTCAAAGTAAAGCCCGCACAGCCACCCCACTGCTGTCACCATTGTCCCAGATGAACAGCAGTGTCCCCGCACCCATCCCGGCATGAGGGCTGTGCAGGTTTGCAACCCGAGTCCCTGGGGAAGCGAGGGGCCGAGCGGCACTCACAGCACTCTCCCGCCGCGCTGCCGGCTCACGACGAGGCCGAAGGGGTCCCGGCTGACCTGCAGCCCGTAGAGCGTGGACGGGGCTCGGCCGCGCACCCGCGGCGTGCCCAGCGGCACCTCATAGCGCTGCCGGGCCGCGTCCCGGAGCTGCGGGCGGACAGCGGTCAGCGGGGCACCGGGGCACCGCGGGGCCCACGGGCGGGCCGGGCCGCACCGTGAAGCGCAGGCGGGCCGCGGTCTCCAGCGCCAGGTCCAGCCGCAGCTCGTCCACCGCGCCCGGCAGGAAGGCGGCGGCCACGCGGCGCAGCCGGGCCGAGAAGCCGCTCTCGGTGGCCGTCAGGTTCTCGGCGCGGTAGCTGCGGTAGCCGCGGGGGAAGAAGCACCACGGCGGGCCGGGCGCGGCGCGGGGCCCGGGCCCGGCGCTGTAGCAGCAGCCCCGCGCCTCGCAGCCCGCCCGCGACAGGAGCCGCTCGGGGCCGCAGTCGAAGCGGCCGCCCGGGGACACATCGCAGGCGGCAGCGCCGGGGCCCCGCGCCGCGGCCGGGACCAGCAGCGCCAGCAGCGCGGCCGCCAGCCCCGGGCCCGGCCCCATGGCCCGGCAGCGGCTGCGGCAGCGGGGACGCACCGGCACCGGCACCGGCACCCGCACCGGCACCGGCACCCGCACCGCCACCGCGCGGCACCGGCACCCGCACCGGCACCCGCACCGGTACCGGCACCCGCACCGGCACCGCTGCTGCCGGGGCTCGGCCAACAGCCGGGACAGCGCCGCCCCCACCCCTGCAATCGCGGCTACACCGAGGCGGGGCGGAGAGGCGGGGCCCAGCAGCTGCTGGGGCAGAGAAAGTGAAACGTAAACAGAAACATACCGAAAGAATTACAGTGGTACGTCTGAAATAAACACTTTACTCCACCAAGTCAATATTATACACCGCACCTGCTTATCTAGTATTTATTTATTTATTTATTTACAGTCTAGAGCCTGTGGAAGAATATAAAAGATATTATATATACTTCCTATATTTCTGTCAGGCTTTCTCCGACCCGAGCTTGGATCTCAAGCAGTTCCTGAGCCACTGCAGAGGCCTTTGGTGCTGGGGCTGTTCCTCCTGGATCTGCTGCACGATGGTGTTAATGGTCTGCAGCCGACCCTGCAGCTTCTCCTGCTGGTTCATGCAGGCCTCTTCAGTGGGGCAAAGGGCCTTGTATTTCCCTTGCCTCAGTGCCTGCAGCTGCTTCTGGTGTGCCTGGTGGGCCACAAGCTCCAGCAGGTTCTGAGAAAAGCAAAAAGAGAAGGGGCTATGACAGTAAAAAAAGCATGGGCAGGACTCGTGTCAGGTGCTGCGACCATCACATGGACAAGGGAAGGACCGAGCTGTGAATTCCCCACCACAACAGCCAAACTGCACCCTCAGCCCAGGTGTTGGAGGGGTACAGACGTCACAGAATTCCATAAATCAGAGAAATCCCCACATATATAAGGCAACCCTCACCAAGACAGGGTTTCAATATGTCAGGCTGGCTCTTGGTGAGCTCCCAAAACGTGCTCAGTTAATGTGTCGCTCTAACACCACACTGAACACACCCAGTTGAGGACAGAGCTGGCAGCAGAGGAAGCAGCAGGCCCTGGCTGGCTCACATGCTGTAAGGGAGTGGATGTGCTCACCCATCGTTTCTCATTCTGAAGACACTCCCTGTCCAAGCTGAGGCTGTCAGTCTCAGCCTGGAGCTGGTGCAATGCCTGCTTCTTTTCTGAAAAGTTGTCATTGAGGGACTCTTGGATCATTTCCAGCTCCTGCATGGTTTGATTGCATTCATAAATGTTCTAGTAAATGGAAGAGAAGGGAATGGCAGATTTCAGTTCTCTAGTTCAGCTGCATTCCTGACCATTCTCCCAGAACTGGGTTTTGGGGGATTTTCAGTTAATGGTTTTCCAAGCCTGCCCCTGTGCCGGCGCAGGGTCTGCGCACGGACACTGCTGTGCTCACTGCTGCTCACCACAAGGCCAACCCCAGCTGTGTGAGCTCCTGCAGCCCCACTTTCCTTGCTCACCTCCTGTGTTTCCCTGATCTTCTTCTTCAGCTCCTGTTTCCTGCTTTGATAGTCGCTCTTGGTGCTGTGTTTTACTTTGCTCTGAGCCTCTGCCCGATCTGTTATGGTCTCTCTTTGGGAAACACACGTCTCCATCGCCCGAATCAACATCTCCTGCTGCTTCTGCAGCTGCCCATAGCGGACCTGCCGTTTGCCAAAACACAAACCAGCCTCAAACTCCCAAATGTTTACCAAGAGCACCAAGGGAGGCTGTCCAGGTGGCACATCCCACCAGCATAAACCAGATATATGGGACATGAGTGCCCGCAAGCCAGATTTGGTCCAAGTCCAAACCTGTTTTGCTGTGTGTGGATCTAGAAGGTAGAGGCCAGGATTATCAATTTGTCTACACCAATACTCAAAATTAGTCTGAACCTCATTAGCAAGAGCAGAAGCAAAAAAGCAGAAGCATCCTGAGAATGAAGGGGATGAGCTTCTCTGCCAGGAGAGGGAACACTTCCCTAAACCAGTGATTAAAGTGATGCAATATTTAGTAATTAACACTGCACATAAATCAGGGTCACAGAATCAGGTGGCAGACACACTGCAATTTAAATAGATTTCTTGGGAGTATCCAGATTCTACTGAGGCTGGCACAGGGAATGCAGGATGTGTGGGCTGGATGTGCTCAGTTCAGTCGAGCTGCAGGGGTTTAGAGTCCCACCCTGGGCCCTGAAGATGCCACTTCTCCAGCCTATTTCTCATCTCCTGCCTCATGTTTCAGCCACTCCAAGGCTGAGGACATTGGGTGGCTTCCCCTCCTCAGCCCTCCTTCCCAGTGCCTTACTTGCATCCTCCGAATCTCTGTTTTCATGTCATGGATTTCGCCGTGTTCAAACAGTGCATCTGTTGCTTCCCGCATCTCTTTTGCCAGCTGGAACTTCTTCTCCCACAGCAGGATCTGATGCCTTCAGAGAAGAAAGGGGAAGGAAGGAGAAAGCTAGACCCCCGGTGACCTACCCAGTGCAGCACACTCACTGCCAGTTACTGGCAGTCTTCCCATATGGATTTTGGCAACGTCCAGTTCACACATCCTGGAACCGTTAAAGCCAACATCCTCCCAGCTCCTGCTGGTTCCAGAGACTGCTGAAACACCTTTCAAACATTCACCTCCTTCTCCAGGAAGGCTAGAAGCACATTTGTTGGTGCCAGGTTTGGTGACTGCAGGAGAATGGGAACATGGACACAGTCACAAAGGACTGTGGCACTCTGGTACCTACTCTGCTTCTACCAGGCTGTTCAGGAGCCTTTCCTTCTCCTCAGTCAGTTTACTGTGCCTCTCCTGCATCTCCATGGATTCTTTTTCTGCTGCCTAGATTTCGGAAGAACAAAACAGTGTTGTCAGGCTGAGAAGGTTTTCCAGGATCACTGTTTGCCTCTGATCTGCACAGGAGGCTGAGACTGGGAATGAGGTGCCAGGTGCCTCAGTACCTTGAGAGACTGCACAAACTCGTTCTCTGTGACGATTTTACCATTTTGCAGGTCCTCAACGCTGCTGTTGTTCTTGTTGATCAACATGTTCAACTTTATCAAGTCATTTGACATGTTCTTCATGTGCCGTTCCACATCCTTCTGTTCTTTTATTTCCTGCTGAAGTTCATCTATGGGTGAACAGAAAAAAGTCTTAAAATTCCCCTGAGCACTGGGTTGAACAGAGACAAGGTGTGACAAATGGCTATCAGAGCTGGCACCACCTCAGGCAGAGCCACCCGTGTCCCATGACATGTCTCAGCCAAAATGATTTCCCACAAAACCAAAAAAAAGGTTTTGAAGGAGATTGCTGCGGGAAAAAGTTGGGTTTGGCCATGAAGAGTGCAGTCATTGCTGGGGACATTTACTTCCCCACTACTTGCAAACTTTATTTGACAAGTGTAACAGGTGACATTGTCACTTAGGGTCCGACTGTCGGGTCAGTAGGATCAGTCCTTACAGGAATAACCAGGTGCAATCAGCAGGAGTGCCTGGGCTTTTGGAATTCCTGCTCACACACAGCCAGGAGCACTCTTTGGGGCAGGTCCAGCTTTTTCCATCTGTAACCCTCCGCTCCCTTTCCCCTCCCTTCACAGATAACATTTTAAGGAAGAGTTGGACTTCAAGGAATGACGAACTTTCGAGGCGCAGTTTCCTCTGCTGCATGATGATGATCTGCTTCTGTAGCGTGTCCAGGGAGCTTATTTGTTCCTCCCGCTCCTGTGTCAGCTTCACCAGCTCCTTCTGCTCGTTGAGCCAGTACTTCTGCAACGTCACCACCTCAGAGCTGCATTCTTCTATCAGCTTGTTCAGCTTGTTGATCTCAATTTCCAGTGGTCCCAGTTCTTGCCCCTGTACAAGAGCAAAGTTTGGGCTAAATCAGGAGAAGCTGCCTGAGTTGTTTACAGCATCTGGACATTCCAAAGTGTGCACAGGACTAATTTCCCCATGGGTATCCATAAGGTCTTACACTGCCAGGGACAGATCTGGGAGTCATCCCAATAGAGCCAACTCTCAAACTACTGAAATCTCACTACCTGCCTCATTCTCCCCTCCTCAGCGTTTGCAGATTTTCCTAACAAGATTCTATTTATTCACTGATGCCATTTGACATTTTCATCAGGTGACAGCAAGTCCCTGAGGGAATCCATGCCAGACACACCCTCATTTCACAATTCCTTTCACTGCATTTTGAACTGATAAACAGAAACACCTGCATTAACCAATGCAGCTTTTAAATCACAGTGCTGATGCCTGAATGTTTGAACTACCCAACACTTAACACAGTTGCATTGATCAGGGACATCTGTGGCCACCACAAAGAATAAAATCAAAACTGGGGCTGAAACACAAAAGTACCTACCCCTTGCTGAGAAAGAAGCATCTCCAGCTTCTTGTTGTACAGGCAGATGATCCCTCCCTTTTTGTCAGACAGGAGCCTGGACTTTGCAATCTCATTTTCCTGGCAGGCGATCAGTTCGTTCATATTTTTTATTTCCTTGTCCACCTCACAGAGTGTTTTTTGGTGAACTGTCAGCCTGCAGCTGGTATTGGTTGCATTCAGAATAATCTGGGCCACATCGTTCTCAACCTTGTAAAAATGCAGCTCCTGGGAGTATCAAGAGAGAAAACACATCACTGACCCAAACAACACCTTGTTGAGTTGTAATGCCACTTGTCCAGCACAGGACTCAGGGGATTGAGATTCTACTCCCAGGTCTGTACTACAAGCCATAAGCTACTTACCCTGTGCATCTTTGCTTCTCCATCAACTGCCAGGTAATACAATATCTACCTCTCCCATACAGCTGTTGAAAAGCATTAAGGAACCTAAACATTCCAAAAACCTTTAAGAGACCTCACTCATCCCTTCTGTAATGACCCCTTGCCCAGCTGTCTCCCGTTACCTGCCACCAGTACCAGGACATCACTGTACTGTCCCTTCTCCAGCACACCTGGCACACACCCCCCTCACCTAACAACCAGCACAGCACTCACAGGCAGGAGAAGGGCTGGGCTGAGTTTTCTAATCTTTCTAAGTGATCCAGTTATACACTCCCAGAGAGAGCAACTTATCATGGATTAAAGATTGGACTGTTGGACTGATTAAACAGCTGGACTGTTCCTTGGATGTTCCTCAGAACTGAGAGCTGCCTGCATCCCATTCCATGATGAATTATAGAAATAAAAATTAGTTAAAATTAGATTACATAAGTACCACATGGCCATTGTTTTTCTTTAGTACATAAGAAATGCTAGTAAATACTCTCAGGACTCATCATGTTGCCCCATTCTTGAAGTAAAGGACAGTGTGGTTTTGTGTCAGGCCTTTTTGGCCAAGCTCTCTCACACACCCCAGAATCCTGCAATAAGATCACAGGGAGAATCAGGGAGAGGAATACTCAGCAGAGCTTCAATGCAGACCTGAAACCAGAACAAAGTCACTGACCAACCCTGCTGGGGACCCATTGCTCCAGTGCCTCCTTCCCTGCCCTCCCAAGGGGGGATGCCATACCAAGTCGCTTTTTCTGTTCCGAAGTTTTTCAGCCAGCTGGGAGAAGTGCTTTGCAACTTTGCTGGATAGCCTCTGGTCCTGAAGCTTTGCCATGATTTCACTCTCTAGCTGCTCGTTGGCATAAGTTCCCTTCTCTATACCCTTCCTGATGGACAGCAACTCATTCAAGTGAGCAGCCTGGTCCTAAAATGTTGGAAGACAGAGACAGGATCATTAAAACTGTCTGAGGAAGGGTGTTCAATTCAAGTATTCAAAAGGATTCATATTCCATGGCCTCTCCTCACCATCTTGGTCCTGCTGAGGGCCTCCTCTGTCTCATGGAGAACTCGAGTGTAGGTGCCAGTTTGAACCTGCAGGGCCTCCTGCTCCAGCAGGCACTGGGCAATCAGTTTCCTTGTCACACTGGCATCATTCTGGGACCGGTTCAGGAGCCTGACAAGGTTCTCGTTCTTCTCCTCCTCTTTTCTGATGGACTTCCCACAGCCATGGATGTCCCCTTCTAGGGACTTGAGGTCACGCCTGTAGTTGCTGGAGGGGCAAAGAGGATGGAAAGTCATCGCAGAGATTGGTGCTGAACAGCCACCCACAAATTACTCTTTTCAAACACGTCATTGCAGCAACAACTGCCCAAGAAGGAAGATGTCTGTAAGGGCTCAGCTGCTGTGACAGTGCAGAGTCAGCAGGAGATGGATGGAGACATTAAGATTCAAAAGTAAATGCGTGTAGGAAAATTGATTCTTTCTTTCTGTACTGTCCCAGCCCCCATTCCAACCAGGATGTCAACATATAAAAGCAGATTGTTTGTTCTCAGAGAATCAGTCAAGCTTTAGGGCTTGTGAACAAATAAACACTTCCTCTGGTAATAACAGGGAGTTTTTCCTGAATGTTTCCAAAAGCCTCACAAAACTCTGATAATGAGAGATAAACCCTTCCTGACATCCAGCTCTTTGGAGTAAGAGATGTTGCAAACATGAGGGAACTCTTTTAAAGGAATAAAATACGATCATAAAAACCCTAAACAACTTCAAGAACCCCCCACATTCTGAGGAAGAGATGTGGTTAAGATAAAGAAAACAGCAACAAAGGAACGAGCTTCTCATCCTTTAAATTTATTGTGTACTTCAGAGCAGGGAACTTGTTCTGTCTGACACACCCTGCCCACACAGTGCTAAACCCCACAGGAGACACTGGAATCCCCTTCTAGAATCCCTCCTGCCCAAATCTGAGGTGTCCTCAGGGCCTGCTTTCAGACCATACCTCAGCAGCTCCTGAGTGACAACATAGGCCTCATCCCTCTGCTTCATTCCAGCCAAGCTGCTGTTCCAGTGGTCCATCAGCTTCTTTTTCTCCATGTTAATAGCCTGAACCTCCAGACCAGCCTGGGGAACAGAGAAATGGCAGACAGGATGAATCTACTCTGTGTTAAAAAAAAAAAAAAAAGTCATGTTACAATACAATTTTTTTCTTTTCTTGTTCATAATGTGCTGAGCAGGATCAGCTTCAACTCCGTGGGTGGTTCATTTCTCAGCAGCCCACAGAGCACAGGTCTGCATGAAAAAACTGCTGAGAAGGGCAGGAGGAAGTGATTTACAGGCACTTCTTGAGGACAAAGGAAAAGAAAAAAAAGTCCTTATTCTTCCAAACAGGAACAAACTGTGAAACTCTGTCCCACATTGTGCACACCATGCGAGCACGGGCCAAAGGGGTCAGCCCTGCCAGAGGGGAATATTAACCACAAGGGACAAGTCCCCTCCTACCTCACTGATTGCCTGCCGCGTCACTTTTGTGTCCTCTGCCTGGGCCACAAGCTGAGCTTCAAACAGAGCAATTTGTTCCTGGAGCTGGTGGACTCTCCTTGTCAGCTGGTCCAGGAAAAGGTCCTACAGAGTCAGACCAAACAGACCAGGGTGAGTCACGGAATCTCAGCCTAAACCAACTGTATCCTACAAGAATAATGTCTGCTAAAAAAGGAATTAAAACTGGCAACTGGATTAGATTGGAGTCCTACTGAAACTTTCCCATTCATGCACAAATGGCTCACAACTGCAGCAGGGATAGCTTGCAGGAGAATGAAACCTTTGCTGACTGTTTATTATTGCAGCTGCAGCAGTAAATTGATAGGTCAGCTCTGGAGCCACAATCCCTCCTGTCAGCACCGACTTCACCTGTCCAGCTACTGGGAATCTTAATAATGTATATTTGAAAATCCTTTGTTAAAACCCTCCTAAACCCACTGTATTTCAACAGTTTGCACGGAATTCTGCAGGAGCAGTACCCCGTGATTGTATCTTGGAAGGCAGCAGAGGGAGCTCCAGCACCGACCGGCTCTGCTCATTCCCCAGGTTCACTTTCCATTGTGAAATTCTGTGATTCAGAATCATTCTCAAGACCTGGACACATGATATTTCTCCATTAAATATTCTCCTTCCCCTACAGCTCTTCTCCTCGAGTGAAGAGTGATTTACTGTCCAAAGGCTTGCAAACCCTCTGGGCAGCTTTGCTGTCTGGGGCAGGCAGGGTTTCTCCTCCTTTTCAGAAAAGCCTCTGGATTTATTTTTTTTCAGTTATTTGAGAAAAATATCCCCACTCATCTTGTATGATTCAATTGCTCTAGCCTTCCTCCTGACAAGGTGGCACATCCTCCAAGACTGATTGCTGGCACCTGCATTTATTTATTTCAAAGACAGCTTTTCTTGGTACCTGCTTTTTCTTTTCCACCTCAGCCTGGATCCTCTCTGCCTCAGCCCTCTTTGCTGACTGTTTCATCAGTAAAAGCCTGTGATGCATGTCCTGGTCCATGTTCTGCACATAGAAGAGCTCCAAGGCCAGGTTTTCAATTTGGGTCTGCATTGCAGAAACTGGGGGGACAAGAGGTAAAATAGTTACAGAGAAGTTTGTTTGTAGGCTACACCTTAAACAGAGATAAAATACAAAAAAATACAGAAGTTCCTGAAGCAAAAGCTCTCACACATCAGCTAAACCAGCCCTCCCCAGCATACATATTTACATCAGTTTTGGAGTACAGCTCCACAACAAAGATCCTGGCAAGCAATTCCTGGATTCCCAGCTCACAGAATTCCAGGAGTATCCGTGAAACTTTTCAATGAGCGCATTACTCCTGATTAATTATTTTGCTGCAATTTTTTCAATCCAGTGCTTGCCTTAAATTCCAGCTAATTTCTCCACACAGCCCTAGAATTGGGAAACACTGCCAGGACTGCCTGGGTCACCTTTCTTGCGTTCATCATCCGTGTTGTGACACATTTCCTTGTGAGCAGCCCTGAGGCCCTGCAGCTCCTCCTCCAGCTGCTGCCGCGCTACGGCCGCCTGGAACCAGCGCTCGTGGCTCTTCTCCAGCTCCACATCCAGCTGCCCCAGCTGCTGCTGGGCCCCAAAAAGGATCACCCCCAGCTCTTCTCTCTGCTCCTTGCTGGTCTTCATGGCTGATCTCTGCAGACACAAGAGAGGAGGAGCTGTCTCCCAGCAGCTGGGACAGGAGGGGCTGTGGGAAGGCAGAGCAGAGGCTGGGTACCATTCCATGGAGGTCTAGGTTCACTTGTTCTATCTGCTTGGTGAGGTAATTCTTCAGGGCAGCTTGGAATCTTGTCATCAGGGGCTGTAAAGAAGGACAGTATTATTAAACTCTGTGTAAACAGATTATGAAGAAACCTCACTGCTACGTCCCCCACCCAATAAAACATCTTATTTCTGCTGCAGACACTCGTGTGCTTATTTTAGCTACACTCACTGCAGCAAGTGAGAGATGTTACAGAGTGTGTTTTTGCTGATGCCAGAAAGTGAGAATATTTGAAAATCAGAACCATGCCAGAAGAGCTATATCTGAGAACCCACCCTGCTCACTCTTGCTGCAAGGACTTCTCTTTCAGGGGCACTGAAGGGACCAGATCACTGCATTGCTCACTTCTGAACCTGCAGTTCTGGGGTCAGGATTGAGTGGCACAGTCAGTAGATAATACTCTGGCAAAACTGATTTTCACACGTGCAGCTGAACAGCCACTGCTTACAGCTCACCTCACACATTTCAGAGAAACACAAACACCAACCCTGCAAATAACAGCAAGATTTGAAGACTTCTCACATGTTCTGGGTCCAGGACGACCAGTTCTGTTTCCTCTGCTTTTTTCCCCCTCCGTTTTCTTCTCTCATGTTCCTCAGTTGCCTTTTCCCGTCTTTGGCTGCCATGATCACTGGGGAGCTCAGAGGTCAGCCCTGCATGGCGAGAGCTGGGTCGTCCTTCACTCTCTGGGCCACAAAAAAGGGAAAAGGTAAAGCAATAGGATTAGATTTCCTAGCACGGTGCCTCTGGTTGGATTAACAACCACCAGAACAGGAGAAAAGCAGAGGCTGTGCTCCAGAGATGTTGCACAGGCATGGGAGGGTACCTGGCTCGGTGCCTGTGCCCGGCTCTGCTGCAGGTGCTCCTGAGGGAGGAGGAGGGGCTCCTCCACCTGGCTGTGCCTGCTCCATGTCACCCTGTCCAGGGGGACAAATGTTGGTCATGTTCTGCATTGCCTGGGAAAGTCTCAGATGATTTTTCCTGAAACATAAACCACCTTTTCCATCTAACTCTATTCACCCCTCCACATCTCCTCATTTTTGCCATGAGACATGAGCAATGCAAGCAGAGGATCAACACAAGGGCCTGGCTCTACAGCCAGCACAGAGACTCCCAAAACAGAATTACAGCGTCCCACTTGTGCAGAGCCACCAACAACTCTGCAGCCAGACTTCTTCTGCAGGGGCAACGACTGCTCCTCCAGAGGAACAGACTCTCCGTTGCCATTCCCATTCTTCCCTGGCCACAGCACAGGTGAAAAGCGAGCAGCACACTGCCATTTGCATTTAATTTTAATGCTGTGGTATTTTTTTGCCACAGGGCGCGGAAGTTTAATTTAGAAGTTTAATCTCATTTACAAAAACAATCACCCAGCAAGCACTGGGATCATAAAGATCCTGAAAAACCTTCACACCACTTACAGTTCCACGTGCTTCTACTTTGCATCTATTTTAAAAAATCCCTTACAGATTTAGTAAAGAAATTCTTCCAGCTAGCACAACGTGTAGTCAAATTATTCTCATTCTTCTTTCTCTCTTTTTAAAGAGAGGGTGAGCAGCGGAACTGGGCACGGGGCACGCACCGAGGAGCCGGACGGTACCGGGCCGGCGGTGGAGGGGACGGGTAGTGCCGGGCAGTGGAACCGGACCGGGCAGTACCGGGGGAGGGGACGGAACCGGGATGAAACGGGAGGGGACGAGACGGGCGATCCGGGAAGCAGTGGGGCAGACGGGCGGCGTCGGGACAGGCGGTACTGGGGCGGGGCGGGACGGGACGGGACGGGACGGGACGGGACGGGACGGGACGGGACGGGACGGGACGGCCCGGCCCGGCCCGGCCCGGCCTGGCCCAGCCCCGACTCACCCGCGGCGGCTCCGCCATGTTCCCGTTGCCCGGCAACGCGTCAACACCCGCTCACGTGACCGCCCGGGCCGCACCACTGCGGCCCGCGGGGGGGGGCGGGGGGCTCGGGCCGCACCATCCCCGGCGCGCGGGGGGGCTCGGGCCACGCTCCGTCCCCCGCCAGCCCCGGTTCCGCCCGCGGGCCCCGGTACCGGCACCGGGCGGGCCCCGCTGTGCTCTCCTCGGGCCGGGCAGCCCCTGGCCGGGCAGACGGGCGGGGCCGCAGGGCGGGCACAGCCCCGCGGGCCGGACGGAGCGGGCAGGCGGCGGCAGCGGCTCCGCGCAGGGCCGGGAGCGGCGGCGGCGGCTCCGAGCCCGCCCCGGGCTGGGCAGCGCCGGGAGCTTCCCCGGGCTCGTCTGTGCCGGTAAAGCGGGGCCGGGCCGGGCTGGGGGCGGCGGGGCGAGGGGGGCTGGGTGATCCCGTAGCACTGCCCCGGGACCCCCGGGCCCGGCACCGCATCCTGCCGGTACCTGGGCAGGTCCGCCTTTGATCCCGCTCTTTGTCCGCCCTTCCCACGGCGGAGCCCCGCGGAGGGCGGCGGGGCGGGCGGGTGCTCGGGGAGAACGGGAGCTTGCTTAGGGGTCAGGATCCCGTTCTGGGGTCGGGATGCTGTCCTGGGATTGGGATCCTGTCCTGGGGTCGGGATCCCGTCCTGGGGTCGGGATGCTGTCCTGGGATTGGGATCCTGTCCTGGGGTCGGGATCCCGTCCTGGGGTCGGGATGCTGTCCTGGGATTGGGATCCTGTCCTGGGGTCGGGATCCCGTTCTGGGGTCGGAATGCTTTCCGGGGATCGGGATCCCGTCCTAGGTTCTGGATGCTGTCCTGGGTTTGGGATCCCGTCCGGGGGTCGGGATGCTGTCCTGGGATTGGGATCCCGTTCTGGGTTCGGGGATGCTTTCCGGGGATGGGGATGCCGTCCGGGGGTCGGGATGCTTTCCGGGGATCGGGATCCCGTCCGGGGGTCGGGATGCTTTCCGGGGATCGGGATCCCGTCCGGGGGTCGGGATGCTTTCCGGGGATCGGGATCCCGTCCGGGGGTCGGGATGCTTTCCGGGGATCGGGATGCCGCCGGGGGCGCTGGTGGAAATCTAAATAGTTCTTAAACTTCCTCTTCTGTTCTTTCGGTGCGGCTCCATGCAGTTTGGGGTGTTTCAATGTTTTCCTTCCTTGTGGGGACCTGGTCTTCTCCCAGGTGACCCCAACATCCACCTGAGTCCCCCGCGGGGAAGGTGGTGGAGGATTGCTGGCAGTGGTTTGATGAGCGGCCTCGGGATGCTGCAGGCAGGGGTTCTGGGGTGCTGCAGTGCTCTCTGTGCTGCTGACACTCTGCAAAATAACTCGGCTGCTTCCTCTGGGAGATCTGCCTTTTCGGATCTCGGGCTGGGGGCTTGTCTTGCAGAGGTGTTTTGTTCTTAGCTGCTACTTGGAACAGAAAGAAAAAGGAAAGTCCGAGTGGCAGAGATGGTGCGTGGTCTGATGTCTGCGGTGCTGAGAGCAGAGCTTGCAGTCAGCTCACCCACCCGGCTGTGATCCACACTCCGGGGGTTTCAGCTGCTGGGTTTTGAGAATCAAGTCCTGACTGAGAGTGTTACTGGGACACAGCAACAGGATGTTGGAAATAAAAAGCCATAAAAGCGTTTCCTGTTGCCCGAGCAGTGAAGATAAGGGACATGAAAAGTGGTAAATCAGGGACGGAGGCACATGTGGCACACAGTGTCTCAGTGACAGCGTGTGCTGCCGGTGAGTTTGGTGCTGGGGATGGGTGAGTTTCGTTTGCCTTTTGTTTGCTTTTTGTTTGCTTTCTGATGCCTGAGCAGGTGTGGCGGGGAGCAGCCAGCCCTGACATAGCATTCCCTTTCCCTTCTCATCCCTGGAGTCACAGCCCTGCAGGATTCAGGCTGCTGCCCCTTTTTTACCTGCTCAGCTGAGATGCACCTGAAATTGGTCCCGCTGTAGTGACTGCATTTGGAGGCGTGGAGATTTTGGCTGTTCCCTTCCCTTTTCTCTTGCTCTGTGAGCCACTGCTGCTCCAGCAGGGCAGCAATGAAACACTTTTTGGTGACCTACATAATTCTCCCCATGAGATGGGATGACTTCAGAGTGGCTCCCCGTGGTAAATGCTTTTCCTTGCTTTGGCTGGATCCTCTTAACTGGCTTCAGCATAACAAGGAGTTTGGAAAGCTTTTCTCTTTTTATTCCCAATGTCGAGGTATTGTAATACAGAGGGAAGGTTGTACAAGGGCTCTCATGTGCCTGTAGAGGAGCAGAGATAAGTGAGTGACCAGCTGAGAGTGGCACAGCAGATCCACTCGGGGACTGGGAGGCAGCTGAGCCCAGATTCCTGGCTGCCATACACCAGTTTCTCTGTGCTTAAGAGTTCCAAACCTGGCATTTGCTGTTCCCAAGAGGGGAAAGGGGCAGCAATTTGTGCAGTTCTGAGCCCCACCGCCACAGCAAATGTGCACTCCTTAAATATGTAAAATTAAATCCAAGTTATTAAGGGCAATAATGAGCCTGTTGGGTTTTCCTTCCCAAAGACATTTCATCCTTCAATGTGGTGCTGCTGTTTGATAGCTCGTGTTTCTCGCCGTGCCCGGACACGCTGCAGGTCTCACATTTCACTCCCAGAGCCCTGCAGCTCGGATATGTGCTGGTAAAGCCTGTGTGCCCTGCGAGCCAGAGGGCACCGAGGGCTCAGTGCTGGGAGCTGTGTGGGAGCTGTGTGGGAGCTGTGTGGGTGCTGTGGGAGCTGTGTGGGTGCTGTGTGGGTGCTGTGGGTGCTGTGGGAGCTGTGTGGGTGCTGTGTGGGAGCTGTGTGGGTGCTGTGTGGGTGCTGTGTGGGTGCTGTGGGAGCTGTGTGGGTGCTGTGGGTGCTGTGGGAGCTGTGTGGGTGCTGTGTGGGTGCTGTGTGGGAGCTGTGTGGGAGCTGTGTGGGTGCTGTGGGAGCTGTGTGGGAGCTGTGTGGGTGCTGTGGGTGCTGTGGGAGCTGTGTGGGTGCTGTGTGGGAGCTCTGTGGGTGCTGTGTGGGAGCTGTGTGGGTGCTGTGTGGGTGCTGTGGGTGCTGTGGGAGCTGTGTGGGAGCTCTGTGGGTGCTGTGTGGGAGCTGTGTGGGTGCTGTGTGGGTGCTGTGGGTGCTGTGGGAGCTGTGTGGGAGCTGTGTGAGCTGTGTGGGAGCTGTGTGGGTGCTGTGTGGGTGCTGTGTGGGTGCTGTGTGGGTGCTGTGGGAGCTGTGTGGGTGCTGTGGGAGCTGTGTGGGTGCTGTGGGAGCTGTGTGGGAGCTGTGTGGGAGCTGTGGGTGCTGTGTGGGAGCTGTGTGGGTGCTGCGGGAGCTGTGTGGGTGCTGCGGGTGCTGTGTGGGAGCTGCGGGTGCTGTGTGGGAGCTGTGTGGGTACTGTGGGAGTTGTGGGTGCTGTGTGGGTACTGTGGGTGCTGTGTAGGTGCTGCGGGTGCCCCTGGAGATGTGCAGGGTGTGAACATTGTGCATCCCTGACCCGGGGACAGGAATCTCGAGCAAGCAGAGGCAGCAGCTCTCGGTGCAGCAGCGGGTGCCAAGGCAGGTGCCATGTGCCAAGGCAAACAGGATCCTGGGGATGGGCTCCTGAGCAGGGAAGGCGTCCTGCAGGAGCCTGTGCCAGGCTGGGTGCTGCTGGCTGGAGCTGGACAGGCTCTGGGGAAGAGGCTCAGCGGGCAATTGCAGGAATTGGCTCCCCAGCACTCACTCACTCAGCTGAGAAGTGCTGGCACCGGCTGGGAGAGCAGCCAGGGCTGTGTGAGCAGACACAGGAGCTGGAGAGAAGATTTTTAGTGGCAACGGTTGATGTGTGGGAGAAGAAAATGTGTGTGTGCTTAATAAATATTGGCACTCGGCAAGAGCTTATCAGCTAACACAGTGCTTCAGCTTCTGGAGAGCTGAGCTGGTTCTGCCACACTGAGAAGAATCCCTTCAGATCTGCAGATAAATATGAAATTAATATGAAAAGTGGGTTTTTTTGAATGGTGCTGATTTACTGCCGTGGGACGGTTCCTGCTGCTTTCCCAAGCGCACACAAGAGGCAGCAGCAGTTCCTGCCTCTCCCCACGACCCAGGCCCCATGGATTGTGTGTGCAGATGTTGTCACACGTGGAAAAGGGCTGACAATAGAGCAAACCCTGCAGATTTGGTCTCTGTGATTTGCCACTTTGTGTTGTATGAATTCCTGCCTTTTAGGAAGGAGGTCCACTTTCCCAAGCTGAGTTTCAGGAACTTTGGGGTTGTACCAGTATGCTAGATGACCTTCAGAGGTCCAGTCCACCATCTGGTCCCCACTGGGACTGACTGGGTCTTTATTTCTGCGGCCTTTGAAACCCCAGCGTTGTAAATGGCCCCTTGGGGTTCCCTGTTCTGGTGCACCATTGTCCCAGCTACTGGAATGACAAAATTCCTTGCCACAGTTCAACTGCCTTACAGCTTCTCCTGTCCTTCATTGTCAGCTCTTCCTTTCTTTGGCACTGACAGTTCCCATGTGTGAAGACTTTTAATACATTTCCCTCGCTTTTATCTTCCCTTGGCAATCTCTTTCCCTGGCCCAGATAACTCTTGTCACTCTCTCCGAAACTGTCCTGTGACTTGCATCTGTTTTTCATTAATCCCACAAGCAAAGCTACAAAGAATTCCCTGGCCTGTGAGAACAGTGAAAGGATTGAGTTTCCTGGTGATATTTATATATCCCAGAGTGTCTGGCTACTGTCTGCAGCACTGCAGTGGTCTCTGATTTCTGATGTGCAGCTTTTCTGCAAGACAAGTCCAACAGACTGAATTTCTGAGCTGGCAGGACCCCGTATTCCAAACCTTTTGTCTTTTTTTTGGTTTCCTCTTCCCAACCCTGTGTGTACCTGCAGCGCCGTCCACCTGCACGTGCAGGCAGTGCTGAACAACAGGTGTTCTGCAGGATCAAAGCAAGACTTCCCTTTCAATTCCTCTGGCTTTCCAGGGAGCAGCTTTTGATCTTTACCTGTTGCTTTGTTCTTTCTGTGCCTGGTGAAAGCTCATTAAGTGGTGCCTCTGTTGGCAGAGACATCCTGACCCTCTCCTGCCTTCCTGGGAGCACCCAGAGAGCTGCAGCAGGACATCACACGCCCTCTTGTTTCTCATGTGCCTTTCCAGCTCCAGCCCCTGTGTTTCATGAGGAGGCACTGCCTGGCCAGCAGCAGCAGCCAGCTGGTGCCTCCTTCCTCCTGTGCATCCGCTGATTTTTGGGGTTCTGAGGAAGTTGCTGGCAGGGATGAAGGTCTCTGCTGCTACAGCCAGTGTTGTGCTGACAGGTGGCCCTGCCCAGGTGTGCTGCAGGCCCAGGTTGCTCCACATCACTGCCTCTGACTCCCCTGGCCCTGTTTGGAAACAGCATTTTGTAACTCAGTGTGGGGAAGGAGAAGTTGCACCAGAATTTACTGGCTGCTCTTGCAGGGCGCAATGAGGGGAAAAGTGTTTTGCTCCTTAAATGTGGCTGAGGCAAATGACTTTCTGCCAGGTGCAACCCAGAGCCTGAAACTGTGGATTTTGGCAATGTGGACAAGAATGAGCTTGGGGCTCGGTTGGTGTTTGGTTTTTGGGGCTGAGACATGAGGACATATGTCTGGTGCTAGGAGACAGGAGTGTGCAGGATTTGCAAAGTGATTCTCTTACCCTGAACACTTGCTGGTGCAGAGCAGGGTTGAGGCTCCTCCATGAAGTCCCAGCAAAGGCTGAAACACAGGAACTGCCTCTGCTGTGATTGGAGCTGACAGATGTGCCCATTGCCAGTTAAACCAATAGTTTGTCCTTTAATGAAGGCTCTGTCAACAGCTTGGCAGTCTCATTTGCAGTCTTCTGCATGTACCAATCTGTCAGAGGCAGGACAGCTAATTTCCTTCCCTGCAGCCCTCAGTCTGCCCTTTGGGAAATGCCCCTTTGCTATTTCTGCCTTCTGCCCTTCTGGGCTGGCTGGATTTGCATCAAAACCAGATTAAAGAAATCAGAGCATCAGACTGTGCTTGCTTAGGCCCTTAAGTATTTCCTCGGAAGATGCCCCAGGCCAGGGCCTGTCTGCTTTATTTTCCTCTCTGGCTCTCTTGGCCGTGCCCTGCAGCCCAGTGTGGCACTGGTCCCCAGGAGCACCCCGGGCTGAGCTCCCCCTGGGCCTGGGAGCGTGGCTGTGTCTGGGCTGTGCTGGGTCACACCGACCTCTGCACAGCAAGCTGGGCCATGGTAACACAAAGGAACAAAAGTGGGAGCTCCCTCTTCTCCTGTGGTTTCGGCAGAAACTGCTGTGGTTCTGGTGCTTCCCAGCTGGGCATGGCTGCAGAGAGCCTGCTCTGCACTGGGTTGCTTTGTGTGAGACCCTCCTGCTCTTCCAATGCCTTCTGGTCCATCTGCTGAATGCTTTATAGCTTGGGTGACCCCTCTGGTTCCACTGCAGACCTCCTCATCATCATGCCTAGCAAGCAGCACATCTCCTTTGGGCACAGAGCTTATTTTGGGGTGAGCTGGGGATTGTGCTCCACAGTTCTGCAAAACTCTGGACAGGTGAAATGTTTGCCTTGAGTTGGTGCTCTGTGTCCAGGCTCTGCCCTCCCTGGTGAACACGGCTTTAGAGCCTCATTTCTGGCAAGGCTCAAAAGAACCCAAACCAAACCCAAAAACAACATCACAGAAAAAAAATCCCAACCCCGAAAACCTCAAACACACAGAAATGGCAAGCAGGAGATTAAGTGGGTTTGATTGATGTTGTTTTTGGAGATGCTGTGGCTGGAGCAGCAGCCCCATGTTCAGTGCTGTGGTCTCAGCCATTTCTGTGCTGAAGGAATCTCTGGGATCAGCTCTGGCTCTGTGACATCCCCGGGTCAGTGACACACTGGGCAGGTCCACACGCTGAGCTGTTCCCTCAGTGGGGATTTCAGTGACCAGCATTGCTGTTCTGCCTCCTCCCACAGTAACTGTTAACATGTGGCATTATGCTGCCTTCATGTTTCTTCATTGCAGAGAAAAATGTCCTGGGATTCTGTGTTTGAGCACCTTTGAAGCATGAAAGTGATGTTACAGATCTACAGCATTAGTGGGCTCTTGCTTGAGGTGTGGATTGATGGGAGACTTGTCCTCAGACCGTGGGTGGCACGTGCTGAGCTGTCGTTATTTTGGTTCTCACACTATTTTTTCCTCCTTCTTGGCAGATCTTTTGAATTTGGCTCCTGACTAGAGCTGACAGATGATGGAAACATTTCCCTGGCGATGTCTCTGGGGCGACTCCTCCGTCGAGCCTCTTCGAAAGCGTCAGACCTCCTGACCCTGACTCCCGGCGGCGGCGGCTCCTCCTCCGTGCTCGATGGGGACATCATCTACTCCAAGAACAATGTCTGTGTCCACCCCCCTGAGCTGCTGCAGGGCATCGGGGAGCACCATCCAGGTGATGGGGTGTTGCAGAACCTGCCCATGCTCTTTTTCTCTCTCCTGGGTGTTGCTTTGACCAAGTTCTACACTGTGGGCTCTAAGAAATGAAGAGGTGCCAGTGGGGGGCAGGGCAAGGCAGTTTTGTGGAAAGCTCAGGAAACCCATCCATGAGCTGACCCATCAGCTCTTCTTTTAGTAGGAAGATTAGTGATATTGCTCCTTTCTCTTCTGGTCCGGCATGGATTTTCTGGTTGAGTAAGTCCTTTTCTGCAGTCAGAAGTTGTCATGTGAGGACAGTAACTTCTGTTGCTCATTCATGTCCCTGAATTGTTCAGGAAATCCAAGTATCCTCTTGTAGCTGTCATTGCTGGAGTGGCCTCGGCAACCACTGGTAAAGGGAAAATCCAAAAAGCCTGATTGTGGCTGCATGCACTGGAGTAAATGAGGATAAATCCTGCTCTGTCCTTTTATTTTCATCTGTTCCAGTGCTCTTTCATGTTCTCATCAAAGACCTGTGGCTCTTGGCTTAGCTTCACAAAATGAATTATTCTCTGAACACTGACCCTTGCTTTCCTTTTGGTGTGGGTGTCTTCTTTTTCCATTGGCTTCCCATAAATACTGTAGCCTTTTAGCTACACTGAGGTAAATATTCTTCAGAAATCAATGTTCAGCTGACACTTGAAATTGTTTAACTAAGAAACACTAGAACTTTTTCATGTGGGAACATATTTTATAATTTACTCCTGATTAGTAAATCTGTCCAGGAAGTCCAAGTATTTGCATGTCATTTCTGTGTTCAGTTAGGCCAGAGGGAATTCAGACTATTCAAAAGCCATATGCAAACTTGAAATTATTTGCAAATACTGAATAATGCTGAGCACTCCACAATTCCTCCGACAGGATTCCGTCCTGGTAACTTAAAGGGTTTGTTTTGCCCATGTGTAGTGGTAGTGAAGCAGCAGGAATCACAGAATGGTTTGGGTTTGGGGGGACCTTAAAGATCATCTCCTGACAAGGTAAAGGGAGGACCCTAAAGATCTTCGCTGCCATGGGCAGGAGCACCTTTCACCAAACCAGGTTGCTCAGAGCCCCAGCCAGCTTGGCCTTGAACATTTCCAGGGAGGGAGAGATGGGGAGAGGGAAATTTCAGGATAACACATCTTCCTTAGAACGACTCCGTGTCACAGCTGGTGCTGCTGTGCTCTCTCTCAGGCTATTTGTGCTTGTACATGGAGAAGGACGAGCTGCTGGGAACCACGCTGATCCTGGCCTGGGTGCCCAACTCCCGCATCCAGCGGCAGGATGAGGAAGCCCTGCGCTACGTCACCCCCGAGAGCTCCCCCGTGCGCAAAGCGCCCCGAAAGCGCGGCCACCACGCCCAGGCCCTCGGCGTCGGCCGGCCCCTGTCCCCCCCGGAGCACAGAGGGGCGCTGGGCCTCAGGGGGGACGAGATCCTCTCGGTGTCCCAGCTGCTGAGGGACGGGGGCCCCTCCTCGGAAGGGGAGAAGCTGTCGCAGAGCGGCGCCCGCCGGTCCCCGCAGCCGCCCCGCAGCGACTCAGGGACCCTGTCCACGGTCAGCTCCCAGGAGGAGCACAACAGGTCGGAGGGCACGGAGGAGGGCCTGGACTGCAGGGAGGACGAGGGCTCCTTGGAGCTGTCTGCTGATGATGTGAGCAGGGACAGCACTTTTGACTCTGATTCTGATGCCTTCTCTTCCCCCTTCTGCCTCTCTCCCATCAGTGAAGCCCTGGGGAAAAGCAGCAGCTCCGTGTTCATGGACAGTGAAAGCAGGTGAGTGCATCCTTTCTCTAGTTTCTGGGTGCTGAACTTGGAGATGCTGAAGGAAGTTGAGAAACTTCACAGTGGCATTAAGCTCAATGCCCTGTCTTGCTTCAGACTTCTATGGCGTTTACAGGAAAGTGTTCTGCTTCTGCTTAGTGAACCCTGGCCCCAAATATCCAGGGCTGTGTATGTCCTTTCAGGTGAACAGTCTTGAGCCCTGGAAGCAGCATTGCTAAATTAAACAGGTCCTTTGTTGGCCTAATTGGCTCTGCTGAGGATCTGAGCTTGTTGCTTCTCGTGCAGAACCACATCAAAGGGCCCTGCTGACTTCCTGAGCCATGGGCACCCCTCCAGGCCCTGTGTTGACACAAAACCCGCGTGTGGGAGCTTGTTTTGCTGTTCAGAACGTGGTCCTACTTCAGATAGATAAATATCAATTCTTGCATATCTAACCAGTGTATTTCAGTCAGTGCTTCCCAGTGTCAGCTGCAGTAAACTCCACAGAGGGAAAGAGGGCAGCTTGGCAAGGGAATAACAAGCAGGAGGGCATCTGTACAACTCCCTGTTCCCATATCCAGTGGTTCTGACTTTCTGGGCCCTGCCCTGTTGGTGTATTCCTCGTTTCTATCTTGGGGAGGATGAATGTGCTGTATTCCTGAAGCACCATGGGGCTGATTTTTAGGCTACAACTCAACTTTGAAACTACACCTGAAATGAGGGGAAACGTGTTCTCCTTTGTGCATGGCAGCAATGCACAGACTGCACTGACGGTTGAAGAGATTTTGCCTCTATTTTGTGGGCTAATCTCAAGCCCAGAGAATGCCAGTAAGAACAAGGTTTGTGAAGAAGTATTCTAATGGATTCAATTCTCTCTGGATGTTTTAAAACCCTTCTGTGAGGTGATGTCAGACTTTGTATCAGCCTTGCATTAGGCATCTCTCCAGGGTTTGCTGGGCTTGAGCTCTGCAGCACCTGTGCAGTGGGGTGAGTGGTGACTGTCCCATCCCAGCCCATCCCAGCCCATCCCTGTAATAAAGTCCAGCCTTTACCAGATCAGTGGGTGAGAGAAATGCCAGTGACCACGAGGGCAATGTGCATAGCCTGGCATCTTCTGTCCTCATGGAGAGATTGTGAAGCTCAGGGCTTAAGAATGTGTTATCACCCCACTGTAGTGGTGGGAAGTGGGAAGAGCAAGGGACACGTTTGGAATATCATCCTGGCTGCTGAAAAGCAGGAGGCTGAGCTCATCCTGGGGAAACCCCAGCCCTGGCGTGGGCCACAGCCCACGTGCTGTCCCAGGAATGCTGTGGGCTTGGATTGCTCCCACAGGCAGCTGGTGCAGGAGGGTCCCAGGCAGTGTCCAGTGAGTCAGGAGTGTTGTGGTTTAACTGTGCTGCAACACTTATGCTCTGAGCTGCAAATAGTGTCAGGAAAGGAAGGAAATATGGTTTATTGCATCTTCTCTGCCTTGTCTGTGAATTCCTGCGGCATTTCCCTGCCCTCTGCCGGCTTTTCCTCACTGCTGCTGGAGCCCAGACAGCTCCAGCCAGGCAGAGCTGGCTCTGCACACACAGCTCAGGGGCCTGCTTGGTTCTGCTTTTTTCCTTCTTTTTTAACTCCTGTGGTGCCAGTCTGAAGTGTCACACAGTGCACGTGACACTCATAATTGGCAGCAGATTAATAAAACAGAGCTTTTGTTGTTTGGGACTTTTGACTGGAAAGGATTTTGTTCAGTGTGTGCGTTTTTCGTGCCAATTTGTTCTTCCCCATTGAGCCACCTTCCATGGAATCTGCAGGATCTTACAAGCTGTTGAGTGGGAGATTTTGCATAGAATCTTGGTCAAAAAGCATCTCATATTTCCTGCTTTCATCTCAGCATTCTGGGGGACAGGAGATGCTGTTTCAGAAGTCACTACAAACATGGGAACAGCTTCCTTGTTTCTTAAGGGTTTGTTTTGGTTTGTTTTTTTCTGCTGGCTGCTTCCCCTCTGAGCCAGAATTAGAGTGGGAACAAAGTTTGTGCTGCTGGCAGATTGTTTGAGCTCTCTTCCCTCCCCACCTCCCAGTCACCACCTCCTCTCTGGCAGGAGGAACGACTGTTTCTGGTTGTTTCCCTCTGCACTGGGGAGCTACTGCAAAGACAGCTCTGCTCTTTCCTGTGGTTGTTGCAGAAGCTGAAGATATGTTGCATTTCAGTCCAGCCAGCTTCCTGTGTGATTAGATATCCTCAAAAATGGAGAAACGGGTCACGGTGGAAGAATTGGGATGTACAGGTACACTTGGATCAGATGAGATCGGGGCTCGGCGAGCTGTTTGACAGAATCTGTGTGTGACCAGGGGTCACGAGTCCCATCTGCCTCTTGGAGTTTCCCTGAGGAGGTGGCCTGGCCCCCTGGGCATGAGGGAGCCACAAACACTGCAGTGTGTGCGGGATGAGGACGGGGGGAAGGAGGGAGGTGGGCTGGGGAGCGCTGGAGTTGCACAACGAGTAAGTCAGTTGCAAGTCACCAACTCGCCTGGTAGAACATAAGGAAATAAAAACGTATCCATTGTTTTGGTTTTTTTTTTCTGTTTGCTTCTTAGTTTGACAGGATGCCAGGGGTCCCACGCAGCGCTCGATGCATCCTCCTCCCATTTACACAATTCCTTGGGCTGGGAGCAATGGGAGTGTCCCAGCACCAGCATGCACACTCCTGCTTCTCTCTTTAGATCAGCCTGGCACACTGCTGCAGGGTGAGCTCATCCTTCAAGGAAAGGTGCCCTTTCTCTCCTGGGGTCTGTGTCCTTCTTAACTTTGGGGACCCCTTAGTGCTTCCAGCATGTGGTTCCTGCAGGAGGCAGCTGGTGTGGGGAATGCCTGCACTGATGGCAGCTTTTTCAGGGTCTGTATTTCTGTGGAAAAGGAGGGATTCTGGAAATAAAATCATTCCATTCTGTCCCTTCCCTCCCCTGTCCCCGTTGTTTGTTGGCTGTCAGGAAACGTTTGCCTTGTGGCCTGAAGGACACGAGTTCAGGGCAGCTGCTCTCTGTGCCCAGCTCTGGCTTGCTGCTGTCTTGGAAAATTCCTCTGCTTTCATTTTCCCCAGCAGTAAATTGAAACTAAAAGGCTTTTGTTACATCCAGACAACCAAACAACATCTGACACTTCTGTAATGTCCATCCTCTGATGCTGCTGGAGTTATTGAACTGACCATGACATCAGATCTATACAGTTGGTTGTGGAAGCACTTAGTGCTCTGTGAGTGGGGTTTGGTTAGGGGTGGGGTTTGTGCTGTGCCAGAGTGATCCCTGGATAACAGGAGCTTTCATGGGTGCTCAGGAGGCTTTGCACTTCTCAGCTGGGATTGCTGATACCTGACAAGCACCACAGCAATGCCGAAGAAGAGATACAAACACTGGCATTGGTTCCTTCACTCACTTCACCTTGGGATGTTGGCCAATACAGTCAAAATTTAGACTGAGGAGCCTCAGTGTTGGAATTGTATGAGTGGAGCTTGGGGCAACATCTGGCCAGAGGCTGGAGCTCCATGAGCAGCCCCACAGTGCTGGGACCGAGGCCAGCAGTGCTCCCACAGCTCAGGCTGGAAAGGACGAGCAGAAGCGACGTGGTCAAGGTGGAATCAATGCAGGAAGGAAACATCCTTCATGAGGCATCGATCATTTTAGCAGGCAGTAATAAAAACAACAAAACTGTCATCATGGAGCTGGATGATGGTGAGTTCTCATGTTCTTCAGCAGACGTGAATTCATATGGCAGATCGATCACAGACAGCCCAGGCAAAGCTCACAGCACAGGGGAAAACTCCTTTGGCGTCGCAGCTGATGCAATTTTTACGGATGTGTTGCACATCCTGTTGTTAAGCCGCTTCCCAGGAGCTCATCAGTAAATGAGCTGCTCCAGGAGCCGGTGGGAGCAGCGCAGGCATTGCATCATCTTGTTTTGGCAGCTCACCTGAAGACCTGAGAGCCGTTCCGACCTCTGCAGCAAAAACAGGAGACAAAATTATAAGGGAAATGAGCTGAAATTAGAGCAAACTGGCAGGAGCTCTGGAGTCATCAAGAGATTGGGAATTCATTGCTGTTGTAACAGAAGTGATTATATTGGAACCAGGGGAATTGGTCACAGACTTTAAAATCTCTTGTAACTTCTTACAGCATCTCAGTTTTGAATTATTTCAGCCCTGGGGAGGAGCGGGGTGGGTACCTGGTCCAGGCTTCAGTTCCCCAGGACTTGCCTGAACTGGTGCCACTTATGATGTAAGACAGCAAACTCCTAATTCCATTTGTACCCAAACCCCTGTCCAGGAAAAAACATCCACAAATCCTTATTCCATCAAAAGAATGGTGCTCTATCTCTTCTGTTTGTGTTGTGGGGTCAGTGTAAGCTTCCCTAAGGCAGGGTGGTCTGTGTGGAGCCAGGCACTGGGAAGGGGAGCTGGCCTGAGCCATCAGCAGCACTTTGTAATCAATTAAAGTTGTTCCCGGCTGCAAAGCTGAGAAGGTTGGACAGATCCAAGAGATTGCAGAGGCATACGGCTCTATCTTGCTTTATATAAATATTTGAACAGCAAGAACATTAATTATAGCAGGTTTGTTTCTTCCCTCTGTTGGGTTGCTGCCAGATTTCGTTGGAAGAAAATAGTGACAGCTAACTTGGGATTGGGAATTGTGGCTGAGGGGTCCGTGAAGCTCTTTATTAGGGATGTTGGGGAGCGAGCGAGGGCGGGTGGTCCCCCGGAGGGAGATCCCAGGGCTGGCAGCGGGAACGAGGAGGGGACACGGAGGGTCCCCTCTGTCCCCAGGCCTCTGGGGCAGCGGGCATTGTTCAGGTCTGCTCAGGACACTGGGGAAGGCCTGAAGCCCTGCTTCAGACACAGCTCCGTGGGCAGGGCCGTGGTGGCTTTCTGTGGAGCCGTGGATTGTGGCTGCCGTGGCTTTTTTGCGGCCTGTGACTGTGGCTGTGGTCAGTGCCCATGACCATTGTCCGTGACTGTGCCCATGGCCGTGCCCGTTGTCTGTGACCGTGCCCATGGCCTGTGACTGTGTCCTGTGCCCATGGCCTGTGACTGTGCCCATGGCTCATGCCCATGATCGTGCCCATTGTCTGTGCCTGTGCCCATGCCCATGCCTGTGGTCTGTGCCTGTTGTCTATGACTGTGCCCATGGTCCATGCCCATGCCCATTGTCCATGACCATGCCTGTGGCCCGTGACCGTGGCTGTGCCCGTGGTCCGTGTCCGTACCCGTGTCCATACCCGTGCCCATGTCCGTGCCCATGTGAATACCCGTGTCCATATCCATGCCCGTGTCCATACCCATGTCCACGCCCGTGTCTGTACTTGTGTCCGTGTCCGTACCCGTGTCCGTGCCCATGCCCGTGTCCTTGCCCGTGTCTGTGTCCATACCCATGTCCATGTCTGTGCCCGTGTCCGTGCCCGTGTCTGTGCCCCTGTCTGTGCCCGTGTCCGTATCCATACCCATGTCCGTGTCCATACCCGTGCCCATGTCTATATCCATGTCCGTGTCCCTGTCCATACCCGTGTCCTGATCCCGTGCCCATGTCCGTACCCGTGTCCGTGTCCATACCCGTGTCCCTGTCCATGCCCGTGTCTGTGCCCGTGTCCCTATCTGTGCCCGTGTCCGTGTCCCTGTCCATGTCTGTGCCCGTGTCTGTTTCCGTGTCCATGCCCGTACCCATGTCCCTGTTCGTGTCCATGCCCGTGTCCCTGTCCATGTTGGTGCCCATGCCCATGTCCGTACTCGTTCCCGTGTCCATACCCGTGTCCCTGTCCATGTCTGTGCCCATGTCTGTGCCCGTGTCCCTGCCCGTGTCCGTGCCCCTGTCCGTACCTGTGCCCGTGTCCGTGCCCGTACCCGTGTCCCTGTCCGTGTCCGTTCCCATGTCGTGTCCATACCCGTGCCCGTGTCCATGTCCGTGTCCGTACCGTGCTCGTGTCCGTGTCTGTGTCCATACCCGTGTCCGTTCCCATGCCCATGCCCGTGTCCATACCCGTGTCCATACCCGTGCCCGTGTCCATACCCGTGTCCATACCCGTGTCCGTGCCCATGTCCATACCCGTGTCCATACCCGTGCCCGTGTCCGTGTCCCGTGTCCCGTGTCCGTGTCCCGTGTCCGTGTCTGTGTCCATGCCCGTGTCCATACCCGTTCCCGTGTCCCTGTCCCGTATCCCTGTCCCGTGTCCGTGTCCCGTGTCCGTGTCCGTGTCCATACCCGTGCCCGTGTCCCTGTCCCGTATCCCTGTCCCGTGTCCGTGTCCGTGTCCATACCCGTGTCCGTGCCCGTGTCCCTGTCCCGTGTCCGTGTCCGTGTCCCGTGTCCGTGCCCGTGTCCCTGTCCCGCCCCGGGGCCAGCCCTGCCGGTGGCGCGGCGGTGCCGCCAGGGGGCGCGCTGTGCCCAGCGGTTCCCCCCGGTTCCCCGGTCCTGCGCCCCCCCCCCCCCCCCCCCTCAGGCGGGGGTCCCGGAGCCGAGCGGGTTTGGGAGCAAAGGGACCTTAAACCCCGTCCAGTGCCACCCCTGCCGCGGCAGGGACACTTTCCCCTGTCCCAGGCGGCTCCGAGCCCCGTCCAGCCTGGCCTTGGGCACTGCCAGCGATCCAGGGGCAGCCACAGCTGCTCTGGGCACCCTGTGCCAGGGCCTCACACCCTCACAGGGAAGGATTTCTTCTTAATATCTGATCTAAATCTTCCATCAGTTTGCAACCAATCCCCTCTGTCCAGGCACTGCAGCCCTTGGAAATTGTCTCTCTCCACGTTTTTTGTCAGCTCCTTCAGGCCCTGCAAGGCCACCCCGAGCTCACCCCAAAGCTTCTCCTGCCCAGGTGAGCGATGCCAGCTGTGCCAGCCTTTCCTCCCAGCAGAGCTGCTCCATCCTCTGCTCATCCTGGAGCCTCTCTGGGCTCCTCCAGCAGCTCCAGCTCCTGCCTGAGCTGGGGCAGCTCTGCAGGTGGGGTCTCACCTGAGGGGCAGAGGGGACAATCCCTGTCCCTGCTGCCCACGCTGGGGCTCAGCCCAGGCTCAGGGGGGTTCTGGTTCCAGCACACACAGCCGGGGCATGACCAGCTCTCGCCCAGCAGCACCCCCGGTTCTTCTCCCCAGGGCTGCTTTCACCTTTTCCCTGGATATTCTTGCATTTCTTCTGTTATTTATTTATACAATCGCAACGCCCAGAATTCTGAATGGAGAGCAGAGATAAATGGCACTGGCAGGTATCCACAGCTTTGTGAGGGAAGAATTGCGTTAAGTGAATCAAAATAAAGAGCATGTCCCCTCCAAAGCACCACAGTATATGCAAATAAATCTGCATGGCCTCTGTCTCCTTGGCTCGGGCCTCGCAATTATCCCAGCATTAGGCATTTACAATAACTCTGGAACATGCTTTTAGGCAGCGCTCCTCTTTCCTCTCCCTTTTCTGCTACTTGAAGCAAGCTCTTCCCTTGGGAAATCTGTATTGTCTTGTGGAAACAGTGAAATCCTCCCTGGGTGGTGCTGGCTCAGCTCAGGCTGGGGCAGCAGCAGAGTCCGGGGAGTTGGTTAACTTTGCCACTAAAATGTCCCCCTGAAACTCCCAGTTCACTGCTCAGAGCCAGGAATATAAGAACAAAGGTAATCGGCAGGTCTTTCAAGGGAGCAGTGGTTTGAAGGCTTGATTATAATTAGCATAATTAGGGGAGAATTTTATTTTTGCATGGATTGAACTGAAAGGAAAAAAAGTAAAATAATCCATTGATTTTAAAAATAAAATAAACATGAGGAAGAAAGGTCTCCTTCTGCAGAGTGGAATGGGCTGAAAAGCAAACATTCTTTTTCGGGCTTTGCTGAGAAATCACTTTTTCCATCTAAGGAATTTTTTTTTTTTTAAGTGTTGCATTTCGATTGATTTATTAATGAGTGTAAGCCCAGGCATGAGGTGCCCCTTCTCTGTACAGACTGTAAAACTCCAACATTGAGCTTCTGGAACATTTTCCTTCCTTAAAGTGAAGGTAACATTTGCATCCTTGAGCAGTATCTGCTCTGCTCTAAGTGATTTCTTATGTTTGGCTGCTTGGAGCTGTGTGTATTTTATTCCTAAGCATCAAACCTCTCATTCTGCCCCCTCTCTCTCCCTGCAACAAAAAGTCACAAAAGAAAAGAGAAAAACCTCCCTGGGTTTACCTGAGCAGCTACACCTGTGTGGAAGTGTCCGGTAGATGTGTATGACATTCCAGACGTTGGGGAAAAGAGATTAAAACACCCATTACTTCACTATAAACTTCTGCTTTTTTTTTTTCCCTTTTCCATTTACATTCAAAATAATTAACTCAAGAACTCTGGGTTTGTTTTGTTTTCCTTTTGCTTTAACTCCAGCGCTGGGGGGACCCTTTGGAGGCCACGGGGCTGTTTTCCTGATGCCCCCTTGCTGGCTGGAATCGCTCAGCTTCCTCTCCGGCCTCGAGGGCTTGGAGGGATGAATGAGGAGCAGCAAAGCCCCCGGTGTGGTGAGGCTTTCACCCCTCTGGGGCACGGGGCAGGACGGTGGGCATGATCTGCTGGGATGGAGATCCGCGCTGCGCCTGTGCCCGGTGGCTGGGAGCTCTGGGAGGGCGGGCAGGGTGCTGGGAGCACGGATTGCAATAGCCCCATAAAGCAGAACAAATCGGTTTGATCTTTATTTCTCAAGGACAAACCAATTACACCCGTCAGAAGGCAAAGCTGCATAATCGGGTTTCCACAAGTCCCTCGCCGTGCTACAGCGGTTTATTTGTCAGGCTGGCGTTGGCAGAGCTGTTGTTAATTCCCAGCCCCGTCCCTGACGGTGAACTTGCTGTTTCAGCCCAAGGTCAGAGGGTGCTGAGGAGTGCCTGGACAAGGCTCTGGCCACGGACCCTCTGCTCGCTGCGAGGGCAGGAGGGACTCCAGCACTTTGGAGATGTAAACAGCTTGTTCTTTGGGTGTTGTTAATAACAGCAATGCGAGGAGTGACTACCAGCAATGCGCTGACTTGGCCTGGCGCTTGGATCTGCTTTCCCGTGCCCTGCTTGAAAGGATACAATTATTTTTCGTAACTGTTTATTTCTCTCTACACCAAGCTAAGTGAAGCAAGTTTGTCAGAGGCAGAGTGCTCCTAATTTGGTCTCCAGTGACCTCTGCCGCCGTGATTGGCAGCCCGGTGTCAGGGAGGAACTTGTGCCTGGGAGATAGAAATGAGCAGAACAAATGCCGTAGGACAGCTTGGGTTCCCCGGGGGACACGGGCTCAAAAAGGTGAAAGAAGTGCAATTACAGGAGGTTTTCAGCACAGAAAGTTAATTAGCTACTAAATAGCATTTAGTGCAGTTCAACGTGGGGAAATTTATGTTTTGAAAGCAAACAGATCAATGGAAAGCTCTTGGAAAGTCCATGTTGACATCCGTGTACTTTGTACTGTAACAGCCTGAGTAGTTTTTCCCAGGTTTCCCCAACAAATAGGAGGAATTGTTAGAAAATGTTTGCAGATGTATAGAAATACTTCCACATGAGGATGCTTTGACATTTAATTTTAGAAATCCTAGCTAGGCTTTCTAAATCCAGGCTGTCTAACACCTGGTTCCCCTGGTCACCGTGGTCAGTAGAAATCCGTTCTGTTTGGGTTCTCTGAGGTGCAGAAACTTCAAGTCCCAAATGTTTTCAGCCAAAGGGTGGCTTTAACACAGTTCCTAACCTGGTTACTCATCTGTGCTGGTCAGATGTGACAGCAGAGTTTCCTGGTCTGGGGCTGGCTCTGTGTGGCCATGCTCTGTGGGAAGCTGGTGCTGTCCTGTGAGTGTCCTTCCAGCCCTGCTCTGCAGAGCGAGCAAAGACATTTTGACATCTTTTTTTTAATCCTAAATTACCAATCTGGTTTCCTTTGCATGTCTTTTGTGTCACTGAATTCAGCACATTTCAGTCTATAATATATGTATATTGTCAAGGACACTTTTTTTATCAGAACAATGGATTTGAGTTCCAGTTACTCAGTATTACCTTACACTGTACAGCCACTGCACTAAATTTTTAGGCATTCAGGATAGCTTTGAACTTTTATTGGCAGATTATTTGTTTGAAGCTGTCTTAGCAGCTGATGCTGCCAGGAGCTGTTTCACCTTGCTGGGAAGAAGAGGAACCCAGAAGGTCAGTGCCTGTGGGGAATAGTGGAGAAACAGAGAAATGCTAACCCCTGGGGAGGAAAAGGGGCATGTAATTCCCATTACATGGATGCTCATACATTATGATGATACTCATTGTCTGTAAATGATGGTCCCAAGCCAGCCTGCAGGAATGCTGGGGCTGTGGGAGCTGTTATTAGTGACAGCGTGCGTTAGCGCCGGGGTGATGGAGAGCCAGCTCCAGCAGCAGGGCTTGGCTCTGGCAGGAGGCTCGCTGGGAATCAGGTGCTGCACGCTGACAGCTTGGGTAACTGCCACATCATGGCTGCAGCCTTCAGCCCCTTTCTCTCCCGTAATTATATTTGTCACATCACATCGTAAAATGAGTTATTAAGCCTTTGTTGCTGAAATTGGCTTCCCAGGTAATCAGGGCAGGTCTCTGGAACAGAAATAATAATTGGGTTTAGCTCTCCCTGTGCCGTAGGTGTGTTCCAGGGCTTTGGAACAGTGAGTTGGGTCCCATTGCTGCAGGTTGAGTCTCACCTGCAGTGTCTGAGCTCCTCAGCAGGGCGTGAGAGAGGTCCTGTGGGGTGGGAGGGGGATGGTGGCTCCTTGGGGCTACAAAGGCTCCAGGAATGTGGATATGGTTGGCTGCTGTAGTTGATTGTTGAGTGGAGAAAATACATCAGCCCCTGTTCTTGCTCCCCAGCAGGAACAGGATGTGCTTTGAATGGTGGGACTTGGCTGAGGGCAAAAGGCTGAAGTGGAATCACAGAATCACAGAATCATTTGGGTTGGAAAAGCCCTCAGAGGTCATCAAGTCAAATCATTCCCCCAGCACTGCCAGGGCCACCACTGACCCGTGTCCCCAAGTGCCACATCACATGGCTGTTAAATCCCTCCAGGGCTGGGGACTCCACCACTGCCCTGGGTAGCCTGTACCGATGTCTGCAGCCCTTTCCATGAAGAATTTCTCCCCAGTATCCAACCTGACCCTCCCCTGGCACAACTTCAGGCTGTTTCCTTCTGTCCTGTCTCTTCTTCCCTGGGAGCAGAGCCCAATCCCTGGCTGGCTCCACTCTTCTGTCAGGGAGTGAGAAGGTCCCCCCGAGCCTCCTTTGCTCCGGGCTGAGCCCCTTTCCAGCTCCCTCAGCTGCTCCTG
The DNA here is from genome assembly GCF_048771995.1 of Taeniopygia guttata. Classification (NCBI taxonomy): domain Eukaryota; kingdom Metazoa; phylum Chordata; class Aves; order Passeriformes; family Estrildidae; genus Taeniopygia; species Taeniopygia guttata. The sequence continues at coordinate 1,920,691 of NC_133043.1, forward strand.
GTGCTCCAGCCCCTTCCCAGCTCCCTTCCCTGCACACGCTCCAGCCCCTCCATGACCTTCTTGAGCTGAACACATGAACGTGGCCCAGAGTTTCCTGACCCAGGCTTTCTAATCCTCCTTGATTTTTTCCTCTGTCCCTTTTATTCCTGCAGCCCACTGCACTTGTTCTTTTGCTGACCAGTGCTGTGTATTAGCTGGTGCTCTGTTTTTCCTAGATCCCATAACCCAAAGTCTCTCTGGAATGTTCCTCCAGCTATTTGCATTGCAGTGCTTCAGCTCCTGCTTTTATAGGGTCCTCTGGGATAAATTCCTCATTTAACAGATAGAATAGTCTGACAAACAATAAACTCTTCCCCTGCATTTGTCCATCTTCAGTGCCTGGTTAGAGGACTCCCCAAACCCCACAAAATTAGCTGAGATCATACTGCTTGTTTTCACTGACCTACAGAATGATCTCAATATTAACATTTTATTTAAAAGTAATCCAGATATTAGAATATTTTCAAATTTTTTTCAATCAATATGTACAGGAAAAACAATTTTAGACACAGTGTGGTTTTTTCCGAATTTCCCCGGTGACTCAGTGAGCACCAACATGAGGTGGCTCAGTCTCTGCTCTGTGCTGAGTGTGAATGTTTGTGTCCATTGTGAAGGGCAGGGAGGGCACAGGTGTCTCTTTCAGATTTCACCCTCTGCATCAATGAGAATATAGGAATTTCCCAGGGCTGCACAGCCTCAGGCACTCTGCTTACCCCTGGTGCTTCTTGCTGTCTGCAAGGGCTGAACTCAGTCACACAAGAGGTTTCTGTGCCTGTGGGATGCGTGTGCGAGCTTGTCCCCGGTGGGGATGGGAACTGCAAACATTTGTCTTGGAGAAGCATTTCTGGAGGTTCCCCCAGTGCCAGGACTGTGCCTGGGCTCTCCTGCCCGCAGGTCTCAGCTGGCTGCTGCTGCATCTGGGGCAGATTTGGCTTTTGGAGCACAGGGAACTGCAGCTGGAAATGCTGTGCTGCGCTGAGGAGCGATGGAATGCCCAGCATCAAAGCCAACTCTACTGGTAACTCGTTCCTTGGCAGTTCTCTGGGCATTTCCGCTGCTCATTTCAGATGATGTTCTTGAAGAAGTGGCATGAGGACCTCTGTGAGCAGGACCTGCATGACCCCACACCAACCCATCCTCCAGCCCTTTGCCATACTGACCAGCTCCTCTTTGCAAGAGTTTTAGAAAAGGGTTTTCCTCTGCTAAATCTTTGAGTTAGTTTGAGTCATCTCCTCCAGGAAAATCCTGTGTAACCAGCTGTGGCTGTTATGAAGTGTTGCTCCATAAATACCAGCTGCTCCTAGCAGGCAGTCCAGCCCAAGTGTCTTGTACCAGGACTCTTGTTACATCTGTGTTAATGTTAGATACTCGATGTTTTAGAAAGTGTTACATTTTGCCATCTTACCAGGAAGTACTGCTTGATTTTTCATTAAGGCCAGTACAATCTTCATGGAAAAATTCCCAAGGCAGGGGATGGTGTACAGGTGTGCCTGTGGTCAAAGGTATCCTGGTGTCCCGCCTGGAGTGAGTTTGGATCTGTGGTGTGGATCACTGAGTCCTCATCCTCCAAATGGCCTGAATGTGAGTTCTGCTTTGCAACTTTCTTTCCAAAAACTGGAGCAGCAGAACTTCCCAGAGAGCCACGAAGCTGCTCCTTTAGCTGGAGTCAACCAGCCTTGGTCTCCAGACAGTGCCACAGGAGCAGGAGGGGGCTTGGGGATCCGAGTCACTCATTGGAGCAGGGCTGGGATGGAAATGCACACTGGGCTGGCCAGAGCCCTGTCCCCCAAAGCCCTGTCCTCCTGTCCCCCTGTCCCCCTGTCCTCCTGTTCCCTGGAGCCCTGTCCCCCTGTCCCCTGGAGCCCTGTCACTCTGTCCCCAGAGCCCTGTCCCCCTGTCCCCCTGTCCCCCTGTCCCTGTCCCCCTGTCCCCGTCCCCCTGTCCCCCTGTCCCCCTATCCCCAGAGCCCTGTCCCGCTGTCCCCCTGTCCCCAGAGCCCTGTCCCGCTGTCCCCCTGTCCCCCTGTCCCCCTGTCCCTGTTCCCCTGTTCCCCTATCCCCGGAGCCCTGTCCCCCTGTCCCCCTGTCCCCCTGTCCCCTGTCCCCCTGTCCCCCTGTCCCCCTGTCCCTGTCCCCTGTCCCCCTGTCCCCGGAGCCCTGTCCCTGTCCCCTGTCCCCTGTCCCCCTGTCCCTGTCCCGCTGTCCCTGTCCCTGTCCCCCTGTCCCTGTCCCCTGTCCCTGTCCCTGTCCCCGGGCCCTGGCCGGCGGGGCGGTGCTGCTGCTCCCGGTGGAAGAGGCCCCGAGGCGGGCGCGGGAGGCACAGGGATGTGAAGTGCATGCTGAGTGTGTGATTTCCAGCCTTCAGTGCCCACATTGTTGGATAAGAGGATTAGAAAACACCACATAAAGTGGCCTTGCAGGGGGCTGCTTTGTACCTGCTCTGGGCCTTGTCTGGCAAACCCCAATTTCACAGCAGAGCCCATTCAGAGCCTGCGCCGAGATTGTTCACGTGCATTGGCCTTTTTACGAGCCAAGGGGTCACAGTTTCACATTCACCTAATTCCCAGAGCACTGATATTTTTCATTTGGGATGGTGGGGATATGGGGGCTTTTTGAGTCTGAACTCAGTTTGCATTTAAAACTGGAGATCTGGGGTGGATTGGGAAAGGATTGGGTTCACTTTCTCTACTTTATGGTGGATTGAAGAGCTCAGGTGTGACTTCCCAATCCTAACTCTCCCAATGTTCAAGATTGCAGGTGGAAACCATTTGTCTGGAGTTTATAGACATGAATACAGGCCTGGCAGGTCTTGTTGCAGAAGTGTAATGAGAAACTCAAGATCTTTGGATCTTGCTGGTCAAAGAGGGAATTTCCCAGATGAAATTCCAGGTCCATGCTGCTGTTGGAATGTGGTCATTCGTCCTGTCCCCGTCCTGGTATGGAGTGGCTGAGCTGGACACTGAGGGCATTGCTTGAGCTTCTTCATTTTACCTTCTCAAAAGTTGATGTTTTGAGGAATGGGTTTGGCTCTCCCCAGTTCTGCATGCAAGAACTTTAAGAAAAGGCCAAAACCAGGATGCTTTTTTGGGATGGTAGGGATTAATTTAAAAACAAATAATTTAGTTGGTGAACGAATGCCAGTTTCAGAACTCTTGACTAAAGGTTTTTAACATGGAGTATCTGTGATTGGTGCACATACCCACACAGCCTCCCATGGCTGATGGGGTTTTTGTCCCCACACTCTGTCCACAGGGACACGTGTGACAATCGCATGACCTGCTCCACCAGCTCTGCCTCCAGCCTGGACACCAGTGCCCAGTTCCAGGAGAGCAATGGGCAAACGCAGAGCACCAGATGGGATGAACAGCAGAAGGTATTTGCCCTCGAGCAGGTGTGTGGTGTCTTCAGAGTAGACCTGGGACAAATGAGATCCCTTCGCCTTTTCTTCAGGTACTGGATCCTCGTGTGTGGGCTGTGTGTGAGTTACATGAATTGTGGGAGCTGTGCGTGCTCCATGTTGGGGCTCTGGGAGGAGGTGATTTCTGCAATTCTACCTGGAAGCCTTTCCAGAACAATTGTCTACAGGAAAGTGAGTGTCAGCCTTCCCAAGGAGAGCCTCTGAATTACAGAGTCGAAAGGATTTTATTTTTAGTAAAGCAAAGGTTGCTCTTAGCTGTCATACCATAAATGCTTCAAATAACCTGGGGATATGAAAAACATCTTTATCTATGGTACCTTTTCTTTTGCCTGCCCCTCAGCAGGCTCCTCTGGAGCCTTGCTGCTCTCAGTCTCTTCAGTTATCTTTCAAATTATTACAAAATTTATTTCAAATTATTGCAAAAACATTTTTACTCCCTCTTTTTGCTCTCACTCCCTGTTTCTTTGGACAGAGCTGTGTGTGAGCAAGTCTGCGCATCGCTGGGAGCTGACTTTGTGTACTGCCTAAATGTTTCTGGGGCAGACTTCCTGTGGTTTTTTTCTCCAGGGAAGACAAATTTTAAATCCTTCATGTGAAGGAAAGGTAAAAATAGTGCTGTTACCAGGCACAAGTGGAGAAAATTGTCACTATGACCATGTCATGCAATCATAAAATGTCTCAATTGAAGTGACCTGCAAGGATCAGTAGTCCCAGAGATGTAAAGCTGCCTTTGTGCCCTGTTTTAAGGGGCAGCCTGGTGTTGCACTTTGTGACTTGCTTTGCACTGTCTCTCCCCGAGGCTCCATGTCCCTGCTGGTCCCTCGTTGTGCTGGGTGGCCCCTGCAGGTTGCTCTCCATTGTTCCCACAGTGATGAGGCGTGTACCTGTGGGCAGCTGGTGGTGGCGAGCAGGGAGAGCCAGTACAAGATCTTCCATTTTCACCACGGTGGCCTGGATAAACTGTCTGAGGTGTTTCAGCAATGGAAGTACTGCACAGAGACCCATCTCAAGGACCAGGTACCTGAGCCAGGCTCTTGGGGCCAGGTGTTTCACATGTGGGTTGGTGTGTTGGAGAAATGAGGCTTTGAGTTCATGTCACCAGGTCAGGCAGGAAGCTGCCAGATGCTGGGTCTTTAGGATGGAAATGCATGCCAAACTCAAGGTGTCTCTTGGACTTGTCTGTCCCCATCCATTCCTGCTCTACCTGTGGAACATGGGGGAAGATCATCCAGAAGATTTACTTAGTGATTTCAATGGACCTGACAGGTCAGCACTGTCCTTTAGGCACAGAAGGTGTCTGGAAATCTGCAGAGATGGGTTGGAAATTGTGTCAGAGCCTTCATCCATCTTGTGACGCATAACATTCCGTTTGGAGGATGTTTTGACAAGGCATCTTGCCATATTTTGTTCAATCTACATACAAATGTGATAAGAGCTCTTTAATTATCTGTTTAAGATATTGTATGTGCTTATTAGAAACAGTGATTTTTAAATTTCCATCCTTCCCACAGAGCCCCCCGCTGCTTTTCTTATTACGGTCACATGGGCTCACTTTTTGCATTGAGCAACCTTTGATTTTTAAATTAAATGTCAGCTGCAGCCTTGCACTGGGATCCTGAGTGCCCTCAGAGAGCCTGGCAGTGCAGTTCCCCGCTCTCCTAACAGCAATCCCTTTGTATATGGCCAATCATATGTAATTTATTGCAGGCATTCCTGGCAGGGGCAAGTTTTGCTGTAAGCAGCATTAATTCAGTTTCAGGTCAGGGATAAGATTGGAAGAGGAATGGAAACTATTTTTTTTTTAAGATTAAGCCGTTTCACAGTGGATTTTAATTATTCTAATCACTCTTGTTATTGTAATGGTTGGGTTAAAAAAAAAAAAAAAAAAAACAAAAGAAAAAAACACCCAAACCAGCAAAACCTCCCCAAGTGCAGCTCCTCAGTGCTTAATCCTACATGAACCATGCAGAGGTTTCCCTGCTCTGGGTTTCACACTGCTGCTCTCCCTGGCTCCTGCTGCAGCTGTGGTTTGTTCTGCCCCCTCAGCAGCTTGCAGATGAGAAAACCTGCATGCAGTTCTCCATCCGCCGCCCCAAGCTGCCCTCCTCGGAGACCCACCCCGAGGAGAACTCCCACCGGCGCCTGGACGTGTCAGCCTGGCTGCAGCACCTCAACGAGGCCGGCCAGGTGGAGGAGGAGTACAGGCTGAGGAAGGTGAGGGCTCTCCTGGGTTCTGTCCTGTGCACAGTGCCAGTCCCCAGGGGAGCTGCAGGAGTTGGTGTTCCTGGGCTTTTGGGAGGATGGAGACCGGAATGAAGCCTTGGCTGGAGATCTTGCTGTGGGACTGCATTCCCACCTGGACATGTTCCTGTGTCACCTGCTCTAGGTGACCCTGCCCTGGAGAGGGGAGTTGGACTGGATAGCTCCAGAGTCACTTCCAACCCTAACAATTCTATGACCCTGTGGTGGGGGAGCATTTCTCTGACCGAGTCGCTGTCCCGCTTCTGCTGCCCTTTGGAATCAATAAAGCAAAGTGCCCAGTGCCTGCTGTGTTTTACAGAATGTGTGACCAAGTCACAGAGAGCACTGGAGATTGCTGGAAGAGCTGAGATGGTTGAAATAGCTGAGATTGTATGAACCGAGATTGCTGTATGAAGTAGCAGGGCTGAGGGGAGCACTGGGCCCGGGCCCTGAGAGAGAAGTTTGCACTGCAGTGCAGTCTCCAGGATTTGGGATTAAGCCGTGACGTGAGAACGACACGTTAATCATAGAGCCTCACCGAGGGTGGTTATTGACATTGAAATGAGCCTGATTTGTGTCTGGTCTGGGAATAGAGGGCCCGCACTTTCCCTCTAAACATGTGCAAATTGCAGGAGCTTGAATCAAGGCGTCACTTGTCAGGAAAGAAGTGCAGAGGCACCAAGGCAGTTGCCTGTTGCTGTTTTTGGGAATGCTAAAACTGTACCAGCCATAACTTTTGCTCCTTCTTCCAGGCCATTTTCTTTGGTGGGATTGATATTTCCATCCGTGGGGAGGTCTGGCCCTTTTTGCTCCGCTACTACAGCTACGAGTCCACCTCTGAAGAGAGAGAGGCACTGAGGCTGCAGAAGAGGAAAGAATACTTTGAGATCCAGGAAAAAAGGTAACAGACCATCATCATCCTCCCCTGCTCATCTTCTTTGGGGCAGAAGTCACAGTGACAACTCAGTCTCTGCATCTTTGCATGAGGAGAGGCTGGAGTGGGAGGGATGATGAAGGAGGTGTTGGGCAGTGCTGAGGCTCTGGAGCCAGTGCCACAGAGCCCAGACATTTATTTACCTGAGCTCCTGGAACAGCCTCGTCACAACCATGCAGTACTCTAACCTCACAGGCAAGGCTTGGGTTAGAGTACTGAAGATGAAATTGGGATCTTATATTTCTTTGTTAATAAAATGTACATAAAAATAAGGGATGAGAAGGGTTATGTAATTCCAGAAGGATGTTAATGCAAGAATTGTGTGTTGTTAAATGGAGGTGGGTACACTGAAACTGGAGGGGCACAGTACTGTTAATAATCAGGGGACCATCAAACCACAGTGGTGAGTTCTGGTGTGCTGAGTTCCAAGGGGCACTGGAGAACAGAATTTGATGCTTCTGAAGTGTTTATTGCAGCAAACACATCGTGTCATCCTGTTTATAACCCAGGAGGCTCCTTCCAGTAATCCCTTGGGACAGACAATCCACTGTTCTGGACAGACCTGCTGGTCTATTTTTCAGGTGCTGAGGAAACTCGGTACAGGAGTAGTTTTTCTCTGCAAACTAAGACTGAAATAAGGCTTTTTGTTCATTGTGACAATCACATTCCTCTCTTGGCAACCCTGTGCTGTTGCTGCGTGGTTTCCAGGCTGTCCATGACTCCAGATGAGCAGAAGGATTTCTGGCGCCAGGTGCAGTTCACGGTGGACAAGGATGTCGTGAGGACCGACCGCAGCAACCAGTTCTTCCGAGGGGAGGACAACCCAAACGTGGAGACCATGAGGTGAAGCATCCTAAAAACCATGTCCTGCTCAATATTGGTCAGCCCCCAGCCCAGGCTGCCTGGGAATGCTGCACAGCACCCACCTCTACAACCACGGGATGCAGCAACAAGGCCTTCCCCAGTGCTCCCACTGCTGCTGTAGTTCCCTTCTCGGCCCTATAACCCTTCTCCCATCCCTGAGCTTCCCTGCACACACAGCAGAGGTGCTGTGGTAGGGCACTGGGCAGGTGCTTGGGTCTGTGGTTCTCCTGATAGCTTAGAGGACAAGGACACCAGAGTCTGCTCCATGAGAGTGTGACTTGGAAAGGTGTGACCTCAAAAGAGCTGGGTTTCATCCAACAGCATGGCTTGGAGTTTTATGGATGTGTTGGGCATCATCTCTCCTTTCCCATGGACCCTTCCTTTCTGTCCTCTTAATCTTTTTAAATTCTCATTTTCTGTTTATATTTTGCTGTCTGTGAATGCCAAAACTTTTCCTGAAGTCTGTGCCACAGAACTGGGGTTTGCAGCAGGGTTTCCCCGTCTGTGTTACAGCAGCTCACATGAGGCCCTGTGTCTTTGTCCCTGAGACGATGCTGTCACCTGCCCTCACCTGTCCCCTCTGCATTTTTGTCTCTGCTCCAGGAGGATCTTGCTGAACTATGCAGTGTTTAACCCAGCCATTGGATACTCCCAGGGCATGTCTGACCTGGTTGCCCCACTCCTGGCAGAGGTCCTGGATGAGTCGGATACTTTCTGGTGCTTTGTTGGGTTGATGCAGAACACAATCTTCATCAGCTCGCCCCGGGATGAAGACATGGAGAAGCAGCTGGTGAGGCTGAGTGCTGGGCTCCCTTCAGCCCTTTCATGGCTTCTCCTCTCTCTAGTTCCTGGGCTGGGAGGGGTCCAGCATGCCAAATCACACTCCAAAGCCACTACATCCTTGGGGTGATCCTTGGGGTTGCCATGTGCAGGGCCAGGAGCTGGAGTGTGATGATCCTTGCGGATCAATTCCAATTCAGGATATTCTATGATTCTATGGAAATGCCTGCTGGGTAGAATTGATCCTGGCCAACTGAGGCACTCCAGAGGCAGTTATATCCATCCTTCTTGTGAAATGGCAGCTGAGAGAGAAGAGCTCTGCAGCTCTGGCTCCCCGGGGCGCTGGGGGTGCCCGAGGCAGGGCCTCAGGCCAGGGCGTCTCTTGCAGCTGTACCTGCGGGAGCTGCTGCGGCTGATGCACCCCCGCTTCCACCAGCACCTGTGTGCCCTGGGAGAGGACGGGCTGCAGATGCTCTTCTGCCACCGCTGGATCCTGCTCTGCTTCAAGCGCGAGTTCCCCGAGGCCGAGGCGCTGCGCATGTGGGAAGCGTGCTGGGCTCACTACCAGGTGAGGCAGCTGCCAGGGCACGGCACAGCCTGGCTGAGTCCTCACCCTCAGCACTGAGGGTTTCCAGAAGGGCTCTTCACAGCAAAGTAGCCAAAATAAGTTGGATCTGTGACAATGGAAGAGTTTATCTACCTAGCAGGAGGTTGGAGCCCTGCTTGCCTCTCCTCCTTGGGGATGTCTGGCTTCACAAGGAGGTGTTTCAGGAAATGCTGAACACCCACTTCTGAAGTTCAGGCTTCTCTTACGCAGCCAGGAAATGTCTTCCCAAAAATCTGCTCTATGGTGCAAACACTGGTGCAGACCTTGCTGCTGGGCTGTGAAGGAAAGAGGCTTTGGCTCAGCTGTTGTCCAGAAGTCACCAATAACTCCCATTCTGATCACTGAGCAGAACTGAACAGAGCAAAATCTCTCACCAAGGACCCGCTTGTAGAGGGTGGGAGGTGAAGCCAGAGCTCTGCCTCCACCTGCTGTACAGCAGCTCCTGTGTTCCCATTGCAGACAGACTATTTCCACCTCTTCATCTGCGTGGCCATCGTGGTGATTTATGGGGACGACGTCATCGAGCAGCAGCTGGCCACTGACCAGATGCTGCTGCATTTCGGCAACCTGGCCATGCACATGAACGGGGAGCTCGTACTCAGGAAGGTAAATGCCCAGGTGCCCATGTGGGACAAGGTCCAGAGATGAGTCAGAGTATTCAAAAAAATGAATGGGGACTGCTGCTTCAGCTTTGCATCTCCTGTATCCCCGTGGCCGCTGGGTGGGATGCTGTGTTTGCCTGGAAACAAGATTTGCAGCAGGAGGAGGTAGTTGTTGAGTGCCTGGGAGGCGGCAGTGTGGTTGGGATAACCCTCCTTTGGATAACCTGCTCAGGGAAATGGAGACAGAGCTGCTGGTGCCATGGTGCCCGTTCCCTTTCAGCTGGCAGTGACTGGGCCCACGGCATGAGCTGTGGTGAGTGGCAGTCCCTGTGACCTGCCACTGTCCCCAGTGCCTCAGTAACCCTCAGGTGTCGGGCAGGACACACGTTTGCTGAAGCCCAGGCAGCCAAACAGGAGGATTGTGTGGGAGGCCACCTCAGCCCTCCGTGCTGGTCCCTGGCAAGGGGTGACTGTTTTCCCTCTCTCCCTCCAGGCCAGGAGTCTGCTCTATCAGTTCCACCTGCTGCCCCGCATCCCCTGCAGCCTGCACGACCTCTGCAAGCTGTGTGGGACAGGCATGTGGGACAGCGGCTTCATCCCCGCCGTGGAGTGCTCTGGCCACCACCCCGAGTCCGAGAGCTGCCCGTACGGGGGCCTGGTGGAAGTGTCTTCTCCTAAACCAGGAAGTGAAGGCAAGAAAGGCCTGAAAACACGGGATGTCTTTGCCTTCCGAAAATAGCTGAGAGGAACAGGGTGCGACGGCGGAAGGGAAGGGCAGGAAGGATGTGCAGAGGAAAAAATGTTAAAGAAATGGAGGAATAGCTTGTCAAGACTCCTGAGAAGACTGGAAGGTGTGGAATGGAAGAGGAATTAAACTGCTCTGTAGGGGAAGTTCCGTTGCATGGGTGATGGAACCTGAGAGAAAGGCGTTGACCCAGGAACTCTGGTTGGATTTGATTTTGTTAGAAACAAGCTTTTCTAGGTTTTAACAGGGACTTTTTATTCTGCCTCTGGGACTGGACTGGTTAGCAACCAGAACTTTCTTAGTTGCTGGTGAGAAACAAGAACACTCCAGGGAGCCAAGGCTGCCCAGAAGTGTTGGTGGGCAGGTGGCAGGAGCAGGGCTAAGGCCACTGTCCCCTCACCCAGAGCACACCTCTCTGCTTCAACCAAAACGTGCAGCTTTGTGGCTTCTTTTTAAAGCCATAAAAGCCATTTTAATTATAATCTGCCAAAAATAAAACTGCAGACAGTTGGGATTGCAGGGCAGGTATCTGCTTTGTCAGCAAGGAAGGACCGGTCACCTCGAAGTCTTTCTCTGGCTTTTTCTGGTTTTATAGGATACACTGGCTGGCATGATTTTTTCCCATTTTTATAGAAAATGGACTGCCCCAGGTCTCAGAGCACAGCTGCTCTCAGTCAGGGTATTTCACAGACATTGCCCAAAGTTTCCTTCTTCATGAGATACTGGGGAGGAATTCTTCCCTGTGAGAGTGGTGAGGCCCTGGCACAGGTGCCCAGAGGAGCTGTGGCTGCCCCTGGATGCCTGGAAATGTCCAAGGCCAGGTTGGACAGGGCTTGGAGCAACCTGGGACAGTGGAAGGTGTCCCTGCCATGGCAGGGGGTGGAATGGAATGAGCTTTAAGGTCCCTTCCAACCCAAACCATTCTGTGATTCTCTGACATTACAGCAAAGCTGTTTCTTTATGCTGACAGCTGCAGACTTTAGTACTTTAGTCTGTTGTTTCCAGTATGTTTCCCATTGTGTTTCCTTTGGCTCTCCTCAATTACTGAATATTTACTGTCCTTGCCTGTCACTGCCACAGCCTGTGGCACATACATTCTGTGTGGGTTTTAGGCTCTTCAGTCAGTGCCAGGAGTGCTCCCTGTTCCACATCCCAAAGTGAAAATGAAACCTGCTTTCTTGCAGTCATTTTTGCTGAGCTATGTCTGATAAAGGTTTCCCTTGGGTTGTTTTTGAAAGGACAGTGTTTCTCCCCATGTCTGCTATAAATTTTGCCAGCCAGAAGCGGAGCTGGGGCCTTGAGCCCTGTTGCCAAAGGTTCTTACCAAATTCCGTGGCCTCCAAAGGCATGTCCTGAGCCAGTGTGTGTGCCAAACAGAGCCAGGGGAGCAGTTTCCTTGGGGGGGTGGAAAAGGAGATGAGGTGGCAGCGGGCTGTGCCTCCCTGCATCCCTCTGCAGCCCTCCCTGGCTGCCCTGCTCCCTCTCACTCCCTCCACGCTGCTGACTCCCAGCCCTGCCTCAGGAGTGTCCGTGCCCTCAGCAGCACGTGTGGAACCACCGTGTCCTCGGGCAGAGCTGGGCGGGTTCCTGCACTTGAGAAGCACATTTCTCTCCAAATCCTTCTGCAAAGCCTTACCCACAGCCTGTCCTGGAGCCCCGTTCCTGCTGGGAAGTGAACCAGCGCCAGCCAAAAGCACGCGGCGTTCCTGCATGGAAGGAGCCTTGACCCACTGAAGGCAGCATGCCAAGGCCTGGCTGTTGGGTGGCAGAAGGACAGTTCAGCTCCCAGCTTGTGTGCCTTCAAGGCAGAGGATGAAAACCTTCCCCTGGATGGGAGCAGTGGGGAAACCCGCTGGGAATGGCACAGCTCTGAACCGGCCTGGCTGCGGGGCACCGAGGCTGCAGGGGCGAGCTGGGCTGTGGCAAGGGACACCTCGTGCAAGGGCTGGAGCTGCTCTTCTCTGGGCAGGGAGTTTGTGGAAATTTATGTTTCAGTGATAATAAAAGTTGGTGTGAGGCTTTTGTGTGTTCATTGCTGTGCAGGCTGGGGACAGCAGACACCTTCCCCCAGCTTTAGCTGCCCCTTTTGCAGCCACTCAGAGACGTGCTGGGTGCCAGGGCTGCATTGCTGTCCCCAGGCTCTGCTCCTGGGCACCTGTGGCAGCACTCGGTGGCTCCATCCACGTGGAGGCTCCAAGTGGCAGCGGCTGAATTCAGGTGAGAGAAAGCACACAGCAGAAAATGCCAGAAGCATCTTCCTGCAGCTCGACTTGGTGGCACAGGGGCAGGTGCCAGCTCCCCAGGGGGACAGCAGGAGGCAGACGCTGCCTTCTGCCACCTGCCAGCCCCGTGTGGCACAGGCATGGCCATGAGTCCTTGGCAGCACCGTGGCTGCTCCTGGTGCCAGGGCAGCCAGAGCCCCCCAGGAGCAGTACGAGGTGTGGGCAGCCCTGCCAGGCCTGGAGGAGTGGGCACAGGAGAACATCCCCTCCTTGCTTCCCCACTGCCTGCCGTGGACTGGGAGGCACCAGCAAACCCCTCCCAGAAGGGCCAGAGCTGGTTTTGCTGCAGCACTCGTTCCCAGCCAGTAAAAGACAATAGGAAGAGATGAAGTAGATAATTTGGAGCGTTATTTTTCCACTATTAAAATGTCATTCAGCAATGTGGAAATCGCTCAGGATCTGTTTCGTTGAAGACTCTGCACTGCAGCTTTCCAGCATGTGGAATAAGCTGGGTTCTGTTCAAAGCAGGGCTCAGCTCTGGGTGTGCATCCTTGAGACCATTTGCCACCCTTGGCTGCTCTGCCATGCCTGGTGTCCCCTAAGTGTCCCTCTGCCAGCAGGAGACTTCAGGTGTCTGTCCCTGTGCTCCCCATTGGAGCTCCCCATGCCCCTGGCACACACTGACCCCACTTTGCCCTAGTTAGGGACACAAAGGGATGGAGTTGGTCCCCAAGGACCAGCAGCGCTCATATCCCAGTGATCCAGTTCCAGTCTCAGCCTGTCACTGACTTGTGCTGCCGTTATTTAACTCAGACTGCAGAGCCACAACCATCTGAGCTTCTCTGTGGGGACACGGGGTCACTGGAGCCAACCTGGAGGCCTCTGGCAGTGTCCAGGATAGCACTGGAAGCAACCTTGGGCATTTCAAAGGTCCTTCTAACCCATCCCTAAAATTCTCCTTTGTGACATTCTTTGCCATGTGAAAAAAAAAAAACCCAAAGGAATAAAGAAAGCAGCCAAGCTTCGGTCCCTGCAGAGGAGGAACGTGGGTCCCAGGAGCAGGGACCCTCATGTGGCGTCTCCTCAGTGCTGCCCCGAGCATTGCGTTAGCAGCAGCTGAGAGCTGAAACTAGCCCCTCGCGAAGGTAAATAGTCCCTGTAAGCCTCTTTAGCCTCAGCCTTGAGCTGACACATCCTGCTGCCGGGGGGAAGGGGAGCAGGGAGGAACGAAAGCCGAGTCCCCTGTCCCGCGGTGAGAACGCTGTGCTCCAGCATCCCGGAGGGAACCGCTCCTGGAGCCTGCGGAGACGGGAACAGAGCACGGAGAAGGGGACAGAGCACGCCTGACCTCGGGATGGGCCCAGGACACCGGGCACAGGGCACAGCGGAGAGGGACACACGGGCTGGGAAGGGCCTGGAGCTGTCCCACGGGAGGGGACAGCATCGTTTGTCCTTGGCACTGAGTGCTGACCACACAGCTCTGGCCAAACTGCCCCTGGATGTGGCTGCGCTGGGGAAATTGTCACCCGGGAGTGTGGCAGCGGCAGGTGCCACATCCCAGGGCTGGGTGTGTTTGGATGTGGCTGTTTGGCTCTTTTGTCACAGGACGCTGCCCGTCAAATGAAAACTTACAGCTCGCAAGAACAAAGAGACTCACCGGAGTTATTACAAGCACTAAAGAATTTCAACCCCAACGCAGCCTGTCCTCCCAGGCTGGCTGATTAATCCCGGGTCGCTGTGCTTGGGCCATAAAAACAGACCGGGCCGGCCCTGGAGCTCACGGGCACCTTCTGCCCCGGGCACCGGCCGGCCCTGCCCGAGCGCCGCTCCGGGCTCTGCCCGCCCTTGCTGCGGCTCCTTTAAACACAACCACAGCTCGCGATGAGGGTTCAGGGCTCCTGGAAGAAAAGCAGAGGCTGGGGCAGCCCCGGCAGAGCCCAGCGGGAGCTGTGCCAGCGGTGCCAGCCGTGGGGCTGCCGGTGACTGCGGCGAGGAGCGGCCGGGCTGGAGCTGCCCACCCTGGGCAGTGAGCACGGGTGGGGAAAGCCCTTCCTGCTGCTGCTGCAGGTGGCTCAGCCCCACACCCAGTCCTTCCCAAAACCACAGGAGTGAGCACCCACACAGCTCAGGCATCCCAGCAAGGGGACCTGGAGTCAGCCAGGCTTTGGGTGGTGCCTTTGGCAGCCGTGAGGGGTTCTCTGGCAGCTCCCAGCCCTCCAGTGCTCCCATACACCTGAATTCAGGTCCCTCTGAACTCAGCAAGCTCAGGCCCTGCTGAAGCTCCTGCTCCATGTGGCAAAGCAGCAGCAGGAGAAGGAGCAGCCTAGGAACTCTTCCTGGGATTTTTGCTTTTGTTTGGCTCGGGTTTGTCTTTCAGAAACCACAAACAAGTTCAGCTCCTTCTGTCTGCAGCCAGGGCTTGACTAACCTCGGCGGGGGCAGGGGCGGCCGGGGAGGTGCCGAGTGATGGGGATGTGCCGAAGGGGAGACACGGGGCTGTCCCAGAGCCCGGGGACACGGCAAACACCTGGCACGGCGACCCCAACCCCTGCCTGACCCCGAGCCCTCCTCACTGAGCACAGCCCGTGCTGTGGATGAAGGCACAGAGCCTTTGGTGCCGCTCACGCTGCTCAAGGCAGCTGCCAGGAGGGCTGCTCAGCCCGAATCGGCTCCAGCAGCCGGGCCCTGGTTTCAGGAACCCTATTTCCACATATTGCGGGTGAGGGTGGGCAGTGAAAAGCTTCCAGCCGTGCTGGAAACCCTGCAAACACCCGAACAGGAGCTGCCCTTCAGGCCGTCTGCCGGGGTGATCCCACCGCCCCATGCCGATGCCGAGAGCGGCAGGAGCGCCGGGAAAGCGGCACAGATAACCCGTGCCGGCTCCGGGCAGCACCGCCCCGGCCGGGCTGGGGAAGGGGAAAGGGCGCAGGAGAGCCGGGGTGCACAGCTGGGGGATGTGCATCCCCTCCACCCCTCCTGGCCGGGCACAGGGCGGCTGTGGCTGCCACGGCCGGAGGGTCACAGCCACCCTGGCTGCGGCTGCAGGGGCAGGAAAGGGTTAAGGCGCTGCCGGAGCGGGAATGGGAGCAGGGAATTCAGCTGCTGACGCAGGTAGGATCTGCCGGCGCATCCCCGGGCAGACACAGCAGCGTCACCCTCCGCTCCTGAGCGGCTCCAGAGCCCTCCCGGAGCGGGGAGTGGGCACAGACTCCGCCTGTGCAGCGAGCAGAGCGGGGCCCTCCCTGGGCTGCCAGCCCTGCCTGGCACTGCCCGGGTCACCCCGGCATGCCCACCCTGCTCCCACGGCCCGACCCAGCCCTTCTCCAGCAAACTGCGGCTGGGAGGGGACTCCGAGCTCCAGGAGCGCTGGGGCAGAGCCGTGCCAGGACGGTGGCACTGCGGGGCACTCCAGGAGGCTCCACAGGGTCAGCCTCTCTGCTCCTGAATAATTGCTTGTCAGCTTTTGGATCATAAAAGGCCTGGGAGAAAGCAGGGCTGGAATAAGTGACACAGGAAGAAAGGGACGATCAGGGAGGGGATAGAGCCCTGCAGAAAGCGAGGCACAGAGAGGGCACAGCCCCCAGGTCTGTGCAAATGGCTGGAGCAGAGCTGGGATGGTTCCTGAGAGCCCTTGGGGTGGGGAGGCTCCCCTGACAAAGGACATTCCCCGTGCAGGTGCATCAGTGCTGGCACCTGGGTTCTGCCACATCGTCCTGGGCAGTGGCCAGAGTGGGGCCGTGGGTCTGGGGACATCGGGGGCAAGAGCAGAACCTGGCAAGGGGCTCTTTGCAGCCAGCCCCTGGCGAGGCCACGTGTGCCACCTTCCACAAGCACCGGGAAGGCAGGCCCGATGGAAATATAATGGGATAATCGATGGCCCATTGTTGCTCGGCTTAATTTAGCTGCTCATGCAGGGAATGAACAGAGTGAACATACGTAAGCAAGAGCCAAGGCAGAAGATGAATCAGCCCTGCATCCTCTGTGGCACAGGGGACAGGCTGAGCCCCCAGACCCTGTGGCAGCGACCCAGGGGGTGGGGAGGTGCCATTAAAGGAGATATACGCTGCTTTGTCTAACACCAGGTCTGAAATGGCTGCACTGGGCTCAGTGGTACACACCTGCATTGCCAAACTCTCTGAGAAGTTGCAGCAGGAGTAAGGAAGCTGCTGGGTGTGCTGGGACAGGAGCTGAGTGCTGAGGCCACGGCTTGGGAAGGGCACAGTTAGTGCCCAGGCTCCTCTCAGCCCCAGCCCAGGGGCCCTGCAGCCCTGCTGCCCCAGCTCCCTGTGCCAGGAGAGCCTGCCAGCCTGTGCCCGGCCCAGCTCAGAACCCAGGGCATGTAATCTGGGGACAGCCCTCCCACCCTGTCCCAACGCTTGGCCCCAGATCTCCAGCCTTCACACTTTGCCCTTCAGCTCAGTGGTGCCCACCCTGACACCTGGGGAATCGCCCTTCCTCCTCACCCTTTGTCTTCCTCGCATTCCTCCTGGCTGGCTCACACCCACTGGGCGCAGAGCTCGGCTCTGCCCGTGAATCAGCCCCCGCGGGGTGACAGGGCTGCTCCTGCCCCTCTGTGCCCAGCTGTGGGTGAGCTTTGCTGCTCCTGCCCCTCTGTGCCCAGCTGTGGGTGAGCTTTGCTGCTCCTGCCCCTCTGCCCGGGCTCCTGCTGCCCCATCCCGCCCCTCCAGCGCCTCCGAGCATCCCCCGGAGGGACCTGCAGCTGCCTCAGCCTGGATTTCATTTCATTTCCGTGCCAGCAGCCGTGCCAGTCCCTCTGGTCCTGGCACCTGCAGTGCCTCCTGTGCCCGCACTGCCACTGCCTCTGCCCCCGTCACTGCCGCTGCCGCTGCCACCGCCTCTGCCCGAGGGTGACAGTGGAGAACAGCAGCTCTGCACCCCCAGCCCCCGGGAGAGCCCTGGGGACGCAGCCAGCTGTGCCCGTCCGGGCTGTGCCAGCTCTGGCCGTGCCCAGCAGGACCAGCCGGTGCCCCGGGCACCCACGGCTGTTGGGGTGGGCTCTGCTCAGGGGGGCAGGGGCTGCCTGGCCCTTTCCAAGGGCCGCTGGGACACGGACAGGGCAGCGATGGGCTGGGGGAGAGCCGGAGCACGCTGCCCATGGGGTGACCCGGCCCCAGCCCCGGTTACCGGCGGCGGCTCCCCGGGATGCCCCGGCACACGGAGATGCCGCGGGCCCGGCGCCAGCGCCCTCCCCACGCTGCCTTTTATGGCCCTGCTGCAGCCAAAGCCCAAAGATGGGCTGCGGGAACGCGGGGCTGGAGCCGCCCCGGGGCTGTCCCTGCCGCCGGGAAGGTGCCCCGGGCACCCCCGGCCGTGCTCAGGGAGCTGGGGCTGAGCAGCAAAGAGCTCCGCGTCCTCCCCAGTTACTGGGGTGCCCAAGAACTCCGCAGCTCATCCCACTCCTTCTGCCCCTCGGCATCCCCATCCCTGCCCCTCGCAGCTCCTATCCTGCCTCAGTCAGCCCTGCATCCCTGCCCTGTGCTCCAAGGTGTCACCTCCCATGTCCCTGACCCCCCAAACCCTGCAGACCCCAGAGCAGCACAGCACAGCTCGCACCCGGCGGGGCACACAGAGGATGCAGGGCTGATTCAGCCCTGGCTTTGCTCACAGAGGTGCCACAGGGCAGAGAAACAAGGGGCCAACTGGCACTGCCAGCCCTGAGAGCCCCCCCATGCCCAGTGCCCGGTGGGCCAGGGGGAGGATGCACCCGCCCACAGGGTGTGTCGGAAACCAAGTGACCCAAGTGAACGCTCAGTGTCACCCCCAGGAGAGGCTCCTGTCACTGCAGGGCTCCAGCAGCTCCTCATCTCCATGCCAGCCCCACCCAGGCTTGAGGTGGCCCCCACAGGCTGTGGCACAGGTGACATGTGCCCCCATGGTTAGGGCCGACTGTGCCAGGGCCCGGGAAACTGGACATGGGGTCAGGAGCAGGGATGGGGTGACTGGGCAAGGTGGCTGCAGTGGGGAGTCTGAGACAGCCCTGGGTCACACAGGGCTCCCGATGTCCCCTGCAGCACCAGGAGCACCAGCCTGCCTGTGCCATACATCCTCGGGGCTCAGGACAGCTGTGGTGACAGCAGTGACAGAGCCCCAGGAATCAGCTCTGCCCTGCAATCCCGGCTGCCTGGCACAGCATCTGCATCACCCTGGCACAGGAGACCCCCCCACTGCCCTCAGCAGTGCCAGTGCTCCTGCCATGGGCATCCAGCCCCGTGCCCAGCGCTGGGGCAGCTGCAGGGGAGTGGCAGAGCACTCCATGTGCGGGGAGTGAAGGAGGCAGCTCAGGAAGCATCTCTCGTGCTGCCCGAGAGACAGCTGGAGTTCCCAGAACCTGCTCACATCCCCAGGGGAAAGCAGACAGCGAGCAGCAGCCTAAAAATAGCTGCCCAGGGCACACGCAGCCGCCTGAGAGAAGGGGAAGTGAAAAGGAAGATGGGCTGCAGCTTTCCAGGGAGCAGCCCCAGCCCTGCTCACCAGCCGTCTCCCATGGGTGCATTGCAGTTTTGGCTGCAGTGCCTTCACCTGAGCGAAGCAGCCGAGGGTCAGCCAGTGGCACCGCAGAGCCCAGAACAACGTCACTGTGGGGTGGCACCGCTGTGCCAGGCAGGAACGGGGCAGGATCCTGGGAGCTGTTGAGTCCCTCACCAAAGCGTTGGCTCTGTTTAACCAACTGCGGGCAGGCCAAGGAAGGGCAGGGGTTGGAGGACCAGTCTAACCAGTCAGCGCCCGCTGTGTCTCCAGTTGTGCTCACTCAGCAGCTGTGGCTGCTCCCAGCCACACACCCCCGTGTGACAGAGCAGTGCCCGCCACAGCCCACGCCAGGGGCTCACACATCCTCAGCCTTTGGGTTTCAGGAACTCACAGGCCGTGAAAATGTCCTCCAGGCCCCGGGCTGAGCTTTGGGCAGCAGCAGAGCATTACGGGGCTGTGCTGGGTGTGGGTGCTGAACCACCCCAGCCACGGAATCGATGGCCAAGCCCTGCAGTGTCGGAACTCAAAATGTCCCTCAGACATTTTTGGAGGTTCCAGGCCTTGGTCAGAAGCATTTTAGACCCTGGCAAGCAGCTGAAAACAGCTGTGATCTTGAGTTTGAACCATGGAATGAATTATCAACTTTAAAGGTGGAACAAGCAGTCACAGAGGGTTAGATGGTATAGTAAAAGTAGTCACAAATTAGAGGGTAAAATTTTTTAGTATTGTACAGGGGGGTTTTAACACCTCTACAGGGAGGTTTTACTTTGTACAGGGGGGTCAGGAGTTCTAAGATGGAGGAAAGTGGACCTGATCCTGTTCTTCCTCCTTCTTCTTCCTTACCTCCATGTTCTTGGTGATGTTGGCATTTTTCTATTGGTTTAGGCTGGGGACACACTGTTCAACGCAGATGATAGATATTGGCACATTATTGTAAATATAGTACACGTAATTTCTGGTATATAATGTTTGTACCATCCCACTGAGGGCAGAGCCCCACACGCTGCCCTGCAGGACAGACCTGCGGCAGGGCAGCAGAACTTGTTATAGATAAGCAAAAATAAACAACCTTGAAAACAGCACAGACGAATTATGGCTTCTTCTTTGGCAACGGGGCAGAGAGACAGAGACTTTCTACAATCTCGGAATCACCAATACCCTCAGATTCCGACACTGCAGAGCAGCAGGAGCAGGGCAGCCCCCACAGCGCCTTGGACTGAGGTTGTGCCCTGCAGAGACCTGAGATTCCTTCCCCAGGCAAAGCACCCACCTCCTGACGGCTCTGGCGCAGCTCCACTCGGGTCCGACTAAGCCGCTTTGGAGCACGGAGATCCAGGGACAGCACAGCACGTGGCGGGGGGACAGGCAGCCAGGAAACCCTTCTGGGACCTCTGGAAAGATCAAGATGTGGTTCAATCCTCGGAGGGGATGAAGGGGCAGGGCAGGCGGTGGGCTGGAAGCCGCCCCGCAGTGGGGAGGAAGGCGGAGGGAAGTGCACGGCCCGAGCGGGGAGCCCGGAGCGCCTCCAGACAGCTTTTGGTGGCCACCATGGTGCTTTTGGTGGCCACGATGGTGCTTTTGGTGACCACCATGGTGCTTTTGGTGGCCACGATGGTGCTTTTGGTGGCCAGAATGGTGCTTTTGGTGGCCACCATGGTGCTTTTGGTGGCCACAATTGTGCTTTTGGTGACCACCATGGTGCTTTTGGTGACCACAATGGTGCTTTTGGTGGCCACCATGGTGCTTTTGGTGGCCACCATGGTGCTTTTGGTGGCCATGATGGTGCTTTTGGTGGCCACCATGGTGCTTTTAGTGGCCACAATGGTGCTTTTGGTGGCCACCATGGTGCTTTTGGTGGCCACCATGGTGCTTTTGGTGGCCACGATGGTGCTTTTGGTGGTCACGATGGTGCTTTTTGTGGCCACCATGGTGCTTTTGGTGGCCACCATGGTGCTTTTGGTGGCCACTGGACACCAGCAGTGGCCAGGCTGCAGGGGAGGAGGGCAGGGCTGGAGCCTCTGGCCGCCGTGCAGGAGCACTCTGGGCTGGGGCTGCACGGAGCAAAGCTGCCCGATCCACCCCGATAGCTCCCAGCTTGGCCCCAACAGGGATCCCACAGCCATTCTCCTAAGGACAGACCCCGGCTCACAGCCCCCACAGCCCCCACAGCCCCCACAGCCCCCACAGCCCCCCCAGAGCACCCCACAGCCCCCACAGCATCCCACAGCCCCCACAGCCCCCACAGCCCCCACAGCCCCCACAGCCCCCACAGCCCCCCCAGAGCACCCCACAGCACCCCACAGCCACCCACAGCACCCCACAGCCCCCACAGCCCCCCAGAGCCCCCCAGAGCATCCCACAGCCCCCACAGCCCCCACAGCCCCCACAACCCCCACAGCCCCCCAGAGCACCCCACAGCCCCCCACAGCATCCCACAGCCCCCACAGCCCCCCAGAGCACCCCACAGCACCCCACAGCACCCCACAGCCCCCACAGCCCCCCAGAGCACTCCACAGCCCCCACAGCCCCCACAGCCCCCACAGCCCCCACAGCATCCCACAGCACCCCACAGCCCCCCACAGCCCCCACAGCCCCCCAGAGCACCCCACAGCATCCCACAGCACCCCACAGCCCCCCAGAGCACCCCACAGCCCCCACAGCCCCCCCAGAGCACCCCACAGCATCCCACAGCCCCCACAGCCCCCCAGAGCACCCCACAGCCCCCACAGCCCCCCCAGAGCCCCCACAGCATCCCACAGCCCCCACAGCCCCCCACAGCCCGAGAGCATCCTACAGCCCCCAGAGCATCCTACAGCCACCCACAGCATCCCACAGCCCCCAGAGTACCCTACAGCCCAGGACAGCACCCCACAATATCCCACAGCCACCCACAGGACCCCACCACACCCCACAGCCCAGCCCAGCGCCCATCCCAGCTGCTCTGCAGGAGCCACAGCTCATGGTGCCCCAGCCAGGACCCCAGGTCCGAGGGGTGGGTCCTGGGGGTCTGACACCCCAGAGCCGGGGGTCCCTGTGCCCAGGGCAGCACTCCAGTGCCCGCAGAGGCTCAGCCCAGGCTGGGCTCCGTGCTGGAAGATTTGCCCAGGTGCCAGCTCTGCCCTGTGCCATGCCCGGGCCACGAGGCAAGGACATGTGCTGACAAGGCCCTGACTGCTGCTCTCCCCACAGCTCCGCGGGCAGTGCCAGCCCCAACCAGCACTTATCAGCTCTGTCTGTGGGCATCACTGCCCTCATCTCTGCCCAGGGCGGGGGGCCAGGCTGGCACTTCAGATCAGCACAACACGGCATCCAACTGCTCTGCCAGGGCAGCTGCTCCAGCCTTGGCAGTGCCAGGTGCTGCACAGACAGCTGTGGGAGCAGAGCAGGGCCAGAAAAGCTCATGGCACCCACAGATCCCAGCATGGGAGGGCTGCTGCTGTCCTCGGCTGTAATCTTAGCAAACCAATCAATCAATCAGTCAATCAATCAATCTCTGTGCTGAAACAGCTTGGCATGACCAGCCCAGCTTCCCCTGCAGCCAGGAAGGCTCGTGGCTGCTCCTGCAGCCCAGGGAGCTTTGCTGGCGTGGCTGGGTGGCGGGAGGAGCTGGCTGTGAGATGGGCTCCACCAGGGCTCTGCGTGTTCAGGTCCCTTTTGCCAGCCCAGCTCCTGCCCAGGAGGGACAAGTGGCACTGGGTGCTGCAGGTCAGCAGGAGGAGCGGCCCTGGGGCCATGCCAGCACCTGAGGAGTTGCTGCTGCTGGGTGCAGCCATGCAGGGACACACACAGCCCCAGCCTGATGGAGAAAATCCCATCATCACCCTCAGCTGTCCAGGAACAGCATCAGCTCAGGCGGTAAGAGGGAGAAGAGCTGGAGAAGCCTCTCCAGGGCTGCTGGATCTGAGGGGGGTGGCGAGGAAGGGGCAGGGCAGGATGGGCTGAGGAGGGTACCGGGCTCCCTGCGGTGCATGGGGAAGGGGTTCCTGTTTCCCTCTGCTCCAGGGGGTGGGAGTGCTTCCCAGCACTCTGCCTGGTGTCTCAGCAGCTTGCATTGCTCTTAGGAGGTGGGGCAGGCAGGACCTGCTCCCACCAGCTGCGTGCCGAGAGCCCCGTGCTGTCACAGCCAGGGACACAGGGACTTCAGCGCCTCTTTCCTCTGAATTTCTCCCGACTTGCCTGGCTCTAAGAAGATTAAAGACAGATGGTCTCTGAGGCTCCCTCACTGGCACCCATGCCTGAAGCTGTGGGGGGAAGGCACAACAGAAAAGAGCCCTGGGGAAGGGGGGTTATTCCCAGCCGAGCATCCCGAGAACCTGCTCTGGGCGCTGCCCTCCCTGGGGCTGCCTCATTCGTGCTGAGCTCCAGTGGTGAGGGGAGCCCAGCCATGCCCCCAGACAGCTGCTCTGGGTGGCACTGCCCGGTGCCCGCTGTGCCTCAGCCCCTCCATCAGCTACACAAAACCTGCTCCGTTGGGCTGTGTTCAACTGCTGTGCAAGCACGCTGTGTGCTCCTGCAAGTGCCTCCTTCCTGAAGATTCCGCTCACAACCTCCTCTGGCTCCTGCTGGAAGCAGCACCAGGAAAAGGAATTCACCTCAGGCAGCCCCATGTGCCCCATGGCAGCAGCAGCAGCGATGCTCTTGTGAAGCCGTTTGAATTTCCACGTGATGACCCAGTTCAGGGTGGTTTTGCCGCTGGATTTTCCCACTGCTGCTGCCTCTGGGTGGGTGGTGGCAGCTCCAGACCTCGCTGCTGTGCTGGATTTAAGGCCACCACACTGACAGCCCCAGCCTCGAGTGCTCAGGCTCTTCATGGTGCTTTCCCAAGCATTACAAAATGCTGGGCACTTGGTGTGTGGGCACCTGTGTGTGCTTTGTGGCACTGGATATTTTACTGAAAGCTTTAAAGGGTGAACAGTTTTCCAAAGGGTTTTTTGCTGCTGCCTATTACACTGGGGGCAGGGCACGTGTCACTTCAACTGCTGCAGTGAAGGTGGTGGGGATGCTCCAGGGGCTTTTCGTGCATGTGTTGGAGTAAATTCCAGCCCAGCTGCCAGGCTTGACTCTTCCCTCACCGTTTTGAACCAGCAGTCACTGAGCTTCCCCACAGCAGCACTGGGGCTGAGCTGCAAGGCAGAGGGGCAGCCTGTATTTAGAAGGAGACAATAATTGCAAGTCAGATTTGCTTGTTCAATACTCTATTGACAGATTTGCCTTGGCAACCTGGAACAGGGTTTCATTGTTCACATCGTACTCCGTGGCATCCTATTGATTGGGTGGGTGGGTTTAGGTTTTTGTGGATTTGCTGGTTTTGTTGTCTCTTTTTCCAAGCCTACCTACTCATCCTTTTCTTGTCTTTCTCCAGCACAGTGTTGACCTCAGCAAGGGCTGTGTCATAATCCGTTTTTCAGACTGGCCACAACTTCCAGTGCAAGCCAGAGCTGACAAAAGCAGAAGGGCAAATCCTGGAGCCCAGCTGGCCAAGGCTGCGGGTGGCCAGGTAGGGATGAATGGGGCCAGTGCCCTCCCCCCTGCTCCAAGGACATGGCAAAGTTGGTGCCTGGCCCCTTGTGAGAGTGGCCTTGAAGGAAACGCTGTAACTATTCGTGAATTAACTTTCTGTTGTTATTTGGTGCTCAGCCTGGAGCGCTCGTGGCTTCGCAGACTGAGCAGGAGCTGCCAGCCTTGCTGGGGCAGAGGGGAGGAAAAGGTGAGCACCCAAACTGCAGCCTTGGAGTCGCCTCGATGGAGCTGGAGGATTACAGCTGGAAAAGAATTGCTGGTTTGAATTGCTAATAATGATACAGACTAATGAGTAACATCAGAGATGATGGCATGTGCAATCAGCGCTGCTTGATGGCAAACCCAGAGCGGGGCTGCAGGAGCTGCTGGGGCGAGGGAAAGAGAAGCATCTTTTGGAGGGGCAGCACCCACCCCAGGCAAGGCACTGCCACGGAGCTGGCTCTAGCTCCAGGCTGAGAACTTTATAAACAGTGATGAAAAGAACAAACACAGACATCAGCTCTGGGCAAACGGGGGGAACACGGCCAGGCAGTATTGGAGAGGGAATTACCTTGGTGTGGTTCCCATCACCTGCGGGAAGCCCATCTGCCCTGGCTGCTGGAGCTTTTGTCTTCCAGCTGCACCCAGCAGCCCCACCTCGGGATCAGGCACACGGGGGCTGGAGCCCCCAGCCCTCCACGGGGACAGAGTCCTGCTGCTGAGAGCAGCAGCACCAGCTGCTGATGCTCTGCAGAGAAAGAGCAAGCTGAGTTTTTGGCCAGGGTGTGGGGAAGGAGAGGAAGGTGTGTCTGTGCCTCGTACCTGCCTGATCCACCAGCAGCCAGCAAGGAAGTGCCCGGGGCCAACCCACTCCTCTGCTGGCTTTAAAGGCAGCACTCGGCTCCTGTTCCTTCTGGTTGGAAACCCTTTTCCTCGGCTCATCCCGTGATATGCCCCAGCCAGTCCGCAAGAGGCAACAGTTGGAAACGCTTCCCACTTTCCTTATTTAGGCTGTTTTCTGTGGTTCAAATAAGGTGTCCTCTTTGGGCCTGGCAAAGAGAAAGATGTATCAGTTCATGAACTGCTGCTGCCTGAGCAAGGTAAGAGACAGAAAATCACCACCATTACCATCATTATTGTGAATCACGGGCAATCAGCCCCGTAACAGAAAGCAGATGAAGATCCTACTGGAACCCGAAGGATGGGAGCTGCTGCTGAGCCATGGGAGCCAGGGACCAGGCAGCGATTAAAATGCTTTTAATACTGCTTTTCAGTGTTGTTTCACTAATTTATTTATTTATTTAATTATTTAATTAATCAACAGTCCCTTGTATTGCTCCTGAGACAGGTTCTAAAAGATGCCAAGGATATCTGGTCACACATTTAAATTTTTTTTTTTTAATTTATACTTTATATATATGCAGCCAGCCAAACTCTGCACTCCTCATCACCTATTCCCGACTGAGTCCTGGGCAGAGCAGAGCTTTTCCAGCCGGGCGGGATCCGGAGCTGGACGCGCTCTGCAGCTTACCCAGGCTGGGGAGGAATCGCACCAAACCGTGCTCGTCCCTGGGCATTTAGTTTTATTGCGAGCATTAGCGGTTTGTCTCCTCTGGCAACAGGAGAAGCTGGAAATGTCAAAGGGGAGGGTTAACAAACTCCGCTGGCATAAATTTCAATGAATGTATGTTTCTTAGGAAAACCGCTAAGTTAAAAAAAAAAAAAATTAAATCTTCCTGTGTGTGTTTTCCTTGGGCTGCTGTTCACAATGGATAATAATTCTTACATTAAGCCCCTTCGGCCCTCCAGGGAAATCAAAATTGTAATATCAGTTTGCTTTTTATTGGCTCGGCTCTGCGATCGCGGCGGCTGCGTCTTTGTTAGGGGCTGCGGCGCGGTGACATTCAGCGGTGCCTCCCGGTGTGTCCCCCGTGCGGTGCCTCCGCACCTCCGGGCCCGGGCGAGCCCGCGGGCCGGGGTGGCACCGACCCGGGGCAACGGGGAACGTCCTGGGCGAGCGGGGTGCTGCCCGACCCCGGCAAAGGAGCCGCTCCGGGCCCCGTTCGAGCTCAGCCCCGCCGCTCCCGGCGAAAGTTGCCGGGAACCTCCCGGGGGGCGCGGCCCCGCGGGGATCGATCGCCCCGTCCGAGGCCGGCGGGGACGCCACGGCCCGGCAGAGCCCGGGGGGAAAAGGGGGACGGCGGCACCGAGACCCCACGCCAGCCCCAGGGACGGCCCCGTTGTCAGCGGGCGCGGAGGCTCCTGCCGCCCCGAGTATCACCCCACGCGTGCCCGCGGCCCCGCCGTCCTGCCCCGGGGCTGCGGTGCCCGGGGCGCTCCCGTAGCGGCGGCGGGAGGCCCGGAGCCGCCGGCCCGCACGGCGGGGGCTGCACGGGGCTCACTCCGGGACGGTGTCCGGCCCCGCTCCACCTGTCCGGGGGAAGGTGCCGACCGCCCCGGCACCGCCACGTTTCCCGGAGCAGCGCGCGGTGGCCCCGCTGGCAGCCGCGGACACGCGTGTGCTCCCCGCGAGCCGCCCCACGAGGACGGAGTGCGCGGAGCCGCCCGCACCGGGCTCCCCGAGCGGCCCCGCCGCTGTGCGCGGCTTCCGGCACCGGGCGGGGAAAGCGCCGCCACCTGCCCCGGGCCCGGGCCCGCTGCAGCCACCGCCGGCCGTCCCCGGGCCGGGCGCCCCGCGGCCGCGGGACCCGCCGGGCAGCGGGACCGGGGCTTCCCCGGCAGGGTCGGGCCCTACGGCCAGCGGGGGCGGCTCGGGCAGTGCCGGGGGTGGGCGCCGCCGCCGCCCGGGCCCGGGGCACCGCGCGACGTGGCGCAGCGTGGAGCCCTCCCGAGCGCTCGTCCGGCCGCGCATCCTCCGGCCGGACCCTCCGCCCGAGCGCTCTCCCCCGGGACGCGGGTCGCGCACCTGCCCCGCGGGCTGTGCCGCCCCCCGCCAGCCCCGTGGGGCCGTGCTGAGTCACGCGTGGGGCGGGAGCCGGGCTGCCCGCGCCCCCCTCCCCGCGCCGCCGTGCCCGGCCCCCGCCCGCCCCCTCCCCGCCTCGCTCCCCGGCAGGGCTGCGCCAATCCCCCGGCCCCGCCGCTGACGGGCAGCCGGGCCCGGGAGGCGCCGCCTCCCTGACGTCTCGCTCCGGGATTTGCACGGTTGCGGTGCCGCCGCTCAGTGTCTGTCGGGCCGGCGGCGGGAGCTGCCGGAGCCCGAGCCCAGCTCGGCTGCAGCGCGGCCCGGCCCGGCCCCTCCCGGCTGCGGGATGGAGCTGCCGGCGGTGGGCGAGCACGTCTTCGCGGTGGAGAGCATCGAGAAGAAGCGGATCCGAAAGGTGCGGGGGGCGGCGGCGGGGGGCGGCGGGGCCCGGGGGCGCCGGGGGTGGCGGTTCCCGCTGACGCCGTGTCTTTGCCTCCCGCGCCGCTCAGGGCAGAGTCGAGTACCTGGTGAAATGGAGGGGATGGTCGCCCAAGTGAGTACCGGCACCGGGCGGCGATGGGGCCGGGGATGGGGCTCTGGGAAGGGCCCCGGCCGGGGCGGCGAGAGGCGGCGGCGGGGCCCGGCGGTGACGGCGGCGGGAGCCGAGCAGGCGGCGGCTGATGTGCACCAGAAAATGGCTCCTTCCCCCTTTCCCTCCTCGGGAGTCGGGCTCCATATTGCAGAACCGAGCGGGGAGGGGGGGGCAGGAAGGGGGGAGAAAGGGGGAATAACCGCAAAAATCGTCCGCGTCGCCCCGCAGCCCCGAGAGCCGCTGCCGAGGCGGGGGCAGCACCGGCACCGGAGCGAGCGCGGCCGCTGCGGAGCGTTCGGGGTTTGCATGACAGTGCGGGCGGGGGGGCGCGGGGGGGTCCGGGACGCGGCGGCCGGGTCCCTCCTCCGCCCCGCGGCCGCTTTCCTGGGTCCGGGAAAGGGGATTTGGAAAATTTCATCATGACATGCCTGGAATTCCTCCGGAATAATAACTGCGCTAAATAAACAGTACCGTCCCCGCGGCCCCCATCGCCCATCCCCCTCCCCGGGACCCCAGCCCCACACCCCGCTCCCATCGGGCCCGGTGCTGCGGGGTGGCTGTGCCCGGGACCCCGGCCCCGCCGGCAGGGCCCCGCGGTGACGGCCGCTCTCCTCCCCTCTCCAAGATATAACACGTGGGAGCCGGAGGAGAACATCCTGGACCCCCGGCTGCTCATCGCCTTCCAGAACAGGTGAGCGGCGAAGGTTGGGGGATGCGGGAGGGGCGGCGGGACCCCCGCTCCACGCCGCTCCCGCAATTGCAGATGCGTCACGGAGCCGGGGGCCGCGGCGGGGGCGGGCGCGGGCGGCCCCGGGCCGGGCCGGGGGGCGCGGCCCCGGCGGGGCGGGCAGCGCGGGGCCACCGGGCGACGCCTCCGGGTCAAGGTCCCCCACGCCGCGCTCCCCCCCGGCCGTGCCCCCCCACGCCGCGCTCCTTCTTCCCGGGATTCGGCGCCGCGAGTCGAGGAGGCGGCGCTGCTGCTGCTGCTGCTGCGCTTGGACGGGCTTCGGCTTTTTTTTTTTTCTTTTTTCTTTTTTTTTTTTTTTTTTTTAAGCCTTTTTAATTTTTTTTTTCTCTTTCCGCGCACTTATTTCCTGGAGTGTTTTGGCGCAAACTGTGAACTTCAGCCCCTCCCCACAGCGGGGAGGCAACAGCGGGGAAGGCGCCTGCTGCTTCCACAGGATGCCCCGGCCCGCTGCCACCTGCGGGCCCCGGTCCCCTCCCGCTGCCCCCTCCCTTGGCCCGCGTAGGGTCCCTGCTACCGCCGGAGCCGCCGTGCGGGGCGGGTGGCGCCGGGGGTCCGTGTGCCGCCCTCGGGCTCACCGTGACGCTGTGTTCCCGCAGGGAGCGGCAGGAGCAGCTGATGGGATACCGCAAGCGGGGGCCCAAGCCGAAGCCGCTGGTCGTGCAGGTAACGCGGGCGCCCAGCCCCGCACCCCCGCGCCCTTTGCCGCGGGCCGTCCCCGGGGAGCCGCTTGCATCGTGTTTCATCATGCTGAGGAGCCTGCGCAGCCCGGGCACCTCGCAACGCCCCGGGGACCCCCAGCACTGAGCTCAGCGGGTGCCCCAGCCCCCCTTCCCTCCCCTCTGGAGCGTGCCGCAGAGCCGCCGTGCCCGTGCCCGGCTGGCATTAGCAGGCTGCTCGCGGGCTCGGCAGCGGCGGTCCCGCTCGGCCCCCGTTCCCAGACAGCTGATTGAAGGGGGCTTTTCTTCTTTTCATTGCTTCATTAATCTGGAGCAATGCACAGCCTCTGAGTTGGAGTGGGCTGGGGCCGCCTGCCTGAGGACGCGGTGCCCCGGGATGCAGCATCCCGTGAGGAGAGCTGCCGGAGGGTGGGGGTTCTGCCGGGGGCACTGCCGGAGCTCTGGCACCTGGCACCTGCTTCTCCTGCCCTGTCTGACCGCAGCTCTTGTTTCTGCATTGCAGCTTCCGTCCTTCGCCCGCCGCTCCAACATCCTCACGGGTCTGCAGGACCCGGCCGTGGACACCAGGCCCAAGCTGGACCTCGGCTCCTCTGGCAAGAGCCAGCAGCACCAGTATGAACTCAACAGCAAGAAGCACCACCAGTACCAGCCCAACGGCAAGGAGAGCAGCATGAAGCACCAGTCCCACAGCAAAGGGAAGTACTACTACCAGCTGAACAGCAAGAAGCACCACCACTACCAGCCTGACCCCAAGATGTACGAGCCCCATTACCAGCCCAGCAGCAAAGAGCCGCAGGGCCAGGCCTGCTTGGACAATAACAAGGCCCCCCTGGTTGCTCACCCAGACAAGTGGGCTCACGGCCCAGCCAAAAACTTGCTGGGCCCAGTCAAGAGCATCACAGCAGAGAGTAAAAATGGAGCTGAGAAGAACCTGTCCAGTGGTACCGGGCCGCCCCCCCGGGATAGGGTGACCAGCAATGGCCTTGGGGGAAAGATGAAGATCGTCAAGAACAAAAACAAGAATGGGCGCATTGTGATTGTGATGAGCAAGTACATGGAGAACGGCATGCAGGCGGTGAAGATCAAGTCTGGGGAGCCTCCCCGGAAGCGGGCTGCGGAGGAGAGGACTCCTAAGAAGGGTGGGGAGGAGAAGGTAGAGGCTTGGAGGAAGCCGGGGGAGGACAGGGTGGTGGGCAGCAACGCCCTGAGTAAAGCAGAGGGCGAGAGCCGGCAGCCCCCTGCGGAGCTGGAGGAAGGTCCCCAAAAGACTCCCTTGGCCAAGGAGCTGCCCCTTCCTCCAGCGGAGCAGCCCTTGCAGCTCACTACCAAGCCGGACCTTGTGCCCTGGTCCCTGAGTCCCGTGTGCGAGCACAGCCCTTCCTCCATGGGACTGAACCTCTCCAGCGGCAGCTCGCGGAAGCGCTGCCTGTCGGAGCCGCACGCCGAGCGGGAGCCGGGCAAGAAGCGCCTGACCTCCCGCAGCATCAGTGCCCCCACCTGCCTCAGCCCCCCGGGCCCCGAGCGGCCGGAGCCGCCCACCCAGCCGGAGGTCATCCTGCTGGACTCGGACCTGGACGAGCCCATAGACTTGCGCTGCGTGAAGCCGCGGGCGGAGGGCGAGCTGGCCCTGGCGCAGGTGAAGCCGGAGCTGCCGCCGCCGCCACCGGCTGAGAAACCGGCCCCGGAGCCTCCGCAGCCCCAGGAGGCCGCAGAGGAGGAGGAAGAGGAGGAGGCCGAGTCCCTGCAGGAGTTCAAGCCCTTCTTTGGGAATATAATTATCACAGATGTGACCGCAAACTGCCTGACTGTGACCTTCAAGGAGTACGTGACTGTGTGAGGTGGGGTGGCAGCCGCTCCCCGTGGGAGCTGCCCGCCCATCCCGGGGCCGCCGGCCCCACCGCCTCCCTCCACGGTACTGGTGCCCCTTGCCCGGAGCCCCCGTGCCGCTGCCCGCCCGCGGCGGCCGAGCCCGCCGTCTCCACCGAGGGGACACCGAGGGGACAGGGCCAGGCACGGTGGCCATCCCTGCCACGTGGGGTGACCTCGCCGCTGCTCCCACCCCGCAGCTGGGGGCTGCTCCAGGACCTGCAGGCAATGGGATACACAAGGATGGGACACGCCAGTTACTCAGAGTTATAGTATTATATTTTAACAGTGCTAACTTGTCAAGTGATTCTTGCTCCCGTTTGTACGTGGTGTTATTGAAATGTATTGTTTGAGCTGAAAGCTGGTCGCTCCCCGGCCACGCTAATATATTTATTTGTAGGTATTTATATAATGAAATATAAAGCCTAGATTTATGGAGTCCCTAGATCACCTTATAAACTATATCAAACGACTATTTTCTGTTCTCCTTTTTAACCATTGAGCATTTGTTAGTCTTGGTCCCTTGCCCTCCCCACGACCCGCAGGACCATCCCGTATATATTTTTTGATACTGTACACATGTGGTGTTTCTATGTGCAAAAAAAATCGTTATCTAAAGCTAAATGAGCTATTATAGAAATTGCTGCTATTAGAAATGTCTAAACTATAAGCTTCCAATTATTAATTGCTTGAATGTAAATATTAAATGGAGATGTTGAAAGTGCATTTGATGTTCTGCAGCTAGTGTAGATCGGAGTGCAAAACCCAGCTGCTGCGAGCTGCCAGCGGCGCATCCTGGTCTGAGGGCTGTGTCACAGGGGAAGAAATGTATCATGCAATCATGGCAAAGGACTATAAACCTTTACAATAACTACTGGGATTTGGAGTGCGTTTGTTACAGCATTTTGGATGGCAGGTCCCTGTTGCACTGGCTGCAGCTGGGCTGCCCCAGAGCCGGTGCCTGCAGGTTAAAAAACTTGGTCTGAGGTGCAGCGTTTTGAATAGAATTCAGTTTTCACCCCCAGGGTGTTGTGCCCACAGTGCTGAGGGCACCCTGTGCCGTGGGTGGGCAGCGAGGCCGCAAGAGCCTGAGGTGTGGTGCCTCCCTCCAGCAGGGCCAGGGCAGGGCTGGCTGGGCGAGGTCTGTGATGGGAACCTGAAAAGCTGTGGAAGAGCAGGCTGGGAAGGTGGCACAGGGATGGGGGATGGTTTCCTTCCCAGCAGTGTTGGGGAGGGTCCCAGTTAGATAAGAAGCTGAATGTCTCCAGAAAGGAATATGGTCCAAATTCCACCAAGAAAGCTGCACTGTCTCTGAGCGAGATTAATAATTGCTGGAGTCTACTGGAAATACAGCGCAGGGCTAATTCTTTGTGAGAGGGCTTACAGTGTGGTGGCTGAGATTCAGTGCTCAGCGACCCCCTGTTACCTCCCCAAACAGAGCTGAGTGCCTGGGCAGTGCCACCCTCCCAAACCTAGTGCTGGCAAAACTGGCTCCGCTGCCGGCAAAACTGGCTCTGCTGCCAGCCTGTCTCCTCTTGGGCTTTCGGTCAAAGTCAAGGTCTCCTCCAGCAAAGGTCTTGGTTGAAATATTGTTGATGTGTGTGGACCAGAGCCGTGAACTTGTGAGAAGCAAATTGAATTGGTTTGGGTAAGGTGGAGCCGTGGGGTGAGGGACAGCCCTGTGTCCTGCTGTCACAGTGTCTGTCTGTCCAGGCATGGGGCAGTGCTGTTCCCACAGCACAAATAACCCTCCATCTTGTGTTGCCCACTTCTGGGCCACCCGGGCTTCCCAGGTGCCATTTCATTTACACAAACTCCAAACTCATCTTGGTAATGGTTCCTTTGTAAATCCTTGGTGCTGTGGTGTCTGTGGGGAGGTGGGACAGCATCCAGCCAGGTGTGGGTCACAGTGGGAACCCCTGCATGTGCCATTCAATGCAGGCCTTTCCTGCAGCAGTTATGCCAGAGCTGGAGCACTTTTCCAATGTGGTTTGGGTTGAATTGGTGGAAAAGTAACCACTGGGTGTGTGGATGCCATTGTCCCAGCTGGAGCAGCCGAAGAGGCTTGTACCCAAGTGGGACAACCGCCTGTGGGCACATTGCTGCAGATGCAGGCTTTGCTCTGGGGTAGCTCAGGTTGAGGTGGGAATGGCGCTGGGGAGGTGGCTCCATGGGCAGGGTCAGGGCTGACAGCTTGGCTCTGCCCCAGTTTTGGATGGTGCTCCAAAGCCAAAGGACACTTGGGTGATGTTCACCTGCCTGCACAGAGGCCCCAAAGCTGGTGGTTTGTGCACCCAGGGCAAGTGGAAATGGTGAACTCTGACTGAAATCAACGTTTGCCTGATGGCTGTGCTGAATGTTAAGAGGGTTTTAATCAACACTACGTGTCACCAGAGCTCTGTGGGCGACGTGCTGAGGGTGCTGGAGAAGTGGTGTTGGGGTAGGTGCTGGTGAACCCCATTCTGCACCAGGGGGTGCACAGGGATGGGTTGGTGGGAAGTGTTTCCCTGCCATCCCAGGCTTCAGGATCAGAACATACGATCAGAAATGATGCTTTTCCCTTGATTAATTAAGCTAATGGTTATCTGAAAACAAAAATGGCATGGAAGAGGAGACGCATGCTCAGAATGCAAAATGTGATTTATGAAAGGGGAAGTGCAGCTCAACAGACAGCCACGGGAGCCAGTGCAGGAGCGGGGCCGGGCCACGGCTCTGGGGCAGGGCGGCTGCCAGGGCACAACTTGCTCTTTAGGCAGACAAAGGTGGATGAAACCAGCAGGGTTTCTCACAACCAGCAGGTTGTGTCTTTGAACGTGGGTTTGCAAGCTCCGGGCCAGAGCCTGGGCATCGCTGCCACGGCGAGCTGGCTCGGCAGCTCCCTTCCCTGGGCTGGAGGTGTGCGAGGCTCTGGGCAATTAATAACTGCTGCAGGTTTGCAGTTAGCTCAGCTCATTAGCATTTCTGAAAATGGAGGGTGCTGTGTTGCCGGTTTTTAAGGGAACACTGTCCCTCTGAGTGCGTTTCTGAGCTGCCTCCCTGCACCCAGCACCCCCAGGGCTGCAGGAGTCCCTGCAGCGCCGTCTGTGCCGGCAGCAGCCGTGGTTAGTTTGAGGCACCATTTCCCGGAAACCACACGGCCAGATATTTCTTACTTTAATAGTTTGATCATGTTTATCACAACTCCAGCAGCTTCCTGTGCTGTGAAAGGTGTGATAAGTAGTTACTGGTTTAAAAGCTGCGCCCTTCCCTCGCTGGGCTGGTTGGCTGGGAGAGATGAAATGTTTGGATATTATTTACTTATTCCTGCCACTCTCTTTCCCCAGTAAATGCATCAAGCCTAAATGCCTGTTACTGAGCAAATTAATGTGGAGTCCATGGTGACTTCCAATGGTTATCAGAGTGATCCAGGGCGAGAGGGAGCGTCACCACGCTCCATTAGGAAGACTGGTGCGCGCTACATTTAATGTATTTCCCAGGAATGTGTTAACCTCTGCTTGGTTTGGATTCATTCCAGACAAACATTTGCTGATGTAAAAGGAGAATTTGTGTTCGTCTTTGAGCCCTTCTGAAAGGGCCTGATGGATCCACGGCCGGGCACAGGGAGGGGCTGCAGCTCTGAGCTGATCCTTTCAAGTTCTCCCCTCCCCACGGTGATACCAGCGTCAGCACCGGCACCAGGCTGGGATCCAGCTCCATCTCCAGCAGCTGCCACGGCCCTGGGTGATTTCAGGAGGTGTCAGTGGGATCCCTGCTCCATGGAAAGTGATGGAAACACCATCCCCAGGCAATGACCTGGCCCAGTGGCAGTGTGGGCCCCAGGGCTGTGTGGAAGGGCTCCCTCTGTGGTGTGAGGATGCTGTAATGAAGAAGGATGTTCAATAGGCACAAACCAGAGCTGATGTGGTTTAATCAGGATGAGAATCAGTCTTGTGGGAACTGGGAGTTCCAGTCTGAGAATGGATCCAGACTTCAGGTCCAGACTGGGAATGGGAGAGGAGCTTTCTCCTCAAGAAGAGCAGAAGGTGAGGGTGGGTGTATACAGTGGGAAGTGGAAGATTTTCCGGGCAATTAGGGCACTCAGTGCTTTTGCTCATATATGGGGTGGGGGCAGCTCTTCCACGCATCCATTGTGTGTATTTTGTGAGATTTTTCCTTTATTTTGCCATTCTTCTCTGGTTTTGCTGTGCAGTGTCAGGAGGCCTGGGTGTGACTTTGCTGCATGTGGTGATCTCAGCAGCCATCCCCTATTGGAGAAGACAGCCACAAGGTAAAGCATTCATGGCCACATTTTGGGAGGTAAGGCACTGCTTGGGTTGTGTTTTTCCTCTGTCTGTCCCTTTGAGCACAGCCATACACAGCTGCTATAAACAATTTTACCTAAACCTGGATCTGTGGGGCTGATCCAGCTGCCAGTGGGAGCTTTACTAGGTTTTGCTGGGGTTGGTGTCCCTGTGTGTGGGACAGCAGCTATGGGAGGTGCAGCCCTCTCACCAAACTGGGACAACTGGCAAGGGGATGGAGAGGGGGCTCCCCCACTTCAGCCCAGCCCTAAACTCCATTTTCTCCCCCATCCCACAGAGCTGCCTCTGGTTTGAGCAGTCAAAAAAGCCTGGTAGTAGGAAATTCTCAGTCTCTCCACAGATAAGATCATTTGGACTCAGCCCAGATTCATGTGAGATCTGTCAGAGACGGCCACAAGGACACAGCTCTGTTTATGTTTGCACCAGAAGAGGAAGGCAGCTGCACAGAGGCAGCAACGCTCAGACCATCTCCAGGTGCTTCCAGAGCCTTGTGGAGTGGCTCTTGGTGATCCCCTGCGCCTGGAACAGCTCCTGCTGCACCCTGAGCTGGGGAGGATCCCATTGCAGGCAAATTGAAGCGTCTCACACGCTCAGGATGAGCTGGGGCAGCACTGGCTGACCTAGCCAAGACCTGTGGCATGGCCCAGCCTCAGGCAGCAGCAAGGGAGAGCTGCTCTGTGAGCGAGAGGCTGGATGGAGATGGGGGCTGAGCTCCCGGGGCCCCCTCACTGCACTCCCCAGTAGGGATCCCCTTGGTCGCTGCAGGAGTGACAGGAGAGGGGGACAAGATGGGCGACTTGAGAGAGGGCCAGACGTGGCTGTGGTCAGGTGTGTGCAGCCTGCCAGAGAAGGGAAAGAAGTTGTTGGTGGGTTGGAATAGGGACTGGGAAGGGAGGAGGGACGGGAGGTGCAGCTGCTCATGGGAGCCATCCCTGGATCTGTGCCAGCGTGTGGAGACCAGAGGAGACGGAAGGGCTGTCTCTGCAGGACAGACCTTTGGGTGCAAACGGGAGAGAAATGAGGGTCTCTGCAATGATGGAAATTTGGGCCAGGCCCCAGCAGGGCTGAGGGTGGCCAGGGTCTCCTCCCGCGGGCTGGGAGCCGCTGGTGCCTCCCGTGTCAGGGTGAGATCCCAGGCTCACCCCAGAGCCATTTGCCAGCACCTCCTGAGGTCGTTTCTCAGAGGAACCATCAGTTCAGCTGACACCTTGCTGTAGTTTAAAGCAAACTGCAAACACAAAGATTTATTTTTATCGAAGGAGCAGGCACATAAACCACGCTGGTGACACGGCAGGAAGCGCCCAGGGTCCCGGGAGCTGGCGCTGGGGCACGCCGGGCTGTGCCATCCCTGGCTGCCCTGCTGGCAGCGGGCCCTGCGCTTCCAGGCTGGGGAGAGAGGAAACTTGATCGCCGACCGCCAAACCCTCCAGGATTTCCAAACCCTCCAGGGTCCCCAAACCCTCCAAGAGCCCTGTCAAACAGCAGCACCCAAATGGCGCTAGGACCAGGTTAGGGGACAAGAACTGACCCAGCCGAGTCAGCAAGGCTGAGCTTTGCCAGCACTGCGGGCTCTGTCCCAGGAAGCTCCTGAGAAGTGGGGCATGGCCACACTCCCGTTTTCCAGGGAGTTTATGCATTGCCATGGCCTGAATGTGGACACAGCTTCCATAGCATAGAAGGAATAGCTGCTTCACTCAGAATTAGTTGGCGGTGAGAAAGGGGATAACCTAAACCCTTCAGAGGTGTTGCTGCTGTGCTGTAGCAGCCAGGACTTGGGTATTATTAGAAAATGCATTAACAGAAGCCTGGACGGAGGGTCTGAGCTGATTGAAGCTTTAACAAAGGTATATTTAATTTCGATATCAAGACTATGCTGAGCAAGAGATTCTGGTTGGGAATTTTTCGTGTTTGAGAATTGGGAAGCCCCCGGGTGCTTCGTCATTGTCTTCAGCTGGGATGAGTCTGGGATGTCAAGGACAAGGGATGGTGTGTTGGGTAATGGCTGTGAAATGAGCCACAGAGGGAACAAGCTGCCCCAGGAAAGGGCTCGGGGATGCCGGGTTTGCCCCTTCCCTGATGCCCAGCAGGGGAAGGTGTCACTTCGTTTATGAAACACAAGAATAGGAAAATCAGGATGACTCAAATGTCACACGCTATCCCTTGGCTCCAGCCCGGGGGCAGCTCCCAGAGCTGCGAACAGCAATTTAGGGCTCAGCGTCTCCCGCCCGCCCGGTGCCGCCGCTGGCGGGGGGAGAGCGCTCAGCCCCGGGGCAGCCGGTGGGACCGGGGGATGTTGCGCGGAACCGTGTCACGCCAGCCCCGGGGCGGGACCTGTCCGCAGCCGCTGGAGAGAGCGAGGAAGCGGCGGGGGGCGGCGAGCGGGGCTGCGGCAGCGGCGAGGGCTAAAATGGCCACGCCGGGCGTGGGCTGTGCCATGCGGAAAGGGCTCATCCCGGGCGGCACGCCGGGAAAGGGGCGGCAAAGCGCACCGGGGAGCGCGGAGAGCGGCGGAGGGGCGGGCAGCCCTCGGCCCCGGCGTTGGGGAGAGCGGTCCCGACCCCCTGAAAATGCCCTTTGTGATAGACTGGGCATGGTGATAGACTGGGCATGGTGTTTCAGAAGATGAGGGTTAGGAGAGTTCCCCCTCTGAATTTCTGGGTGCCACCCCATCTCCTGCACCCCGGAGCCGGATGCCCCTTCCCACTGCCGGTGCCTCTGAGGCGAACGGGCTCCTCAAGTTCGGGGAGGTGCTTGGGAAGAAATATTTTATATTTTGTCTGAAATTAAAAAACAATGGAGCGTCACATTCTTATTAATAGCAAATACAAGGTTAGGGGAGGGGAAGTTTGCTCGGTATTAAGGAGCCACCGAAGCGTCTCAAAACACAAAATAAATGGTAATATTCACATATGCTTGGAAACGTTAATTTTCACACGTTAGTATTTCCACACGGCTGAAAAATGAAGGCTGAACCGTTGTTCCCGCTGCACCCACCCATTCGCCGTGCGATGCAAGCCAGGCTGTCATTTTAGCATCAGGAATGTGCACTGGATCCAGCCGTGACACTGTCCTCCTTCCGCCTGTGCTCTTTTGGCACATGAAGTCACCAGCAATAGACAAACCAGGCGATTCACGGTGGGTTGTGCAGAGAAGAGGCTCCGGTGGTCGGACAGCAGCGGTGCCACCACTCTCCCCGGCGGCTGGTGGAACGATGCCTTATCTCGAGTTTAAGGGCTCAACCTGACCCTGAGCCATTTTTAACCTGAGGTGGGAAGAGCCTTCCCTGGGTGTCTCTCTCTCTCTCTGCTTTGAAAAATCTTTCACTGGCTCCGCGGTAGCCGATTTCCTGATGGTTTTCCTTTTGTAGCTCCGCCACCTGAAGCAGACCCACTTTCTCAGGGTTTGATGCTCTGCTGCTTGAAGATGCTTTAACTCTCCGGACTTAGAAATAACTCCTAGAGCAGAGCCCCAACAAGAAGGCGTCTAATCTGATATATTCAATTTCCATATTTTGTGCTGCAAGCAGCAATTTGTGGTTCAGCAGCAGCGGCTGAGCAGGGACGAGCATTATCACAGGAATGAATTCCTTCCATCTCATGCCTGAGTATGTGACAAATAAGTCTCGGTCGTGGCATTGTCTCTCTACTCTAGGGCTGGCAAATTTAACTTTGCTTTCTTTCCTCCTGCCTTCGCCCCGTGCCTCTCCCCCCTCGCCGCCCACGGTCCCCGGGACTGAGAATGGCCGCTGGTGCCACGTCCCAAGGGCTGGGAGATCGGGACGAGAGCTGGGGGGAGGCACAGGACCGTGAACAGCAGCACCCCCGTGGCCGTGGGCTACGAGCGGCCGGCCGGGGGCTCAGCACAGCCCGCTGAGAGCTGGAGTTCCACGGGGCGGGGAACCTGCGTGGGGGTGCTGGGACCGCGTCCCGCGAGGGGCTCGGTCACAGAAGGGGCTGCGATGAGCGGGGCTGTTACAGAAAACCGGCCCGGCAGCCGCGGGGTGCGGGGCTGAGGGGCTCAGCCGCCCCGGGCGGGTCCCGGGACCTTCCCCCGCCGAGGCAAGGCGAGCTCGCAAAGCGCTCCCGAAGCGTCCCCGTTTCCCTGCTCCCTGAGAGGAGCCAGGACAGCAGGAGCCGAGGAGCCGGGGCTGAAGCTGCCCGGGGGACGGGAGCCCCCAGCCAGCCCCCGGCTTGCGGTCAGGGGCCGCGTTCTGCACCGGCCCAGGAGTTCCGAACGAAGCTCCGCCGCGGGCACCGCCGCGTACCGCCGCTCTCTCGGTGCCAGCGGGAGCTGGGGCACTCGGAGAGGGACAGGGACAGGCACAGGGACAGGGACAGAGGCGGCACCGCCGCCGGTGAGGGCTCCCCGCGAGTACAGGGACCGAAGGCAGAGCGGGGCGGCGGTACTGCTCGGTGTGTGGCACTGGTGAGCCCGCGTTCGCGTGGAACAGCCTCCGGTAGCTGAGAAGAGACATCGAAATATTGGAGAGGAGTCGGGGAGAGACGGAGGGATGGCGGGGCCGCGGGGAGCCCCAGAGTGAGCCGCGGGGGTGGCCGGCCTCCCGAAGGGAACGTTAAGGAAATCTTGATTAGCCCGTAAAGTTCTCTCAGGGAAGAAATTCAGGGGCACAGCTGAGCTTTCATCCAGTAAATGCAGACATGGCAGGATCCAGCGGCTGAGTCCGCACCAGCAGGAGCTGGAGCTGGAATGCGGTGCCATTTTCACCGCGTCAGAAAAAAAAATCCAGGTGGGAGGGCAGAACCCTGTTTGCCTGGCATGGCTGGGAGAGAATTCCTGGATCCAGCCTCAGGTTGCTGCGGCAAAAGCCGAACAGAGAGGGGGGTGATCCAGAGCCTGTGGGACAGGGGCGGGCAGTGGGGGGCTGTAGTGGCCCCCCCAATCTTAAGCTCCGATGTTTTATGCGCCTCATGGTCCGCCGTGCCCTGCTGGGTTTGCGCCTTTATCAGTGGCTGTTATAGCTGAATAATCCCTTCTCAGCAGGGCGCTGCCCGCACATCGCCACACACGGGCACCTCGGGAAGGGGGGGAGAGGCGGCTGCGGCGCGGGGCTCCCCCTCACCGGGTGCTCCCACGAGCGGCCGCGGTGCTGCGATTCCGAGTGTCTGATGGCAGCCGGGGGAAGCGAAGTCGAGGTGGGACCTCCACCCCGCCTGGGGCCCCGCAGCGCTATTTTCTGTTGGACTGAGCAGAGGGGTCAGCGGGGACAAGGAGAAGGAGATGGGGACACAGACCGTGGGGGGCGCGGAGGATAGGTAGGGAGGAGAGAGATCCTCCCGAGAGAAGCTGGAACGGAGGCAGGGCAGAGACCAGGGATCCGCCCCGAGTGGGTGCAGCACCGGGGGCTTCGCAAGTCCCGGCGTCGAGGGAAGACGCAGAGAGAAGCCGGGGTGCTGGAGGGGGCCCCAGGGTGGCTGCTGGCGGCGTCCGCCGGCGTTCCACGCCGGAGGCAGGATGAGGGTCCCGCCGAGCCCTCAAACACAGGGTGACCGGGCGGTCCTGGGGACGCAAGCCGGCTGCGTCCCGCCGCGGGAGGAAACGTCCCGCGGTCCCGGCAGGGGCAGGAGAAAAACGAAACGTGGCCGAGGAAGCGGGGGAGAGCGGCAGCCCGGCGCGTCTGGGGCAGGGTGCGGCCCCACCGGGCAGGGGATGCCCGGACCGGTTCGGCCCAGCCCGGGCGGGGCTTCCATCCGCATTGCCGCAGTGACGGGCAGCGGAGCGCGGCCGGGCCGGCGGGCTCGGCGCGGCGCTGCATTGCAGCACTGCAGGAGCCCCCTCCTTCCCCGCTCCTTCTCCGCCCTCCGCCGCCGTTCGGCTCCGGAGGCCCAGACCGGGGCGCGCACCGGCCCCGCCGCACTCCGCTCCCACTCGCACGGGACATCCGTCGCCGCCGCGCCGAGGTCCCCCGCGTAGTGTCACATCCGACCGCCTCCCCCGAGCCGGGAATGCAGCCGTGGGACAGGGGCGTGCACCCACCGGCGGGGTTCTGTGGTTGGTGTCAACCCAGCGCTCATCAACCCCGCGCGGGTGGAGGGACCGGCCGCCCCCGTCGGGGCCTTCGCTGTCCCGCCCGCCCGTCCCCGCGCCGCCACTGCTGTCCCGCGGTTCGTCCCGGCCACCTCCCTCCGTTCCCCTGCCACCCTCCTCGGCGGTCTGGCCATGCCGTAAGCCCCGACGGGGTGCCCGGCCTCGCGTGGGCGGCCCACTGTCCCCACAGGTTTCCCGCGAGGGAGCCTGGGTTGGTCCCGCGGAGAGCCGGGACCGCCACCGAGACCGGGCAAGGCTGAAGGGTGCTTTGCCGGGCGGCACGGCCCCGCGACGGACCCTCCCCGACGGGACTGTCCCCTCGGCCGTCAGGGCACTTGCGCTGCCCATGGGGTGGGCGGAAGGCAGTGACCGGCCCCGCGTCCCCGGTCCATCGGGAAGGGAAGCCGGGGCCGCGCTCCGCCATCCTCCTCTTGGGGCCAGAGGCCCGG
Organism: Taeniopygia guttata; assembly: GCF_048771995.1. Lineage (NCBI taxonomy): Eukaryota > Metazoa > Chordata > Aves > Passeriformes > Estrildidae > Taeniopygia > Taeniopygia guttata. Next base: position 1,962,731 of record NC_133043.1, read on the forward strand.
GACTCGGTGCCAGCCCCACGGGACAGGGTCCTGCACGGATTCGGGCAGTCACGACCCTCGGGTGCTGCGGGCGCGGGGCGAGAAGGGGAGAGAGGCGATCCCGGTGGGAAGGTGCCGGCGGTGGCCGCGCATCCCGGGACCGGCCCCGCTGCCAGGTGCGGCGCGGCGGGGGTGGGAGGGAACGGGGACACGGGTCGCAGGGGGCGTCCGCCCCGGCACAACGGGGGCCCGTTCCCAAGGCTCCCGCTCAGTCTCTGCTTTGGGAAAACGCCAGCACGGTAACAAAATGGCGGGGAAAGGGTGGGATTGTCACGGCGAGCCCTGCGGCGTAGCCCGGCCACCCCCGGCCCCGCCCGCCCGGGCTCGGGGCGCCCGTCCCGGCGGAGGGCAGCGGGGCGGGGATACCCCGGGCTGTGCCGCCGCCCGTTCCCGCCGCCCGGCTGAGCTCTGGTAGAGAAGCAGCTGCAGAAAATGGCTGCTCGGCGGAGCCCGCTGAATCCTGCCATGGTGGGGGGGACGGCGAGGAAGCGGCGCAGCCCGCCCCGTTGCCCCCCCCACCCCCACCCCGGGGAGCCCCGGGGCAGGCGGCGCAGGGCACGGTCGGAGGTTCCGCAAGGCGGCGGGACCGGAGCAGAGCCCGCGGTGCCCGGTGTGTGGCCTCACCTGCGGCGCGCCGGGGGCGCGGGGCAGCCTGCCCCGAACGCGCCCGGCCCGTACCGCATTGCACGTGCCCGCAGCCCCCGCCCGGTGCCCGCCGAGGCAGCGGCGACTCCGAGTCCCGGGGGGCGCGGCGGAGGGGCAGACGGTCATCCCCCGCAGCCCGACACGGCGGAGGAGCACCAGCCCCGAAGACGCTCTCGCAGCACCCGGTTTTGCTTTCGGTTTTAAATAAAATAAAAATGAAATTTAGAAAAAGAATCGGGCCGCAGGCACGCGGTACCGTGCGGCCACGACTTGGCCACGCATCGGCTCCGCGGCGAAGCCGCAACGAAAACTCGACCCGGTGTCGCCGCACCGTGTCGCCGCCCCCCGCCCGTCACGGCGGCGTTCCCCCGGAGCCTGCCCGCAGGGCAAGAGCGGACACGCGTGGGTGCGCGGCTCTCGCCTGCGCTGCCAGAGGTTCCCTCCCCGCCGGTGGTTTTCGCGGGTGTCTGTGGGGTGAGGAGATGTCCCGAAAACGGGATTATGGGAGCCGAGATGGGGTAGTCCTTTCTCCCCCGGAGAGGGGGAGAACCTTCCCCCGCGGCCAGTCCGCACCGTGGCGGCTGGGCACCGAAGGCGCTTTGCCGCGCCGTGGGTGCGCGCATCACGGGTGGCGCCCGCGTGCGCCAAGCCGCCGTCCGCGCCGCGTACGGTGCAAAGGGCGCCGCTGCCTTCTGCGAATACCTCGCCCAGCGTTGCCCCCCCGGCCGCCCTCCTCCGCAAAGTCCCCCGATCTTTGTGCCTCAGACCGGGGTCACCCCAGTCCGTGCAGCGGCGGGGCCCGTTCCCTCCTTGCCCACGCAAGGTCCCGCTCCGCGGAGCAACGGGACCGCCCCGTCCCGCCGGCTGTCTTAGCCCGCGGTCCCTCCGGGTGCTCTGCCGTAAGCGGGGCAGGTACGGTCGGCTTCCTCTGTGCCCCGCGTTACGGAGACAGAGGACTGGTGGTCCCGCCACACTTCGGGAGCGCCGTGGGCTCCCAAGTGCCGTCGATGTCCACGGGAGACCCGTGGCGAGATGGCGGGTCGGGAGCCCGGGTCGGGAAGGGGCAGCGAGGCGGCAGCGGCACCGGGCGAGGGGGGCGCACGGTACGGGGGTCCCGTCGGGAGCGTCCCGTGGGAGCGGGGCGGCCGCGCTCGGTGCCCGCGGGGGTCCCGGCCGGGGGCGGGGGGGGCGCGGGGCCGCTCCCCCCGCCGGGGCCGTTGCTGCGATACGGGCGGGCCAATCAGCGCTCACCAGCTCAGCCGGGCCCCGGCACCGCTGCCTTATATGGTGCGCGCCGTCCGCGGGGCGCCGCGCGCATCGCCATATAAGGGCATGAACCTAAATACAGCGCCTACCTTGGCCCCGTGGGCGGGGCGGTGGGCGGGGCCTCGGTATGGGCGGGGCCTCGGTATGGGCGGGGGCTCGGTATGGGCGGGACCGGACCGCGCCCCCCGCCCCACCGGGCCCGCGCCCGCCGCCGCCGCCGGAGCCCGCCCGCCCCGGGGAAGCCGGCGCCGGTCATTAAGCGGAATGCAAATGAGCAGCGCTTCGCCTCTAATTGCTTTTGTTAAAAGCGGAGTCGCGGGGCTGCGCGCGAGCGGGCGACGACGGTGGGAACGGGCGGGGACGGGCAGGGACGGAGCCGGGACAGAGCTGGACTGGGTGAAAGACGAGGGTAGCGGCAGCCCCGGGCGGCTCGATTCGCACTTCGTCTCATTTGTCCCATCCCAGCTCAGTTCCCCCCGCGGCGGGGCCGTGGCCACCGGAGCCGTTTGGCCGTGCACCGCGTTCTGTTCCACCCTGGCGGGGCTCTCGCGTGGCCATTGCCCACTCGTGACACTCCCTTGGCCGCTGCAGGGACAGATCCGACTAGACGCCCTTGCTGGAATACCCCCGGAACATTCCCGTTTCGTCGCCCCACGCCGTATTCGAGCCGGTTCTTCCCTCTCCCCATCCGCAAACAGCTCGTGTTTATGTTCCTACAAATAATGAGCAAATTCAGAACCCCCGGGAACAAAAGATCTTTTGTGCGGAGTGCTCGGAGCCTGGAGCGGGCGATAAACGATGCCCCCCGGCCCGCCGCCCCCGGGAGCGGCACTTTCCCCGCCCGGGCGGTTCGAGGCGACCCGGGGAGCTGCCGCGCCGGGGGGGACGAGCGGCTCCGGGGATGTGACGGCGCTCCTGGAGAACGGAGAGCGGGCGCTTTGCCGTCGGGGCACTCCGTGGGCGCTCCCCGCAAGGAACCGTGCGGGGATTCCGTCGTTCAGTCCCGCCGGAGCGGGGGTTCAGGGCATGCCGGCCCCAAGAACCGATGGCTGCAGGACACGCGTGGGCCTCTCCCACGAGCTAGACCAATGCGGGAGACTCCCCAGCGTTCGTGGGTCTCTGCCCCTGGAAAAACGGCGGCTTCTCTCCGCCGTGGGGACCGCAGAGGGAAAAAACCCCGCGCTTCGCCCCGGGCTTGGCACAGCTCCCGGGGGCTCCTGCGGGCGCTCCGCCTCGCCGAACCGGCGGGGCGGGGGGGCGGCCCGGGGCGCAGGGGGCGGCAGTGCCCCCCTGGGGTGGCAGGAACGCTGCCGGTTGCGCTGAGGCCGCAGCCACCATTTCCAGGAGGACGGTGCCACCTATGGAAAGCACCTGGAATTCACCGGGCAGGCGGGGACGCGCCGGGAAGTGCAGCGTTCCCGTGCGGCACTGTCGGGACGCGGCCGGGCTGTGCCCGTCGCTTCCCGGGCGGGGCCGTGGAACATCAGAGGGGCTTAGCCGCTACGGTCCTCTGCCGTCCAGTGCCGGTCCAGCACCGGCTGCCCCGGGGAGGATGTGCGGTTCGGTCCCCGGGGCGGCGGCGAGACCCGACCGGGACGGGCGCTGAACTGCATCTCATCGGGACGGTCGTTTCGCTGACTGGCCAAAGCCTCAGTAACCGGGCAAAAACGATCGAAGGGGCGGAGAGAAGTTCCTCTGCCCAGATGATCGGTAGAGTCCCCGAAGCCGGGATCCTCTCGCTCCCTCTTTGCCCGTCCACGCCGAGATCCCTCCGCGGCTCCGCCAGCCCCCTTCGGTCCTCGGAGAAAGGGCAGCGACCGTAGCCGGTGCCCTCCCAGGCGTCGGCAGGACCCGAGCAGTGTCCAGGGGGCACGCTGCCTCCCGTCGCCACGTCGCCTCCGGAGTCGCCAGGGAAGCCGTGCTCAGTCATGAATTCGATGTCAAACACCTCGACAAGAAAACTCGCTCGTACGGGAATTTCTGGGGTCTTACGGACCGCTGGCATCACCGCTGCATGGGCACACCCGAGATCTCCCGTCCTCGGACCGGGTACCCCCCGTGCTACCCGCCAGCAACCCCGGCGTCACTGTGGGGTACCGGTGTCGCAGGTCGGAGCCGGTCGCTGTCTGCCCAGTTGTCCCCGAGCTGCTCGGAAACGAAAAGGCAGCGTCTCGGGGGCCGGGCTGAGCCCCCAGTTTCGGATAGGACCGCGAGCCGGCGGTGCCAAGGGGTCCCGGGTCCTCTCCCCCCCGAGGCTGTGCGGACGGCACTGCCCGGTACCGGTCCGTGGGACAGTGAAATGTCGATGCTGCTCCCGGCTCCATTCAGCTACCGGGGGAGAGAATAGTTTTCCTGCACGGCTCGGGCACGGAACCGAACCGGGAGAAACCCGCAGCCGAACCGGGCGGCTGGGCTGACCGGGAATCCGGGACTGGCCTCCCCGAGTGTGCAGGGGAGTGTCCACGCAAGCAGGGAGCTCGCGTGGAAAGTGGCTCCGGGTCGTGCTCTGCCCTGCGCGGCGGTATCCGGGCTGCAGGATGCCTCTCCCGGGACCCCAGGGCCAGCCCGGTCGGAGGATCGCTTCGAGGGCGGGCAAGCTTTGGGGTTCTGTCGGGGTTCACTTGCTCTTTCCCCCCGGTCCCAGAGTGGGGGCCGTGCTCGGATCGCCCAGGCGATGGGGTCGCGCTGGGACGTCACCGTGGCATAAAGGGGTCTCTGAGGGACACCGGCATCCTCGGCCACCCGGGGACCCGGCCCGGGTCGGGCTGGGAGCTGTGGTAGATCTTGTCGTCCTCGACGCGAGTGGCCGCGGGACGGAGCAGCTTCTGAAGCGCGGCCATCAGAGCACACGGGAGTCGCGGGGAACTGCCCCGCTGCCATGCGGGATCGATGGTGCCGGCGGTTGGGTTGGAGCCAAGTCCGCTTCGCCGCCCCGTTCTCCCGGCTCAGCCGCACTCGGACACGCGCACTCGCCCCTCCGCCGCCACGCGCGACCCCGAGAGGGGCTCCAGCCCTCCGGTTTCGTTGCAAAACTTGCTGCCGTGGTATCCTTCGCACAGCGAGAACCGAGGGGGGAGCCGGGCACTCTGCTCCCCAGCAGCCCTCTAAGCCCCGAGGAGTTCATCGCAAGAGTGCGGGCTGGAGGAGCGTAGACCCCGCAGCCGAGAGGAGGGTTTGGGGTCAAATGGGCGGAAACGGGGTTTGCCGCGGCAGCACACGCTCTCGCCGGCCCGGAGCTGTCCGCTTGTCGGCTCTGAGTCCCGGGATCCCAGAGCCGGGTCCCGGGCTTGTGTGGGTGACGGGATCCGCAGGGATGAGCGGCCCCACCCGGCCGAGAGCCCGTGGGGCGCCCAGGCAGCTCCTGCCGTTGACCCTGGGTGCGTGGAAGGCTGCCCGTGTCCCGGTTCAGCTCCTGCTCCCGGTGGCCTGGTTGTGCGGGAGGGGCCCCGCAGTGCCGCCGGCTCCGGGAGCGGAGATCTCCGGAAACACTTCGGCAGCGGTAGGAACTGTCCGGGTACCGTCCCGCTCGCCGCTGCCTCGTCCCGCACGGCTGCAGCAGCTCTGTCGCACTTCTTCAGGGCCAAGACCCCCACGAATGGCCGTAGCCCCGGCCCCGGCTCACCCACGCGCGGGGATTCGGGCGCTTCCCCCGCGGCGGCGGTCGCTCCGCGCTGCTTTCCCCGCTCTGTTCTCGTTTGCATCCCGCCTTCTCCCTGCCCCCCCTGCACCTCAACCGGGGCGCAGCTCCGGCCCCGCGCGGGTTCCGCGTGGGTTCCGGCGGCAGGATGGAGCTATTTCTCCGCTGACGTCCTCGTGGGAGGCAGCCGGAACTTCAGCTTCTCCCCTCTACGCCCCTACGCGTGGCCGGGGGACATCTCCGCGGCTCCGCGGAGCTCCGCGCAGGCGACGGGGCAAAGGCAGCCGCGCGGTCGGGAGCTACGCGGCCCCTCAGGGCTCGCGTGTGGCGTCGGTACCGGGCGGCACGGCCTCGGATCCGCGGTTCCAGCGTACACCGAGGACACCGACAGCCAGGGTGCCGGGCAGATACCAACTTGCTCGGGGCTGCGGCAGCCCCACGGCTACGGGAATGGGCGCCGCTGTGCCAGCACCGGTCCTGCCGGGCGGTCACGATCAGCTTCCGACCCAGAGCCTCGCGCCCCGCGCCGGAACGCGCGCCCGGTGCCGCCGGTCTGTCCGTTACGAAGCACCTTCCCGGGAGCAGGGTCCAGTGAGCCGAGTCCACGCCAATTCACGAGTCGCCCCGCGACCGGCCTTAATTAACAAGGATTAATTCGACATTAACGAAAAACTTCCCGGGACGCAGCTCGCCGGGGGCCGGGAGACCGCGGAGGTTGTGCTTCTCCCCGGTCCGACCACGGCACGCAGAACTCGCGTGTCGCGACGGCTCCCGTGGCCGCGGGGTTTTCAAGCGTGGTGTGGGAGTACACGGGAGCCGCAGAGTGGGAATCTTCCGCGTCCTCCTGGGAGCGTGGTTTCACTTCGGCCGGGGGCGACGGGAGGAGGGATCTTCCCACGGAGACCCGACACACGACCCCCGCGTCCCGCGTGGAGCCGTGCGGGTCCAGTTGTCGGCACTCCCCGCGGGGTCCCGACGCCCCACTCGTGTCCGCCGTTGGAGGTCCCTTCCCGCCCGGGTGGCGCGGCGGCAGGCAAGATCCCCGGGAAACAGCGCTCCTCGGGGTGGAACAACCCCGGTGCCCTCCGGTCCCGGCGCCCCCCGTGTGGCTTCCCCCGCCGGGGAAAGGGGGGGGCTCGTAGCGGCAGCCCCAGGCCGGCGCGGCTGTGGTCCCATTCACCGGAGGGCAGGCGCAGCACGAGCCATTCCCGCCGTGGATTTCCCACGCGTGAGCGCTGCCGAGGCCCGCTGCTCGTCGGCTTCGAGCTCCTTAGCGGACGGGAGACCGAGGTGGGGACAGGAGGGGAAGATTCACGAGAGGCTTCGTCTGGTCTCGTCCGTCGTGAACGGGGCCGCAGGAGCCCACTCAGCGCCACGCCGCGCGTCCCACTCTCGGGGCAGCTCCCAGCGGCGGCGCTGCCCACGGACACGGAAATCGCTTCACTTCGCGGGACCGGGCTGAAGAGCTGCCCGTTCCTCCCGGAGCCTCTCACCGACGGCGCGGGGGGCGGGTTCGGTCCCTGCCCACTTGCGGGAAGCGGTGGCGTGAGACCTCCTGTCTTCCAGAGGCTACACCGGTTTCCCGTGACTTGCGCGTCTCGTTATTCCGTGGCCGCCTCAGGGAGAAGATGATGTCTCCCGGCGCCATGCCGCGGGGCGAGAGGCCGAGCCGGAGCGGGGAGGGGGTACGGGTACCGGCTGGCAGCCTCCCCGGTACCGGCTGGCAGCCTCCCCGGTACCGGCTGGCAGCCTCGCAGCGCAGTCTCGTTCATACGCCAGTTTGCTGACAGATAACGCCAGAGATGGATCAAATCCCGCGTGGGGCTGCCCCGCTGGCCCCGGGTCACCTCTCCTCCCCCCTGGGACCGCAGCCGGGAGCTGCCGGCACAACGAAACCGGCGGCCGCGGTGCCCCATTCTACCGGTCGTGTTCGCGTCGCCGGGAAGGATTCGCGTTCCCGCAGAGGCAGAGGCGCCGAGCGGCACGCGCGACCGCGTCCGTCCGTGGACGGCTCCGCGACACCGCGAGCTCCGCCGGTACCGGGACGGGCGGTTCGCGCGGGAACGCTCCCACCCCTGACACCGCTCTCTTTGTCCGACCACCGGTAGGCGGGCCAGGCCGCGAAACCCCCCATTCCGCAGCAGCCGGACGCTGCGGAACCACCGGGCCCGTGCCCGGTGCCGCGGAACCCCATCCCGCCGCTCGCCGGTTCCGCGCACCCCCTTTGTGCTCCGCGCCCCCTCCCGCCCTGCCGGGGCCGTCCCCCCGAGCGGGGCGTGGCCGGGAGGAGGGCGTGGCTCGGTGGGCGTGGCGATGGGCGTGGCTTGAGGCCCCGCCCCCGCCGATCGGGACGCGGCGCACGTCGGCGGGCGGGGCGCGGCGCGGCCAATGCGGCGCGGGCGGAATATTCCACCCGGCTCCGGCGCGGCGCGCGCGGGGGGGGCGCGGTGACGTCAGCGGGCGGAGTATTATGGTCTGGGCTGCGCCGGGGCCGCCCCTGCGCTGCGAGCGGCCGCGTAAACATGGAGCTCTCGGCCGTCGGGGAGCGCGTCTTCGCGGCCGAGGCCCTGCTCAAGCGCCGCATCCGCAAAGTAGGTGCCCCCCCGGTGCTACCCCGCCGCGCCCCCGCCGCCCCGCACCCCGGCCCCGGCCCGCTGGGGGCGGCTCTGCCTCCCCCCGCCGCGGGGCGGGCTCCGCTCCGCCGCTCCCGCCCTCCGCGCCCCGCGCCCGGGGGGGGCGGTGTTAAATCCGCGCCCGGGGGGTGTGTGCGTGTGTGAAATCCGCGTTATTTTTCATTGTTGCGTCCCCCCCACCCCGCTGCACCCCCGCCTCGTGTTCCGCTCCCTGCCCGGGGCGTTGCGGGGGGACCTTTGTTGCGGGGCGGTTTGTCGCGGTTTGTCGCGGGTTTCAGTCCACGCGTATTTATTTCCCTCGCTTCCCATCCGCAGGGCCGCATGGAATATCTGGTCAAATGGAAGGGCTGGTCGCAGAAGTAAGTCGCCCGTGGGGCCGCGGGGGGCTGCAGCAGGGGCCGGGAGAATGCTGGCTGCACCCCCTGCTCTCCCTTTGTGCCGCAACGAGAACCTCTGTGCCCCTGTTTTTTATTTTATTTGTCTTGCTCCCTCCTGGCTCCTTATTCTGTTCCCTCTCTCGGTCCTGTCTTCCCCCCCCCCCACCCCCAGGTACAGCACTTGGGAACCTGAGGAGAACATCCTGGATGCCCGGCTGCTCGCAGCCTTCGAGGAGAGGTACAAGGCCTTTACTAGCTGTAGCAGTTGCACTTGTAAATATGTTGCTGTCTTGTAGCTATGCTGAATTGAAGCTTTGGTTCTTTTAACACCTCTAGGGAGCGAGAAATGGAGCTTTACGGGCCCAAAAAGCGAGGCCCCAAGCCCAAAACCTTCTTGCTAAAGGTAAGGAGGCAAGAGCCAGCGCGCGAGGGCGGCGGGCCAGAACAGGGGTCCCTCCCCGGCCCCCTCGGAGGATGCTCCCCTCTAAGGTGGCCTCTGTAAGTTGCAATTACACAGCCGGATGGCAGGATAATAAAGTCACCGGGTGATTTATCTTCTTTGCAGGCCCAGGCAAAAGCCAAAGCCAAAACCTATGAATTCCGCAGTGACTCTTCCAGGGGGATCCGGGTGCCGTATCCTGGCAGGTCCCCCCAGGAGCTGGGCTCCACGTCTCGGGCTAGGGAAGGACTGAGAAACATAGCCCTGGCCCCCCAGGGCAGCTCCAGCAGCAGCACCCCCAAGGCAGACGGCATCCGGGACCGGGTGATCCGCGTGGAAGAGAAACCCGGAGAGACCCCCAAAAAGAGAGGCCCAAAGCCCAGGAAGGAGCTTTACAAGGACCTTGCAGAGACTCTGGATGCCTCCAAGAGGAAACTGGGGGACCCTGGGGACAAGGTGGGGGACTACCTGAAGGCCAGGAAGATGGAGGAGGCGGCGGCGGGGGCAGCCAAGTTTGGCTCGGGACACAGCGTGATCCAGCTGGCCCGGCGGCAGGAGCCCGACCTGCCCGGCGCCCTGCCCGGCCCCAACCGCGCCGAGGCGGGGGCCGACACCTTCCCCCCGCGCCTGGCCAAGCACCGGGCGGACTTTCTGGACCCCAAGGGGCAGGGGGGGCTGGAACCCGGTGGGCCCAAGCTCCTGCACGGCGCCGTGAGCCCGGGGGCCGTGGGCAGCCTGTACCGTGACGGCGTGGGGGGCCCGGCGGGGCGGCCCTCGCTCATCGCCAGGATCCCCGTCTCCAGGATCCTGGGGGACCCCGAGGAGGAGTCCTGGAGCCCCTCTCTCAACAACCTGGAGAAGGTGGTGGTAACTGATGTGACCTCTAACTTTTTGACCGTCACCATCAAGGAGAGCAGCACGGACCAAGGATTCTTTAAGGAGAAGCGATGAGTTTGGTGGAGGTGGTGCTGGGGTTTTCTTCAGTCAGATCCAGACAAAAGCTTGGTAGAGCTTGGTGGGCCTCTCCTTTTTTTTTTTTCTTTTTTTTTTTTATGCTCCTTTTTTTTTTCCCTTAATTTTTTTTCTTTTGTTTTTGGTCCTGGAGAGAATTTAGAAACTGTCCTAAATTCATTAAGTCATTCTTTTGTTTTGTTTTTTTTTTTCACGTCTTACATTTCGTTGGAAAGATTATCTCTAGAGTTATATTTTCTATTAGATGTAAATATGTTATTTAAGAAAAAATGCTTATATATATATCTATATATATATATTTCAACTCTGAGTTGTTTTATTTAAATGGAGACAACAGTGACTGCTCAGTTGCTCCTAGAAAGGACAATAAAACTGAGAACTAACAAGTTCACTCATCTGCCGCAGGAGCCGGTGTACATAACAGTGTTCATAGCTAAGTATGTGCTGGGTTTTTTTAACTATTATTTTTCATATGATGCTATGGATGGTGGAGGGGGACGTGTTGCTCCCTCGGAGGGCGAAGTGCCCGGATTTCTTGATTGTGATTTAAGGTGTTGCTTGTACAATCAAGTGTGCTGTGTCCAGGACTGTTGCCCTTGACAGTTGACGTGAGCACTTGAATTCACAGTGTTGTAGGGGATGGGGTGTTTCCAGTCTAACAAAAAAAAGTCATGTTGCTACAAAGTCGGGCGGGGAAAAGCAGAAACCCATAAAAAGGCTAAAAGTGTTGGAGTATTAACTTGAATTCCCTTTTCTTGCGGAGGGGAGGAGTTTGTGTGTGTAAAGTTCCTGAGGGGTGATACTGAAATGCACTTTAATAGAGTTGTCGTAGCAGTTGTGGGAGATGGGACTGAGCTGAGGATATCTGTTTTCATTTTGTCTGGTCACTTGATTCTGTTCCCCTACCCACTAAAAACACCCCAACAAAACCCCCCTCTGTTTACATTCTTGAAATGCCAGAGAGGTTGGGGAGGGAACATCTCACTGCCCATATTTAGTTACTTTATTCTGCTACAGAAAGTGGATTATTATTATTATTTTTATTTCCATCCCCAGTTTACTTCAGACTGTTGGAAGACTCCTGATAAAGTGTGTTGTAATATCCACATCCCTGACAAATCCCAGGGTCACCTTTATGCATTCAGAGACAGTAAATCCTTCCCTTTCCTTACGGTGGTTAAACAATAGCCAAGAGGCAAAATATTCCCGTGCGGGGCAGCCCCGCCGCCTTGGGTGGATTTTGTGCTGGATTTGCCCGTGGGATTCCTCCCAGGGCTGGGATCCAGAGCTGAGATTCCTCCCTGGCTGGGGTAGGGAGGGTCCTGGGGCTCTGGCTGGGGGCTGGGGGTGCCCCCGCTCCGCTGCTCCCCCAGCTTGGCCAGCGCTTACAGGGGAGGGAGCCTGGCCCGGCTGTGGCTTGGCTGGGGGGAGCAGGTGGCCCTGTCCTCACGCCTTGCTCTGGGCATCAGTCGGATGGAAGCACAAGCCCGGCAGTGCCTGAGGGCTGGGACCGAGCCAGGGCCCCTTGTCCCTGAAATCCTGAAGGCCCCTGGCCCAGGGAGCTCACATGGGCTGAGGGAAGGGGCTGGGCAAGGGGCATCTCTGCTGCAGGGCCCTCGGGCAGCTTCACCTTGCCTGGTTCCCTTCCCCATCCTTCTTTTGGGGGACCCATGAGGTGCCCGGCAGGATGCTGGATTGGCTGTGCAAAGGGAGCCATCGTGTCTGACAGTTCCCAGTTTGTTTTTCCTTTCTTCTTTATTTTTTTTTTTTTTAACATATTTTGTAAAATTGAGGTTTTTAACTTGGTTTGTACGAAGAGCTGATGTGTTGGTTCTGGTGCTGACACGGGGCCGCGGGTGTTTTTGGAGGATGAGGAGGGGGTTGAGCTGTTTGTGCTCCTGCTGCTGCCGAGGCTGGAGGATCCTTCCCTCTGCAAAGAGCTCCGAGCTGCTCCTGCCCCGCTGGGGCTTCACTCCAGCGCCGTGTCCGTGTGTCCAACACACCTGGAGCAAACCGTACCTGTGGGTGTATCTGTGTGTCTGTACATAGCGACGTGTACCCTGCGTGTGTGTGTGTGTGCGGGCGTGTGCGTGTGAATTATTTAAGACTTGTACAAAAACGATTTGGCTAAATCTCAGTCTCAGAAGTGAAGCTTAACTACGTGTCTTCTGCCAGCCGTGAATGTCCATTTGAGACCTGCTTTTTATGTCAGTTTAAATATATACTTTGTAAATAGAACCGTGTCTGGCTTCCCTTTGTGGCCCTGGGGTGCCGGGGAGTACCGCGGGCTGCGCTGCGGCCCCCACGGGGTTGGCGGCCCCTTCCCTGCCGGGGGACAGCCGGGCCGGGACCCGACGGGGCTGGGGGGCAGGCGGAGGCTCCCCGGCCGCGGATGCCTCCCGGGGGCCCCGCGGTGCCCTGAGGTGGCGGCGGCGGCCGCTGTGAGCGGCTCCGGTCCGAGGAACGGCGCCGCCCGGTACCGGCCGGGCCCCGGCGCTGGCCCGGCCCGAGGCGCTCCGCCCTTCCGACGGGGCGGGCGGGCCGCGGCTCGGGCCCGGCCTTTGTGTGGAACGCGCCCGGGCAGCCCGGGCGGGGCTGGGGGGCTCCATGGCTTTTTGAAGCCGTGTCCTCATTAACCTCCTTTTTCTGCTCGGACCCCGCGCCGCGGGAGCTGCCAGCGCCGGGAGGAGCGGGAGGAAGGGCCGCACAATGGCGCCTTTCTCCGCCGGCCCGGCGGGGGGGCCCGTTCACACGGGGCCCCGGGGGTGGGGCCGGGCCGGGGCCGTGCGGGGCTCGGCTCCCGCCCGACGGCCGCACCGACGGCAGCGCCGCCCGCGCCCTTCCGCGGCCGCGCGGCGCCCTCCGCAGGCCAGGCCGGCCCGGGCCCGGGCCCGGAGGGGCGGGCGGAGGTACCCGAGCTCCGATCACGGTGCAGCGGCAGCTCCAGCCGCAGCGCAGCCCGGGGCCGGGAGGGAGCCCCGCGGGGAAAGCGGTGCGGTTCCCCCGCTCCGGTTCCCCGGCTCCGTTTGCAGCCTCGCACATCCCCAGCCCGGAGCCCCGCCACATCCCGAGCGGGGACACGGTGCCGCGGAGAGGGGCCGGCCCCAGGCGGTGCCCAGGGTAGGGAGGGGGACGGGAGCTCTCCCGGAGCAGTGACCACACGAGGCTGAAAAGTTTAAAAAAATATTTATTGATATGCTAGAAAAGAAGTGTGGAAAAGTCATACAAAACCCCCCACCCGACGTAACCATTTCCTAGTGTTTTCCTGCAAATAAATTAAAAGCAGCCTAGAGCTGGGGGGCTACGCTAGCGTTAGTGTCCAGGAACACTGGAAATCTGCGCAAGGAACGCAGGCAAGGGGCTGGGAGGGACCGGGGTGCTGCGTGGGGAGCTGCTCCTGCTGCCACAGCACTCATGCCTTCCCAGGGCAATAACATCCCCGACTTTTGTTCTCAGAAAATAAAAGCAAACAAACAGCTGCAGTTTAAAGCAATTATAAGTGTCATACAGGACAGATTTGGCTCTCTCTTTAATTAAAACGTACAAATCAGAGCACTGACTGGCACAAGTTATGAGAACAATTGTTTGTTTTCACCTATCTCAAATCTCTGTCAGTAAAACCTTTCTCCTGGCTCTGGAGCCCATCACACACAGCTCAGAAACTCAAACCAAACCCCTAAACTATCTCCATCCCTCCCTGTACTCCTGTTTTGGTTTTTTTTGGTACGAAATATATATATATAAAAATAGACTCAGGTTTCTCAGGATGATGGCTGAATCAGCCACCTCTTCCAGTCCAATGGAAAACAACAAGGATGCTTAACCAGATCATGCCTGGGGAAAATATCCATTCACCATACAAATACCACAGGACTTTCCACATCGGAAACCCCTTAGAAAATGACAAGTGGCAAACCTTTAATTGCCTGTCTGACACCAGGCTGAACATGCCAACCCATAGCAGCAAACTCAAAAAAAAAAAAAGAAAAAGGAATAAAAAAAGGTAGAACTTGAATCCTAATGGTACATAACCAGGGTCTGCACCAACCAGGGGTCTTCCAACCCCTGTCCACCAAAGATTCCAGCAAATTACTCACAGGATGTGTCTTTGGGAAGCAAACCCCAGTGGGAGCCGTGCATTCAACCCCCCCAGCTGCTGGGAGAGCCAAGATCCTAGAGCACCAAGTGAGAAAGGGGCTGGGGAAGAAATGTAGAGTGAGACGGCCAGAAAAAAATCCTGGATTATCATTTTCACCATCGTTAGACCTTTGGAATTGAACCAGCTGGTGAGCAAAAGGCACAATAGCAACTGGTGACAGCAGAGTGCTGTGCTGCTAGAGGGGACACGCCTGGGCAGGCTGGGGATGGAGGGGGCTGCCCGCTGTTGGGATCTGTGGCCCCTTTGCCTGAGCAGGAGGCAGGAGCCCGGCCCTGCAGGGAGAAACCCGTGGGAGCTGAGACAGTGGCTCTGGAGAGCAGTGGGCTCAGAGCTGCTGTGCAGCCAGCACTTCACCTGCTGTCACAGCCCAGCTCCTGCCCCGCTCCTGGGGCCTGGCCCCTCCTTGGAGCATCTTCAGATGATTTTCTCCCCCTTGGAGAAACCAATCCACATATCCTATTGCTGCAGGCAAGAGCATCCCTGCCAGGCCAGCTTCCCTCATGGGGCATTGCTCAGCAGGGCTCTGCACGACAGCCGGTGTCCCACTGGGGACCAGGACACCTCTCCCCACTGGTGTCACTGCGTCCCCAGGACCCTGCGACCACCCTGCTTTGCATAGGCACAAACCTGTCGTGGGAGCGGTGCCACAGACAAGGCTGAGATAAGGACAGTCCGAAAGGCACATTGTTATCAGTTTGGATTCGCAAAGGCCAAGTAGCAAACATTTGGTGTGAGGCTGAGAGCGTCACCCCCATGCTCCCAGAGTCCTGGATCCTTCTCCCAAAGCACTGGCACCCCCAGCACAGAGCACAGCACACACCGTGCCCGGGGCACTGCTTTCTGCTGACACAGGCCAATGCTTCCTCGGGGCTCGTTTGGCAAAGTTCCAGTAGAAGGCAAAATGCACAGCCTGTGACGTTTTGGCATCACCTGAGAATGACCCCACTGTCAGCCAGCGGCAGCAGCCATGACCACAAGTACCTGCACCCCCAGTTTGTTCCTGTGCATGAAGATGCTGAGTGGCCCTGGCAGGGGCAAAGAGAAACGCTCGCCCTGGTGCCAGGTCAGTCACCTGGGGACCCCCTAAGCAGTGACCTGCTGGTCAGGTGGAGGGACAGCGGAACCACGCAGGGGAGTGGGCAGCTGCCAGCTGTTCATCACCTCCGAGAAGAGGACTCGGCATCAGCGGAATGAAAATGACCTCAAATGCTACTAAACTCTGCCTGAACTGCAGCTAATTTTGGCTTCTAGAATTCTGCAATAGGGAAAACACTGCAGCAGAAAAGCCGTTACTGGTTGCCATTACAAGCCAAAAGGAACACCCCAGCTGCTGGGATAGCCAGGGGAAGGTGAATGGCTGCTCGAGTGCTCCAGTTCCTTGGGCAACACCAGCCTAAGGTACCCACTGGCCTAAGCCCTTCTCCCTCTCCTCTCCTGTCCCACCACTCCAGACCACCTATGCAGGTGGCCTTGACCGACTTCTGAGCATTCTGGAGAATGCTGATCATGGATGATCAGGGTGACTCCAACCCAGGGAGCAGCAGTCACAGGTGTCCTGGCAGCCCCAGCACCAACCTACCTGCTGCCAGAAGGGCTCACACATTCTACAAGGCTTAAAAAGTATTCCCCAGCTCAGTCTCTGTGAGTGCCTGGAACCTGCTGAGCAGGAGGTGCAGATGCTGGCAATGCCAGGATGAGGCAGAGGAGCGGAGTGGAGGTTCCCTGGGCTGCCCAGAAATTCACGTTCTTCTGGAGGTCAAGTCATGCAGAGAAGCTGGTGAATCTTGCTGGCTCTCAAGGCAGGACTTTCCTCCAGCAGAAAGGAAACACCCTCCAAAAAACGCACCTCTGCCACCTGTACTGTTAGTGGCATCCAGGACTTAACCTGTCTTAGACTGGGGTTATTTCTCTCCCTCATGAAAAAAAAAATTCCTTAAGAAAAAATGTAAACAATATTTCCCTATCAGCTGGAAACCCCAACAGAAACGCTGTGGGTTTCCCATCATTGGAAATGACCTCACCCAGGGGGGCGGCTGGGCTGAGTGTACCCTGAAAAACCCCCGAACGCAGCTGCCCCCCACAGCCCCGAGGGCTGGGAGCAGCAGCTGTCTCATTTGGATTGACTTGCAGTTCCCCATGGCCCACAGACAGACCACAGAAAGCCCAGAGGAGGATCTCCCAGTCCTCCCCCAGGTGTAAGGCTGTCCCGTGGCAGCTCCACAACCCCCATGGCCAGTGGGCTGCAGACCTTGGCATCTGCTGTTTCAAAGCAAAGAGACCTGCGCGCAGTGAAGCCTGGCTCGAAACTGGAGAGCCTGACACCCCAGCAGCACCGGTGCCCCGCTCCCAGAGAATGGCACCAACCACCCCACGTGGGGCACGGCTCCAGAAGAGGATGGAGAGAAGCCAGGGAGGAAATCAGGACCCGCTGGCAGTTTGGAGCAGGTTTCACTGCGTTATTGGTTCAGCCTTTCCAGACACGCGTTCCAGCAGGTCTCACGAGGGCGCCGCGTTTGCTTGAAGAAAAAAACACCTGATGGAAGAGCTGGGCAAAGGCGAGGGTGAGGCTGAAGGACCCTCTCCCTCCTCTTACACTCCTGGGCTCAGTATTGCCGCAGGTTGAAAAACCCGACGCTGGTGGGGGACTCCTTGACCGTCACTGTGATCAGGTTAGCGGTGACATCGGTGACAAAGACGTGCTCAATCAGGCTGCGAGTGGGTTTCCAGTCCTGGCTGGTCTGGATGGAGACAGACATGTTCTGACCCACACCTGGGAGGGAAGCTGAATCCCGGTCTGAATCTGAGCTGGTGTCCTCGCCTGTGCTCACTTCGGACAGGGTGGAGGCTTTGCGGCTCTCGGTGGCCGCGTGTCCCTCTGGAGCACCACCTTTGGCCGAGTCCCTGTCACCCGCCCGCTGTGTCTGCTTCTTGCTCTTGCCTCCGTCCCCCCCTGGGAGCGCAGCAGCACTGGCAGCGTTCAGCCCAGCCCCTGCTGCGCCGCCCTTGGCACCGCCGCCGCCCTTGGCACCGGCCACACTGCCACCAGAGCCCTTGGCCAGGGAGCCGCAGAGGTGCCGGGGGAGGCTGCTCCCGCTGGCCGCGCTCGGCCCGTTTTTGACACTCTGCAGGTTCAGAGCCTGGAGGTTCAGCTCCTGGCTGGAGGCCGGCTGGATGCTGGCCCCCGACGAGCTCGACGGTGCCTTGCTGCCGTTGGGCAGCATCTGGCCTCCAGCAGCAAACCCCGATTTCTGCTCTCCTCCGACACTGCTGCCGGAAGCCTTCGCAGTTTTGGGTCCCTGTGTGTTCAGCCCCAGCTCCCCAGAGCCTTTCTGGCTCCTCATTTTCAAGTCCAGCCCTAAGCTGCCCTTACTGGCTGCCTGTGCCTTCAGCGCCAGCCTGCCCAGGGCCGAGCTCTCGGCTGCGGCCTGGCTCTGGGACATCCTGTTCATGTAGTGCACGATGGAGCTCTGCCAGCTGATGGCCTGGCTGGGGCTCGCTGAGCCGCTCTTCATCATGTTGGGCAGGTTTTCCACTGCTGACCCCCCTGAGCTGAGCCCAGCCAAGGTGCCTGGTGGATCCTTCAGCACAGCCATGCCCGAGCCCTGTGTGCTGTGCTGGGGCTGCAGCTTCCCCACCAGCTTGGCACTGCCCCCCACCTCCTTCCGGGACGTTTTCAGCACCTTTGTCAGGTTCACAGTCCTTCGAGCCGCTTTCTGCTCTGGGGGAAGAGGTTTCCGGCCACGCTTCTTCCTGGAAGCGTCTTTCATGTCGGGCTTGGCCACCAGGATCTGAGCTTTCTTCTGCGGCACTGGGTGCGTTTCTCTGCCGCGAGGACCTCTCTTTGCTTCCAGATCACTTTCATCCTCTTCCTCAGAAGAGGAGGAAGAGGAGGATGTGGAGGAAGAGGAGCTACTTGACTTAGCTTTCGCAGGCATCTCTGGTTCCTGCAAAGCAACAGAGACGGGGAGAGTTAACAGCAATGACAAAGGAACGGTTATGGGCAATACAAACCCTCCAGGGTGGCCTGGCCAGGGACCTCAGACATGCCCAGGTTCTCTCTCTGTGTAGCTGATCTTCAGGGATCCATCAGCTGACAAGATGAGTTGTGTGCTCGAGGCCACCCCCAAGCCCCGGTACCCTCCAAGGCCAGAGCCCCTCCAGAGCTGCCTACCCCACCCTGCTGGGACTCACCACGTTCTTCCTGGGCCTGCCCCGGGGCCGCTTGCCCCTCTTCCGATTCTGCACTTCTTTTTCATGTTCCCTGGAGGAAACAAGGATTAAGGATGATGTTTACAGGGAAATAAAAAACATCTGGGGGAACTGAGGCAGCCAGGTAGTGGCTGGAGAGCATCCCTGACTGCACCAGCAACATCCCTGCAGCTTCCAGCAGTCAGTGATGGAGCACGTGGTGTTACCCTTCCTAAACCTGTGCCTTTTCCAGCTCCTGGTGAGATTTGCTGTTTTCCTGGCACAAGGGGATCAGGCAAAGGGAAGCATCTGTCCCCACCCCTGCTAAGCCTTGCCTTGGTTATGCTCCTGCTGTACTCGTTTCCTATTTCTGTTTCAATGGGATGGTGTTTAGATGTAACACATCCAGCTGATTAAACACCATCCTGTCTGCACACTCAACATCAGATCCTATTCTTTAAAAAAAATGATCAAGAAACCAGACATAATTGAATCCTATCATAAACTTTGATGATTTTTATTATTACTATGTCAAAGTACTTGGCAGCACTATGTCTGCCACAGCCAGCTGGCTACCCTCTGCTCTGTGAGGGATTCCTGGGGTGCAGGGGCTGTGGAACCATCGCTGTTCTCAGCCTGGCTCCAGGCAGGAGCATGGACCTGACAGGACAGACACCATTTTGTTCTGCCATCCAGGTTGCTCAGCCTGGAGAAGGCTTTAGGGAGACTTCAGAGCATCTTCCAGTACTTAAAGAGGCTCCGAGAGAGCTGGGGAGGGACTTTGGACAAGGGCCTGGAGTAACAGGATACAGGGAATGGCTTCCAACTGACTGAGGGCAGGGTTAGATGGCATATTAAGAAGAAATTCTTCCCTGACAGGATGGTTGAGGCCCTGGCACAGGCTGCCCAAAGCAGCTGTGGCTGCCCCATCCATGGTAATGTCTAAGGTCAGGTTGGACAGCACTTGGAGCAACCTTGGGATAGTGGAAATGATGGGGTGGATTGGGAAGAACTTGAAGATCCTTCCTAATCCAAACCATTCTCTACTATTTTCTCACAGCTATTATTTCCCTCACCCTCCCAGAGGTTCACCCTCCACAAGATTTGCTTTAATGCCTCACAAGCCGAGGCACCATCTCCCCCCAGGGGTCTACTGCCACCCCCCAAGCACAGCCAAGGTCCCTGAGCCCTGGAGGGAACAGGGAGCCCCAGGTCTGTGCCGGGCACTGCCCCGTTCCCCTGGAGCACCCAGAGCTCTGCTGGGCCAGAAACCCTCGGCGTGTCTGGCCAGGGCAGAGCCCTTCTAGGTAGACCTGGACCGACCGTGACTCCGGGACAAACAAAAGGGCCCGGCCACAAAGGGCCCCGCCAGCTCCAGGCGGTTGTTTCCAACGGCTTCCACCACACGTGCAGCCAATTAGAAGTTAATTGACTTTACAGTTTGCTTAGAAACATTTAGAGTTTGCTCACTTCTTTTGGAAAGCCAGGAGCAGCCGGGGGTCCAGGATGTTCTCCTCAGGCTCCCAGCTGTTGTGCCTGCAACAGAGGACACGCACCGGTGAGAGCAGGGGGCCGGACCCCCCCTCGCCGCTCCGGCACCGGGGGCTTCCCCCGGGACACCGCGGGCCGGCACGGACCGGGGCACGTCGGTACCGGGGGCCGGCACAGGCGGGGGGCGGGCAGGGGAGAGGGGCCGGGGGAGGGAGATGGGGAAGGGGGCGGCCACGCCGCCGCGGGGCGAGGCGAGTCCCGCGCATCCCGGGGGAGCTCCGGTTTCAGCTGAGCGGGCGAGGGGCGCGGGGCCGCCACTACCGGGGGGGTGCGGCGACTCCGGGGGGGGCTGCACCGGCCCGAGGAGGGGGGAGCGGAGCCCCACGCGGTGGCGGGGAGGGCCCGGCCGCGGCCGCGCTTATTTGTAAACAAAAGGAGCGGCACTACCCAAACAAAAGCGGCCGGGCGGGCGGTACCCGCGCCTCGCAGCGCAGCCCGCTCCGCTCCGCATGGCTCCGCCATCCGCGCAGCCCCGCACCGCGCCCCGCACCGCTCCGCGCCCCGCACCGCTCCCGCCCCGCTCACTTGGAGGACCAGCCTCGCCACTTGACCAGGTACTCCAGCTTGCCCTGCGAAGAGAGACGGGAGAGGGGCGTTAGCGGCGGCGAGGGGCGCGGGGAGAGCAGGGCTGCGGGGCCGGCGGGTCCCACCTTGCGGAGCCGCTTGCTGAGGATGCACTCGGCGGCGAAGACCTGCTCTCCCACGCTGCTCAGCTCCTCCATGGCCCCGGCCCCGCGCACACCCCCGCGCACTCACACACAAGGGGAGCCCCCGGGCGCGCCCCCGACGGCGGCCGCGCGCGCTCCGACCCCCCCAGACCCACGCGCGCCCCCCGGCACAATACGGCGGAGGGGCGGGCGGGGGGTCCCCAAATTCCCCGCCGGCCAATGGGGAGCAGGGGGCGGGGCGATCCGGCGTGGGGGGTGGGGGGAGGCATTGTCTGTGTGCGACCCCTCCTCTTCCTCCCGCGCGGGGGCGGCCGCAGCCCGGCCGGAGCGGGGACAATGGGGTGGCCCGGCCCGGGCTTTGTTTGCCCGGGCCGCGCAGGGGCTTCCCCGGCCGGTTCCGCGGGGCACCCCCCGGTCCGACCCCGCCAGAGGTTCTTGCTGCGGGGAGCCGGGCTCCGAGTCCCCTGCCCGGGGTCCCTCCTGGGGACAAAGCACCCCGGGACTGGGGCAGCCGGCGCCGGTCCCCGCCGGTCCCCGCCGGGCCGGAACAGGAGGCAGCAGCACCGGCACGTTTTAGTTCTAAAATAGTTGATTATAATAGAATAAAAGATTTCCCGGGGGGGGTAGGCCGGTTGTGAGCCTCGCGCGGTGCCGGCTCGCAGCTCGGTACCGCCCGGCCCACGATCCCTCCCGAGCCGCACTACCGGGGGTGCGGCGGCACCGCACGCACCGAGGCGTGCGGGGCTGCGTGAGGAGCTGCTGCACGGCGGGTGTGCGCTGTGGGCGTGGAAGGATGAAATATGGTGCTTTACAGGCATGGAAGAAGATGAGTCAGCACCTCAGGGAGTTCTCCTCCGCGGGCCCGGAGCCTGCCGTTAACCGGGCGGGAGCCGCAGGGATATGAATTGCCGTCGCCCCGGCGCCTGGGTGCCCGCGGCGCGCAGGGACTGAGCAGGAGCCGGACGGGCCATGGGGTGTCCTGCGTGGGGCCTCGCCCGCACCCCGGGCACTGCCGTCTCCGGTAAGCGATGCCGGGTTTAGCGATGCCGCGTTTGGCGATGCCGGGGTTAGAAGAGCATTTGGAGCGGCGGCGGGCGTGTTGGGCTGTCCCCGCTGCGGGGGAAATGTCACCACGGGGGACCCTCTGTACGAGGCAATGGAGACTGGGGGGAGCGGGGCTGCCTCGGGCGCTGCGGGATGTGGACGTGCCTGGGGTGCGGGGTTGATGCCAGGGGGCTGGCCGGGGTCGGGCGCAGTCACCTTTCATTGTTTTCTGTGACAATTACCGTGGCCGTTCGCTGATGAGAAGAGCTATAGGAGCGTTTTTTAGCCGAAGGTGACACAGAACTGTAACAGCGCCGCACTTTTTGTTTGAGTTCATTTACCTTCTGCCAGCTCGGCTCTTTGTGTGTGACACCCCCGAGATTTTGGAGCAAGCCCTGTGTGACCTCCCCGAGCCGTGTGCCTGAGCCGTGCACGGCCAGCCCGGTGCTGTGGGTGCAGCCCGAGGGACGAGGAGCCCTGGGGCTCTCCTGGCTGCGGGGATTCGCCTCTGAGAGACGACCCCTGTTGGGAATGAGCTCTGATTTGGATGATGCTGGGTGAGCTCCTCTCCCAGGCGCCCCTCAGTGCTGCTGTTCCTGTGCTCCCCACAGGGATGCAGGGCTAGGCTCGCTGTTCTCTCCCTTTCTGGGGCTGAGAAGGGGAGCTGGTGTGAGTGGAGAGGCTCCATCCGCTGTCGGCTGGGCTGGCGAGGGGCTGGGGCTCAGAAGTGGGAGCAGCCCTTGGCATTTGTGTCTCCTTAGGGACCACAGCGTTTGTGCGGCTGTGCCATCAGCACTGTCCCTGGTCCCTTGTGGGGACTCTGAATGATCCCTAATGCTGCTCAGCTCCTACGTCACATGTCCTGTTCCTGCTGAGTGTGGAAAGGACCGTGCTGCTCCCTGGGCTGGAAATCTCCTTTCTTCTCCCTGGGGTTTACTGAAAACTGGTCCTGGGCAAGCCCTGGGCTGCCGTGGGCTCCGTGCCTTTCACCCCTGGCAGAGTGGGGTACCCCAGGGCTTCTGGGATGTCCTTTTCCCTCTTGGTCAGCCAGAGGAGACCATCCCAGCCCTGGAGCTTACCTGGGCACTGCTGGTTGGAGCCGCCGCAGGGGCTGCCCGCTGGGGCTGCTGACTGGGGTAGGACGAGATGCTCCCCTGCTGCTGCCAAAGCTGTGGCTCCACCTGTGAGTGCCTTTTTCATGAATTCCGTGTTTCCCATCCCTGACAGGGACTTCACCTTCCTGGAGAAACTCAGGAACATGCACTGAATAAGTTGGCCCCATGCTCCCACCAAGCAAAGTGACAGCGGGGCCAATAAATTCACCAATCACCATGAAAATCATCATCATCTTAAAAATGAGAGTCAGACCCCCGAACTAGTCTGATGGACCATGATTTTGTAGCTTTCCCCAAGTACTCCAGGCATCCCAGGAATGCCGTGCTCCTGTGTTGTGTCTGTGGCAGGGGCTGTCAGGCTGAAGTGGGGGTTTGGTGGTGAAGGAAAGGATGGGGATGATCCCAGTCCCCTTTGCATGTTGAGGGCAAAAGGGTTTGTGCTGCTTCCCGGACTGGAAATCTGTGTTCTGTACCCAGGGGTTTACTGGGAATGGTTCAGGTCACCCCTGAGCTGCTGTGGGCTCGGTGCTCCGTGCCCATCGTGCCAGGCTGAGGGAGGGACACGGCTGCTTCCCGGGCCCTTGGGCAGCAGGGAGCCCTGGTGGGTGCAGGG
This sequence comes from Taeniopygia guttata, assembly GCF_048771995.1. NCBI lineage: Eukaryota > Metazoa > Chordata > Aves > Passeriformes > Estrildidae > Taeniopygia > Taeniopygia guttata. The sequence goes on from NC_133043.1 coordinate 1,986,077, forward strand.
TGGGGGTCAGGGTCCGGGGAGATCCGGGCCGGGGGGGTTCCCACAGAGGCCCCGGCCTTTGTGTGGGTGCCGCGGGACCCCCATGGCAGTGGTGACGGGGTGCCTGAGGGGGTGCGGGATGTCACAGGGTGATGCTGGGGCCAGCCCAGGGAACAGCCGGGCCATGGTGGCCATGTTTGCTGCGGGCAAATGGTGGCCGTTGTCCCCAAGGCATCAGCCAATCAAAGCACAGAGATCTGCATCTCATTTGGGTACCGCAGCCGGGTCTGGAGCTGAGCAGCGCCCAGGATGGGGTGGCGGGGACCGCGTGGTGTCTGGGGCTTGTGACACTGTGCGGGAGTCAGAGGGACACGTGCCACCCCAGACCAGGCATTTTGGGAGGCAGCGGTGTCCCCACACACCGTGTGCCATAAATAAATACGTGTCCTTGTATGTTTGTTGTTATGTTCCCATCCCGGAGTGGCTGGGACCCCTGGGCAGCGAGCAGCTTCCCAGTGCAGGAAAAAGAAAAGGAAGCAAATGGTGTGGAAATGCATGGCAAATCGGGATGCAATACACAGCGGGGCTCTCCCTGCTGCCTGACCCCCAGCCCGGGGAGGGGGGCAGTGGGGAATGAATTACGTGGGGATGGGAGGGCGGGAGGAGACGCGGGGATCCGGCAGCCGCCGTGTCCGTGCAAGGCCAGGCTGGGCTTTGGCCTTTGTCATCGGGAAATGTTTGGTGAAAATGTCCTACACTGCCAATGCACGAGGTGTGAGGAGCAACGGGAAAGGCTGGGAAAGGCTCGAAGGAGATGCAAAATGCGACAGGTTTGGGTTTTCCTTGGGAGAGGCTGAGCTAGAGATGGCTCCGGGGCTGGGGAGCAGGAGCCGGTGTGGGTTCGGTGTGTCTGTGGGGTTAAAACTCGCACCCAGAGCAGGGAGATCCTGCTCACCTCTTCTGGCCTGGCACATCAAAGCATCCCTCAGCCCGGGACATGTAGTCAGGGCCAGGAGGGGATCGTGACGTTCCGGTGTGTGGTGGATCCTCCAGGGCATCCCTTGGAGGGTCCCGGTGCATGTGGTGCCGCTGGAGCTGCGGTGGGTGCCGGGGGTGGTTCCCCGGCTTTGTCTCTCGGGACGAGGAGCAGATCCTCTCCCGGGAGCCACCGGATGGCCCCGGGCCGGCGGCGGCGCTGGGCAGGGCCGGTGCCTGCGGGCGCCGCGGCTTTGGGGAGATGCTCCGGGCCGGGCTTTTACCGGGAGCCGCTTCCCCCGCCCGTGCCGGGAGCCCGGGGGCGCTGAGCGCGGCTCGGGAGCCCTCGGCCGCCGTCTGCCGGTACTGCACCGGGACACCGGGACATTGCGACACCGGGACACCGGGACACCGGGACATTGCGACACCGGGACACCGCCACACCGGGACACCGGGTCATTGCCACACCGGGACACCGGGACACCGGGACACCGGGACACCGGGACATTGCGACACCGGGACACCGCCGCACCGGGACACCGGGTCATTGCCACACCGGGACACCGCCACACCGGGACACCGGCAGGGCGGGCGCCAGCGGGAGATGGGTACGGGGGATGGAAGAACAGGAGCGGCTCTTGGGCCAGGGTGGGGGATCCCGCAGCTCCCCCGTGCTCAGAATCCCGGGGCTCGGGGGATGGTCCGTGTGGAAATGCAGCTGCATCAAGTGCTGTGACCAGGGTGCTGCATCCGGCCACCCCGAGTGGGAACAGCCTCACCGAGGTGTGTCTCGGGCAATCCCTGTGTCTTGAGGGCAGTGGGAACCTTCCTGCAGGGATGTGTCAGGGTTCAGCCTCTCTCCAGGATGGTCCCTTCCTCGCCGTGGATTTTTCTGGCAGAGCTGTCTCACCCAAATGCTGCTGACTGAGTGAGGAACTCAATTCCAGCTCTCAGATGAGGATTTGTGTCAGGAGGTTGGTCACTACAAACTCCATGTTCCCTGTGTGGGTCTGGGAACCAGACCAGCCCTGTGAGCACTGTGGCTTCTCAGTACTTAAAGGCTTATAAAAGAGAGGGAGAGTGGCATTTTACATGGGTGGAGAGACTGATAGGACAGGGAAGTGGTTTTAAACTTCAGAGAGGAGAGATTTAGGTTAAATGTTAGGAAGAAATTTTTCCTTGTGAAGTGCTGAGGCCCTGGCACAGGTGCCCAGAGTAGCTGGGGCTGCCCCTGGATCGCTGGCAGTGCCCAAGGCCAGGCTGGACAGGGCTTGGAGCAGCCTGGGACAGTGGAGGTGTCCCTGCCATGGCAGGGGTGGCACTGGACGGGGTTTAAGGTCCCTTCCAACCTAAACCATTCCATGGGTTTGTGATCCTGCTCTGTACCTGCTGGGCACCCTGGGCATGAGGACAGTCAGAGGCGGTACCAGAGGGTTCTGAGCTCTGCAGGCTCTGCCAGGATCTCCAGGGTGCTGCCCCTGCCGTGGGATGTGCGTGGCTGTGCAGGGGAAGCCCCAAGGTCACCAGCAGGAGAACTGGGAAGATTTCTGTGCACACTCTTATCATTAATATCATTTTCAATGGCGTGCACAGCGCTGGCCACGCTCCCCTTTCAGAGCCTCCCTGCTGCTGCTGCTGCCCTGACCCCCACCCCAGCACAGTTTAAAGCCAAACATTTTCTTCCTGTTTTTCTGAGGGTGCGGCTCTTGTTTCATCTCGTTGGGTGCAGCCGATGCAGCGAGCGAGTCTCTATGGCAACAGATGTTTATCGAGCCCCTGAGATGAGGCACAGGGTTGGGGAAAGGCACCGCAGCATCTGAGAAGGGTCCGGGGGTCCCGGAATGCCGCGCTGGGAGGGCTGGAGGGGGCTGCTGGATGGGAGGGGTCTTGCTCCCTGTCCCCCAAGCCCCAGCCTGGCTGAAGGACCCTGGGCTGCTTCCTGCAGAGGGAGGTTTGGATTTGTACAGGGCCTTTTGCCTCAGCCCTGCTGGGGAGAGCTCCCAGGAGCCTGGCACAGCCAGCCCAGGCTCTGCCAGCTCCTGCTCAGGCACGACAGGGCTGTTTGCTGTGAGCTGGGGGGTCCTGGCCCTGGCACTGCCCCCTTCCAAAACACATCAACGCCCTCCCAGAGCTCAGGTCTCAGCAGTTCTGCTCTGGAGCAGTGCAGCCAGGCCCCTCCTGCCTGCCAGTTTGCTGCTCAGGGCTGCACAGGTGACATTTCCCAGTTTTGTCCACGGCCACAAAGAACAGAAAGACAAGCAGGATGCTGCTGGTAGGGCTCTTGGGGCAGGAGCTGGAGGTGCCGAGTGACTTTGGGACATTTCCCAAAGGGGTTTGGGGCTGGGAGTGCCACGGCCAGCCCTGCACTGTGGCCAGCGGGGTCAAAGAGGCCTCTCTGTGTCCCCGGCAGGTCCAGGCTGAGCAGGTCCACCCTGGGTGGGGCCTGGGGCCTTTCAGGGGCAGCTCCAGCTGAGAACACATGTTAATTAGCTTGGATCCTCAATATCTATCAGCTGTCTCTGCTCCAGACCCACCCTGGAGCTGTTCCACCTCCCGCTTTTGGGGTGATGCAAACAGGGGGTGACCGGGTCAGGCTGGACGTCGGTGCCACCTTCCACAGAAGGGCATCTTCGTGTCCCCCCAGAGCCTGGGAGAGGCTCCTCCTCTGGGGACTCAGCATGCCAGAGGAGCATGGTCAGTAATTCAGAGAGGTTTTGGGAATTCTGTCCCATTCCCTGAGCCTGGGACTGGTTCTCTTTGTGAGCCATGTCCTTCCCCATCTTGCCATGTGTTCTGGAGCTGCTGGAGCTTGGGGGCTGCCAGGACACGGTGCTGCTGCTGCAGCCTGCAGGTATCGGCTGGAGGTGCATTGTGCCAGGGAATTGGATCAGGAGTTACTTGCTCTGGTGGGTCTCTGGACAAATTTGCACTGTGAAGGCAAGTGACAAACTCTGGTCTGGCAGCCACACACGGCCACGTGCAGAGCCACAAACAGCGAAGGGTTTTGTGGTTCCTCGTGCCACGGTCCAGACCTGGCTGCACAAAGAGGACAGAGGGCACAGGACAGGTGGCAGTGGCAGGGTCCAAGAGGGTGCCCACTCCTTCTCTCCACCCCAGCCCATGCCCTGGGCGGTGCCAATGCTGACCCGGGGCAGGGAACACTGACAGTGCTGTCTGAGGTGCGAATGCCCTGCTCTGTTCTGCAGGGAGCGGTTTTGGGGGGCTCCACAGGCAGAGGAAACCGGGGGGGACCGTGCCCAAACGGGGCGGGTGTTTGCCTGGGTGTTTGCCCCTTTCTGGGGTCCGTGGGGTCGGTTACCTGCCGGCGTTAGAAAACTCCTCCCCGGCATCCCAGGAGCGCAGCGAGCCCCAGCACCAGCGGCAGCTCCTTGGCGGGACGGAGAGAAGGGCCCGAACCTGCCGTGCCGGGAGCGGGGTGAGCGCCAGCCCCGCCCCGGGCCGGCACCCACCGGGCACGGGTGACTGTCACCTCCTGCCACCCACTCTGCTCCCTCGGCCCGGCCGGGAGCAGCTCGCCCCGGTGCCGGGGACACGGTGACCTCCGCCCCGTTACCGAGCGCGGCGGGGGTGGGGGGGGCACGGCCCCGGTGCCCCGGAGCCGCCGGCGGGGGCGGGAGCGGCGGCGGCCGCCGGGTGTCGCTGTTCTCACGGGAATCCCGGCGGAGCGGAGCGGAGCGCGCCCGGTGCCCGGTGCCGCTCCCGGTGCTGCTCCCCGTGCCCGGTGCCGCTCCCGGTGCCCATTGCTGCTCCCGGTGCCCATTGCCGCTCCCGGTGCCCATTGCCACTCCCGGTGCTGCCCCCGCTGCATTCCCGGTGCCGCTCCCGGTGCCCATTGCCACTCCCGGTGCTGCCCCCGCTGCATTCCCGGTGCCGCTCCCGGTGCCCATTGCCACTCCCGGTGCTGCTCCCCGTGCCTGCTGCCACTCCCGGTGCCCCCATGACTCCCGATGCTCACCATTGCTGTCATTGTCATCGTCGTTGTCATCGTCGCTGTCCGTGGGTTCCCTCAGCATGGGCTTGGTGACCTCCAGGGAGCCGTCGTGGGGCTCGGGGGTGATGCCCAGCAGCTCGCAGAGGAGGGCGTAGACATGGACGCTCTCAAAGGGCTCCACCACCAGCCCCTTCTTGAAGGCCGGTCCCATGGCACGGAAGATGGTTTTCATGTTCGTGGCCTCGTTGTCAAAACCGTGTTCCCCTTTATTGAACTGGACCTTGTACCTCTGGAGGGGAGAGCAGAGGTGAGCACCCCAGCCCTGCTGCCCCCCGCATGTGCCCACCTCTCCCACCTGCTGCAGCTCCGGGGTTTGAAGGTCTGCTCAGTTCCTTTCCGTTTTGGGAGTTGATCTGTTGGTGTTAAACTCTGCAGAAGCTGGAGGGGCCTCCAGACACCGCTCTCAAGCAATTACATCCTGCAAGTTCCCTCCCTAAATGTGCACATCCAAATTTGGTTGTACTGAGGAGCTTCCAAGGGGAAGCTGCCTGCTGGCCTTGATGCTGGGGTTTCCCTTAAGTCGGGCTGGCAGAGGATGCTGCAGTGGATATTCTGCGTTCATGCAACTCTTACTCCAAGGTTTCTGGATACTTTCTCTTCTCAACAGCAGAGATCTTTACACAAAGAGCTGAAATTTATGTCTGTATGTATGGAGACCAATTAGCACCAAGTGAAAGCACCTAAAGCTGGGTGGGTGCTGGGGTGCTGCTGGAGGGGGAGGAGTGAGAGGCACATCCCAAAGAGCAGTAGGATATGCCTGAGCATACACCTTACCCCGTGGATCACGTAGCCCGGATCACTGTACAACAAAAGCGGGGTGATCCGGGAATGGTTGGCGTAGTGGAACCTCTTTGGAAACTCTTCCTTCTTGTAAACGTGCAGTTTTGGGTGGGCGTTTTTCAGGACTGAGTACACGTGCTCCAATTTCCCTTCTTTTGGCACCAGGAATCCATTGGGTCCATAATCTAGGAGTTCGAAGTCGATGTCTCTGAATGTGAAGTTGCTCACGGTGCGGATGTGAATCTCGTCGGTCTTTAGGACGGTCTCCATGCCGTGGTCAGAGGTGATGATGAGGTTGAGGTTTGATTCCAGGCCGCTCTCCCGGATACGCTGCCTCAAGTAACCGACGGTTCTGTCCACCTGCTTGATCATGTTCTTCCTCTGTGTGGATTCAGGGCCAAACTTGTGTCCTGAGGAGTCTGGCTCCCCAAAGTAGAGCGTGATGAAGTCGAGGTTGTCCACTGTGAACCATTCCATGACAGTGTCGATGCTCTGCCTCCAGTTGGTTTCGTTGCTGTAGTTGAACAACGCGGGTTCCACCAACTTCTTGTACACTTCTTCCCCTCGGTATTTCGCTTTGGTTCCAGGGAAGTGGATGGAGCCTGTCTTCAAGCCCTGTGCGTGGAGGCATTCCATAAACTCACCTGAACTCTCTCGGCAGCATCCTTCCATCTGTCAGTGCAGCCACCTCCTAACACGATTAGTTCATTCACTCCCCAATGTCTGCCTCTGCCTCTAATGAGGTTTTCTTGCTCATTGCCAATTAAAAGTGATTAATTGAAAGCACTGCCTTTGCACCTGGTTCTTCACTGAGTTTTAACACCACTTAAAACTTTGGAACCGGTGACCCATTTGCACCTTGCATGGGCCCTCTGGCTCTTGACCATCATGGCATTAAGGTGTGTTTAATTGAAGTCAGAGGAGCCACTTTGACAGGTAAATGTGGGCAAAGGTCCCGGGCTGGGTTCATGTCCTGCCTCAAAGCCAGATTCAAAGCCTGCTGGGCTTGCTGCAGTTCCCAGGGGAGTGGCCCCTACTGCTGCCACCACCCAGCTGCCCTGGATGTGCCCCGGGCCGTGGGGGCTCCCAGGCTCAGGATGTTCCCTGAGGAGCTGGCTGAGGCTTCTTTAAACAGGAACAGGATAACCTGCTTTATGAATGTCTTAATAAAGCTGAAATGCATCCATTATTTTTTGCTATTTTTAGTAGAATGATCGTAATTATTCCTGCCAGAGTCTGGGGATTTCAGTTTTTTGCTGGTCTAATTAGCCTGATGTTCATAGGGAGGCTGGGATCTCACGGCCACTAGGGATGGTGGCTTGCCTGTAGCTTTTCCTGGGGGGTGGCAGGTTGGATGGGTCTGTGCAGGTCTGTGTGTGTGAGGAGGGGCCACACTTGCCTGTCTCTGGGCAGTGATCCAGATGGGGAGGCTGCCGTTGTCCCACCAGCTGCTTATGCCTTGCGTGGTGTAGTAGGGCAGTTTCACGCCTGTTTTGGTGTCGAACCACATGTTATGGATCACCCCGTGGTTCTCCAGGTACCGCCCTGTGGGAGAGAGGAGAGGAGAGGAGAGGAGGGGGTGAGCCAGGCTTTGCTGGGGGGTCTCACCCCACACTGGGTGTAGAGCTGGCTTTGGGCAGAGGGGACTTTGGCCTCCCCTTCCTACCCTTGCACTCTACCAAGTGGGGTCCCGGGGCAGGGAGGGAGATGCTGGGGGAGTGCTGCTTCCTGTGTGGCTTTGGTGGGTCACCAGCCAGGCACTGGCACCACCTGCAGTTGTTGCTGCCCTCTGGGCACGGGCAGGTTCCCGTTATCCTGGGTTTATCTAATCACATGGTGTTTCACTTGTGCTGTTGTTCGCAGTCTGCGAGGTCAGTGAGCAGAAGTTTCCGTTAGAAGGGAGAGATGCACTTCGACTCTTACATTTTGTGCTATTTTTATTATTCTGGTCCCGAAGACTGCGCAGTCCCTTCTGCACAAGATCCCCATCCTCCCTCATATTGACGCTGCCTCCCTGCTTTTGCCCATCAGCAGATTTCATTAGCATGCTCCACTCTTTTATGCCAAGGTTATTAATTAAAATCTTAAATAAGATTGGTTCCAAAATCGATTCTTCAGGAATTCCCCTGGTGCCCTCCCTTCATCTTGACAATCTCCTCTCAGCATCCACTCTGTCCTCTTCCCGTAGCCTCTCACTTCCCCACATTACAGATTTTGTACTAATCTTCATCTTCTCCATCTTAACTAATGATTTCCCATGTGGCACTGTATCAAATGCACTACTGAAGTCCAGAAAGATTAAATTTAGAGCCTCTCCCTTGTTTAAAAAATAATTTATCTTATCAAAAGAGGCTATCGAGTTGGTCTGGTGTTATTTACCTTTGATAAATACAGGTTCAGTTCATGGAATCCCAGAACGGTTTGAGTTTGGAGGGACCTTAAAAACCGTCCCATTCCACCTCTCTGCCACAGGCAGGGACACCTTCCACCAGACCAGGCTGACTCCAAGCCCTGTCCAGCCTGGCCTTGGACATTTCCAAGGATGGGGAAATCTGTGCCTCACCACCCTCACAGGGAAGAATTTCTTTGTATGTAGTTTAAATCTACCATTTCTGCATCTCCTGCCTTGTCTGCTCTAAAGCTCTGTGTGCTGCTGGGTCTGGGTGGTTTAGGTGCCTCCTGATCTCGTGTCCTTCAGTGGCCCATAAAGCCCTGAGCCTGCCCTGCCCAGCCCCGTGGGGCTCCCGTGGCCGGGGCGCTCACCGGTCAGCAGCGTGAAGTGGCAGGGGCTGGTGAGGGTGATGAAGGCAGGAATCATGTGCTGGGCCTTCACCCCGTCTGCAGCCATGGTGTCCAGGCTGGGGGTGTCCACGTCCTGGTCGTAGTTCCACCGAAAGCCATCAAAGGACACCAGCAGGAGTTTGCTGCGGTTGGGCGCCTGCTGCAGGGGGATGCATCTTCCTAAGGGCAGGGCAGCAAGGAGGAGCCCCAGTGGCAGGAGCATCTTCATGCCCTTGAACGGGAATAGCCCGGGTGCCCTGAGAGCTGGCATTAATACCTGCAGGATGGGACTAAGTTCGGTCCTTATCTAATCTTGCAGTTGCTGATCGGGTGTGTGGCTTCAGCCAGCATTTGTTATCAGGACAAGTGTCTCTTGTTTGTCTTTCTGCAATAGATTATCTTCAAGCTCCTTCTGGGTCAAATGCCAAATCTGCATCTTCCCTCAGCGGTGGTGGTGCTGTTTTGGTGCGTGTGAACAGGGAGGTTGCTGGTGTGGTGGGAGGCTGGGGACCTGCCTCCACAGCCCCCGTCCCTCTCAGCCCACCGTGGTGTCCTGTTCCCACTCCTGGCTCTCGGTGCCCTGCTCTGTGGTCAGCAGTTCAGCCTCAGAAGGCAGCTCACGCCCCAGGACTGCTTGTCTGCCTTGAGATGGAGGCTCAGAGGCGCAGGGAAGGGCTTGGATTCACCCACGGATTTCTAGTGTGGCTTTGTTGAGCTGCTTGCTGGAAAAGGAGGCTCTTCCTTGGATCCTGACCATGCATCAACCTCCAGAGATGGTCCTGAGGGTAAGCACAGCTCTGAGCCCCGTGTCCCACTGTGCTCTGCTGCTCTCCACAGGTGACCCTCATCATACACTGCTGAGCTTCGCTGTATCAGCATCCCATTGTATCTTATCAACGATACAATGGGATCTGCTGGCTTATGGCTTCTCTGGGTTTAATCATTGCTGAGAACTTGTTTCTCAGAAAAACTGAGTTTAAGGATTTTGTAGAGTTACGTAACAGAAGTTGCCTTGGTTCCCTGGGCTCTGACCTCACAACCTCTATGTCTTTGCTGCTCTTCCTCTGCTCAGGTTGCAGATTTATTCCTTGGTGCTTCGCTTCCTAACTGCCTGCCACCCTCTCCTCACCAAGCAGAGCTGTCTCCACCTGGTTTTTCCAGCCCTGTCTGGGGTCATTCTTTGGTGTTTCTCCCCAAGACTGGGCTGGGTAGATGAGTTCTAGGCACATGGGTTTGTTCTTCCTGGATGGAATGACAGCCTCTTCGTAGTCCTGAGCATCTCAAGTATTCCCATCTGGACTGATTTGTCAGGGGCATTGGTGTTCAGTGTGCCTGTTTCCCTGATGTGACGTGGGATAACCTTGCAAGGACACTGTGAGAGGTCCGAGGGTTCCCACCAGGAACCTCGGGGCTGACACCAGCTGGGAGTGCAGCCTTGGGCATTTGCAGGCAGTGGAATGCTGGGCTGGATCCTGCCCTGAGCGCCCAGCCCTGCGATCCGAGCCCTGAGCCAACGCTCCTGCTCAGGGAGGGCGTGGAGAGACACAAGCAGCACTTGTGTCTGCCACCCCACGCTCCACTCCCTCAGCTCAGTGTGCCTCTCTGCCTGCCCAGCACTTTTCTCTGCCAGTCCAGCTCCCTCCTCTCCCAGCCTAACACTGATATTTACTCAAGGAACTATTTTTTATCTACATGTGTTGCCCTGAGTTTGATATTGTCCTTCAGTGAGGACAGAGCGTCCTGGCAGCACTGAGGTTGTAAAGGGCTCATAATAAAGGTGTTATCGCTTGCCAGGTGATAGGACTTTGCATAAATATTCGCCTTGCTCTTCTGAGGTGGGTCACCAAGTCCCTGTGCTGCTGCTAACAGCGTGGGGAAGGTCCTGATAAGGTATCGTGTTCATCGGCTCCTCTGGGAGGGAAGAGATGAGTGAGAAGGAAGTACTGCGCCAATCTCCAAGGGATATCTGATGTCAGGAGTGTTTCAAGGCACGTTTTGATATTGGTATCTGAGGAGCACGAGGCACAGATAAAGAACATCACCTTTGGCCACCCTGCCTTGTGAGCTCCAGCTGATTTTGCACTAACAACGCCCCAGGCGCTGGTTCCTGTGCAGATGTGCCCAAGGGGCTGTGGCTGCTCTGGGCCCACCGTGTCCTGCTCAGCATCCTCAGCTTCGTGCTGGTGGCACCAATCCTGCATCCTTGGAAACGCTGTTGAGAACAGCTCCAAGCTGGCAGCCCTGTCCTTGCAAAGGCCTGCTGGGGCTGACACTGTCCATCCTGCACTCGTGCACCGGTTAGCTCTGTGAAGATTGATGAAAGGGCTTAAAACAGAGAACATGATCCCAGAGAAATCTCCTGCCAGTTGAACTCTCCTGCTTGGTGTCCCAGCCCGTTTCCAGCCTTTGGAAGAAGTGATGTGCTGAGCACCCCATGGGCAAACCTGCAGCTCCCCATGGCACGTGGATGTGTGGGCAGTGCTGGGGCAAGCGGCTGCTGAGCACCAAGGGGTGGATAAGCTGAGGATCAGTGTTACCAAAATCCCTGTTACAGCCTAATCTGCCCCATGAGCAGAGCCGGGGGTGCTGCAGCTGTGGGGTCTGGGGTGACTGTGGGGGAGGTGAGTGGAGCTTTGGGGATGGGATGCACCTGGGCAGGTGATGGGTGTGCACCAAGGAGCAGGGCAGCACTGCCGGGGCGTTGGATGGAACCGGGAGCAGCCCTGGACTTGGCCTGAGCCCTGAAGCAGATGGAGGGAGGAAGATGCTCCAGCCAAGCTGCTTGGAAGGGCAGGAAAAGAGGAAGGAGGTGGGAAAAGAAGCTTTGAGTGCTCTGGGGGGCTCTTGGGGCAGGAGCTGGCTGCTGGTACCAGCAGGCAAGAGTTTGACTCTTACCCCTGAGCGGCTGCCTTGGTGCCCGCGGGAGCCGATGTGGGAGCTGTGGGGTGTCCCGGCAGCTCTGGCCGCGGAGCTGGACTCACTCTCCAGCGTGGGGGTGACTGAAGAGACCCCCGAAATGACCCCGGGAGGGACCCCGGGAGGGACCCCGGGAGCGACCCCGGGAGCGACCCCCGAGCCCCCCAGCGCGGCCGGGCCGGGCCCACAGGGGGCGCTGTGCGGCCGCGGCAGAGACCGGAGGGTCCCGGGAGCGACGGAGCGGGGATGGAACGGGGATGGAGAGGGAATGTGGAGCGGGAATGGAACGGGGATGGAACGGGGATGGAGCGGGGATGGAGCGGGGATGGAGCGGGGATGGAGCGGGGATGGAGAGAGGATGGAACGGGGATGGAACGGGGATGGAACGGGGATGGAGCGGGGATGGAACGGGGATGGAACGGGGATGGAACGGGGAGAGAGCCGGGATGGAGCGGGGGTGGAACGGGGAGTGAGCCGGGATGGAGCCCGTGTCCAGAGCCACAGGAGGGCCGGGAAGACCTCTCGAGATCAGGGGTGAGATTTCACCCCACTGGGAGAAGAGCACCCACCCGGCAGGGATCTCGGGGCACAGCTGCTTTCCTTCCCCTCCTCGAGCGCTGCCCGGGCTGGGACGCTCTGAGTCCGCTCTGCTCCCGTGCCTGCTCTGCCCTCCCCGAGGACTCTCATGCCGTTCCTCCCGACTGGAGGAACACCTTCGGCCAGTGTGGGAAGGGAGTAGCAGGGGTCAGCATTGAGGGCGGCAGCCTCGGAGCACGGCGCTGGTTCAGCGCTGGGTCGGGCTGCTGGAGGAGCGGGGCTCGGATGGAGCCGGGCAGGGCTGAGTCGCTGCTGGCAGCGTTGACAGAACCCCAGACGTTGTGCCCACTTGCTGGCTGCCTTTCCTAGCACTCAATTTGCTCATGGGTTGAAAATCGAGAGTCCCTCTAGAGGAAGCCCCGAGCGGGGACTGAGCCGGGTGGCTCCAGCCGGGGGGACACCGGGGCACTGCTCAGAGCTGGGCAGGCCCTGACTCAGCAGCAGCTCTGCTTCCCTGGGCTGCTGCAGCCCCTTCTCGGGAGGGTGAGCTGTTCCACGCCGAGAGTGGAGCGCTCCTCCCATGCTGGGCTCCTTGGGGAGTGATCTGGCCAGCGCTCAAGGTAAGGAGACAACAGGATGAGAGCCGGGAGGAAGACTCTGTGTCTTGCTCTCTGCAGCCAGTGACATCCCTGGGTGACGGTGAGGGGCTCTGGTCCCATTCCCTGCTCACTGCTACTGAATACTCGTGGGGTTTGCAGGGCTCAGTCTGGGCTCCTCATTCCGCTCCTTGGAGGGGTCTGAGCCCTGTGGAGCAGAGCTGGGTCAGCCCTGTGGCTGCAGCCTGGCTCTGCTCTCCACCTGGGAGCCTTCCTCTGCAGCTTGGTTAATCCCGGCATCGACCGCTCCATCTGGGCCTGCGGCTCTTGCTCAGCTTTCTTAGCTAATGGCTGTGTCTGCCTCCCATTGATCCTCAGCTGCAGAGCTCATTGATTAAGTACATTTCTTATTACACTTAATGGTATTTTACTCCTCTCTGTGCCTCTCTCGTGCCAGCTGCTCACCCTGCGCCTCCGGCTGGAGAATTCCTCTGCCCAGAGAAACCCTCCTCCATGCTGGCCCTGCTCTCCTCCCCCAGCCACCCCCCTGGCTGCCCCTTCTCCTGCTCTCCCTGCCTGCCTCTTCCTCCTGGGCCAGGGCAGTGCCTCTGCCTGTCCTCTGCCCGTTCTTTGCTCCCTGCTCCCCTGCAGGGCTGATTTTCTCCCAGCGGTTCCCACGAGTGGCACAGCCCTGCCAGGGTGAGAGGCACTGCCCAAGGCACTGTGTTCTTCCCTCCCTGACACCTCCACGCTCACCACATGCTCTTTGCTCCGTGCCTCACCTCCTTTCAACTCTCTTGCATGCATCATTCAAAAGCCATAACATTATTTGGCATAAAATATTTACTTAACTGAGCTTTTTGCAAATATTCCCCTCCATTATTTTCCCTCCTTTTGGGAGCAGACACTGCTTCTCCTGTGCTCTCAAATGGCTTCTCTTAAATAATACAACAAGAACGTATGAACACCTAGTAGCCTTTCCCCTTCTTCTGAAATACCCCTAAATGTAACAGTGTCACAGATCCATTAGGGCCATCCCCGGACTGTGCTCAGGAGCAGCCAGCAGCCCTCCCTGCCTGCAGAATCACCTCACTCTGGGTGTGGGACAGGCAGGGAAGGTGCTCCAGGAGAGAGCAGAAATGCAGGAGAAGGTCTGACACGACGCAGAGTATTAATATTAATTGAAGAATGTTCCTTTCAGAAGGGACGGGTGAAGCTTGGCAGAGAGAGTGCAGGAATGAGCATTCCCAGTCTGGTCCCCACAGGATGCTGGGCCAAATGCTTGAAACAGAATTCCCTCCTGCAGGGAATTGGCTGGTTCTGGGGAGGCCAGCCTGGGACACAGGGTGCCCAGAGACATGTCCTCTTGTGGGCAGCAGGATGGGCAGCTCCTGAAGAAGGGGATGTGGAATTGTAGGAGCCCCCTGGAGCTGTGCCATCTGGAGAGGCTCAGCGGGTCGCTGCTGTCCTGGGCAAAGGCTTGTGGTATGCTCGGGCTTTTGCTTCTGTTTTCTTATGACAAGGAGGAGCGTTTTGGAGCTGAAAGAGCAGGTTTGGGTTAGGTGTTGGACAAAACGTCCCTGTAAAGGTGCTGAGGCTGCTGGGGGGCAGGAGCTGGGAGGCAGGGATGGAGCTGGGAGCCCTGACCTGCAGCCAGGGCCAGGCTGAGCACACCCAGCGCCGCTGCTCCCCCGTTCCCTGTCCCGCGGAGCTGCCTCTGAGCATCCCCGGCTCTGCCTGGGGCTGGGCTGCCCGTGGAGCCGCTGACGGCGGCTCGGGACCTGCCTCGGTGTCCCGGCACCGCTTCTACGTTCCACGTTGCAGCCTTTTCCCTGCACTGCCGGCAGATCCCCGCTCCTGCGGAGCCGTGAATTGATTTCCCTCCCGGCGCTCCCGCCCGTGGCTGTGCTGACACTCACCTGCCCGCGCTGCCGTCAGCGCCTGCGACAGCCAGAGCCTGAAATTATCGATAAACGCTCATCGGGGCTGGAGCCTGGGAAATTGCCAGCAACCCCAGCGGGTTTCTCTCTTGCCAGCATCATTTTTCTTGATGACAGCATGTTCCGAACTTTGGCAGGGAGGGGACAGGGCTTGCTGGTAACTTTTTTGTTGTTGTTGTTGTTTTATGCATTGGTAGTTGTAAAAGATTTCTGCAAAGAGCAGAGTGGAGACGCTGGGGAGCAAATGCCTGTGATAATCTGTCCTCCACCCAGCCCCACGGAGGGCTGCGCTGGGCTGGATTCTGCTCAGAGCTCTGCTCTCACATGTCAGCCCTGCTCCTCCACCCCACTCAGTCCTCTCCAGGCTCAGGAGTTCTTCATTCCAACCTCAAGGACCCTGTTTCCTCCTTAGATCCTCTGCTCCTGCAGGCTGTTACCTGTGCTGTGGCATCCCCGTGGGCAGGGACACCGGGCCGGCCGGTGTGGGCAGGAGCGGGACATCCATCCCTGTGCAGAGCCAGGACAGTCCTCATCACCGTGCAGCCTGACTGCTCTGCCCGAGGGCAAAATCCGCCTCTCCCAGCTCCCTGAGCTGGCCCCATCCCGATCCCGACCCTGATCCCGATCCCCATCCCCATCCCCATCCCCATCCCGCCCAGCCCCTGGCACTGTGCCGGGTGCCGTTGGTGCTGTTCCAGCTCACGCAGCACTCACGGTGTGGTGGCACCTTGGGGTCTCTCGCTGGGGCTCGTTCTGGAGCTCGGAGCATTTTTCTCTCTGTGAGCTCTGCTAATTAATGGGAGGTTGTGGATCAGGAGCAGAGGGAAGTGTCCCTCTGTGGTTCTGGCACTAGGAATAATTGAGCCATTTTTCACCTACGGCCAATCTAGTTCTGTCCACATCTCGATTTTTCTGTTAATCGTTTGGAGATGCTGTTGAAGCAGTTGGATTCACAGCCACGTCCAGAGCTTTTCAGTAATCGCCTGGATTTTGTACTCTCTTCCTAACTGGATGCTGCTTTCTTCTCGCTTTGTGCTTCAGCTCCTCGGGCGGAGCTGGTTTTAGGCGGGCTGTGTTTGTCCCTGAGCTGGTTTTAGGTGGGCTGTGTTTGTCCCTGAGCTGGTTTTAGGCGGGCTGTGTTTGTCCCTGTACCGATGTCACCCAGCCCGGTGGCGGCAGGAGCCGGGCAGGGCCGGAGCGCCTCGGGAGCGCGTCCGGCCGGGATGAGGGAGCGCCGGGCTCCGGGGGTACCTGCAGTGCCCCTCGCCAGGGCCGTGCCAGGGCCGTGCCAGGGCTGTTCCCCTCACCAGGGCCGTGCCAGGGCTGTGCCAGTGCCGTGCCAGGGCCATGTCAGTGCTGTGCCAGGGCCGTGCCAGTGCCGTGCCAGGGCTGTGCCAGGGTCGTGCCAGTGTTGTGCCAGTGCCGTGCCAGGGCTGTGCCAGTGCTGTGCCAGTGCTGTGCCAGTGATGTGCCAGGGCCGTGCCAGTGGCCAGCCAGGCTGCGGAAGTGAAGATGTTCACGGCAGGCTGAAAGGTGATTTATCAGTGCTGGTCCCCAGAGGCTCAGGGCCTGTCAGGCACCAAAAAATCCCATCCATCACAGGGGGGATGAGCTGCTCCTTTATATTTTTTTTTTTTTCCATGTGTGTGTGTGTGTGTGTGTGTGTGTGTGTGTGTGTGTGTGTGTGTGTCTGTGTCTGTGTGTGTGTGTGTGTGTGTGTGTGTATGTATGTGTGTATGTATGTGTGTGTGTGTGTGTGTGTATGTATGTATGTATGTATGTGTGTGTATATGTGTGTGTGTGTGTGTTTTGGTGTTTTATTTCTCTGTGAGTGCTGGAGCTGTCAGGGGGAGCAGTGTGAAGGGCAGCCCCAGGCATGGGGAGCCCGAGGGGTGGATGTTGCCCTGCTCCTTGCTGTGCCTTATGGAAATGCCCCTCCTCTGCTGTGCTTTTGGGGGCTGCAGCCTGGGTGAGGTGTCCAGACTGTGCACAAAGCAGGGGTCAGCCGTCCCCCCCAGCTTCTCCCAGTGTCCCCCATTGGTCCCCGTCTGTCTGCACATCTGTGTGCACATCTGTGTGCACATCTGATTGTTTGCTTCTTCATAACATTTTCTTTTCCCAGTGTTTATGGGCCATGGGATTGGGAGTGAAGCATCTACTTAATTGCTGTCAGGCAAGGAGACGGGTTATAAAGTTGCCAAGGGAGAAAATAGCTCACTCTGGGGTAGATGCAGGGGAGCAGGGCTGATGAGAAGAGGAGGGGGCGGAAGGCTGGGGGTGGAGGAGATGAGGAGAGAGAAAGAGAAGGAAGGGATCAGCAGGCAGTGAAGGAGCTGGCTCAGGAAAGGAGCTGCTGGGGAGGAGGAGAAAGGGCAGACAGAGGTGTGCTAGGCAAGAGTCAGCTCCCCTTGAGGAGCCTCCTGTGGCCCCCAGGATGGTGGCATTTGCCTTCTTGTGTCATGAGTGTGGCTCCTACAGAGGGAAAATAGGAAGAAGGAAGCCCTCCCTGTCCTCCCCGTCCTCCCCGCTGCCGGAGCCTCCTGCCTGCTGCCACTCCAGTTCCAGGTTCTTTGCTTGCAGCCCTCTTCATCTGCATCTCTTTCTTGTTTGCTTCATTATCTCCCAGTCTAAGCCTGCACCATGTCATCCCCATTGCACGGCTCCTCCCTCTCCCTGCTTGCCACATTACTCCTGCAAGGACTCCCTTTCCCGTCCTTTAGTCTCAGCGCCGCACATAAAAGCGCTCTGATGGCCATGGCGTGATAGCAAAGACAGAACTTAATTTCACAGCATTTTCATATAATACTCCATAAAACTGAACAAATTTGCTGGAGTCCAAATCCATCTCATTATGCAGAGTCATTGGAAGGGAGCTTTTCCATTCGGGGCCTCAGCGCTCGGTGAGGGGATGGTACAGAAGAAAGGAAAAATAATTAATTAGGTGCTGCTCTGGATCAAAGATACTGCATTGCAAGGCACATTAAATAAATGCCTGGCTCATGAATAAAAGCTGCACCAAGCCCCGTTTGCCTGGCCCCACACAGAAAATCTTCAGTGAAGCTGAAGGTGTGTGTGGGGAGGTCTTTGGCCTGAGACTGTGCCCCAGGAGGAGGAGATGGAGCAGGGCAGGAGAGGGGAGATGGATCTGGGCATGGAGGGGATGGATCACGGAGTGCTCAGGCAGCCAGGGCAGCGGGAAGCCTTGAGGAATCCTGAAGTGTGGCTTTATTCCTTGGCATTCCCCCAGGGCCTGGTGTGGGAAGCAGCGCTGGCCGGAGATCCCTGCCCTGATCGATGGAGAGGAGAGGAGAGGAGAGGAGAGGAGAGGAGAGGAGAGGAGAGGAGAGGAGAGGAGAGGAGAGGAGAGGAGAGGAGAGGAGAGGAGAGGAGAGGAGAGGAGAGGAGAGGAGAGGAGAGGAGAGGAGAGGAGAGGAGAGGAGAGGAGAGGAGAGGAGAGGAGAGGAGAGGAGAGGAGAGGAGAGGAGAGGAGAGGAGAGGAGAGGAGAGGAGAGGAGAGGAGAGGAGAGGAGAGGAGAGGAGAGGAGAGGAGAGGGCTTGCTTCACTTCACACTGTTAATTAATCTCTGAGCCAATGAGGATGCTCTCATCTGGTCTTTACTTAATCCATAACCCAGAAATCCTCAAATTATGTCATTTGTTCAATACAGATGAAATTAATTACTCTGGGAAATAGGCAACAAGTTGCATTTCTGATGTTCCCTATCACATAATCGGATCTACAGCGAGCTCGGTGCAGCCGCAGTGGCAGCAGTGGGATCTCCTGCAGCCGGCGGGAGAGCTGAGCAGCATCAGCTGTAATCCTGCCAGCGGGAGCCAGGGGCTGGGGAGGCTCTGGGGATGCAGAGCCTGGGCAGTGCTGGAGGTGCCGAGAAGCCCCACCTTAGCCCCCTGCTCCTTCCCTTTCTATTGCCTCTTACTGGGCTGTGAGGCACAGCTTTCAGGGCTTCCCGGGGCACCCAGAGGGAAGGACTCCCCTGCACCCCTGCCACAGCCCTGCCCACGTCTCTGGGGCCCTGTGCCTGCAGGATGTGTGCCCGCACCCCTGGCTTTGAGCACGAGGGGCAGGTCCTCATCAGGATGGGGCAGAAGAGCTGGGCACAGACTTGCAGCCATTTCCTCATTGTGGGGATGTGCTGCTTGGGGCTCAGCACAGCCAGGGATCCTGTGGGGAGCACTAAAGGTGGTTCCCAAAGGTGTCAGAGCCACACTCGCAGTGCAGGGCTGCTCCCTCCCCTCGGTGCTCTGCTGTGCCCGTGGCCAGAGGCTCCGAGCATCCCATGGCACATCCCAGAAGGGCTCCAATGCCAGGACGAGTCCCTGGGCTGGGCTGCTGCACGGGGGACCCCTCACCCCCTCTCCCTGCTCAGCTGCGGGGTTCTGGGGATCCCTGACCCCTTCCTGGGGAGAAAGCTTTACTCTAAGTGGTTAAGGCAGGTACTAGCTCACACACAACTAACATAGAAAGAGCTGTTGTAACAAAAAATCCATAGTGGTTGTTTGCTAAAATGGCTGTAATGAATTGAAAAATATGACAAGCTGATCCAGGCAGCTATTGGGAGGTGTCAGGGCCCTCAGCCCAGCTCTGCAGCTCACCTGGGTCACCCAACATGGTGGAATCCTTTCAGAAGAGATAAAAACCAAGTTTCTCTCTGTGCTATCCATTTAAATAAATTACCTATTACATTAGCTGCACTTAAAGCAAAGCAAGAAATCAATCCCTTGCCTCGGCTGCTCTAAAATCCTTGGTTTGCAGCATGCAAGCTGTAATTGTCAGAGGTGCCCGTGCCAGGCGTGTCTGCGGTGAGGGGCTGTGTGTGGGGCAGGGCTGGGCCATGGCCCTGCTGCCCCCAGCGCTCTGCCCTGGCCCTGGCACTGCAGGTGCCCCGAGGTACCTGGCGGGCAGGTGGCAGCCCTGCCAGGCTGGCAGCAGTGCAGAGGCTGGGCTGCCTGCCGGGACCTCCCCACGCGGCCCTGGGCACTGGCACCTCGGGGCACCCGAGCCCCAGGGCAGCTGCGTGGGTTGACCCTGGATCCCACCACCCCCAGCTTGCTTCTCTGAGTGGGTGAGCAGGGGCAGAGGGGGATGGAGCTGGGGAGGGGGCCAAGGGGCAGGGATGGATGCAGGAAGCAGCAGGAGGCAGAGATGCAGGCAGGGGTGGGTGTAGCGAGCAGGGATGTGGGCAGGGACCCCTGTGGGAGCTGGGCACACAGGATCCCAGAAGGCAGGGCAGATTTCAGGAGCAGCCTTTCAGACATGGCCGTTTCCTTTGTTTTCTTCCTGCTGAAACTGCTGCCTTGTGCAAAGCCGCTCGAGCTCCTCAGATAAAGTAGCATCCAGGGGATTGTTTTCCTCTACATTTTGTGCAGTTGCATAAGAGGGAAGAACAGAGGAGCCCAAGGAGCAGATTGCTTTGTAGAAGCATGAAACAGCTGCAGCCGGAGCCGCTGCCCCTCCTGCTGCCAGAGCCCAGCGCCTGCAGCGGGATGAGGCTGCAGGGCAGGAGCTGGTGGAGCCGCTCCTCGGGTCAGCCTGGGCAGGACAGGGAGACCAGAGGCTCTTCCCAGCGTGCCTGGACATCCCCCGGCTGTTCGCAGTGTCCCGGTGTGCAGCAGCGCCTGCAGACAGCCCGGCCCGGGCCCTCCGCCGGGACCGGGCGGCTCCGTGCAGGGACACCCGAGGAAGCTCCGCTGCAGGAGCCCTGGGGGCTTCCCAGCACAAGGAGGAGGAGGAGGAGGGGGAGGAAGGTGTCGCTATCCACTCAGCTGCCACCCCCTGGCCCGACCCCATTGATCGTACCGATGGGGAGATGTGTGAGGGGATCGATGTCCCTCGGCCCTGCCTGCGGGGGCACGGCCCGAGGGTTTGGTTTAACCCTTCTCGCACCCCAGCGCGGGTCCCGGCAGCCCCGGGGCTCAGGGGCTCCTGGGTTTGGTTTAACCCTTCTCGCACCCCAGCGCGGGTCCCGCCAGCCCCGGGGCTCAGGGGCTCCCGCCTGGCTCCTGAACGGCACCGTTCCCTGCCGAGCCCGGCCCAGCCTCCGCCTCCGGGTGATCCGGGGGGATTTTCCTGTGCCTGAGCAGGGGGAGAGGTGCCGATGCGCTTCTCATGCAGCACCTCCAAGCCACGGCCTCCCCGGCCCTTCCCAGATGGGTCCAGCCCGGTGTGGCTTGGCCCCACAGCTCAGCATTAGTGCTTCACCTTCCCGGGAAAGTCCCGAGAGGAGAGCGGAGCTGGAGATGAGCCGGGACAGGATGAAAGACCCGGCGAGGCTCAGACTCGCAGGAGGCAAAGACACTTGGAGAAGAGGGAGGGAGGGAAGGGCTGCAGAGCTGCCGGGGATGCTGCGGAGAGGAGCCGGCAGCGAGGAGGGAGCTGCGGAGCGCCGGGGGAGCGCGGCTGGCAGTGCTTTCATAACCGTCAGCCAGAGTGATTTTCTGAGGCATAAGTGATGGAGGTAAATAGGATTATCTCTCAGAAGGGACCAGTGAAATAATAAACATCTCATCCAGCACCGGCCGGTGAAGGAGCGGGGGTGCGGGGAGGAGCCCGGGCGGAGCGGGAGCGGCACGGCGGGGCCGTTCCAGGCCCGGGGCTGGGCACGAGCCCCCGGTGCGCGGCTCCGCTGCTCTCGGGGACCCGGCCCGGCCCTCCGGCCCCTCTAAGGGCAGAGCCGCGTCCGCGCCGGGCTGAGCGCCGTGAGGCTGTTTTGGGGTGACAGGAGCTGATGTCCTGAGGGCTCGGGGGGGGAGGTGGTGCTCTCAGCCTGCAGGACCCGCGGGTCCCAGGCTGGCACCGGGATGTGCCTGTGGGCACAGCCGCGGCTCCCCGGGCCGGATCCGGCGAGGGGAGGGACGGAGAGGGCTGTGCCGTGCCCTGGCACTCTGCTCCTCGGTCCCAGAGGCCGGGGGTGCCCGGCCCTGCTGGGCAGAGCCCTGCACGTCGTGTGGCAGCGGCAGTTGTGTTGGGAGGGGGAGTGCAGTGCTGGAGCCCCTCCAGCGGGCAGGGGACAGCAGCCGGGCTGTGACCGGAGTGCTGGCAGGGCCCGAGGGGTGTCCCCGCAGACAGGGGGTGCGCTGCTGGGCCCAGGGGCTTCTGCCTTCCACAGCGATCTCCTCGGGACACTGCAGCACTGAAGGCACAAAAGTCTCCCTTGACTCTGTTACAGTGACAGTCTCAGTCTCCTCGGGCTGGGAGAGGCTCTTTAGCTATATTAACAATCTGAGATCTGATGAGAAAGATGAAATAGCTCAGTCTCCTCCCCACCACTCACTTGAGATTCTGACAGAATTGCTACAATTAGAAAAATTCACCTCGAAGCTTCATCTGTAAGGGACCAAGCCATGAGGAAACATTTGGCCCAGAGGGAAGCAGAGGAGGAATTTCAGCTGCCTCTCATCTTTCATCATTTGCTTTCTCCGGCTCCTATCTTGGCAGCCCCAGTATTTTGCTTTGTCTTCTTCAGGTGACTAATCATTAGACTAATTAGTTGCTAATCAATGTTTAATTAAAATGTAGTGGTTAATTACTGGAGGTGGTACCGCAGGTTGACTCTGAAGAGTGATGGAAATATTTTTAAGGGCAGTTCCCAGGGAGCTGGTCCCTGTTCCTCGGCTCAGGGGTGCTCCAGGCTCCCCTCCCCTGGGAGCTGCAGGTGTAACACACCTGGAGCTGGTTCCATTGCCTGGGACCAGCTCCTGGTGTGGCTGACTCTGGAGCATCCCTGACACTTTCCCACGTAGCAGCTGGGGATGGAGGTGCCTGGGCAGCTCTGGGCAGGGCGGGATGTGGAGGATGTCACTGGGATGGAATGGGAAGCAGCCAAAGCAGGATCCCAGTGCCCTGCCCAGGGCTGCGAGCCCCTCGCTCTGGGAGCTGTGGGAGCATTTAGGATGCTGCTGAGTGTCTGCCCAAAATCCCAGTGCAGGGGTGCAGCTCTCCCTGCTCAGCCTCTGCCTGTTCCCATAAAGCCCTCGGAGAGCTGAGGCCGGGATGGGGGGCGGCAGAGGCTTCATGACGTGCCGGAGCCGGAGTTTCTCCAGGCTGAAGCTGTCAGAGAGTGCGGTTCAATGTTCCAGCAGCGCTGGGATGTAGGTCAGGCAGGTGCGCTGCCTCCAGGTGCCGCCTCCATTCAGCCCTGGTGGGGAGCCTGCTCATTAACTCGGCAGCTCTTCCCCTCCCTGGGCCCGCCCGGGGCAGGGGCTGCTCACCCCTCTGGGGCTTTGTGCCAGCTGGGGGTACCTTGTTCAAGGCTCTGAGCCCCTCACGGCTCCATAGGTGGGCACCTGAGGGAGGGGCAGGGACCCCCAGGATGGCCATGCACGAGCTGTGTCCCCTCCTGGGCTCTGAGCGGTGGGGACAGGCGCTTGGCGGGTGCTGTGCTTATGCCAGTGCCACCATTTGTATTCTCCCTGCTACTTGCAACCCTTATTGCACTTCACTTGTCATTTTATGGCTCATTTTAATGTCTTGAGAGCAGACCCACAGCATAACAAGGTCTGATGCTGCAGAGGGTCCTGCGGCAGACACGGTGTCTCCATCTGGCTGGAGACACTGGAGCACAGCAAATTTGCCTCTGTCTGGGTCAGCAGTGGGGTGGGTGTCTGGCACCTGGGGAGCAGCAGGGATAGCTTTTTGGGGAAAAACATTCTCATTTTCCCCCTGCTAGTTAGAGGAGGATGCTAACAGCAGCCCAGGGGTTGGGTGGTTCAGGTGGTGACAATGCAAGGAACAAGCTATGTTTAGAAATAATTGCTTTGTCTTTCACAGAGGTATTAGTGCCTCCATGCTGGCAGCTACAGGAATTAGCTGGAAGTTTTGGTGACACAAATACAGAAGCAAAATTATTGCTACTTATCATTGCTTCTGTGAGTGTGAGGGGAAAGAGACGTTACCAGGGCGGAGAGAGGGAAACAGGGAAGCTGAGGGGCTGGAGCTGGGGGTCTCCAGCACAAGGCTGGCACGTCCTTGCGGAGCCCAGCCCTGGTGGCTCTTGGTGCACCAAAGAGATGTTGGTTTTATGGTGTGTGACCTGCACTGGGGAATGGCACACCCTGCAGGGCTGTGGGAGCGCTCAGTGCTGGGATCCCTGTGCACTGCAGATCCCTGCAGATCCAGGTGAGCAGCACCGCAGGCACGCACAGCCCAGGTGAAGGTTCCCTGTGGTAAAATTCTGCTCTCCCTGGATCCTGCTGTGCCCAATCCGGGCTCCTCTTTCGGGGGCTCAGAAGTGGCACCATTTTGGCTGTTCACGTGGCACTGGTGGCAGTGCCAGGTCACCAGCCGAGGGCCGTGCGGGACGTGGGCGCTCAGCGGAGGAGCAGTGTCGAACCCCGGCCTGGTTCAGGGGCTCTGTGTGCTGGAAAAGTCTCTTCTCCAACCTGTGCTTCCAAAGAAAGGCTCAGCAGTCTCTGTTGTTCGGTCTCAAGGCAGTTTATTGCAAGTTATTTAAAAGATTTTCTTCTGGGGCTGCTGTGGTTTGCTCACAGCTCAGGCAGAGGCACACACACACCCTGACATCCTCTCTGACTCCCGACTGCTTCTTCTCTCCCCCTCTGCCCAGGGCTGCTGCTGTCTTTTATATGGTACATTACGTGTTACATGGGTACAGTTTTTCCCCAGTTCCTATTACCTGTATTAAATGTGCTTTTCTATCTTTTATATGGGACATTACGTGTTACATGGGTACAGTTTTTCCCCAATGCCCATTACCTATATTAAATGGTGCCTTTCTACTCCAAACCAATCTGTGAGTGCCAACATCACCAAGAACATGGAGGTAAGGAAGAAGAAAGAGGAAGAACAGGACAAGCCTACATTCCTCCATCTTAAAACCTCTGACCCCCATGTACAAAGTAAAAACCCCCTGTACAGGTGTTAAAACCCCCCTGTACAGCACTAAAAAATTCTTCCCTCTACTTTGTAACTACTTCTACTATAATATCTAAACTTTTGTGACTGCTTGTTCCACCTTCAAAGTTGGTAACTCATTCCATGGCTCAAACCCAAAGTCACAGCTGTTTGCAGCTGCCTGCCAGGGTCTCAAATGCTTCTGACCTGGGCCTGGAACCTCCAGAAATGTCTGAGGGACATTTTGAGTTCCAACAGAGCAGCAGCTCAGTGTGGAAGCACCGGTGGATGGTAATGGGAGGATCCTCCCTCAGAGGAGGCAGCAGAGCCCTCGGGAGGCTGCTCTCCCTGGGTGCCAGAGCTGCTGCTCCTTAGGGAGCACCGGTGGCTCCTGGGGCGCTCGGCTCCCCACTGTTTGTTCCTGCCTGGCTCCAGGAGCGTGGTTCCCGCTGGCAGCCTCCTGCCCTGTCCCTGCCTGTCCCTGGTGGCCCACTGCCTCCGAAAAGTAAAGTTGAGTGCTTGGAAGGAACAGATCTTTGATGAAACAGGGCCGTTCATGCTTTCAGATATTAAATTCCATGCAGAATATTAAATAATTTCCTCTTCAGTGATCCCAGTAAATTTAATTAGCTCTTGTTCCCCCAATAGAGTCGTCGCTGCCATTGTGAGGTGTGGATGAGGGTTGGAGTGAAGGGGAATGCCCGCTGCCTTCTGGGCCTTTCCCGTTCTGTCCCCAGCACCACCTCCCTGCTCCTCCTCTGGAGCAAGATCCCCGCTCCCGCTGCTGCTGTGGGGAGCAGGGAGCTGTGTGTGCAAGCCCCTTTCTCCCTGCTCTGCCTGGAGGGAGCGGGGGCGAGGAAGGAACCTGGGGAAAATCAGGGGTACTTTGGATGTCTTCTGTACCTAGAGAGCTGGGTCCAGCAGGGAAGATGGGAGTCACACAAGCAGTTTGCTTTCCGGAGACATGTTTGCTGTGGTGATTTTGGGTTGTGGTTTTTGGGTTGTTGGGTTTTTTTTGGTTTTTTTTTTTTTTCTGTGTATGTCATGTTTGGTTTGTTTATACAAGTTTTAGAACATCAGAGCAAAGAGAAAAAAAAATCTCTTTGCGTTGGAAGCAGCTAATAGTGGGTTATAAATGTGTCTCTGGCACGGTTCATTAGCTGCCATGACATATTGAGGGCTGGGAGCGGTGTGATACCAGCAAATCAATTCCAAATTTCATCTGAGAAGGAATGTGGAGAGGCCAGATCATGCAACATGTTACCAAACATTCCTTCCCAGGCGGAATGGAGCTGCTCCTCTCTCCGGGTGCTGTTCCTGCTGGGCTGTGGTGCAGAATGCAAAATAAATAAATAACCAAGGATCTAATTTACTGATGATTAATTTGCATAATTAGTGCTGTGTCAAATCACTTCACCGAGGTGCAAGGCACACTTTGCTGAGGTGTTTGCATGGACATCTTCTCAGGTTTCCCCAAGCTCACCTTATTTCACATTAACAATCTCCTGAGGCTGTCACATTGGTGTTGATGGGATTTCACAGGGTCGAGGGGGATGTGAGAGCTGGGGGTCTGCAGGGCCAAACCCCTGCCAGCCTTCTCATGCCCTATCCTGGTGCTGGAGCAGTGCCCTGCCCTGGAAATCTGTGTGGCAGTGGGTGGCTGTAGTCCTGGAGCCAGGGATGAGCTCAGCCCAAGCTCTGCTGTGGGCACAGAGCTGCTGGCTCTGGCTGATGCCAGCTCCCTGGAGAGGGGCAGCGAGGTGGCAGCTGAATCCCAATGCCCTGCTGCTCCCTTGATGCTCCAGGGATGCTTTGGGACAGGGCTCAGGGTGGGCAGCCAGGGATGAGGCTTTGGCTGGGGCATCAGCGCAGTGATGGGGCCGGAGGGGGCAGCGATCCGAGTGCGGGGCAGCACCCGCTGCCAGGTGTCCCTCACTTTTCCAAGGGCTTTGCCTCTTTTCAGGGCCATTTCTGTCCCTGAGTGTGGCTGATGCTGCAGCCCCCAGCTCTTGGCATCAGGGCAATGCCAGCAGTGGGACCAGCGGCGCTTCCCCCACGCTCCTCCTGCTCTCAGCAGGGACCTGGGTGCGAGCACAGGGCTGGCTCTGGGCTCCTTCCCCCCTGGAGCAGGGGAAGCAGCTGTGGAATGCCGGCAGCTGAGGTGTCCATGGATGCCATAAATCCGTGGAATGCTCTGAAGCACGCAGCGCTGCGGGCAGCCCCGGTCACATCCCTGCTCCTGCTCCCTGTAATGGATATCAGATTGTTCTCCCAATCTTGGCATTGTTTCAATAATTGACTGATGCAGCGCAATGTTCACTGATTTAATAAGTTTGTTAGTGTAATAGAGGCTCAGGATTTCACTGTTAATGTTCAGTGACAATTGCATTGTAGATTTGCTCATTATGTTACATAACTTAGCTATAAAATCTATCAGAAATTATATTTAAAAAAGCATTATTGCAGAACCCATCAGCATGGCTCTCCCTGCTCCTCCCACGGTGCTTTGCAGTCTGAGTGTGTCTGTTCGGTGCCTCGCTGGGATTGCACGTTCCGCTTTGGGTTTTTTGGGTCAGGGCATCTGACACTTGCCAAAAAAACAACCCCGGGTCTTGCTATGTCATCCCACCTTCTCCACTGCAGCCAAGGGTGGTGCAGGTACCCGCTGTTCTGGCAGCTCTCTGGGGAGAGCTCCAGCTGGCACCGTACCCCCGGCCCTCGGTGGGACAGGCACTGGCAGGTGAAGCTCTTGGCAGGTCCAGGCTCGAGCTGCCAGGGCTGTGTCAGCTCCCCTTTCTGGGCAGAGTCGGGAGGAGGGGTTGAACATCCTTTGGGCACCTCGAAGTTGAGGATCCCTGAGAGCCATGGGGGAGGATATGGGGGCTATTGCCTCATTGTCTCGTGTCTCTTCCTGGTACGAGTGGCCTCTGTTGCGTTGTGGAAGAGATTTCAGGACTGGCTGCCTGGCAGTGCCTTGATTGGGGCACGATGCTCAGCTCTGGGGATTGTGGGGATCCCCAGAACTGGGGCTGTGGGGCTCCACATTCCAGCAGCTGTGTTCAGGGAAAAACCCAGCTGGACCCACACTGGGTCTTGTCATCTCTGTACTTCAGCCATAGCTCTGAGGAAAACCACATCTTCCTTAAAGATAAAACAAATCCCAGCAGCAGTAATTTAAACAACTCTGACTGCCTCCAAATGAAAGCCCTGATCGCAAATAGGCTGTGAAATCGGCTAAGAAAAAAGGAAAAACATATTTTTCCCAGAGTAATACTTGTTCCTGTGTTTCACAAACAGCCTTGCAGGGATTTGTTGCCTTGTGCTGTTTCCAAGGGCTGCTCTTCCCTCCGCTGCCGCTCCGTGCATCCTCAGCCATTATCCCGCCTGCTCCTCCTCCTGCTCTCCCAGGGCCGGGGAGGACCCTCCTGCCCTTGGCCTCCTGGAGATCCTGGGGCAGGCTCCCCCGAGGGTTCCTCCCCGGGTGGTTCCCGCCGGGGGCCGGTGCCGGTGCCCGGGCCGGTTCCGTTCGGCGGTCGCTCCGCAGTGCCGGTACCCCGAGCCCGCTCGGCGCGCCCCTCCCGCTCCCGAGTGGGAACCGGGCTGTTCCCACTGTTCCCACTGTTCCCACCCAGGAGGGGATGGGTGTCAGCCAGCCGGGAGGCTCGGGATGAGGGAAGGTTTTGCAGAGCTGAGCTCTCCCGCATTCCCAGCTCCTCGTTCTCCAAATCTGCTGCCTAAAGCATCTTGGACCTCAGTGAAGCGTGAGGAAGCGGCACAGCAGGGCAGAGCGAGAGCGGGCCTGGCTGCCTTTGTCGGGAGAACAAGGGCTGCCGCGGCCCTGAGGGCTAAAAATACACCCGTGGATCATCCAGAATAGATGTGGGGATGGCTGAGGCGCAGCCCGTGTGTTCATGGTCCTCACTCACGTGGTGGCTCCTCATAACCCTGATGGTTTTCTCCAGAGTGGTCTTCAGAGCCCTCGGTAGGGGAGGGGAGCTGTGAGGGGAGGAGGAGCAGTGCCTGGTTTGGGAGGCTGCGGGTGGGCTCTGCAGGAGCCTGAGAAAGTCTCAGAGATGGCCCAGTGCTAAAGTGATAGGAGATAACTTCCTGCTCAAGCAGGCTGTAGATATTCCAGATATTTCTCAGGAAACAGAGCTTGGGGAGCTTCACCACAGCCTTAAGTATTGGGAGCCACAAACAAACCGTTTGAGCTGGGAAAAAGTGCTGAGCCCCATCCAGGAACACCAGCAGGAGCAGGTCACTGTCACAGCACCGTGACATCCCCTAGGCCAGCGGGATTCGGGGGGCTTGGCTGCCCACTGTGAGGGACCCGCTGCCAGAGCGGCTGACGGCTCTTTCCGGGATGGAAGTCTCGGCAGCGAGCCCAGGAAAGGGCAGAGCAGGACCGCGGGCAGGCGGGCTCTGCTCCGGCCGATAGCGCAGCTCTGCGCCGCTCCGCTGCTTCCCAGGGGAGGAGATGAGCAGCCGGAGAACGAGAGAGCCGTGAATGCCAGAGGTCTGCTCTTGCGTAACACCCCGGGAAGCTTCCAGCTGCGGTGGGAATGCCCGGATCGCTGCCCAGAGACCCTTCAATGTGATTGAAAGGGAAGAAAGGGTAAGGGGCTGAGACACGAACGGAGCTTTAGTGAGTCAGGGGGATGCTACAGACCCGCATCCTGTGGGCTCCCGGCACCGCCTCGCGTTTCCCAGTGTTTGCAGTGAGGACTGGAAATCCCCTTCCCCTTCCCCGCTCCCGCTCTGCCAGGGGCTGGCGTGAGCCTGGGCATCCCGCTCGGTGCCCGGTATCCCACCCAGTGTCCAGGTGGATGCACAGCGATGGAACGATGGAATCGGTGTCCCCGATCCGGATTGTTCAGGGGTCTTTGCTCCTCATCACCCGCGGGGCCGCAGTGCTCGGTGCTGCTGAGGACGGGGAGGGATTGGGAGAACCCCCCGGGGCAGCCCGCTCCGTGCCGGGGACGCTGCTGGAGGCTCGTTTTTGGGGGAGAAACGGACAAAATCCGGTTCTTTTCCTGGCGCAGTGGCGGGAGCCTGTGGAGAGCGGACGCCGGGCACGGTGCGGGGTGGGGTACAGGGTCCCGAAGCCCCATCCCGCTGGGGTCTCCCCGCAGAGGGAGGGAGGGAGGGAGGGACCCCGGGCGGGGGGCGGCAGCCGCGGGGCGGGGCCGGGGGCGGGCGGGCGCGCGCGCTCGGTGGCTCCGGTGGCGCGGGCGCAGCCGCGTGCGAGGCGGCCCGGTGAGCGCAGCCCGGAGAGCCCGACCCAGCCCGGAGAGTCCGACCCGCCGCCGGGCTGCCCCGGTCGCCGCTGCTCGGGAGATGCCGCTCGGCGGGCGGGGACCCGCGGCCGCCCTGCGCCGCCGTGGCGGGGACGTCTGAACGCGTGAGTTACCGGGGGCGGCGGTACCGTCGCACCCCCGCCCGGCGGCACCGGGGAGGGGAGCGGGGGGGCGGCGGGCGGGGGCGGCGAAGTTCCGCCGGGGCGGCTCTGGGGAGGGATGTCCACCGAGAGAGCCGCACCGGGAGCCACGGTGGCAGCCCCGGGGCGGCGCTGCCGGAGCGCATCCCGGAGGAAGGCTGGCGGCTCCCGGCGGAGCGGGGGAGGCCGGGCTGGCAGCGTCCATCCCGGTGCTAGGCGGTCCCCGCTGCGCTCCGGGATCCGGTTCCGCGGCGGCGGTGCCGGAGCCCGTGAGGGTTCGTGGCTAACCTGGCCCGGTCAAGGGGGCAACGCGCGATGCCATTAAGTTTGTGTTAAGGATTCGTAATGCCCCTTAATTATGGACAGTTGCTAACAATGACCTGGTGCTAGTTGTCATCACAGCCGCCAGTAAAGGTAATTTGTAGGAAAAAGTTGGGTGAGATGGAGTCTGGATAAAGGAGGAGAGAGAGAGGGTCCTGGGTCAGCTGTGGGGCAGAATCGGGCAAGTGAGGTAGCTATTCCTGGGCTTTTCTTCTCCTGAATTCCTCTCTGTCTCCAGGAATTTCGTTGCCAGACGGGCTCCCCGTGCAGGTATGTGCAGGGCTGTGCGCCGGGAGGGGCGGGTGCACGGTGAAGGCCCTTCGGGGGTCACCTGGGTGTGTGTGGCGTGTGTGACCGCCCGGTGCCGTTCTCAGCCCTTTTCCTGGTCCCTGGAGGTGTGCGTGCCAGGAGCCGCTCCGTGCTCGCAGCGTCGCCTGCAGCGTCACCCCCGAAGGCGTCAGGGCACACCTGGAGCAAAGAGCCGCGGTGTGGGGCACTGCGAGCCCGGAGCTGGGGGCACCCGTTCGGAGGGAGCAGCCTGGCAAGGCGCTGGCAGCGCTCGTGTGTGCAGGCGGAGGGATGGGGGGAGCAGGGATTTCTCAGTTTCTCACTCCAGTGAGCGTGACATTAACAATCCCAGCTATTTTCGGCTGCTTTTGGTGAAGGTTTGGCACTCACTTGCTGCCTCCAGAGATGCCTGGCACTGGGGCAGGGCAGCTCTGGCTGCTGTCTTGTGTCCTGGGGGGCACAGCCCAGGGTGGGCGTAGATCACCGTTGGTGAGTGCCCTGTTCATTTTTCCTCCTAATGTGCCCATCATTCTCTGGGGCATCCAGGGCTTGTGGTTCAGTTCTCAGTGTTTTGGGGGTGCATCCAGTGCCCGGTGCTGTTTGCAATCTGGTCATACCCCAGGCTGGGGGCCTGGCCCTGCTGGGTACAGTGCAGAGATGAAGGCACTCTGCTTTCCAAATAGCTTCCTGTTTTCAGGCTAAAATGGTTGAGGCTTGATAAAGCCTCACAAAGCAAGAAATTAAGGCTGTTTTTTCTGGATAACAGATGGAGAAAGAGCCTGGAGTTGATAATTTTCAGGGAGGGCTGATTGCAGTGGCTGGGGCTGGCAGGGCTGGCTGGACCTGGCTGTTGGTCGTAGCTCATCCCTGGCTCTGGAGAGAGATGCCGAGGCTGTGTTTGTTGTTTCACAGAAAATACTGAAGAATTTTTATTTCTCCCCCAGCTTCTCTGGAGTGATCTGTGTGATTGTTTGGCACTGCAGAGAGCCCTGGCACAGGGCACCCAACCGCAGCGGCGTGTGAACCTCTGCCGGTTGCTTTTGGGGACGGAGGGGCTGAGAAGCCCCAGCCTGGCAGTGGCAGCTGTTGCTCCTCCCTGACAGTCTGGGCACCGTGTGGGGACGGGCACTGCAGGACTGAGGTGCTGAAGGAGCTGGTGCTGGCAGGCACCTCCCTGGGAGCCCGCTTGGTGTGGGGCTGGAGTCTCTTGTGGGCACCCTGTGCTGTGTGACAGGGCTGTGGCAGTGCCTCTCCTGTCCTTTCCTGCTGCTCCTGGGCAGCCTGGGAAGTTTTAGGATAGTGACCCTTGCTCTGTGTGATGCTCCCTTTGGAAAACCACCTTTTGCAGCCTCTGTGACAAGGGCTGGGGATTTTCCCTTGCCCAGTTTCAGTTTCTCCATCTCCTGTCACTAGAACATGTCGTTCTGAAGTCCCAGCATGGCATCCCAGGCACTGGGATGGTTGGGCAGCCTGTGCTGGTGGCAGAGCCTGTCCCTCCATGCAGCTGCTGCTGCTTTGCTGCCCTGCCCACCCAGGATGGGACAAGTTGAGTTCTTTTGCCACCGTGGCTGAGGGGAATCTCCCCAGCTGGAGGGGGGAGTGCATTAGTGGGGCTTGAACCAGCTGTGTTCAGGCACTGGGGGTGAGGGGTCCCCTCAGTGCCCTCTCCAGCAGCTTGGGCCAAATTTCTCCTTCGGTGCATAAAGGTTTTCAGCTGTGCATTTCTTGAATTAGTTTGTCGGCACAGCTCTCAGCTGCTCAGCTGACGCTGGATAAATCCCCCTGAAGGTTATTGAGATAATAAAAGGCATGAGGGAAGTTCCATAATTTATTTGCGTTCTCTTTTAATTTACAGCCTTACGGGGTGAGAGCTCAGTGGATAATGAGTCCTTATGGCAGATCTGCTCCTTTCCAAGGGCCGTGGCAGAGGAAGGGGAGCTGGGGGGGGAGGTTTGAGCCAGGGCAAGGTGGAGGGGGTTGTGCTGGAGGTGCTGCAGTCCTGGAGCTGCGGCTGTGCGGTGCCTGGAGCTCCTTGGGCATCACCACAGAGCTGCCACCAGCCGAGAGCTCTTCCACAGGGATGCTCCATCCCTGGCTGGGCTGGGATGCTCGGTGCTGCTGACAGCAGCTTCTCCTTCCTCCCTCCTCTCGCTGTAAGGCAGCGGCTGCTGTTGGTGCTGTTCCAGTGCTTTCTGCTGGAATTATTTGAAGTATTTTGGGATGTATGTTCCTGCAAGTTAATTGACAGGCTGGGATACCAGATGAGGAAGCAAATTCTGTCATTTTGTTAGTTACTGAGATTGCAGTTGTTTTGAACCTCTGATAAACCAGTCTGAAGGCAAATCTCCCCTTCACTCCGCTCGCACGCAGATGCTCCAGGCATCCTTGTCTCTTCCCGATGAGACAAGACTGAATTTCTCACGGGTAAAAGCATGCACAGGAGCACAGGATCCCTTTTCCTGTTCCATTATCCACTGTGGATGTGTCCCCTGCTCCTGGCACCCTTGTCACCTGGGAGGTTCGGGAGCTGAGAGGACAGATCCTGAGTGGGAGGCAGGGGGTCCAGAGGGTTTCCTTCATGGGAAAAGCTGGTTTCCCACAGAGTTTTGCTGTTGGTTTTCCCAAAGGTGGAAGGAAGTGCACACTGCCATGGACCCTGCCACATTGCCTGCGTTTCCCCTTTAGGATGCTTTTCTTCCTGGGGAGGAAAAAAAAAGTTTAAAAAGGCTCTTCTGGAATCTGGGCTGATGCTACTGTGGGAAGTGTGATTTTCTGGGGATGAGGATGGGGGTTTCCAAGCCCCAGCAGGTTCTTGCCCCTCTTGGCTGGGTCATTGTGCTCCTCTGGCACTCAGTGCTGCCCATGCAGGAGGTGGGGGTAAAATGGGATTTACATAAGCAAGGGGACTGGACTAGTGGATTTTGGATGGAACCACTGCTGCTCCCTCTGGGCAGTCTGATGGATTTGGGGGTTCCTGAAAGTGGGGATCTGGGCAGTGGCCTGGGAGCTGTAATCTGCCAAAGTTACTGGAGGGATCTGTGAGTGTGTCTGGAGAAACGGGGCGATTGAAGCTGAGGAAGTCACCACAGCTGGAATTTATGGAAGTGATAAAACAGCTTTTGACAACAGGCTCAGCTCCAGGCAGCTCCTCTGCAGCAAGAGAGAATATTTTCCTCCTGTTGGATCAATAAACAATTAATTCTAAAGCAGGAGCTGGAGCAAAAGGGAGAGTTTTCCAGGCTTCTAAACTCTTAATCAAGCGCTGGGTGAAACACAGATGTGAGAATCTGAAACCTGCTGATAAAATCTTGACCTTGATAACGGGTTCCTCAGTCCCTGGGCCATGGATGATACTTCCTTAGCTGAATAAATCCTCCTCTAAATATAGAACTTGTTCCCCAATATTTATGCTTCCAACATGTTTAATGTAGCTTTGCTTAATAATGTGCTTCAAAATGCTGACTTTCCCCCCACATTTTAATTGGATTCTAATTTCCATTCAGAATCAGCTTAAATTAAATGAGTTTAAAAATATAGTAAATAATACTTATAATTCATTTACTCTTACCATAAGCTGTGAAAATAAAGACTCAAATAACCCTTTAAAGCTGCTCATGGTGCAGCCCTCTCCTTAGCAGAGAGCCCAGCATCCTTTGGCTAAGTGTGGTAGTTTAGAGATTTGTGCCCAGCCGGGCCCAGGGTTCTTTGGGGCTCAGATTGTGTGGGTGCTGGGGGTGATGGCACTGCTGTCCTGTGTCCCTGATCACTGGTGACAAACCTTTGGCTCTGGCAGGTCCTCCAGCAGCCTGTGCTGCTGTGACTGATGGAAATGGGCTTTTAATGGTGCTTCCCCAGGCGGTGCTGGGGCCCAGCCGCCGCTGGGTGTGTGTGCTCCAGCACGGTCTGGCTGTGGGCTGGCAGGGGTTCCTCACCCTCCAGGGTTTCCCGGGCTTGTCCAAGAGTCTGTTTTGCAGGAATGAGGGTGTAGGGCGCTCTCAGAGTGCTTTGGCTTGTGGGCAGTGATGGCAGCTCTGTGCCATGGGGATGGGAGCTGCTGGGGTGGGCATGGTTTGGCTGCTTTCTGGCCCTGGGATGGGGATCCTTGAGGGCAGGGTGTCACTGCACTGGTGCCTGAGTCCCTCTGTGGCAGGCTCAGGGCTCCGTGTGCAGGTGTTTAGCATGAAGGGGTGGTGGATGATGCTGGAGAACATCCCCTGTGCCGAGGGGGCCGTGGGCAGCCCGGGGCACCTGCTGCAGCCACCCAGATGCAGGATCCAGCCCCAGGCGGGTGCATGGGATGCTCCTGTGGGCAGTGCTGTGCTGGCAGGCAGTGTGCTGACATGGCAGGATGCTGCAGCAGCAGTGCTGGGGCTCTCCCTGTGTCCCCTTCACAAGAACAGGGCTTGGGCGCAGCCACCAGAGCCCCCTGAGCCACAGCAGGCGGGGGCTGCCTTGGAAGGCTCTCAGCAGCAGATCCATCTGGGAAGGTGCTTCATGAACTATGCAAATCCCGGCGTGAAGAGAGGCCGAAATTGTTCTGTTCATAGCCAGTTTTTTTTTTTTTTTTTTTTTTTTTTAAATAAAGCTCTCTCCAGTATATTGCAGGAGTAATTAGGAATCCTGAGCTGGCTGGATCTCGATCTTTATAGCAACACAGCTGATAAAGCATGATTCAGGGACCTCGTTAGCTTTTTTTAAAGAAGTTTTTATTTAACTTCCGTGAAGTTGCCATGGTTACCCCTGTGCATGGCTTCCCTGCCTCTCCTGCCTTGAGTGCAGCTGCCAGTGTTGAGAATTAAACATCTACATTTGGAGCAGCCGTGGCCTTCCCCCACCACCGTCCTGGGGTTTGGAGCCTTGTCCCTTTGCCCACTCTGGAAATGCTTCTGTTGGAGCCGTTTGATGTGGTAAAGCTCAGGCTGGGCTGTCCAAGAGCTTTTATTTCTGGAGCAGGTGGGGAAGGAGGCTGCTCTGTTGGTGTCACTGGTGACATGACATGTGCCACGGTCACACACTGCTGTGCACCAGCACAGCCTGGATGCTCCCTCTGTGTGACACAAAGCTGCCGTGGGGCACGGGAGGCACTGGGGCTGCTGGGGGGATGGTGGGAGGCACTGGGAGCAGGGGCTGGTGCCCCGAGTCCCATCTCCCTGTGGTTTGGCTGTACCGGAGCCAGTGGAGACAGGGGGTTTAATGAGTCCCGAATGAGCTGCCCCCAGTCCAGCGCTGGGAGGTGACAGATGTGGGCACAGGGGAGCCACGCTGGGGTGTGAGATCAGCCCATTTCTGTGTAGATGGCCATGATGCAAGATACCGACAGAGGTGGTTTGTGATGATGTGCCTTGGGCCAGGCAAAGCCCCGGGGCTGGGGAGCAGGGAGGCAGCAGCCGCCCCCTCAGCTCAGTGCTGGGGGGATGCTGGAGCCTCCAGAAGGGACAGTGGACACTTGAGCAGGTGTTGGATGGCAAGGTGAAGCTGTGCTGCATCCTGCCGGTGTGGGGCCGTGATCTCTGCCGGCAGGGGCACCGGGGCTGGCGGTGCCTGGCGGGCCGGTAACGGGGACCGTGTGCCGGGCTGCCGGTGGCGGCCGTTTGTCCGGGCAGGGCTGGACTCTGTCCTCATTCTGTCAAAAGTTTTGTCACGCTTCCCCCCGTTCCTCTTGGCGTTTTCAGCAGTGGAGGGTGGGAGGGTGCGTGGGAAGTGAAGCCGCAGCAGAAATAATCCTGCGCGTCCGGGGTGCGAGTGGCGCTGCGGGGAGGCTCTGCCCCCCTGCCCGCCCGTTCCTCCCCGAGGTCACACAGTCCCCAGGCTGAGGGGAGCAGCTTTTGTTTGTTTGTCTCCCCGGTCTTCCTTCTCGTCTCCTCCTTTATTTCTCTTTTCCCTTCTTCATTTTCCTTCCCGATGAAAGATTTTCTCGCAGTGTCAAGGCAATGTGACCTGGTTCCGTAATAAAGAGGAGGCTTATTAGAATTAAAGCCCAACAGTGTTAAAAAAGCAATCTTTGCAAGATTGAGGCCATGAGGGAATTGTAAATTCTCAGCAAAGACCTCATTTAAAGACTGGGATGGAAACACATGCGCATGCATGCACTGAGGGCACATCTGCTTCAAGAAGAATTTTGGGGAGGGTGAGGGATTGGAGCAGCACTTGGGTCCTCATGGCTTTGCTCGGGATCCTCCTGCTGGTTGGGCACGTTGTTGGCTGTGCTGGCTCTGTGAATATCGCTGGAGTTTGGATTTGTTTTCCTTGTTCTCCGGGGATACCCTCCCCGTAGCCCCCCCTCTTCTGCATCCCCGCTCAGCCCCTCCCGGCGCAGCCGCCCACCTGCCGCGGGTGGGAGCGATGGCAGCCGGTGAGTCAGGGCTGCCCGGGCTCCCCCGGCTCGGCGCAGCCCTCTGCCAGCTGCTCTCCACAGACATCTCCCTCGGGGTGAGATGGGCGCTGCGGCGGTGCTGGAGCGGGGATGGGTGTCCCTCCCTGGGCACACAGAGGTGTGCCGGCTCTGGGGACCCCCTGCCCTGTCGCTGTGGGTGCTGTGTGCCGAGGGTGTCCCTGCACGTGCAGGTGGGGGCTCACAGGGGCTCCCGGTGCCCCCCAGGGCAGGGGGTGCCATGGCTTTGGCCTCATCTTGCCCAGGGCACTTCTCCCTCCCGCCCGTCTTGATGGATGAGATCTCCCGTGGGTGTGCAGGGAGCAGCCGAGTGCCGTGCCGGGGAGAAAAAAGCGCTGCAGCGGGCAGCAAGTGAAGAGACCCCACTCCCCTCCCTCCCTCCCTCCCTCTCCTGGTTTTTTCCTCCGCGGCTGCATCCCCACGGCTGCGGGGAGTGAGCACGGAGCGCCAGAGCTGTGCAAGGCCCGGAGCCCCCGCCGGTCCCCGCGGTGCTCTGCTGTGTGCTTTGCTGTTACCGGTGCTCTGCTGTCTGCTTTGCTGTTACCGGTGTAATACGAGAGCCGCTCTCCCGGAGCAGCACGGGCAGGGCAGACACGCGTGTCCGGCGGCTCCGGGGCTGAGGCCGGCCTGCGGGAGCCCTCGCTGCCCAGCCGGGCCCAGGGATCCTGCTCAGGGCTGCCCAAGCTCGGCGGAGGTGTCGGTGAAGTGACTCCTCAGAGCCGGTGGGGCCGAGCCGGGTGCTCCGGGATCGCTGCTGCCGTCCCCGGGCGTTCGTGTCCCGGCCCGTGGCTGAGCCTCTCCCCCTGCCTGCCCCGCTGCTGGGGCTCCTGCAGAGCCAGCAGTGCCAAAGGGACAGACACCCTGTGCCGGGATCCTGCAAATCAAAGGGTGATTTCCCCCAGGTGCCCCTCAGGTGTGGGGACAGAGGGCAGCTCCCTGGGTGGCTGTGCTGTGCTGTGCTGCTGGCATGGATGGTGCTGCTTCAGCTGCCGCCTTTGTTGTCAGTCCTGGCCCGGGATATTCATAGCGAGCCCAGCTCCACACTGCTCCTCGGCACCTCCACACCTCGCAGCACCTCCACCCCTTGCAGGGGTTCCTTCCTGAGGGCTCTGGAGCTGATCCTTGCCCTGCTGCCTGTGGCCTGGAGGAGCAAGGCTGGCACTGCCACCTCTCCCTAACGTGCTGTTAATGTAATGTCTTGTCCAGGAGCTTTTCCTGCAGGATAAATGGCCTTTCTATCCAGAGCCTGCGTGAATTACACCGACGTTTTGCTCCTGAGTAGATGTGTGTAGAGGAGCTGGGTATTGGATTGGTGAGAGGCAAGAGAAGCAATCTCTGGGAGGCCATCAATTTGGATTAGGCTTTGTGGACTGGGATGGAGGGTAATCACCATCCTTCATTTCAGAGAGGTAAGAAACAAGTCAGCTTCTTTATGGATCATTATAGCTGCAGCAGGAATTGCTTCCACCTCGGCCATGGCACAGATCCCCTGCTGGGCACAGGGGGTGGAGGAGGGTGTAAAGCCAAAGTAGGGAGCCGGCTGTGGTTTGGAAGGATGAGGCAGACTCCAGCCTCGCTGGGTGGTACTGCCACATTCCTTGCTGGATGAGATGGCCCTGCTCGGGGTGCTCATCTCTGCCTGCTGCTGCAGCTGGAGTCGGTGGAGGGGAGGTGAGTAGTGGGAGTCAGTGAGGGACCCATGAAACGGGTCTGGATCTGTCTGGGGGTGGGATGGCATCCATTCCCTTTGCAGTGCCTCTGGCCTCGGCTGAGCTTCCACCAGCAGCGTCTGCCAGTGCAGACTCTGATGGGTGCGGAGCTCGGCGTCGTCCCCTGTCACAGCAGGGTGCCAGGGGGACCGGCCGCTGCCCGGCTCCATGGGTGCCGCATCCCCCCATGCCAGCTGTGGCACAGGGCATGTTGGCACCCGCAGTCCCGGCCCCGGGGAGGGCCCAGGCGGTGCCCGGCTCTCTTGGTGCCGTGTCCCTCGTCCCACCTGCCGTGGCAGGAGCTTCAGCGCGTTCCAGGCCCGCTCCCAGGCATCCTCCTCCCGCCACCCACGCGCAGCGGTGATGAAAGCACAGCCCGAAACAGGGCACAGGAGGAGGGATGGGGTGGAAATGGGGCAGCACCGGCCTGGGGGAGCGCCTGTGTGGAGCTGGGCCAGCCGAGCCGAGCTGCTGGGGTCGGTGCTGTGTTGCCAGCTGGGGTGGGAGCTGCTCGGGGCCAGCAGGGAGGAGAGATCTGCTTTGGCCTCGCAGAGCCAAGGCCTCCCCTCCCTCCCTTTTGTTTGTACTTTTCTTCTTTTTTTTTTTTTTTTTTTAATATCTGAGTGCTTCATTTTCCAGAAGCTGTCATTTTACATAAACCTCTCAGCGAGGTACATCCATTCCCACTGCCAAAATCTCCATATCAAACACTTGTAACACACCGCTGAACTGACAGCCCTGCCTGTACACGCTCCGTGCCTTTACAAAGGGATGCTGCGTCGGGGAGGATATAAATACTCGCCTTGCAGTGACACCAGCTCTCTTGCTGCCCAGTTCAAATGGCGCCCACAGGCCCCTGGTGGCACCACAGCACCCTCAGCACCGGGGTGGGTGGCAGGGTGCCCGTGGGCAGCTGCGGCGGGCGCGGGGCTGGGCGCTGTGTGTGCTGAGCTGTGGGCTGGGGGGAGCAGCCCCCTGGCAGCGATCCCTGCAGTCCCTGTGTGTGGGAAGCCTTTGCTGGTGCAGTCTCAGGGCTGAGTGCTGGCTGTGGAGGGGTTCCTGTGCCCAGGATCTCCCTCCTGGCAGGCTGAGGTGCCGGTGGGCCCCAGGTAACCCACGGGCTGTGCTGCAGCAGGACCGGGGCTGCTCGGCCTGAAACACTCTGTGCCTCAAATCCTGTTTCAATGGGAGTAGGGACGTCTTAAGCAATCCAGCTGCTTCCTTTTCAAATGAAATTATTTTCTTCTGGATGAAGTTCAAATCCAACCCCAAATCCCTGTTTCTTTGCGAAGGAAAAGGAAGGAAATGCAAAACATGCTCCCCACCCCCCAAGTCTATCAGTCTTGCGGCTGATGAGCAGAACCATTCCTGCTTGTCCTGGGATTCCCTCCTCCTCGTACGTGGCCAGAGCCGTGTTGTGTCACACTGGCTGTGAGCCTCAGCTGCTCCCCAGGACAGATCTGGCTGGCTGGGCAGGCACTGGAGTGCTGGAGCAGGTCCCAGGGAGCACTGACAGCTCCTGTGGTCCCTTACCCCCCTGGGGCCACCACGGTCTGTGGGCACCTGGCCCTGCCGCGGTGCACGGGTGATGTGGCCATCACTGGCAGGGCTGTACCTGTCACCTGTAATGCTGTGCTTGGTGGTTTCTGCTGCTCTTCCAGGTGGGGACCTCGATGTGGGAAAGATAAGACTTTAAAAAAAAATATAATAGTATCACAAATGGTTTTTAACTGAGTATGTTTTGGCAAGTTTGATGATAATTTTTTTCAGTACCTCAGCTGGGAGAGATTGGTCTGTGCTCAGCTCTTGTGCTTTCCACACCGGGGAAGCTCCAGGACTTGTGATGGTCCTGGGCTGAGCTGTTTCTATGCTCAGGAATCCTCTGAGATGTCTGGCCCCAGCTAAGGCAGTGGTGGCACGTGTGCAGGACCGTGATGTCTGTGTCCCCAAAGCCCCTGTTCCCCCAGCTCTGCTGCTGGGGGTGGTGCTGCTCTAGGTCAGGGCTCTGCAGAGCCAGCCTGGCTGGAGCTGCCAGCAGCAGCTTTGCTGTGCTCGGGCTGGGAAGGTGCCTGGGGGCTGTGATGCACTTGTGTTGCCCCAGCCGTGCATGGGGAGGGCCCAGCTGCAGCCAGATGTGTCACGGTGCCCAGGCCAAGGGGTGGCTGGGTGCTGAGCTGGCTCTGCTCTGCCTTGTGCTGCAGCTCCTTCCAGCCAGGATGAATCAGCCTTTCCCCAGGACCTGGGAGCAGCCCGCCACCACAGTGGCTTTGGGTCCCTGGGGAGTCACAGCCCTCCCTGGGCAGGGAGCCATGAGGTGAGGGCAGCAGCAGTGCCAGCTGTGATGGCATCTGCTGCTCTTGCTGGCAGAAGGCACAAATCTCGATGTTTGTGTCCCCAAACTGCTCTTAGCAGAAAGAAGGGCACCATGCTGGTGATGCTGCTGGGGGCTGTACCATCCCTGAGGGGCTTCTGCACCC
Organism: Taeniopygia guttata; assembly: GCF_048771995.1. Taxonomy (NCBI): domain Eukaryota; kingdom Metazoa; phylum Chordata; class Aves; order Passeriformes; family Estrildidae; genus Taeniopygia; species Taeniopygia guttata. The sequence goes on from NC_133043.1 coordinate 2,027,084, forward strand.
CTGGGGACCCTCTGTAGGCTTGGGCAGTCCCTGCAGCCAAGGGCTGGGGTTCCCTTTTCCCAGGATGGAGGGAGCTATCCCGGCTGGGCCCTGGTGCATGGCTCAGCCCAGAGTGCCCTGAGGGGAGGTGAAGGTCCCTCCCGCTGCAGGAGCCAGCCCCTGCTCCTGGGTCCCTGCTCCTGGGTCCCTGCCTGCTCTCCCTGCCAGTGGCAGCTGCCTCCGGGCCACCCTCCCTCTTCCCTGCTCACTCTGGAGGCTTTTCCCTTCCTCCCACCGGGAGTGCTCCTGCGGGATGCTGGCATGGGAGGGCACAGGGCTCAGGAACGGGGTTTGGAGGGAGCTGGGCAGGGGCTCAGCTGGGCTGTGAGCGATGGAGGGAAGTTGGGCTCTGCTGGCAAAGTTTCTGCCTGTTCATCACGAGCGAAGGGATGTTTTGGTGCGTGCTGATTAACTGCCTCCTCCCGATGTGCCATGGTGAGATAAAATATGAACAACTGCATTCTTTGACTTAAAATTTAATTAAAACTATATATCAAAAACGTGAGACCCCAGGCTTAATAAAACCTGATAAAATTATACTAATACACTTCAATTTCAATCCAAGGCTTCCTGATGGAAGAGCGTGAGAGGCTGAGCCTGTAACTAGATTAGAAACACCTCCTATGCAATATTTATGGTGCTGTCCTGCTCGAGATGCATGGCTGCCGAGGAAGGCTCTGACACCGTGATGAAGAGGAGTTGTCAGCCTGGCTTATGTGTAAATAGGAGAGAGGGCGAGATTGTACGGGCTGTTCCTGGAGGGGGAGAGCGACTTGGGCAGAGGATGAGCTCATGGAGGGAGGAAAAAAGGGAAGAAGGAGGGATGCTGCTCCCCCCCCCCCCCCCTCGTGCTGCTGTGCCCTGGGGATGATCCTTGTCTGTGGCACCAGTGGCCCAGCAGCCATGGGCTGGAGTGAACTGGGGAGCTCCTGGCAGCTGCCAATGGCTGTGGCCACTTCACCTTTGCAGGTGATTTATTGAGTGAGGATTAGCAGCTCAGAGCCATTGCCCACAGCTGTTTGTTCTGTGTGCAGGAGTGTGGCTGTGCCAGCAGGAGTGGTGGCCAGCACGCTGCTGGAGGGCACCCTGTGCTGAGGTGCCTCTGCTCCAGGCAGAAATCAGCTGGAGCACTCATTTCCCACCTGGTCCTCTCAGGCAGGTTCCCTCTGGCACAACACAAAGCATCGTTGCTGTTGGAGCCTTTCCACGCTGTCCCATATCCCCAGAATGTCACTTTTGGTGGCAGTGGCCTGGGTGTGTGTCTGCAGAGGCGCTGGTGGCTGGGGGTGTCACTGTTCAGAGGGCTCTGGGGTCACCAGCAGGGCTCGGGGTGGCACAGGCGCTGCGGTGCCAGCTCGGGCAGGCTGTTAATGGGCACCATAAATCCTGGTGAGACAGGGGAGGTCAGAGCAGGGAGGCAGGAGCAGTAAAGCGCCGCGGGCAGAGCGGCTCCGTCCTTAGAGGAGAGCCCAGGGCTCCCTACTGAGCACACGAAAAAGGCTCCTGATGTTCCAGGGCCAGGTGCCCGTGGGAGCACAGCAGGTTTTGGGGGCCGGGGCTGTGCTGCTCAGTCTGTGGTGGTGCAGCCAGGGGGGCAGAGGCCTTTCTGCCACCTTCCATGCCTTGGGTCCTGCCTGAACCCCGCCTAGGTTGGTTCCATCTCCAGGGTGCAGCCTGGGCTTGGACAGGATGCTGAACATGGGGTGCCAGACTTCTCTCTTGGGGCTGGGGGTGCTGAGACCTGGCACTGCCCCAGTGCTCTGTGCCATCTCCCGCAGCTGCCCCCCCGTTCCTGGCTCTGCTCTCCCTTCCAGGTGAGCAGGCACACGTCCCCTGGAGCGCTGACGTGTGCTGGTGCTGCTCCAAGGCTGTGGCAGCAATTCCAGCAGCAGCGGCCTGGCATGACCCCGGGAGCTGGAGGAAGGGGGTGAGGTGGGCACTCAGCTGGCAGGGAGCCCCTCCCTGGGTAGGAGGGGACCTGCCAGGCAGCAGTATCAGCCCTGCCAGCCACAAGTTCTCTGCCCCCTTGCCCCTTCTCCATATCCCTGGGGAACTGGGAGTGAGGACAGAGCAGAAGGGCAGGGGATGGGGTTTGTGTGCTGGTGCCCGTCCGTGCCACCTCCCCACATCCCTCCTTGGCCAGGCTGTGCCCGGGTTCATCCCTCACGCTGCCCCTCTCGCAGCCCCGCGGGGCGCTGCTCCCAGCTCTGTGGAGCTGTATTTTCAGAGACTGTGGGGGATGTTGTGTGTGTAAAATTAGCGCTGCCTTGTTAGTGCTCCTCAGGCTAATTCGGAGTGAAATGCTTTAGCAGCGGTGGGCTGATTCTATCAGGAGAACAAGAACTAATTAAATTCACTCTGACCATCAAGCAGTAAATTATTTATACCCAGACAGATGCAATCTAATCTGTGGTGTCCAGCCCCACTGAACCTGCAGTCTCCTTGCTTTGGGGTGAGGAGCAGATTAGGCAACAGAGGGAGAGCTGGGAAGGGCAGAGCAAGGACTGCCCGAGAAGGCAAATTGTTTTGCCCCTCTGGTGCCAGTGCTGCAGTGGGACCCCTCCAGTGGCACTGCGGCCCCTGGGCCTGCCTGGGGAGCTCTGGAGCATGGGGACCTTTGGGGCTGGGAAGAGATGGGGTGTCCTGCAGCAGCTGCCCGTGCTGCTCCATGCAGGGAGCTGGTGGGGAGGTGGTTTGCCCATGTCAGCACGGACATGTGGGAGTCCTCCTCCTCCCAGGAGGAAGGCCAGGCACAGGCAGAGGTTTTGCTCCTGTGGTTTTGCACCACCATGCTGTGGTCCCTGTGCTGTGTGATCTCCATCACCCCCCTCCCTGTGCCTCCCCTGGCCCACTGCCCACCGCCAGCTGAGCTGGGGCAGGTATGAGCTGTTATCATCTCTGCAGGGGTTTGTTTTTTGGTGATCTGACCCGCTGCCTGATTAGATCGTTCTTGTCACACAGTGGAACCACAGCTTTCTCTGCCTGTGAGCTGCAGTTCACTCTAATTGTGATTGAGCCAAGATAACTTTTTCTCTCCAAACCAAAGGGAAGAGTGAAAAATCATTTGCTGATCCTCTGGGGGTTGTAAAGGATTCCAGCAGCCTGGGAAACAGCTCTGCTCGGGGCTGGGAAAACGGTGTGGTGAAAATGAACTGGTTGTTATGTGTGTTAGAGGGACAGAAAGAAGGAATTCCAGAGCAGCCAGAACAGAGCATCACAGAGATGGTCCTTGTCCCCTTGGGAACGGAGATTTCCATTCTGTCCCCGGACAAGCATGGTGTAGGGAGGGCTGGTTTGACTGGGAAGAGCTTGGCTCAGTTGAGGGCAAGAGCCTCTGGAAGCAGGTTGGGGTCACTGGTGGGTGCCCCTGGGGCCAGGCAGGGTGGGTAGCGCTGGGCTCGGGTGTTCTCCAGCTGCAGCTTCCCAGCAGGCAGGAGCACCTCTGGTGGGATGCCCGGGAGCTGCCCCACAGAGAGAGGGACGGATCCTTGCTGCAGGTTTTGGGCTCTTGCTGTGTTTAACGAGGTGTTTAGGGATAAATCGGCTGTAAGCGGTCTGTGCCCGTGGGGGCTGAGCTCCTCCGGGCTGGAGCAGAGCTGCTCTGCCCCGTAATTCCTGGCGGGAGGAGGCAGCGCGGGCAGGCTCCTGGGCTGGTGCCGTATTTGCAGGGAGCAGGCAGGCACCCGAAGCAATCCTTTGCACAGTGTATTTGTTTTCCCGAGGCTGGGGGTGCCGGCTCCGCCGCCAGACGCGGCAGCGCGCTCGGCTCCGCTCCGCTCCGCTCCAGCTGTGCCGCGCTCCGGGCACGGCTGAGCCCAGCCCCGGCTTCCATTTGCACCGGTGATTAATCTCTGTAGCAGGGGAGGGAACTCCTGTTATGAATCAGGCTCGTAACTCCCGGCACACACATTTCCAAAGCCCCGCTGAACCATTAATCCACCCGCCTCCCTGGGGCAGGGAGGATGGAGGGGGAAATGTCACCTTGTGGCAGGAGAGCTGGGACAGGCAGCCAAGCCAGCAGCTCTGTCTTGGAGGTGGCTCCTGGTCTCCAGATCCCACCGATGGACCATGTGGCCTTGCAATTGATTTAAAAAGGAAAAAAAAAAAAAAAAAAAAAAGGCAACTGCTTCACTCTGGCTTTGCTGCTGATGCTGAGGGGACAGATTTGCCTGCTAGCAGCTCTGCCATTAACTGGATGAGCTATTCAAGGGTGGGTTATGGATTTGGGATCAGCCTGGCTGTGCTGGAGAAGGCCTACAGTGCTCAGCCCAGATGGATGCGTGGCCCAGGATGGGCCTGGGGAGACCTGACATGCTCTTTTCAGGAGCAGCTGAAGGTGGGATGGAGGAGCCTTCCCTGGGAGCAGATAACCTTGGAAGGGTGAGAAGGTCTTCCAAGCTCTGGCCAGGTTCCTCCTGGCTGCATGAGAGACTGATGGTGGGGGAACATGTGCTGCAGCCCCCAGCAGCAGAGGGGCTGCAAGTGGAGCGAGGGAAGAGAGATGGATAGCAGGAGGTTCCTTCCACAGGGAGGGAGGGAAGAATTGGGAATATCCCAGCAGTGCTGGGAGAGGAGCCCTGCTTTCAGAGTCTGGGAATGACTCCCAGGCTGCAAATATTCCTTTCCAGCCCCAAAGCTGCCACAGGAATCTTCCCTGCTCCTACAAGCAGCTGGCACTCATGGCCTTGGCATCCCTGGGCTGCTGTGGCAGTGCGAGAGTGAGCTGGACCCACTGGCTGCCAGCAAGGAGAGGGACTGGGATTTTGGGTTTGGCTCATGAGGATCATTTGGACGCTGAGCACCAGAAGGAGAAACAGTCAGGAGTTGCTCCCAACTGCTTCATTTGGGCGGGATGCAAGTGCTCAGAGCCTGGGATGCTCCCACAGTCCCAGCGCTGCCGTCTCCTCCCTCCTGGGTTGATCTGACCTGGCAGTGCCAGTGCAGTGCAGGAAACACAAGCATTTTGATACTTTTTATTTTTATTTTCCATTTTTGCCACAGTTCCGCAGCCCCTCTGTCGCACTCCTTGTTAAGCTGTTAAATCACTCCATTTATTTAGCACGAGCATTGCTGAGAGCTCATTTTTATCTTGGTGAAAACCAGACTTGCTCATGGGCACATAAATGAAATTGTATAAATATACCCTTAGCTGGGAATCTAATTTATTTTTCCTGTTCATTATGGGGTAGAAGGCCATTATGAGATGTAGAACTTTTTTTTTCCCCAGTGCTGGAATTGAAGGGCTGGTGCGGGCACTTTTTATGCTGATGATTTTGCCCTGATTCAATTTGAAGCTGGTTAGAGCTCAAATACTGAAGCATAATTGCCAGAGACCGGTGTGGGTTGCCATGCTAATGTCCTGGTGGGGCTCTGTGGCAGCACTGGGCCGGGTGGACCCCACAGCCAGGGAGGGGCTGAGTCCGGGGTGGGCACGGGATGGAGATTCCCTGGAGCTGGGACCGTGGGGAGCAGGGGTGGCCCAGCCCCGGGGCAGCAGGAGCCGAGTCCGTCTCTTTGTCCATCAGCAGGATTGATTTTGGATGGTATTGATACTGCTATAAAGTCCTGTTTATGGAGCTGTAATTAAGCGGGGCCATTTAGCCGGTGGTGTTAAGTGCTGAGCAGATTTATGGCACGGCTCAGCCTTCGGCAGGGTTGTATTTCAGCACGAAGCACACCAGGTTTTTATGTGTTCTGCGATTGTGTTCGTGTGACAGTGATTAGTATAATGGGGGCTTCCGGGGTCGTGCTGCCAAGCTGAGGAAACAGCAATTACGGGCGGCCGCAATATCAACTTAATTGCTCCATTTGCAAGCAGCACAGGCCGGGTGTGTGGGGGTGGCTGGCAAGGCGAGCCCTGGCACCCCACAGCCCCTGGCCCTGGCTGCCCCCCGGGCTCCGCTGGGGCTCTGCGGGTCCCTCACTGGGCAGAGCAGAGGGCAGCTCCTGGCCGGGCACGGGCTCTGCTGACCAAAGCTGCGCTGCTGGGTTCGGGGTCCCTGCTGCCGGGCAGTGCCAGGGCAGTGCCCATCCCCAGGGGCTGGCGGTGCTTCAGCCCGGGGCTCTGGGGTCTCCCCGTGCTCAGCCTCCATCCATTACCCGTTTGCCATGGGCAAGCAGCCGTGTGGCCACGCAGCGCCAGCACCCCGGGTGCTCCGGGGCCTTGTCCCCTGTCTCGGGGATGACCAGGCCAAGCTCTGCAGCAGAGGGGAGCAGGGGACAAAGGGATCCAAGGGCAAAAGGGCCAGCAGTGGATTTGCAGCGGTGCAATTAGAGCTCACCTTGATGTGCACTTGGCAGCCTTTCCTTTGAACTCTCTCCCCTGACGGCTTTATTGAGATCTGGAGATTTACCAGCTCAGCCCCTCGCCACCCTGATAAGGCCAGGGAGGTTCTGCAGAGAAGTTATAGATACCCAGGGAAGGCAAGGAGTGAGTTCTCCTGGGCATCAGGAACTCCTGTGCCCACCCTCGGGCAGGCCCTGTCCTTCAGCAGGACTTGGGGATGCTGGGGCTGGCACAGGCAGGGCCTGTGGGTGCCACAGTTGTGCCACAAGCGCCCTGCAGCACTGTGGGAGCTGGGCAGGGTGTGGATGTGTGTCCTGCTGCAGAGCACAGTCCCTGGGCCGCTGACCTGGAGGCAGTGGAGCATCACATGGGGCTCATGGATGCACTGCCACAAGTGCATCAGGACCGCAGGGTCTCTTTCCCAGGTGGGACCAGGGCTGAGAGAGATCTTCCTTGCTCTTGCCCTTGCTATGTGCACTCACAATTCGCTGCAGGAATTAGATGGGCTTTTGCCGACTAAGAGGTGTTAAACGGCTCTAAATACTCTTCACACTGCAATATCTCCACCACAGCATTTAATCGAGTGCCACAGAAATGCCTATAAATAAACGTAATGCGCCTGTGCCAGTTCCCTCCCACGGCACCTCGGAGCTCGCAAGAAAGTCGGCAAGTGGCTGGGCTGCAGCTCCTGCCCTCCCCTCCTGTCCCCTCTCTGCCCCTGCCCTTCATTCCCTTTCCTTTCTCCCCTTTTCCCCAGCCTGGGGATGTGTGAGCACTGGCCATCCCGCTGGAGTGCAGCTGCAGGACTGAGGACAGGAGCCCTGGAAGCTGCAGCCCACTCGGGGCCGCGGGGCCCATGGAGAAGGACTGGGAAGCTCCTTGAAGTTGTCCCCCCGTTGTCCCTGGAGGCCCTGCGGGTGCTCAGGTTGGCACTGCCCCCATGGGCACCCCAACATCAGGCAGCACAGCCAGGAGCAGGTACAGAGAATGAGCAGGGGGAAGGGCATGGAGCGTTTCAAGGCTGTTTGTGCTGCTCTTGCATCTGTGTGTGAGTCCAGACTCCTTGGTGACTGGAGATCTGCATACACCAAACCAGCTGCATTTCCCACCAGGATCTCCAGCACCTCGGCCCTTGAGTCCAAGCAGGCAAAATGTGTGTGGGGGGGTTTTAGCTGCTGCAAAAGGCACTTTATTTGCTGCTGTGGGGCTGCTGCTGCACGGCAGCGCCTCCTGGGAAACACTGTGAAATTTCTTCCACATGCCCGAGCCTTTATTACAGAAAATAAACACTGCTAAGGAAAAGGAGGAGTGGGCAGCAGGCACTCCTTGGCTGTGCCAGGTGCTCCTTGGTGTCCCTGTGGCCATAGGGCAGGGGACAGAGCTGGCTGCGTGTGCAGGGCTGTCCCTTTTGTCATTCCTGACAGGGCTGCTCTGTGTCCCCAGATGGGCACTGGGGGGGCTTTGGGGTGCCTGGGGCACCCCTGTCCTGGCACCCTCTCTCCGAGGGAGCCCTGGGGCCTCGCTGAGGATCCTCAGCCAAACAGGATCCCTAAATAGGCTCCTCAGCCTGTCAGTTGACTGCCTCTTCAGCGCTGATGAGCCACTCTGGTGTTACTATTTAAAATCCTAATTGCTTTAATCAGCTCGCCTTTAGCCACCGCAGCCATGAGCGAGCCCAGGGGCCGAGAGCGCTCCTGCTCCCTCCAGCACAGCTGTGGCCGGGCACAGCTCGAGCACCAGCGGCCATGTGGGCACCCAGTACCGGCCCTGCAGGTGCCCGGCGTCCCTGTGGCTCTGCACGGGCACATGCTGGTGGCACAGCTGGTAGGACAGCAGTGGGATGGTGGTGGCGTGACTGCAGAGCTGAGCTGAGTCCCCTGGGCAGGGGGAGGACAAGAACTGAAATGGATGAGGAGAAGAGGAGCTGCTGTTACCATGGGCTGACAGATGCCAGCACTTTAATGAGCTGGGAATTCCCATGTCCTCTCCCTGCGCTCCCCTTGATCACCGTGAATTCTCTTCCAGGGTAAAAGCAGCTTCCTCCCTGGGTTTCAGGGCCCACCAGCCCACTCCTGCCTCCCTCCAGGGACAGCCTCGGGGTGTTCCTGCATCCCGAGCAGGTGCAGGGCGCGGGGCAGAGCTCTCCTGGGGCTGCACTCGCAGCCATCCTCGCTGGGATGGTGGGAGATGCCGGATTAAAATAGCGCGGCGCTTCCCTGGCGAGGGAGCCTTGCGGCAAAGGCACCCACGCGGCTGCGCCCAGGAGGAGGAGGAGGAGGAGGAGGAGGATGATGCTGATCGGCGCCTGACACCCGCTGGGGCAGGGGCAGGAGATGCAAGGACCCAAATCTGTGTGTGCAGCGCTGCCGCTGAGGAGCCCCTCCTGGCTGTCATTGGCCCTCCTGGTTCCCCTCAGAGGGGTTCCCCTCCCAAGGGCATCCCCCGGGCTGGTTCCCTTCCTCAGCAGGAGGGTTTGTGCCGGCAGGGAGCTGGGCTGGCCGGAGGGAGGTGGAGGAGGGCGGCGATCGGGGTGCTGAGCGCTGGCAGGACCCGCAGCCCGGCGGGAGATGAGCGGGAGGTGCCCGCGGTGGCCGCTGGTGCAGCTCCTCCGCTCCTGCCCGGCCTGGCAGCGGGCAAGGCACTGCCAGGGCCCGGGGCTGGATGCCCGGCTGTGGCTGCCAGCTCTTGGGGACCGGCTGCCCCCGCCTTCTGTTGTGCTGGAGCTTGGCTTCTCCGGGGTGCCGTGTCCCTCCTGCGGCCCCTCTGCTGTGCCAAGGGAGCCCTGCTCCCCTTCTTCTGCGTGCGGGGCTGCTCCATCTCGCGTCCCCCACCTCCCCCTGTGCTGTGTTTGGGGGCACAGCGGTGTTTCCAGCCCGGGAGCCCCCCAGAGCCGTCCTTGTGCCACGGCAGCCTGCCCACCGCTGGCATTCCCGGTGATGGATGGGTGACATGCGGCAGCGGCCCCGGGGCTGTGTTGTCCCAGAATATTCCGCGGAAAACCTCATTCAGGGGATTGTTCAACTCGCGGCAGCCTTCCTGGGAAGTGAGGACATCTCTGCATTTATTCAAGGACATCCCTTCTCAATTAAATCCCTGCATGGGCTAAACAAGCGGACTGCTGAGATCAAAGGGGTTTTTTTCCACTCTTTCCCCCCCCCCAAATCGCTTAAATGATGCAGTGTAGGGAACGTGGTGTGTTTGCCTTCCGCACACCTGGTGGGAAGGGGAACCCGCCGTTAAATTCCCGTGAAGGCGTTTCCGTGCGCTGATGTGGGACTGGGGGCGTTGTAAGCGGTAGCCGTGGGGTGATGGCACCGGGTGTCTGCAGTGGCCGTGGGTGAGCCCAGAGATGCGGATCGCTGGGCTGGCATTGCCCGCCTGCAGCTGTGTGGCCAGCCGCCAGTTTGCCGCAGCCTCGGTGCCGGGGTGCAGCCCGGAGGGTCTGGGGGCTCAGCCCTGCCCGGCCCGGTGTCCCCCACCCCTCCTCGGGCTCCTGGGGGATTGATGGTGTCGTTAAAGCGTTAGGTTGGCCCGGGGTCGGCCCTGCTGCCGGCTGGGATTTATGGCGGAATGTGCCTCGGTGAAGGTTTTATCGCCACCGTTAAAGAGCCGAGCGTGTGCCTGGGGCCGGGCGGGGGGGTCCTGCTCTGCCATCCTTACTGGGGATGGGGCCGCTTCGCTGGGCATCCTCAGATGGGGCAGTGCCACCAAGGATGCGGTGGGGTCTGCAGCTGCCTGGGGCCGTCCCTGCGGGACTGTGCTCGGTGGGGTCAGCCCTCCCTGCAGCGGGACTGTGCTCGGTGGGGTCAGCCCTCCCTGCAGCGGGACTGTGCTCGGTGGGAGCCCCGCGGGGTCAGCCCTCCCTGCAGCGGGACTCTGCCGAGGTGTCCGGCCGTGCTCAGCCCTGCGGCCATCCCGCCCTGCCCGCCGCCACCCCGCGCTCCGACCTCCTCCCGCTCCCTCTGCCATGGATCCGTCAGTTCAGAAATCGATCTCTTTGCCACCAGCCCGGTCTCCTTTTTCCTTTTAAATGGTGTCACTCTGCTATTTCCTGGCCTCTCTAATAGATTTTTATATAATCACTACAGTGCACTTTTAAAGAGCGATAGATCACGTTCATTGCTTTTCCCGGTGATTAATTTCCCATAATAGTCCTCTGTAACACCAAGGCAAAGAGAGGAGAGCAAAGAAAACCCCCACATTATCCACTTTGTGCTCCGAGTATAAATGAATTAGATTTAATTTTTGTTTAATTGTTTCCATAGCTCAGCCTCTGCTAACTTTGCAGGATAATTTATTTTGTAGTCTTGGGGAAAAGAAGGAAAAAAGGTCCCTGTGCCGTGCTTTGCCCGCAGCAGCCGTTAATTACAGCTGATTGCCTTCCCTGCCTGATGAAGCCGTGGATTGGAGGGTGCTGTCACACCCAGGACATGGCTGGTGGGCAGAGAAGAGCCCAGCTGGGTTTGTGGGATGTTCCCTGTGTTTTCACATCCAAGGAGTGTCACCTCTGAGTGGTGCGTTCCTGTCCCTGCAAGGAACCTCGGCTTCTGGGAATTGTACCCTCTATCCCCCGCCTGCTGTGTGGCCAGCAGGGAGAGGAGGCTCTGGGGATCACTTCTCAGCATCCAGCATCTTCCTCTCCGCCAGCCCAGGGCCGCTGAAGCGGATCCGTGCACGGGAGGAGCGGTGGGACAGAGCCCGTTCACCGTTCATCGTTCACCGTTCCTCGCTGCCTGCGGGGCACCGGGCCCTGCTTGGAATGCGCCGGCAGTGCCGAGATGGAGCCTCGGCTAATCTGCGCCCTCGGAGACCGGCTACCTTCGGCCTGTTAATCAGTCGCAGTAATTACAATCCCAACTTTACATGTGGAATGTTAATTAAAGGACGGGACGCGGAGATCTGCAGCCTGGCAGCGAGTGCTGTGCCCGGTGGGGCCTGGGGGGGCTGGGGGTCTTGGGGCACCCCCTGCACCTCTGGGTCACTGCTGCTCCTTTCACTGAGCAGGGAGGTGGGGACAGAGGCTGGGGCCATAGCAGGCAGGGGGCAGGCAGGCTGTGGTTGCTGGCACTTGGCACTGCCTCTGCTTTGTGGTTCTGTGGCAGCTGCTGCTGGCCTCTAAAATTGCTTTGCTGACATGGATGGATGGATGGATGGATGGATGGATGGATGGATGGATGGATGGATGGATGGATGGATGGATGGATTTGTTGGGAAACAGGATAATGCAACTGGAGCTCCACTTCACTCCCTGCTTCTTGCCTTGGCCCTGATTTCCCCGTAACCTCCCCGGTGCCCCTGAGCTTCTTCTCTGGGCCGAGCACCCACCTCCCTCCCACTGTGTCTCTGTCCTGTGCTCCAGCCTCTGAGCATCACTGTGAGTTGCTGCAAGATTCCCTCCTGTATATTAGTCCCATCTGCACTGGGAAGCCTAAAGCTGGGTGCAGGATCCAAACATGGCCCTGTGGGGGGAGATGACACTGCTGGCCTGTCCCTTGCTTCCAGAAGTGCGTTCGTCTGTCCTGCCCTGGGCAGCTCTGCTCTGGGAATGGGGCTCAGCAATTCACCTGCTGAATTTCAGCTCCCCCTGAGCAGGATCTCCTCTCCCTGTCGTACTCATCCTCCTCACTGGGAGGAGACCCTGGCAGGTGCTGCCTGAGGTGCTGTGTGGATCCTGCAGGCAGAGCCCCAGTTCCTGTCGAGTCCCTGCCTGGTCCCTGTCCTGCCCCTGCCTCTGCAGAGCTCTGTGCCATGAGGCTCTGAGCAGCATCGTCTGACCAACACTGAGCCATGCTTGTCGCTCCCCTGTCCCCAGGGAATGCTGGCAGCCTGCGACCCCCCCGGCTGCTGCATTGGTGCCCTTGGCTGCACTCCCTGGCCCGGGGAGCCCGGGGAAGCTGGAGCTGCCAAGAGAATCCAGCAGGTCCTTGGAGGGCTGAGAGCTTAGGGGCAAGATGAGCAGATCCCAGCTGAGCCCCACGGAGCTGGAGGTGGCGGCTGCTCTTCACCTATCCCTGCGGATGGTGCAGGTGTTTTTTGGAGGGATGTGGGCGAGGACCTGGCAGCCGGTGGAGGTGGGGAGCAGCCCCAGCACGGCTGGGGGAATCATTAAAACCCCGGTCAGCAGTGGGGAGCGGCGCTGAGCAATCTGCTGGGGCGTCAGTGCCCTGGATTATTGCTGTGAGCAGCTGAAGGAGAGCAGAGAAGAGGCGTGAGCTGAGAGGAATGACAAAGAGGGGAAGGAGAGGAAGAGGCCCTGGAGGAGGAGGGGGAGGCTGGATTAGTGCCTCAGGCAGTGCAGGGTGTTCCAGCAGTGATGCTCTGCTGTCCCAGCAGCTGCCTGGTCCCTGCTGCCTGGGCAGGGTGTGGTGTCCTGTTGGCCCTGTCCCTTGGCAGCCCCCTCCCCGCAGTCCCTGGGGCTGCCAGGCTCCTCTCTTGTGGCACTTTTGTTTTCCCGACTGAGAGGTGGAGCTCTCAGGTCACTCAGATCCTGCTGTCACTTTCCCATGAGGCCTTAACCAGATTCACTAAAGCTCCTCTGTCTCTTCAGCTGTGCTGGCTGTAAATCTGAGGAGGTCTCACCGGGCACTGGGCTGGTGCCAGTCTTTAGATGATCTGCCTTCCTGAAGTAAGGAATGCTTTCCCTGGCATTTCTAGCTCCCTGCCATCACTGGAAGTGTTGGAAAGGGCAGGGGGGAGGACACATGCTGGGAGCTGTGGTGGCCAGGAGGGCTGGCGGGTGCGGGGCCAGCTCGGGGGCTTGGGTGAGCCCTGGGGGTGCCATCGTCCCCCCTGCCCATCCCAGAGCCTTCCCTGCTGCGGAGCCTCGGCAGCACGAGGCTGCACCCAGGTGAGGGGACAAGGGAGCAGCCCTTCCCAGAGCGGAGAGCCGTGCCAGGCGGGCACTGCCAGGCAGAGCTGGGCACCACAGCTGGTGATGGCCCGTTCTGCCAGTGCTCCCCTGGGGAGGAGCTGTGCTGGTGGTCGGTGTTTGTCCAAGAGGAGCCACGTTGTGCCTTTGTTCTCCAGGCTTGGGGTGAAGGATGATCCCTCAGGAGCTGGCCTGGAGCGGGGCAGGGTGCGAGTGTGGCTGGAGCTGCCGTGTGCTGGGGCTGAGCATGGCAGCGGTCCTGGGGCAGCCGGGGAGCTGCTCCGAGCAGCAGCTGCTCCAGGGGAGGCCTGGAAGAGCCCAGTCTGGATCCACTGCTCTCCCCTTCAACTGTCTGAATTTGCTGTTGCTTCTGGTTGACCCGCCAAGGCCATTTCCTCCACCTTGAAGCTCCTTGAATCTGCTCTGTGGTCTCGCTCTCTCTCCCTTGGTCCTCAGGTACTTTCACAGCCACATTTTGGTCACAGGAGATGGTGCCTGGAGGCTGGAGCACTGGTCCCAGAGCTGCCAACACAAATCCCACCCTGCGATCTCCATCCATCCTTCTGTGCTAGAAAGTGCTGGCATTTCTCCATGCAGCAACTTCCTCCTGGCAAAGCCCCAGCTGGATCACTGTGAGAGGCACACTGAGGCTCTCTGGATGTTTCCCCCATGTGCTCCCTGACTGGTGGCAGGGTCCCTCCTGCAGGAGGTGAAGCCCCCTGCCCTGGTCCCCATCCTGTCGGGACAGACTGCTGTGGGGATCCTGGGGATGCTCCTCCTCTGGCTGGGGATGGAGGCAGGAGCTGCAGCAGCTCACCAGGGGTGAGCCAGTGGGATGTTCCCAGCTCCTGGCTCTGGCACACGGGACTGGCACACGGCAGGCTGCCCTCCCCGGGTGCTCTGAGTGTTGTGGCTCTCCCGTGGTGGCTGGTGCCGTGGAGTGCCCGGTGTGGGAGCCGATGGCTCCGGTGTTACACAGCAGAGCACAGCCCCTTCCTGCAGCAGCACCAGATGCTTTCCCTGCAGTTTGAGTTTTCCCATTACATTCATTTTAGAGATTAATTAAAGTGTTTCCCCTCCCTCTCTCCCAACCAGCCTCCCTCCCTCTCTTTTCCCTGTTCCATACAGCTGCACATGGATTTTAGGGTCATGCTTGTTTACATCAGTTATATTTATGTTAATGGGTGTTTGTTTTAGGAAAAACAGCAGAAATCCCATAAAAACAAATATTGTTTATGTCCCACAATTGGTCCTGCAGCCCCACTAGGGTGGGGCCTCCCTGGGCAGTCCATCCTGCACCCTGCCAGCAGGTCTGCATGGAGAGCTCTGCCACGGACACGCAACATCTTTGGGGGCTGCTGTGAAGTGACCTCCAGTGCTTGTGGGGTGGTTGGATGGGTTTTCCACACACCACTGGGTCCCGTGCTGGGTGGTGGCAGCCAGGTCAGCTGCATGTGTTTGCCAGGGATAATCCCCCATCCTGGTGTAGGGATGCTGCTAAACCGCCTTTGATGGGGCAGGCGGTGGGTTCGTTCTTTCATCAGGAGCTTGGAGGAGGGAGAGTGTTAAGAAGAAGAAAGAGAGAGGGGTGGAGGAACGATAATTATTTTTTCCAGTGGCTCTGAGCTGCCGGATGCCTTTAAAGTTGCCTTTGTGTTCCCGTGGGTCAGGCCGGGCAGAGCCTGGCCCGGAGCCGCATGGCACGGCCGCCTTTGTTGGTGGGGCCGTGGTCTCGGTTATTAACAGGGATATGGAGACCCAGAACCTCAGATCTTCTGTGTGGCTGGTGGGAGGGATGTGCAGGGCTGCCTTATCACGCTCATTTAACTGGTTAATACATCTTCAGAGCAAATAATGCAGGCTGGGGGTGAACTGCTTAACCAACCTCATTACTATTGTGCATTTAGCAGCTTGGAGAAAGATAATACCTTTCAGGTTTGACCCAATTTTAGTTTTTGTTGTCATAACCATGGAAAATCGACCTTCAGAGACCCTCAGCAGTGAGCCTGAATAGGAAGTGATTTACAGCAAAAGTGCCGTGTGGAATGCTTAATGCTCTTGTGCAGGAAAACAGACTGCGACCAGCTGCTGGCATCCCTCTGCCACAGCGAGGGCTGCCCCGGCTGCTGGCACCCTGTCCCTGCTGCAGGGGCTGCTGGCACTGCCCTGCCTATGGCACACCTCTGTGTGCCGCGAGGGCCGGGCTGGCACAGTTGCCCTGGGGCTGTGCTCGCCTGCACAGCGCTGTGCCTGTGCTCCTTGGGTCAGCCAGAGCGGGGCTGGCCTGGGCACCACTGCGGCCACAGCCAGAGCTGACCACTGCAGTGGTCAGGGACCCCATGGGCAGTGTACCCTGTGGTCAGTATGGGTCCCTGTGGTCAGTAACAGGACCCTGTGGTCAGTATTGGACCCCATGGTCAGTATAGGACACCATGGGCAGTGTGCACCCTGGGTCAGTATAGGACCCCGTGGTCAGTGTACCCTGTGGTCAGTATGGGTCCCTATGGTCAGTAACAGGACCCCGTGGTGAGTATAGGACCCCATGGTCAGTGTGCACCCTGGGGTCAGTATTGGACCCCATGGTCAGTGTGCACCCTGGGGTCAGTATAGGACCCCATGGTCAGTATAGGACCCCATGATCAATATAGGACCCCATGGTCAGTGTGCCCTGTGGTCAGTATGGGTCCCTATGGTCAGTAACAGGACCCTGTGGTCAGTATTGGACCCCATGGTCAGTATAGGACCCCATGGTCAGTATAGGACCCCATGGTCAGTGTACCCTTTGGTCAGTAACAGGACCCTGTGGTCAGTATAAGACGCCATGGTCAGTGTACCCTGGGGTCAGTATAGGACCCCATGGTCAGTATAGGACCCCATGGTCAGTGTGCACCCTGGGCTCAGTATGGGACCCCATGGTCAGTGTGCACCCTGTGGTCAGTATTGGACCCCATGGTCAGTATAGGACCCCATGGTCAGTGTGCACCCATGGTCAGTGTGCACCCCACAACCCCCACGCACCGCTGAGCACCTCTTGGCCCGGGCGTGCTCAGCCTGGCCCAGTGTGCCAGGCCCGGCCGTGACTCGCTGGTCTTGGCCTTGGCCAGCCTGTCCCAGCACTGCCAGCCTGTGGCTTTTCTGCTGGTGCCCTTGGCCAGCCGGGCTGTGCCGTGGGAGTAGTGACAGTCCTGCCGCGCGGTGACAGCCCTGCCGCTGTGCCGGCAGCATTCCCACGGATGAGATGGCACCCGCACCCGCGGGGGTGGTTCCCCTCGCTCTGGTTTTGTCTGTGGCAAGCAGAGACTTTCCCAGCTCCAGCACTGGGGGTGCGTGGGACCTTCCTCTGGCTCCTGCAGGGAGGAGGGTGGCAGGGAGGTGATAAACCTTCCTCCCATTTCCCTGAGGCAGCTGCAAGTGTGGCTCTGCCACCCAAGCCTGTCTCTGTGGTAGTGCTGCTGCTGTGGTGTGTGGGTGGTCCCTGTGGCAGAGGATTGTAGCTGACAGCAGTGCCTGGGGCTGGGGGAGTGCTGGGAGCTGCTGATGCCCACGGGAGTGGGTGATGCCTGTGGGCTACAGGTGATGTCTGTGGGTTTCAGGCTCCCCCAGCACACCCCTGGGGCCCAAGGAGCACGGGGAGCAGATGGTGCCCATGGGATGCAGGCTTCCCCAGCTCAGCCCCAGCAGCAAGGGGCTCTGGTCACTCCCACAGGAGCTGCGTGAGGAGCGGGGTCTGTCCAGCCAGGGGGGCAGCGGGGCTGCGGCACTGGGGGTGTGCTCTCCTCCCTCCCCTCCCCAGGGCTGTGTTGGCGTGGGGGCACGACAAGAGCAGGCAATGCTAGATCACTGTAATTCTGCTCTTTAGCAGCTGAAGGAGAAGCTGCTCCCTCAGCGCAGGAGTTGAAACTCTTTAGCCTTCCTCCGTGTCATCTCCGTGGCCGTGGATACCTCCAGGTGTGACGTAAGTGAGACTCGGAGAAAAAAACATCTTCTGTTTAGCATCAAAATCCTATTACCAAGTGCCGTGTTCTGCTGCACAGATATCAGCTGTGGCGCAGATAAGTGGGAAATAGCTCCGGGTTGGGCTGGAGCAGGAGCTGTAGCTGGGGCTGCGCAGGTGCCGAGTGCTGCTTCAGCGAGTTTGTTGCTGAAAGAAAATTCATCTCCCCACTCCTCTGCAATCCAGGGAAAAGCACTGCGGGCACCTGCCTCCCAAGCTCCTGCTGCCCCCCAGCCCTGCCTGCAGAGGGGCATTTCTGTGGCACCCCGCTGCCACGGTGGGATCTGACAGGAGGCACCGGGCTGGGGCCAGGACCAGCGTGCTGGGAGCGTGGAGGCAGCGGCAGAGGCTCAGCCTCCGGAAAATGAGCGGTCCAGCCCTGCTCCTGCCTCCTGCAGCAGCCGCCAGGCTGGCCCGGGGACTGCAGATGCTGTGGGCAGCTGCATCATCTTCCCATCTCCTCCCTGAGGTGCTGCTGGCTTTGATAAAATCTCTCAGCCTTGCAGGGGTTGGCTTGTTGATCTAATCGCTGTGGTTTAGTGTGCAGTAAAAGCCCGGTGGCTCCTGGGGGAGATGCCCCGTAGGGATCTGCAATTCGCTTTCCCATCCCTCCTGGGGAAGGAACACTTTCCCAGTGGCTGCAGGGATGCTGCCGATGCTGAGGGATGCTGCCCAGCATCCATTCCAGTGGGGAATGTGCCAGCCCCTGTCCTGCACTCACATGGGTTTGCTTTTGAAAATAGAATGTACTGAAAAAATCCTGCTGTGTTCAGTTAGTTTCAGTGATGCTATTGGGTTTTCCCAGTGTTTGTCTTATCCTACACTTGCTGCATATGATTGGAGGGGTTCAGTGTGGGGCAAACCCTGCAGCGTGAGTCCCCTCTGAGCCCCCAGCCCCACCGTGGATCCTGGTCACTCACAAAGCACAGCAGGGAAGGAAGAGGGACTGGTGGCAGAGCCTGTGCAAGGGGACAGCCAAGGGATGTTTAGGGGACACCAAGGGGGGTTAGGGGACCGGCTGTGACAGACCAACATTAAAGAGGCTGAGATGGAAGGACTGGGGAACGATGCTGCTGAGCTCTAGCTATGCCTGCTGATCAAGAGCAGAGCCTAATGAGCAGGACTAATGAAGCAGGAGGGGAATTCCAGCAAGTCTGGGGAGTGCCTGCGATGCTCACCGTATTTCTGTGGGTTCTCTGTGGTCTGTCCCCAGATCAGTGATGGTGCCCATCGCAGGGATGGTGCCCACTTCCAGCAGCACGCTTGCTGTGCTGGGTGACTGTAGGTGCCAGTTCCAGAGTGGGTGCCTCCAGTCTGCTGCTGGGGCCAGCATCCAAGCACCTCTGTAAGCGGCCTCTTGGATTTTTACTGGCTTTGCACTGCTGGGAAGCCCATCCCTGTCTGCTGGGGCTATTGGAATGTGCTGGGATGGTGTTTGGGAGACACTAGTGGCTTCACAAAGCCCTGGCCAGCAGCCTGCCCCAGGGATTGCTGCAGAGTCAGCCTGGGGGGCCCAGCTCTGTTCCCACCTCCCTCTTGGCTGTGGCTGGTTCAGCGTCAGGAGGGGATTCGCAGCCACAGCAGCAGGCAGGTCTTGTCTTCCTCTTCTCCTGGGTTTTTAATGAGCCAACCTTGGAGGACCTTGAGCACCACTCCTGCAGCTCAGCTGTGACTTATCTCCTGGCTTCTGCCCCTGTTTCACCGAGGGGATAAATCTCACCTCCTGGAGTGGAGCCGGTGCTCTGAGCCCATCCCACAGCACGGTGCAGGCGTCATAACTCATGGCACAAGGGAGGGCTGAGGGCCGAGGTGCCAGGGGGCTGTCACTGCTCTGTGCTGTGATGGATGGGCTGCCCGGGGGAACAGGGAAAAAGTCCCATTACAATGGGGGACAAGCTGTTAAATTATCTCCTGTTCAGCCTGGGTCGGGGGGAATCAAAATGTGGAGCTGCAGGTGGCCTCCAGAAAGCCTTTGGGGGAACAGGTGGTTTGGGGACTTTATTCCTTTAGGAAGAAGTCTTTGCCTCTCCTTGTCTCCATCCCATGCACTCATCAGAGGCCAGGGCTGATAGCCTCAGGGAGGTAGGACCAGCTTCAGCATTTTGTGTCAGTGCACAGACTTAGACATGTCCCACTGGGGACTGAGAGCTGGGACCTGCTGCATGCCCTGTGCAGCCAAACCCTGTTTGTTACAGTGGGCTCGGGCTGTGCTTTTCCCCATTTCCCGGGACCCTGTGACTCTGATCAGACAAGCCTGGTCCCCTCCTTCCTGGCCTGACGGGGTTGGTGGAGAGCCAAGAAGCCCTCCCTGTCCAGTGCCTCGATAAGGCCATGACCCTTCCTGTTTGCCCTCTTTGCCCCTCTCTTTCCCCTGGACCTCATGGAATAAAGAAGCAAGACAACCACATCAGGGTAAGAGCCTCTTTTGAATCTTTGTCCATCTCCTGATGTTCCTCTCCTCAAGGCCTCATATCTCTGGGCCAGCCTGATCATTTAGGGGCTGAGAGGTAGAAGCATCACCTGTTCCCTGGGCTGAACACACTCCCCTCTCCTCAGGGGCTTTGCCCCTGGGCAGGGTCCTGCCCCTGCAGATGTCAGGGGCTGCTCCAGAGCCGCTCCCAGCCATGAGGTAATTGTGCTGCTGAAGGAGTGGGCCAAGCGCGTGCGAGTCCCTGGAGCTGTGGCGTTCTGAGCACCGAGCTCCGCCACGTCCTCCTCCGTTATTAGCGGCGGTGCCTACACAGGGACGGGACTGGAGCCTCTCCCTCTCTCTTTCAGGCTGAGAAACTGCTGCTCTGAGACCCTGACGGCTCTTCTGACAGCTTGGAGGGGTGAACACGAGTGTGAGTTCCCACCTGCCACCACACCTGAGGCACTTGCTCTTGGTCTTCAGGTATGTTGTTTCCACCCAGCAGTCCCAGTAGGGGAGGGCATGGAGATATTTTTTGGTTGAGGATGAAGATGCTGCTTCCCATGGCTGTACCTGGGGCAGCGGCTCACAATCAGCCCAGCAGGGACTTAGCACCAGCCCTGGGTACAGATCCTGTGTGTCCTGACTCCTGTGTGCTGACCTGGCAAAGGGGAACGTCGCTGGGACGAGCCACGCCTGCTCTAATCCTCGTGGGATATGGCATGGGGGGTGTCTGGGATGCGTTGATCAGTCCCAGCTGTCTCCCTCCTGCTCGCTGCAGGAGTGTGGAGGTCCCGGAGCGTGCAGGACCTTGGTGGTGCCCCTGCAGGGGAAGGGGTGCGTGCCCATGATGCAGACACAGCCCTGCACGTCGCAGCCCGGCTGGACCCGCCAAGACCCCGCTCCTGACGCCAACCATGCTGCAAACTCCCCTCAGGGCTGCGTGCAGCTCTGTGTGGTCTGGGCTGAACCCATCACCGTCAGTTCACGTTACACGGACTGGAATCCCTCGTGCTGACACCAGTCTGCACTGGGAGCTCACACCAGCTCGAGGAGGAATTAAAATTTAAAACTCTCGCAGGCAGTGGGACTCTCTCCTCCAGATGAGGTGTTTTCCCTGTTTGTTCCCAGCATTGCAAGCACCCACAGGTTCAGCAGGTGCTCAGAGAGTCACGGCCATGCTGTGGCAGCCATGGTGAGCAGGGACTGGGCTCTGCTTGGGGCTGTTCTGCCAGAGAATTTGTCTCCCAGTGCCCTCTCCACCAACCACTGTGCCAGGGGGACCCCCAGAGGTGGGACTGCTCTTCTTCCAGCTGGCAGTAGCCAAGGAGAGAGCCTGGGCAGGAGGAGTGCCCTGGGGCCGTGCAGCACCAGCAGGGCTCCCAGTGTGGGAATTGTGTGTGCCCCCCTCGCAGCACTGCACACTGGCTCCTCTGCTCTGCCCCAGCCCCAGGTGCCTGCTCAGGAATCACAAAATGGGAGCTTGAGGCTTCTCGTCCCTTGCTGGGGTATAGGTTGTCCAGAATATGGGATTAGAGTGTCCGTGCAGATGGATTCCCCAGCTGCATTAATCAGTTCAGAGGCAGCAAAGGCAGCTGAGCTCTGTGCATCACCTTGAAGGTCTTTTTTTTTGTCTTCAGAAAACTTTGGGTGGATGTTATTGCTCATGAAAGCAAGGGGCTGATCATGCTGGGAAGGAGCAGGCGTAGTGTGGGCTGGCACTATTATGCAAGCTTCCCACATGCCGCTCTGCCAGTGCACTCCGTTCCAGAACAACAGCACGCGTCCGCGTGCCAGCCCCGAGCCCACCCCCGGGTCTGCCGGAGCACCCTGGTCCCGCTGTGCCCACGTCGCCCTCGCCAGGGGCCTGCCCGCGCCCTGCTCCTGCTCTGCCTTCAGCCAGCAGCCCCACGAGCAGGCAGCTTTGGGGTGAAGGGGTGTGAGGTCCTGCCCAGCCCCGCAGCACTGTGGAACCAGCTGTTGTGAGCGTTCTGGCCAAAGTGGGAGCGCTGGGAGTTTCTCCCAGGACCTTGCGCGTCGCTGGGGGATGTCTGGCTCTGGCTCTGGGGCTGGGACTGTGCTGCTTTCCAGGGGAAGGCAGACAGGTTGTCACCCTGGCCGTAATGCACGTCGTGCCCCTGCGCTGGGAGGGCTGTGCATTGTCTGCAGGGCCAGTGCAACTATTGCTGCCAGCACATGCTCTGGTCACCGGTGCAGAAGTGGGCTCACTGGAGCTCAGGCCACCAAGCCTCTTCCCTATCCAGTTTTTCTCCCTGCTGCTTTCCTCCTCCTCTCCTAGAGCCTGGCTGGGCCCCTCGTGAGGCTCAGGGCTGCCGGCCGTGGGACGTGTGGGTGCTGGTGCCGAGCTTGGGGCTCACTGGGCTGGTGGGGAGCAGCCTGGAGCCATGCAGAGCCCCTGCGGGGACTCTCCCCATCATCCCCAAGGCTGCTGGAGCACCCCCGGGAGGAGAGTGCTCCTTCAAGGAAGACTTGGAGATGAGCAATGGAAAACATCTGACAGGGGAGCCCTTGAGGCGCTTTTGTTCCGGCGAGTGGGAGTGTGAGATCCGCTCAGACATGAAAGGCTGTGCAGCTCCGTCCCCAAAGTCACGGTGAAGAGGAGAAGAGGAGGACGGGGGGTGTGGGGCTGCACCGGGAGGTCATCCCGGGAACGACTGGCACCGGGATCCCCGCTCCCTCCCTCCCTCCCTTTCCAGCAACTAAATTAGGTCACACTTGAAAGTCAGTTTCTTGGCTGTGGATTTAATTTAGCTTTTCCAGGCTAGTTATCATATAATAAATTCCAGGAGATTTATAGAAAACATGCCCAGGGAGGCTTAGCCAGTGTGTAACAAGATTTGTGCCTCTTTCCTGCTGTTGAGCAGCTCTGGCGAGCACAGTGCTGCCAGCAGATGTGCAGGCAGGGCTGGCAGCCCCATGGGAGCTCCCAGGGAGACAGGGCAGCCCCAGAAATGGGGTGGGGGCATCACCCCACAGCTCTTTGGGGCACGGGGAGGGTCCCAAATGCAGCTGTCCTCTGCCCTGGCTCCCCACCAGCCATAAATCACCCGGAGCAGGAGCATTCCCATGGCCATTCATCACTTGTCTTCTTGCCCTGGCCCAGCGTGGGCAATGCCAAGCACGAGCCCGTCCCAGTGCTGCTGGTACGTGCTGGTGAGCAGTCAGAGGGGAGCTCTTGGGGTCTCCCAGTGCCTTTCTGCTCGAGGGGTGGCAGTGTGTGGGATGTCCCTGCTGGGGTGTACCTTGTGCCCTCCCTGCCCTGGCTCCTGCAGCACAGGGACCATTCGGTAGAGCTGACCTTGGCATCTCTTGTCTCTCCCCACTGCTGGGGCGGGTTTTGCAGCACTCTGGGAGAGGCTGAGCAGGGAAAGGCGCTGGAGTCCAGAGGGATCTGTGGTGATGGCAGCACAGCAGCGCAGCGCTGGGAGCCGGCAGCTTGGCGCGGAGGGCACCGCCAGCGCTCCAGCTCCGCTCCTGCTAACGCCGCCCAATTAGTGTCTTATTAGTCACTCCGTGTGTTAAGGCATTAGAAACAATTAAGGGTGAGAAGAGTTTCCAGATGTAGCAGCAAGCGCTGGAGCTGGGAGCTGGCAGCTCCGCTGGCTGCTCCCGTATGGAAGGGATCGTGCACATGGTGGGACTCACTGCGGGGCCGTGTGGCCAGCGTGGCACAGGGTGCCAGGGCCATTGGGATGCAGGGGGCTCCTGCTGGGCAGCCCTGGGGGAAGTGCCCCCCTCTGCTTCAGCACTGCAGCTGGGGCCACGCAGATCTAGGATGGAGCCACAGCAGGGGCTGGTGGATGGAGGAAGTAGCTGCTGAGATGCCCGTGGATGTGGGGCACAGCTTGGTGCGCTTCCTGGGATAGGGTTTGCTCAAAGCAAATATTTATTTACTGCTGCAGCTGGGTGTGAATCAGTGCCCCCATGCACTCAGCCAGTGCTGGCAGCCCCATGCCATCCTGGCGAGAGCCTGGGGCTGTGAGCAGCAGCACAGGAGCATCTGGGATGTGGCATGTGGGGGACAACTGCCGCGACAGAGACAGCGCCATGTTGTGACACTTCTAGGTGTGGGAGAAGTAGCACAAGCAGAGACAAATGTGACTTCAGAGCCCAAATGCAAGTGACTTCAGCTCCCCAGAAATAGTCCCTGGGCAGTGCAGGGGGAGGGCACCTGGAGCTGCAGTTCCTGCCGATGTTGGGGTGCTCCTGTGACTTCTTCCCCTCATGCAAGGTGGGCTACACTCCCACCATTGCCCCCCACCCCATGGTACTGGTGAGGCCACCAGCCAGGGGTCACGGAGGTGGCTCTGGCCAGCGCAGGCAGTCTCTCCCCAGCACCAAACATCTCACCCTGCCATGAACACTCTGGGAGGGTTCCCTGTCAACTCCTGGAGCCCTCGAGTGTGGAGGGTGTGGGGGGCATCAGTGGACATTGATGCTCTGGTCCCCCCTGGCTGAACCGAGGCTGAATGAGCACCGTGAGATGCTGGCGTGCAGCAGGGCGGTGGAGAGGGGCACAGTGGCCTTCAGTGCATTGAAATAATCTCTCTGCTGCTCTCCCCAGGGCGAGGAGCAGTGTGTGGACAGATGGTGTTTTTGAGTGACCTTGTAGCTCTGAGCTTTTCCCTCGGCTGCTGAGTAACGGTGGGAGCCGCGGGAAGCGACAGCGGTGCCACAACCTGCTCACGCCGGCGGGAGCCTGTCAGGGAGCCAGGGCTGGGAGGGATGTGGGGTGAACCAGGGGACGGAGCCAGAGCTGACAGCCCTAACGTGAGGGCTGCGGGGAAATTCAACGTGCACTGCGATCCCCGCTCCCCGTGGCTGTGGGAAGTGAGGCTGTGCTGGGCTCCAGCCTCTCCCCAGCCTGCATCCCTGGCTCTTCACCTCGGCAGCGGGGCGGGATCGCTCCTCCAGGCTCCCTGTGCTCTTCGTTGGGAAGGGCCTGAGTCTGCTCCAGGAGCTGAGGCAGCAGTGCCTGCAGCTGGCACGGTGGGGCCACAGCTCTGGTGTGTGGGGACACACCGGGGAGTCTGTGTTGTGCCCAGGAGGGCAGCAGGTAGAAAGGCTTCTGCCATGTGAAGCTTCTTTCAGAGCTGTGATCCAGGATCCTGAGGGATCAGATCCAAAGGAAGGGAAAATTGCACTGCAAGGTGCAGCTTTGCTGTCGAAGAGTCACCCTGGGCAGGCTCAGCTCCTCTGGCACCCTTGCAGCCTCCTACGAACTCCGTGCGGGCTGCAGCACAGAGAGGTGTCCTAAATTGGGGAAGGAACAAGGAGCTCTTGGCACTCGCCTGGAGCATCATTTGCATTCCGGCGCAGCTCCCGGCTGCGAGGGCGGCGGGGGCCCGGCAGCCGCGGGGCGAGGAGCGGGGCCGCTCGCCAGCTCCGGCTGTCGGAGCATCCCGCGGGACCGCTGCCGAGGGGGCTGTGACTTGGGCATCACCGCGCACCAGGTCTCTTGTTTTCGTTCTTCCCTGACCGAACTTTGTGTCCAAGTTCTCTGTCCAAGATTTGTGCCTTTGCTTCTTCCAAACGGGAGCGGCCGTCTCGCTTTGGGGCCCGCGCTGTGGTCTCTGGTGACCCGCGGTGCAGCTCGTTGTGCTCCCGCCTGGTTTGCTCTGCGGGGATGGAGAAGGGGCACGGACTGTGAGGGGCAGCCGGGCCCGGGCAGTGCCCACAGATGGCTTCGGGCAGTGTGTGGCAGTGTCCCGTGGGGCAGGATGCTGTCCCTGCCCTGCAGGGCGAGGCGAGCCAGGAGCGGGTGCGGCTCTCGTGGCCCCCGAGCGCAGCAGGTCAGGGCGCAGGACCCCAAAGTGTTGTGGGGTCACTGGAGGGAACGAGCTGGGGGCGAAGGGCTCGCACTGTGGTGTCGTGTCGGTGTGAGCGTTGTGCAGAGGAGCAGGACGCGGCTGTGCCCCGCAGCCCCCGGGGCACCGGAGGCTGTCGGAGGGGTCCCGGGCAGTACGGGGGTGCGGGGATGGGGCAGGCTGGGATGAGCCCCGGGGCTCTGCCCCGTGTGCCGGGCACTGCCGGTGCTCAGCTGCGGGCACATCACCCACCACACCGGTGCCAGGCTGCCGCGCAGCATCTGAGCAGCTCCGGTTACTTAACATGCAGCAAGTGTTGTACTCGGAGAAATTTAGACGTAATTTTTTTGTGCTTGCATGTAAATGTGGGTAGGTGCTGTCCTGATTGATGGCAATTAGCATTTTCTAACGGTAACAGATGTTCGGATTGCCAGGAGGCTGGTACCTAACGCCCACACTGCCATCTGTTCTGCTGGGCACTGCCTGGGGAAGCGGCACCAGCGCTGCGGACCTGCGGGGCCGTGCTGGGGTGTGTTTAACAGCAGTGTGCGGAGGGGGGGGGGGGTTTATTATGTTGTTGGTTTTTTTCTGGGGGAAAATAATAATAATAAAGACGTTTTCAGGTTTATAAATAGTACACTGTTTATTATGGGATGGAGACTTTCCATCTGAACAGCAGCCTGGATTGCTGCACAGTTAGCAAAACAGTCTGGACAGCATAGGGAGCAGTTTTCCAGGGGCTGCTTTCCAGTGGGAAGGGGTCTGGTGGACTGGCCAGTGGGTGTTTGTCCCACCCCATCCTCTGCTGGCTCTCCATAGTGGGTGATCACTGCTTGTGGGGACAAGGGCTGCTCTGCTGTGGGCATCTCTTGTCAGCTCTGGGATGGAAGCAGTGAAACATCTGTGTGGTGTTTGAAGGTGTTTAAAGGTGTGTCTTAGAAAAAGACCCAGAGCCCTGAGCCCAGTCACAGTGTCCAGGCAGTCCCACCACAGCCGCTTTCCTCACAGTGCCTGTCCCTCTTCATTTCCCCCTGCCTTCCTTTATCTGCTGCCTTTTACACCCATTTTTCTTGTGCCAAACTTGTCCTTTTGCATGACCAGCTCCTCCCAGTGCCCATTCCCTATGTATTTATAGAGAAGCTTTGATTTGGCTCAGACCAGCTCCTCTGTCCTGTTCCTTCTATGTGCTCCTGGAGCAGCTCTCCATCCCCTGGCAGCCCTCCTGCTCCCCCAGCCTGACCCTCTCAGTCAGGGTCATCCCATAGCATGGATCCAGCTCCCCCAGAGCTTCCAGTGCCAGGCAGCCTGGGGGCACACTCACATTCACACGCTCACACTGGCACGCTCACACTTGCTCTCCTCCCAGATGCTGGAGCCGGTGACTCAGAGTCAGCCCGTGGCTGAGTAATGCACTGAGATGTGTCTCCATGTGGCTCCCAGGTTGCAGCAGATGCTTCCATGGTCGGTGCTTTGGACTTTGTGCTGCTCAGTCTCAGGGCCTGCCAGCCCCCTCTGGGCTGACCCCCTCCTCCTGCCCCCCATCCCACTGGGATGCTGCTGCTGGCCCAGGCACTCACATTCCCAACTTATTGTGGCGTGAGCTGCTTTAGGTACAGGTACATCTTAGATACAGATCATTAGGTACATTAGATCTTACCTGTTTGTCGTGTATTTCCACCCTGGTTTTCACTGAGCTCCTGTTCTGCATGATGGGGGCTTGGGGGCCTTTCCCTGCCCTGACTCTCTCATCTCTTTGCTGTGCTTTCCAGCACTGTGGCCCAGTGCAGCTTGACGTGATGTCTTGGGCCAGTTCTGGGGGGTTTCTGGGGTGGAGGACATGCTGTCCGTGGTACGTGACCTGGTGGGGACACGGGAGTCACCACATTGGGCAGAGGAGCAGATTTGGGATGGGCCAAAATCTCGTGCTCATGTGAGAGGTTCAGCCCTTGCTGCAGTGCTGGCACCAAGGCACCTGGTGATGCCTGCGAGGTGTTTGTGGGGAAATGTGGGCTGGGGACAGGGATTTGGGCTGGGGATGGGGTGAGGGGCTTGAGTGCAGACAGGCTTCTCCTCAGCAATTTCTTTTTTTCTGTTGGAAAACAAGTCTGCTTCGTCTTTGTTTCTTCCCCTCGCTTTTGCAATTCATCTGGGAGAACTTCCCTGGGTGCTTGCAGAGGTGTCACCAGCCCGGCAGCTTGTGCTGCTCTAATAAAATGGCTCCGTAGCAGAGGGTTTGATCTATTTTTAAAGCGAGCTCGGCGCTGTCTCCTCCCGCCCTCCCACTGGCAGCGAAACAGAGCCCGAAGGCTCCTGGGAGCGCGGCGGCAGCCGGAGCCCAGGCCTGTGCCACAGCCGTGCCAGCAGCGGTGCCCGTGCCCGCCCTGCCTGTCCCCATCCCTGCTCTCCATGCCCGGGGATGCTCAGGACGGGGCTCCCTCCGCTGCTGTGTCAGAGAGAGGAGCTCTCTCCGTGGTTTTATTCCTCCAAGCGGTGGTTGTGCTGTATAAATTAACATAGGGAAATGTCGCTCCACTTGGAAGTTGGGTATTTTCTGCTTGTTTGATGCCCCGTTATTAAAACTCGATTTCTACGAATAACATCCTTTAAATAGAATTCGTCTTCCAGCAATGACTCATCGCAGAGCAGCAGCTCCTCGCAGGAGAAGGCAGCACGAGGGCAGGTCTGGCACTTGCAGCCTTGGGAATCCCCAGATCAGTGCCCGGGGCTTTGCTGCGTGCTGGGGAAGCCGCCCCGGTGGCTCTGCTGCCCATCCTGCTGCCTCTGCCTGCTCTGGCTGCCCCCAGTGCCCGCGGGCTCGGCCCGGGGCATTCCCGGTGCCTCCTGGGCTGTCCCTGGAGCCCGCAGAGCCGCAGTGGCAGGAGGCACCGTGCTGCCCCGGCGCTGGCAGTGATGGTGTCACCGTGCCCATCTCCTGCCCGTGCTGTCCCCTGGCACTGGCTGGGGACGAGGTGAGCTCCAGAGCAGGAGGCTGCAGGGGCCGAGGGCATGATGGATCTCTGTGCCAAGCCCTGCCGGGCAGTGTCTGGGGCAGTCCAGTAGCAGGATGTGGGGCATGGTGAGATCTGCCTCACATGCATGTGCCCATTCTGCTGTCACTGGCTCTGCCTGTGCTGGTTCCCTTGATGGAGCTTTTTACAGCACTGTCAGGGACAGGAACAGGAGTGGGAATTGTGCTGGGGAGAGGAGGTGGATTTCAGGTGCTCTCTAGGTGGGGGGTCAGATGGAGTCCAGATGGAGTCAGCAGGATGCTCGGAGTGGGGCTGAGGGGCTCCTCCCCGGAGCTGTTTCACCAGCACAGCAGCACATCTGCACAGGGCAGGTTTCCCCCAGGGAGGAAGAGGAGGGCACAAGCCAATCTCCCAGCCCAGGCAGTGTCAGGCTGGGGCAGCTCCAATGCTCCTGAGCTGCTGCAAAAATGAGTTTTCTCCATGCTCTTGCCTCCTCCCTGGGATGCCACTCGCTCTGGTTCAAGGGTTCCTGCCAGGATTATTATTCTTTCAGGTCTGACATCTGTTAAGGTGACAGCAGCCGGGGAGAGGGAAGGGATTGGAACAAATTTCTCATAAAAAGTAGCTAAGTTGATGAAACCATTACGGTGCCTGCATCCGGCACTCCATCACCGTGACACACCGGGGACAGGGACAGGTGCTCCGTGGGCTGAGCTTTCCCCGGGGCCAGCCCTCTGTCCTGCCCATCCCTGTCCCTCAGCTCTGAGCCCTCTGTCCCACAGCCTGAGCATCCCACATTTGGCCATTTCTCCATGCTGGTGCTGCTGTGCCCTGCGATCCCTGCCCTGTGGCAGAGCCAGCGCTCATGTCCAGCCAGGCTCCCTGGGCCTTAAATCCTGCCAGTGCCTTTTCCTGCAGAGGTGCTGCTCCAGGGACCACGAAGAGCCAAGAGAACTTCAGAAAAGGCAGCTAATCTCCAGACCATGCCTCAGAAATGGTTTTAATCCCTTTTCCACCCCCACAGCCTCCTTCATTCTCAGCTAGAAGTGGTCACCCCTGTTAAGTGCTCGCTCCTGGGCTGAGTACTGAGCTGGTGGAGGAGGTGCTGGGATGTGAAAGGAAAACCCTTTTTCCTGGAGGCGTTGAGCTATTCCTTACCATGACCTAGATGTCAGTTTAATGCTCTGACAAGTCCCAAGACTCACATATGAAGTTGCCCAGGGGAAGAGGATATTTCAGGAACACAGAAGCTGCTCAGCAGTGGTAAAGTGCACGAGCTTTCCCTGGCAGGAGCCATGCTGAGCCTCCGTCTGCTCATGCCCGCCGTGCCAGCCATGGAGCGGTGCCCCCTCTCCTCAGGGTGTGAGTACAGTGCCCGGGCACCGGGAGGGTCGGTGGTGCTCTGGCACACGATGGCAGTGCCCCGCAGAGCCCCCGGTGCCCCAGAGCGGGAACGGGAGCTGCTGGTGCTGCCTGCCCGGTGTGCAGGAACAGCCCCTGCTCCATCCCGTGGCTCCACTGCAGGGCTGGGTGTGGGCTGCCAGAGGAACACGGTGCAGGTGGAGATGTCCAGTGCCATGCTGGGTAAATCTGGGTTTGCACACTCACTTGTCACTGTCTCCCTGCCCATACCCAGGTGGTCGTGTTCTCCCTTTCTCCCTCACTCCCCGTGCTGCTCTGTGCCTGCTGGACTTGGGTGCATTCCTGGGGCTCTGCCAGGGGTAGTCCTGCTGGGTCCCCCCCTCCGTGCTACTGCCTTTGTGGCACAAAGCACAATCACAAAGTTGATGCTTCCATCCTGTGCTCCCCCGCACCCATGAATTCCCCTGTGGATGATTTAGAGCTGAAAGCCTGGGCTCTGGCACTGGGAGAGGGTTCCCGAGATAAAATAATCTCTGCCAGCAGCTGAAGTGACAGAAGCCCCATTAACAGCAGCATATGCCTGGGAACACCCGTGCTGCGTGGGAGGATGGTGGGAGTGGGGGAGCAGGGGAGCAGCAGCCCACAGGAAGGGGGGATGTGGGAGCTGGTAATTACTCTGCTGCCATTGGGATACACCTTGCTAATTTACAGCCTTAGTGGAATCAGGATGTGATTCTTCCTCCTGAGCCTGGGCTGGGCTGTCCCCTGGTGCAGGCAGCCGTAATTACCCACGTTTAACTGAGGGCTTCTAAAATGTATTTGTCTTGCAGCATGTGAGTGTAATTGCTGAGAATTAAATAGGAATGCAGTTGTGGCTGGAGCAATACACGTGGAGTTGGGGCTCCCCGGGCTGCTCCCTGGCCCTCCATGCTGGCAGGGAGGGGAACTGCTGCCAGGTGGAGCTGGGGGGATTTCACGGGTTTCACCACGACCTTCCCTCCCTCCTTTGCTCTCCTGGTTGGAAGTTTGTGCTGACGGGATGGATGTGCTGGCGGTAGGAGCCAGGCAGCCCATGAGTATTCCTTGGGGGTCTGCTGGTGTGGCCCCTCTCCCAGCACTGGGGCTGGGGCTGCCAGGGTTGGTTTGCCTTGACGTCTGTGTTTGTGGACACCGGAGCCACAGGGCCAGCGCTGGGCCGTTCCTCAGGTGCAGGGCTCTCTGCTGAGGGGTCTGCCCTGGCATCCTGCTGTCCTGCTGCTCTAGCCCCGGCCCCAGGTCACCTCCACACTGCAGCCCCATGGCTGTGGGGCTTGGGCAGCAGAGTTCTGGGGCAGGGTGGAGAGCAGAGCGTGGGCACTGCTGGGGACCTTTTGGGCCACCAGGTGCCTCTGGGTTTGGGGTGCTCTATGGGACACCTGCTCTGGTTGCTGCTCCCCCCTCCTGAAGGCAAGCTCCCTTCCCAGGTGGGTTTTAAGGCATCTTTGCTCCCTGAGGGGCCGTTTCCTTGCCTGGAGTGGTGGTGACAAACACATGACTTGGACCTGCTGCTGCTGGGGTGACAATGGTGTCAGCTGTCCCCTTGGCCCAGGCTGTCACAGGGGTTTGGGGACCATCCTGTTCAGGGGGAGCTGGCAGGAAGGGAGTGGGGACAGCTGGCCACTCTCTATGGCTGTCACCCCCAGCCCCAGGGCAGCATGTCCCCCTTCTCCCTTAGGCTGACTGTGGCTGCACCCCTGTTGTGGTCGGGGTGAATGCTGCCCATGGGCAGTGAAGGGCAAATGTGTGCTGGCACCATGCTTGGGCCTGTGCTGGAAAAACACTGGTGGCATGGGAAATGTGCAGGAAAGAGCTACAGAAATGGTTCATGGGCTGGAAAAGCTGCTCTGCTGTGGGAGACAGAGCCTAAGTAGGTTGAACTTTTCATCCAAGAGAAGTTTAAGAGGTGGCTTGACGATGTGGGTTGGTTTAGCTTGTGATCAAGAGATGTCTGTGGGTACAGAGTGCTCTAATTTAGAAGATCCAGGCTCTGAAAGCTCCGTAAGACAAACTCTGACTGGAAACAAAGTACGTATTTTTGTCAGGCAAGGTAATTAACTGCTGGAATGGCTTAAGCCTGTGGGGGTTTCTCTCTTGCTATCTGTGGATCAAACAGGGATATCTGTTGGGCAGGAAAGCAGTCAATGGGATGAACACAGGACTGGAGCCTTTGGCCTGTGCTGCAGGAATGCACTTTGCCAGGTCTGAGGGCCCTTCTGGCCCTGGGCTGTGTCATTCGGTGTTGGTACTTGAGGGTACTTTGAAATCTGGGTTGTACGGGAGAGATGAGCACTAAAGCACTTGAAATGAGATTTGGGAGAGCTTGTCTCTGTGGAGAAGGGGCCTTGTTCTCTCTAGGGATTTTTAGAAAGAGCGGCACTAAATTTGCCCTCAAGTCAGGCACCTGCCCTCTCCCCTTTTTCTGGCCCTGTCCCAGTTTAGTGTCTGGAGAAAACCAAAGAAAACTTTCTCTTCTTAACTGTGAAAGTCCCACACTCCAAAGCCAGGCCTGTTTGGGGTTTTCTAGCATGTTTTTGTGCCCATGCTGTAATGCCTCTGGCCCATTGGCACTGCTCAGCATTATCTACCCACACTGTGATGGGGCAGCAGAAACTCTCCCGAAGTCAAAGCAAGCCGTGTTCCTCCTGTGCTGGAGACTGGGCCCTCCGGGGGAGTGAAGTGGGATGGGGTGTCTGTGACAAGGTTGGCTTGTGCAGCTCCTAACCCTGAGCTGGGGCACTGTGGACAGATGGATCCGTCTGTCCCGCAGCTCTGGGTGCTCCGAGCTCTGGCCACGGGCGGCACGGTGCCAGAGCAGGTAGGACATGGGCTCAGTGTGTGCTGGAGGGTTCCCAGCCCTGTCCATCTGCTCCTCTGTGGCAATGGGAAGTTTGTGGCCGTGGGCCAGGGCCAGCCTGCTCGGGAACCTTCCGTCCATCCCACGGGCTGGGCTGTGGGCAGGAGCTGCCTGTGCCATGCGCTGCCAGGGCTGCAGCTGGCGCCCGGCGTGGCGCCGGGGACTGACCACGGGCAGGAGCATCCTCCCCCATGGACCAGGGCTACAAATAGCCACTGAGTCAGACTCTGGAATGGGACCATCTTCCCAGGTACTGTCGTTTTCCAAATAATTCTGAATCTTTCCTCCGCCCAGAGACTGACTCCTGTCAGCACAGTGCCACAGGACAGGGGTGTTGACTGGCATTTCTGTCACTCCCGTCCCGTGGGGCAGCGTGTCCCCTCTTCCTACTCCCAGTGCTCCCCCAGCACTTGTGGGCTTCGTGCCAGGCTGAGGCACCACCGGCTGTGCTGATCTTGGTGTTTCTGAGCCTGGAGAATGCCTGTGAAGGCAGTGCTGGTCCCTGCCACGGAGCAGCCCTGTCACATGAGGAGTGTGGGCAGCCTGGCAGGGCTGGCAGGGCAGCACAGTGCCTGGCTTGCTGAGCTGTTACCCCGCTTCTCTGTGCTGCTGCCCATCCCCTTCATCCTGCATCCAGCTGCTGGTAGAATTGTGAGCACCGGACTTCTGGACTGGGGGAAAGGGGAGGAAATGGGGGACGTGGCATGGGAAGGGTTAATGCAGGAAGATTTTCACCCCGTGGCATAAACAGAACCGAATGCATGTTTGCCTTCATTTGCATATTGAAACATATCCTGAAGGCCCCTCTGTTTTTTACTCCATCTTCCTATAGAAGAGAGGAAATTATTCATAATTAAAAAGCAATAATAATGCAGAATGAAGGAACCCAGCTGTATAATACCCAGCACAAAAGGGGGAGCGTGGGGAATCTATTTTTAATGGTTTCCACAGCAACTGCGATTTTGTTTACAGTGATTTTCCTCCTGTGCTGTGAGGCTGTTCCCAATTTACATTTTGAAGGAGCTCCTGCATGGGAGGCCCATCACTGGAGGGTGCTCTGGCGCTTGGGGAGGATGCTGAGGAGAGGAGATGTGGCCGTGGAGAGGCTGCTGGGCTGGGTGTGATGGGCCAGTGCTGCCCAGGCATCGCGCCCCGTCCCGCAGGGCCACAAAGGGCTGGCAAGGCCCAGCTGGGGACACTCAGAGCTGCCCCTGGGGGTGACCCTGCACTGCTCAGGGACACCCGCCTGCCTCGGGCACAGCCAGCAGTGCGCTTCCCTGGGCAAGGCTGTGGCTCTACTGGTGCTGGAGGGGCTGGGAGGGCACAACCAGGCTGTGCCACCCAGCTGTGCCAGGCCAGGGGTCCCTCGTGTCTGCTGAGCCCCAGAACAGCCTGCAGAGAGGTTGGTTGTCCTGCTGAGCAGGGGTGTGGGCACTGGGGACAGGAGGGCAGTTCTCCCTGCTCCGCACCGCCCTGTCAGGCCATGCAGGAGCCCGGGCTGGGCTGGGTGTGCAGCGGGGATTTTCTCAGGGCTGCAGCTCTGGAGCGAGCCCAGACGTCGCTGCTGTGAGTGAGGAGCAGTGTGGAGCCTGATACTGAAGAGCTTTCTGGCTGACACCGGTACAAGATCCAGGAGCTGGAAACTGAACCCTCAGCTGAGAGGTGCTGGTTTTTAATGAGGGCTAATGGAGCAATGGAGCAATTTGCTGGGAGTTCCTTGCATTTCCTGGGCTGCTCTGGGGCTCCCGAAAGCAGACATGGAGCTCCCTGCAAGTGTTGCAGTTGCTGTGGGAATAGCCTGGGATGGAGAACGAAGGGGGTTTGTCTGTGACTCTTCCTGGAGTCTGTGCAGGACGCTCTTCCTCTGGATGAAAAGGCTGTCCTGATAAAGGTGCTCCTGATTTTAAAAAATTTTTAAATTTTTTTTAGCTTCCTTGGTCTTTTTCCTTTGGGAGTGGATGTGAAGGTTCTCCCCTTGTGCCTGTTCCTGGGTGTCTGTCCCCAGGGACTGTGGCCCAGCACTGCCCCAGGACAGGGCAGCACGCCAGCCCTGGGGACCCTGGCAGGGCCAGGTTTTGGCTCTGCTCTCGCCCTGTGCAGGGCAGTGTCCTGGTGTCCTTTGGGACCAGAGCTCTGCCCCTGCCCTGGCTCCCCCCAGGCATCCAGGTGGAGTTCGCTGTAATTTCAACCTCATTATCAGAGGTAGAAAAGGGTTGGCTCTCAGTACCAGGGCCTAAGTTGTTGATTCTGGGCTTGAGCACCCAGAGGAAAGTGAACCTGGAGTCGATGGTGGTTTAGGGCTCACCAGGAGCTCGGGTGATCCCAGCCAGGCTGCTCAGGGGGTACGGGCCCCTTCCCTCTGTGTGATGGGAAGCTGCTGCCTGGAGATCAGCTCCTTTCATGAACCAATAAAAGAAGGTTTTTATCACCTGTTACAGCTAATTTTCTGTGGTTTGTAATGGCTTTGGGAAGCAGGTAATTGCAGCAATTGCATTCCATGTGTAGCATTAAAGGGAATTGAGGGGACTGTTTGTTAATTAGCTGTACTTGTGTGGAACCTGAAACATATTAACCTTCACAGAATCCCAAACTATTAGGGATGAAGAAGGGATTTAATGATGGAAGAAGCAGAAAAACAAAAAGCAATTAGGGCTCTTTTTCCCAGCATTGCAGGCGTTGGAGGGGGAGGACTGGCAGAGCAGCCCAGCGGGCTCAGAGTCGGGGGAGGTGGGAGGGACCCTCGGGGGCTGAGGCGGGATGAGGGAGAGCTCTGTGCAGCAGCAACCTCCTCAGGCGGCAGGAGGATGAGCAGGGAGCCGGGACACCCATTAAACCTCCCGATGCCTCTGGTCTGCCCCATTTGCATCTTTGCATCATCTGAGTTGGGACTCAAGTGCTCGTTCATTTAAAATTCCAGGAGGTGCTCTGGGGTGCAGCTGCGGGCTCAGCACCCTGAGGGTGTTGTGGAGGGACTCCAGCCCCGAGGGGCTGAAGCTGGAGGTAGGGGGTGATGGTGCTCCCGGCCGGGGCAGCAGCACTGAGCTGAGGGCTGCATCTGGAGCTGCTGGAAAGCATCAATAGTGTTTCCGTGGTAACCGTGCAGCATCAACTCTTCCCTATTGTGGAGCCCTGGCTGCTCCCCCCCGTGGCAAAGCCCTTCAGGTGTGGGTTATTTTTCATACCTCGGTGCAGGAGCTGGCGGTGGTGGCAGCGTGTGCAGGGCCAGAGCAGGGCTGCAGGGCCTGGGCTGGAGCCCGAGGCTGGGCACTGGCTCCCCCAGGGACTACGTGTAACCTGGCCCTGCTCTGGCTGCGCAGGGCTGCCACAGGCTCCTTGCCCACTCCTGCTGCCCAGCGGGTGCTGGTGGCTCAGTGACTGGGGGTCCTGTGGCCCTTGAGGGATGTGAAGCCTGCAGGAACTTGGGGAGCCCCAGTGGTGCACTTCTGGCTGGTAGCCTCCACTGCCACCTCCTCCAGTCAGCACCTGCAGATCCCTCTCCTGGGGACAGCCCTGGATTTCCTGGTCCTTGGACTCCTCTCCCTGGGCACAGCCCTGGATTTCCTGGTCCTTGGACTCCTCTCCCTGGGGACAGCCCTGGATTTCCTGGTCCTTGGACTCCTCTCCCTGGGCACAGCCCTGGATTTCCTGGTCCTTGGACTCCTCTCCCTGGGGACAGCCCTGGATTTCCTGGTCCTTGGACTCCTCTCCCTGGGGACAGCCCTGGATTTCCTGGTCCTTGGACTCCCCTCCCTGGGCACAGCCCTGGATTTCCTGGTCCTTGGACTCCTCTCCCTGGGGACAGCTCTGGTTTTGCCCATCTGTGTGCATTAGTAGCACATGCTGTGACCACCATGGCATCTCGTGTCAAAGCCTGTCTGGGCACACGGAGCCCTGGAGACAGCCCCAGTTTCCTGCTGGGAGCCCTGGTGCCTTTCCCAATGATCGTTAATACCCATCAGCACCATGCAAACAAACTCCCTGCTCCATTTATTCCACCCAGCTCCCGATTTAATTAGGTTTTCCAGTTTTGTGCTTGTCCTGGGCTGATCACTCCTTAAAACAGTGGAGAATTAATTTGCACCTGCTGTCAGAAAACGTCTCTCCCCAGTTAGAAAAATAATTAAGCCATCATCACACATCGGGGGTAATGAATCACTGCGCTCAGTTCCCTTCACAGGTCGTTTGTTTCCTTCCACACTGGCAAAGAAGGTGCAAACTAAATGTGAGCAGCTGCCAAGTTACCCCCTTCCCTTACTGTCCAGTCCCATTTGAGCTCTATGGATCTTCCAGCTAAGCTGGGCCATTTGGAGAGGTCCTGAGCAGGGGCTGAGTGGTTTCCCATGGCCCCAGGGGTGAGAGCAGCAAGGTTTGCTCCTTCACACTGCCTGGGGGCCTGTGCCCGCTGGCGTGGCCCTGGAAGGTGCTGGAAGGGAGAAGGGTGATGTGGCTGGGGCTGGGCCAGTGTCACCCCCAGCCCGTGGGTCCCTGTGTGGGATCGGCACGGGGAGCTCAGGTTTGATAAATGGGTTTTAGTGCTTGAGTCTGGACGTGCTGTAACACCAGGGAGGGACTGCTCCGGTGTGGAACGGCCATGTGTTTGCATGATGTGACATGACTGATGTCACATCAGTGTAATCACTAATTGGTGATTCATGGCTTGGGTGTAAATGTGCCCCAGGTTTGGGCTTGGGAAGAATTTGCCTGCGGATCAGCTTGGCCAGGAGCTGCTGGAGGCTTTGTCCTTTCACCCAGTGCAGGAGGGCTCAGCTCACAGTGGTCAAATGAGGACTTCAGTGACTGATTTCAAGGGCGTCTGGCCTTGTCCCCTCCTGGGCCATGTTGCACTTGGGCCGTTTCCCTTCAGCTCCTGGCACGGGCTCATGTGCCAGGTGTGTAGGGCTGCTGTGGTTGGATGCTTCTGCACATCCTCTACAGCTTGTGAGAGAGGCAACAAGGAGCCACCGCACGCCTGGAGAGATCCCAGATCTCTGCAGATGTCTGGAGCAGTGGCCAGGCTGCGTTTGCCTCCTCCCTTTGACAGACGTGGGTTTATTTCTCCTCGGGGGTTCCCGTGGGCACCGGGGATGTCTGAGCCAGGAGCCGCTGGGCACGGCAGGCTGCCTCGCCTTGGGGTAAGGAGAGATTTCAGAGGATGCAGCACGGGCGGCATCTTTCCTCCTGTCCCCTTTTCCCAGAGCCAGGCTGGCGCTTCCCCCTCTGCAGTAAATCGAGCTGTCGCTTCACATATGGGGAGCATTTGGGGGAGCCCAAGTGGGACAACGGCCCAGGTGGGAAGGGGCGGGTGAGCTCCACGCAGCCGCTCTGGGTGACACTGCCGCGTGCTTGGGGATGGCTCCTGCTGCCCTTTCTCTCCCAACAGCTCGGCCCCGTCCCCAGGGACACCGCAGGGTGACCATGCCGGCCAGCAGGTTCCTGCTGGTAACCCATGGCCCATCTGCTCTGCCGTGGATCCTCCTCCATGCCGCAGTTCTGAGTGCTGGGGCCACTGGAGCAGCTTTCCCGAGGGGAGATGTGCTGGGTCGGCCAAGGCGGGGGCACGTGGTACCTTTGTGCTGGTGCCAAGTGCGGTGGGCTCACAGCGCCAGGAGCTCCTGTTCTCGGTGTGGTGAGCAGGGCTGGAGCTCTCACCTCCGCTGCTCCGGGCTCACACCTGTTCCCATGATTGCCCGGTGCCCACTTCAGAGCCAGCTGATTAAATTAAAGTCCTAGCGAGTTTGAATAATTTTCCCTGTGAAATGCGGCAGATGGCCTCCATTAGGCGTCTGCTCCCAGCATCTGCCAGGATGTGATCAACCCCTCTTTGGAAAAGGCGCAAAAGGGATTTGAAGTGGAGAGACCTGGGAATGGGAGCCCATCTCTTCATCCCTGAAGGGAGAATCAAAGCTCCTGTGGAAGCAGTCGGTGCTGCGGAGGAGCAGCATCCACGCATTCCTGCAGCCCCTCTGCCCCACCCGGTGCTGGCAGGAGGGAGGGGGCTGCTGCCCCTGCCCCACCAGCCCAGCTCACCCTGGAGCCAAACCGGCTTGTGTTGGCCTGGCGTGGGTCGTGCCGTGTCCCTGTGCCCCAGGGCGCTGCTCCTCCTCAGCTGGGCACTCGGAGCAGCTCTCAGAGAGATCCCAGCCGTGAGGACCCCGGCATGTTTGCACTGCTCCAGGCCAGGCTCCGAAACCGTACTCAGCTTTCCTGTGTGTCCTGGCACCTGTCCTGGGCGTGCACATCCATCGTGCGGCTGTGCCCGAGCTGGGA
This sequence comes from Taeniopygia guttata, assembly GCF_048771995.1. NCBI lineage: Eukaryota > Metazoa > Chordata > Aves > Passeriformes > Estrildidae > Taeniopygia > Taeniopygia guttata. The sequence goes on from NC_133043.1 coordinate 2,066,000, forward strand.
CCCCGTTACGGGCTGAGGGCGGGGGGCTCGGTTCGTGCCCGGGGGGCTTGGCCTGGGGGGCTCGGCCCGGGGGTCTCGGTCTGGGTGGGGGTCTCGGTCTGGGGGGCCTCGGTTGGTGCCCGGGGGGCTCGGTCGGTCCCGGGGGCCTCGGCCTGGGGGGCTCGGTCTGGGGGGCTCAGTCCGGGCCCGGGGGGCTCGGTCTGGGGGGCTCGGTCTGGGCCCAGAGGCTTGGTCTGGGGGGCTCGGTCTGGGTTGGGGGTTCGGTCTGGGGGTCTCAGTCTGGGCCCGGGGGTCTCGGTCTGGGGGACTCGATCTGGGCCCGGGGGTCTCGGTCTGGGGGGCTCGGTCTGGGCCCGGGGGGCTCGGTCTGGGGGGCTCGGTCTGGGCCCAGAGGGCTCGGTCTGGGTGGGGGTCTCGGTCTGGGGGGCTCAGTCTGGACCCAGGGGGCTCGGTCTGGGGGTCACGGTCTGGGGGGCTCGGTCTGGGCGGGGGTCTCGGTCTGGGCGGGGGTCTCGGTCCGGGGGGCTCGGCTGCGGGCAGCGCTGGGGCCGGCGGCCGGCAGGGGGCGGTGTGTGCCCGCGCTGGGGGCTGCGGGAAACGGGCCCTCCCCCCCCGTGTGACCCCGAGTGTGACCCCGGGTGTGACCCCGGGTGTGACCCCTGAGTGTGACCCTGAGTGTGACCCCTGAGTGTGACCCTAAGTGTGACCCCGGGTGTGACCCCTGAGTGTGACCCCGACTGTGGCCTCGGGGGTGCCCCCGGGTGTGACCCCAAATGTGACCCCATGTATGACTCCAGGGAGCTGCAGGGGGCCCCCAAAGTGTGACCTCTGTGTGTGACCCTGGGGAGGCGCGAAGGAACCCCTGAGTGTGACCTCTGTGTGTGCCCCCGGGGTAGGACTGTGTGTGGGACCCCGTGTATGACTCCTGGGGTCTGGGGCACAGTGGGGACCCCGCAGGGACCCCCTGGCAGGAGGGAAGAGGAGGCTGTGCTGGGTATTGGCCAGCTCCAGGCAGGCAGGACTCTGCTCCACCCCAGATCGATATGGATGAAGGTTTCCCTCCAAAACAGCTTAATAAAGCAGAAAAGGTGCCAGAGCTGCGCTGGAGCTGCTGCAGGACAGCTCTGGGGTGCAGAGCTGTGCTGTGGAGGGGACCCCACTGTCCCCCTGCCTGCAGGCTGGGCGGGCTCTGCGGGGGGAGGCTGAGCTCAGCTCCGGTTCCATTGTAGCCGCAGGTACCAGTAAGGCTCAGCTCCCTCCCCAGGAGCTGCAGCAGGATGGGATCCTGCAGACTGTGTTTGGGAACGGGAACACACTGAGGAGGAGGAGGAGGAGGAGGAGGTGCTGTTGGCTGTGAGCTGGCAGATAATCCCGGGGAGAGCTGTGGGTGGGTGTGCTGAGCGCCCAGGGAGGGACGAGGAGGTGAGAGGATCCCTGGAACCTGTCCTGGTGCAGAAGGGAGCTCAGAGCTCAGTCTGTGCTTCTGCTGTGGGGCCCGACTGCATCCCCCGTGCTGGTATGTGTACCCTGCTTACAGAGGTGTTCTCCTTCTTGTTCATTTAGCTGTTGTTGTGTTCTTTTAATTAAATTAGCATCTTTTAATACATTTTGTCCTGCCATCACAGCTTAATGTCTCTGCAGCTGTGCAAAGCTCAGAGCAGCTCCAGGGCCTGTGGTGGGTGCACAGCCTTGCTGGGGGGTGCTGGGATGAGCCAACCCTTCTGGGGTTCCTGGGTCCCATCTGTCATCTCCTGCAGTTTCCTGGGGCCTGTCAGGAGTGGGAGCACAGGGACATCCGTCCTCACCAGGTGCTTGGAACCGCTGGAAGCAGGGGAAGGGGATGGAGGTGTCCCTGGAGAGCAGCTTGGTGCTTGTCTGCTGCCTGCAGACTGTCAGGACCTGCCCATCACAGTGGTCAGTCAGACTCAGGCATCTCCTGTCCTCCTCATCCTCTGGACACAATGTTCTGGTGCTCAGCAGCAGTGGTCTTCTCTGCAGCCCCCCAGCAGGGCAGGTTCCTGTGCCCTGTGACAGATTCACCAGCCTCTCTGATGTTTTCACACAAGTCAGTTCTCTTCCTTAAGTGCCCTTTGAGTATGACAGCTGAGTGACAGCTGGCCAGCAGGGAATGGGGGCCCTGGCAGGGCCAGGCTTCATCCTGCTGGTGTCCCCTCAGTGAGCAGCAGCCCTGCCTTGAGGACTGGCACGCTCTGGGGGGCTGGGGAGCACGGGGGCACTGGGCTCTGTGGGCAGGTGGGCAGTGATGGGTCACCTGGAGAGGCGATGGGTGCTTTAGTCTGGAATTTCCTCCTCAGGAGGGTGCTGAGCCTCTCCCTGCTGCCACTGTCAGGGCACGGCGGGGTGGGACTGGGACTGGCCTCGCTGCTGGCTGTCCCCACATCTCCAGACGTCGGTGGGGTGGTGGCGGTGTTGTGGTGTGCTCGTGTGGGTGCTCAGGGTGGGATGGTCCCACCCAGCCCAGGAGGAGAGGAGGTAGCCGGTCCCCAGCCGTGCCGCAGTGAGGGGCTGCCGTTGTCACTTTGTCCTGCGTGTTTGCTGCAGTTGTCTCCCGGCTGGGCTCGGGGGGGCCTGCGAGAGGCCCCCGCGGTCACCCTGCCTCGCTGAAGTGCAGCAAAACACCTCAATTGTTAGTCGGAGCTTGTCAGCTGCATCGCAGGAGCAGCGGATAAAGTGTTCCAGCGAAGAAGATAATTGAAAATCAAAAAAGACTTTGTTAATTTGATTAGGCAGAGCCATAGTTGAATTGTTCTTCATCAAAAGAGATTTAATTTTGACATGCAATTAAATCCTTCTGTTGTGCCGGTGCCCTGTGTGTTCCCAGCAATGGCGAGGCCGGGCAGGGGGTCTGCAGGACAAGGTGGGGCTGAGCTGGGAGCAGCAGGGCAGGGGATGAAGGGAGCGTGGGTGCCTGGCAGGCGTGACGGGAGCACCAGGATGAGAACGGTCTGGTGTGGCCAATGCTGCGTTTAGCACTGACTTGGAGTCGTCATTCAACTGCTTTAAGTAATTGCATTAGTGCAGAGACTGCTCTGCGCCCGCTCCCCCTGGGGCTGTCCCCTTGCCCTGCCAGCCCTCATCTCCCAGTGCTGAAGTCCCTCCGTTGGTGGGAACAGGGTCTTTGCTGGCCGCCGGGTTTGGCGCAGCAGAAGAGGAGCTGTGCCGCAGGATCGGCACCTGCAGCCAGGCAGGAGCTCCCTCCCACACAGGCAGCACCGGCACAGGGTCCCCGTGAGCCCCAGTGCCCCTCTCGCCCGCTGCCCCCCGTGCTGATAAGGCAGAGGATTATTGGTGTTGCCAGGCTGAGGTGCCCTAATCCATCCCCAATGGGCTGGCAGGGACGGTGGCCAGCTGGAAATCCCACAGTCAGGGTGTGGATTTAGATCTGTTAGTGAGAGCTGGGGCTCAGTGGGATGCGACAGAGCTTTAAAACCTGTGAAAAAATGTCTGAGTGGCTCCTTGGGCAGGAGCAGAGAGGGGCCTTGCTGTGAGGAGGAGCTTTAGGAGCCTGCGGGAGCTCTGTGTGCTGCAGCCATGGATCGCAGCCGCTCTGCCCGGCAGCTGGAGCCCGGCGGAGGTGGTGGCGTGGGTGAGGAGCCCGGGACTCGCTGCTGCTGCAGCTCACTAGGGCTGGGCTCTCTCTGAGGCCCCTCTGCCTTTGCAGTGCTGCCAGCAGGGCTGGTCCGGGCTCTGCTCAGAGCTGTGGGCTGTTTGACACGGGGCACCCGCCGAGCCGAGCCCTGTCCTTCCCCTCCCCGGCTTCCATCAGCCTTGCAGGGTGATGCCAGGCTCGGTGCTGCCCTTGGCAGGGCAGGTCTCTGGAGTTTTGGTGTTGGTAAATCCTTGATGCCATGAGCTGCCTCCACACCCTGCCCTCGCCTCTCCTCGGCTCAGCACCGCCAGCAAGGCTGGCAGCTCCTGGCACCAGGGGCTTTCGGCTGCGCTGATCTGACGCTGCTTAGACTGGATGGAGCCACATGGAGATTTTCTATTACAGCCCTGCTCACCACTTGCCAGCCCAGGGAGCCCAGCTCAGAGGCGATGCAGGAGGTTTTTAATCCCTGTGCTAATGGGCTGTTGGAGGTGCCTGGCACGAGCTCTGCACTGGTGTCCCAGACTGGCAGAGGCCATTTGCTGGTTGCTTCTGGGCAGTGAAGGTCTCAGGCCCTGGGGGCTGTCAAAGCTGTGCAGCCTTTGCCCTTCCCTTGAGGAGATGGGCCAGGAGTGAGCCACAGGGCTGGCGTGTATCAAGTTCTCTGCTCTGGGGCACGAGGTGCCCAGTCCTGCCCATGGCTGCTCTCCTCTCCTCTCCATGTGCTGCCATCCCTTTTGCCTTGGTCTTGGGTCTCTATCCCCACTCCTGCATTGCCATCCGCCTGGCTCCCCCAGCCTGCTGGAGCTCCTGCTGCATGTGCCTGTATTTCCCTTGTTCCATGTTGACTGACCCAGCTCTATTAAATTGACCATGCACCAAGCTCTTCTGCCTGTGGTCATCTGTCTCTCCTACTCACCCTTCTTGGGAGAGGGAGTTTTCCTTTGTGTTCTTCATCCCATGCTCTGAATGGCAGCACTCAGTGCCAGCTCTGACGGGGATCCACTGGGGACTGCTCAGTGTCAGCGTGGGAGGTGCCAGGGCTGAGCCCTCCGCCAGCAGCTCCAGGGTGCTCAGGGCAGGGTGAGAGCTGGGGGGTCCCTGGGGTCCCCCTGTGCCTTCCTGGAGGGGCCGGGCACTTGGCCAGCATGTGTTACTGCAGTCTGGGCAGCTGAGGCTGCAGGATGTTTCCAGCTGTGGGTTGTGTGCCCGGCCTGTCTCCCGAGGGCTGTGCAAGGGATTGGGTATTGATCTGCCTCATCCATCTCACGCGGTTCCCTGGGGCTCCCTGCTGGCCCTGTGCCGAGGTGGGTGACTTGGGCAGTGGCAGATGTGACACACGACCCTACTGTGTTGCCCGGCTGCTCCAGGCACAGCTGACAAATCTTGGGCTTTTCTAATTGCCTTTGAAAGTGTGAACCGAGAGCCAGAGGCACCACACGAGGGCCAGAAGCTCCCACTGCCTGCAGCAGCCGGGAGCCTCTGCCTGCTGGAGCTGTTGGGAGGATCAGAGCGATGGGGGGATGCAGGGCAGCCCCGAGGGGAGCCAGAGGCTGGGAACAGCAGTGAGCTCTGGCACAGGGAGTGTGGCACTGATGGCTTGTGCACAAACAGGACTTTTGTGTTCCTGGGAGGGAAGGCAGCACAACTCTGTGCTGTGTTTGCGTGGACTGTGATCCCTGTCCCTGTGAGTGCTGGCCCCACATCCACATCCTCACTGGTGGTGGTCCCCATTCTGCAAGGGGCAGGTTGTGGAGCTGCTGCCACGCCTGGACGATGGGCTGTGGCTTCGCCCTTGCCCTGAGCTACGGGGTCTTTGGTGACTGCAGTATCAGCTTGGATGGATGCTTGTTTCCACAGCACTGGGAAAGGGAGAAGAAGGGGAGCGGGTTGGGATCCCCCATCCCAGCTCTGGGCAGGGACAGGTCCAGAGCAGCCTGTGGCTGCCCATGCAGGGCACAGGAGCCCTGCACTGTGCTTACCACTTCCATCTTGGCTTGTTGCCTTATTTGTTCTCCTCTAATTGAGCAAATGCGCTGTCGGCAGCGCGGCTCAGCCAGCATCGACTTGATTAGGGGAAGGCATCGATAGCACGCTGCACAGCAGGAGGCTCAGGCTGACACTGTCAGGCTACCCAAGTCTTAAAGTTGCACTTTATTCATGATGTTTTGATTTCTCTTGCTCTGGGGACTTGGACTTTGATAGATTATGATGCGGTACCGGAACAATCTGATCCACTGGAGCATCTTCCTTCCAGAGTAGGCATTTGCCACCAGAGCCCAGCATTTTCTTGATTTTTTTTAGAGTGAAAAATGATGGCATTAAGAAATCTTGAGCTTTGCACAGTTCAGTCATCCAGTATTAGCAACTAGAAGGTTGGTTTTCGTGCTGATGAGGGCTGTTGGAGGCAGTTTACGCCGAGCTGATTCCTGGGTGTGTTCTGCTCCTGTGGCAGTGCTGACAAGAGTTGTTTGCACTCCACAAGTTGGAGTTTCTGCTTGCTGGTTCCCGAATCCTTCTGTTCCAAGTGAGCACCCACTCCAGTACTGCGCTGTGCTGCTGTTCCCTCCTGGTCTCTTCGTGCCCCCTGCTCTCTGGTCCTCCTCACACTTGGGAGTTCTGCAGGTGGAAGTGCAGGTGTAGACCCCTGGCTGTCCGTGCTCCGGGGCACCAGAGGATCTGGTTCCTGAGAACACGTTATGCAGCGTGCCAGTGATTCACAGCACAGGACACATTTTCTTGTGTGTGACCGTGGCAGGGCTGCTGGGTGCTCAGCACTAAGTGTAACCCCCTGGAAGGGCTGGTGGGCCTGAGCTGTCTCACTGCCTTGTCTGGGACTTTTGCCGATGCTTTGCAACTTCAGCCTTTTCTTGGTTTGTCTGTGAACTCTGTGGGGAGAGGGAGAAGTGCTGGACACTGTGTGTGGCTGCCAGGGTTGGCAGGGGCTCAGTGGGGAAGTGGGGACCAGAGACACTCACAGCCCCCAGCCCTGCTCTGGCTCCTTACTGACCACAGGAGCTGTGAAGCTCCTGAGCATCAGGGCTGTAGAACACCTTTTTTCCCCACAATGTGTCAAAACAGCATTTTTCCTCTGCCTTGTTCTCAGAAATGTTTGAACTGTTTTTGCTAAAACTTCCCTCAACATTTCAGCCTGAGGCAGATGCTCAATGTGGGAAACATCAGAGCGAAAAGCCTTGTGCTGCAAAAAGACAGAGGCGAGGGATAATGGGGCTGTGGCTGCACCTCCAGCCGGCAGCACTGGGCAGCCGTGGTGTTTACAGATCTTGGGGAGTCTCTGAGGAGAGCCAGTACTGCTCACATATTAAACCAGGAATTGCAATTACCAACAGAAAAAGGCATTTTTATAACACTTTTATTGGAGTCTTAATGAACAAATAAAGAAATGGAGAAATCTGCACATGCATTTGTGAGATATAAAACTGACTGAATCAAGATGAAGCAGCAAGAAGTGTTGGCTTCTGTCCTTTCTGCTGGGTGGGGAAAACAAAACTGCAAGGAAGGGAAAGGAGAGGGACAGGAGAGGGGGAGGAGTGCTGAAGTACGTGATCCAGGAACAGGGATGTCCCAGTAAGTGGTTGTAAGTGGTTCCTGTGACCCCCATAAGAGGTATAAGGTGGCTCAGCAGAGCTGTCTGTTGTCCTCCCCCTGCACTGTGCTGAGGGAATTTGCTGGGATTTCAGAAGGCATATTGGGAAGGAAATTGGAAGCTGGAGAAAAGTAGAAAAGCGTGGATTTTGCCTCAGAATTGGTCCAGGCAGGAAGTGCTGCTCTGCCAGCATTTGGGCACCAAGCACTGGCTTTGTGCCACATCGAGCCTCAGGATCCCCTGCGCAGAGCTTGGGGGCGATGAGGGGACAGGTGGAGTCTGGAAAGCCAGCGGGATGTCCACAGATACTCTGGGCTAGGAAACACGTGTGTTAGAAGCAGCTTTTGTAGTGCCCAGGGTGGAGCGGGTGGTGCGGGAGAGCCGCTGGGACCGGCCAGGAGGGCAGAGCCGCAGCCAGCGCTCTGTGGATGGAGCTGCTGTGCTCGTCCCCTCCCTGCTCCCACTGTGTCCCAGGGGTGGAGAGCACAGAGCTTTGGAACCTGCTCCAGAGCCTTTCTGTGTCCCACGGGCGTTAGGTGCCGCTGGTCCCCACCGAGATTCCCGGGGCAAGGCAGATCTTCTCTTCCTTGCTGGCTCGAGTGGCTCCAGTGGGGCTCCTGCCAAACACTTCCCAGGATGATTTATGATGCTCCTTCAGCTCACTTCGAACTCTGGCTTCTCCTTCTCTTCAGTAGCATTTAACTTGTTTGCCTGGAATATTAATAATTAAACATCAAGGAGTTGCATCCCAAGCAGCCTCCTCAGAAGCATGTTTGTGATTGTTTTCAAGCGCCCAGCGCCGAGTTGGGGCGGCTCTTTGATGGGATTTTGCTGCTTTCAAACCGCTGACACCAGTAACCCCATAAATTAGCAGCTGATGGAGGGAAATCTCCTGACTGCAGCTGTGGGTTTTTATGGTTTGATTTGTTAATAGGAGTTTTGGGTCACAGCCAGAATTCCTTACCCAGCTCAGGGAAGGGTTTGCCCCATGGTGCGGTGCGAGGCCTGGCTGGGCTGTGAGAGGTTGCGCTGGTGGGAGCTGGCACCGCTTTGGGGGCTGCTGCAGTGGGTGCCGGGAGCGGGGGGCTCGGTGTGCCCACCTCCGTGCCCGTGGGTCCGGCCGGGCAGGGTGTAAGGGCAGAGGGGAGCAGGCAGGCTGGGCAGTGCGATGGGGCTGGAGCGTGAGGGGGACACCCCGCAGGGATGGGGGTGTCTGGTGCTGGCGGAGGCTGCAGCCTCTGGGTGGTGTTTGCTGTGGTGGTCTCAGCTGGAAAAGGGGATTCTGCCTTCTTTCCCTTCCCTCACATGCTCCTGGTGTGACGGCAGCTTCTCAGGTGTCCTTGTCCCTCTGGTTACCTCCAGAGCAGTGAGGCATTGCCAGCAGGGAGCATGCAGGCTTGTGTTCACAGCCTGGCCCCAGGAAGGGAGGACCCAGCCCTGTCCCTCCTGCGAGGACACACAGCGTCGTGAGCTCAAGGAGGTTGTGGTGCCCAGCATGGAGGGGTTTACCTCCTGTGCTCCCTGCCTGCAGCAAAAGCAGCTGCTGTCCAGGGAATCATCTTTTCTAACACCAGATGTGTTTCTGAGAGTGTGGCTGAGGCAGAAGCCCTCTTCCTTGTGTCCTGGCTGGGCTGCTGCAGCGCCGGGGATGTGGAGCTCCTGCCTGGTGTTTGCTGGTGTCCGGAGAGCCCCAGGCCCCTCTGGGGTCCCTCTCCTGCGCTGTTCCCAGGGCCGAGGGTCTGTACCCACCCATCATGCTCTCACCCCTTGCCATGGAGCTGAAGCCTCATTTATTCTGAAGGGAAAAGAATTCACATCTCACCGACCAACGGGAACCCAAATACAAATAAATTTCTCTCAAAGTGCAGTCGTTGGAGAAAACTAAAGGCCGTTAGTCAGGCTGACATCAGAGGAGCCGCATTCCCTCTGACAACCCGCACAGCCTTATGTTTTATTCACCAGGCCTGAAAAATACCTTCCCGAAGAGGGGTCCCATAAATAAACCAGTGTGATGAATATTACACAGGATAAAAACTGATAAAGCTGGGCTCCAACCAGGAGCTGCACGATGAGGTTAAAAAAGCACAGGGATTCATTACATCTGATCCAGCATGATGGGCCAGGGCTGGGTGTTGGGATGGGAAGGGGAAGCGTTTGTGAGGATAGTTCTGGGTCCTGGGAGAGAGGGGAGTTAGAATAGGCCAGGCCAGCCTGCTCCTGGCCACTGGGAGAGACAGCATGAGCAGGCTGGGAGCGCTGCAGGGTTGGGGGTGTCTCGGCAGCATCTACAAACCTCCTTTGAAAAGTTCCTCTGCTCTTCCTTGGAAAAAACAGGCTGGACCCTGTGGGGAGCAGAGCAGCCCCCTGCCCTGCTCCTCCCCACTGTGCAGGAGGCAGAAACCTTGAAATACGAGCACTTAGCTTTTTATTACCTCATTTAATTGCTGCCTGACAGCCTAATCCAGCATTAAAAACACCAGAGCTCAGGGGAATTCACCATTGTTATTCAACATGTATCTCGCTCCGTGCTCAGAGGTCCCATCTGCTGCTTCCTTCCACCCACTTGCTCCTGGGACATGCTGGTCAGTCCTTGGTCCTGCTGGTAGGGATTTCTTCCTGGTGGAAGTGGTGGGTGACAGGAAGGGGGATCGAGAAGGGGAACAAGGAAGGAGCTGCTGCTGAAAGGGGTCCGTGGGCAGCAGGGGGAGAGGGCTGGGGCTGTTGGAGGGAGCCTGGGCTGCTGTCAGGGAACCGTGGTGCTAACGGCAGTGCAGCTGGGATGGAAACACCCATGGCTCTCCCCGGCTCCACCGATGTGAAAAACAGTTTGGGAAATCACTTTTCCTTCCTGCCAGCACTTAACCCAAACTTCCCCACAGCAGTGGCGGAGGGGCGGATCAGCATAGCTTTGGAGGGGCCAGTGAGTTATAGTAATGGACACTCTGCAAACTGTCTGTGCTGCCCATAAATCCATACGCTCCTGGAAGTGCAGATGGTCCATAATCGTCCATCATCCCAAGTGAGCACGGCCGTGCCAGGGTGGGTTTCTCCTCAGAGGCTGCTGTTTCTGCAAGCTCGACGGGACTGCGGCGGGAGCTCTCGCCGTAATGGAGCGCGATGGGTTCGGGGAGGACGAGCAGTGGCTGTGCCTGAGGCTGGGGCTGGTGCAGGCACAGAGGGGAAGGTGGCAGGACCAGGGGTGAGCCCTGCTCGCTCTGGTTCACCCATATTCCATGGGACGATTTGGCCCCATGGCAGCAGTCCTGGAAGTGGGCAGGAGAGAAGGAGGGTGCCGAGCTCAGGGCTGCTTGGTGCTGCTGGGGGCTGAGCACAGGCAGACGCCTTTGCCTCGCCCAGAGGACCAGAACGCCCTGGCACAGCCTCCGAGTGCCTCCATTGACATTTCTGCACCTTGCTTATGGCAGCAGGGCCTGCTGAGGCTGGCACGTGGCAGCTGGCGGGAGCACTGGGCACGCTGAAATTGGGTTGGAACTCTTGCTGCCGGTGTGTGTGTGTGGGGGTCTCTTTCCTTGAGGAATGACCTGGAATTTGATCACGCGGCTTTTATTAGATTGTGAGACTGGAAGTGTAACTGTGCAGGATCAAAGAGAAGCCGGCACTGCTGTGAACCAGGACCTGCAGGGCTGAGGGAGAGGAGCCACCCTGGGAGATGAAAATACCCGCAGCAGGCTGCTGAGGGACTCCAGCTCCTAATGACAGAGCCACTCTCAGGCAGCCCTGATGCCTCAGTGGCTGCTGAAGGACAACAGGCTCCTCTGCCGAGCTGCCACCTGCTCTGGGGCTACTCTGCCCTGTGCCATCAGCCCAGGACCTCAGTACCAGAACTTGAACCCGCTGGAGCTTAGTCAGTGAGAGGGAAGGTTTGGACACAGCCAGTCCCAGCATGTCCTGGGGGCTGCATGGGTCCCAGCAGGGCTGGGCTGGCAGCAGCCCGAGGTGCCAGGGCAGTGCTGGGACCGGGCAGGACAGGCAGGGAAAGCAATTGCGGCAGTGATTAATGGCACACCGGCAGAACTGACAGCTCGGGGTGCCCACGATGGCAGGGAGCAGCATCCTTCACTCCCAAAAGGCTGCTCTGGGCCCCCTGGCCAAAGGCTCTGCGTGCCGGCCGTGCTGCTGCTCCTGCCGGGGCCGTTCTCTCCGCTCCGGCCGCGGGGAGGGCCCGTTCGGACATCCTGGCAGCACTGCTGGGTTTATTAAGCTAATAAAGCAACGTTAAGTAGCCGCACAGTGGAGCCCCCTGAGGTGTCCTTCCGTGCAGAGAGGAGCCGGGGATGGCGGAGCCTCGGCGCTGGTGGCAGCTCTGTCACGCTCAGGGATGGAGAGGAGCGGGTACTGCGCCAGGCTGCTGCGGGCGGCTGCTGCGGCACTGGCCGCGCCGGGCTGCAGCTGCCTCTGCTGTGAGCCCTCTGCCCTGCCCCTTGGGGTCCCTCTGCACTCTCCTGGCGGCCTCTGGCCCTCAGGGGGCTGCACAATCAGGGGATGCTGGGGGCATCTCCCTCAACCATCCCTGGTGCCTGTGGCTGCCCAGTGTGGGCTCGAGCAGGGAGAGCGTTCTCTCACCCTCTGCCTGCGGTTCCGCTCCGTTCCCGGCCCTGGGGAGCTGCTGTTTTTTAAAACCAAGCAGGTTTTAAAAACCCGGCCACAGGTTGGTAGAGAAACACCTGATCCTGAGTACCTCATGCTCCCACAGAGTTTGTGAGGGGTGCAGAGCACCCCGGGATCACCCCGGGATGGTGATGGCTCACAGTCCTCCCAGTGCTGGGTGTTCTTGTGGGTGCTGGTGGCAGGCAGTGCTCCGGCAGCATGCAAAGCAGGCCCTGTGTAATAGATAATAATTAATAGACTGCTCTGGTGGCAAGCTAGGTAAGTAGATAAATAATTTTAATTATCCTTGGGGAGGCTGTAAAATTCGCACACAGCCCTTTATTAAACTCCCTGTTTACAACAGTCATTTATATTGTGTGTCATTTTGCATAAAACCCCCTTGGGGCCAAATAGCGGTGTGCAGCACCATCCCTGGCACTGCCAGTACCCTGCTCCTCAGGAGTGCAGGGCGCAGGGACCCGGGGCACACAGACTGCCCAGCCACAGGGCAGCTCCAGCTCTCCCAGGACCCTTTGATGCACTCACCTGAAGCTGGTGCTGCACCCCAGCCCTGCCGAGTTCTGCTCGCCTGGGCATCCCTGGGGAGTCTCCCGGACCCCAGTTCTTTCCCAGCAGAATTGATGGGTTTGTGCTGATGGCAGGGTATTTTTTCCTCCTTTTTTTGCGCATGTCTCTCAAAAGAACCATAAATTCCAAGCTGTGAAATCCCGCTGCGTCAGCAGTCTGCAAAATGAAGTGATATTAAACGTGACAAAAGTCTCTCTAATTCACCCTGGCCAGTTCCTGCTTCCCTCCCTGAAGCTGTAATTGAGAAGTGGAAGAATGGAGATTGCCATTGTCCCTGCCTGGAATCCACTGAGCCATCCAGGCCTGTGAATCGTATTAATTAAGGATTATTTACAAATTACTCTGCTCCACCTGTGCTGCCCACGCTGCCCTGTGCACACGTGTGTTCTCCCTCCTGTCACATGCATGTTCTCCTGTGCTCCCCAAGCCCCTCAGCTCCTGAGCATCTGCTCATTGCTCCAGCTGCGGGAGGGCTCCGGGGATGGTTTTGCTGGGGCAGGGGGATGCAGGAGTGAGCTGTTCCCCTCACTGTGACCCACGGGGTGACCCCCATGTGCCCCTCACTGTGGCAGCAGAGCCGCTGCTGGCTTGCCGCAGTGCCCTCACTTGCAGAGCACCGTGCTCCACGTACTGATCCTGCTTCCAGTGGCAGATTCCAGCAGAGTCCCTGCCGGCATCTGGATGAGTCTTTGGGGATTTTAAGTTACTTTTACAGGAACAGTGTGTGTTTCTCTGCTCATGGATGGGTTCTGTGAGGGTGTTTTCAGTGCTGGAGGGGTCGAGTGATGCTGCTGTGCCACCAGAGCTGGCCAGGCTTTGCCCGATGCCCTTTGCTCACCTGGCTAAGGGGACAGGTGACCATGATGCCCTGTAGCCCCCACCTGTGCTGGGCATGCTGCGAGGAGAGGGTTTGTGTTCTCAGGAGCAGCAGCTTCCCTGGTGAGCACTGGCAGGTGGCTGGGTGGGCACTGGCCCCGGGAGCAGCTGCCTGGCACAGCACATGCAGAGGGTCAGCAGAGTTTCCCAGCAGTGAGGAGGGGAGGCTGTGCTGGCTGGGCTGTCACCAGCCCCAGGGAGCTGCTGGGGACCTCTCCCACACTGTAGCAGGTGCTGCCACTCCAGTGCTGTCCCCACTCCAGGCACGAAACTCAATGGAAGGTCACCAAATAATTGTAGAGTTTGATGTCCCCCACAATGGGGCTGACATTTGTGTCCTTAATTTTAAAACACTTTATTCTTTCTCTGTTAAGCCAGACTCATTTTCAACAAGCTGAATAACTCTTTCTCCCTAACTATGGACTTGTGTTTGATTGTTTCCCTCCCCGTGTGTGTTTTGTTCCTGTCCTGGGAAGGTCAGTAAGATGGCAGGACAGAGTGCTGTGCTGTGCTGGTGTTACCTGTCCAGGTGATCCTGCTGTATCCCCACAGACAGGCAGCTCTCACTTTCTCTCCTCTGGAGTACACAAAGAGCTGTGCTTCCCATGGGCAAGGTACAGGGAGTGGTGTGGGACTCAGTGCCCAGGGGGTTTGGAGACCTGGAGCAGGGGTTGTTTGGGGTCTCAGAGCGGGAAGGAGCATTCCCCCAGCATGCTGGGCCAGGGCTATCAGTTATTTTTAGCAATCGATGGTATTGACGCCATGCAAGCTGAGGAGGCCACTGGAGGGCTGTTCTTCCAAATCATTACATTCAGAGCTGAACTATCCCCTTTTCATATAAATCCTGACAAATAAAGATAAAGCAGGACCTTTCCTGTAGAGCTGCAGCCCAGAGTCAGGATTGGCACTGTCTGAAGCAGCGCTCGGGATGAGCAGGGCCTGGAGCAGACGTGCCAGAGACAGGAAAACTGCTCTAGAAGGACTATCACTTTTGGGTCCTCTCTGCTGCATCTCTCAGTTGGATAGGAGACCTCCCAGGGGTCTCTCTGTGCTTAAAGTCCAGAGGGGACAGGACACACTGTTGGGATAGACCCTGAATGTGAGCGTCCCAATCATCAGTGCAGCAGTAGCAGCAGGAGCACCCCAGGGTGTCTGGGGAGCAGAACATGCCTGTTTCCCTGGGGCTGGTATCCCCACTGCTCCTGGGGTGCACGCTGTGTCCTTTGGAGCTGGCACGCAGAGCTGCTCCTGCCTGGGCACGGAGCTGAGGGCACCCACGGGCCCGGCACCCTGCCTGCAGCTGGGCTCACCGCAGAGGGGGCTCGTTCCATTTACTTTCATAATTTTTCGTTTCAAGATGAAATTAGGCTACATAAAGAAAACCCCAGCCTTTTTCTTCAGCACTGCATCAGTACATCCCTCGAGGGGAAAACACTCACACGGAGGTTTTCCTGCACTTTGCTTGTCCTCGTGTCTCCACTCAGTGCTTTCAGAACGCTCACCCCTGGCTAGTTCCCCTCACATTGGGTTTGGTGCTTTGGAGTTTGTTTCCTTTTTTGCTATTGTTTTCAATCAATTTCACAGTAGGTTTGTGGTTGAGATAAAAGCATTCCCTGCTCTCCGCTTGCCTGGCAGCGTTTTGTGTCTCTGTGTCCCTGCTGATGCCACCCCAGGGTGAGCAGGGTGTGTGGGGGCTCCTCGTCCGTGGCTCACCTACCTCTGCTCCAGGGCTCGCTCTGTGCCCAGGTGTCCACAGCCAAGGATGATGATCCTTGATCTTCTCTCCAAAATCCATGATCTTCTCTCATGGTTGCATCCTGCTCAGCTACTCCATGTTCCTGCCGGCTCCTCCAGCCTCTCTGGTCCCCCTGTCCCCACTGACTTCATCCCAGGTATTCTCCTAGCTCCACATCCTGGTGTCATCCCAGGGTGGATCCGTCTCCTTGTGCTGTGTCCCGCCAGGTTCTCGGGGAGAGCTTGAGCCACAGGTTAATTTACGGCGTGTGGGGAGCGCGGAGGGGAAGAGCATCTGCCCGCTAAATAAGTCATGAAGCCGGATCCCAACAGCACAATTAGAATCCTCCGTTAATGATTATTTATGGGGCTGGGAATGCTTATTTAACCTGACTATATTAAATATTAAACCAAATTATAATATTTATACCGGTATTTACAACAAAAGGAGGTGGTGGGCGGCTGGGGCAGCGGCAGGTGAGTGAGTGAGTGAGGTGTGTCCAGTGCCAAAGGGCTTGTGGGCAGCACTCAGGGGTCGTGGGGACCAGAGGAGCAGTCATGCCTCTGTCCCTTACCCCAGCCCAGCCATAGCCTTTAAGCTAAGTGGCAGGAATGCTGCTGGAGGAAAAGGAAAGACTTTTGGGTGGGAGATGGTGTCTCCTAAGAAAGAGAAATATCAGTCATCAACTGGGGCAGCAGAAGCCAAAGGAGCCCCCCCGGCTGGTGTGTGGTCAGAGGGATGTGCTGTGCCAGAGCAGTGCTTCGCTGCTTTTGTCACCTTGGAGTTGGAGGTGACAGCTGGGCCCTGGGGTCTCTGCTTGGGTGACTGCTGCATGCTGGAATGCCAATCCTTATGGCAGAGCCATGGCTCCAGTGCCACCAGCCCCTGAAGCTGCAGGAGTTCGGTGCAGATCCCTGTGTGCTCCTGAGCTGCTGGGATTGCGGGTTCTGCAGCCTGTTGCAGATAAAATGATGATTAAGGGGTCCCACCCTATAAGCAGACAACCATGTTGACCTTATTTAGGCTCCTAATCAATTTGCCCCTGGTGTGATTAATTGAGATGCTTGCCATCGATTTTCTGTGAGACAGGAGTGGCTGATGTGGGATTCAGTGGGATGCCTGCAGGGAGATCTCTGCAGCAGCTGTGCAAGGCTGAGCTGTGGAGTTCTCAGCCAGGCAGGATTATCCCAGCTCTCGTCGGCCCTGGCTCCCAGGGCAGCCTCTGGCTGCTGCCCACGGGAGGTGCGAGGGCTGGTCCTGGAGCTGCAGGTGGGTTTGCACTCCCTGGGAGCTCTCCTGCCTCCTGCAATGGTGCCATGGCTACGGTACCTGGGAAGGACAATGTGCTCTTCTGAGTGAGCCAATAGCTTGGGAAAGAGTCCCCATTGCCCGTGCCGCTGTCAAACACTCTGCAAGGGGTGGTGGGACCTCTCCCCGAGGTGTGGCCCCTCCCCGAGTGTCCCTGATGGAGGGGTTCTGGGATCACCAAGCACCAGGAACCACATGGGAGCCGCCAGAGGGGGAAAGGCCCTGACCAGAGCCACCAGCTGGGGACGAAGGACCGACAGCACGGATGATTGGAAAGGATTTTCTAGCTAAATTGCTGAGCAGATGGATTTACCCTGGACTGGTCCTTGTGGACTCTGGAACATTTTCTCTTCTGTCACAGTTCCTTTTTATGACCTGCCATTTGCTCCAGCAAGCGAGAAGTGAGCCCTTGGCACACAGCTCCTGCTCCGGCTGCGGTTCAGGAACACAGCGGCTTTGCTGCCGGGAGCCACGGCTCCTTTTCAGGAAAGTGCTGGGGCCTGGCAGGATGCCCCTGCCCACTCTGGCTCCCCGGGCTCATGGGGGCTGGCAGGGGCTGGAGGGGTGGGAAGGGGCAGCAGCGGCGGAGGCAGAAGAGCTGGCAGCGCCAGCATGGGGCACACTGTGCCAGAGATGCAGCCACGGGTTTATAACACATCATTACAGTGACCACCTGCAGTGGGGGCACGTCCAGCAGGGCTCCAGATGGGAGGCTGTGGTGCAGGAGAGGTGTGAAGCCACATCCCAGCGTAGGAGATCCCTCTGTGGTGGCAGCATGGGCAGAGGGACAGTGGTGACTCAGGGGAAGGACTGGGTTTTCCCCTCGCTCCGCCATCAGTGCTTCCATGCAGTGATTCCATCATCAGCACTTCCACATGGTGATTCCTCCAGCTCTTTGGGCTTCTACTGTCCCAGCTGGTGACTGATATTTCTCTTTCTTAGAAGAAGGGGAAAGACAACACAATCTTCCACCCAAAGCCCTTCCCCTTCCTCCAGCAGCATTCCTGCCATTTACATTAAAGGCTATAATGGGTTGGAGTAAATGGAGCAGGTTTGCAATTAGTTTTCCAAGTACTTATCTCATTAAAGTAAATGAATTATTGATTTAGTGACACTCATGCTTTTAGTGAGCAGCACAGTGCCATCCCTGCTCCGTTGCTGGCTCCCCGCAGGCGGCCCTTGCACGCCTGCTCCCCTGAGCACACGCGTGTGGGCGCGTGGGCAGCGAGCGACCTTGGCTTTGGAGCCAGCCCTGCCACGCCAGGCAGGACAGCCGTGTCCATGGGAGCAAGAGCGTGCCTTGGTGAGGGACCCTGCTGAGCTGTGGCTGGGAGCAGACCCCGCGGGGAGGGATCTGCTGGGGACCTGCTGCCTGAGCACGTGGCAGCTGTGCCAGGACACCTCCAGCCAGCCCATCTGTGCTGTGCAGAGGATGACAAGGGAAGGAAGAAGGCAGCTCACCCATGCCACTGGTGCTTGGCTTGGGTCTGTTAGTGCAGCACAGGGCTGGCATGGGGCTGGCAGGCAGTGTGAAGAGCTGCATGCGGCTCCTCCAGCCATCCCGGCACTTGCAAGGGTAGGGATCGGGGTGTGGGGGGTGCTCAGCGCTGGCAGTGTCTGGCAGAGTGTGGATGCAGGAGGATGAAGCACTGACAGGCTGTGCTGGAGCCAAATGCTCATAGCTGAACCTGCCACCCCCAGCGAGCTGCTGATTCAGCACTTTTGCACTCCTCTGTACTGAGATTTAATCTCTCCTGTAAGCTAAAACACTCCATTAATGGAAACCTGCCTGCTCGGAGCTGCCCCTCGCCTCTGTCCAGGCGGGAAGGGCTGTGCTGTCCTGCTGAGGCTGTCCAGGCTGGCAGAACAGCTACACACACTCCCCTGCAGCTCCCTGCCCGTGTCGGAGGGTGCCATGCGGGGCTGGGGCAGGGATGCCAGGAGTGCCAGGCTCCTCCGGTGGTGCCTGCTGTGCCAGCGGGTGCCCCGTGGCTCACGGAGGGTTCCACGAACGGCACTGGAAGCACTTTGATCTCCTCTCCAGCAGGAAGGAGGTGGTGATGCCGCAGGAGCCGCAGTCACCGGGTGGGAGGAGGTGCCAGTGGCCAGCAGAACTTGCAGGAAGGATTTTGGCTGGGAGGTTCACAGCTGTTACTCAGGTGGGGTGGGAGGAGGTGCCAGTGGCCAGCAGAACTTGCAGGAAGGATTTTGGCTGGGAGGTTCCCAGCTGTTACTCAGGTGGGGTTTGGTGGCCAGCGATGCTGGCGTGGGCTGTGCCGGGTGTGGCAGTGCCACACTCTCAGCTCTGCCCCCCGAGGGACCTGCACAGGAGCTGGTGCTCAGCCCCGTGCCAGGACCCTCCCAGCAGGGACAGGCTTCCAAAGTGGGGGCAGCACCATGTGTTGTCCCTGTCCCCAGCATGGGACCGCTCTTCCCAGACCTAAGCTGATGTTTGGAGGGCTCTTCTGAGCAGTCCTAGAGCTGTCCTGCTGATGGCCCCTTACCCACCCCACCAGGCTCCTCTGGGCACTGCTCGAGCCTCTGGTGTCTCAGCTCCTGCCCAGCAGTGTGGAACGGCCCTGGCTCGGCCCCAGGCAGAGCGGGATCGTGGGGAAACGTGTCCTGAGAGCTGCTGTGCAGGAGCCAGCCTCTGCCCCAGCCCCTGCCCCTCCTGCCCCTGCCTCCAACGCTGCTGGGAACGGGATGTTTTATATTCCTTAGCTGGGAAAAAAAAATCCCTTCTCATTTAATTAAAAATGTTGACATTGTGCCTGGCTATCCCACCCGCCGGAGAAGGTGGTTATAAATTAAACATTAAACCTTTAATGGCCCATAAAGAAATTTTTGCTGCTGTTCTGTATATGGGGATATAAATAGAGAGGGCTGTGGGGGGAGGGGTGGGACATTATTGTTCCTCAGCCAGATAATCTTTGCTAATGAATTTAATTAAAAGCAAAATTAATTTAGGATTTTTGGTGGAAGGAACGGGGTTCAAATGTACTTTGAGAAACTACCAAGAAGTTTCCCAGCAGATGAGAGCCAGGCCTGCCTCGGTTGCAGCATGGGCATAGGGGCTGATGAGGTGCAGCTTCCGTGGGATCCGTGCAGCTGGGTGACACAGGCTGCATTTCTTGTATAGAGCCCCTGATTCTCATCCAGGTTTAGCTGGGCTGGGATCACCTGTTCTGGCAGTGGGTCCCTTTGAGGCTTTGTGAGATTCCAGGTAGAGTTGGTCAGCCTGGACTGCTGCCAGAAAAGGAGAGACTGGACCAAGATCCCCCCACCCCGATCTGGCCCAGAGCTGCTCCTGCCTCTCTCCCATCAGTGCTGTGCCACATGTTTCCCTCTCCGGCGTGGGCCTGTGTGGACAGGGAGGCTCTGGCTGAGCATCCCATCCATGTGTACCAGGACCACCAGAGGTTTCTGCCCGGGCTGGAGCTGTGCTTGGTGAGTCCCTGTCTGTGCCAGCAAGCATGGCACATCCCAGCTGAGGCACATGCTGGCTGCAGGGCCCCACGGTGCTGTGGGGAGCTTCTCAGAAGGCGCCTTTCTTGGGAAATGTGTTTGGGAAATGCGGCGTTGCCCATCGCTGAGCCTCCCCCAGGAGCGCACAGCGTCAATTATTCATTGCAGAGCAGGCAGGCTGGGCTCCCAGCACTCCCAGCACTCCCAGCACTCCCAGCACTCCCAGCCCTGCTGCTGGAGTGCTCTGGGCTGCTGTGCCAACTCCAGCTCCCAGCCGGGATCCTGCTGGGCGCTTCTTGGCGAAGCCATGGCAGAGCTCAGGAGTGGTGGCTGGGGGCAGGAGGGTCTGCCAGGCCTGCAGGGGCAGGGGTGTCAGCATGCTGCTGGGAACCAGGGAGTTCCCAGGCGTCTTTTTTAGGACACCCACATCCCACAGCTGGGTCTGCCCTGGCCTGGCAGGAGGGGAGACCCCCGGCCTGGTGAACGCATTGTGCTGGGTGAGAGTGTTTGGAGGGTTTTTATCATACGAGTGCTAATGGAAGTCAGCACCAGCCTAATGAGCTGTACTCCTCCATGAATCTGATTCATTGAGGCAGGAATTACCATAATTGATTATCCTGCTGCGCGGCTGAGAACCGTGTTTGCTAACAGGAGTGCCTGAGAACGCTCTCCGTGCTTCCTGAGCCACCACCAGCGTGGCCTCCGGGCCATCCGTGGGCCCTGTGCTCTCCGGGACCGGCCGTGAGCTCAGAGCAGCGTCCGGGCACGGGGTCCCTGCACCCGCACTCGGGACCCTCATCTTGGGGTGCTGGCCCTGCAGTGGGGGCTCAGCAGCTCCAGAGCTGCTGGGCAGGTGGGACTCAGTGCTCACTGGCCTCCAAAGCAGCAGGTACAGACACACACAGCCCCTCCTCCTCCTTTAGCCACTCCTGGGATGTGTCAGCCATTCTCATTATTTCTGAGGGTCTAACGTGCTTGATGAATGTTTGCGTTGGCCATGCTGCAAAAGCCAATTAGCTGAAGTGCGTTTTCTTTGAAATTTGGCTTAATTTCCAAGAAGTGCCCAGAGCCAGGAGAGCAGCAGAGCCGCGTGCCGCAGGGATTGCTCCTCGCAGGAGTCACTGCTGCTGTAGGCAGAAGGCTTGAGATGCACCAACCCAGATGTGCAGCCAGCGCTTGGATGACACCCGTGCCCTGTCCCACCCCGTGGGGGTTTGTGGGGCTGTGCTTGCAGGGTTCTGGGGGAGCCCAGGAACGGGCATGTGGTCACTGGGAGCTGGATGGCTTCGAGGTGCACTGGTGGAGCTGAAGGGGGGGTTCCTGCACCCATCACCCTGGGCATGGTGCTGGTGGGTGCTGATGATGCTTGGCTGCCCTGGGCTCCTGGCCAGCACTCTTTCCCAGTGCCCGGGAATAACACTCACGTCCCTGCTCATATCCCAACACTGTGCAGTCGATGAGCAGACAGCATTGACTGTAACAGGTTAGTGATGATGATCATTGATTTTAATTCTTCCTCCTCTTCCCTGTCTTTTCTAGAGAGCCCAGTGCAAGCGTCGCGGGAGGAGCTGGGCTGAATAAGAGGTATGGAGGGTTCGGATCCCAGCGGCCGCGTTGGGCTCTGCCTCGGCTGCTCCTGGGGTCCGTCCTGCACGCTGAACCTGCATGTGTGGGGCTGGCAGTGGGGGCTTGGCATGGGGCTGGCCAGGGCAGGGCAGCACCCTCAGCCTGTGGCTCAGGGATCGGGCAGGGGCTGGTGGGCACAGAGCTGTGCTCGGGGCAGGGATGGGAGGAAGGCTGCCCCCTCCCCTCTGCCAGCAGCCCCCGGCTTCCCCCACGCAGGTGTGACACGAATCCTGCATGAGGAGAGCTGAGACTGACGTGCCTGTGAGTGTCTGTGTGTGCTGACTTGCTGTCTGTCCGTACTCTGCGGCTCCCAGGAGCCATCCCTGGAGGAGCCAGGATCCTTGTCCTTACTGGGGGCAAAGAGCAGCCCACAGCCCCATTCTGACGCGGACCTGGCAGTTGCCCACCACAGGATGTTTGTGCCCAGGGTTCTGGGAGGCGTCACAACAGCTCACAGTGTCCCCAGGCTGAGGCAGGTCATGGTTGATGTGTGTGAAAGGTGGACCAGAGCAGGTGCCCTCTGCCAGCCTGGTGCCTGGTGGTCAGGTGTGCATGGCTCCTTCCTGCCCCACCCTCACTTTACTGGACTTTGCAGCAGTAGGAGGACCCCATCAGAGAGGGGACATTGCATCCTCCCAAGGCCCATCCCACTGAGTACAGTGCTCCCCCGTCAAAGCCAGTGGAGCAGAGGAGCAAAGAAAGCTGAGGGGCTGGAGAGGATGAGGGTGGTGCATCCATAGCTCTGGGCCCTGACATGGGCTGGGGGTGCCAGTGGGACCAGGGGGTGATGGGGGCCAGGGCAGTGGCACTGTGCTACAGGAGCTGCCCACATGCAGAACATTGAAGAGGTGTCTGGCAGAGGAACGCTCCCATCCTTGGCACATACAGGACAAGGAAGGAGGTGACCTGCTGGGAGGGGATTGTGGTCTGGAAGAGTCCTGAGATCCCGTGGGAAATGTGGAAAAAGAGCTGCTAGCAGGAGCAGGAAGGCTGGGTAGGAGCAGGGCTTGCAGGGAGCCAGGATGAACTGGAGGGAGGAAGGCTGGGCTGTGACTGTGGGCCTGGGGGACATGTGCTGGTCAGCCACAGGGGGAGGGCTGTGGGGCCGGGCTGCCCTCGCCCGTGTGCCTGCTGATGTCCTGGTGGTTCACTTGCTGTGCTGAGGAGGGGCTTTGCTCCCTCCCAGTGCCCTGCTGTGTGTGGGGTCGGAGGGCACAGGTCAGCCCTGGGGCTGTGGCCACTGTTGTGTCCAGAGGAGGGGAGGGCAGCGGGATGGGTGTCCTGCAGCTCAGCTGCCCCATGCCTGCTCTGGGTGAGAGCTCTGGGATCTGGCACAGGGATGTTTATGCAGGTGTGGGGGGCTGCAGTGAGAGGAGGTGGAATGGTGCTGGGAAGACAGCTAGGGAGGTGCTCCTGCTGCTGTCCCTGCCCAGTGATCCCCAGGTTTTGTCTGCTGCTGATGGAGGGGTTTCATTCTGCTGCACTGGGCCCCTCTGTCTGTCCCATACAGCAGGGTTGGGGGTCTGGCAGGCTGGGGGGGGGTCCCAAGTTCACAGCTGGGGCTGCATTTACAGGGCACAGAGAGGAAAGGGTTTGGATCACTGAGATATAAGAGGGAGCAGGGAGCCCCCCGCCCCAGCTGCCTGCAGTAGTGCCTCTGCTGCTTTATCACCCTCTCCTGGTGCTGAATTATTGAGAGTGTTGCTCTCGTTTATTGCTGTGCTGGAGGAGAGCTGCTTCCATCCTGGTGCTGCTCTGAATATGATTATGGGGCTGTAGATGTCAGAACCAGCTGGGCTCTGGAGACCAATCTGCTGCCCCCCTCACTCCTCTGCTTCCCTTATCCTTATTTATTCCCTCACTACCACGCCTGGTTCAGCACTTGTGGTCCCCTTGCTCCTTCCACTGCATGCCCCTGGAGGACGGAGATTTAGTGCCCGAGGAGCAGCACTGCCTGGCTGCCAAGCCTGCACTGTGCCGGGGCAGCTGGGGCTGGTGTGCAGGACCCCCTGACCTATCCCCAGGGCCCACGCCGTGTCCAGCCCTTCGCTGTGTCCTCTGTCCCGTCCTGCTGCTCTCTCCCAGCATCTGCTGGGGGGCAGTGCTGGGGCTCAAGGAGGGAGTGGCTGCCCTGGAGCTGGTTGGGATTTCTGGGTGCCCTCTCGTGCAGTCCATGGTGGCCACATCCCGGGCTCCAAGGACTGTCCCCATGGCTCCCCAGTGCACTTGGGGGCTGGGGGCTGCTGGCGCTGTCTCCCTCGGGCTGGGGCTCCCAGGACAGATCCTCCCAGGTGGAGCACGGCTGAGCATCCCTGCCGGCCGGGCCCAGCGATGGGAGCAGGGGGTTCTGGCATCCACCGCGGCCGGGAGCCGGCTGGCACCTCGCAGGTTAACTGTGAGCGGCGGATTCCCTTATTGACAGGGTAGCTTGAAAAATGCTGAGGCAGGACATCGGCTCCTCGGAGTGTCAGCGGAGCCCACGCTGCGCCAGCGAGCGCCCACACTGCTGCTGCCGTGGCCCCCGGCACCCAGCCCGGTCCCGGACCCTCTCCCCAGCACCCCACTCACCCCTGGGGCTCACCATTCCCTTTGGTCCTCGAAGACACCGCAGAGGATTTCATTTTTTTCTTCCTCTCCCATTTTTCCCCGGGTGGATAAGGCGCAGCGCAGCGGGGCTGGCCCGGCTGTCCGGTACCGGGGGCTGGACCCGGCTCCGAGCGGCTCCGGGCACTCACCGCCGGCCCTCGGCGCCGGAGCCGGACAGCCCAAGGGGACAGAGCCACCCCGGAGCAGCAGTGGCCGCACCGGGAGCAGCCCATCACCCTCCCAGTGACCTCCACAGAGCGCCTCAGCCCCGCCGCTGCCATGATGTATTTTTGGGTAGGTACCGCTGCCAAGGGTGGGCACTTCCCTCCCTGTCTGCTGAGGTATCGCTCAGGATTGGGGTGCTTTTGCCCTGGCAGCAGCAGGCAGGGGCTGGGCTGCGCTGCTGGGGACAGGCCTGGCCTTGGGAAGGACCAGGGCAGCGGGCAGGGGTCCCTGCCTGGGCATCCCCAGCTGCCCTCCTGCTTCTGCACCGCCCTGTCTAGGCTCCGTGTGGTGCTGGCCGTGGGCAGAAGCTGCCTCCCCTGCCTGGCACCAAACCCCTGCCCCAGCTGTACTGGGGGGGTCACTGGTGGGTTCTGGCTCCTGCCCAAGGGCTGTCCTGGGAGGGGGCATGGGTCTGTGCTGAGTCTTTCACAGTGCCCACCCAGGATCTTGACAGATGCTTATGGGGCAACCCCCACATTTTATCCCAGGCCTGAAATTCCTGAGGCTACTGAGGGGATCCTACCATGGGGACCCTGAGCTCCCTGAGATCCCCTTGTGGACCCCAAAATCCCTCCACAGCAGTCCCTGCTCAGGGGTTTGAGGCGTGGGGGGATGTGTACCCTACTGAGCCCAGAGCGAGGGGCATGGCTGGGGAGTGGGCTGGGCACAGGGGCTCAGCTCTCCCTGCTCTAGCAGAGCACAAGGCCATGGCTGGACAGGGGACAGGCTGAGACCTACCCAAACATGTCAGAGCTTGGTGCAGGGATGGAGAGGAGGGGACGGGACAGGGTCTGTCCAGGCCCTTTGCTTGGGCTGGACACTCAGTGTGGGGGTGAGCCCCAGTCTGGGTGCAGCTGGGACAGTGAGCAGAGGGCAAGGAGCTGGAGCCAGCAGTGCCCCATGGAGCTCCACTCCCTCCCCAGAGCTGCAGGAGCTGGGCTGTATCAGGCTCTGCACCACCCGAGGGTCTTCCCATGGCATCCTAGCCTACCAACTGGGGCTGCAAGCATGTGGCACCTGCTCCTTCCACCTGCTCCCTCCCGCTCCATCTGAGTGGTGAGGGGCAGGGGCAGCAGCAGTCTGGTGGGGCTTACATGCTCCAGGGAGTTGTGCTCCCCTGCATTTGGGAGCAGGGAACAGAGTGGGCAGAGGCAGGCAAAGGGGGATGTGGGGAAAGGAGCTTATGAGGAGGAGGAAGAACATACTGGGAATTCATTTTTTCTCAGGAAGCATTTTTCAGGTGTAAGGTGCTTTGTCATGAGGGATGTCGGCGCTGCCATGGCTCCAGCGCCTGTCAGGGCTGGCACAGCCTCCTGCCTCGGTGCTAATTCTGCCCAGGGACTGAATAACCCACCACAGCTGCAAGAGCAAAGCAGAGCTGGGTGGCTTTGCAGAGCTGGGCCTCGCAGGCACGGGCAGCGTGGGGTGCCCGTTCCCACAGAGCTCCAGGCACAGCATCCCACACCGCACTGGCTGTGGGGCAGTGGCACTCCAGGGTCCTGTTCCCTGTCCCCTGAGGTGCACAGAGCCAGGCAGCCCGGGACAGCCAGTCCCAGCACTGCATGGTGGCATCCCCAGCTCTGCTGGAAGGGCAGGGCGAGAGCTGTGCTCCCGGCAGAGCCGTGAGCGTCATTTCTTGGCGTCGTGGGCATCTCTCCGTGGCAGCGTGGGAGGAAGCAGAGGGTCTGGTATCCCTGTGTGACAGGAGCACTGTGGTGGCTCTGTCATCAACACCTCAAGGGGTCGAGATGCCAAAGCAAAATGTCTTCAAATTAACAGTACTTCCAGATAAATTAGGTGTGTGTAGGGCAAGGGGAAGAAGGGGTCTATAAATACTCGGATTTATAAAGTGTGCCCTGGGTCACAGCACCTGTTTAACACTAGCATCCTCTATGTGCATTTAAAAAATCTTATGAGGATGGAGTGTTTGCTTCTGGAGTACCTCCAGCCTGGTGTTCCCCCGTGCCCACTTCACCTGTCTGCTGCTCGGGTGGGTCCCAGCCCAGTGCTACTGCCCACCCTGGCAGTGCCACATGCACCCCTGCTTGGGGTGGCTTGGACCCCTCCTGTTGTGTGCCATGTGCTGGCACCCTGGGGGCTGCTGCTAAAGCCTCCCAGCAGCCTGTGAGGCACAAGGCTGCCAGTTCAGAGGGAGCTTTTTTTGGGAACCCTTTGTCAGGCAGTGAGCTGGTCTCAAGGAAGAGGGGAACCCTGGGAATGTGGCATTTCAGGTTCCTGGTCTGCAGTTGCTCCTTTCCTTGCATCATCCTCCATCAGTCCTTCCTCCTTCTCGATCTGTGCTGGGCCTGGTGGTGCTGGTGGTGGCCCCAGGCTTGGTGGTGGCCCTGGTCCCAGCAGTGGTGGCCATGGTCCTGGCCCTGGTGACCTGCCAACACGGTACATCCATTTGCACTGCCCACCTGGCCTGTGGGCTCGAGGTGTTCAGCAGCAGCTGCTCTGCCACAGTGCTGTTGCTGCATGTTAATTCTCATTTAGTCCAGGGAGCCTAATTGCCATTTCATGTAAATATTTTGCCAAATGAAAGGGGCTTCAGGAAGGGTGGCGTGGGCAGAGGTGAGGAGCCAGGCACAGTGACAGGCTCCAGCTCCTGCTGCCCAGCCAAGGGTGTCAGCTGTGTCCCCGTGGAGCTGCCCCCGTGTCTCCTGCAGGCAGTCAGGGCGTGGATGGGACTGGCTGCTGGAGGTCCCTGTGTCCCTGTTTGTGCTGGATGATGGGGACAGGGGATGGCTGCAAGGAGGTGCCATTACATGGAGAGCACCAGGGCTCCTTTCCCTGCCCATGTGGCTCGAGGGCAGAGGAGAAGGGGTGACACAGGCGGCTGTGGAACATCCCCAGGTGCTGGCCCAGCTGCTGTCCTGTTCTGCGCAGTGCTGGCAGCTCTGGCCAGAGGTTGGCAGATCCCCAGGCCCTTCCTGTTCCCCCACAGTGGGTCAGGAACACTTAACGGGGTGTTTTTTTTCCCTGGATCCCATTACACTTCCATGTGCTTTCCCTCCGTTCCTGCTTCCCTCCTGCTGCCACAGCTGCTGTCTCAGATACTGGCTGTGGTTCAGTTGCAGTCCCCTCCTCACCTGGTGAGGTCATACCTGGGTGCTCCATCTTTGGGAATTCAGAGCAGCCACTCAGAGTGTCTCCAGTGACCTCTGAGAGCTGCTGGAGGAGGAGGAGGAGGGAGCAGGGAAAGATGGAGAGGTTTAAGAAGTGCCAAGGAGGCTGGTCAGTCCCTTCTCGCTGTCCTGGTCCATGCCCTAAGTTGGGGCCATCCCCGTGGCCAAGGTACTGGGGACATGGGACCTTCCTTGCTGCACAGATGTTCTTTGTCACACAGCAGCTCAGATCTGTCAATGCCTTCATCTAATTGCTTGATGTCTTTGAATAACTACTAATGAGCTTTTAATTAATGAATGCCTCGGCTTGGGGGCATTTTGGAGTGGGTGGGAGGAGAGGATTAGGTTGGTACCGCTGTCCCTGGCTGCTGGTGGGCTGCCAGCACTGCACTCACAGGATGACCCCAGGGAGGCCGGAGCACCTGATCTCCCTGGTCCAGCCTCGATGGCCCTCGTGGCAGAGGTCATGTCTGCCTGATCTGCAGCCCTCCTTGGCAACTCTCATGAGTGTCAGCATCTGGCTTTGCCACGTGGGAGAGTGCTGCAGGGACCCCGGGGTCCTACTAAACACTGGAGCCCCTGGGACACGCAGTGCCCCCATGGCTGTGCACTGTGCCCCCATGGCAGGTCCCGGGCACCGCACCGTCCCCTCTGCTGGGAGAGGATCCGCAGGGCTCCCAGGGTCGGAATCTGGGCATGGAGCTGGGCCAGGTCTGGGCTGGCAGCAGCTCTGACAGGTGCTCAGTGCTCGGTGCAGCCCCGTGCAGGGCTCTTGGCACCTGGATGTGCCACAGCCGTGCCACCATGTGCTCAGCAGGGCTGGGGCACGGGGCTCCAGGCAGACCCCTGGGCCTCGTTCCTCATGGATACATTTCCCAGATGGAGGAGGCCTGAACTTTTCTGGCATTTCCCAAGGAGAGGGTGGCACCTCACTGCTGCCTCAGGCACCTCCCAGCAGCTCTGCGCTGTGCGGCGGGTCCCTCCCGGTGCCTGGAGCAGTCAGATGTGCTGCACTGTCCCTGGAAGTTCTCTCAGTGCTTTGGGGGTACGTGCCCACCAGTGCTCCCAGTGCAGACTCTGTCCCTTGGCTCCAGCACCCAAACAGTGGCCAAGACCACTCCTGTCCCAATGCCATTGTGTTCTCCCTCTTCCAGAAAACAAAATCAAGGAGCCCTGAAGGGTTCGTTTAAAATAAATAAAAAATTGGGAATTGTGCTGATTTGAAGGAAAGGCAGCCCCATCCTGAGCGGGGGAGCGCAGTGCCAGCCCAGCCCCAAAGGGCAGAGAGAGATGTGCTGAGAACTGCAGCCCTGTGCAACTTCAGCCTTTGATCGTATATCTCACACGTGCCCTTTGCTTTCCCTCTGCTGATATTTATTAGGTTTAATTTTACTGGGACACGGCTGTAAGTGAGACAGATGGAATGGGGTCTGTGCGCCTGGTGAACACATCTTAATTAAACAGATAAATAAACTTTCATTCCAGGAGGCTTCAGTTTCGGAGGTGCTCCTCCAGGGCTGCGGCTCTGCAGAGCTGGGCACAGCCCTGGTGCCACCACCCGTGCTGTTGGCTGGGACTGTGGCACAGCGCTGCTGGGAGCAGCAGGGTGTGAGAACGCAGCCAGTTTTGCCAGCATGGTGTTCCCACCGGAGCTGACTGGGGGCTTGGTGTCATCTCACCTGGCCAGTGTCCCCCAGGGCTCCCCGCTGCAGAGGGACATCTCTGCAGCCAGGCACGCGTTGGTGATGGCAGGAGAAGGGAGAGAGGAGACTCCAACACTCCTCAGCTCCCAGAGCTGTGCCCATTTCGCTGCTGGCTCAGGGCAGTGCCAGCACTTGTGGTGCTGCCACTGGCCAGGAATGCCTTTGAGTCACCCTGGCCGGAGTGGCGCGGGGGAGGATGGGCAGATTACCTCATCCTGGAGCCAGTTCCTGCCTCACGTGGTTTGCTTCAGTTGGGCACTGCAAGGCCAGTGTGCCAGGCTGTGCCCTGCCGTTGTCACCTCCAGGAGCTGCAGTGGAGCCAGACCAGCCCAAGGCCTTTGGCACTGCGTGTTGGCCAGCTCAGAGTGCCCCCACCCTTGCACCAGGGTCTGTGTGGTGCTTGGGTTCGTGCGGGTTCCTGGGGGAGCCCCTCTCCCCTCAACTGCCTGAAGGACTGTGAGGGGACACACTTGTCCTTTCAGAGCTGTCCCACATCCTTCCCCAGGTGCTGGGGTACACAGGAGGACGTGGCACCCAGGGCATGGGGGTCCCTGGGAAGGGAACCTGGAGACCAGCAGGAGAGTGGGGTTTGAGCACCATGGTGTGCTGAAGGGGCCACTGCATCTGTTGTGATCCTTGGAGCTGGAAGGGGAGTGGCTATGGTGGGCACCCACAGGGAGCAGTGCCTGGGGATGCTGTTGGTAGCAGATGCCACGGCTGGACTTTTTTGGTGCCCGGTACCACAAGGTGGTGGTGGTGACAAAGCCTCTTCCGGGCCTGGCATCCCCTCCCTAATCTGGGTCCCTGCAGTCCCTTTGGAGTGGGTTCCCCCCAGTGTCAGGACACTCTGGGAGGGGCTGCCACCCCCTTGGCCTCACACGGCGCATTCTCTGGATAGCTCTTCCGGACCTGTGTGCAGCAGGCTCTCCTGTGGCTCTGGGCTGGCCATGCCACACACTGCTGCTCTGGAGTGTCTGCAGCAGGAGCCGTAACTGCTGCGAGTGTACCAGGATACTGCAGCATGTCACTCTGCCTGGGGATACTGTGGAAAATCCCAGCTCCAAAAGGCTGGTCGTGTGCTGGAGGCTCCGGCAGAGACAGAGCATCAGCAGCTGCTGGCACAGCCCTGCCTTTGTGCATCACATTTGGCCAAGATGGAAACTGAGCCGAGCCCAGGTTTCGTTTCCTACATGCCCCAGCACAATGCCAGCCTGGCAGCCTGGGCACTGCCATGGCTCCGGAGCTGCAGCGAGGTGTGGGCACCAGGGAGGGACCCCGTGGCGGTGCCGGGGCTGCTGCGGGGCCCGGATGGGTGGCGGTGGGACGGGACCCGAGCGAACACACGCGGCTGTCCCTCGCGGGCACTGGCACGCAGGCTATTGCCATGGCAGCTGTGACAGCGGCCAGTGTGGTGGGGATGCGTCAGGGCTGCTGGCAGCGCCGCCGGGCCCTCGGAAACGCCAGAACACCTCCGGAGCTCTGCCGGGGCTGACCTCTGCCCGCCACTGGGCGCTTCTTGGGGCAGAGGGTCCCCATCGCTCTGGGGAGCGCAGGGAAGACAGTGCCAGTGGGCAGGACCCTCGTGTCACCCCAAGGGGCAGGGGTCCCCGCAGCCCTCCGTGCCTGGGAGACTGGCGGGCGGTTGGGGGGCTCAGAGGGCCCTGCTGGGGCTCCCACAGCTTGGCAGGGTTGAGCAGCGGTGCCCGGGGCATGCGGGCAGCAGTGAGGTGTGGCTGGTCCGGCAGGAAGGCTGCGGGGCCGTGCGGGCCGGCGGCTCCGGGAGGCGGAGCCGGGGCTGCTGCACGGCTCCCGGGCCCGGCAGCGGCGGCGTCTCGCAGCGAGAGCGTGGCGGTGCGCACGTGTGCGGCGGAGTGTGCACGGGGGAGTCCCCGGCAGCCCTGCCACCGCCGCTGCCCGCACGGCTTCCCGCGGCACCGCGCTGCAGCGCCGGAACTCCCGGTAAGAGCCTTCCTCCCCCGGGAGCCAGCGCCGGGAAGGCAGACGGCTCTGCCCGCCCGGCCCCATCCTGCCCCGATGCTTCCCCAGCGTGTGGCCGGGGTGGCGAGGGCGGCGGGGAAGCCATCTGCAAAGCGGCGGCGCTGGAGGGGTTAAGTGCGGGATCAGCTGTTCTCATGTCATTACGGATTCTCTTCATTTTATACAGAGCTCTGTTTGATGTCTGAATGCACAGGGGACTCCCCCTCCTCCTCCAACTCCCACCCCTTTTATTTCGCTCCCGAGCCCTCTCTCCTTCCTCCTCCCCTTCCTTTCTCTCCCGCTCCGCTCTGGCTCACGCACACCCTTTGCAGACCGTGCGCTCAGTGCCAGTGTCTAATGGCCCCGAAGTGAAGAGCCAAGCGCTGCTCCGGCGGCGGCGCGGCCGGCCTGCCGCAGATGAACCCTCCTAACTAGCGCCGAGGGGTCGGGAGGGACGGCGAGGAGGGGAGAGCCCGAGGGGCCAGCCGGGAAGACGAGGATAGCGGTGGATAGCAGTGTGCGGAAGAGGACGGACCCGCGAACAGCTCCACGGCTACCTGTCGACACATGCTGTGCTCCATGGCTAACTCGGGCTGCCTCCTTGTCTCCAACTCAGGCATGCTTCCTCACTCTCTCCCCTGTCCTCCAGCCTTCCTCTACCTCCAACAGGTAAGCCACCCTCTCCAGGGGATTTTTTTGCTTTCCGTGCTTTCCGGTTCGCACGTGTTTCTGGCTGGTTCCCTCTTGGCAGAGGGTAAGAGCTTGACAGCTTCCTGCCAGCCTCCCCACTCCAGCCCCACGGCAGTTCTGCCCGCTCGGCTTTTGGGGTTTGTGCGGGTTCCCCGCCGTGGTGGCAGGAGCACGGCCGGGGCAGAGGCGCGGGCAGTGCGGCAGGCAGAGCCGCCGGTGCGGGTCCAGCGCCTCCCCGCCTCGGCGCTGCTGCCGCTTGGCGATGATGGATGCTCGGGTGAAGGAACGAGGCTCCTGTGTGGCCTGAGCAGAAGGGAAGGTGATGAGCTCGTGCGTGCACACGTGTGTACACGTATGTGTGCGTGTGCTGACGCTGCGCTCGGGCGGGCGCGGGTCTGTCCCGCTGTCACTGGAAGGTGCTGCAGGGGGACTGGGGACACGTGGTGCCAGGCAGGTGCCGAGCTTGGGCAGCCCAGACGGAGCCTGCTGAGGTCAGTGTGGTCCTTCACCTGGGCCAAGGTTTTGCTGTCCCACAGAGCTACCCTGATTCCTGTGCTGGACCCTGAGTGCCGGGTTTCTGGGCCCATCATCCCAGGGGAAGCGCAGCTTGGGAGAGGCAGCATCTTCCTCAAATACCTCTGTGCTGCATCGGAAATCCCGTCTCCCAGCCAGGCAAACCGCTCCATTTGTGCTTTCAAGAGTTTAAAAATTCATGGCATCCTCCCTGCACTTGGCGTGGCCGGCGCGGTTCACCCAGCGGCGAGGCCAGGCACACAGGTGCCAACCCTCCACCCCAGTGAGAAGGGCTGGGGAGTGTTTGGTCCCTTGGGATGTCTGTGGCCGGTGTCCGAGTGGGGTCATGGCCAGAGTGTGGCCAGCAGTGGTGGGGATGGCGAGGCCCAGGTCGCTCTCCTGTGCTGGTGGTGGGCCGGGGAGGCTGGTGTGGCTGCACAAGCGTGAGCACGGGGTGTCCAGGGGCTGCGGCAGGGCTGCTGAGGCGGGCGCATGATTTATTGCACCCTCCTGCAGGCAGAGCCCGGGGACAGCCAGTGCTGGATTTCACTCTTCCCAAAACTGCACTGTGGTCCCTGTGGCTGCTGCACATCTGACACTGAGCAAAAACTGTCCCTGAACCCCCACCCGTGCAGGGATGG
Source organism: Taeniopygia guttata (assembly GCF_048771995.1). Classification (NCBI taxonomy): domain Eukaryota; kingdom Metazoa; phylum Chordata; class Aves; order Passeriformes; family Estrildidae; genus Taeniopygia; species Taeniopygia guttata. The sequence goes on from NC_133043.1 coordinate 2,098,886, forward strand.
TTTCTGTTCCTGTGAAGTGTGCTTTGGACTGGCAGCCAGCGTAGGGCCCAGAGCCTGTCTTGCAGCATGGGAGATGTCCCTTTCCAGCTGGGACCCCCCTGTCCCTGGCCACATGAGGGGCTCAGCTGTTGTGTTCTCTTACCCTGTGGAGCACTCTGGTGTGGATTGGCCTGGGTCTGGCAGCACCGGCAGTGGCAGCACGGCCAGACGGATGCTGGCAGTGCTGGCAGGGCTGGGCAAAGTGGAGCTGCGGGTCCCTGGGAAGCAGCAACTTTCCTGGGTGTACGGCTCTGCACCCTGCACCCAGTTCCCCCTGCCTGGTTTGATTTGACCGTTGTGTTCTGCATCTCTTCCTCCCTGCTCTCCCAGAAGCCTCCTGCTCCTTGGCAGCAGCTCTGGACTTGCAAGCCAGGAGGAGGGTTTTATTACAGGATTTGGAGTTGGATTTTTACCCGGCTGATGAGCACAATGGAGGTAAAAATCTCCGTCCTCGTCCTGGGGTTTATCCTGTCCTGAGGTTCTGCACCCAGCACTTGGGGACAGGTGTTCCTGATGCCTGTCACAACAGGCGTCAGGGACAGGGACATCACTGGCGGCCAGAACGTGGGGCAGAGGCATGGGCCCTGCGCAGCTGATGGGCCCCTCAACGGGTGTGCCTGGCACCTGCTTTAGTTCTGAATTTGCACCGAGTTTTAGGCTGTCCACCTGTGCCACCCGCACCCTAGGAGCACACGGGGCAATGCTGCTTCTGCCTCTGCACACGTGCCCACCCCAGAGCTGGCTCTGGCCAGCTGGCCTGGCTCACCTCTGTGTAGCAGGGACATCTGAGAGGGTTCAACTCTCCCTGAGTTGGCTGTGCCATGGGGTCTGGGGGACTTGGTTGTGACCCCCTGGCTTACAGGTTCCTGTCCAAACCCTTTATGGGTTTGTAAGGAGGTGTACCATGATAAAGTGCCTGAGCCAGTGCCCAGGACTGAGTTTGCTGGGCTGGCCAGTCCGTCAAGAGCTGGGACATGCCTGGGTCTGCATGCAGTAACTGCCCTCGTCCCCTTCAGTTCACACAGTGCTCTCCCTACCAGGAGCCTGTGGCTGGGTTGGTTCCCGAGGATGCTGCTGATGTTCCATCGCTCCCAGCCCCAGCATTTTCAGCTGTACTGGGATTTGAAGGAATGACCAAGTAATGAAATTCTCAGCAAAACTTCAGTTCTTCCAGCACCAGGGATGGCTCAGCAGTGCCAGTGGATCTTCCAGGTGCTCTGGGTGCCTCTCAGCTCACTCTGCTCCACTTCTCCCATGTGGCCACCCTGGCCCGGCCGCAGGAGCCGTGGCCTGTGGCATTCCAGGTTGTGCAGCCACACTGTGCCCAGGAACTCCCCCTGGCACTGTCGTGCTCCAAGACCAGGACTTCTGGAGGGCTGGAGGGCAGGGGCCATGGGAGGGTGGGTGCATGTCTGCAGCAGAGCAGCCTGGGCCAGCAGGAATGCCCCCCATTTTTGGTGAGACTTGGCAGGGACATTTGGCTCTTGCTCAGTGAGGGTCTGGGTGTGGAAGGACTCTGGTGGCTTCGTTTTGTTAACAGAGGATTCAGTCACTGCTTGAAGCACATCTCTGATGTTGTGAGTGAGCAAGTGATGGCTGCAGGACAGGGCTCAGTGCTGACCCAGAGCAGACCTGGGCTCTGAGGCTCAGCATCAGTGCCGTACCCTGGCACCGCCCTGGTGCAGCCCCAGCCCCGTGCAGGTCTGACCCCAGCCCAGGCTGATGTACAGGTGTGCTGAAGCCCTGCAGTGCTGCCCCTGGGGTGCTCCTCACTGGGAACATCCCCGCTGCTCGCAGTCACACCACAGCACAGGAGACTTGGCTGAGCAGCGCCTAGCGCGCCGGGAAACAGCCTCTGCAAATCCTGCTTGGAAAATTCCTTTCCAAAAGGGCTGCTGCCAAGTTTAGCATGTTATATTTTTAGGGAGCAGGTCTATTCCAAGCGGTGTTGCCGTGTGTTGCAGCAGCGGGTTCGTTTCAAACCGGGTTTCTCCCCCTGCCCAGGCATCGCCCGGCTGCGGACCTGGCCCGGCAGCTCCCGGCTCTGGCCGTGCTGTGCCAGCTGCCCTGCTCCATAGGGACAGGCCTTAAAGCCCCAAAAACATGTTTCCTGGTTCAGTTCTTTTGTACTGAAAACACTGACATTCATTTTAGCTTTGCAAAGCTGCTTTTCCCACAATAGCTGTGATTTTGGCCCACACTGCCTGGCAATGCTCTTTTTATAGGTATATTCCTATTTTTATGCTATAGCGATGGGTGAATGAGTAGATTAAATTAGATTTAGTATCTGTCATTCTTTAAACCATCACATGCAGTTGGAGGGGGGAGTGTAACAAAGAAAAGCTAATTAGAAGAGTGGGTTCAGGCCACCTCCACCAGTTCCACCAGCTGCACCATCCCTGGCCCTGGGGCTGCCCCCACTCAGGGGCCACCCTCCACACAGGAAGATGCTTTTGAAACATAATTGTCTTTGCAGCCCCCAGGCCAGGCCAGGCCAGCTCCACGGTCTGCAGCCAGGGCTGGGCAGGGTGCTGGGTGCTGCAGCTGGGCACCCCAGGCACCACCAGGAGTTTCAGGGTCACTTGGCTGCCCAGCTGCTCTCCCCACAGGGATGAGGGCTCCTGTGTCTGTGGGACAGTGGGCTTCCATGGAGGGGCACCAAGGGGCACTGTAGCCCCCCCGGGAAGGGCGTTAGTCACTTCAGTGCCACTGGTTTTTGTAGGCAGGTGTGGGTCTGGGTGCTGGAAGGACGTAGGGAGCTGTGCCAGTGTTGGTAAGGCTGGGAAGGGTGTCTGGGCACAGGAGAACTAGATGTCCAAGGAGGAAGCTGGATCTTCCAGTGCTGGTGTGAGCCTAGCAGCGTGTTGTCAGCGGCTGTGCAGTCCTGGCTGTGCCATGGCTACTGACCCAGTGACATGCCATTGCCACTGAGCAGGCTGGGAGCTGTGGGTGCCAGCTGTGAGCTGCTGCAGGGTTCACCCCTCCACTGGCCATGGGCAGCCCTGGCAGGGCTTTAAGCTGCACCACCTCCCTTGGCATTCCAGGGGCCAGGAGGGAGCAGTGTGCCCCCTCACTGCCTGGAGCATCCCAGCAGGTGAAGAGTTTGTGGTGGCCCCCGCAGTGCTGTTGGCACTGCCTGCCAGGGGTTGGGTGCTGTTCCCAAATTCCATACAAACCCTGCTGTGCCTAGCCACGATCCACACCCAGGTTCTCACCACAGCCTTCAAACAGCTCCTGCGGAAAATCAAAACTGGGGAGAAAAGAGTGGGAGCAGGCGACAGTGGCAGCTTATTTGTGATCTGCATTGTGTGGGGAGCCCTTAATTAGAGGTAATTAGACTAATTAACTTGCAAATGAGAAACTCGTCTTTTTCTCCTTTTCTTTTACAAGAAAAAATAGAAAAGACGAACAACAAGATAAATATTGAGGCTAATTACATTGTACCTGCCACAGACCCCTCCAGCCTGGCGCTGTGTGCCAGCCCTGTTCGAGTGTCCTGCGGTGGCTGTCCCCACTCAGGGCTGGTCACACTGCCAGGCATGTCCCTGTGACCCCCGCTGGCAGAAAGGGACCACTGGGCACCCCCTGCGCACCCAGCAGGGACACGGTGTGTGTCCAGGAGCCGCTGGGGACAGTGGCCTCCATGGTATCAGCCATTGCCAGGACCCAGGGGCCAGGCCCTGGCAGTGGCCAGTGCCACAGAGGGCATGGCTCCAGCATCATACCTGGCACGCTCCCTGCCAAAGCCATCCCATCCCACCCCAGAGCAGAGCAGGGACGTCCCCTCTGTGACACCACCAGGTCCCCGGCTATTTTCCAGCCCTTCCCTCATGGCATCTCTGCTTTCCCCTCACTCTGTGCCGCACACCCCGGGAGTTTTGTTAGCACAGCCCGGTTCAAATGTCTGATTAGTCTTTAGGAGATCGAGGGGTCAATTTTCCACAGCTCCTTCCTCTCCATTTAACTAATTTAACTGCACGATTGTTACAAATTTCATTTTATTATAGCACTGCTTCTCAGTCCAATTGAATTACCAAAATCTCATTTTCTCAGAAGTGCTGAATATGTAATTAGAGGAAAAATTATGCTCCTGGCTGCCTATTAGAGAGGGCTGCGTGCAAGCACTGTCCAGGCACACACATGGGTCCGTGGTGCCACGAGTGCCCGCACCGTCTGGGCGAGCAAGTGCCACATGCAGCTGTGCCAGAGCCCCAGCACGGAGACAGTGGTGTGACAGGGACAGGGTCTGTGGGTGGGTGAGGGGCTCTGCGGGTGCAGGACCCAGGGTTCAGCTGGGTTCCTGGAGCCCTGTGAGCTGTGGGGACAGCGTTGGGGCTGGCAGTGGAGCTGGTGTGGGGCTTGTGGGAGGTATGAGGCCCGTGGACGTGGCCACCGATCCTACTGCTCGCAGGTCTGGAGCTGTCTGTGTGCAGCTGGGCTCTGGCAGCTCCACCTGAGCATTGTAGAGCCCCAGCCCTTTCCAGCAGGGGGAACACAGCAGCTGCTCCAGGCCCGCTGGAGCAGCAGACTGGTCACCCCTGAGCCATGCCATGTGTGGGTATCTGCATCTGACACGCTGCTGCCTGCAGAGCTCAGGAGGATGCTGGTGAGGATTCGGGTTATCTCCAGCCCACCCTTGGGCTCTGCAGCCTAGCTTGTACCTCGTGTGCCACCTGTCATGACCTTTTGGTGGCAATAGGGGACCAAACACTGCTAGGAATGCCAGCCAGCACTGCGTACACCAGGTGCCTGGAGGCAGAGCTGTGCCAGGGGTGCCACCAAGGACTCCTACAGGTGTGCCCTGGCACCGCTGGCAGTGCCGGGAGCTGCCCTGGGTGAGCCCGGGCCCCGGTGGCGATGTCGGGCTGTGTTCAGGGGGGAGCCAGAGGGCTGTGCATCCCGGAGCTCCGTTCCTCCCCCGCCGTGCCTGCTCCCGCCGTGTCCCCAGTCCCGCCCGGTGCAGCGGCACCGGTACACGGCGAGCCGGGAGCTGGCGGCCGTGCAGGCGGGGGTGGCCGGGAGCCCCCCCAAGCACCCCCGTCTCGCCTTGGTTACACAACATTATCATTTCATAATACTCTGAAATATACATGAAGTTGGCTGAATGCAGATGAAATTGCACCATTTACTTCATGAATATTTCATGAAGCCTCAGCTCCGAAGTTTCCAGCTGGCAGAGTCAGGAGCCGGGGCCGGACCGTGGCCCCTTCTGCCCGTGCCAGAGGTGACAGGGCCACACGTGCTGGTGTGTGCCCGGGCCAGCGTCCCCGCTCATCCCCGCTCCTGGAGTCACATCGCTCCGCTGTACTCCGCAGGGCAGAGGGGCAGCAGCGCCCCTGGCTCTGGGAGCTGGAGCCCAGGGGGGGCAAGGGCAGGAGCAGGGCAGGGGGATGCAGAGTGCCGGGACAGTGTGTTGCAGCCCAGAAAAATGGTGTTTCCCATGCCAACAGGCTGTTCTGCTTCCCCCGCTGCTCCTCCTCCTCCCGCTCAGGTCCTGCCTGCTCAGGTCCTGCCTGCTCACTAGAGCGCTCCTTTCCCAGCGCAGCGTCCTGGCAGATGCCATTACCGACCTCTCACCCCTCCCTGCACTCTGCTGATGAAGACATTCAGTGCAGCAGCTGCTGCTGCCGCTGGGCCCTGCAGCTCCCCGCTCCTTCCCTGCTTCCTCCCCAGCGTCCATCCCCATCGTGCCTCCCAGCTCTCTGTGGGATCGCTGTGGCCCCACTTCAGGGGCAAACAACGCACCACCGCCTCCTGATATCCCCATGGTGGGCAGGGCTGGTCCCTCCTGGGGCTCCCTGACCCCGCTGCCCGCAGCCAGGAGCTCTGTGCTGGTGCCTGCACAGCACTGGGCACTGCTTGGTATGGATGGCACAGCCTTTGGGGTAATGAAATATTTACAGGTCAGTGGTTTTGTGAGAAATGACAGGGATCAGTCCATTCCTTTTCAGGGAGTAATTTTCTTCCCCTTCATGGCCTCTGTTCCATGTTGACAGTCATTAGCATGAGCGAGGGCCGGGTCCAAGGGGGAACGCTGCGTCTGTCATGCAGATGAGTCGTGCTGGGCACGGTGGTGCCTGCATGGGCCCAGGATGCCTGGGGGCTACCTTGGGCCAGGCCACGACCCTTCTGCCTCCACTGGGGCATTTCTTGAATCTGTCTCTTCTGCTCAGCGCAGTGCCACATCGCCTTGCTAATGGGCAGTGGGCTAAGGGCAGATGGCCCCATCAGTCTCCCTGGCGGGCACAGTGGGTTCCCACAGGAGACGTTTGGAATTGCTGAGCACCCTTCCCTGTGCTCAGCGGTGACCTCATGATGTAGCAAGGGTGTGCCCTGGCATTAACAAACAGGTAGGAGCCATTCCAGGTCACAGCAAAGTGTTTTCTGCCTACCCTGCCCTGCCTGCACTCCTTGCTTGCCCTGCCTGCAGAATGTGCTTACTGAGGCTCTGCAGCTGGCAGGGGCACCTGGAGGGCTCTGCAGATGCTGTGGTGCTGTGGGCCCCTCTTTCCCCCTGCAGCAGGTGTCTGGTTCCCAGTGGGAGGAGCACGACAGCTGCAGGTACTGGGGACTGCTGTCAGGGTGGGGAGGTGTGATAGTGACAGGGCTGTCTTCCTTCTCCAGTTGCTCCAGCACTCCACACGTGGCTTCACCCAGCTGTGCATGCGCCGTGACCTAATAGTGCTGTGACCAAGCACGATCAGCTGTGACTGGGCAGTGCCATCACCACCAGGCAGTGCCATCCCTCACCAGGCAGTGCCGTGCCATCACCAGGCAGTGCCATGCCATGACCAGGCAGTGCCATCCCTCACCAGGCAGTGCCATCCATCACCAGGCAGTGCCGTGCTGTGACTGGGCAGTGCCATCCATCACCAGGCAGTGCCATCCATCACCAGGCAGTGCCATCCCTCACCAGGCAGTGCCATCACCACCAGGCAGTGCCATGCCATGACCAGGCAGTGCCATCCCTCACCAGGCAGTGCCGTGCTGTGACTGGGCAGTGCCATGCCATGACCAGGCTGTGTTGTGCTGTGCCACCCCTGCACCATCAGCACCGCGCAGTGCAGGCAGGGCACAGCCACAGACGGGGTTGCTGGTGGGCTCCTGGGCTGGAGGTGGGACTGGGGTCAGGCCAAGGCAGCAGGATGGCCATGAGGCTTGGAGGAAGCTGGCATGGCGGTGGCAGCTGCGGTGGCAGCAGGGGACGGGTGCTGATGAGCAGCCCATGACCCCAGGCCCTCGTGCGTGGCACCGTCACGCTGTGCAGGCAGGGCACAGCCACGGCCGAGCTTTGGGGGCCCTTTGGGAGTGCTTGTGGCTGGCAGCTGCTTCATCCCTAGTGCGGGGCTCTGCACTCAGGTGATTGCTCTGACCTGTCCTCTGCATCCGGGGGCTCCTGGCACGTTATTTTCTTAAAAAGGAACAAATGTGGGAAACGGCGTCATCAGCCCCGAGCTGACAGGCACAATCACCAAAATGCGGTGTCGGCAGGAACTGGCCCCACGCGCTAAATGACTTGAAAGGAAATGGCCTGGATTGTGCTGAGGAGGCAGAGCGTGGGGGGAAGAAGCAAGTGGAGCAAACAAAAAAACTTCATTAATTAAAGAAACTCATTAATGAGGGACATTTAATCAGCTAAAGATGATATCTACCCCTTGCCTGCTGCAGCAACCACTGTGCAGGACTGGTGGTGCAAGACTGAGCCGTGGGCAGGACAGAAGACACTGCACAGGGGACACCTGGCGGGGGACATGGGGCAGAGGACACCACAGGGGGGACGCTGCAAAGGGGAAACCACACAGGGGAACTTGGGCTCCCTGTCCCAACCTCTCCACTGCCATCCCTGGGGCACTGGTGTTTCAGCACAGGGTCGTGCCACAGTCCTGCAGGTCGGCAGCAGAGGTGCCAGGGTACTGCTCATGCCCCTCTTGCTGCCAGCTTTGCTCCAGGCTGAGGCACTGAACTGATCTGTCTCATTTTGAATGAGGCCAAGGGCTGTTAAGGACCAGAATTTATTTTATTGCAAGCGTCAGAAGCACCATGTGGGAGTGTCCCTGTGCCCCAGGAGGGCTGGGTGCTGGCAGAGCAAAGGGTGTCTATCAGAGCCCCTGTCCCTTGCACCCAGAGGCCAGCACTGTGCCGTGGGCTCCCTGCATGGCCAGGCACCCCGAGCTGGGGTTCTCTTGGGCTGCAGAGGTGGGTCCCCAGGGACCCCCTGGGTGCTCGGTGCTCAGTAAAGGGGCTCCAGCCACCTTCTGGGAGGAGCAGAGGGATGCTCACTGCTTGGGGCAGCATGGGGCGTGGAACTGAGTAGGGTGATGTCCACGGGCAGCACACAGCCAAACCTGTCAGCGTTCCCTTCCCCGTGGGACCCTCCCCTGCAGCAGCCCCAGCTGAGCAGCTCTGTCCCCAGTGGGGTGGCCAGGCCCTGGAAGTGGATGGGAGGAGCTGGAAGGCGTGGATCTGTGGATCTGTGGGTCTGCAGCATCGGCAGCTCCAGCACCATGAGCAGCAACCAGGGGAACCTAGTAGTCCCTGAATTAAATCCTGCCCAGGCTGACAGGCACTGCAACAGCTCGAATTAATAATTGATACAAACGTGGCTGTTGGGACAGGCTGGGAGGGCCCAAGACCTGGGCAGGTGGGGACAGTCCCTGCTGACATCCTGGGCCCTGCGTGCTGGTGGCTGATCCTGGCTGTAGTGACAGCAAGGGTGTATCCAGTGCAGAGCAGGCAGGAGGGAAGTGGGCTGCTCCTGGTTCTGCATGAGCAGGCAGGGAGAGACTGGCACAGGGCGCCAGGGATCAGGCAGGGATGGATGGGCACCAGGCACTGGGGAGGCAGGCGGGCGGTGGGAGTGACATGGTGACTGTCGGTGTGCGCCAGCTCCCTGGAGAAGAGTTGGGTGCCGAGACCCAGTGGGGCACAGGATGGAGCCCTCTGGCCTGCAGGTAGAATTGAACCTGGGGTGTGGGCAGGAGTGGTGTGGGCAGCTCCCGGCTGCCCGTCCGGGGCAGGGCCATGGATGGGCTGGGCTCCTGCCCTCCCAGCCCACGCAGGCAGGTGCATCGGGCTGGTGTGTCCGGAGCAGCTGAGTCAGCACGGGCAGGCGCTGCTGCTGCTGCTGCTGCTGCTGCTGCTGCTGCTGCTGCTGCTGCTGCTGCTGCCGATGACTTGCAGATCTGCAGCGGGTCTATTCCCGCTGGGTTTCCTTCCGTGTGTCCCCGGTGCGGCTCTGCTGCCGCCCTCACAGGCGCGACAGCCCTGTGGGCTGGGGATGACAGCTGCCAGTGCATCCCTCTGCCACCCCCACCCTCCCTCCCCAACATAAATCGGTGATACACACAGTTAAGGGGTTTGTCTCTGCGGGCTGAGCCACAGATGGATTTCACAGGCCAGAGGCTGCTGCAGCACGTGTGAAGCATCCAAGGGGCTGCAGGCGCTGCCCCCGTGGCCCTGGCTCTGCCTCTGGGGGCTGCAGCTGTGCAGCCGCAGGTGCAGCACACACCTGTGCGAGGGGGACAGCCCACGGGTGTGTGTGAAGATAGACAGTAGGTGGAGGGGTGGGTGTGCAGAGCAGGCGCTATCTGGGAGCCCCACGCTGCACTCCCAGCCCCTCACAAAGCCCAGCAGCCCTTGACCCTTGGTGTGCGTGCAGCTCACCCTGTTTGACCAAGGCAGCCAAGCCAGCTTCGTTAGAGCAAAGGGCCTAATTAAATATTTAGCAGTTAATTGATCCCTCTCTGGTGTTTGCCAAAGGGCCATCAGCATCCCTCCCTGACCTCCTCCCAGCCTGCCCAGCTGGTGCTGGTGCTGTGCAGCTCCCAGCATGATGCTGCTGACCGGGCACCGCTTTGCCCTGTGCTGGGCTCCAAACTGGGGCCTGCCCAGGTCTCCCTTCCCAAGGAGAGGGGCATGGCAGCTTCAGGAGTTAAACTGTACATGGAGACCTCTGTCCTACCCAAGCCCAGCACAATGGGCAGGCAGGGGATGGGAGTGGGAGAGGATGGGGCTCAGCTGCTGGCAACGTGACCCCAAAGCCACCACAGCACAGAGACAGCCCAGGTTTGAGGGAGACACCAAAGGCTGGGGTGTAGAGGGCTGGGTCTGGCTGTAGAGATGAGAACCCCATCCCGGGCAAGCAGCAGGCCAGGTGTGCCAGCAGCTGAGGGGACGGTGCCGCTCTCTTGGCAGGGTAACCAGGACGCCACGGCTCCGCCGGACGCGATGGCTCAGCCCTACCCCCCAGCCCAGTACCCCCCACCCCCCCAGAACGGGATCCCCGCAGAGTACGCGCCGCCACACCCCCACCCCACGCAGGACTACTCGGGGCAGAGCACGGTACCGGAGCACGCCATGACCCTCTACACACCAGCACAGAGCCACCCCGAGCAGCCGGGCACCGAGGCCAGCACACAGTCCATAGCAGGGACACAGACGGTACCGGTAAGGCGGCGCCTCGGGGCAGTGCCAGAGGCACGGGGGTGCTGGGGCAGCCCTGCTGCGGGGGTCCAGGGCAGCGCCAGAGCTGCTCGAGGGGTCCTGGGGCAGTGGTGATGCTTGGCCAAAGTCCCACAGGGTACCAGGCTGGGTGTTCCTGCCATCGCTCCCCCTCACAGCCCCCCATCATTTCTCATCACTCATCATCCACTTGCTTGGCTCTGCTCTACAAGACCGTGACAATTACACCACTGGAATGCAGCACCAGGAAGGTGCTGAGCTCTGCACTTTCCAGTCCTTCCATATGGTCCTGAGTGCAGCATCTCCACCCCCACCCCGAGCATCCCCATAGCCCCACCAGCATCGCCCTGGCTCACCAGGACAGAGGGCCACCCATGGGGTACTGCCCAGAACCTGGGGACCACAGGGTCCAGGGTGTCCCTGGGGGCAGACAGGGCCAAACACTGGGCAGGGGCACATTCCCACCGGGGACAGGGGGCTGGCATGGTCAGGGGCTGATGGCAGTGCTGCCTCCCCCAGCAGACAGACGAGGCGGCACAGACAGACAGCCAGCAGCTACACTCCTCAGACAACACAGACAAGCAACAGCCCAAGAGGTTACACGTCTCCAACATTCCCTTTCGATTCCGGGACCCCGACCTGCGGCAAATGTTTGGGGTGAGTACAGCTCCATCCACCCATCACATCCCTGCTCCCTGCTCAGTGCTGCCCTGTGGCACCATCGGGACCTCAGCACTGTCACCTCCCAAGGGACATCCTGCCCAGCCCCTGTGCATGGAGCAGGGAGTGACACAGAGCCCTCGTCCCCCTCCACTGTTTGCTTTCCAGCCCTTATTAGGACTCAGAGTAGTGTTAGTTAATGAAATTTTGGATGACACTCCCAAGTCCTGTCAGCCATGGGAGGGACAAGGGCTTTCCCTTGCATGACCCTGGGAGTCCCCAGGTCTGGGCCCCAAGGCAGCCCTCTGCCCATCCCTGGCACAGAACCCCATGCCAGCAGCTCTGGGTGCAAGGCCAAGGGCTTTGCAGGCACTGACCCCTCTGTTCTCTCCACTTGCAGCAATTCGGGAAAATTCTGGATGTGGAGATCATTTTCAATGAGCGGGGCTCCAAGGTGGGTGATGCCCATGGCCAGCACCATACAGCGAGTCCTGGGGAGGGTGTCAGTGGAGCCAGGTTGCCCAGCAGTACTGTAACCTGCTCTCCCCTCCTCTCCTGTCCCATGGGACCCTGGCATGCAGTGCCCCGTCGGAGCAGCCCTGGCGCCAACTCGGGAGGTCGTGCAGGTCCCTGCACCCGGCACTGGAGGGAGGAGGGCTTTCTGTGTCCCACCACAGGCAGCTCGTGTCCCTCTGTGTCTGGATGTCTCTGTTGTATCTTCCCCACTTTCTGTGCCCCTCTCCCAGACTCTTCTCCCAGCTCGTGGGCGATTTTGGGGCCTCAGCCGGGACTCCCGGCCCCTGTGGGGACCCCAGTCTGGGCTCTTCATCTCTGCACTGTGGCAGCCTTACCTCCTGTGCCAGCTCTCCTGATTCACCCCCTCTCTCTCTCTGTCCCCACACCCTCTCTCTGTCTCTCTCTGTCTCTTTCTTTCTCCTTTTCTCCTCTGCTCACAGGGTTTTGGGTTTGTAACTTTTGAAACTAGCACAGATGCCGACCGGGCACGGGAGAAGCTGAATGGCACCATCGTAGAGGGCCGGAAGATTGAGGTGCTCAGATAAGTGTGCTAGTGCCGTGCCATGCCTGTGTGTGTGTGTCCCCCGCCTGGGTTATGGGATGCCTGGGGGCAGCTCCGGGTCCCAGGTACCCTGGGGAGCTGTGCCCGGCGCGTGCATGTGTCCCTGAATGTGGCACGGGAGCATGTGTGTCGGCTGCGGGAAGGTCGTCGCTTGGCACAAGGAGTGTCTGGCCCAGAGGAACCTCCCGGGTGCACGGAGAGCCAGGGTGTCAGCTGGGGCTGCATTCTGCCTGGTACAGACAAGTCTGGCAGGCCCCCGTGCCCACAGCAGCCACCCCAAGCTCTGCGGGGAGCTTTGGGGCTCTGCCCCGCATGCCAGCCCCCCTGCTCTGTGCTGGGAGGGAGATCCACCCGCAGCTCCACACCTGCAGTGCCAGCAGCTGCCCAGCCCCAGAAGCTTGATTTCTCCAAGCTTAGCACGGGGATCAGGCTCTGCCCATTTGCCAGCAGCTCCCTGGTGGTGGCTGGCGAGTGGTGGGAAGCAGGGTGGCACATGGCAGAGGGAGTGGGACAAAATGTCCTCAGCAGTGCTGATGGCAGAGAGGGAGCCTGGCAGGGCATGGCAATGTCCCATGGACAAGGAAAACATCATCCAACAAAATTGGGCAGGAGCTCACAGGCAGCATGTTGGGGCTCGGCCTGAGCATGGTACCACAGCTCTCGGGGCACCAGCCAGCAGCCTGAGCCATGCTCACAGCTGGAGCATGGAGGCCTGGGCTGGCTGGAGGCACGGGCAGGGCTGTGTACAACGGGGTGCTGCAGGCACAGCCTTGTCTCGTGTCTCTGGTGCAGCCGGAATCCTTTGCTCCGGCATCCGAAGCAGCAGCAGCAGGCGCTGGGCGCAGCCGAGCGGGCCCTGGACCACAGCCTCGCCAGCTCCACATCCTTCAGGCACTGAGCCCCCGTCCCTCTCTCTCCAGGTGAACAACGCCACAGCCCGTGTCATGACGAACAAGAAGGTGGCCAACCCCTACACCAACGGTAAGGGCCAGCATCCAGAGAGCAGGGGCTGCAGCAGGCAGGGGCACCGCCAGGCACCAGCACTGTCTGGCTGCTGTGGAGCTCTGGCAGTGAATGCCCTCCACACCTGCAGGCAAATGGGAGAGCAACTGCTCCTGCCCAGTGCAGGAGTGCAGCCCCCATGCCCTCCTCCTGCCTGGGATGGGGCTGTTGCCCCTCAGAGCACCACGGAAAGTGCCCTGTCCTCACCAGCTCTCTCTGCCCACAGGCTGGAAGCTGAACCCAGTGGTGGGAGCAGTCTATGGCCCCGAGTTCTACGCAGGTAACTTTGGGCTGCAGCAGTACCTGCTGTGGGTTTCCCCCAAATGTCAGCTCTGCCCTGTGTCTGCTGCTGCTCTGTGCAGTGAGCAGCCCCAGGCACTTCAGCCTTCACACCTCCTATCCTATCCTATCCTATCCTATCCTATCCTATCCTATCCTATCCTATCCTATCCTATCCTATCCTATCCTATCCTATCCTATCCTATCCTATCCTATCCTATCCTATCCTATCCTATCCTATCCTATCCCTATCCCATCCTATCCCATCCCATCCCATCCCATCCCATCCCATCCCATCCCATCCCATCCCATCCCATCCCATCCCATCCCATCCCATCCCATCCCATCCCATCCCATCCCATCCCATCCCATCCCATCCCATCCCATCCCATCCCATCCCATCCCATCCCATCCCATCCCATCCCATCCCATCCCATCCCATCCCATCCCATCCCATCCCATCCCATCCCATCCCATCCCATCCCATCCCATCCCATCCCATCCCATCCCATCCCATCCCCTTGCCCAGCATCCCCAAGGGGCCATGTCCCTGCCAGGCTGAGGGTAGAGGGGTGGGCTGTGCCTCAGATGCCCCCTGGGGGCTGTGTAGCCCTGCTGTGGAAAGCCCACAGGTGTCCCCTGCCTCTTGCAGTAACGGGGTTCCCGTACCCCGCCACAGGAACGGCCGTGGCCTACCGAGGGGCGCACCTACGGGGCCGAGGCCGCGCCGTCTACAACACCTTTCGGGCTGCGCCGCCGCCGCCGCCCATCCCCACCTACGGCGCGTGAGTACCAGGAGGGCTGCCGGGCGTGGGGCATGGGCTGCCACACCGCTCCGGGTCTGCCCTGGCATCCTCGGGCTCTGCATGTCAGGAACGGGCTGCAGCTCCTGCAGCACCTCCCTGCTCACAGGCTCTGTCCCAGCCCCACTCTGCTGCCCTCAGGTGACCCACACACTCACCAGCCTCCTGCCCACCAAGGCACAAGATGTTATTCCAGCCAGGATGGTTGGTTTAATGGAAACTCTCTCCCAGCACGTGTGGCTGGGATGGTGTTGGTCACATACAGCCATGGCCATCTGTGGCTGCTTGGTTGCTCCCAGCAGAAATCCTGCCCTGGGATCCTCCTCTGGCATGCCCTGTCCTTGGCTGTGCCTTCTGCATGTGCCCAAGTCCCTGCCAGAATCCCAGCCCAGACTGCCTTTGGGACCTGGACAGCCACTCCTTGCCATGAGCCATGGGGCTGAGGCAGCTTCCTCATCCTCTGCCCTCACCCTGCTCCCCTCGTCCAGGGGCACCTGCTGGGCTCTGATGCCTCTGCCTCATTTCCAGGGTCGTCTACCAGGATGGGTTCTACGGAGCTGAGATCTACGTAAGTGGCACTGTGCCCAGGGCTGGGCTGTGACTGGGACCCCATACCAGCACAGGGGGCAAGCAGTTTCACACAGGTCTCTGGTGGGCTCTGCCCCCCTCAACCCCTTCCCCTGGGCAGCAGCAAGAGCAGGAACACAGCACACCTTCTCCAGAGCAGTCTGGTTGGCACCCACCACACAAGACCCTGTGCCCAGTCCTGTGCCCCTGGTACCACACAGGATTTACAGCCTCGGTTCCTTACACCCGTGTTTAACCTCCATGTCTGAGGAGCCAGCGGCGATATCTCAGGAGGGCACTGAAGGATTTATCTAACGTGACACCTTATTAAAGTGAGCAGGGAGGTGACAGTCTCTTCTCTGGAAATTTAATTTTTTAAGGTTAATGTTTGTGAAAGCCCCTGGGGAATGGTAATGAGGCTGATCCGTGCCCAGTGGCACTGGCACCAGCCCGCTGTGGGCCCCACACCTTTCCGTGCAGTGTGATGGGGCACTCAGCTGCCCCAGCCCCACGCCCCCAGTGGGTGCAGCCCCTTGACCAGTCTCTCCTCCCTGCAGGGGGGCTATGCTGCCTACAGGTATGCCCAGCCCGCAGCAGCAGCAGCCGCGTACAGCGACAGGTAAGCACCGGGCATCGCGCCGGGGGAGCCCCGTGTCACCCTGCACAGCCCCCTCTGACACCCCAGATTTTGAGTGCTGTGGGACAGGACAGAGTCAGGCATGGGGAGGGAGTCCTGCAAACAGGGACCCCTTGCTCCCCTCGGGGCTAGGCTGGAAAGGGTTGGCACCACTGCAGGGGGAACAGGGATAGCCCAGGGGACTCCCGGGTGCAGCTGGGAGGGAGGGAGGGCTCTGAGGGGAGACAGGACCCAGGTGTTGTCACTAACACCTGCCGCCTTTGCTCCTAGCTACGGCAGAGTGTACGCAGCGGCAGACCCCTAC
The DNA here is from genome assembly GCF_048771995.1 of Taeniopygia guttata. NCBI lineage: Eukaryota > Metazoa > Chordata > Aves > Passeriformes > Estrildidae > Taeniopygia > Taeniopygia guttata. The sequence continues at coordinate 2,114,716 of NC_133043.1, forward strand.
CACCACACCATCGGCCCCGCCGCCACCTACAGCATTGGCACCATGGTAAGAGCAGCCCTCGGCCTTCCTCTGCTTCCCGGGGGGCTGCAGACAACCCAGGGAGGGTCTGGCACAGCGGCCGTGGGCCTGTGGGACACAGGGCAGGTGCGGGGCTGTGGGAGGGGAGTGGGAATGGTGCAGCCCCTGCCTGGCTCTGTCTGCAGGAGAGGAAACCCCCCACCCCGCACCCTACCCCGCCTTCCCCTCACACCCCGCACAGTCCTGCCCACACACACCACTTCCCACGGGCCTGGCTGTCCCCCACCGGCTGCCTGGTCAGGCTCCAGGACCCCTCTCTCATCCCAGTGCACGACAGTGTCCCCAGCCACACACAGGGCACTGCAGCCCCTCACGTGCCACAGCTCTTGGCCAGCTCTGACAGCATCAAAGATGAAAAACTGTACTCACGGCTGGGATCGCAAAGCCAACCTGCCTTTTTCTGCCTTTTTTGACTCCCTGGGGAGCTGCTAGTGAGGGGGTCACGGGCACTACATCCCTAGGGGTTTTCAGCTCAGTGCCACAGCAGGGATGGGGGCAGCTCCTTGGCAGGCATGGCACAGCAGTGCCACACTGGAGGCATATGGCAGCCCCTGCCCCCAGGAGAGTGCCCATGGCCACCACAGAGTCTGGACACCACTGGGCACCCTGGCCCTGCCTGCCCCTCACATCCCAAGGACAACAGCAATTTGGTGTCATTTGAAAGAGGAGAAAAAAAAAAACAAAAAAGAAGAGAAAAAAGGGAAGATCTAGACTTTGGCTATCTCTGAATACTGATTGGCTTTTTTTTCATCTTTGATGTTGCAGGCTAGTCTATACCGAGGAGGGTACAGCCGCTTCACTCCCTACTAGCAAGACAGACCCAGCCCCCCCACCACTGCCCCCGATGCTCTCTAGCACCAAACCAAACCAGGCAGACAGAGCCGAGGCCGAGCCTGTGGAGGAGCCGTGGGTGCTGCCCAGGTGGCCGGGCTCTGTGGGGCCACAGCACCCCACACCCATAGGGTTACCTCAGCCGCTCCGTCCTGCCGCCTGCCCGCCTCTCCTGCACCATCCGCCCACCCCGGGGACCATGGGCAGCGGGGCCAGCCCTGAGCCCCAGCAGCGCCCTGTTCCCAGAGCCAGGCTGTGGGGTCCCCCCCACCCTGGCTGGGGTGCAGAGTGCTCATCCCCCTGCCAGGCAGGCAGGGCTGCTCAGCCTGCAGGGATGCTCACTCCACAGGCACTGGGGCTCAGGATCACAGCAGCCCCCCAAGCAGCCCCTCTGCCCCCATAGGAGAGAGAGGAGCCAGCTGGGGTTGCTGCCAGCTGTGGGGCCTGACGAGGCTGGGGTGGGTTCGGGATCCTGGGGCGGGGTGCTCTGCGGAGCCGGGTGTGATGGGCTGGGCTGGGCTGGGCAGGAGCCCTGCTCTGCCAAGCTGGGTGTGATGGGCTGGGCTGGTGCCTGCGTGCCCCCGGCCAGCAGCTCAGCCTGAACGCTCCATCGAAAGACCTGCCTCTCTTGTTTCTGTTGTAGTGAACCCGTGGCTGTTTCCTTCTGGGACCAGGAAGGGCAAAAATATCCACACACACACAAAAAAAAAACAAAAGAACCCCAAAATATAAAAATTAAAAGCAAAGCAACAAAAAAAAAAAAAAAGAAAAAAAAAGAAAAAAAAGAAAAACCAAACGAAAAAAAGAGAAACCAAGCCAAACGGCAGCAGCCAAGTGAGTCCCAGCTGTCCACACACACCGAGTGAGCGAGTCCCAGAGGAGCCGCGGCAAGCACCGGCGGTCGGATGCGCCGGAGGGACCCCCAGCGCCCCGGCCCCGCAGCCCAGCAGGGAGGGAGCCGGTGCAGGCAGGCGTGAGGGTCCGCGGGGGTCCGTGGGGTCCTCCCCCGCCCAGGTGCAGGGCCTGGGCGCCACGTCTTCCTTTCCCTGGTGCAGCAGCGCTGGGGGTGCCGGCAGAGCGCTGCGCCCTGCCCGGCTCGTGGGACCGGGTGACGGGGTGGGGACCTGGCTTGGTGCCACCCGAGCCCCAGCGCTGGTGGCCATCAGCGTGTCAAGCGTGTAAGGCCTCAGCTCCAGCGCGGAACTGGGGCAGCGGCACAGATGCGGTGCTGAGGTATTGCAGGGGATGACCCTCTGCCTTTTAAAGGGAATTTTTGTTAAGAGGAGCTTGCAACTCGCTTGTGACCCCTTCCCCTTCTTCCTCCCTCCTTCCCTGACACCTGCGCTCCCACCCTGCCTGGACCAGCCCTGACCAAAGCTGGGCCAGGCGCTGCCCCAGTCCCACTCCCGCTCGCTCTGCGGCACGGGACACGCTCGTGGCCACCCGTCCCTGCCTGAGGCAGCGGGATGCCCCCAGCCCTGGGTGCGGGGTCTCGGCCTCTGCATCACCCACAAGGGATCCACCCAAGCTACGAGGCTGGGCTGCAGCTATAGGCACACTGGATGCGGTGTCCAGTGGCACAGGGCACTGTGGATGGCACAGGGCACTGTGGAACCCATCCCAGGGTGCAGCGCCGTCCCATGCCCTTCTGGCTCTGCCACTCCTCAAACCTCACTTTCTAGTCTGCAGATGCCCCCGACGCCCCAGCGATGAGCTCCCCGTTTTCTATTCCCAGTGTACATAGCCCCAGCCCTGCTCCCCTGTACAAAGCTCCGTCCATCGCTGTACTGGCTTCTCCCTTACAGCACCCCTGCGCCGCCCCAGCGTGTGGGCTGGCACTGGCCCATCCTGTATGCTTAAAAGTGTGACCATTCTAATAAACAGTATTATTATTATTATTATTATTATTATTATTATTATTATTATTACAAGGATTATTATTATTGAAATTATTAATAAAGATTTCTTTCTTCAACCAGGGCGACTCAGGTTTTGACTGGTTGCGTGGGGCCATTGCTGCTACAGTGGATCTGGCTGGGCAGGGGGCCACAGCCTGTGGGCAAGTGGGGAACCCTTGGGGTTCCCAGCCTCGCCATGGTGAGGGAGCAGGGTGCTGCATGAAGACCCCTCTCCTGGCTGGGCCTAGCCCTTCATTCTTCAAGCCATCAGGTAATGCATTCCTGAGTGCGTTCCCCACCTCAAGAGCAGCAGCTCCACTGCTGGCATTGGTGTCCCTGGCAGAGCCTGCATTGTCTGGGGACAGGGCTTGGGACCCCACTGAAGGAGTGCTCGACTGCTTCTGCCTGCTAATTGCTTGCTCACCAGACTGTGAGAAAATAATTGCTGCTATAAATTTTCTCTCCTCCTCACAAGATGCTCAGGGGAGGCAGCATAGGCTGGTGGCACTGGGCTGGGTCCACGTTAATGAGCACAGCAGCCACCCAGGCTGGGCTGCTCCTCGGGGCTGCTGCAGAGCCCGTGCTGGCATCTCCCCACCAGGCTGAGCCCTGAGGGGGCTGTGCACCTTGGGGTCTTAGGGCCAGTATCCCCAGCCTGGGGGCAGACGGCTTGAGGCAGTAAGCGCTGCAGGAGCTGGTGGGGTTCTCAGGGCAGGTGCCCCAGTCTGGGGCTACACATGTTGGGGGCCCCTGCCAGTGGCTGGTCCGCACCCAGCGGGTCCCCACAGTGAGGGCTGAGCACAACCACGGGGGTGGAGGAAAAGGACTCACCAACCCAGGGTGATGAAATGCAGCCTCCCTCTGTGTCCCACGCCCACAGCCCACCTGCCACATGGAGGAGACACGGCACGGGCTGCACCACAGTTTCTTTAATGCCCATCTGAACTGGTGCCACTGCCTGGTGCGGAATAGACCAGCACGAGGCGGCCCCAGCGCTCAGGGTCCACAGGCAGCTCGTCCCGCAGAACCGGCTCCACCAGCAGCTCCAGCCGGCAGGACTGTCCGCGCGCCGGCTGTGGCACCGACAGCCCCACGGCACGGAACAGGCAGCCCTGCGCCAGCCCCAGCACCTGCGGCGCTGTCTGGCCCAGGCGGCACCGGGCGCCCTGGCTCAGGACACGGAACCACCTGGCACGGCCAGGCGGGAAGGACCAGCGCAGGGTGAGGCTGAGCGAGAGCTGCTCGGGCTCAGGGCCCTCCTGCCACCAGAGCTGCGAGGCCATCACGCTGTGCACCTGCGGTGGGGAGGCCGCCACACTGGCCGTGTCCAGCACCTGCGAGGGAACCACAGCACTGTCAGGGTCAGGGCAGGCAGCCCCCACCTTCCCGGAACAAGGGGAGCATGGGGCAGGTGTCTCCACCAAGCCACAGCAGGCACTCACCCGGACCTCCCCGAGAAGGCAGGTGAAGGAGGTCTCCTGCGGGCTGGGCTGCTGGCGGGACACAATCAGGGAGAGGTCTCGCAGGCTGCAGTCCTGCAGCTCCAGCTCATAGCACCTGAGAGGGAATAGGCAGAGCAGGAGTGGTCGCAGGGAATCCTGGCATCCCATGCCTGCCTGTGGACACAGGATGCAAGCAGGGCACTCACCGGCTGGTCCAGCCATGGGAGCCACGGTGGCAGGCGGCGAGCAGCTTGGCGAGGCTGGGCGGCGGTGCCGGGAGGAACCGGGGGTGGTACCGGCCGTTGGGCTCTGCCGGAGAGGGCATTGGGTGAGGGACTGCGCAGGTGCTCACTGCAGAGAGCATGGGGGGACAGGGTCCTCACCAGGCAGGGAGGTAGGATTGCCCTCAAAGCACACCCCTGAGTCCCAGGTGGTGACCTCCAGTGCCACTGTGAAGTCATCAGGCTGTGGCCCCTCCAGCTTGTAGAGCATGGTCAGGAAGACCTTGGGGGGGGCCGGCATCTGCAAAGAGAAGAGGCTGATGACCCCAAATCCACCCAGAGAGAGACAGAGACAGAGAGAGAGAGACAAAGAGAAGGTGCATCGTGTTAGGTGTGCTGGGCAGTGCGGGCAGAGCCTGGGCACACTCGCCACCAGGCCCGGGGCAACACAGCTCGGGCCATGCAGGCCATGTCAGGCTGACATGGTGCCAGCCTGGCACTGAGGAGGGATAAAGGGCTTCGTCCCAACTCACCGGACAGCCACGCGTTCCTCGCCAGGGGGAATGGTCCCCTGCAGCTGCAGGGAGCTGCCCCCACACCAAGCATCCTGCAGGCAGCAGCTGGTGCTCAGCATGCCCTGGTGCTCTGGGTACAGTGGCTGGATGTCCTGCGCGCTCAGGTCGTACCAGGGCCCAGTCTCTTCATCCTACAGCACAGGAAGAGCTGAGCTGGGGGAGCCAAAAGAGGGGACCTCCCTGCCCAGCCCAGCCCAAGCTGACCAGAGCAGAGCTGTCACCCTGCACCCACCTTCCCGTCCAGAAATGTGCTGGTGCCCATGCCCAGGCTGAAGGAGGTGGTGAGGGGCAGTGTGCAAATGCTGTGGGTGGGCAGGTACTCTGCCAGCAAGCCCCAGAACCTGGAAGCAAAGGTGGGTGTCAGGGCAGAGACCCCTGTTATGGTCACTGCCCTGCACGGCCTTGAGTATCACCTCAGCTGGGGCAGAAAGGGGCCAGCTGCTCCTGATCAGCAGCCATTGTGTTCTGACAGCCACAGCATCCCTGTAGCTGTGTCCCACCAGCCCACAGCCTTCCTGAGCCAGGGCACTCCTAGCCCCGTTCCTCTCCCAGCTCCCGCCCTGCTGAGCTGCCTCACCTGTTCTCGTTCTGCAGGAAGTTTTCCTTCCCCAGGTGCTCATAGACCCAGCCAGGAGCAAAGATGGCTGCAGAGAGGCCATACTGGCGGATCAGGCGCAGGGACTGCAGAAACAAGCAGTTAGCAGCATGGGCCAGGCCAGGTGGTCACCTTGTCCCCTGTCCTGTCCCCATTCCCCCCATGTTCCACTGGCCCCATGGGATTTGCCGCAGCATCTCCCTCTCCAGGGATGGCAGCAGTGGGATCTTTTCATGCATGGCCAGCATTCTGGGATCCCTCACTCCTCACCAATTCATCCTCAGTTTAGCAGGCCAACACAGCACAGCCCAGCAGGGCCATCAGTGGGAGCTCAGAGCCCTGCACCAGGGAGGTCCAGGGTCGCACTCTGGCCCAGCCCTGTCACACCCACCTTGTAAGTGTCGAAGCCAGCACCAATCACATCCCCACGGCCAAAGACATCAACGCCGACATAGACGTCATTCAGGCGTGGACCAGCCAGCCTCTGTGTGCGCTCCAGCTGCTCCTCTTTCCAGTTGTAGTTGGTGAACAGCCCGTCACAGGCATCAAAGAACATCCTGGGGACGAGGGTCAGAGTGGCAGATGCTCTGGTCACACGCGGTGTCACCAAGGCCGTGCAGGTTGTGCCTGATCACCGCCACACTGGGTTTGGGGTGGGCAGCTCATGCCCCCTACCTGGGGACAGGTTTGCCAGCCTCACCTGTTCGCATTGTTCAGCTCGTTCTGCCACCTCAGTGTGCCATCCTTCAGGACACTGTCATACCAGATCACCAGCCCGCCCGGCACGGCGCTGTGCACCCGCGCCGTCAGCTCCTGCAGGAAGAGGGGCAGGTTCCCCACCGCCGCTGCCTGCCAGGAGAGAGACACAGGTGGGTGAGGGCACAGGGCAGGGGCTCCCCACAGGAACAGCAAGAAGGCAGGGCAGTGAGCAGAAGCAGCAGGACTCACGCTCAGCGTGTTCTCTATGTTGATCAGCCAGCCGTCGAAGCGGTAGTGCTGGGCAATGCGGGCCAGCTGCTCGGCCACGGCGCCGTACGCCTCCTCCCCGCCGGCCAGGAACGCCTCGCACAGCTTCTCCCCGTCTGTCCACTCCGTGATGAATGTGCCTGCAGAGGCAGCCAGGGCAGCGTCAGCCGCACATCCTGGTGAATCCAGCTCACTGCTGGGGCTGCCTCAGGCTCAGCCCTGCCCCTACCCAGCACAGGGACACTGTTCCGGTGCGCTGCATTGGTCCAGACCACGGGCGGGATGGTGACAGTGTGGTGACTGAAGTAGACAAAGATGTCGATGTAGCGCCAGTGGTAGAAGACATAGGGGTTGCGTGTGGCCGAGCCCTGGATGAACCTGCAGAGGGAAAAGGGTTGGGCAGTACAGGAAGGACGCTGACAGATGCTGTGGAGCTGGGTAGAAGCCTGACTCACAGCCAGGAGCTGGGCAGAGCTGTGGCACTGAGCCACCTCTGAACATCCCAGCCTGAGCAAGGTTCCCCAAGCACTGTGCCAAACACCCCATCCCTGCTCACCTGTGGCTGAGCCGGCAGGAGACACGTCAGGCAGAAACAGAACTGCCTTGGGGTTTGAGATGTTGAAAGTCCCTTCCACTTCCCACCTAGCACATACCTGTCCTCCAAGTACCCGCCACGCATGTCGTGACACACCAGTGTCCGGGGCCTGCTGCTGAGGAGCGGGGGCTGTCGCTTGGCCAGAGGCACGGCTGACACATTGAAGTCATCGTTGCTGTTGGGCTGCCAGGCCAGCAGCTCCTCCAGGCCGGTCAAGAAGAAGCTGATGGGCTCCGTGGTCTTCGTGTCGAAGTACCTTGCTGGGAAGGATGGGGAGGCGGGGCAGGGTCAGCAGTGAGCACTGCCTGTGCAGCTCGGTCGGCACCGACACCGTCCCCATCCGGCGGGGCCCAGGCGTGGGCCGGCCCCTGTCCCGGTGCCTCACCTGGCAGGGGCTGCGGGCGGTCGCTGATGGTGTCGTGCAGGACCGTGGTTCCCTGGATGTCCGCCGCCGGCTGCAAGCTGCCCCGGGAGGTGCATGAGGGCCGGGCTCGGCCAGCACCGCGGCCAGCGCCGACCTTCCCATCCCGGTCCCGGTCCCGGACCCCATGCCCATCCCCATCCCGGTCCCGGTCCCGGACACGATCGCGGCCTCGGCCCGGCCCCCGCCATCCACCTCCGCCGCCGCCGCGCGGTCCGCTCCGCCTCCGCCGGCTCCTCCGCCGCGGCCCCGGGCTCCGCTCCCGTCCTCTTCCCGCGGCGCGCCGGCCCCTCCGCCGCCTCCGCCGCCTCCGCCATGGCGCTGCCGCCGCCGCCGCTGCCGCTGCCGCACTGACGGCGGCGCCGCCGCCGCCGGGCCCGGCTCTACCGGGGGCGCGGTCCCGGAGCTCCGCCCGCCCGGCCCCGGCACCGCCCGCCGCCGTGTCCTGGGGCGGGGTGTCCCGGGATGGACCGCGTGTCCCGGGGTAGGGACGTGTGCCCCGGGCCGGGCTGCATGCTCGGAACAAACCGCATGCCTCTGAATGGATTGCGTGTCCTGGGGTAGAGCGCTGTGCCAGGACGGGAATCCCTGTGCCGGGGTGCCGCCTGTGTCCATAACTGCTGTGCAGTCTGGGATGGAGGTGGTACCTGGTTCCCAGAGGCCACTGTGGCCAAGGAGCTTTGCCCATGCCACGGTACAGGGCTGAGGCCCTGAGCTGATGCTCCCACCCCACAGGCATAGCAGTGAACGGCCTAATCTGCCTCACTTGGCCCCCACCATCCGCCCACTCCCCACATGTGGGGCCAGGGCTCTATTTAAGGTCATCCCGAGTGCCCCAACCCAGTCCCCTCCCTCCTGTGCTTGAGGTGCTGGTTTCCAGCTGCAGCATTGCTCAGCCTAGCCACGGAGCTGCCAATCCAGACCCTGACACCCAGCTTCACCTCAGACCTACCTCCTCTCCATGGATGTGCTGGATAACCTGCACTTGTGACAACCCTGCCACCCTTCCCAGCCTGTTCTGTTCCCAGGCTGACAGTTCTGTCATGCACGCAGCTCCTTGGGGCGCAGCTGGCCCATGCAGTGCCTGGCACACGTCTCCCAACTCTCCAGGGACAGTTTGCTCTTCCCTTTCCACCCCCAGCTCAGCAGCACCATGCCAGCCCTCAGCTCTTGGGGAGCCCCGGCACCCGAGGAGCAGAACCTTGCCCTGAATCACTTGGAGCCTCTCCACACACAAAACAAGAGGACACTGAGGGTGCGAGCAAGGCTGGAAATGTGAGGTGTTTAATGTGGCATGAGCTGAATGAGGGGGTCAGCATGCTGGCCCATGCTGCTGCTGCATCTACACAAACAGGGGGCCTGGCCAGCAGATAACCTAAGGGAAGAGGAAGTGGCTGAGGCCAGAGGCCCCACACCCAGGGCTGCTGGTGGGGAGAGAGCCCTTCCTGAGCAGAGGCTGCAGTGAGCAGCAACAGAATCTGCAGAGGGAACTGATGCAACTCACTCCCCACAGGGGGACCCAGCCCCACACTGCAACACCTGCACCGGGGAAGGAAGGAGGCCCTTAGTGGTTTATTGCCTTTCTGGATGGTGCTGAGCACCTTCTGCCCATTCCAGCCAGGGAGCACAGCCAGGAGCCAGGAGGTGAGCACGGCACAATGCAGGTGTCTGCACTGCCTCGTACCAGGGCACCAGCGGCCACACCGTCCTGCTGTGCCAGCTCAGCCAGAGCTGTGACAGGCTGAGCCTGGCAAACCCAGCTCTGGAGCAGGGAGAAGGGGTGAGCTCCCTGCCCACCCCAGGTGAGCAGCTGCTTCCTGGTCAGTAACATGGCAGGGGCTTACAAGTGCTCCAACTCTTCCAGGTGTGTGTGGTTAGCCTTGAGGTGCTGGAGTGAGGGAATTCACACACTGGTGCAGCTGCTGGGGGTAGTGGCACTAGGGTGACTAACAGCATAATGGGGGTGGCACTCCTGCGATGAGAGGGACAGGGGCTCCTCGGCCACCTGGCCTGGCACAGGAGTGGGAGGGCCCGGTGCTCAGGGGTCCCCGCTGTACTTGATGAGGTGGCCACTGAAGGTGATGTAGGTGTCGTACTCGTCGCTGAAGACGGCATTCTCACGCTCACCCTTGTAGAGCCGTACCCAGACCTCATCTTGCTCCTTCAGCTCCAGCATGACGCTCTGGCTCTGCATGATGCTGCGGTCGCTCACCTGGGCGTAGAGGATCACCACCTCCGCCCCGTTGCGCATGATGTGCAGGTATGTCTCCTTCTGGTTCCAGGTGTGCACGTTGAGGCTGAAGTAGTAGATCCCAGGGATGTAGCAGTAAAACTTGCCCGTGAACATGTTGAAGTGGTCGTAGAGGTTGACAAACTCCGTGTCAAAGATAAGGGTCTGGTAGTAGTCGTTACTGTGCAGGGGTTTCTTGCGGCCCACGGAGAAGGCGGCGTAGTGGCTCTTGCAGCGCTCCCCAGGGGCGCCCATGCTGCCCTTCTGTCCCTTGGGCCCTGCGTGGCCCCTGCTGCCGGCCACCCCCGTCTTGCCGAACTTGCCCTGCATGCCACGCTCACCGCGGTCCCCCTTCTCTCCTGGGCAGAGCAGGAGGGAGAGTTGGGCTGTCAGGCAGGAGCCAGAGCTGAACCCAGCACCCCAAAAGCCCCTTCCCCAGAGGGGGATGGAAGGAGCAGGGACCCACCAGTCCTGCCCCTGCCCCTCCCCAGGCTCTGATGTTGCTGCCTAGAAGCCACCAGAACAGGGGCTGCTCACACCCAAGTGTGGCTCCTGCCCTGTCTGTGCAGGACACAGAACCACTGGCACCAACCCCAGTTTCTCATTCCCAGTCTGTGCAGGAGCTGGCACTGTGAGCCCAGCTCAGCACTGGACCTGGGGCAACGCTGGCAACACAGCCTGGGGTCCTGCCAGCCCTCACCTTTCAGGATGGTCATGTTGATCTGAGGCACGGGCTGGTACTGGGGGTAGAAGCGCTTTTCGGGTGGGGGGCAGCAGCGGACACAGTGGGGCTGTGGGGGCAGCCCCTCCTGGGCATCATCAACCTTCTGCTCCTGTGTGGCCCTGGCAAAGCAGAAAGCAAAGTGCAACAGGCAGCTGTGGGGGGTGGGACCCCTCTCCGGGGCCAGGGCTGCCCTGGCCCCCGCTGCAGAGCACCCTGGCTCTGGGGTCCCCTCACCTGGCAGCTTGGTGCTGGGATGGGGCCTCATTGGGGTCTGTCCACCATCGCTGGGCAGGGATGGAGCTGGTCTGGCTCCCCACAGGGCAGGGCAGCAGGAAGATCAGCAGGACACCGTGCACCCACAGCCCCTCCATGCCTTGGCAGTGCCCTGTGAGGTGCCAGGGACAGCTGAGGGGGACAGGAAAGAGGAGACTCCCAGCCCAGCCATGCCCCAGGCTGTCCTGGGACAGGACCTGTGCACTGCACAGCCCCTGGGGTCTGGCTGGGCTATGGAACAGTGTCACCCCAGTGAGCACCTGTGGAGACCCACATTGGGGCAGTTAGGGGGCTCTGGCCTCACCAACATGTGCAGCCCCTGAGCCCTGGCACGTACAGCAGATGGGATTACCTCAGGAACTGAGAGTGGAGCAGAGCAGCAGAGCAGCAGCCTCTGAGCAGGCCAAGTCCTGGACCAAGTGCTGCTGCTCCTGCTCAGCCTGGCTTCAGCTGCCTCCCATAGATACCCAAGAATAGCAATTTTGGATGTCAGCTCCTAAAAAATTACAGAGAGCTCCAGATGCCATGGGGCAAATGTCAGGGTGCAGCCCGACCTGTGTGTGGGACCCCAGCTGGGCCCAGAGAGGGCAGCTGCACCCCACTCCTGTGAGGGGCTCCTGTGCCCTGGGGGCTGCCAGCCCAAGGGTTTGCAAGGGGGCAACACCCACTCTTCCAGAAAGAGGGATGTGGGCTGGCAGCCCTATCTGGGAGCTGGCTGAAACCTTTCCAAAAGCCCACACCCTGTATGGGGCCAAAACTAATATTTGCAGTGGTGGTGGCACTGTGGCCCAGCCCGGGGACTTCACGACCCCTCCCTCTATTATCAGGACCGTATCGGCTGGAAACGTGGGGCCGGGCACGCAGCACCTCGCCCTTCGGCCCGGTGGCACCGGTACAGCCTTGGCCAAACAGGGGTGTAGCAGTGCCAGCGCCGGGCATCCCGCGGCAGCAGGCTCCGAGCCGGGACGGGGCTGGCCGCTGCCCAGGCTGCTATCGAGCCAGGTGCCTCCCTGGGTTGGGCCATGGGTGTGGCCTTGGCCCTTGTCCCCTCCCAAGCAGCGCCCAGCCGGACTCCCCGGGCTCCGCCGCGACCCCGGAGCGCCGCTCCCACGGCGCAAAGCGCTCTCTCAGCCCTGTCCCGTGTTTTGCGGCCGAGCCGGGCCATGACGGATTTTGGGGCAGAACCCCGTGGTTTTGGTGAGCGCCTGCTCTCAGAGCAGCGGGGTCTCCAGTCGGTGGTCGGTGGCTGTCACACTGTCCCGGGTGCGGGTCCGAGGGACCGCGTGCGCTCCCGCAGCGGGTGCGGAGGGGTCCGAGGCGGGGCCGGATGCGTGGGTTATGAGTCACTGGAGCTGTGAAGGGGTGGAGGGATTGGGAAAGGCTCCAAAGGGCTTTTCCTGCCTCTCAAACCCTCTGCCAAGGGCCTGGCCCCGGCATACACTTCCCGGTGTCTCTGTCTCTCACCCCGCTGCCTCGGTGCTGCCAGGTGTGGAGGGAGGCAGGGGAGAAGTGGATCCAGAGCGTGGAGGAGGCCAGCCAGGGCCTTGTGGGCAGCCTTGGCCCTGGCTCTGCTCAGCCTGCCAGGCCTCCAGCTGTGCCGGGCCTCCAGCTGTGCCGGACGCGCAGCACCGAGCACGGCACGGGCATGCAGGGGTTTGGAAAGCCTGTGGCTGTCCCTCAGCTCTGGGACCATCACGCCAGGCATTCCTCTGGGACCTGCAGCAGGCTTGGCCCCGGGGAAAACGCAGTGTCACGTTCTCCACGAGGAGAAACCCTTCACCAGGAAGTTCCCATGGTGGAAGGCAGTGTTTCCCAGGCTGTTGGGAGCAGAGGCGAGGGTGCGGTGCACGCAGGCTGCTGTCAGCAGCACACGGGGTTTGCTGGGCCCCCAGCATGCCCCCACTGTACCCTGCAGGTGTTCTGGGCGGGAGGTGCCCGCCTGCACACAGGCGTACATGCCCTGCCAGGGACATGCATTTTCCCTCAGCGATGGCTGCTCTCCAGGAGCAAAGATTTAAACACAGTGGCTGCAGAAGCCTTGGGACTGCAAGTCAAAACATCCCAGAATACTTTCCAGCTGGAGATGAAGACTAGGATGAAACTGAACCTAGGGGAGGGATGAGGGGCTTGGGGCAGTGTGGAGGCAGCAGTACCTGCAATAGTCCTTGTTTAGGGTGGTGGACACAAACTTCCCTGCACCACAGCAGCCAGAACCATTGTGCCTCTGGGGTCCTGCTGGTGGGCCAGGTCCCCCGTATGCTGCTGCTGATGTTGGAATAGTTACAGAACCCTTTTCCCCCTGGAGCAGGGCAGAGCCAGCAGGCAGCAGGGTGGGGGCTGCATGGGGCAGATGTGGGGAAGGAGCCCGGGGTACTTGCAGCCCTCCAACTTCTGTAGCACCAGCAAGATGTTGTGCTGGGGACCCCAACAGCTACTGTGACCCCCAAAGTGATGCCGAAGGTGGCCCAGCATGGGCTTGATGTGGTCGTAGCCATGGGTTTTTCGGGAATACCGCTGGGGCAGGGCTGGGGGGGATCTGTGTCCTCCCAGAGCTGCGGTGGGTCGGGCTGTGCCCCAGACTACTGTAAGGCTCAGCCATGTGGTTCCCACTGCTCCTTCGCAGGCAGGGCAACGGCCTGGCTCGGCTGCGGGGGCTCAGGGACCGACCCGCCTGGCTGGGCTTGTGCAAGGACGCCGGAGCGCTTGGCGAAGCGGACCCGCCTCCCGGTACCTCGGCACCGCCTGCAGACGGGAGCACGGCCCTGCAGCTCCGGGGGCGAACGTCAGGCCTCCCGCAGCTGCCCCCCACCTACCTCTGGGGCACGGCTTCTCCCTCGCGACGCTACCTTTGCTGCCCTAGAGCATCGCCCGGGCCAGCGCAGGACGTGCCCACGGCCGAGCGCTGCCTCCCGCTCCGGAGCCGCCTCTCCCCGTTTGGCCCGGGCGGAAATACACTTTCTGGAAGCGCAGGAGGCAGCGAGGCGCGGGACGAGGCTCGCAGCCCTCCCCCGCCAGATGTGCGCCCGCGGCTGCCTTAACCATGCGTGCTCCCGGTACCGGCCGCCTCAGCCCTTTGGGGCCGCCGCACCGGGAGCGGCGGCGGCACGTGCCAGCCGGAGGGTGCAGCTCGCCCCGGCGCAGCACCGTGCCCTGTGCCGGCGGCGCCGAGGCCGTTCTCAGCCCCGAGGGCACCGCGGCCAGCACGGCCCCACCGGTCTCCAGCCTTTGACAGCCGGACACGTACACGGGTCCCAAGGCGCGGGGCCGGGTCTGCCCCGCTCCCCACCCCGACTAGCGGCGGGACACAAGGGGCAACCAGGACACGGACAGAGTGTGTTGCGAGCTGGAGCAGGGCAGCGCGGGGGTGATGCCCGCAGGGCAGCCGGGCTCTGCCCACCCCGCAGAGCCGGCTCGGCCCCCGCACTGCTCCCGCCGCTGGGCTCCAGCCGCCCGCGCGGTGTGCCCGGCTCCGGCGGGCCGTGCTCGGCACGGACCACAGCTCCCGGCAGGCCCCGCGGCGCAGCGGGCGGGGCGGTGCGAGGCGGTGACTCTCGGGCTCTCCTGGGAGTTGTAGTTTCTGCGCCAGACGGGGCGGTCTGGCCGCTGCCAGGGGCGGCGCGCGGGGCCGCCGGGAACTGTAGGCGGTGGCGGCGGCGGCTGCGCGCGGGGGAGGCGGCGCCGCGGTGAGCGGGGACACGGGCGGGTGGCGCGGGGCGCCGGGCCGGCAGGCGGGGGTCCGCACCGGACGGGGGCACCGCGGACCTCGAGCACCCTGCCCGGGCGGCAGTGGTGGGCTCCTCGGGGCTACGCCCCGGGCGGAGGTCCCGGGGGCGCGGGGGACCTCAGGCCGCGCTCAGTGCGGGCGGTGCCCCGGCTGCCCGTCAGCTCGGCCGGGGAGGGGGCGCGAGGGTCCCCAAGGGCGCGCCCGGCGGAGGCGGGGAGTCCCCGCGTCCCCGTGCCCGTGCCCCGGCATTTTGAGGGTTCCCCGTGGCCGCGCTCAGAGCGGGCTACAAACGCGGTGGGGGTCAGTGCACCGAGAGGGGTCCCCGGGGCTCTGCCGAGGCCCACGCTCCGGGATGCCGCAGGACGAGAAGCGCTCCCGTGCCCCCAGCGTAGGCTCCGTGCCTGTGCCGCAGCTCCCCTGTCCGGGGCCGGCCCCCCACATTCAACGCCGCCTCTGTTTGCCACTCTGGCTGCTGAAAGGCAGATTGAGACCCTGCGGGATGGGCCCTTTGTGGAAAGCCCTGGGATGGCAGCTGGGGATCTCTGCCCCGGGATGGGGTCTCTGCACCGGGCAGCATGGCACGGGCTGAGCACGGGTCCGGGGATGGCTGCTTGCCGGCGGGGCAGCTCGGAGTGCCCGTCTGCGGGAGCCCGGGGCGCTGCCACGTCCTCTGTGCTGCAGGGAGGGAGGTGGCACTGCTGGCACCCCGGGCCCGCGGGTGGGCACAGCCCGGGGTGGGCTCACGATGATCACACGTGGAGGACACGCTGTGAGCCTGGGCAGGGATGAAGGGGTCCCGTGTCTGTGAGGTTGGGCAGGTCAGGATGTGTCCCTTGGGCACTGCACTTCCTGCTCAGGTGTTGGCATCCTGCTTGGGCGGAGCTGCCACGTGTCTCTCAAGTGTCCCTGTGTGGCTTGGGGACAAGCTCACGGCTCATCAGTGCGGTCGGTTCTCAGGGCCATGTGAGCTGGGCCAGGCTGCTCAACCACTCTGGAGGCAGCAAGGGTCATCCTTGCCTGAGGGGAGCCCACTTCCTCCGAGGAGCCTGTGTGGACACTGTGACATGGGGCTCGCCTTGAGCCGGGTGCCTCAGCTCGCTGCCTGAGCTGCAGTGACCATGGCACATGTAGAGGTGCTGAGCAGGTTGTGCAATCCTGCCAAGACGCTGGGGCTCCTGGTCAGGGGGCGCAGAGGGAGCCAGGTGAGAGGGGCTGAGGGTGGTTCCAGCAGCAAAGAGCCCCTGGGCATGGTGGCTCGTACCTGCATGAGGTGGGAGCACCTTCTGCAACAGAGAGGGGATGGGGCCCCTCGTGGCTGTGTTCTGCTGTTCCCCCAGCTCAGTCAGCACCAAATCAGCTCTTCTCTCTCCCCTCTTTCCAGCAGGTTCTCCTTGCCCCCTGTCTGATGCCAGTCCCCCCCTGCCATGAGTCTATGAGCCCCCTCCGGATCAGCGTGGGTGGTCTGCCTGTCCTCGCGTCCATGACCAAGGGTGCTGACCCGCGCTTCCGACCGCGCTGGAAGGCCATTGTGCTGTCCTCAGCCTGCGTGGGGCTTGTGCTGTTCCTCCTCTGCCTGCACCGTTCCTCCCCAGCACGGCACGGCCCCCCCAGCCCTCGCACCTGGCAGCTTGGCCTGCAGGCAGGGGACCGCTACAATGACACCTACCCGCTGTCCCCTCCACAGAGAAACCCCGAGGGCGTACGCTACCGCATCGGCATCATTGCAGACCTGGACACTCAGTCCCGGAGCTCCCAGGAGCACACCTGGTTCAGTTACCTGAAGAAGGGCTACCTGGTACTCTCAGACAGTGGGGACAAAGTGATGGTGGAGTGGGACAAGGATGAGAGCATGCTGCAGTCCCACTTGGCTGAGAAGGGCCGGGGCATGGAGCTCTCAGAGCTCGTGGTTTTCAACGGGAAGCTGTACGCAGTGGATGACCGGACAGGTGTGGTCTACCAGATCGAGGGCAATAAGGTGGTACCTTGGGTGATCCTCCCAGATGGGGACGGCACTGTGGGCAAAGGTGAGCTCCCATTCTATCCTGTGAAGCCCTTGGCACTTTTCACCTCACTGGGGTGGGGCACACCTTTCCTGTGACCTCTGAGCCTGGCCAAGAGAGGGCATTTCCTGCCGAGAGACCAGCTGGCTGTATGGGGGACGCTGTGCCCGCCACTGGGCTCAGGGGGTTTGGGGCATGTGGGACAGTCTGATGGCCACGTGCTGACTGAGCCCCCTCATGCCATTCTTTCCACCACAGGCTTCAAGGCAGAGTGGCTGGCAGTGAAGGATGAGCACCTGTATGTAGGAGGACTGGGCAAGGAGTGGACCACCACCACAGGGGAAGTGGTGAATGAGAATCCCCAGTGGGTGAAGGTCATTGGCTACAAGGGTGATGTGAGCCATGAAAACTGGGTGACAAACTACAACATGCTGAGGGCTGCAGCGGGGATCCGGCCCCCAGGTATGGAGCAGGGCAACCTCCTGCCACCCAATATCCCACACTCTTGATGGCTCCAGAGCCATAAAGTCACCCTTCCCAGGGATACCGGCACTGGGTGAGATTTAAAGGCTGCCGGAGGCCAGATATCTCCCCTTGTCCTGGTCGTTTTCCTCTGCTGCCTGTGCCAGGAGCATCTGAAGTGTGGCTCAGTTGTCATTGGGCCTGGCAGCTGGGCTCCCAGGCAGACTGGGATGTGCTGGGTGGCCCTGCCTGACTCTGGGAGGAACTTGGGGGGCTGTTGCCAGGCAGTGGGGCAGGAGCAGGCAAAAAAGTTTATAGAGGATACCTGTGCGGGGCTGTGGGGTGTTTTGGAGGGGAAGGAGGAGAGGAGGGGGAGGGTCCCATCCCGGCGTGGCTGTGGCCTGTGTGGTTAGACTCCGCTTCCTGCCGCAGGGTACCTGATCCATGAGTCGGCCTCCTGGAGTGACACGCTGCAGCGCTGGTTCTTCCTGCCGCGCCGCGCCAGCCACGAGCGCTACAGCGAGAAGGCAGATGAGCAGCGAGGCACCAACCTGCTGCTCAGCTCCACCCAGGACTTTGGGGATGTGACAGTGGGGCGTGTGGGCGACGTGGTTCCCACCCATGGCTTCTCCTCCTTCAAGTTCATCCCGGACACGGACGACCAGATCATTGTGGCACTAAAATCAGAAGAGGACAATGGCAAGATCTCCAGCTACATCATGGCCTTCACACTGGATGGGCGCTTCCTCCTGCCCGAGACCAGGATTGGGAGTGTGAAGTATGAGGGCATTGAGTTTATTTAACAGATATCTGCAGCGAGTGGAGGCACGCGGGCAGCTTAGGGACATGGCAGGCCCTGCTAGTCTGCTCCTAGCCCGGGGTCCATGAGGGATGTCAGGCAGTGCTCCCAGCTGTGTCCTTGGCCCTGCGCTCTCCTGTAAAGTGTTGACTGAGCTGCAGCAGGTGTGGTGCAAGTGTTTCGGCAGTGGCACCTGGTGGCAATGGACCGCCACCACAGGGTGCTCCCGGCCCCAGGACAGTGTCCAGGTCCTGGAGTGCTGGTGCCTAGGCAGACCCCACTGCAGCCCTTAGTGCCCAGCCCTGAATTGCGACAGAGCCATCTGCAGTGGGTCAGTGGCTCTGGTGACGTCCCTGTTCTGGGGTTGCATCTGAGCCCCAGCTCTACAGCTGTGCCTTGTGCGCCATGGGGCTCCCTGGGTGGAGGGGGTGTGCAGCCTGAGCAGGTCAGATTGTGGGGATTTCATCAGGCTTTTACTTCAGAAGCTGGATTTCCTTCCCTTTTCCGATAAGCTGGATGGGGTGATGGCTGGGGTGGCGGGTGGCCTGTTTCAGAGAAAAGTCCCGCATGGGAGGGGACATTGTCTGTGTCCCTTTGCTCCTGTGACCACGGAGGATGCAGTAGTTCCCTCACCGCTGTGGCTGTGCCTATGGGGCAGGGGATGTGGGTAATGGGGCAGGGGGTGATATAAAGTGGGCCCATCCTGGTGCCATTCCCAGACCACACCCTCAAGAGGTGTGTGTGTGTGTGCTGGCTGTCTTCTCCAAGGCCTGGCTGCACATGGCTCTGGCCGCAGAAATGCTTCCCGCCCCAGAACTGTCAGCTCTGGGAAGAGCCGAGCCCTGGACAGGAACTGCTGGGAGCTGGCGACAGTGCAGCCATGCTGTCCAAGGGCTGCTGTGCTCGATGCAGGAGCAGAGCCAGGAGCTGCAGTTCTGCTTGCCAGAGCTGGCAGCAGCTGAGAAGCACTTGCAGCAGCCCAGGGCTTTGGCCAGGGAGCCCTCCCCATGCTCGCCAGCATGTTGTGAAATTGCTGCTGCAGCCTGTGGCCCCCAGGAAGGACTTGTGTGGTTTCAGAAGCCACAAGTGTCAAAGGGGCATCTGCTAGCCCCAGGACCCTCCTGACCCCTCTGACCAAGGAGGCTGTGGCTCCTGGCCTGCCCAGACTGACCTGGCTCAGGTCTGCCCTGCCCCAGGTCACAGGGCAGCATATCCTCACACCAGGACCAGTGTTTGGCTCTGTTGTGTCCCCACTTTGTTCCTTTTTAACACTTCCCCTAGGGCAGGTCTGCCAGCAAGCAGGGCTTCAGAGACCTGGCCACTGTGGTTTGGGGGGCCCTTGTGCCCCCTGTATCCCTCTGCCATGCCCTGGCACTGCTCTGCTGTGGGGTCCAGCCGTGCACAGGGAGGGAGAGGGGCTGTTGGTGCAGCAGTCAGGCTGTGGTTGGGTGGAAGGATCCGCAGAGTGGTTGGGGCCCTCCCAAGAACCCAGCCAGGCTGCTCCCCCCAGCCCTGTTTACAGTGTCAGCACCTCTGAGAGCCGTGCAGAGCCATGCAGGCCAGACATGTGTTTTCATTTAGCCCAGACGATGACTCGGCCAGTGCTGGGCTGCACTTGTCTCTAGACAGGACCTGTCCCCAGTGCTGCAGACAGGCCTGGCTTTGGCCCCTGCACATGGCCTGGGGATCATGGAGCACCTGGCCCAGAGCACCCAGGATGCATTTGCAGCTCACACTGGGCGCCAGCTGGCCACAGTCCATGATGGCCACTCGAGCGTCACTGGCACTTGTCTTGGCAGTCTCTCCTGGCCTCACTCACCCTCCTCAGCAGCATCAGCAGCTCCACAGCACCTGTTGTGGTCCCAGGGCTGTGCCAGTGGCTGTCCCTGCTACCTGGTCCCTTCTTGTCTCCCGGGCCGCTGCCCGGAGCAGTGCACTACCCTCAGAGCAGCAGCACCAACGCCTCAGGCAGCTGAGCCAGCAGGAGTCCTGCTGCTGCTGGGACCTCTGCAGACCGTGAGCCCCACAGAGGAGTTGGCAACATGGGTCCCCATCTCCAGGTGTCACCCAGCATCCCAGCGCTGTCAGTGCTGTCAGCTCCCATGTGTTCCCTGCAGGCTCAGGCAGGGTTTGGGCCAGGTCCAGCTGCCCTGTTGTGCTGTTTCTTCTCACCCTGGAGGCTGAGCACCTCTATTACCTCCCTCTACTGCATGGCATGGCAGTGCTGTGGCAAGAGGCTGGCTCAGGAGCATATTTTGTGGCCATGGTGGTGGCTGTCCTGCCAACACATGCCCATGCCTAGCTGTGCTCGAACGCTTGTGTCCCTGCCTGCTCTGCTGGGACAAATGCACTGCTGGGGAAATGGAGCACTCTCAGCAGCCAGCCAGGCACAGAGTACAGTGACAGCAGCAGCATCCTGACACCTCCACGGTGACACAGTGAGTGGGTTTGGACTGGGGTAGTCTGTTTTTCCATATTATATGTGTAATATGGTGTAGGACGGTGTTTTGGATTTGTGCTGGGAACAGGGTTGGTAACAGCAATGTTTTCATCACTGCTGAGCAGCATTTTCACAGCTTGAGGCCTTGTTCTGCTCTTCATCCCAGCAGTGAGGGGCTGGGGGGGGCACAAAGAGTCAAGAGGGGACACAGAACAGCTGACCCAAAGGCTATTCCACACTGTATGGAATCATACTTGGCATATAGAGCTGGGGGAAGAAGGAGGGAGAGGGGGACATTTGGAGTGGTGGTGTTTGTCTTCCCAAATCACCATCACATGCTGGAGCCCAGCTGCCCTGGGGATGGCTCAGCACCTGCCTGCCCTGGGGAGGGGTGAAAGAATTCCCTGCTTTGCTTTGCTTATGTGTAGCTTTTGCTTCACATTTATCTCAGCCAGCAGTTTTCTTACTTTCCCCTTCCCAGTTCTCTCACCACCCCTCTGGGAAGAAGGAAGCAAATGCAGCTGGGGGCTGAGCTGCCGCTGGGGTTAAACCCCATCATGCATCCAGGATAGAGACAAGATGGGTTTTTGGAGCTGTGCTCCAGGGTAGGAGCTGCTGCCATGGAGAGAGGCCCGAGGCCTGGGGCAGGTCGCTGTGGCACAGGAGCCCCAGTGGAAGCAGGCAGGGGAACTCGGGTGTGGGATAAGCTAGGGTGGAGGGGCCGAAGGTGGGGAGGAATTCTCGGGCACAGCCAGAACTGATGCCTGTCCAACCGCCAGTTGGTCGGACACTGCTCTACTACGGGCGGGGGTCCGGGAGCGATGGGGCCGGGGGGGCTGGCGGGATGCGCCGGGGCGGGGGCGGCCGGTGCCCGCGGCGGGGGCCGTGCCGGGGCGGGGGCAGCGGTAGCGGCGGAGCCGCATCCCGCGGAGGGCGGGCGCAGCCGGGCTGGCCCCGCGCCACGCGGAGGAGGAGCAGCAGATCCCCGGAGCACGTTAAAGAGGGAGGCCGAGCGCGGCGGGGAGGAAGCGAACGGCTCCGTGAAGGCAACGGAGCGGCGGCCGCAGAGCGCCCGCCCCGGCCGGACCCAAGTTCCCGGCGGCGGCTTGGCCGGGCCCGGCGGTGGGTGCGGGATCGGGGCCGGGTGGCCGCGCCCGCAGCCCCGCACCATGCCCGCCGCGCTGCCCAGCCTGCTGGCCTGGCTGGCGGTGTTGCTGCTCGGCAGGGCCCGCCCGGCCGACGCCTGCAGCTGCTCGCCCATCCACCCGCAACAGGCCTTCTGCAACGCCGACGTAGGTGAGCGCCGCGGGGAACCCCGCCCCGAGCCCCCCGAGCCCCCGCCCGGCCCCGCCCGCGCCAACTTCGCGGCGGGGGAAGGAGCGGAAAGTTGGCGCGGGGCGGGCGGGGAGCGGGCAGAGCCCCCCGGGCCCGGCACCCGCCCGCGGCGCCCGCCGACCCGGGGGTGTGTCGGCGGGTGCAGATGCGGGGCCGGGCTCGGTCCCTCCGTGCGGGCCCTGCCCGTCCCACCCCGCACCGCCTCCCGCCGTCTCGGGGGGGCTCCCGCGCCCGGCATTGCTCCCGGGGGCGCCTCCGCCGCTGCGAGGGGCGACCGGAGCGCGGCTACGCCGGGGCCGCGTCCCCGCTGGTCGCTCTCCGGTGAATGACACGGGTGGGCCCGGCCTCCCCCGACTCTGATGACCCGGCGAGGTACGTGGCAGCGCGGGGCTGGGGCCCGGGGGCGACCGGGACCCTCCAAGTGCGGCCACGGCACCGGCCCGGGGCCCGGAGGAGCCCCTGTCCCCGGCAGCTGCCGCCACGGCTCGGTCACCCCTGTCTGCGCCTTCCAGGCATTTCCTTTCCCCCCGTCCCACTTTGTTCGGCTTGGATGCTGCTAAAAGGGAGGGCTTGGCAGCACCGGGGTCTGGATTCCTCTTTCAATGAATAATGCCCTTATTAAATTTTAACATATGAACTGAACAGGCCGGCCCCAGTTCCCAGCACTTTCCTTCGCGGGCCTGTTCCCAGACTCAGCTGGAGAGGTAACATTCCCAAACACTGAGGCAGCCCCAGCCTCTGAATGGCCCTGCCCTGTCCCCTGCTCCAGATCCAGGATGTTCCTCACAGGCGTCCTATCCAGACCCCACTCCCAGCGTCTTTCCTCCGGGAGGGCAACTCCCACAGCACTTGGCTGCTGCCTCGGGTGCCCTGCCTTGCCACAAGGCGTGTTGGGGACAGGAAGGTTTTGAGACAAAATGGAGCACTGGGTTTTTGTAGCTGCTGCTGGAGCTGGTGTCCCTAGCCCACAGGATGCCTTGTGCCTGCTCGGGCGGTGCGGCTGTGGCTTCCCATCACGCTCCTGTCAGGATCAGTTTTCGGGGCACTCGTGACTCACTGCCCGTCGTGGGGTGCCGGCTCAGCCCTGACTCAACTGCTGAGTCACTCACTGTCTGTCTGTCTTGGCGGCCCTGCTGTCTGCACCGTCCCCGGGAGGGCACTGCCTCGCTGAGCTCTGATCTCCAGCTGCCCTGCTGCCCTCAATCAACAGGTGCCCGTCCTGCAGGCACCCGGAGCCTGTCCTGCCGAGACAGCGTCCTCCCAGGCGCGCTGCCGGCAGCGCTGGCACCTTCTGGCTCCCAGCCCAAGTCACTTGTGCAGCTTCGTGTCGGCCTGAGTGAAAACCGTGCTGGGCTTGGGGACAGATTGGGGCACAACCTGGGATGGTCCTGTGTGCCCTGGCCTTTTACTGCTGCTTATCTTCCCCCTGGATGCTCTCTGGAGTTGGGATGTTCCTCAGCCAGTTCCATTCCAGCAGATGTGTGGAGTCCAGGGAGAACCTGGGCCCCTGGTACTGCTTGGGACCTTTTGCAGCTGCTGTGGCTGGAGGGACTTGTGTCCAGGTTGGGCCCTTGCTAGAAATGTGGTGGTGTGGGGATGGCTGATGTCCTGCAGTGCTGGGTGGGTGCACCAAAAGTGAATGGGCCCCAAGGCTTATGCTCAACCCTCAGTATGGGGTATCACGCTGAGCACAGTGTGGGTCCTGGCCCTGGGGCCTGGGATCTCTCCATGGCATGGGCAGCACCTGCCACATCCCCGTGGCCCCTCTGGCCTTGCACCTGCCCCTGCACTTGGTCTGCCATGCAGGGGCTGGAGCAGCCACAGCCCAGGGCTGCACTTCCAGGTGGTGCAAGGGGAGGTAGATGTAGCTCTGCATTGTGGGTGGGGGGCACCTGAGGGGCTGGGGGTCATAGAGGGGCTGGGGTTGTGTCACTGGGGCGGGTGATTTAGAACCTGCCAGCCTGTGCTTGCATGTCCTAGCTCATGAGATGAGCAGGGCTTTTCTGCAGGGCCCAAGGGCTTGGGGCTGCCCCATCCACCGTCCCTCACTGGGGCTGTGCCCAGGCTCTGCTGGGCTGCTCTGCTGCAGGAGATGCTCAGCTGCCCAGTTGTGCTACAGCAGGAAACCCGGCTCCTGCTCCATCTCCTCTGGAGCAGCGTGGGGATGTGGGGCGTGAGGGGGGGATGCTGTGCCCTTCTAGGCAAAGCCGTGGCTTTGCCCCTGCGAGGCAGCAGGCAGAGGATGGGGCCGGGGGAGAGCGGGGCTCGGTGCAGCCTGGGTCGGGGACAGCAGGATTGCACTGATCCCAGTCGTCCCCGTGCTCGGTTCCTCGGGACGGGCACGGTGAATGTGGGGGCTGCCAGCAGCCAGCAGGGACCGGGCAGAGGAGGGGATTTGCGGTGCCGTGGTGGGAGCTGTCCCCGCAGGGGTGCAGCTGCCTGCAAACCCCGCCGAGCCTGGCGGGGCCGGGCCGGTGCCCGGTGCCGGTGCCCGGTGCCGGTGCCCG
The DNA here is from genome assembly GCF_048771995.1 of Taeniopygia guttata. Lineage (NCBI taxonomy): Eukaryota > Metazoa > Chordata > Aves > Passeriformes > Estrildidae > Taeniopygia > Taeniopygia guttata. The sequence continues at coordinate 2,138,832 of NC_133043.1, forward strand.
GTGCCGGTGCCCGGTGCCGGTGCCCGGTGCCCGTGCCCGGTGCCGCCCTGCCGAGCGCTGGCGCGGAGGGGCCGTGGGCTGAGGCGGGGGCTGCCGCTGATTGGGCTCCATCAGCTCCATCAGCTCCGTCAGCGGCCGGGATGACGCACGCGGCCACGGCGGCGCTCGGCCCGCGGCTCCCGCGCAGCCCGGCGGGAGCGGGACCTGCTGCCCGCGCTGCCTCCCGCCGCCCCGCGGGCGCTGCCGGGCACCGGGGAGTCTCCACGGCCTCTGCTTCCTGCTCCCCGCCGGGCTGCGCTGCTCAGCCCTGCACGCCTCCAGCCTCAGCATCCTCACACCGCTGTGCCGGGGCGGGCGGGCACTGGGATGCCCGCAAACACCTGGGAGGTGGCTGTTGCCCTGTCAGCCGGTCAGGGCTGGGTGCAGGAATCCCTCCCAGGGTGGTTAGCTGTCTCCCCATCTCCACTGGCCTCAAGCAGGGCTAGAGTGACCACGGGACTGCCCTCGCCAAGGGGTCAGGTGCCTGGGCCGGCAGTGCCAGGCAGGCAGCGGGCAGTGCTGGCATTGGCAGCCAGCCCCTCTGCTGCCAGCTGCCCTGGAGAAGGGAGCTTTGTTCTCTGGGCATCCAGCCCAGATGTGGCCCCTGCTGTCCGTGGGCATTGGTGCTGCCCAGGCAGCTGTGGATGCATGTGGGCAGGGTGGCTTGGTGGGATTTGGGGCAGCAGAGCAGAGGAAGGGGCAGCAATTATGCAAGTCCTGGGCCAGAAGGGGGTTCCCATGGCCAAGGGTCCTTGTGGTGTCCTTCTTCCCATGGGGTACAGGCAAGCACAGTGATGCCCTGAGGTGGGGTAGCCCTACATGGGGCCAGGAAGTACAAATTCCAACACGGGTAAGCCCAGAGAGACAGCCTGGTGGTTTTATGGCACTGGATGATCTATATGTCCCCAAATGATGCTGATGGCAGAGGGCAGCAAGGGACATGCTTATCTCGCAGGGTCTCTCTGTCCCTGCAGGGTCCAGAGTCCTCACTATGGGAAGGCCACAGTGGCAACCCTGGGGACCCGCACAGGAGATGTCACCAGTGGGGATCCCACTCTTCCAGGGGACCCTCTGCTCCCATGGAGCACCGTCTTGCTTGGCCTGCCTGTGGCAGGAGTGTTTCCCACATTTCCCTGGTCCAACTTGGTAAGGCAGAGCCAACTGTGTGCTGTGCCTGCCGTGTGCCCCAGGAGCCAGAGAGCCTTGGCTCATCTTCAGAGAGGGTCTGGGCTCCCTGGCTGGTGGTTGCTCAAGTCGGCAGCAGGAGTGGTGAGTGACAAGGCCAGTGGGGGCATTGGTGTTTGGGGAGGTCTGACTACTGGTTCTTGGGCACCCAGGGGTCCATCCCTTGCCCAGCCTCCTCATCCCAGGCTCTCCTCAGGGCTCTCTCCGCTGCCCTGGTTCCTGGCGGGTGTGGAGCATCTTGGCTGCACTGCGGGGTCTTGGCGGGGAAAGCACAGCACAGTCATCCCCTCCACAAAGCCGCACTGTTCAGAACAAATCCACACAGAATCGGGCTGCATTTTTGTCAAGTGATTCATCAGCACGTGAATGGAAAGGCTGGAGCCCACTGAACCAGCAACCATTCCCCACACGGGAGCCGGCACTGGCTGCACCCGAGTTACGCTGATGGCACGCAGGGCTTGGCTCACAGGAGCTGTGGTGGCCGCAGGGGCAAGGGGTGGCTGTGTCTGCAGTGATCCCAGCACACTGCTGACAGAGGAGTGGGTGCTGTCCCCAGGCATGGCTGAGGTGCTGTCATTGTGGCTGGATGGCCCAGCTCTTCCCAAGGGATGAGAGGAGTTGGGAAAGCCCTCACTGCGGCCATTGCTTCCCCCACCCCTGCACAAAATGAGTGCTGCCTGTGACTGGGGGGTGGCCATCCTCTTCCCTGGTCCCTGCTCATGTTGGTGCCACTCTCACCTTTCCAGAGTGAACTCTGTTGGCACTTGCTGGTGCCCATGTGGGGCTGTGCCCCCCTGACCTTCAGCTTAAATAGCCTGCCTGCATGCCCCCACAGCCTGCAGTATTTATAGAGTGCGGTCAGATTCCCTCTCCTGACCATGCCAGGTGGGAGAAGCTCCTCTGTGCCAGGCAGTGGGTGACCTCTGCATGTCCCTGGCTGCTGCCAGCCCAGCACCCTTCAGTGGGGACATGAACCAGGATGAACTCTGTGAGAGTGCCCAGCTTCCTGTTCCCTGCCCCACAGTGCTCGGGGGGGCTGGCAGGGCAGGGGGAGCCCTGCAGGGTGGAAAGCTGCCCTTCCCTTGGATGGGGGTACCCATGGCAGAGCAGGGAGCCCTGCCAGCCACTGCCCTGCAGCCAGGCCCCCTCCATACTCTGAGTGCCGAGCAGGAGCTCTAGCTTTGGCACTGCCACTGTCCCCTACACCATCAGCATCCCTGGTGCTGCCTGGGAGCTTCAGTCCCTGCACTGATGGAGGGAGCTGGGCACAACTGGGGGCTGCAGTTCCCAGTGCAGGGAGCCAGGCAACCTGCCCAGCATGAGCCAGCCCGATGTCCCAGCCGGTGAGCAAGGCTGAGCTGGCTGCCCGCCTTGCCCGCCTGGCCCCTGCAGGTCACTGCCACGTGCCGAGCACTCACATGCCAGACCGCTCATCCTGAGCTGTGGCAGCAGCATGACCGCAGGGACCCTGCCACAGCAGAGCTGTCCCCTGGCTCACCGTGCCACAGCCTCACCAGCCCTGGGACCAGGTGATCCTCTCATGAACTTTCCTTATCACGGCCTTGAGGCTGCTGCTGCAGTGCTGCTGGTCACTGTCCTGCCCGTGCCAGAGCCCCATCCCTTTGGGGACAGTGGGTGACAGCCATCTCTGGGGGCAGCCAGCCAGGCAGTGGGGTCTGCTGCAGGCAGTAGTCCCCTGTGAAGGAGGGAGACAGTGTGAGATGCAGGGACTGGTCACCCCCTTACCTCACCTCTCCCTTCCAGTGATCCGAGCCAAGGCTGTCTCTGCAAAAGAGGTGGATTCGGGGAACGATATATACGGGAATCCAATCAAACGCATCCAGTATGAAATCAAGCAGATCAAGGTAACAGGGCACAATGGGTCAGGAGGCTGGGGCACGGGGTGGCCCCTTCACCAGCCACTCATGCCTGCCTCTGCTCCCCAGATGTTCAAGGGCCCTGACCAGGACATAGAGTTCATCTACACGGCTCCGTCCACTGCCGTGTGTGGCCGGCTGCTGGACACCGGCGGGAAGAAGGAGTATCTCATCGCAGGTGAGTACTGCGGGGAGGGCTCTCGGGGGGCGTCGGGACAGTGCTGGCCTGGATGCCCCATGAGCCCCGCAAGGTGCCTGATGTGTGCCTGCTCCCTGGGCACATTCTCCCCTTGCCCTTCTGCTCAAGCCACCAGCCCTCGGGGAGCCCCTGGCTGTGTCCTGGCTGTGCTCGGCAGTCCCAAGCCATGGTGGGGGCAAGCTGGGGACAAGCCTCAGCTCCCCAGAGTCACCATGGATAGCACGCAGTGAGGAGCCCCAGGCACCACGAGTCAGCACAGGATCTCCTTGAGTGCTCTGTCTGGCCTCTCCCCAGGCAAGTCAGAGGGCAATGGCAAGATGCACATCACGCTCTGTGACTTGGTGTCCACCTGGGACTCGCTGACCCCAACCCAGAAGAAGAGCCTAAACCAGCGGTACCAGATGGGCTGTGAGTGCAAGGTGAGCAACCAGGCTGCCTCCCACATGCCCCCTGCCCCACACCAGGGAGGGTCTGCAGCCCCCAGGCAGGGGTGGGCTCCATAGTGAGATGCTCTTCACTGTCCTGGACACAGCACGTGGCTGGGCAGACAGGAAGGGCTGCCCTGCCTCTGTCTTCCTCCAGCTGGGAACCAAGGCCAGCCCTGGGACTGGCAACCAGGGGTTGCCCAGTTCCCTGCATTGGGGTTGCATCCCCAGCATGCCACACAGGGCAGGGTCAGCCTGGCATCCCTGTCCAGAGCTGGATGAAGCAGAGCATGCTGCCTCCCCCTGGCCCATTGCCCCCTCGGGCTGGTGGGTGACAGTCTCTGTTCTGCACAGATCTCACGCTGCCTCTCCATCCCCTGCTTCGTCTCCTCCTCGGATGAGTGTCTGTGGACAGACTGGGCCATGGAGAAGAACAATGTGGATGGGCGGCAGGCGAAGCACTACGCCTGCATCAAGAGGAGCGACGGCTCATGCGCCTGGTACCGCGGCATGGCCCCCCCCAAGCAAGAATTTCTCGACATCGAGGACCCCTAAGCCAAACCAGCGCATTCCAGTAGCCAGTAGAAAAAACCTGCGAGATGTTAGACTGGTCCACGCTGATATCAATTCCTGGAGACAGCATGAAAATCCACTCGGCTGCAGGGGGCCCCGGTGGCTGCCACACATGTGTGGGGGCCAGGGCCAGGGACCCGTTCTGTTGCAGGCTCCTGGCAGCCCGCAGCTGCACTGGGCATCCTTTGCTCGTGGCAGGGCTGAGCAGGGTGTGGGGACCTCCCTGCCAGGGTCACAATACCCCAGCCATGCTTGTCTCTGGCAGCTGTGAAGGAATCAAGCCCTTGTGAGTGGTGGGAGCTGCCCTGGCTGCGTAGCAGGTCTACCAGTGCCCCGCTGCGGGAGCTTCCCCCACAGCTCCAGATACACAGCCCTCCCCACCGCAGCACCTGGCAACCCTGCTGTACCCCTTCCCCCACCACCTACCTCTCCCTTCGGGGTGCCAGAAAGGCACCCCTCTGGGCAGGGGCTCTGGGGGGTTTTACCATGTGGCACAACCCCCAGGAAGGGGCTCTGGGCCTTTCACCGGGCCAGATGACTCCTGCACAGGTGCCTTGTCCCATAAAGCTGGAGGGGCATGTTAGCATATCTGGGGTGACCCCTGACACACACCCATGTACTGTTGCCTCTCCACATGGTCCTCTCTCCAGGGGTCTCCGTTCCCCTGCAACCTCCTACAGATCCTTCTGCAGATGTCATCATTGGACAGGTTTGACCTGGAACCCTTGGCAGGGCACCAGGGGCCAGAGCTCTGGCTGCATGGGCACAGGGTGTCCATCATCACCTCGTGCAGATCTGGGCCATGCCGTGGCCCTCAGCACCACTGCAGCCAGGCAAGCTCCCTTCTCTGCGGTGTCGGGAGTGGAGCCTGGAACTGGCAGCAGGGCGGACGCAGGAAAACCTGTCCCCTCCGGTGACCCCCTCACACCCCTCGGCCCCGAGTTCTCTGAGCCATCCCCATGCCACAGCAATGCTGGCGTGTGCCGCGGAGCTGTCGCGGCACTGGCCCGTGCACTCATGGCTTTGGGAGCGTGCCGGGAATGCTCCCTGCAGCCCTGTGCCGGTGGGGTTTTCATGCTGTGCTTTGAGATGTCGTACTGGACCAGTCTGGGCAATTTCAACATATTAAAGATAAAAATTAAAAAGAAAGAAAAAGGAAAAAAACCCCAACCTTTACTCAGTCCCGACCGCGCATCCCGGGCGCTCTGTATGGCTGTACCCGTTGTGCTCCTCTGTCGCTGCTGCTCCTCTGTCTTTGACTTCAATATCGCCACTTGTTTTGCCGCCGGCTGTGTCGTCCCTGTGCCGTGATTTCCGTCTCCTCGTCCGGCGCTGGAGCCGCCCCGGTACCCGCAGAGGGTCCGTGCCGGGAGCTCCAGGGTAAGGGGGAAGAGGGGCGGGACCGCTGCTCCGGTTCGGACCTCCCCGGGCCCCGCCGCCCCTCCGGACCCAACCCGACCCCCGCCCCTCCTCAGCAGCGGAGAGAAGCGAACCACGCGGGGCCGGAGGGAGTGGAATGAGACAGGGAGGGGAAGAACTGCTGCGGGCCCACCCCCGGATGCGGGCGGGATCCGACGGGACCGGGAACGGGACCGGGGCGGGGCCATGACTCAGGGGGCGAGGGCGGGGCCGGGGTACCGCATGGTGGCCCGTCTCGGGTGGAAACGTCCCCTCGTGGGACCGTCCGCTGTGGCCGCGGCGTTACCGGCCGCCTTAGCCTCGGCAGCCGCATCCTGCCTCCGTTCGCGCCGGGACTCGCAGGGGGCGGGCGGAGCTCGTGTCTCCTTTGGCTCTTCCCAACAAGGGGCGGAGCGGCCGCGTCCCCGGCCTGCGCCGAGCGAGCCGCCCCGCAGGGCCGGCGCGGAAGGAGTTTGTGCCGGCGGCGGGCGAGTGGCGGTGTGGAGACACGTGCGTGCGGCGGGACCCGGATGGTGAGCGCTGCCGGGACCGGGGACACGGGCCCAGGGACGCCGGGGCCTGCGCCCCCGTCCCGCCGCGCTCCTCTGCCCTGCCGCCGGGGCCGCCCGTGGGGAGCGGAGCGCCGGGCCCGGCCGGGCCGCGTATGGCGGCGGCGGGGCCGAGGCGGCGGTCGGGGTCGCGGGTGGCGGCGGGGGGTTTGCGGTGCCCGTGGTGGCCGAGGGACGCGCCCAGGGGGCCGTGGCGGCGCCGGTTGCTCTGCGAGCCGGAGCGCAGCGGGAGAGGCCTTGCCGGGCCGGGGCCCCGCGCTCAGCCGCCCCTTTCCGCCCTCTGTGCAGCCGCGGCCGCCGGGCCCGCCGAGCCGGCCGCCCACGGCGATGATCGCGGAGAAGCTGCGGGAGGCGCTGGAGCCGGGGCGGCGGGAGGCGGCGGCGGAGCTGGGCCGGCCGCTGGCCGCCGCCGCCCGCTCCGTGCTGCAGCAGCGCATCGAGTTCGCGCCCGCCCGCCGCGGCTTGGCCGGGCAGCTGGAGCACCTGCGCGACAAGTACGAGCACATCGGGGCCGAGGTCCTCGGCTGCCCCCTCGGCATCGCCGGCAGCTTTCCGGAGCGGCCGCAGAAGCTCCCCGGTAAGTGGAGAGGGTGAAGGGACCCCTCCGTGCTCCTGCCCCCGGCTGACTCGCTGCTCCCCGCAGGACACAGCCATGCCCTGCCGAGGGCCGCGGGTGACGGGATCCCCGCGCCGCAGAAGGTGCTCTTCCCACCGCAGAGCCTCTCCATGAAGTGGGAGCGGGTTCACCGTGTGGGCGCCGGGCTGAGTAACCTGGGGAACACCTGCTTCCTGAACTCCGCGCTGCAGTGCCTGACCTACACGCCACCACTCACCAACTACCTGCTCTCCCGGGAGCACGGACGCACCTGTGAGTGGGGACCCCGGTTCACGGGGCCGGGAGGGACTAGCAGCATCTGCCTGACCTGCTCACAGTGCTGCGCCCAGCACCTCTGTGCCTGGCTCTGGTGAGGGAGTGCAGATATTAGGATGCACTTTCCCTGCCCTGTTCCTTTCTGCCTGTTTCTCTGTCAAGAGGTTGTTCCTGGGTCCTGCTCACTTTTTCCTGGCCATAGCAACGTTCCCAAGCTTGGCATCTTTGTCTCTGCTGGGTGTAGCCAGGACTAAGATGGGTCCAATGGGGCCTACCGGCTTCTTGGGGGCTCAGCTGGGGGGGTCCTGTATAGCCCCTGACTGTGGGGAGTGCAAAAGAGCAGCGTGGCAGGCACTGCTGTGAGCTGTCACCACAGGGAACACACAGGCCTTGCAGCCCCGTCCATAGGACGGGATCTGCCCCTCAGGGCCAAGCTATGAGCTTCTCCAGTGCATTTCTGGGACCTGTTTTCTATCAGTGTGAACACAGTCTCTTATGGGGAGCCACCGTGGCTGGTCCTGTGATGGGCTCTGCCAGTTGGGATGGCCGAGCTCATAGGGAAAACTGAATGTGGCTGTATTGGACCAGAGATCCCTGTCCTGCCTCTATCTCTCCTGGGTCTGTCCTCAGCGTCATCTCGTCTCTCCTGCTCCAGGTGCCCATGGAAGCTTCTGCATGATGTGCACTATGCAGAACCACATGATTCAGACTTTTGCCAACAGCGGAAATGCAATAAAGCCACTCTCCATCATCCGAGACCTCAAGAGTAAGGAGGGCTGCCCCACACCATGACTAATATGGGAGCAGAACTATTGGGATTGGGGCATGTTTTGGCAAACAGCTCCACTGAGATGACTCATGGAGCCTCGGAGTGCCTGGAGACTTGGGCTGCCAGGGGCTTCCTCTGTGACATGAGTCTGATGTCTGGTTTGGGTTGAGGGGACTCAAACCAGAGTGTTCTTGCCCCAGGGAAGGCAGTGAGGGATGGCATCTGTTACAGCATGTGCTGAGTCCTCTCTCTCTTGCAGAGATTTCCCATAACTTGCGCTTCGGTAGGCAGGAGGATGCACACGAGTTCCTGCGTTACACCATCGATGCCATGCAGAAGGCCTGCCTGAATGGCTACACCAAGTATGTGGGGCCTGATGGCCCATCACTGCTCTTTGCTGTTCCCTTGCTGGTCCCCTGCACTCACGGGAGTGGACTGTGGAGTGAACATGTGCCCCAGGTCAGCCTTATTATGGGGAGGTTCTGACTCCAGGGGCCTCGGGTGTGGGGTCCAACTCTCTGCCCCTCAGGGACAAGGCTCTGGGCTGTTGTTCACCTTCTTCTGACTCCTCTACCTCAGCATAGCTGCAGTCCTGCCCCCAAATCCTGAGACTGCTACAGGCTGGGGTTGCATCCCAGTTGCTGAGGGATACAGGCCTGTTTGCTAGTTTAGCTGCAACTCTGTGGCTGTGGAAGGGCAGCTTCCCCCCAGCCCTTTGTCCTGGGAAGCGCTGCCTCTGCTCTGAGCTCCAACCAGGAGCTTCAGTGTTCTGGAGAGGAAGGTGTGTGTTGGAGCCCGGTGTCACCCCTCAGCTGTGACACAGGGAGAGCAGTCTGGCAGGGACTGCAACTTCCCACCGCCCCTGGGGCTCCACAGCCCGGCCACTGACCAGCACGTGGAGGGGGGCTGTCCTGACTGGTCTGACAGGACTGGCTGCTGCAGTGTGAGATATGGTGCTGTTGTCTCTCTGTAGGTTGGATCGACAGACCCAGGCCACAACTCTGGTTCACCAGATCTTTGGTGGTTACCTGCGGTCCCGTGGTGAGTACCGGCAGTCTGGGCCTGGGCAGTAAAACCCTTTGGGAAAATGGCTTACATGTTTAACTTATTCAGAGCTGCAGTCGGTCAGTCCTGCAGCACTTGTGGGTCATGACCCCTAGCGTGGCAATGGGAAAAGCCATTGACTGTGGGGCCCAAGCTGTGGGGTCCGTAGCTCACTGCCATCAGCAAAAGGAGCCATGTTCCCAGCTGTCTGGCAACACCTTCTTCCCCAGCACATTGTGGATGTGTCAGCCCTTCTCCCTGCAAGGCTGTCAGTCCTGGTGCTGACATCCTAGAGCCCAGAACTGGATTGGGGGGACACTGCAGCTGTCTGTGCCATGCTGGGGTGTGGCAGGTGCTGGTGTTGTGCCAGGGTGTGCCCATGGCTCTTCCTTTTGCAGTGAAATGCTTGGAGTGCAAGACTGTCTCGGATACCTATGACCCTTACTTGGACGTGACACTGGAGGTTGAGGTACTGCTGCGGGGTTGGGGGTTTTTGCTCTTGAGAGGAATGTTCCTGCTCTGAGGCTCCTTAACCTGCAGACACAGTGCTGGCAGGAGGGAAGCAGCTCCTGCTGTTGTTCCTCCTTCCCTGTCTCACGGAGCAGTGCCTGTTGCCTGAACGTGAGCCGTGACCCCTCCGTGCAGGCTCGGCAGTGCTGTGGGGAAGAGCAGCCGCCACACTGTGCCAGGGCAGGCTCAGGACTGTGGGGCAGCCTGCAGCCCTGTGCTGTGTGCTCTCTCCTGGAGCCAGCGCCTCTGCAGGGAGTGGGGCTGTGCTGTGGGCAGGCCCCACGTGCCCTGACCTCCACCCTGTCCTTGCAGCGAGCCGCAAACATCGTGCGGGCCTTGGAGCTGTTTGTCAAGCCAGAGCAGCTGGGTGGGGACAACGCTTACAGGTGCAGCATGTGAGTGTGGGGGGCTGGGGGCATAACGGGGTCCACGGGTGTGCTGTGGGAAGGCTGCCACAATGTGAGAGGGCTTCTGTGCCTGCTGTGTGGCTAAACCATGAGGTGCAGGGCCATGGAAGCTTGTGATGAAGCCTGCTGCTGCTCAGCTCCCTTATCTTCAAAGGAGAACCTGGGCCTGCGGGCATAGCCATGGGGAGGTGTCTGAAGCAGTGCCTGGTGCCAGAAGCACCATTCCATCGGGTTTGCCATTGCTGTGTGCCCAGGGCAGGCAGCCATCTGATGTTGGAACAGCTGGAATAGCTTGAGCTTTCCTGGGCAGGTGCAGGAAGAAAGTGTTGGCCAGCAAACGTTTCACCATCCACCGAGCCTCCAACGTTCTCACAATTTCACTGAAACGCTTTGGCAGTTGCAGCTCCTCAGGTGGAAGGAAAATAACCAAGGTGAGTGCTCAGTGATCCACAGCCAGGGCTGTGTCCTGGCCCAAGGTCCTGCCCCAGAGCAGAGTGGGAGGTGGTCCTGGTGCAGTCCTGAAGCCATTCCCCACTGCTCCCGGTGGGGGAAGTTCGTCCTGGCTTCTTCCTCGCCACCCTCTATGCCTGGGGAGAGCATGTCCCCTCCCTCGAGAGACGGGACTCGTAGCACAGCAGAGCTGCTCTTGCTCTGGCAAGAAAGCCATGCCAGCTCCTGAGGCATCTTCTTTCCACAGGACGTGGGATACCCAGAGTTCTTGGACATCCGGCCTTTCATGTCTGAGCCCAAGGGTGATCCCATCACGTATGGACTTTATGCAGTGCTGGTACACTCTGGGTACAGCTGCAACGCAGGGCACTACTTCTGCTACGTGAAGGTGAGCCTGGGATGCTCCCTTGGGACCCTGTCTGTGCTGGGGCCTGGTAGGTGCTTGTGGATCACTTCAGGGTGCAGAAAGGAGGCTGCTTGGCAGGGTGGCTGCTGTGGAGCACAGGACATGGGGCGCAAGCTGTGGTCTGCTGCAGGTAGTGCGAAGGTCTCCCCTGACAGAGCTCCCTGGCCTGCCCCTGGGCCATCAGTGGGTTTTGGGGAGAGGAGCTCTGATGATGGGTGCTGTTCCTGCTGCTCTGCAGGCCAGGAGGGTCCCTAGCCAGAACCTGACCCCTTTTTTGGACACAGCCTGACCATGCTCCATGTTCTTCCACAGGCCAGCAATGGGCAGTGGTATCGAATGAATGACCATGAGGTCCACCCTAGCAACATCAAGGTGGTTCTCAACCAGCAGGCCTATGTGCTGTTCTACCTGAGGTAAGAGCACCCTGTGCCTCCTGGCCCCCTACCCCCGCCAAGCAGCCCCAAGGCCCCTGTGTGTGCTGGCTTAGGGTGGGGGGTGGCAGGGGGCGGTCCAGCCCCTTGTCGTGGTTTGCTGTAGCACCTCACCTCCTCCTGCTCCCCTTCCTGACATGTGTCTACTGCTCATCCACGTCCAAACGGCTGACTGCTGCGCTTTGCCTTCCCCAGGCTGGGCAGCCCCAGGAAGAGCTCAGCAGGGCCCATGGCCACGGCTGCCTTCAGCCCGCCCAGCTGCACTGCCAGTGACTCCAAGGCAGTGAAGAAACCTGAGATTAACAGGACCCTGTGTGTGCCACCGATAGGCCCGGTGAGTCCTGAGGGTTGGTGCTCGCAGGAGCTGCTGCTGCACGGTCACTGCACGACCACATGGTGGATGAGTGGGAGGGTGTTGTGAGGAGAGATCCTGCTGAACCCAGGGATCCTGGCTGGGCATGGGGAGGGCAGTATCACTGTGTCTGTGGCTCATTGACTCTCCTCACTGAACTTCTCTTTCTCCTTGTCTAGAAACAAGACAAGCTGCCGGGGAAGCAACTGCCAGGCCCTGGAGATGTTGGAGTCCCTGTTGCCCGCAGCTCTCCTGGCATGGGGTCGAAGCTGACAAATGGAATTGCTCTATCAAAGCCACCCTTTCAGACCCCATCATCCAAACTGCCCCACAAAGCCACCCACGAGGCCACACTGCTGGGCTGTGACACAGTCCAGAGGCCCAAGAAGCCACAGACCCCTGGCATGCCCAGAGGAGGCTTCCATGCCACCAGCACCATGTGCAGGGCCAAAGCAGGGCTGCCCCCACAGGGCTCAGACAGTGAGAAGCCACCTACCTCATCGAAGCTGCTGAAGTCCAGCCAGGAGCCCAGTGTCTGTGGGGCGATGGCCAGGACCCTGAAGAAGAGTTCCAGCACAGTAGGGCAGCTGGCCAAGGAGAACCACAGGGCCAAGAGCAATTCCAGCAGCTTCTGTACCTCTCAGGGAAGGGACTCTGGCATCCACCTCCCTGCTGGCTCTGGCACCAAGCTGGCTGGCTGTAAAGACTCTGACCTGGCTGCCCCCAAAAGCTCCAGGACAGCCCCTGTGACACCCTCCCCGCCGGGCAGCGCCGTGCTGAAGTGGGGCAGCACCATGGCACCACTGCTGGCCATGAAGCCACTGCTCTCAGCCAAAAAGGTGAGTCTGAGATTCTGCCCAGAGACTCTGGCTGACAGCCTGTGCCTTCTAAACAGGTTGTGTAGGCCTCCTGCCAGGCACCTGCTGACCAGGTGTGGGTGGGGACAGCCCCCCAGCTCCTAACCAAGGGCTGTGGTGGCTGCTCCTCCCCCTCTCTGGGTCAGGGTGTGGGAGCAGGTCTTGCTGTTGTCCACAACCCTGAGTGATGCAGGGGGTGGCTTCTGCCCCCTTGCCTGGGACAGAGGGGTGACTGTGCCAGTCTCTGTAGTGGGGGGGCCTTGGCACCTTCTTGGCATCGCCTGTCCTCTGGGGCCAATGGCAGGGGGTGATGCCAGAGCAGGAGGGTGTGGGGGTGCCCCTCCACAGGCAGTGAGTGGGCTCAGGAGGGTGTACTGGGGTTCCAGGTCTTTAAACATCTGTCCTTCCTTTTTTCCTTTGTTTTTCTAACTGAACGCACTTCTGATTCTCCCACCCCCCACTTCCCTGCCCCTCTCTTTTTCTGTTCTCCTCCCCTTTCTCTGGGCTCCCCTTTTTCTCTTGGCTCATGGAAACCTTGGTGTTAGACCATCAAGTTTTTATTTATGCCAATAACTGCAGGGCAAACCCTCTCAGAAGGTGAGCATGAGTGATCACCAAGCACAGTGCCAGCCCTCAGCCACCACCCACCCTGACTCTACTCCTAGGCCTCTGGGAAAGTCCAGGTAAGCAGTGCCATTGCTCCCAGGCTCCTACATGGCTGGAAGGCCACTGACAACCTTGGGTGCTCCATGGGGTATCTGTGTGGCCTTGCAGCCAGCTTTTCTGTTCTCCAGGGCTGGCAGGGCTTGCTCCAGATCTGAGAAGAGGTGACTTCAGCACAGAGTGGGAGGGAGCTTTGCAGGCCCTGACCCCATACTAATGTCCCATGGGATCAGGAGGCACCAGCCTGGTCTAGATCTTGCTCTGGGTGTCCCTTGTTGCCTTCACCACCAGCATGTGCTGCAGCAGCACCCGCTCTTTCCCGGTCTGCTGTGGGACCTGTGAGTGCTTGCAGAGCAGCATTTGATTCCCATTTTGTGGATAAGATGGCAGCAGTTGGGTGTTGTGCTTCTGCACCTCAGGGGAGGGAGGAAAAGAGGGGCATCCAGGCTTTTGGATCAGCCTCTTTTCCTGTCCTTCAGCCTGTCCTCATCTGCTCTTGAACTTCCCAGTCCTGAAAAGTCTGCCTTCAGTTTCGTGCTCAACTTGCCTGCTCAGCACCCAGCCTCCCTGCTGACCCATGGTTCCACTGCCCACACTTCACACCACCTTCTTTGTAGCAGCAGGGAGACAGGATCTGGCCAGGAGGAACCAGAGGGTTCCTTCAAAAAGAAGCGTCGGAAGAGGAAGCATCGTAGCGCAGACAGGAACCCTTGTGCTGTGGCTGTGAAGGGCATGGATGAAGTCTCCAGTCCTCCCAAGAAGGAGAGAGTTATTTCTCCAGAGGTCTTCAAGGACAAAGACTCCAGGCTCCCCAAGAAAGAGAGCACTGACTCTCAGAAGGACTTCATTGATGAAGATACCAGGCCTCCCAAGAAGAAAGTTGCCTCTCCAGGGGACTTTGTGTCTGTCATGGGGAAGGAGGTGGCCAGTGAGGGTCTCAGCCATGACCTGGTCTGTCAGGACATGAAGAGTGGGCCCAAGCAATATGTGCCAGAGCCCAGTACTGGCCTGGGCATGGAGCCAACTTTACCCCTCAAGAGGAAGAAGAAGAAAAAGAATAGGAGCAAAGACAGGCTTTTGAAGAAGACAGAAGAGTGCAGCTCTGGGATGCTGCCTTCGGACAGGTGAGGGATGAAGGGCATGTGAGAGCCTGAGGTCAGGCTCCCTGAGTCAGGGGCTTCTCATCTTTCTGCAAGTGGGATGCACCTCAGCATGCATCCAGCTGAAGCACCTGGTTGCTGTGGTTGGGTTCACCTCTCCCTGGGTGCAGTGCGGGTGTCTCTGTGCCCTGTTGCTCTGTGGGAAGCTCAGACTCTCCTGCTGTGGTCTGGCTGGTGTGAGCTGACCCTGTTGCCTTCCCCAGCTCCAGGACAAGTGAACCAGAGCCCTGTAAGACACATCAGAGCGTGGAGGCTGGAGAGCACAAGCATCGCAAACGCAAGTGGATGGAAAGCCTCAGCAGCCTGGCTGCCAACACTGTTCCCACTGCCACTACCCCAGGTGTGACCCTGTGCCCTGTCTGGTGCCTGGCAGGGTCAGGCCAGTAGCTTGTCTGCCCAGGAGCCCCCTTGGAGCACTGCTGTACCATCCCCAGTGCTTGCTGGTCCCACAGCTGCCTGGCAGTGTCTGTGTCCTGCTCCCTGGCCTGGGCTGCCTGGTCCCAGGCCTGCCTGCTGCTCCTGGGGGACAGCTCTGGAGCCCTTGCACATGCCCTGGAAGAGGAGGTGGGGACAGGCCCCTTGATTGACCCCCCAGGACAGGCACTTGTGTGCCCAGACACCCTCAGCCATCAGGACCTTGTCTGTCCAAATGGTGTTTCCTGGGATGAGATCTGCTTTGGAGAGGGAGGGACATGGTAGCTGCCCTTACACTCCCTGGCTCATCCTCACCCTGCTTCTTTTCACAGTGGCAGCACATCCCAGTGACAACCAGACTGGGGATGAGAGGTGCTCCCTGGCTGCCCTGAGCCCTGTGGCCAGCAGTTGGGCTGGCACAGCCCCTGAGGGCCAGGAGTCCAGCGTGGTGGACAAGCTGCTCCAGAATTCCTTGGACAGGGCTTATGGCAAGCAAGGTAATCCAGGGTCACCTGGGTGGGCAAACAGCCATGCAGCCCCCCTGCCCTAAGGCCTGGATGGGGGCAGAGCCCGCCCAGCTCTGCAGGGCCTGAGCTCCCCCACCCCAGTGCAGGCAGGGGGTGCTCCTGGAAGCAGGCAGGTACGCCCGGCCACAGGGCTGGCGTGGGGTGGGCAGCAAGGGGCTCCAGCCTGGGGCGGGGCCAGGTGCAGCGGGGCACAGCCTGGTCCTTCTGACTCCACCGCTCTGCAGTCTTGACCTGGCAGGGTGAGATTTCGGCCGTGAGCCAGGATGCAATTCGGGACACAGCACTGGCCCAAAGCAAGACCGTCATCGATGACTGGGACCAGGAATTTGACAAAGGAAAGGTGGGTGCTGGCCTGGGCCAGGTGGGAGGAGGGTAGGGCCTCTACAGTCTGACCTGAGCACTCTCCTCCTCTGCACAGGTAAAGAAAATGAAGAAGATGAGGCAGGAGCGGAGGAGAGACTCAAATCCATTCCAGAAGTTGCAGAACAAGCGCAACTTCTGGTTGATGTCACATCCTGCCAAGATGGCCAGTCTGGGCCACCGGCTCTAAGGTGAGTGACCCAGGGGGCACAGCGAGCCTGGGGGCTGGGGGGGTGGTAGCCTGGTGGGGTCTGACAGGGCTCTTTGCCTCACAGGTTGAGATCTGCATCCCCAACTGCTCAGGTAGCAGTCCCATGTCAAGGACCGAGGGCAACGCTGTCCTGGGAGCTGTTGGTGGAACACACTGGGAGGGGAGGGAATACAGCCGCAGCCCTGGCGTTGTGCCTTTTTCCTTCGGGGAGCTGCTTTGCAGCTCCAGAGGAGCCTGCCCACTCTACTGTCCCTCCAACCTGCCTCGGTGGGCACCTCGTCAGCTTCTCGGTGCCTCTTCCCCTCTGGCCCCAGCCCACCCCTGCGGGGACTCCTGGCAAGTGCCTCAAGCCCGTCCCTGTCACTCCGTGCTGCTGTGCCTCCCCTTCCCAACGTTACCGACCCTCATCTTCCCCTATTCCCCTCACTCCATGACCCCCATCCCCTGCACAAGCTGCATGGAAAGCCTCCCCCGGCCCCCTGTCGGCCCGGCCCCGCGCTGGCGCGGGGGCACCAGGGGATCCCTTCGGGGCAGGAGCGCTGCCGCCGCGGCTACGGGCACTGAAGGATGGAATTGAATAAATCCCGGTCTTTGTCACTCGGTCATGATCGGCGGCGATGGCGAGGGGCGAGCGGCGGGGAGGGATCACCGGGGCGGGGTTGGAAGGATCACCGGGGCGGGGTTGGGGGGGATCACCGGGGCGGGGTTGGAAGGATCACCGGGGCGGGGTTGGGGGGGATCACCGGCGCGGGCCGGGGCACCGGGACGGGGTTGGGGGGGATCACCGGGGCGGGGTTGGGGGGATCACCGGGGCGGGCGGGGTTGGGGGGGATCACCGGGGCGGGCGGGGGCACCGGGGCGGGGTTGGGGGGATCACCGGGGCGGGGTTGGGGGGGATCACCGGGGCGGGGTTGGGGGGCTCACCGGGGCGGGGTTGGGGGGGGCTCACCGGGGCGGGGTTGGGGGGATCACCGGGGCGGGGTTGGGGGGCTCACCGGGGCGGGGTTGGGGGGGGATCACCGGGACCGGCGGGGGCACCGGGGCGGGGTTGGGGGGGATCACCGGGGCGGGGTTGGGGGGATCACCGGGGCGGGCGGGGGCACCGGGGCGGGGTTGGGGGGGGGCTCACCGGGGCGGGGTTGGAAGGATCACCGGGGCGGGGTTGGGGGGGCTCACCGAGGCGGGGTTGGGGGGATCACCGGGGCGGTGTTGGGGGGGCTCACCGGGGCGGGGTTGGGGGGATCACCGGTGTGGCGTTGGGGGGATCACCGGGGCGGGGTTGGGGGGCTCACCGGTGTGGGGTTGGGGGGATCACCGGGGCGGGCGGGGGCACCGGGGCGGGGTTGGGGGGGATCACCGGGACGGGCGGGGGCACCGGGGCGGGGTTGGGGGGGGCTCACCGGGGCGGGGTTGGGGGGATCACCGGGCCGGGGTTGGGGGGCTCACCGGGGCGGGGTTGGGGGGGATCACCGGGGCGGGGTTGGGGGGATCACCGGGGCCGGCGGGGGCACCGGGACGGGCGGCAGGGGGCGGGGCCGGCGAGGCTCCGCCCCGCTCGGGTCACGTGGTGGCGGCCGTGGCGGCTGCGGCGCGCTCGTCACGCGGGCGGGGCCGGAGCGGCGGCGGCGGGATGGAGGAGGAGGAGGGCGGCGGCTGCGGTCAGTGCGGGCCGGGGGCGGGCGGGGGGCTCTGGGACACCCGCCTGGCCCGGGACGAGGCGCCGGGGCAGTCTGTAGTCCCCGCTGGGCGGTGGCTACTCTCCCGGGCGGGGCGCGTTTGGGCCGGGCCGCTCCCAGGTGCAGCACCGGGGGCGGTGGCTCCGGGACGGGCGGGGATTTGGCGGCGGCGGGACCTGCGTCCGCAAGAGACGGAGCGGCCCTGGCGGCATCGTGCGGGCGGCGGCGGAGGAAGCACCGGGCGGAACTGGCACCTGGTGCCCGGCGGCAGCGCGGGGGGCGGGCGCGGCGCGGGGCCGCCCTCCCCGGGCCCGTGGAGCGCCGGCACTGCCGCGGCAGCTCCGTGGCCCGCTGCCCGCACGCCTTCCGCTCCGGTGCTCCCACGGCACTGCCGAGTCCCGGCCCCGCAGAGCTCAGGGCGGCTTGGCCTCGATGGTGCCTACTGAATGTCACAGCCCCCGGTTCGGGAGCTCCCGGTGTGTGCCCTGGACCCGCTCCCAGGGCGGGCCGCGGCGGCTCGCGGGGTGCAAGGTCTCCCCTCTCATGCCCGTACATTCTCCTCCCACTTCCTTCTGCCCTCCGTGCCCGCAGAGCGTTCCTCAGCGGTGCTGAGGACCGGCACTGGGCCGGGAGACGCTGCCTGTGCCTGGTCTCTCCCAGGCAGGTTCCCGTGTGTCGGCAGGTGGTTTTTCTTGAGCAGGGCCTTTGCTGAGGGGAGACTGGAGTCTGGGTGAAATCTGGGGCCGTGGCCCCAGTGCTGGAGCCGTGCTGGTGACCGTTCTTCCTGGGAGCAGCTGGTGCCGGCGAAATGCCACTGCCGGCAGTGCCGGTTCAGGGCCGGTTTCCTGCCCAGCTGTGCGGCCGATTAGGAGCTGCTGTTCCACCCTACAAGTGACAGTGCTCGGCTGCAAGGACTTCACTGTGTAAGATAAGGAAGGTGCCGGCAGCTGCGGCCTGGCTCGGGTGTTGTCCGATACAACCCATCAGCAGGAGAGCGCTGTGGGGATCGGTTCTGCCAGCAGCCTCCCAGTGCTTCCTGGAATCACCTGGAAGACATCCCGGGTCATATCTCAGCATTAGAAATGTCCCGCCCGCTCTGTGGTGGAAGCCGCAGGGAGTGCACCGCCGCCTCCAGCCCCCACCGCTGTTCCTGTGCTGGGGGCAGCACAACCCACAGCTGCCCTGAAGCCCTTAAGCTGAGTTGGTTTAGCCAAGGACATTCTGCCGGGGCTGTAGCATGGTGGGAGCCGACGCGGAGTCTCTTTCTGGTGGGATTGTGCTGACGCCAGTGTCTGCCCCACGGCTCATGGCCCCTCTTCAGCCTCTTTTCAGTCTGCCTCGGTAGGGAGCAAATCCCAGGGCGAGCAGCTGGCAGCACAGATGTGTGCTCCCCCTGCTCCTGCCAGGGTGTGGGGCTGCACTCCCACCCCCTTCCCAGCATCTCCCCGTAGGGACAGCAGCAAAACTGAACCCATCCCAGAGCAGAACTGACCGAGAGCAGTGGTGTGGCTCAAACGCCTCTGGACTGTGGGGAAGAGGTATCCTGGGCAGAGAACCATCCTGGCTGCTCCTGCCTTGCCGAGCTGCAGCACCGGTGGGAGAATGTGGAGAGCACAGTCCTGTCCCGGCACTGTGTCCTGAGCTGGGCCCTGTCATGGCTCAGGCTGGCCCCAGGGAAATGGGGATTGGGCAGTGCTGGTAATCCCGCTGCACCCAAGGGATTACTGCTCACTCTGGCCTAGGGATTAAGGGATTTCTCTAAGTGGGGTTGATGCAGCCTCCAGCAAAGCAGCTTGTGCCTGGGGGGCCTTATTGTCTGGGACAGGATGGGTGTGTGATGGCAGGGTGGGCTGTACAAGGTGTGGGGGATCCCCAGGAGGGTGGGGTGACAGGTCTGCAGCAGGCTGGCTGAGGGGGTCCTCACCCAGGTAGTCACTGCCCTCCTTGCCACCAGCCTGTAAAGTCCTGTTTTGCCAGTGGGTGCTGGCAGCCCTTTGGTACAGGTTTGGCTGTCCCATCCTGGGACCACAGCATGTCCCTGGACACCAGGGTGCACTCCTGGGGGAGCTGCTGCTGATGATGCCCCAGCGCTTCCTTTGCACAGTGTGGGGTCAGCCTGGGCGAGTTGCTGGGCCCAGCTTGGGGAGTGACTCTTCCACAGAGCTCAGGGATGGACTCCCAGGTCACAAGCAAAGACAGTGTTGGGGTAGCACCAGGCTTGGAGAGCAGAGCCAGGGGCTTGGGTAGAGGCAGTTGCCCAGTTCCTCTCGTGAGGTGTTTGGAGCAGAGAACAGTGAGCCCTGCTGCTGACACTTGCAGTCATGTCAGGGCTGTAGCTATGGTTTGTAAACACCCCACCTTGCCTGGACAGGGTGCAAGGACCCAGCCAGGCATCCAGGTCACTCTGTGGAAGATGCCACCTGGCCCTGCCCCATCCCAGTCACAGCACCCACATGCCTGTGTCACACTGGCGTTTATCCAGTGCCAGTCCAGGCCCAGGCAGGCGCCTGTACAGCACGTGCCCAGCTCAGTCTCCCCTGTGTCCCCAGCTCCCTTGGCTTGCCCTTTTGCCTTCTGGTGATGTGCTAACTGCTGCTCTGGCCCTTGGGAAAGGGGAAGTGGTGTTGAAAGCAGAAGGTCAGTCGCATCAGCAGTGAGTGCCTGGCTGCCCTCACAGTCCTGTCAGCTGCCCTTCTCCACTCTCTCCTCCTCTCTGCAGTCACACTGCTCCTGGGATCAGGAACTGCTCCTGCCTGCCAGGGTGCCCTTCCCCACTGCCCGCCCGGTCTGGGCTTCTGCCTGCCCTACTCAAGTTACTCCTGGCTCAGCGATCCCAGTGGATGCAGGGGCGGGTGAGCGGAGCTGTTGGGCTGCTCCTGCCCTGACAGGCCCTGGGGTTTGTTACTCACGGCCATGCCCTGTGCTCAAGATCGCTCCTGCTTTGAGGAAAGGAGCTGTCATTCCGGTTTGGGGTTCGCTCAGCGCCTGTGGGGTGGGAGGGTTGCGCATTTCCTCAGCTCCAGAGCTGTCCCCCAGCCTGAGATCCTGGGGTACGACCCCTGGTTCCTGCTGCAGGAGCCCCACACACACCAGGGCCGCAGCAGAGTGGGCAGTACCTCTGGGGCATGAGCGGGGCTTGGTGTCTGCTCGTGCTGGCACACAGGGTTGGCTGAGCCTGTCGGACTGGGTCAAGCTGGGGAGCGGGGACCATGATGGCACCCCCACGCTCGCACTGCCGCGCTTCTCTGGGTGCACCTTCCTTCATGCGGCGCTCGTTGCTATGCGACCGCCAGCTCCTGATGCTTAATGCTCTAATACGGAGGGATAAAACCACTCTAAAAATACACTGCTGCCGGCCCCCTGCGGGGGCAAAGAGGCTGCCAGGGGGCAGGCAGCCTGGGCAGGGGGACTGCCGGGAAGTTCTGAAACTCCTCGTCCTCCAAGTGGCTTTGAGCCGCCCGCTGTGGCTCCGGCAGTGGCACGGACTGGTGTGCTGGTGCAGCGGGGATTGGCTGGGGCTGGCGCGTGGGCTCCTGCGGCTGGAGCTCCCCTACCAGAGCCAGCTCCAGACAGAACTGGGACTGCTCCAACTCCCCTGCTTGCACCCTGCCCCAGGCACTGGGGAGCTGCCCTAGGTACTGGCTACCTGTCTAGTACTGGGGAGCCCATTGCTCGGCCACGCACACCTGGCTGGCCTCTGTGTGCTCCTGCCTGACCTCTGTCCGTCCCTGCATTGCCCTCTCGGAGCTGGTGGCATCCTGCGTGGGACCCCCGCAGCATGGGGACAGTCAGCGAGCTCTGCGCCTCCAGTTTCCAGGCATTCCTCTGCCCCTCCGTGGCTGCCAAGGCAGGTAGGCACTGCGTGCCCCCCTCCCCTCTGTGCCGCGGGGTTCCCATCCCCCAGCAGATATGGCGGTGCCCATGGCTCTGGCTCCATATGGCTCTGGCTCCATATGGCTCCTGCTGAAAGCAGCACAGAGTGTCCTTACCGTCTCACTGTCTCCTTCTGCCGGCCTTCCCAAGCTTGGGCCTCTGCAAGCACCGAGCCCCTGCAGGATGGACAGGCACCAGGCCCCTCGCCTGGCATTGCCCTTCGCTGGAGCTGGTTCCGCGCTAGGATGGGGATGTTGGGGAGCGAGCAGTGGCAGCTGGGAGGTCACAGGCAGTGCAGCATGGCCATGGCAGGTCCTGCCCCGGCACCTCTACCCTGACTTGCCCCAGAGGATGTGTGAGCGCTCGGTCACCCTCATCACACCAAGTGCCTGTGGCTATGGAGGGCAGGGTGGCACTCTCCAAAGGGAATTCTGTGTGGGAAAGCCCAGCTCCTGCCATGCTGTGGGTATGCTGAAGGTCAGCCACCTGTGTGACCTGCTGCTGTCTGCTGGCTCCTGCCCAGCTGTGGGACTGGGGAGCTGCGCAGCGGGGCACAGAGTTGCGGGACCTCCTCGGCCAGCCCTGTGGCTGAGCTGGGCTCTGTTCCTCTCAAGGCCTGGCACCATAAGCAGTGCTGGGAGCAGGTGAGGTGCCTGCCTGGCTGTATTCCTTGCACATGCACAGTCTCTGTAGACATGGCTGAGCCAGTGTTCACCATGCTGGTGGCTGGGGGTCTGTGCATAGGAATGTTGGAGCCTTGAGCCACTGGGAGCGAGGTAGTGGCTGTGAAGTGGGTTCTTTGATGGGCTCTGGGTCAGGGAAGTGGGGTTAATGGGGTGTTTGGGCAGGGCTGCACATAAGGAGGAGAGTGTCCTGAGCACAGGGTCTGGCAGCCTAGGAGGGCCTGTCCTGGAGCTGCCGGTCCCCAAACCCTCCTCCTGATGCACCTCAGCTATTGGTGGGGAAGGATGGGGCTGACGCAACCCAGGGTGTGCACATGGTGAAAACAGGATGTGGTATGAGGAGACAAGCAGGATGTTTCTGGGGGCCCCACTAGACCCCACCAAGGGGCACCGTGGGTAGTAGTGGCACCCACAGCAGCACACAGAGACCATGGACTCATCCCCATGGCCTGCCTGACCCCAGGGCTCTTGCTGTTACTCCTCTGGTGTAGTACAGTGTGGGCCAGCATCAGGACTGGCTGCTGCTGTAGCTCAGGGGGCCGAAGGACACCCCGAGGCTTCTGAAGCCCACCCTCCCCTTACTCCTTAGCTGGCATTCTGGGTGCTGTGTTTCCATCTCAAGCTGCTGAGTGGGATTTAACTGATTCAAGGCAGCCAAAGCTGATGTGGCCTCTCCAGCCACAGGGACAGGGATGTGCTGGGGTCACTCCGACTGCAGGCACAGCCCTACAGCACCTGGACTCGCCACACAGGAGTCCTGCACAGAGCAGTGGGGTCCCTACAGACACCCCATAGCAAGGGGGCAAGACAGTGGGGAACAACATCCCATGGGGACTGGCATGGCTCCTAGTCCTTCTCCTGGTTCCAGTTCTTGTCCCAGCCAGCTGTGGGAGACGCCTGCGGAGGTGAGCGGGCACCAGCGGTCCCCACGGCCAGCACAGGACCTGGACCTGCAGCGGAGGCGTCTGGCTGAGACGGGAGCTGCAGGACTGAGGGTCTGCTGGCCTGTGGGGGCCCAGCTGGTGGAGGGGAAGCGAGGGGACCCCGGCGCTGTGCAGTGAGCTCAGGATGTGCCGGGTCGGGTGTCCTGGCAGGCTCCGAGGAAGGAAGGGCCGGGCAGCCCAAGGCCTGCCTGACTGGGAGCCCAGCCCCTGAGCCAAGGAAGGGAGCAGGGCGCTGGCGCCCATTTCCCACCCAGCCGGGAGCACAGGAGTTAAGGTGCTGACGGCTCCGGCTCACGGCGGCAGGAACAGGGTGGTGCTGGCTCCCGGCGAGGCCGGGATGACGCCCCAGAGGCCCGGATCTCATTGGTACGGGGCCCTGAGTCACCGCGGAAGCACCGAGGCTGCAGGTGTCCGCGCCCGGCACGGCAGCACCGCTCAGCACGGCTCGGCACCGCTCAGCACCGCTCGGCACCGCTCAGCACCGCTCAGCGCCGCGGCAGCTCGGGCACGGCCGGCGAGGGCCCTGGCACGATGGTGCTGAGGGCAGAGGGCAGCGGTGAGCCGGGCCGGGGCGCGGGGGGCCGGGCGTGGCTGGCCGGGGCAGCGCTAGGACAGAGGGCGAGGCCAGCAGGGCCCTGCGGCGCGGGGCTGTGCTCTGGGCATGTGCTGCGGTTGCTGCTCTGGGCTGAACTGGCCCCACTGAGCCCCAAGCCCCATGGACAGGTCCTGCTTCTCCGGGGCAGCATCCTGCTGGTGGGGAGGCCCAGCCATGCTGGGATCCTGCAGTGTGGTCAGTCCCTGTGTGACTTCTGTGCCAGGCTGGAGCCAGGGGAAGTGTCTGTTCCAGCCTCCCGTCCCGCGGCACTGCTCTGCCTGCGGCCAGGCTCGCTGGGGCTCTCCAGGGCAGTTGCTGTGCAGAGCCAGGGAAGGGTTAATGCCGCCTTCCTTCCCCAGAAGAGCTCCTGCGTCTGGGGTTTCTCTTCCTCCGGCTGTTGCTGACATGGCTGAGCTGCTTGTCACGAGTGCTCAGCCTCCGCCGGGGAGGGACCTTCCGGGGCTCTGGAACAGCCCTGCTGTCCCTGCTGCCCTGCAGCGTCTCATCCTGCACCACATCTATCCCGGGGCCACCGGGACCCCGGCTGGATCCCCTGTCCTCTCCCAGGTGGGCAGGAAGAGGCAAAGCTGAAGGCTTGCCTGAGGCCTGTCATGAATTTGGCTTTCCCTACGGTCGGGCCGGGGGGGTCTGGCAGCTGGACAAGAGGGTCCTGCAGCTAAGCAGGAGGGTCCTGTGGCACACGCAGCAGCCCAGGGATTTGGGGGTTTCTGTGTCTGATGAGCGGGTGTGACGCAGCTCATCCCTCCTGCTTCGAGCCTGGACTTGCTGCGTGCCCTGGGGGCCTGGCAGTGGGGGCTGGTGCCGGTGGGAATGGTGAGAATGGCGCTGGGACGTGCGGAAGGTGCTGGGATGCATTAACACAGCTCTGGTACTGTAAGTAACTTTTAATCTGGTGCCACGAGCTGACCTGTCTGGCTCAGGCTTCCTGACATGGGAGACTGAGAGTATTGGGAAGCGTTGGCGTGTCTGAAGGACGGTGTTGCAAGCTGAGGCACCTCAGCCTTGACAACAAGGGGTTGTGAAGGAGGAAGCTCATCAGACCCAGAGCAGAGCCGGGGAAGTGCTGAGCTCAGAGCTTCAGGGTGCAGGGTGGCCATCGCCCAGGGAGCTCCTACTGAGGCAGTGGCAGTGTGGGGGGAATCGATGCACAGTTGAGGACAGGGCTGGTCCAAAGGCACATGGAGTCTTTGGGCACTGGCATGGGGCAGTGACTGCGCTGGGGACGCTCTGGTGAGTCTGGGCTGGTGACAGCAGTGGCTGTGTATGTGGTGGCACATGGGACCTCAGTGAGTGAGGGGGTAATGCTTGGCGCAGGGGAGGATGGTGACAGCCCTATAGATGCCTGTTCTCAGCACCCCAGGGCAGGAGGTGGAGGTGACACAAGAGCTGAGCAGGCAGATCCTGCTGCCACCTCCCTTGGGGACAGTGCTCTGGAGGGAAGGTGTTTTGCTAGGTGTTTGTCCTTGCATGTGACCTTGGTGCAACGCACGGGACCCACTGGCAGAGGTCTGCCCCAGAATAATGAATGCACTCTGGAGGGAGCTGCAAGGGTGGCCAGGAGCTGGTTTATGTTTGGGGCTGACCTGGTGCAGCAGAACAACCTGCAGGGCTGCAGGTCGGTGTGAAGCCTGTGCTGCGGGGCACAGGAGAGCTACCCAGCCATGGGGAGCAGAATGGGTACCCACACCAACCTGACTGGGGCAGCAGGGCTGGCATAAGCAGTGCTGGAGGTGATGGGGCGGCCCGTGTGGGTTCTCACTCTGCAGCTGCCACAGTTTGAAGGAGCAGATGCCCGTGCCCTCAAATTCCTTTCATGCCACTGGTGCCACTTGGCCTCTGTGTCGGGCTGGGGACACTGCTCTCCAGCCCAGCTCCTCCTGCCACCCAGCACCTCCACGTCCTGCCTCCACCCAGGCCCACAGCTGCTGGCTGGGAGCAGGGGCTGTGCCAGGAGCCTGATTACCAGGACCACACATGCTGACCTGATTGTGTCTCTGCTCAGTGCCCAGTGACCTGACCCCAGAGGAGTGCCAGGAGCTGGAGAACATCCGCCGCCGAAAGCAGGAGCTACTGGCTGACATACAGGTGCGATGCCAAGGGGCCCACACAATCCCCTGTCCCAGAGACAGCGGTGTGGCTGGCAGGGGACAATGTCCTTGCCTGTATCACTGGCAGGGTCCCTGGAGCCCCATCCAGGATCCCTAGTGCTGCTGCTCCACAGCTCTTTCTCCGAGGGGCTTTGGGGACAGGGTCTCATCTGGGATGTGGTCCCAGCCATCCCAGGTGGCAGCCAGCCATCCCTGCCCTGCCAAAGCAGCCATGCCTTTTCCTTGTACCCTGCAGAGCTCTAGGCTGTGTAGTTGTGCCAGTCTGTGCCAGCCCCTGCCTGGCACGAGCAGGGACCATGTCTCTGGGCCAGGCCACTGCCCTGGCAAGTGCCTGTGAGGTCAGGGCTCATCTGGGACACTGTCAGTCGTGTCCCCGATTAAGGCAGCAGAGGCTAATTACTGCCATATGCTGGGCATGATCTGAAGGGATTAGGGGTAATTTTGTTAACCTCTGAATCTCTTCCTTCCTGCATGCTGGGAGCGCAGCAGTGCTGCAGGGATTAGCAGCGCGGGGGGGCAGCCAGCCCCACTGCCTGTGCCCTCTGAGCTGGTTCAGCCCCTGGGCAGCGCTTGGGGGTGGGGGGAAGAAGGGAGGGAAGGAAGGAGGGGCTGTGGGGCCTCTTAGGGGAGTGGGGTTGTCTCCAGGGCTGCAGGCTAGAGGGTTTGTGGGGGAGGCACCTTCTTGTCTCAGTGCCCCCTCTCCCCACAGCGCCTGAAGGATGAGATAGCAGAAGTGACGAATGAGATCGAGAACCTGGGCTCCACAGAGGAGAGGTGAGTCCCAGCACCACGGAGCCCCCTTGGGCTTGCCTACACTGTGCAGGAGCTGAGGGCAGCTGAGCCCTGGCCCACGAGTGCTGGTGTGAGCAGCTTTCCCAGGCGATCTGAGCTCCTGGGAGCAGGATTCCAGGATGATCTGCTGCTCCCAGGTCTATTTTTCCAAGCCCCAGCCCCTCTGTCTGGCCACAGCCACTGGTGAGCTTTGTTATTCTGAGCTGGTGCAGTCAGTGCCAGCCGGGATTAGGGGGTTCCCGGCAGCCGGTGGGAGCCAACTCCCAGCATCATTCCCAATTATCCGCTGGGACATGAAGATTGTCCCCTTCTGCCAGCCCCACTGCTCTCCCCAGAGCCCTGCCACAGCCAGCTTGCCCAAGCCTGCCTGTGTCTGGGTGACCTGACAGGTGCTGTGCTTGCACCCCTCTGGTCAGGGTGACCCCAAGGACACGGGGTGGCAGCTCCGCTCTGTTCCGGGGCCTGGCAGGCCGAGAGCAGCCCCAGGCCACTGCGTGGGACAGACACGGAGCAGTGTGTTGACTTTGTCCTCTGTGGGTCCAACATGGGGGCCTGGATCCCCTCAGTCCAGGCTGACCCTCCCCACATTGCACTGCCCCAGGGGCTGCACAGAGGCAGTGAGGCCCTGCTGGGTGCTCAGAGCTCTTCATGCCTTGCAGGAAAAACATGCAGAGGAACAAGCAGGTGGCCATGGGCAGGAAGAAGTTCAACATGGATCCCAAGAAGGTACTGTGGGGAGCAGGGCTGGTTACTCGCCTCTGGGGGAGTGCACAGCTCTACCACTCTCTCAGTCCAGGTTGCTGGGACTGAGGCAGAGCCAGCAGCCAGGGCGGGGACTAGGGGTCAGGGGGCAGGCTGGTGGGGGCAGCCACAGACCCCCAAGCACCCCTCTTGCACCCCTCCAGGGCATCCAGTTCCTGATTGAGAACGACCTGCTGAAGAACACGTGCGAGGACATTGCTCAGTTCCTGTACAAGGGAGAGGGCCTCAACAAGACAGCCATCGGCGACTACCTGGGCGAGAGGTGCACTGGGCTTGGGTTTCCTGGGGGTGTTCTGGGCTCCTGCCACCTGAGAGATGGGACACTGCGGATCTCACAGGGAGTATTCCGTTCATGGCTGGCACTTGCAAGTGGCTGATTTGTGCAGACCAGACCAGGGATCAAGCAGGAAATAGCTGCAGCTTTCCCCTGTGAATGGGTAGAATCTGGAGAAGGGCAGGGACAGTGGAGCCACTCAGCAGTCACAGGATTGCTGATCATGCATCCCTCGTGCTCTGGATTTGTTCCCACAGGGATGAGTTCAACATCCAAGTCCTGCATGCCTTTGTGGAGCTGCACGAATTCACTGACCTCAACCTTGTGCAGGCCTTGCGGTGAGTGAGGGGCTGGCAGCTGAGCGTGGCCCATTGAGGGCGGTGGGGACCATGGAGCCCCCAAATCAGCAGCACAGCTCACTCTCCACAGGCAGTTCCTGTGGAGCTTCCGGCTGCCAGGGGAGGCACAGAAGATTGACCGGATGATGGAGGCCTTTGCCCAGCGGTACTGCCAGTGCAACCCTGGTGTCTTCCAGTCCACAGGTGAGTGCCCGTCCCAGACAACACCTGTCCCAGAGTGCCCCTGGTATCCTGCCCCACAGCTGACTTTCCCCTCTGCCCCTGCAGACACCTGTTATGTGCTGTCCTTTGCCATCATCATGCTGAACACAAGCCTGCACAATCCCAACGTGAAGGACAAGCCCACGGCAGAGCGATTCATCGCCATGAACCGCGGCATCAATGACGGGGGGGACCTGCCGGAGGAGCTGCTCCAGGTGAGGGCCAGGGCCAGGCTGCAAAGCTGACCCACAGCAGGGCCCACCACAGGGCTGCAGGGCAAAGGAGAGCTGATTCCATGTCTTTGTACCAGAATCTGTACGAGAGCATCAAGAATGAGCCCTTCAAAATCCCTGAGGATGATGGCAATGACCTCACCCACACCTTCTTCAACCCCGACCGGGAGGGCTGGCTCCTGAAGCTCGGTGAGTGCCAGCAGCAAGGGAGGGCAGGCTGTCACCAGGGTGCAATGCCCCTGGGCTTCCCACACTTCTCCTGCTGGCCTGGCTCTTCAGAGTGTGAGGAGGCTACAGAGACAGGCATAGCCTTCACGGGAAAGGCGTCTGTACAACCAGCCCTCCATTTTCCCTTGGCTGGGCAGCAGGAGCAGACTCAGAGCTGATGAGGCCCTGCAGAGTGGCTGGGTGGTTGTTCTGGGGGATTCTGCCTCTAGGATGGGCAAGCCCCTGGGGTGCAGAGCTGGTACCAGGGTCTGGTGTCAGAGCTCGAGGCCCTTCAGGTCACCGAGTCACAGCAGGATGTGGAGCAGGCCCCCGGGAGCAAGCGGTGAGCTGCCCCAGGCTGCGTGCATCCCCCCTCCGTGCCACAGACAAGCCCCTGTCTCACCTTCCCACGGCATTATCACCTCTGCATCCCGGCTCCACGTGCAGGCAGCATGCATGGCATCCCTGCTGCACCGCCCAGCTCCGCAGCCGGAGCCCTCCGCGCCCTGGCTCCTGTGGCTTCTCTTCTTGGCACCGCTGGGGAATCTTCCACCCGGGTGTAGCAAGGGGAATGGGTGTTGGCAGGATCAAGGTCCAGTAGGTGTTTCCCCACGGTTCTGGATGGGATCAGAACTCCTGATACATGGCCAACCACCTTGGGAGGGGAGAGCAAGAACTGCCTGCTCCCTGCCCTGGGGTGGGGGGACACAGGACAGCCCCAGGCTCTCCCATCCCTGGAGGGGCCCTGCACACCAGGTTCAGGTTGGCAGCACCAGTGGGGTGGTGGAGAGGCAGCAAAGTGGCTGTGGACTCCAGCTGTCTTGAGGGGCAGGGAAGGACCCTGCCGGTCAGCCATGGGGTGGAGGGAGCCAGGCCCTGTGCCCAGCAGCCAAGGAGCCCCATCCCACAGAGCCACAGTGAGCCAGGGCAGTCGAGTCCCCACAGCCCTGCCGCTGGCCCAACCCCTCACAGCTTCCCTGCTGCAGCCCGGCCCCACTGACCCGCAGGGCAAGGGGGGCTTTGGGGTTCCTCTTTTTTTTTTTTTTTTTATTTTCCTTTTATTTTAATTTTCTTTTCTCCCTCATTTATATGTTTCCATGATTTTGGCTCTTCCTTTCCTTGCCCCCAACTCCAGGAGGTACGTACCCCTCTTCCCTGCTCTGCTCACACTGCTGGGGCTTCGTTTCCTTTGCGTTTTTAATTGCTGGTGATGAGTCTCATTGCTGCTGCTGTTGCTGCTAACCACACATACCCGGGGACCTCGCCTGCTGCAGGACAGCCCCTCTCCACCTCCAGGCAGGGACATGCGGTGCCAGCCCTGCCAATGCCACACATTCCCCAAGGCCTGTGGCCTCCTCTGCAACCCTGGGGGCGGGCAGGGCCGCAGTGGCACCTTGGCACCCGCCCAGCTGTGCACCACTATGTCTGCAGACAGCTCAGCTTGGCCAGTGGGTCCTTGCCTCTGGTGACACAAGGGATGGGGACAGGTTTGGGATCTCCTCAGGAGGGGCCCCAGCCTCTGCACGGGTGGTTAGAGTGTGCCAGGTGGCAGGAGCTGGATCCATCTGTGTGGTGCCCTGTGCTGTGCTAAGGGCTCACAGCAGTCCCCATGAGGCACAGCACTGCTCCAGTGCCTGCACCCCAAGGTGTCGGGGAGCATTGGTGCTGGCCCTCAGAACTGCGCTGGGGCAGGGACAGGGGTGGGCTGCCAGCTGGCACAGGGGAGTAGGGCCCATAGGTCCTTCCTGGCACGGGAAGGAGATGCACAGGACTCCCAGGGTACACTGTGGCTCCTGGTGTCCGTGCTGGATCCAGCCTGCAAGGGTGGGTGCTCGTCCTGCATTCAGCACTGCTGCAGTGGCTGCGCTGGAGGGGAGCTGGGCCTCCGGGGGAGCAGGGCAGCTTCTCCCACTTTGCTGGCAGCTGTGGAGCTCAGTTGTGGCCTTGGGTCCTGCCTTGCCCGGGGTCCAGGACGAGCGGGACCATGGTCAGTGTGGACAGAAAGCCCCTGTGTCCTGCCGGGGAGCTGCCTGGCCGGTTTCCTCTAGCTGTGCTGAATCTGTGTTTGGCTGGGAGCGGCCAGCGCTCCCAGCCCGGCCGTCCCACCCTTGCCTCCCATCCTCATCCGTGCGCTTCCTGCTCTGGTGGGTGCAGTGTGCGCTGCCTGCTGCTGCTGCCCGCCGCTGCCTGCCTCTGCTTGGCTCTGTGTGTGTGCCCGGGCCCTGCTCGGCCGGGCTGTGCCCGACTGGCCCTCTCTGCTCCCAGGAGGCAGGGTGAAGACGTGGAAGCGGCGCTGGTTCATCCTGACTGATAACTGCCTTTACTACTTCGAGTACACAACGGTGAGTGGGCTCCTGCAGCGTGAGCTGAGCTGCGGCAGGGCAGGGGCTGGACTGGGGGTGTCCCACCCCACAGCTAAACATCTTCTTGGCCGCACCAGGATAAGGAGCCCCGTGGCATCATCCCCCTGGAGAACCTGAGCATCCGTGAGGTGGAGGACTCAAAGAAGCCCGTGAGTGCTGTGGCAGTGTCCTGTGGGGTTTGGGGGCAGCTTTGGCTTGGGCAGGAAAAGCTGAGAGGTTTTGTAGCACTGAGATGTCTCCAGGAGTGGCAAGGGGCCCCAGGGCAGTCACTGCCTTCATCAAAGGCACTGGTCACCACAGGGGCACATGCAGGGCCAGGGGATGGCAGTCATGTGGTGTGTCTGTCCCTCTCTGCCATGCTGGGGTGGCTGTGCCAGGGCTGCATGGCTCTGCTTTTTCCCTCCCAGTCTGGGGTCCCCTTTAGAAATGGGGGCTGAGTCTGAGCGGTCTCTCCCTCCCAGAACTGCTTTGAGCTCTACATCCCTGACAACAAGGACCAGGTGATCAAGGCCTGCAAGACAGAGGCAGATGGGCGTGTGGTGGAGGGGAACCACACCGTGTATCGCATCTCTGCCCCCACGCCTGAGGAGAAGGAGGAGTGGATCAAGTGCATCAAGTGAGTGCTTGGAGGAGCATGTGGGGGCATGGCACTGGGCAGGGGCACAGCAGGGACCTGCCTGCTGTTCTCAAAGGGAACAGTGCTTCCCAGGGCATCCTGCAAGGATGGGGGAAGAAAGCTTTCCCAGGGATATAAAGGGATCTGCCCAAGGCAGGCCAGGCAGGTGGCACCCACACTGCAGCAGTTTGGCCTGACCCAGTCCTTGTTCCACTGCCAGGGCAGCCATCAGCCGGGACCCCTTCTACGAGATGCTGGCTGCCAGGAAGAAGAAGGTCTCCTCCACCAAGAGGCACTAGCAGCCAGACTGGCCCTGTGAGGCCAGCCCAAGTGACCCCCTGTCATGGGGGCATGTGGGCTGGGGGCCACGCTGCATGCTGGCCCTTGAGGCCCAGGGCCCAGCTTCAGCTTAGCCATTTCTTTACTGTGGGGGGAGGGAAGGGGCACGGGCATCTCAGTGACTCTGGCCCCCCATCACTGCCTCATCACCAGACAGCGTCTTCACAGGCTCAAGCTGGAACACAGCACCCCTGGGAGCCCTGGCCTCAGCACCACGGGCACCCTCCCTGCCTCTGACCCCCAGGAAGCCTGTGGCCACACGGTACTGGGTCTCCCCAGCACCCGTGTTCAGACGCTCTTGGGGTGTTCCGTCAGGAGGGCGAGCAGCTGCTGGTGTGCCGCTGGCGGTTTTGGGGTGCCACAGGTGCTGGGGTGCAAGGTGTCAGCCCCAGGGGGGCCCTGCAGAGATACAGCTCCCAGCCCTCGTTGTAGCGGGCTGGGTCTGTCCTAGGTGTCCCCACGCTGCTGCCTTGGACCCTCCCAGCCACCCCCTGCACTGGAATGGTCCCACAGACACAGGAAGGACGAAGGGCAGGGACTGTTGACGAGCAGTGGTGCCCCACAGGGCAGAGATTTGCCCTCACCCAGCTGTGGGAGCTGTGGCTGGGATTTGGCAGCACTCGGTGGCATTGCCCCAGCACATCCTTGTGTCGTGGCCCTCATGCCAGGGGGGCACGGTGCCCTGGTGGATCCTGCCTTCTGCTGGTGGGGATCTGGCTGGGTGGGGGCTGTGGCCCCACCTCTCTGCCTCACAATCGCCTGTGTCATGTCCTGTCCCCATCCCCACTCACGGTCTGGCGCCTGGATCAGTATTAGTCTATTTATCAGAGGTGTAAATACTCCTGTATAGTTTTCTCCTTGTAGATTATTTTGTATGTGGGTGGTTCAGTGCAGAGGCCTCACAGGAGTGGGGCGGGTGGGCAGGATTTTTTATTCTAACCTTTTTTTTTTTTTTTTTTTAATTTGCCATGGCCTTGTAAACTAGTGCTGAAGATCAGCAGCAAATAAATACTTGCACCACGCTTCCCTTCGCCTCCTGTGCTCTGTGCAGCTTGGGGTAGGCAGGAGTCCCCTGCCAGTGTCAGCGCTTGCCCTGTGCCTAGCCTTGGACTGGGCTCATTCTCCTCCCAGTCCGAGGTTGTGGTGTGCTGGGGATGTTTTTGAGCCTTGTGCCTTCACAGCTGGCCTACCCTGGCCACCAGGACAGTGTGTGGGGTACCTCACTGCAGAAAGCAGGGTGCCTGTTCCAAGCTGGGACGACTCTTGGTCCTGCACCCTGCTGAGGGCACCAAATTTGGCTGGGCAGGGCTGTGGTCACTCACGGCATCAGGGCACTGTGGAGGTCTGGGGACAGTGGGATACTCTCGGGTACTGTGTTCTGCACTGGGGCGGGGGGATTCGTACCCAGCTGTTACCAGGGATCAAAGTCAAGCTGGGGCTGAGGGCAAGCTGGGAGTGCCAAGCCTGTGCCAGCTGTGTGGGTGCCATCAGGGTTGGAGGGGGGTTGTCCAGTCACACACACTTGTGCCATGGGGGGGGATCTGCCCAAGCATTCCCCGCTGCAGTCCCTGCCCATCCTGTGCCTTGGATGGGGCAGCTGTTGGCACTGCAGCCTGAGTCTGGGCAGGGTGGGCAAACAGCCCTTGCTGAGGGACGGGGCAGTGGGGGTGCAGGGGAAGGGCAGCCCTGCCGTTGGGCTGGTGCCCGTTGGGCTGGTGCCAGGGTCAGTTGGGGCAGAGGGTCGGTTCAACTGCTGCAGTGTCAGGTGGGGTGCAGCCAGTGCCTGGAGGCTTTGGAGGGTTGAGGAGTGCGACAGGGAATCAGTAGAGCCAGGTAAGATTGGGGTGAGCCAGGGCAGCGCTAGGGCCGGTCAGGGATGGGCAGCTCAGGGGCTATAGGGCTGGGTGGTGGTGGGGTAGGCTTGGGGTCATTGGGCCCAGGCAGGGATGGGACTGGCAGCTTCCCCTAAGGCTGCATGTGCAGAGGGAAGGCTGACGCTGTGGATGGATGGGATGGGCAGTGTCAGGAGGTCAGGGTGTGGGGTGTGCACAGCCCTGGCTGAGTGGGGATTTCGCAGGTGCTGGGGAGCTGCAGCACGCCCGGTGCTGGCACGATGTCAGCCCCACAGGACGAGCGCTTTGTCCTCCTCGAGAGCTTGGCCACAGCGCTGCTGCGTGTCCGGCCGGACAAGTGGGCCAAGTTTGTGGCCAGCGAGGAGACTTCAGTCATGCTGGACAAGTTCTTCAAGCAGCCAGAAATGCTGGAGCTGGTGCTGGGGCTGAACCCTGCTGGCCAGCTCCTGCCCACTACCTGCTTCCCACCTGCCCTAAAGGGCAAGGGATTCTACTGCGTGAAGAGGAAGGGGGAGAACATCACCGGGGAGAACTGTCAGAGTGGTCTGCTGGTGGGAGACATCGGCCCCTCACCCGTGGAGCAGCTCATCACTGTGCTGCTGGAGGTGGGTTGCCCATGCAGGCACAGGCTTGGGGCAAGCAGGGTGAGCTGAGCTCCTTGGGCACACTGCTGTGCTGGGACCTCGGCTGTGGGCTGCTCTAGCCAAATTTCCAGATAGGCTCCAAAATAAAGTAAAATTCACACAAGAAAACTTGTCCCAGGTCCTCGCCCTGACTTTGCAGTGGCTCTCATCCTATGTTGAACAAGCCCCACAAGGACAAGAGCTGGGTGAAGGTCACCAACCCAGTTTTCTTCTGGCCCCAGCTGGATCACTTCCTGCAATTTTAGAAACACATAATAATGCCCACTTACTTTACCCTGCAGCTGGGAAATGTCTAAGTGGATTTCTCTCAAACTGCCCATAAATATTCCCACTGCCAGTCCAGAGCACCCAAAAGCTGCATCAGCTCCAGGAGTCCCCACTATTCCCCCTATCTGCTGGGGGCTTTTGCTCATGTGCCAGCCTCTGACTCTGCTAGATGCATTCACTGTGCCACTTCCAGCACTTCCCAGGCCATGAGAGCTGGAAATCAGAGCAAAGGGCCTTTTGGTCACACTGATAAATATCAGCAAAACCCATCTGCGGCCAACAGAGCCGTGACTGCACTGAGACTGTGCTTCAGTGGGCAGCGAGAGGGAAATGCCCACTGCCCTTTACAGGAGGTCATGAGCAAGTGCCTGACCCAGCCCTGTCTTGCAGGTTGTGTCTCCTCTGCTCCTGAGCCAGGATGAGGGGGTGGGCTGGCCCAGGATTGTGGTGGAGGATGTCGTGCGCCACACTCACCAGCTGCAGAACAAGATGTTCGTGATGACTGGGAAGATCCAGGGAAAGCCACTGCTCCCACTGCCCGAGCACCTGGTCAGCTGGGAGGACTCAGGCGCCGCCCTGGACTGGTGGGTGCTGCTGGCACCAATTGGTGCTAGGAAAGCCTGGCAGGGGCCCAGGACTGCATCAGTCACTCAGGGAGGGATGGGAGCGGGGTCACTGGCTCAGTCCCTGCACAGCCCTGGGCACAGCCATCCCCTGCAGCAGACATGGTTTGAGGGGTTCATGCCAGGCATCTGCAGTGGCAGAGATGGCCACAAGCAGGAGTGATTGGCTTCCCGAGGGCTGTTTGGGGTTCCCCTGGGCAGTGCAGGGCTCCCAAGGGGCATAACCCCTCTGCCTTTCAGCCTGGTGGGGCCCATAGATGGTACAGCGCTGCACTCCATCGAGACCGTGGTCATCGAGTGGTTCCAGCTGGTTGAAGAGATCTTTAGCCAGGACCCAGCGCAGCAACTGCTGGAGGGGTTGCACCCACTGCCCAGGGTCGAGTTTGATTTCTGGCAGACCAGGGTGACCAGCTTGGAGTGCATCAGTGAGCAGGTACTGTCCCACCCATTGTGGCCACATGTGCTCATGCCGAGCCCCCTGTGCTGAGCTGCCCGTGCTGATCCTGACCCCTCTTCCCTGGCAGCTGCTCTCACCCCAAGTGACGGTGCTGGCCAAGACGCTGGAGAAGGCTGACAGCTGCTACTGCCCATCGCTGCAGAACATGTTCAGGGCCGTCAGTGGTGGTGAGCTCCCATGACATGGTGGTGGCTGCCTCCAACCAGGTGTCCTCATCCCAACATGGACTTTCTCCATGTCCTAGGTCTGGAGGAAGCAAATGATGTCAACCTCCACCTGCAACCGCTGCAGGGGCTGCTAGAGGAGATGGAGCAAATGGACTACTCCCAGGTCAGTGATGTGTGGCAAAATAATCAGGAAGAGCAGCAGAGCCCCAGAGGCTTTGGGGGGACCCATCCCCCCTCACTGACGAGGCTCTCCTCCCGCAGCTGCAGCCCTTCGTTCCCAAGGTGCTCTGCACTGTCTGCCTGCTCCGGGGTCACTGTGTGCACTACCACTCACCTGCCCACATAGCCCGTATCCTGCAGGAGACCTGCAACTTCTTCATCAGCCTGGTACAGCCCCGTGGCCAGCACTGACCCACCCCTGTCCCCTCCAGTCATCTCTCTGGGGCAGATGCAGTGATGTGGAGGGAACAGCAGAGCCCCCCACAGGGCTGGGGGGAGTCTGGGGCAGGCATGGGCTGCTTGCAACCACCAGCAAGTCTGTGAGGGTGAAGGGGGCAGGAGGAGCCTCCACATCCTCCTGACAGCAGACCCTGCCTGTGTCTGTCCCAGACCTATAAATTCCTGAACCCCGAAGACATGCTGAAGGGGCTGCAAGGAGAACCCCAGGAGACCCTGGAGGGACTCAAACAAGCCATCGCCACCACAGAGAAGTTCTTCCAGTCCTACAGCACTTACTGCTCTGACCTAACGTCCACATTCTTCCCAGTGGGTGCA
Source organism: Taeniopygia guttata (assembly GCF_048771995.1). Taxonomy (NCBI): domain Eukaryota; kingdom Metazoa; phylum Chordata; class Aves; order Passeriformes; family Estrildidae; genus Taeniopygia; species Taeniopygia guttata. The sequence continues at coordinate 2,175,360 of NC_133043.1, forward strand.
GGGATGGTGCAGGAACCTCTGACCGCCTGCACACTAGCACCAGACTTACAGCCCCTCTGCCCTTCCAGGAGCAGCCAGAGCTCTGGCAGTTTCCCCCCACACAGATCTTCGGGAGGATGGATGCCTTCTTGCACAGACTCAAGGACATCAAGGTGAGAGCGCAGCACTTCAGGGCACAGCACCAGCCTCAGTCAGGCCTTCCCTGCCCTGGGGAGGGAGTGGCACAGGAGGAGCTCGGATGCAGCCTGGGGCGGGCTGGGGCCGCTGGCACAGTGGGACACCACTGGGAGTTCAGTGGCACCATTCCCAGCACAGGTTCTCCCCAGCCCCGAGCCCCCATGGCAGGATGGGCACACCCGAGCCAGGCCACCCCTGTGGGGCTGCTCCTCAGGACTGCTGAGCTGGCAGGATGCAGCCCTGTGCTGGTGGTGCAGCTCCTGCACCTGCAGCCTGGGACAGGGCAAGCCAGGTACAAGCAGGTTTTTGCTTGCCAGGAGCTGTTCCAGGCAGCCATCGACTTCCTGAGGCTGGAGAAGACGGTGCTGGGAGGGGTGCGAGGGAATTTCCTCGGGACCTGGGTGTTGCAGATCTCTGAGGAGATCTGTGAGGCCACCAAGGCTTTTGCTGAATGCAAATATGATCCCTTGGATCCCAATGAAGAGGTGAGCAGGTGCTGGAGTGGAAATGTAATGGATGCTGGAATGGAGGTATTAACATTGGCTAAGTGAAAATAAAAAAATCTCTTGTGAGAATATGCTGCAGAGGGTCACATGGGACTGCCCCACAGCAGCACAGGGCTGGCTCTGGAGCAGGGCATGGGGCTCTGGACCCTCCGGGTTCAGCAAATCCTTCCTGAAGGATCTAAGAAGGAGGCACAAGGGACTGTGCCACTTTAAACAGTTTTGCTCTCAATGGCAGCAATGGAACAGAGACTTTGCAGAGTTCCAGAAGAAGGTTGAGGATGCAAACAGGCAGCTGGCTGCGATCTTCTGCCAGGGCTTTGATGACTGTAACCGCCTGCCAGCTGCCGTGAAGGTACCTGTGCCCCAGCTCAGCAGCTTGGCACGCAGCTCCCACAGGACCTGGGGGTCTCGCCCGTCCTGGGACTGCTCCAGGGTGTAGGAACCAGTGCCTGCCTCTCTCTCCTGCAGCTGGTGCACATGTTTGCTACCGTGTTGGAGCGACCCCTGATCAGGGCTGAGGCTTCCCCCTGCTACTTGGCCCTGCTGGGAATGTTTGAGGCAGAACTGGAGAGCGTCAAGACGCTGTATGACACCCGGTTCATGTCCCCCCCACCCCCCGGGGGGGCCCCAGCCATCCACAAGAACATGCCACCCGTGGCTGGGCAGCTGAAGTGGGCTCTGGAGCTGCAGCAGCGGCTGGAGGGGCCACGCAAGGACTTGCTGGCCATCAACCACCCGTAGGTGCAGGTCCCCTGTCCCAGGGGAACACAGGGCAGCAGCGGGGCAGGGTCCAGGCTGGAGCAGGTCCCCTCCCATGCCCTGCTGCAGCAGCTTTCTCGTGGCTCTGACAGTGCTATGGTGGGTGCTGAGGCTGAGCTGGTGTCCAGGAAGTACGAGGAAATGATGGGGCTGCTGCAACATTACAGCAAGAGGATCTACAAGGAATGGGCGAGCGGGCCCGGCCAGGACTGCCACTTCAGCCTGGAGCAGCCCCTGCTCCAGAGGGACCCCGAGTCCGGCCTCCTCAGCGTGAACTTCAGCAGAGAGGTTGGTGCTGGCACGGGCAACACCAGCAGCGCCTCAGCTGGGCCGAGCCTGCGGTCTCGGGGCTGGCCCCACTGCAGAGGGTGCTGCTAACCAGCCCTCCTGGCCCTGGTGTCTCGCAGCTCTCTGCCATCCTGCGGGAGGTGAAGTACCTGCACATCCAGCAGCAGCAGGACATCCCAAGCAATGCTGAGAGCCTCTATGCCCAAAATGAGACTTTCCAAAAGATAGGGGACAACTTGGAACTCATCGTGGGCTGGTACAACGAGGCAGGTTCTGAAGGGGAGACAACCCAGCTGCTTTCCCAGGCTGAAGGGCACTGGGGGGGTTGGGTACCACAGGCACATCACTGGCACCTCAGGTCCCTGCCCATCCTGTGGCTAAGCCAAGCCGTGGCTGCTGCCCCCCACCACTGTGTTGGTGGGGTGGGGACCCTGTTCCCTGGTGCTCATCGAGGACATGTTGGCCCAGGTGAAGCACTCACCTGTGGATGTGTTGGCTCAGGTGAAGCAGCTGCTGATGCCAGTGGAGCAGCCACTACTGGCAAGGGAGCAGGAGGCCCTGGATGTCCGTCTGGCCAGTGCTGAGAAGTCTCTGTTCTGGAGCCATGAAGGTAGAAACCCCCACCTTGGCCATCTAAGGCTGGGGATTGTCCTTGTGCATTTTGTGGGTCCCTGGTCCCCAGCACCAATTGACCTCCCACTGCCCTGGGGGTGTCTCCACAACGTGCTCGCGTGCCCATTTCCCTCCCAGGTGTCATGGAATACATCCAGGAGATGAGGGAGACCCTGCATGACCTGCAGAGACGGGTCCAGAGGGCGAAGCTGAACCTACAGAACATCACCCAGCTGATGGAGGTAATGTTTGCTGGCACTTCACAAGCATCTTTCTGGGACACATCTAGCCAGGACTGTCCTTTCCTGGCTCTACAGAGCAGCCCCGTTCTCTCCTCCCTGCAGGTCTGTTCAGCCACTCCCTTGTTTGGAAGAAAGGACAACAAGGAAACCGCGCTCCTGGACCTCGATGGGAAAGAAAACGCCTTAGCTCAGCGCCGCGCTGTCATCCAGAGCACAGGCGAGAAGATCCAGGGGATGATGAAGGTGAGAGATGGCCCTGGAGCACCGAATGGCTCACAGGGCCATGAGGAAGGACTTGAAGCAGCGTCAGGAGCCGATGCCTTTGCCGGATGCTCACTGACAAACACTGCCTGGTTTTCTCGTGGCAGGAGAACGCAGATATGTTTAAGGCTGACGTGTCCTCACGGATATGGCAGAACTATGTGGGATACATAGACAAAATCGTGTTGGATGGGCTCTGCAGACTCATTCACAAATCCCTGCAGCTGCTGCTCACCAACATGGACCCTGACGTAGGTGCCGGTGTTCTGGCAGTGGGTGTTCTGGTGCTGGGCTCGGGGTGTCCCAGTGCTCACTGCCAGCTTGGTCAGTGGCCAAACGTGACTGTCCCCATGCTCCCTGCAGCTTGCAGAGCTGTGGGACTGTGGGACATGGAGCCCCACACCAGGTTCTGACCTATTTCAGGCCCAGGTGTCCCCGCTGTTTGAAGTGCGCATGGAGCTGTCCGAGGGCCGGGTGCAGTACCAGCCCTCCCTGGAGGTGGGGGCTGGCGACAGCTTCTTGGTGCTGGTGGAGGGGCTGCTCGCAGACACGGAGGCGGTGGCAGCCTCCATGCCACGGCTGCTGGAGGGGGCAGTCAGTTACAAGGTGAGTCCATCACAAGCAGCAGCTCCCAGCTCAGCAGGAAGCGGGTGAGGGTGGCCGCTGTCCCCAGCCAGTCCCTGAGCTCTGCCTGTCCCTTCAGATGGTGCTGGAGGAGCAGCCGGACCTCACGATGATGCAGGAGAAGCTGATGTCGCTGGTGGTCGGTGCCATGGCAGAAGGTGAAGAATTCAGCGCCAGCTTTGAGGAACACTCCCACCTGTGGAAGGAGACCCCCGAGGAGTTCCTGCAGTCCTTCCTCACCTCAGGCAGTGTCCCTGAAGAGGGTGAGACAGAGCCACTGCCAGAGAAGCCCTTGGCACCTGGGATACCACCCCTCATGCTCTTTCAACAGAAGGTGTGGAATGGGTGTCTCGAGATGTGCCAGGTGCTTGGGTGCCCTAGAGGTGCCTGGAGAGGTGCCAGCCACAGACTGTGACCTATTCTTCTCCCCAGATTGACGTGCTTGAGGCACTGCATGAAGAGGTGTTGGAGTTTGAGGAAACCAGGGTGTTTGGGGGGTGGCTGCAGAGTGACTGCCGCCCCTTCAAGAAGGCGCTGCTGTGTGCCATCAAGGGCCATAGCCTGGTGCTCCGGCAGTACCTCGCCCACCACGTCACCAGCAGGTAAGGCCTGGTGAGCCCTGGCGTAGGGATGAGGTGCTCCCACTGACTGAAGCCCGGCTAAGCTGTGGCACAGGCACCACTGTGTGCCAGGGCAGGGCTGACCCAGGGAGACAGCCCTGGAAGTGCAGGTTCCAGGTCAAAGTTCCAGACACCTTCAGGGGTGAGTTTCTGGGGGGTCATACCTGCAGAGTGAGCCCCAAGCCCCAAGGGCACCTGGTGAACACCATTGTCCTCTCAGTCTCCAGGAGCTGCAGAATTTCATCAAAGAGTCCACTGCCAGCTTGAGTAAACCTCTGGAGGAGGGAGACTACGAAGGACTGGTGGCGGTGATGGGGCACCTGGCAAAGGTCAGAGAGAGGCAGGAGATGACTGACGGCATGTTTGAGCCCTTGAAGGAAACAGTAGCACTGCTCAAGACTTACGGGGACAAGATGCCAGAGGAGATTCACCTGCTGCTCCAGGTGGGCTGCTTAGGGTATGGAGGGCTGGGCAGGGGCTTACTGGGGCCAGGCTGGTGACCCCACATGGTGTCCACTGCAGAAGCTGCCAGAGAGCTGGGACAACAACAAGAAGCTGTGCCTGCGGGCGGCGGACAATGCAGCGCCCCTGCAAGCCGCCGAGGCCGCCATCCTCCGCAGCAAGTGCCAGGACTTCGAGGTGCCTGCCTGGGGGCTACGGGCGGGGAGGCAGCTCCTCGGCACCTTTGGGAAGACTTTGCAGCTCTTCCCAAGTGCCAGATCCTGGCTGCCCCTGTGAGGCCCATGCTCCCACACAGGTCCAGCAGCTCGACTTCCGGGAGAGTTTCCAGGAAAAAGCTCCTTTCTCGTACACAGAACCAGAACCCTACAAGTCACTGGACAGGGTAAGGAAAGGGAGGATACCAGGGCCACTGCTGTCCCCACTGGCACTGCCTGGCCACCCCTGACACTGGATGCCAGGGAGGGGCAGCCACTCCAGTTCTGGCTCCGGCTCCAGCTCCCAGGCTGACAGGGAGGGTCTGTCCCTGCAGCAGGGACGGAGCCCCTGCTGGAATAGAGACATGTCCCTGGCACACAGCCCCTGGCTGATACCTTTTCCTTTCCTCCATCCAGCAAAATAAGAGCATCGTGGCCCTGGAGAAGGAAATGGAAGCCCTGGCCACCTCAGCTGCCCTGTTTGAGGTGTCGGTCCCAGAGTACAAACAGCTTAAAACGTGTCGCAAGGAGCTGCGCCTGCTGAAGGACCTCTGGGACATGGTCACCCTGGTATGTGCTGTGCTCTGGGAGCAGGGCACAGTGTCCAGTGCTGCATCCAGACAAGGGCTGGTCAGCAGGCTGCTCTTGGCTGGCATGGGCACACAACACAGGCACCTGGTGCCAGCTGGCCATTGCCAGCCAAAGGTACAGAGCTGTTGCAGCTTCTCAGAGAGCTCATTGCCACCAGAGAGAGGATGAGACATGGGGCAGGTTGTTACACTTACAGCAGGTCTGCTCTCATGGCATGTGTATGAGTGGGGCCCTGGTGGGCACACAGGGTGTGTGGGCACTGGGTATGCTGCTCCTCTTCCCAGGCAGGAATGCTTCTGCTAATCACATGTGAAAATGTATCCTGGGTCCAGGTGAACCTGAGCATCGCCACCTGGAAGACAACCAAGTGGGCAGAGCTTAATGTTGAGGATATGGATATTGAGTGCAAGAAATTTGCTAAAGACATCCGGAGTTTGGATAAGGAGGTGAAGAGCTGGGATGCATTCACGGGGCTGGACAGCAGCATGAAGAACATGATGACATCCCTGCGCGCCGTGAGCGAGCTGCAGAACCCAGCCATCAGGGACCGGCACTGGCAGGAGCTTGTGCAGACAACCAAGGTGCTCCCAAGTCCTCCTGCCCATCCCTGGCCCAGGAGGCTCCAGCCCCCGGCCCAGGAGGCTCCCAAGATCCACACGCTGCAAGGGAAGGGTGCCATTAGTTTAAATCTGGCCACATGCAAATATTTGTGTAGGGTCTCTAAAAGTGGGTGTTAATGAGCTGGTCTGGGTGAGCCGCTGGACTGCCTCTCTGTGGAGGGGAGTCCATGGCCCAAGCACGCTGTTTCTGCTCCAGGTGCAATTCACCATGTCCGAGGACACCACCCTCGCGGATCTGCTGCAGCTGAACCTACACAAGTTTGAGGAGGAGGTTCGCGGCATTGTGGACAAAGCGACAAAGGAGTCTGGGATGGAGAAGGTAAATGGGGCTCAGCTCCTCCCCTGCTTTGCTGAGACCCCTGTGCCAATGTGACTCCGTGGCTGTCAAGGCCTTGTGTTCCGGTTCCTGGGGCTGGAGTCCGCAGGGAGCACACAGAACTTGTGGAGCCCCTGCCTGGAGCTGGTGCTCCTCTGTCCCCCTGCTTCCCCACAGGGGCTGGGCCCAGTACCACAGCAGCCAGCTCATCCTCATGCCCCAACTGCAGGTGTTGAATGCTCTGGACACTACTTGGGCAGCAATGGAGTTTGAGTATGAGCCCCACAGCAGGACCCAGCTCCCACTGCTCAAGATGGATGAGGTGCTCATTGAGACGCTGGAGGACAACCAAATGCAGCTGCAGAACGTGTTGGCCTCCAAGTACCGAGCCTTCTTCCTTCAGAGGGCACAGGACTGGCAGGAGAAACTGTCAACCACTGACACTGTTATCAACACCTGGTTTGAGGTACAGAGGAAGTGGAGTCACCTAGAAACAATCTTCATAGCATCTGAAGACACACGAAGTCAACTGCCAGAGGAATCTAAGAAATTCGACACCATTGACGAGGATTTCCGAGTGCGAAGCCCATTCCCCCACTCCTTTTCCCTGCAGCTCTCTGCCACTTTGGGTCGGCTGAAGTGTTTTTCCTCTTCAGGATCTAATGGCTGATGCAGTACAAACTCCCAACGTGATTGAATGCACCAACAAGCCCAGGCTGCACACCAGGCTGGAAGCGCTGCAGGAGAGGTAAGGACCAAGTGATCCTGGTGAAGCATTTGGGAGGCCAAAAGAAGGGGTTGATTCCTTCAAAGTGTCAGCAAGACAGGGTAGAACTGATACACGGGTATTAATGCAGGCTTTTCTGTTTTCTGCCAGGCTGGCAGTCTGTGAGAAGGCCTTGGCTGAATACCTTGAGACCAAAAGACTGGCTTTTCCCCGGTTTTATTTTGTCTCCTCTGCGGACCTACTGGATATTTTATCGAAGGGGACCGAGCCCCTTGAGGTATAGGCTACGTGTGAGCATGGGGCTGAGTCCTGTGCCATTTCTGTGCACTTGTTTGAGCAGTTTTAGAACATTTTTCACTCTTACGGGCAGAACATCATCCCTGATACGCCTTCCTGTGGTTGCAGTGCCCAGGGAGCACTGAGGGGTAGATCCAATTGCTGATCACCCCTTGACACGTGACAGGGGTCCTGACAGTGGCTGTGCCTCTACTCTCAGGTGTCCCGGCACTTGACGAAGCTGTTTGACAGTTTGGCCAAGGTGAAGTTCCAGGAGGGCTCAGACAAAAAGCCTCAGAAGGTGGCCCACGGCATGTTCAGCCGGGACGGGGAGTACGTGCACTTCGATGCAGACTGTGACCTGTCTGGCCAGGTCAGCTGAGCTTCGTGGAGACTCTGAGGCTGAGGCGGTGGGCAGGTTGAGGATGGGGATGAGACTTTTGCTGGTTGTGCTGTAACAGCCTGGCAGGAGTATAAAAATGCAATTACAAGATTTTTGGCCAAAAGTCCCAGGAATGGCACCTGCATTGTAGGTACAGAGCAGCACAGTTGTGTGAACCTGCTCAGCTTCTCAAGGGCCGCAGGGTGGTTACCCCTTGTCTATTTGCCCTCAGACCACCCCTCATCACATCCTGTAGGATGTGCCCTCTGGGACCAGCCCCGGGCTCTCTCTGCAGCGAATTGCGATGTGCGGGGAGAGGTCTGTGCAGCCTGGATGGGCTGGAACCGCTCCCTCAGCTCTGCTGGATGTGATCCTCCAGGTGGAGGTTTGGCTGAACCGGCTGCTGGAGCGCATGCGCTCGACCCTGCGAAACCTCATCCCCCAGGCTCTGGCCACCTACGAGGACAAGCCACGGGAGGAGTGGGTGTTTGACTACCCAGCACAGGTGGGTGCTGAGCCGGCTCTGAGAGGGACAGGAGGAGGAGCCAGAGAGCCCTGGGAGGCACAGGTGCCCACCCTGAGCCAGGTTCCTCTTTATAGCGTGTTGTCCCCATGGTTTGCCGCAGGTCGCTCTCACGTGCACCCAGATTGCCTGGACCTCAGAGGTTGGTGTTGCCTTTGCGAGTCTGGAGAAAGGCTACGAGAACGCCCTGAAGGATTATAACAAAAAGCAGGTTGGCATTTTCTGCACCTGACCTGGACCCGGACCAAGCCTCTCTGCCAGGCCAGGGGTCATTGAGAGGTGGGCAAATGAGGGCATCATCTCTATGCCCTAATTTCTGTCCTTCCCCAGATCGCTCGGCTGAATGCCCTGATTTCCCTGCTCCTTGGGAACCTGAGTGCTGGAGACAGAATGAAGATCATGACAATCTGTACTATTGATGTCCATGCAAGGGACGTTGTGGCCAAAATGATCCAAACGAAGGTATTTGGTACCAGAGGGAATTTTTGCTGCAGCATCCCTCAGAACTTTGAAGCACAGATTTCCTGTCATTCCATTATTTTCGGGTGGGCACCTCTGTTGGTGGGTGTGGACTGGGCTGGGCTGTGAGGAGCGATGGTCCTCACGCACCCCAGCACGGCCCTGGGACCCCTTTACCCACTGGGAGTGCTGGGAGGTGGCGAACGGTCCCGAGGCAGGGTGTGTCATGTCCCAGCAGGCCAGGGTGGGCAGTGCCAGTGCCCACCTGCCTCCACAGCCAGCTGCTCCACAGGTGGAGACCTCCCAGGCATTTGCCTGGCAGTCCCAGCTGCGGCACCGCTGGGATGATGGGGAGAAGCACTGCTTCGCCAACATCTGCGACGCTCAGCTCCTGTACGCTTACGAGTACCTGGGGAACACCCCCCGGCTGGTCATCACCCCGCTGACCGACAGGTGCGGGCTTGGTTCCCCACCCCGGCACTGCCCCGGCACTGCCCCGTGCCACGGGCCCGCTCAGCCCAGGCCTCCCTCCACAGGTGCTACATCACCCTGACACAGTCCCTCCACCTCTACATGGGGGGGGCCCCCGCTGGCCCTGCAGGCACCGGGAAGACAGAGACCACCAAGGACCTGGGCCGGGCCGTGGGCATTATGGTCTACGTGTTCAACTGCTCCGAGCAGATGGACTACAAGGTAGGGCGCGGGGCAACAGGATGGTGGCACCGAGGCGAGAACCATGGGGTGTCCAAGACAAGAGGATCCTGTGTTTGAGTCTGTGGGAGCCCAGGGGCGCCTCGGCAGGGGCGCTTTATCACGGTGGGGAATTCCCCTAGGGAAGAGCGCAGTCCGTAAGGCGCGAGCATCTCTCAGCACTCGAGTTTTGTCACCAAATCCCCCACTGCAGCTGCCATGAGGGATCACAGTGCCTGAGCCCTGTCCTGTTGCTCTGTTTATCTTCAGTCCTGTGGGAACATCTACAAAGGACTTGCCCAGACAGGTGCCTGGGGCTGCTTTGATGAGTTCAATCGCATTTTGGTGGAGGTCCTGTCTGTCATTGCGGTGCAGGTGAGTGCTGTCCCCACAACACAGTGGCACTGTGTGCCAAAGAGATTTCCCATTTCACGGCCTGCATACTTCCCCAGTATGACTCACAGGACAGTTTGCCACTGTTTTCTCCACTATGTCCTATTTGGACACAGGGTGGGGGGTGGAAGCACAGCAGTGAAGGGCATTTGGGCACAGTTAAATCTCACAGTCCAGCTGTGTCCATCCTGGCTCTGTCATCCCTGGCTCTGCCATCACCTGGGACAGGGAGTTGGGGTGATTAGGAAGCAGCTGGTTTAAGGCCAGCTCTCCTGCTGCTGTGGCTTCAGCAAGATGTCAATATTTTCCCTGGCACAGCCAAACCCTCAGGCTCACCTTGGGGAGCAGTCAGGGCCAGGCAGAGCACTGGGCAGGGAGACAACACCTCTGCTCACCTGGCAGGTAAAATGTATTCAAGATGCAATCCGTGCCAAGAAGAAAAGATTCAATTTCCTTGGGGAGACCATCTCCCTGGTCCCATCGGTTGGGATCTTCATCACCATGAACCCTGGTTACGCCGGGCGCACAGAGCTGCCTGAGAATCTAAAAGCTCTGTTCAGGTGGGTCAGTGTCACTGCAGCGCTTCCCTCTGTGTTGGCACTCCTGTGCCACATCCCTAACACCCGAAGCTAAGGGTTGTGGCCCTGGTGTGAGGGAGCCCTTGGCACCATGGGACAGCCCTGTCACTCCCCAGAGGTGGCCAGGCGGGGTGAGCTGGGCTGCTCAGCAAGGGGAGAGCGTGCTCAGGTGGGTTGCCACCCACAACTAAAATCCAATAGAGAGCTGACAAAAGGTGGTGAAGCACTGGAAGGGGAGGGACAGCGATGCTGTGGGACCCTGTCCTTGGTGAAATTGAACCTGTGTCTGCAGAAGGGCTGGTGTGCCCCAGTCTGGTGGGACATGAGCCCTGCTTGGAGAAGGAGTCTGGGCAGGAGACCCCAGCAGGTCTAACTGCAGCAGCTGACTGTTCATTACACTGCAAACTTGGGGCAAACCCTGGGAGCTATGGGAAGGTAAGGACAGCCCTGACAACTGCAGCTGCTCCTCTCTAGACCCTGCGCTATGGTGGTCCCTGATTTTGAACTGATCTGCGAAATCATGCTTGTGGCAGAGGGATTTCTCGATGCCAGGCTCCTGGCAAGAAAGTTCATCACTCTCTACACGCTCTGCAAAGAGCTGCTGTCGAAACAGGTAATTAAGAATATTACACAGTGCTGGCTGGGAGAGGAAAGAGTTCATTTGATCATCAAACCCGACACATGGTTTGTGGGATTGCTGGCGGTGACACACGGAGTGACAGTTCTGCGCAGCTCAGGTCTATGTATGGAAAAGATCCACTTTAGCATCATATGGCACCTTTCAGCCTTAAAGAAGGAATTAAGAAGCCCAAAAGTAGAATAGCGTGGAATTAGGATTCGAATTAGGCCAGTTAAGGTGAGAGCATTCAGATATTATTCATCTCAAGAGTGGTGATTTACACTATAAACATGCCTCCAAGCAGGAAGTCAGATTCCCAGTTCCAAACCACCCCCATGACTGACAGAGGCTTCTCCTGTAGATAAGGTCCGTTTAGGTCCAGCCCAGTGGGGGCCATGTGGATGACCTGGCTGGGACTGATGGACAGGGTGTTCCTCTGCAGTGCTGTTTGAAGCAGTTCTCCCTCACCAAAGTGCAATGGTGATTCTCTGTTTCCTGCCACAGGATCACTACGACTGGGGGCTGCGAGCCATCAAGTCCGTGCTGGTGGTGGCAGGCTCCTTAAAGAGAGGGGACCCCGGCTCTGCAGAGGACCAGGTGCTGATGAGAGCTTTACGAGACTTCAATATCCCCAAGATCGTGACAGATGACTTGCCTGTGTTCTTGGGCCTGATTGGAGACTTGTTCCCAGCACTGGACGTTCCCAGGAAGAGGGACCTCAACTTTGAGAAGGTGCAAGCCCAAGCAAGGCACCATCACCAGAGATGTCCCAGTCCTGGCAGGATCCAGAGGCTCGTGGTCTATTCAGCGCTTCTGGGTGCAGCCGGCTCATCTCCAGGGCCTTTCCAAGGCTGCTGGTGGTCAGTGCCTGCTCTCCCTCCCAGGTCATCCGTGAGTCCGTGCTGGAGCTGAAGCTGCAGGCAGAGGAGAATTTTGTGCTGAAGGTGGTACAGCTGGAGGAGCTGCTCCAAGTGCGACACTCCGTCTTCGTCGTCGGCAACGCCGGCTGTGGCAAGTCCCAGGTAGGGGCCAAACCATCCTGAGGACATGGGGCCCTCCTGGCCTTGGCCAAGCATATCCCATGGCCTCCCATGGCTTCTTGGTGAGGGCCGTGCAGACCCCAGCCATGCCAGAGCAGTGTTTGGCAGAGGTCAGCAGTGCAGCCATGGCCGTGCCAGGCCCTCAGGCACTGTGTGTGCCAGAGAGAGCCCCTGCAGCTGGGCAGGTTTGGGATGCACAGCTCAGGGGCTGCCCGAGACACCCACAGACAGAGCAGAGACAAAGACAGAGAGCAGACAGGGGCACGCTCTCAGGATTGCTCCTGGGTGCCAGCAGGATGACAGGACAGGGCTGGCTGGCAGGGCCTGGCTCACACAACGCCCTGTCCAGGAGCTGGCTCTGCAGAGAGAGCTCAGGGCCTTTCCCAGAAGCAGTCCAGGTGGGAGCAGGGTTCCATGACCCCGCTGCAGGCAGAGGGTGCTGAAGGCTGTGGTTGCCCCGGTGGGATCAGCACCTGTGACTGCACTATCCTCTCTCCACAGGTGCTGAAGTCGCTCAACAAGACATACCAAAGGCTGAAGAGGAGGCCAGTCACGATGGACCTCGACCCCAAGGCTGTGACCTGTGATGAGCTGTTCGGGATCATTCATCCAGCCACACGGGAATGGAAGGATGGTGAGACACCAATGCTGTGAGCTCAGTTTATGGGATGTGAGATGGAATGGGAAAACTTTTCCTTGAGGCTCTTTCCTGAAGTGGGAGGGAGAAAGAACGTGTTTCATGGGAGTACCAATCCCACGTGTCCTTCAGCAAATGGCTGTGTGTGGAGAGGAACAATCCGAGTGTCTCTGTGGGGCAGGTCTGTTCTCCACAGCAATGCGTGACCTGGCCAACATCACACATGATGGGCCCAAATGGATCATCCTCGATGGAGACATTGATCCAATGTGGATTGAATCCTTGAACACAGTCATGGATGACAATAAGGTTGGTGCCATCACACCCCAGGGGCTTTGCTTGTTTGTTATCTCAGGGGGACCAACTCCAGACATCCCCCACAATGAGCCACTTCTCCCAGGTTCTCACCTTAGCCAGCAACGAGCGCATCCCTCTCACTCCCACCATGAGGCTCATCTTCGAGATCAGTCACCTGCGGACAGCCACACCAGCCACTGTGTCCCGGGCTGGAATCCTCTACATCAACCCCACAGACCTGGGCTGGAGCCCGTGAGCTGGGCAGGGAGAAGGATGGGATGGGATGGGATGGGATGGGATGGGATGGGATGGGATGGGATGGGATGGGATGGGATGGGATGGGATGGGATGGGATGGGATGGGATGGGATGGGATGGGATGGGATGGGATGGGATGGGATGGGATGGGATGGGATGGGATGGGATGGGATAATTGCTGCAGCCCTGTTTGTCTCTCCTACAGCATTGTGGCCAGCTGGATTGAGACAAGGACAGTGAAGTCTGAGAAGGCCGCTCTGATGATCCTCTTTGACAAGTACTTGCCACCATGCCTGGAGAAGCTCAGGTCTGGGTTCAAGACAATCACCCCTGTTCCTGAGGTCACGGCCATACAGACAGTTCTGTCCCTGCTAGAATGTTTCCTGACACCGAAGAATGTCCCACCAGACTCACCCCGGGAGCAATACGAGCTCTTCTTCGTCTTTGCCTGCATCTGGGCCTTTGGTGGGGCCTTGTTCCAGGACCAGGTACAGCCAAGGGACTGCCTGGCACCTGCCACCCTTCTCTGCATCCCATCATGTGGCTGGGGTCTGAGTGTCTCTGTTTGGTCTTCCAGCTGGTGGATCACCGCCAGCAGTTCAGCAAGTGGTGGCTGTCGGAATTTAAAACCATCAAGTTTCCTAATCAGGGGACAATTTTTGACTACTACATTCATCCAGAAACAAAGACATTCAATCCCTGGGATGAAAGAGTGCCAGAGTTCGAGCTCGACCCTGACATTCCCTTACAGGTATTTCCCACAAGGACCCTGTTTATATGGTTTGTTTGACTGTCACTCCACAGTCTTCCCCTTAGCAATGTGTAGAGCATTATCAGGACTGGTAGTATGCATCAAACCCGATGGCTTCCAGTGGTTCTCTTTACCCCACAGAAGTCTCAGGCAAGGGCTGTGAGTTCCATGTCTCCTTTACCTTCAGATTAACCTGCAGCTTCAGAGTCTCACAAAATAGCTGTGACTATTGCCTGAGTGCAAAATGTCCTTTAGCACTCACTTTGTGTCTCCTACAGTGGCATCTTGGGGGGGCTATCTAAGCTGTCAGGGAAAAGGGCGAGGAGCTGTGGCTGCATGGCGGTTTCAGGAGCTGTCCATGTTGTTCTGTGTAATAACTTGGTTTTGGTCAGAAAGTCTTTAGAGTAACAGAGCCCACAAGATGTGTAGCTTTAGAGAGGGACCAGGTTTGCATGCAGAGAGCACCAGGAACTGCCAGGAGTGCTGTTCAGGGCTCTGGCACGCTGCCTATTGCCCCGACAGAGGATCCTACCTCTGCCAGTGCCAGGGCAATGCAGGGACTGACAGAGCCTCTCCCCAGGCTGCCGTGGTGCACACCACAGAGACCATTCGCCTCCGCTACTTCATGGACCTGCTGATGGAGAAGCAGCGGCCGGTGATGCTGGTGGGGAACGCAGGGACGGGAAAGTCAGTCCTGATGTGGGACAAGCTGGAAGCACTCGGCACAGATGAATATCTGGTGCAGTCTGTGCCCCTCAACTTCTACACAACCTCAGCCATGCTGCAGGGTAAGGCTCACAGAGCCAGCTGCTGGCCCTGCACTGGGCTGTGCTGCAGGGTCCTGCAGTGCTGACCCCCACCCACCTACTCTTCTCACTGCAGTCGTCCTTGAAAAACCCCTGGAGAAGAAATCAGGGAGAGTTTTTGGCCCACCTGGCACTAGAAGGCTGATCTACTTCATTGATGACATGAACATGCCAGAAGTGGACAAGTATGGCACTGTGGCACCACACACGCTTATTCGGCAGCACCTGGACCACGGGCACTGGTGGGTGCTGGAGGGGTACGGCATGATGGGGGGAACCTGTCCCCATCCCTGGGGAAAGCTTCACAGTGCTGGTCCCTGCACAGGTACGACAGGAACAAACTGACCCTGAAGGACATCCGCAATTGCCAGTACGTGGCCTGCATGAACCCGACTGCAGGGTCCTTCACCATCGACTCACGGCTGCAGGTGTGCAGGCCTGGGGCAGGGCTCTGCCGGGCACATTCACTCTCCAGGCACTGAAGTCCAGAGGGTGGAATGAGACAGGGGACCCTGCAATGCCCACATCCATTTCTGCCCCTTTCTGCAGCGCCACTTCTGCGTGCTCGCTGTGTGCTTTCCCAGCCGCGAGGCTCTGCACACCGTGTACGGCACCATCCTGCAGCAGCACCTGGCCCGGCACAACATGCCAATGCTTCTCCAAAAGATGCAGCCCAATCTGGTAGCAGCAGCCCTGGGTGAGCCTTTGCCACACTGGGGTGGGACAAGCCCCTGGGGAATGCACTGCTGGGGAGCCAGGCTCAGTGGTCTCTGGAGACCTGGAGCCTGCTCACTCCTCTGTCCTGCCAACAGCCCTGCACCAGAAGGTTGCCACCAACTTTCTGCCAACAGCCATCAAGTTCCACTACATCTTCAACCTGCGGGACCTCTCCAACATATTCCAGGTAGTGGGAGAGCTGTTTTTTCTAAAATATCCGTGTTCTTCCCTTTCCTGATCCCGCATCCTTGCGGCATACCATGTCCCTGGAAAGGGCCTTGGCCTCTCCCCAGAGCAAACCTTTGCAATCAGCTCTGAGCAGCACTAAAATAGCCCTAAGGGCTGCGGGATTTCTTTGTCAGGGGCTGCTCTTCTCCACACCTGAATGCCTGAAAGCCCCTGTGGACTTGGTGCGTCTCTGGCTTCACGAAGCAGAGAGGGTGTATGGAGACAAGCTTGTCGATGAAGATGATCAGTACAGCTTCAAGAAGGTGATGGCTGACATCTGCAAAGCCTCTTTTCAAGTAAGTTGTGCTGACAAGTAGGGTGCTCCAGCCTAGTGGTGCCCCCAGATGCCCCAGAGCTGAGCCCCATGGTGGGAATTGCATCTCCCAGGAGATCAATGAAGACCTGATGTTCGCCAAGCCCAACATCTACTGCCACTTTGCCCAGGGCATGGATGAGTCCAAGTACATGCCAGTGGCAAGCTGGGCAGCTCTGAGTGACCTGCTCGGGGAAGCCCTGGACAGCTACAATGAGGTGAATGCAGCGATGAATCTGGTGAGTGCCTGTGGCAGGCAGGTCTGCCCTGAAAAGATGGGACTGCAGCATTGCACTGCTTGGTTGGGTTGGTACATTATGGGGCACTCACTGCTCTTTCTGCCCTGATCCAGAACACCAAACCTTCCCCTTCCATTTTCTTCAGGTGCTCTTCGAAGATGCAGTGTCTCACATTTGCAGAATTAGCCGGATCTTGGAGTCTCCTCGGGGCAACGCACTACTGGTGGGGGTGGGAGGCAGTGGAAAGCAGAGCCTGGCACGGCTGGCAGCTCACATCAGCAACCTGAGCGTGTTCCAGATAACACTGAGGAAAGGCTACGGCATCCCTGACCTGAAGGTAGGAGCAGCTTTGGACCCTGGTTCCGTGCCACCTGCTTGGGGATGGCTCCTGCACCTGCACTGATGGTGCCTGAGGGGGCTCATGAGGCTCTGCTCTCCTTGTGACACTGTGTTTGCACACGAGGATCCACAGGTGACACCCCTGAGTCCTGCCCCAAGGGGCCGCAGTGCTTCCCCAGCCAGGCATGGGCAGGAGCTGCTGGTGACGCCGGGGGTGGTGGTGTGGGCAGCCCTGGTGCTGGACCTGCGCCTGGGCAGAGCACCTGGCACCAGCTCCTTCCCAAAGGCTCCTTCCCAAAGGTTCCCTTCCAGCTCTCCAGGGCAGCCCAGGCTACTCCAAACTGTCACTTTGGAAAACACCTCATGGGGCTTGAACTGGAGGGTGACAGTTTCTCTCTGTCCCAGCTGGACCTTGCCTCCCAGTACATCAAAGCAGCTGTGAAGAACATCCCTGGTGTGTTCCTGATGACAGACTCCCAGGTGGCTGAAGAATCATTCCTGGTTGTGATCAATGATTTCTTGGCATCTGGGGAGGTGCCAGGCCTATTTCAGGATAATGACCTGGAAACCATCATCGGGACCATGAGGTCTCAAGTGAAGTCCCTTGGGTTGGAGGATACAAAGGAAAACTGCTGGAAATTATTTATAGAAAAAGTCAGGCGCCAGTTAAAGGTGGGTGTTTGCTCTCCTGGTTGGTTTGTCTGTGCCCCTGATTTGCCCCATCCAAAACCTCTTTGCAACAGGCCACAGAACACCGAGGTTTCATCCCAGGATGGGGGGTTTAGACAAAAGATGTTTTCAGAGACTCCCCAGGTGCCCCCAGCCCTGAGGTGCTGTATTGACCTCCCTGGGGGCAGAGTGGGTCAGTAGCTTCCACAGCCACACACCATGCTGGGCACTCCCAGGGACACCCACACGAGCACTGTGCTTCAGCTGCTGACTTCAGGCACCAAAGGGGACCCAGTTCCAGCCCTGGTGAGAGGCACAGGGTGCACAACCAGAGACCACCTCCTGCATGCTGGGAGTTAATGGGAAGGCAGCAAATCTCAGGTCTGCAGCAGAATCCTTGCAGTCATGAGGAGCCTCTGCAGACACTGCCCCCACTCTGGCAGCGGGGACACCCCACTCAGCCACTGCTGTTCTGCCCCAGGTTGTCCTCTGCTTCTCCCCCGTGGGCTCAACCCTGCGTGTGCGGGCCAGGAGGTTCCCAGCCGTAGTCAACTGCACGGCCATCGACTGGTTCCACGAGTGGCCAGAGGATGCTCTCGTGTCTGTCAGCAGCAGGTTCCTGGAGGAAACACCAGACATCGAGGTGAGCTGGGACCCAGCACAGCTGCTGTCCTAGGGCGCTGGGGATCCCTGGCTGCACTGGGCAATGAACTGCACCTCTACTGCTCTCTGTGTTTAGTGTGCCCAGGGATGGGGGGTCTGGCATGACCCAGAGGGCTGGGAACAGCAAGCTGGGAATAGGTCTGGGATAATTTTAGAGCTGATTCCAGCATCAGAACCTGCAGCCCTCCCTTTCCATTCTGTCCTTAAAACACTTGCACAGGCAACAGCCCGGGGGCAGCAGCTCCTCCCCACACAGGGATGTCAGGGACAGAGCTGGGCATGGGAACCAGCACCAGTGCCTTTACCACCAACATCTCAGCTCTGCATCGTGGTTACTTTGTTCTGGCCTCTGTGGCCGCACGCAGAGCCAGCCTTGCAGGAGGGCTCAGTGCAGCCCCTGCATGCCAGCACAGCCCCTGCTGCAGCAGCTCCCTGCCTGTGCTCTCTGTGCAGCCAGAGGTCAAGGCCTCCATCAGCCAGTTCATGTCCTTCGTCCACACAAGCTCAAAGGAGATGTCCAAGACCTACCTGGCCGTGGAGAGACGCTACAATTACACCACGCCAAAGACGTTCCTGGAGCAGATAAAGCTCTACCAAAACCTGCTGGCAGATAAAAGGAGCACGCTCTCTGCCAGCATCGACAGGCTGGAGAAGGGGTTGATGAAGCTGCGGAGCACAGCCTCACAGGTGCCTGCCCATAGCCTCTCTTGTGCATCATGCCTATTCTGGGTTTGGCACAGGGGGAGAGAGCAGACACATCCCTGCAGGATTGTCACGATGTCTGTGAGGTCCCCAAGCCATAACAAGACACTACAGGGCTTGGCAGGATCAGCCCTTTTATCTGCTCTGTTTCTTCCCTCATTGAGGTGGACGACCTGAAAGCCATGCTGGCAGTCCAGGAGATAGAGCTGAAGCAGAAGAATGAGGACACAGACAAACTAATCCACGTGGTGGGTGTTGAGACAGAGAAGGTCAGCAAGGAGAAAGCCATTGCTGATGAGGAGGAGCTGAAAGTCGAGGCCATCAACAAGGTGTGAAGTGCTGAGCTGGTGTCCAACGTGGGACAGGGCACCATGAGCTCTGTGGTTACAGCCACTTACCCCATCCCATGTCCTCCCTCCCTAGATGGTGGCTGAGAAGCAACGAGCCTGTGCAAGCGACCTGGCAGAAGCAGAGGTGGTGCTCTCCGCCGCCCGCGAGGCCCTCGACACGCTCAACAAGGTGGGTCACCTCTCAGTGGGAAGCAGGTGCCCAGCCAGGGCTGGCAGCCCTGGGCCAGGATGATGCTCAGTGGCCCTGTGGTCCCTCTCCAGTACAACCTGACGGAGCTGAAGTCCTTTGGGGCCCCACCACCAGAAGTAGTGAATGTGATGGCAGCTGTGTTGATTCTGACGGCCGAAAACGGCAAGATTCCAAAGGACAAGAGCTGGACAGCAGGAAAAGTGAAGATTGGAAAAGCAGACACTTTCCTTGCAAGCTTAAAAAACTATGATGGGGAAAACATCCCTGAGGCCTGTCTCAAGGCATTTGAGTGAGTCCATGGCTGGTTCCCGCTCCTTCACAGCCCCTGCCACCAGCTGCCCTGAGCAGGGAGGCCAGGGGGGACCCAGAGCACAGCAGGGCTTGGGGACAGGAGTGGGATCCAGGCAGTGGCCCTGCTCTGCCACAGTGCCACCCAAGCCCCGGGAGGAGTGGGACGGGCTGCCAGCAGCTGCAGTGCGGTGCCCAGCACGGCGTGTCCTCCCGTTCCAGGCCGTACCGGAACGACCCCGCGTTTAATCCAGAGTTCATCAAATCCAAGTCAACGGCTGCAGCAGGGCTGTGCTCCTGGTGTCTCAACATGGTCCGCTTCTATGAGGTGCACTGCACGGTGAAGCCCAAGAGACAGGCAGTGGCTGATGCTGATGCCGAGCTGGCAGAGGCGCAGGCGAGGCTGAGTCGCATTAAGAGCAAAATTGTGGTAAGTGTGTGTCCCCACTGCCCCCAGCCACGATCCCCTCAGTCACCAAATGAGCAAAAGAACTCCGTGAACCAAGAGCCCAGCCAAAGCACTGTGCTGAGATGGAGATGCTGCA
This sequence comes from Taeniopygia guttata, assembly GCF_048771995.1. Lineage (NCBI taxonomy): Eukaryota > Metazoa > Chordata > Aves > Passeriformes > Estrildidae > Taeniopygia > Taeniopygia guttata. Next base: position 2,195,310 of record NC_133043.1, read on the forward strand.
GAGCTCTGGGACCATGGAGCCTCCCATTTGAGCAAGGAATAACTCTGTGGCTGTTCTCTTCCAAAGGCCCTGAATGAAAATCTGGCGACTCTCACTGCTCAGTTTGAGAAAGCCACAGCAGAGAAGATCAAATGCCAGCAGGAGGCTGATGAAACCAACAAAGTCATCACCTTGGCAAACAGGTACCATGCAAACACTGGCTCTGAAGCATCAGAGCAGGCTGCTGCTCCCTGGCATTGCCTGGCATCACCTGACACCCGGCCCATGGGAGCAGCTGAGCCCCCCATACCCTCCCCAAATTAAAAAATTCTGAGATTAATTGGGCCAGACATTCATGGAGGGAGGCAGCCATGGAGATGTTTGGTGACAATGCCCCAGGTCACCATGGCTGAGTCACCCCCACCTGGGTCACAGCACCAGCACCACAGCACCCAGCATCCCCTCTAACCCATAGGCTCGTTGGGGGCCTGGCATCTGAAAACATCCGCTGGGCTGAGTCAGTGGAGCAGCTCAGAGAGCAGGAGAAGACGCTGTGCGGGGACGTGCTGCTGGTCTCCGCCTTCGTGTCCTACATCGGATACTTTACCAAGAAGTACAGGGCTGAGCTTCTGGAGAAGCACTGGCTCCCCTTCCTCCAAGGGCAGTCGGTGAGAGGCCGCAGGTTCCACCCCAGAGTGCCTTCCCCCATGCCCACCAGCACTGGGGGCTCCCATGCCTCTGCTCAGTGGCCCTGTGGTCCCTCTCCAGTACACCCAACAGCCCCTCCCTTGCAGATGCCCATCCCCATCACCCCGGACCTGGACCCCCTCAGCCTCCTCACGGACTCTGCCGACATGGCAGCCTGGAACAACCAGGGGCTGCCCAGCGACCGCACTTCCACCGAGAACGCTGCCATCCTCTGCAGCACCCAGCGCTGGCCGCTGCTCGTGGACGCCCAGCTGCAGGGCGGCAAGTGGATCAAGAACAAATATGGGGAGGACCTGCAGATCGTCCGCCTGGGCCAGAAAAGGTGGGCCAGGGGCTGTGGTGTGGGCACAGGCTCAGGTTGCACCAGCCCCCCCTTTCCCTACCATTGGAGGGTGCAGAGTCAGGGCAATCATGTCCCCCATCAAATTCAGAGGACCCAAGGGCAGCAGCCCTGAAGATGTACCTGACACCTCCAAAAGCTCTGTGGGGGCCAGGACTGGCAGAGCACAACAGGGTCCCGACAGGGCACAGTGGGTGGAAAGCACTCTGTGAGCCCCCCACAGCAGCCCAAGCCCCCCACGGTGCACAGGCTTGCCATACACGCCTCCCCTCTCCCCCCTCAGATACCTGGACATCATTGCCCAGGCGGTCTCTGAAGGACAGACACTGCTGATCGAGGACATCGGGGAGACGATAGAGGCAGTGCTGGACCCGCTGCTGGGCAGGACCTTCAAGGGCAGGTCAGCACAAGCCTATGTTAAGGGGTTTCACCTGCCCCAAGCAGCCACTGCTGCCCCAAAATGCTGCTAGATGCACCTTCATTGTGGGCAGCTTGGGAGCCTGATCCTTCTTTTACTTTGGCCACATCCCCCAGTGTTCTCCAGTATGTCCCATGGAGGACACCTGTACTGAATGTGGCCTGGTCCTTGGCATCCAGTTCATTTAGTGATTCAGTAACATGTTCCCTGGGACACCTGCCATGTGGCATGAAAAGCTGGAAGGGGAAATGCACCCCAGAGGTCATGAGAGGCTGAGGCAGGGCAGTCTGCAGCTCCTGTTCCTCCATCCTTGCCCTAAGTCTGGTTTGGTACTTCTGCACTTGCTGTGCCTTTTCCCAACCAAAGAAATTCATGCCAAGTGATCAGGAACAGCACACAGGCTGAGGGCATCTGTCTGTGATGAGTTAGTGCCCAGTGTGTGGGGATTAATTTGTTTAATTAACTGAACAGATACATTAGAATTGGAGATAAAGAAGTAGAGTATAACCAGCAGTTCCGCCTAATCCTGCATACCCGATGTTTCAACCCGCACTACAAGCCAGAGGTGCAGGCTCAGTGCACTCTCATCAACTTCTTGGTGACACGGGAAGGCCTGGAGGACCAGCTGCTGGCTGCTGTGGTAGCCCGGGAGCGGCCGGACCTGGAGGCCCTCAAGGTACGGGGGCTAGAGGGTTTGGTTAGAGGGTGGAAGAGGCCGGGGCACTGCGGAGGGCTTGGGCAGGGAGCATGAGAGCTCCCCTCCGTGTTCCTGCTGCTGTTTGTCGGGAGCCAAGGAAGTCCGACAGACCCTGCAGCTGCAGGTCCCCCGCTGCCCTGCAGCCAGCGCCACCTGGGCATGCTCATCACCTCAGCCTGTGGATGATGCTGGCACCCAGCACGGGCCACATCTGCCTTCTCTCACACCAGCACGCTGGTGGCCCTATGACAGAGGTACTGGTGCCAGCCCTCTGTTGTGATCTCTTGAGCGACACCCTGGGTGCTGCTGTTGCAGGCAAGCCTTACCAAGAGCCAGAACGAGTTCAAGATCAAGCTGAAGGAGCTGGAAGACTCCCTGCTCGCCCGGCTGTCGGCTGCCGGTGGAGACTTCCTGCGGGACACTGCACTGGTGGAGAACCTGGAGATAACGAAGCGCACAGCCAAGGAAATTGAGGAGAAGGTAAATGTGCTTGCTGGAGCTGGTGCCACAGGCAGAGGGACAGCTCAGCTGAGCACCCAGCAGGAGGGTGGGCACTGCTTTGATGTGTGATGGGGTTCTGGTAAGACCCATCCCACTGCACCTCCAGGTAAAAGAAGCTAAAGTCACTGAAGTACAAATAAATGTTGCGAGAGAGAACTACCGGCCAGCAGCAGAGCGTGCATCCCTGCTGTACTTCATCCTGAGTGACCTTTGCAAGATCAACCCCATCTACCAATTCTCTCTCAAGGTAGATGGGGAGTGAGGAGGGACAGAGATATCTGTGGGTGGGACAAAGGTGGGGGAGCATGGAGATTCAGTGTTTCAGCTTTCGTGCTGCTGACAAGACCCCAGCAGCCACATGCTGATGCCTGCTGGGATCTTCTTCAGGCCTTCAATGGGGTCTTTGAGAAAGCCATCCAGCGTGCAGTCCCCAGCGACGACACCCGGCAGAGGGTGATCAACCTGACCGACCAGATCACCTACTCAGTCTATGTGTACACTGCACAGGGCCTCTTTGAGAGAGACAAACTCATCTTCCTGGCCCAGGTTGCCTTCCAGGTAATCTCTCCTGCTGTACAACAGGCATTCACGTGGCTTTAGGCAGCCTGTTCTCTCTCTGGTGCTGCTGTGGATGCTCAGAGCCTCTCACCCCTCACACTGGGGCTGTGGGCGTTGGGTGGCTGTGACACTGCACTCCCAAATTTCAGGTCCTGGCCCTCAAGAAAGAAGTGAACCCAGCAGAGCTAGACTTCCTCCTGCGCTTCCCTTCCAAGACTGGCGTCACGTCCCCTGTGGACTTCCTGCAGAACCAGAGCTGGGGTGCTGTCAAGGTGCGTCTGTGCAGTCACCAACTGTGCCAAGGCAATGCCAGCACAGCCCCTAGTGCAGCAGGTCCAGGGTCACCTGCAGGGGGTCCCTGGGGATGAGCAGAGCCCAGGAGTGACTTATTCTTTCTCTGTGGAACCTGAAGGCACTTTCAGAAATGGAAGAGTTTGGCAGCCTGGAGAGCGACATTGAGAGCTCAGCAAAGCGATGGAAAAGGTTTGTGGAGATGGAGGCACCAGAGAATGAGGTGTTCCCCATGGACTGGAAGAACAAGTCAGCCCTGCAGAAGCTGTGTGTGCTGCGCTGCCTGCGCCCTGACAGGATGACCTATGCCATCAGGTACCTGGTGGCCAGCACAGGGCCCTCCTGCAAGAGCCCCAAAGTGTCACCTCTCCAGCTGCAACCAGTGACTGTTCCCATCTCACAGGATGGTTCTATTTCTCCGTAGGAATTTTGTGGAAGAGAAAATGGGAAGCAAGTATGTGAAAGGAAGGAGCATTGATCTCTCTGAGGTGTACAAGGAGAGCAGCCCCTCCTCACCCCTGTTCTTTATCCTCTCCCCTGGTGTTGACCCACTGAAGGATGTGGAGGCACTGGGTGAGGCACTGCCCAGCCCAGACTGGCACCAGCCCTGCTGGCCAAGTGGCCAGAACTGCATGGACCCACTCAGTACTGATACTGACTGCAGACATTTCCCCTGCAGGCATGAGGCTGGGTTTCACCATTGACAATGGGAAGATCCACAACGTATCGCTGGGGCAAGGCCAGGAGGTTGTGGCAGAGCACGCCATGGAGGTGGCAGCTGCCGAGGGCCACTGGGTCATCTTGCAGGTGGGTGGGGGCAGTGGGGCACACCACAGGGCACACAGCCCTGATGGCAGCTGGGCACACCAGGGCACAGAGTCCTGCCAGCATCCAGGCACACTATGCAGGGTCACCCCGCTGGCGATGGCAGTGACACTGCCTGGGCTAGCTGGCTGTACCCAGCGCCTTCCCCTTGTGGAGCCACAGTAGGAATCAGGGTGGGGGGGGAAGCGAGATTCTCAAGGTCCAGAGAGTTTCTTTTGCAGAACATCCACCTAGTGGCCCGGTGGCTGGGCACACTGGAGAAGCTGGTGGAGCACCACAGCCTAGAAAGCCACCCCGAGTACCGACTGTTCATGAGCGCCGAGCCAGCCCCCAGCCCCGAGACGCACATCATCCCACAGGGGCTGCTGGACAACTCCATCAAGATCACCAGCGAGCCGCCGACAGGCATGCGTGCCAACCTGCACGGAGCCCTCGACCTCTTCACCCAGGTACCCCCGGTGCCACCCCCACCCTCCCACAGCTGCCTCCTCGAGCCCTTCTGGGCAGCAGGTACGGCTCATCCCCTCTCAGGGTTCCACAGGCTGAGCACATCAGGGGTGTCTCCGCTGCCAGGGACACTGCACCTGGAGCCAGCCCTTGCCAGGACATCCTCCTGGAGTGCCCAGAGTCCCCCTCTGGCAGGGATTTAGGGGTAACCAGAGCTGCCCAAGGTTTTCCAACACAGGGAAGTGCCAGGTTGCCAGTGCCTTTCCTGAGACTGAACCTGGAGCTGCTGCAGTTTTGCTATGAATAAGCTGTCTCAGCTGTCAGCAGAGCAATGGGGTGTGAATTCCTAAATCCTTCATAAACAAATGAGTGCAAAAATTACTAACTAGCAAATCATTAAAATACAATTGTGTGCCTTTTTTTTTCTAATGAACATTTTCAGTTCTCTTTTGCCTATGAATGTTCTTCACTAGAGGGGCATCTGACAGCAGTATTCAGCTGCAACCCACCCTCACTGTTCCTCTGCAGGAAACACTGGAGCAGTGCAGCAAAGAATCCGAGTTCAGGTGCATCCTGTTTGCCCTTTGCTACTTCCACGCAGCGGTGGCCGAGCGGCGCAGGTTCGGTACCCAGGGCTGGAACAGGTCGTACCCCTTTAACAACGGCGACCTGACCGTCTCCGTTAACGTCCTGCACAACTACCTGGAGGCCAACCCCAAGGTGAGGGACAACGAGGTGACTGCTCCTCAGCACAGCAAACACTGCAACAATTGGCCTTGCTTAGAACGTTCACCGGTTTGCAGCACAAACACCATCTCAGGAAGAAGCCCAGGGCCAGGAGCAGCTCCTCCCCTGCTCCTGCACACTCAGGCAGGGGAAGGGGACGAGTACTCTGCCTGACTGAGATGACTGAAAAAAGGCACCAGGCACCAGCCAGAGCAAGTGCCTGCCCTGGCCCACCTGCCGGCCCCAAGCCGTGCCTTGGTGGTTGGTGGGTGGTTCCACCTAAAAAGCAAAACCTGCTCCAAGAATGCAGGTGCAGTGAGCAGGGCTGAAGTCTCACCTTTAGACCTGCCCTCACAGATGAGATCAGTGCTAGTCGGAAAAAAGACAGGATTCAAACCACAGATGGCTGTGTTCATACTGGGACAAGGAGAAATCTGTGGGTGACCAAGAGGTACCCCTCTTCCCAAACCTCTGTGGGTCCAGGGACTATCATCTCCCTGCACAGGTCAATCCTGGAGCCACCACTCTGTGGCTGCATGGGGAACTCCTGGAGAGCCTCCTCGGAGTCCCAGATTGAGCCTCTCCCTGCAGGTACCTTGGGATGACCTCCGGTACCTCTTTGGGGAGATCATGTACGGGGGGCACATCACTGATGACTGGGACCGCCGGCTGTGCCGCACGTACCTGAGCGAGTATGTCCAGCCCGAGATGCTGGACGGGGACGTGTCCTTGGCTCCAGGGTTTATGATCCCTCCCCGCATGGATTACGAGGTAAGAAACTTTGCAATTGGCTGTAGAAAACCCCTGCTCTGGAAAAATACACATGAGTCCATGTTCCCTCTTGTTCACCAAGGGGAATGTAGGGACAGAGTGTCAGTCCTCTTGGGAATGTGCAGAATTGCTACAAAAGTAATTCCTGTGGTTGAGATGGAAAGGGAAAAACTTGGCTGAGACACAAGTTAAAGAAGAGCCTCTGTGCCCATGGGCAGGTGCTGTGAAGGGTCCCAAGAGTGATGACGGGTTCTCAAGGTTACAGGGAACTTTGGGCTCCTCTGCCTGCACTTCCAAGTTAACGCTGGCCCTGACCCTATGCTCAGGCCTACCACCAGTACATCGATGACAACCTGCCAGGAGAGAGCCCCCACCTGTATGGCCTGCACCCCAATGCAGAGATGGGTTTCCTGACCGTCACCTCAGACCGTCTCTTCCGCACAGTGCTGGAACTGCAGCCCAAGGAATCTGAGGCTGCTGGAGGCTCAGGTGTCTCCCGAGAGGAACAGGTGAGTCCAGTCCTGTCTCTTTATAGTAGAAATTAACTGATTTTTGTTTAAGGTGGGGGGAAATAATTACTGTGGGGAAAAAAAAAACCTCTTAAGGGTGACAACTGCGAGGCTAGAGATGGGAGGCAGATAGAGGTCTGGAGACAACTGAAAGAGCAGGCCCCATGGCAGGAAGGGATAAGAGAGGGTGGTGATTCCAGCCTAGCCACACTGTGGTCATCAGCCCAGGGATGGTGGAACACAGTGCAGAGAGAGCTGGCAGCATGCCCAGGAACCTCACCCCCGATGGGCCACTGGCAACATGTGGCTTACGTGGGACTCCTCAGCAGATGGAGCTGGCTGAGGAACCTCCATTCACAAAAGCAACTACTAAAAGAATGTTTTTTAGTCTTCTTCCTGACTGTCTGGACTTTACACTTGAATTTCACAGCCTCCATGGCCTCAGGTCTCTTACCTTGGCTATCAAAAAAGAACTACAGTTTTTAAGACCCAAGAGCAGTTAGTAACAGAATGGAGGATTAGTAACAGAGGAGGAGGTACAAAGAAAACACCAGCGCAGAAAAAGAAAAAAGTCTTACCAAGTTAATTAAATGGAAGCTGCAGCATTTTTCTCTGGGCAAGAGCAGTTTATGGCATTCCCATTTCAGGTGAAGTCAGTCCTGGATGAAATCATTGGGCAGCTGCCGGAGCCGTTCAACATGGAAGAGATGATGGCAAAGGCAAAGGAAAAAACCCCATACACTGTTGTAGCCCTCCAGGAATGTGAAAGGATGAACATCCTGACCAATGAGATCAGGCGCTCGCTGAAGGAGCTGGACCTGGGACTGCAGGTACACAGCAGGCCTGGATCATCTCCCAGTATTCCACAGCACTCTCTGCCTTTGCTGCAGCTCCCACCCATCAAACTGTGCCAGGTGCAGCCGGGCAGCCCCAGCCTTCTGCTCCCTGAGCCCACACACATCCCTCAGGCTGTCCCACCACTGGCTGCAGGTGACACTGCCTGGACTTTTCTCTTTTTCAAAGGGAGAGCTGACAATTACATCCGAGATGGAAGAGCTGTCAAACGCTCTCTTCTATGACAGCGTTCCAGAATCATGGACACGTTATGCCTACCCCTCCCTCCTCAGCTTGGCAAACTGGTATGCGGACCTGCTCCTGCGGATCAGGGTGAGCAGAGTGTGTGTAACTGTCAGAGCTTGGGGTGCCCCAGGACTCTCCCCACCAGTGCACTGGTTTATTGGTAACTGGTTTATTTCTCAGTGTCAATTTAACCAGCCTGAAATACCTGAAAAGGGCTGTTACTCCAGGAATGGGAGCACAAGTCTGACCAGGGTTCCCATTACAGTACATCACCGTAGAAGCTCCCCCCCATTACAACTCTGAGTGTCCCACAAAAATATTCATAAAACTGGCTTTGTTAAAAAGTAACAGCAGTATTTTCTGCACTATGAATTCAGGGTTTCAGCTTCATTGCTGCAGGGGAATCTGCTGCTTATTCCTCCCATACCACCTCCAGCCAGTCTCCTTTCTGCAAGATCAGCTGAAGCTTGGGTTATGCACAGCAAAGCATCAGCTCTGTCACTGTCCTGCAGCTCACAGCACACTCTCCACCCTAAGGGACTCTGCTGGTTTATTTTCCAGGAACTGGAAGTCTGGTCAACAGATTTTGTGCTGCCTGCAACAGTGTGGCTGGCAGGATTCTTCAACCCCCAGTCCTTCCTCACAGCCATCATGCAGTCCACAGCCAGGAAAAAGCAGTGGCCACTGGATAAGATGTGTCTGGCAGTGGATGTGACCAAGAAAACCCGTGAGGAAATAACATTTCCCCCTAGAGAAGGCTCCTACGTGCACGGGCTGTTCATGGAAGGTAAAACCTGCACCTCTGAGGTGTTTCAGACACGGAGCAGGCCCAGCTCAGCACGTGTCCCTTGTGCAGCCGAGCAGTGTCAGCACTTGCTGGCCGGTCTGCTCTGCCCGCGCTGGCGGCAGCCCAGAGCAGGGAGCCCTGGGTCCATCTGGGTCCATCTGGGTCCAGGCTCAGCCGCCAGCTGAGGGCAGCACTGCCTGGATCACACAGCCTTTCCAAACCAGAAATGTGTGTTTTAGCAATTTAGGCTCCAGCCCATGAACCCTGTGACTCCTGGAGCTACAGGGCTCTTGTGAATACATATGTTCTCAAGCATAGCTGATGCTCGAGTAAGACAAATTGAGAAACTTAAATCCACGGTAATTACTGCTAATGAGAGGGAAGGAGGCAGTTCAGCAAAGCAGCTGAAAGGTCCACTTAGACAAAAGCAGAGAGCACATGGGACAGCATGTGACAGATCCCACCATGGCCAGTTCACCTTGAACTCTGCAATTCCCACATAAAGCCATGCTGAAGGGAGGGGTGGGGACAGAATTTATTCAGACATCCCACACACAGTAAGGCAAATGCAGTCCTGGGTCACAGTGAGATGAGAACATGTCAGACTACCACCACCGAGCCACTCCACCCAACCTTAACCTCTGAGCTCCCAGCCATGAGTAGCTGTGAAGAAAGGCCCTTGGGGAGCAGCCTGCAGCGGTATCAGGGTCCCCTGACACCTGTGGCCCCTGCAGGTGCACGCTGGGACGTCCCCTCGGGCTCCATCGCCGACGCGCGCATGAAGGAGCTGACGCCCGAGATGCCGGTCATCCTGCTCAGAGCCATCCCCGTGGACCGCATGGACACCATCAACGTCTACGAATGTCCCGTCTACAAGACACGGATGCGAGGGCCCACCTACGTCTGGACCTTCAACCTGAAGACAAAAGAAAAAGCAGCCAAGTGGGTCCTGGCTGGTGTGGCTCTGCTCCTAGAGGCCTAGTTTTTAATGGCAATGGGAAACAGCAGTACTTGTAAGAACTTCCAAGTTGTGTAACTCAGTCTATGTTTGATTGTACCAGAACCATTTTAGCAAAGTATCAATAAAACCAGTGCTGGGAGCGCTGCCGTGTGGAGCCTGCTCTCGCAGCACACGGGGTTCTCAGGGCCAATACTGGTTTTCCACTGGTGGTTTCTGACGTGGTGCTGCTGGTGAGCCAGACCACCGTGGGAAGCCAGACAGAACAACTGCACACAAGTGGCCTGACTCCTTTCCCCCTTCTGGCTCTCCATCTCCCACAGCTCCTTGTGTGATGGCTCAGTGCAAACTGAGCAGAAACTCCTCACGCTCCTGCATGGAGGATCTGTCTGCTGGAGCAGACAGGAGAAGAAAGGTGCAGATTTGGTCCAGTTCACCCACAGCCCAGAGAAGGTCCAGCTGCAAACAGGTTCCTCTCTGAAGCATGTTATTTCTATTTCTAGGGTACAGAACCTACTCAACGTTTTCTTCACAACAAATAATTTGTATCAGCAGTAATACACTTTAAGGTGAGTAGATCTGGCGAGGCTGGTCCTTTTGGCATAAAACAATTCACCAAATTCCCATCCTGTGAAATATTTGAACAATTAGTTCTAAAATACAGTTACCTCAAACTTCCCTCACAGCTCACAGTCAGACAAGCACCAAGAGCAGACACAGACAGCAGCTCATTTCTTTATAGAGCAACAGTATTTATAATCAGTTACGACTGAGTTTCACACTTACCATCAGCTTTTTTCAAGTGCCAGATATCCTGCTTGTGCCAGTGCCAGATCAGAAACCCTTGCTCACACCCTACCTTGCACTCCCATACCTTTTTACCTGGCTTCCAAACACCTTCTCTGCAGGATGTTATGGTTCAAGCCTCCTACTTCCAGCAAGAAACATCCCAAACCCACACCAGCACTAAAAGTCTTCTCCTGCCCTTTCACAACTCATGAAAGACATTTGTAACATATCTGAAGTGAAGGAGCCAGGCAAACCCTGCTGAGGGGTGGCTGTCATTAGATAAGTAAAGAGATGTGGGAACACGCAGCACCCCGGCACACAGTGCCAGCTGCACAGACTGTGCCCAGCACAGGAACAGGCAGGAGTGATGGCCTGAAGCTCACAAGGGGTCAAGTCACAGGGCAGTGGAACCATCAGGAACTCCAGGACACCACAAACAGAAAAGCAAAACCAACTGTTAACCAACACTAGAGGGGCAAAGCAAAGCCCTGACTGGATACAAAGATAAAACATTTAAAGTATTCCAGCAATGCTTCCTATTGGCTGGTCAAAACAGCACAAACACTGCCTCTCTCTGCAAAACTCTGAAATGGACATTTCAGAAAGGGAGTTTTATTTCCATGCATGGAAAATACCACTGTATGGGTTCTCTGCCAATGGCCCTTCCAGAAATTCTACTAGACAAAACCCAGTCAGGACCTGAGCACTGAGCACAGTTCATGGCAGCCAGTACCCTAGAAGAATCGAGAGGTTCCTGGTTTTCTCCACATCATCTGCATGTCCATGAGCTAATGGTTGAAATCTTTTTTTCATGACAGAGCACTGCAGCTATTCACTACAGTCAGTGCAATATAATTCCCCACAATGGCAGCAAACTCACCCAAAGCAGCAAATTTTCTTCTTTCAAAAGAAATTCTTGATCAAAGGTGTCACCAGCTTCACCCACAGTTTCACATAACGACTTGGCTGCTCAAACGTTGATGTTGAGACCACACCTGAGCAGAGGTAAAGCTGCTCTTGCTCCTGAACAGGGGAAGAAACATAATCTCAGTAAATCCCAAGTGTTAATTTACATAATGGTCTTTCAGAGAAGCAATTCTCAGATAAAGCTAACCAGGGATCTTGCCATAAGAATGCACCATTTCTCCTCAAGAATTTGCAATTAAAACTCTACAGAGAACAAGGGTAGAGGGTTTTGCCTTTTTGTGCTCCACAGCTGCATGAGCTGAGCTTCAGTTTCAGAAAACTCCTCAAGGCCAGGCTGTAATTGCCAGAAAAGGAAACCTCACCCAAACCTCCTGGGACTGGCTTATGCAGCTCTTTCTAGACACAGCTCAGGCGCCGTGTTTACAGATGAATGTGCAGTCGTGATCTCAGCTAAATTACCAGAAACACTTGGGCCCCCACAGTGTGCACCCAACTGCTGAGGGAGGAAATGAACCACCCTTCTGATAACACGCGCACAGCACGTGAGAGCGATGCTTTGATCACAGGTAAGTGGAGCTTTTAGCACAGACAGTCAGGTTTCAGGATCTGCAGGCAAACAAGGAGCAGAACAGCTCCTGGAAGTTTCTTCATCACCTTTTTTTATAATCGAAGTTGTCACAAACAGCAGAATGCTGCACTATTTAAATTCAGGGTGGAACAGGGAAGCAGGAACCACGTACTGGAAAGTAACACCAAAAAGATGAACCAAGATATTAATCTGCCAATTCACTCTAATTTGAGAGCCTTCCAATACTCTAAGAACTATAGTCAGCCCTGCTGTGAGGATTCTGCTCCATGACCATCCATTATGGTGAGATCTGAGCACCAGGAGCAAGGCCAGTTCCCTGAATCAATCTCAGTTCATTCACAGAAGCACCCAAAGACACCCAGACCACTCCCATTTCTTCCCAAATCTCAGCACACACTTTTAAAATGGAACTGAACATTACATAGGCAAAGTGATTTCATGGCAGCATCCCAGGAATGGATTAAGTCTTCTAAAAAAGACCACAGAAAGTAAACACACAGCCCATCTCAGAATCAGCTTCCAGCAATAGGGAATGGTTTAAAGCCCTTTGAATGAGATCACTGCAGCCCTGTGTGAGAAAATTCCTTTGTGTCACATTTCCATTGATTTTCCCCTTCCATTAGAAACAAGCAGAGGCAAGATATGAATTGAAATACTCAAGCAACTCTTCCAGTAATAGAATTGTTTTTGATTAGATACACTCTGACTCATCCCAGGGAAGAGCCCTGATGCAAGAGGGCAATTCCCATTGATCCTGCAGACAACTCTGCCAGCACCTGCCTCACACAGAGCATTTCTGAGGTCTCCAAGTCACACAGCGGCACCAAACATCTGCTTTGAAACAGAACACTGCAGGAGAAATTACTTGGGACAGTCAGTTCCAGCAGAAGATTCAGTCAAGACAGCTGGAGAACCAGGCAGGATTCAGAGCAGCAGCAGAACTGCTGAGCATTACAAGCTGCCTAATTAAAAACAGCACAGAAAAACCCTGGGACATTGGATATCAAAGCACTTAAACATGTTTGTGTCAAGATTATATAATGTCATATTATTATTCAAGATAAGGATTTTATCATAGAACTTCATGGGCATCCCAGCCAGTCCAGAAACCCTTTCCAGTCCAAGCTCAGACACTCCAAGGGCCCGGCCTCATTACCCCAGAACCTGCCATGCCCTGGGTAATTGCTTAAATGCTGGGGTTAAGGCTCAGAGGTGCAGCATGGCTAGTGAGCAGAGGAGTCAGCAGGTCCTCCAAAGGCTCTGTGCACATGCAGCCCTGAGCACTCCTGGTACCCGAGGTCACTGGGGACACACATTCCTTCCCGTTACTGCCTCATTTCCCAGCACTGGGTCCTTGCAGCAGGCAGCTCATCAATAGCGACTTCACTGACAGCTCCTCAGGACTCCCCAAGCTGCTCCAGCAGCTTCTGAGTTATTGCAGCTGGAGGTTTTTATTGCCACTGCGTCCTCAGCATTCCCTGTGAGACCCAGAAGTACAAGATCCCCACTGCATTCCCGGAATCTGCTGCTTACCTGATGGAGCTGCTGCTGCAAGGCTTTATTTTCTGTCACTATTGCAACCTGAGCTTCCAAGTCACGATGAACTGATCGATACCCAAAATTTGGAGAGCCAATCAGGGTCAGGCAGGGCAGGTCGCTCCCTGCCAGGTACAGCCAGAGGCCTACAGGAAAAATGAGGAAGAGAGGCAGCATGACAGCCAAGGGAGAGGCCAGGGTGGGCTCACCTGGTCCCTCCACTCAGAGTGAATTAAATGCTTTAAATGTGGATTACAGACACTGTATAGGAGCTTGAGAGCAGAGAGCAGCCTAGCAGGACCTGCAGGGCTGCTCTGCTGTGTGTGCAGTGTGTACCATGTGTGGGGTGTGTGCTTCGTGTGCCATGTGTGGGGTGTGTGGGGTGCCCTGGCACAGCCCAAATCTGAGTGTTTTGACTGGAATTGTGGTACCCCCAGTGCACCCCTGGAATGCACAGCCCCAAAACAACTCAGAGCAAGTCCTGTCACTGCCTAAGAGGCTGTTTTGCACCACTGTGAATTCAGAAATGCTCAGAGAAGATAAACAGGTTTCCAGGGAAGGAGCCAGCCCCAAAATCCCAGCCAGACAGGCTAAGTCTGTCCAGCCTGTCCCAGGGCCAGGGATCAACCCCCATCCCAGGACCATGACATGAAGAGGCATCTCCCAGCTCTGGCAGGTGAATTCACATGCCACTCTGAAGTGATACAGATGAGAAGTGCAAATTATTTCACTTCCTCACTTCCAGAGGAGCCAGCAAGGATGAGATCAGACTCTTGCCAGGGCACCTGGCCCCCACTGCCACTCACCAACATAGCTGCCACAGCTCTGCCAGTACAGAGAGCAGGACAGAGCCCAGGACAGATTTTCAAGGGAAAGATGGAAACATCACATTATTCTCAAGCACACCACTGCAGCAGGGCAAGAAGAAACAGCCACGGGAGAATCAGGACTGCTGCCAAGGAGAGGCTGTGTGGTCACTCTGCACAAATGGAGCCAGAGAGCCTTTGCTCTCCTCAGCAGAGCCCTGGGTGAGTCCCTGGTAGAGGCTTATCCCCATGGCTGGTCTCACACAGACTGCAACAAAGAACCCGTAGCATAAAAACCACCTCGGCCTTAAAATAGCAGCAGGTTTCCCAACTCAGCCCCAGAGCAGTTCCAAGAATGCCTTGAGTAAGACACTGCCGATTCACTGCCAGTTCCTGTAAGCTCCTCCCCGCCCCCACAGCACACACTGACAGAGCTGGCACTGCCCTAATGCCACAGCACCTCCAGCCCCAACAGGCTCAGCCCACCACAGCGGGGCTGGACAGCCCACCACGGGCCCATGGCACAAGGTTTTGTCACATTCTGCCACCAAACAGGACCCTGCCAGGGGCTGTCTGGTGCCTGCCAGCTAAAGGCTGGACCTCTGCCCAAGCAGCAGCATGAGGAACAGATTCCTTGCCTTCCCAAGTGTCCTGTGGCAGTCTCACAGCCTTTACAAGTCTCTGGTTTCATGGCCATCTGGCAGGATCTGCTCAAACAGTGACTCACCTTCCAGCAAGAGGAAGCACAGCTTCCCAGTGCCAGTCAATAGAAGTGATAGGGTTTATCTCACAGCACACAGCCACCTGCCCAGCACCCTGCCACCACAACGTGCTTGGAAGGGACCCTGATCCCAAGGGATGTACCCCTGTCACCCCCAACACCACACCCAGGGAAGCGGCAGGTAGGCTTTGGGATGTCACACCAGGACAGCTGCTGGCAGTCCTGCTCAGACATGTACCCCATCTGTGCAGAGCTCTGCTACACCTGCATGGGCACCCAGGAGAGACACTCCTGGGAGCACCACTTGATATCGTGCATGCAGATACAAACATGTTAAGGGGACCAGGAGGAGCATGCAGCACAGCCCCAGTGTTTGGGGAACCCATGGAAGACTCAAGGGTGTCTCATGTCTCAGCCCAGAGAGGAAGCACCAACAGGCACTGTTTGCTGCTGGGAATCTCATGTCCTCAGCCAGGAGCTAAGCTCCATGTGCTCCTTGTGCACATGCCCTTCACATCTCCAAGGCTTCCTCCCTTCCCTCTTCTGTCCTTGTCCTCTCTGCCACACCACATGACTCCTGCAAAAGGAAATGGAGTGAGTCTAATGTGTGCCAAGGGCAGAGCATGCCAGAAGAGGAGCTGCACATGACCCTCCCAGCACTCTGAAGGGGGATGGAAACAAGGCAGCAAATGTCTCCAGCTGTCCCTCCTGCTACGCTCTGGAGCTGCTGAACTCCAAGCCCTGCATCCCTTCCCAAGCAAACACCACACAGCACAGAGCCCAAAGCACCGTCCCACAAGGCCTGGCTGGCCGAAACAGGACCGGTAACCATCTGCACTTTGGTAGCTGGGAAAAGCAGCCCTCGTTTCTGGGCTCAGTTTATGCCAAACCACATCCCACTGGGAGTTAGCAGTGCTCAACGAAGGCAGAACCTGGGAACCACAGATCGCTCGAGCACGTGCATCCTGAAAGACACAGGACACCCCAGGCAAGCAGGCAGGGCCCTCCCTCGTGCTGCCCTGTGGGAGATAAGGGTTTTCCCTGCACTCCCAGTCATGCTGGGGAGGAGCACTCTGAGATCTGTCATTTCAACACAGGCACCCAGGGATTTTCGACAGTCGAGAGAAGGCTGACTCGGCAGCTTTCCCTCCCCACCACCTCTGAGCTCCCTCTGAGCACCCCTGTGAGAAGCAGGGGGATGGAGCCATTCCTACTAACAGCTCTCCTCAAAACGGGAATGGCTGGAGTGCCAGTGTTGTAATCACAGCCCAAACACTCCAGCTGAAGCACCCTGCTGAGCCTGTGGGAGCTGGGCACAGTATCCAGCAGGAATCCAGGGGCTCTCACAGAAGACCTCAAAGGTGGAGTTCATTAACTCAATGCATGTTAGCCAATATTCCTTCCTCAGCCCCTTGCCCTCTGGCTGCCCTGACTCCCATAAGCACATGCTGCACCTCCTCACACTGCATCCCCTGTGAGCTGGGAATGGGAGCTGGTGCAAATCCCCCAGCACTCACATTGTCCCCACACAGACCTGCTGGGAAGGCCCCGGGAGCAGCTCCCTTCCAGCACCTGCCCCCGACACCGCTGCAGGGTCCCCAGCAGAGTCAGCACTCCTGCCTGCTGAAACCAGCCCAAGGGATACAAGAAACTGCACCAGGCACTGACTGCATCATAAACACATCCAGATGCTTCCTTTCCTTCACATCACCTTTCTCATCCCGACAGTGCTTCAGTGCCACCACAGGGACAGCTCTCACATCATCCCTGTGCCTGTATTGAACCAAAGGCAAAGGCAAGTGATTCAAACCCTCCAGGTTTACACAAGCTCATTGTTTGAACCTTGGAGGAGTGTTTTGAAGGTTAAGGCCAGACTGGCACCCAGCCAGCCCCTTACTCCTTTTGCAATCCAAATGCACAGCTCTCACCCACCTCTGACCAAGACCCATTGGGATTAAGGGCACCTTACCTTTGGCATGGAACGTCCACCCAGCACGGGAGTACTCCTGAAGCTGCACTCTCTCCTGCTGCTGCAGGCAGCAGACCTCACTGTAAAACTGCTGTTCAATGTAAACATAGGCAGCAGGGATGGCACCAGCCACCCCTTTGGCACCAAAAAACCCATTGACCTCTGGCGAGGCCAGGAGGATCCGGTACTCGGCCCTTGTGCCCAGGATGAGGTCCATGTAGGCCTGTGTCAAGTTGAAGTAGCCAGTGGTGAGGTATATCCTGGCATCCCGCTCAGCCTCTGTCAGGAGTGTCTCTGTGACCATCTCATCTATTTGAATCCCAAAAGGTTTCATTTGGATTAAGGGATAGATCCAGGTGTCAGGTTCTGGTTTTAGACTCCCAGATGCCTGAGAGCCTTGCTGGGGTAAGAGGGAGCTGCCTGGCTGGCTGCCGTGGAAAGTCTTTGCATGAAGGAGCTCTTGCCGTGTGCGGGCAGAGTTGATGACCTCCATGACCCTCCGCTTGGCAATCTCACAGTAAGCCACTTTGTCTCCTGCAGGAAAAGTCATAGAGATGTGTCTGAGGTCTACAGGCACAAAGCTACGTGTCACCTCTGTCACCAGGATACAAGAACAAACAGAAGCCAACACAGAGTGCACATGACTCTCTATCTTAAGGCCCAAACCAGCTGTTTCAAGAGCTACGTTACAGAAGAGAAATGCTCAGCAATTGGCAGCGGCCTGAAAAAAAAAATCCTCTGAGAAAGGAAAGGACGAGGGCAAGGCTACACTGACAACCAATAATGAGCTGGAACACACAAATAAACTCCCACCCCCAGCCTGAACTTACATCACCCAGCAGTGCAAGGCCAGGACAAAAACTGATGACTGGCCTATCACTGCCGTTCTCTGCCCAATTTTATGCTTGCTCCCAGTCTTCCTGAACTGATTCCCATTTGATTCCCAGAACAAACTCTACTACAAAAGATTAATTACCAACAACAGCAGCACATTCAGAAACCCTTCAGAATATGCACACCCAGAGCACCTGGAATTGCAGCTAATATCAGAAAAACTTCCTAAAGGACTGAAGTTCTTGTTTAAGGCCAAAAGCAGCACATTTATAAGGCAGCACTGAGACTGTTTCAGAGTTACTTCCAGTCTCTGCATGCCCTGTCAAATCAGCCTATGACAGCCATTGTGCTGGGAAAACTCCAATAGACCCAGTTCTGAAACTCAATCAATCTTGATTATAGTACTGGATGGCTCAAAACAGGACATCCCACAGTCTGAATAATGGTCAGACACCCAGCAATTCCCACACTGATGGAGTCTAAGTCATCCTTAAACCTTGGCTGTCACTCCTCTCCTCTGGATCCCATTACTCAACCAGGTGAGACAGTTCCCTCCTACCCTGGTAAGGGTGTACCATTCCCTCCATCATCTGGACTGTATCATCCTGCTGTAACTGCAGGGACACATCCCCAATCGCGTCCACAAGCTCCGTGAAGAAGTCTGCAATCTCGGGAGAGTCCCGCAGCAAGACATAGCGGTCTTGACGATTGGTGAAGTACAGATCACTCAGGTTTGCACTGAAGAGAAAGGGAAGAGACAGGTTCAGAGCACAGACACAAAATTCTCAGTCTCCCAGGTCAGGCTACAGGCCTCGCTCTGGGATAGCTGCACTAAAGCACAAATTGGCCATTTCCTTCAGAATCTTGAAATATTTTTCCCATTAAGAAAGGCTCGCTTTCATCTGAGAATCTCATGTGCAGGAACTGTGGTTGCTCTCCCATCTCAGAAGAGCACTGATAGGATCATGATGGAGTCCACATGTTCAGACAACTCTGGCAGTACAGACACCCTGCCCAAAGGCCAGTGAAACGACCGCACCAAGGCCAGACACAGCCAGACTCACCCACTCAGGATCACGTTGTCATCGAAGAGATAGACCTTGATGTGCTGTAGCCCAATGGTCTCATTGAAACGCTCTGGAATCAGGAGCCGGAGAAGTCCACGCAGGTTTGGGGTGTGGAAGAGGGACACGCGGACTTGCTCGGGAAATCGCTGCAGCAATGGGATCAGCATTGTTCGAGAATTCTTCCTGCCTGGGAAAGAAAGGTAGTTTCACACAAAGATCACACAGAACAGACACATCATGACACAGCTCTTCAGCTGGTTACAGGGTGAGCACCCCTCCCATCCACTGGCACTTCACATGTTTTCCTTTTTTCTTTGTTTTTTTTGGATCACTTTTATTTGTACTATGTCAATATTGGAAATGACATTCAGAATCAGTCACAGGGCAGGTCTGACACTTTTCAAGGTTCTAAACCAAGCCTCACCAGCACTAGTAACACATCTACAAGAGTCGCTACAGATGACCACAGGTTCCTGATTCAGTGTGCTGCTGCTGCTTCCAAAAATCCCCATTCTCCTTTCAAAATGAAAATGTAAGTGAGCATGAAGGGTAAGGGCAAATGCACTAACAAATGAACCAAGCAAGACTACACAAGTTGCACAGAGTAGTTTGGCCCTTCTTCCTCCTACCACCTACTTTTGGAAGAAAAGCTGTTCAACTTGAAGATTTTCTGGGAATATGCAGTTCTGGAATACAAAAGGCCAATCCTGAAATGTGCATGCTTTACGCAAGTAGGTCCAATTGGCCAAGATACCCACTCTGAAAAGAACTGTCTCTCATAAAATCAGGCTCTGACAAAAGCAATGAGCAGCAATTCCTACCCCGGGAACCCCTGGTGTAGTCAAGGAGAATGGAAACTCTGAGGTCGGATGAGCCTTTTGCTTGCAGTGATTTCTCCAGTGCTTCTTCTAAGCAATACACCTGTAGAGAGAGTTCTCTTCTCATTACAAAAGCAAATACACTTCCCAAGGGAAGTGCTCAGCAGCAGGGGACCCTGGCCAAGACAGCTCCCACACCCTAGTGCAAGTCCTTCCTCCTTGTGCCTAGCACAGCCAGTTCAGCCTAAAGCCACAGATCAAAGGGCCTCAGTTTTACATGTCCACATTCTTCAGGTCTCACAAGAGCAATTAATGTTCACAGAAAAGTCCCAATATCATTCTCAAATCACAGTCTTGCATCACCAAAGACAAACATTGACAGGAATTCACTGCATTTTTATTATTTAACTACAAGGTTGTTTGCTACATGCAAATTCAAATCCTATGTGCAAGCCCAGACAAAGCTGGGCATAAATCCTATGCAGGCTCCATCCATCTTTACTCTGCCAGGGCATTTGCTTCCTAACATCAGAACCTGGCCAAAGCCAGGCTTCCTCCTCAAGCCCTTGGGCAAAAATGCTTTTGTTTCCAGAGGAAAGAACAAAAAAAAGGCAAATACCATGAATCAAAGCTGGCCTCAGTCTCAAATGCAGCAGCAAATCAATCCTTCATCTGTGTCCTGCACCTGGATCACCAAGCACAGCACCCACACCTACAGCTCAAATCCCATCCAAGAAAAATGTCAAGGAAAGATAGATTCCCATGACCTGAGTTTTACAAAGCCCCCCCCCGCCCCGCCAAGCACTCTGAACAGCAGGCCAGTCCCTTCTGACAGGTCCAGGCTAACTATCCTGAAGAAGTGCAGCAGCAGCAGTTCCCTGGCTCTATACCAGACCTCAACCAGAAGCATGGTTCCCTTCCACATCCCTCCCCTGCATTCCCTTCTTGGCGTTCCCAAACCCTTCCACACTCACCAGCTCCTGCTCAAGGAGTCCTGTTCCCAGGTACAATGAGGCCATCACCATCCGCTGCTTGGCTGCTTTTATCTGCACCTGGGAGCAGCAAAAAACAAGCTCAGTTTCACACGGGGTGTTTGGTCCTGAGGAGCCATCAGCCCAGACCTGGCAGTGCTGCACTCCCCGGGAGGATAACTTCAGCCACATCTCCGCTCTGGCTCCCTGGCCTTGAGGAAGGAAAGGTAACACATAGACAGTGGTGACGTAAAACACACAGAGCTATGTGGAGCCACAGCAGCACCACTGTTGCATCTAAAATTCAAGAAAGAAACTAGTGCTTTCTGAGAAACTGAAGAGCACACTCCCTGCAGCTAAACATATTCCATACAAGAGCAGTTATCAGGCAGCAGCTGCAAAACTGGGATTGTATCAAAACCATTCCTACAACTTGCAGCCCACACCTTACCTTCAAGAGCTCATAGAATTCCGCCGGGGATGAAAGCACCTTGACATGCGAGCTGGAGATCCCAAACTCTGGGACCAGATTCCTAATCCACTGGAACCTGTGTGCTCCTTCTGGACAGAGGGTACACGGTGGGGCTGTGATCACTGGAACAGGAGGGGTGAGTAGTGGGGCTAGAAGGAGCCATGATGACCTGTGCAAAGAAAGATGGAGAAATTCTTTGTAGTGAAACTTTTGCTTCCCAGCAAGACTCCAAGCAGGCAAAGGAAGAGCTGCAGCCAGGGCCAATACATGGCAGGGATCCACAATGGCAAGAATGCCTTTCCCTGTCCATAATCTGATCTGGATCACCAAAGCCAAATGTAGAAACAGAGAGACACAGGCAAAATATGGGAGAACAGATCTGAACATCACCAGCTCCTCCCCTGAGCTGGCATGGAGATGAGGGGAAACAGCTACTTCATCAGGACTACACGGGAAGGGAAGGAGGCCAGGAGCTGCAGAAAATGAGAGTGTGGATGCTCAGGTGTCTGGCAGTGCTGTGCTGGTATAACCTGTACCTGCAACCAGCCACTTCTGAATTATCTCCATCACACACACATCAGCCAGCACTCCCTTCATGTCAAGCTTTGGTCTCAGCTGGGCTGAAGTTCATGTTTCAAGTTTAAAGATCACACTGCTTTAAAGAGAAAAATGCCTCCACCCCTCAATCTTATCCAAAAATAGATCTACAGCAAAAAAGGTGGCCAAGTGCAAGCCCCAGCAAAGGCAGAGCAATCACACCCCAAGAAGGACCCACAAAAGGAGCAACTATGTCCCAGCAGAAATGCACCAAGCGCCACAACAGGGATCCATCCCCCTCCAGCAACGCACAAGAAAGGGTCACAACTTCCCCTGCAAATCTCACAAAAGGGGAGGTTTCCACACGTTCCCTGTGAGGAAGACAGGAGGAAACTCATTCTTCAAAAATAAATTTCTGAAGAAATTTAATTTCTTTGAAGTCACTTTGGGAAGAAACCAGCTTACTGCCAGCATCACACAGCGGGTGACAGGAAGCAAGCAGCAACTTCTCCTCTCCAAGGTTTCACACATGCAAATCCATCCAGTCATAGAATAACAACACCCCCCCTGCCCCCCCTCCCCCAGGAGTCTGTTCGCATGACAAAACCACATTTCAGCACAATTAGCAGCAGCAGCTCCCATGAGATCCAGGAATCCATGAGCAAGGGACTGGACTGCATCCCTGAACCCACACAAACCATCCCAGTCTGCAAACCCCACTCATGGGAGCCACACTTCTTGGGATGGAACCAGGGTGGCTGTCTTACCCTGAGGACCACTAGGTCCTCGGGCCAGCAAGCAGCCACCGTCCTGTGGCCCATCCTGATGATTCCACCATCACCACATACCAAGAGGAAACCTGATCACGACCATTACCAGAATTTGTTACGAGGAACTTCTGGCTTTTTACCACAATCCAGAGCCCAAATGAACACAGATTCCAGGAAGATGATTTCACTCATCTGGTTCATGATACAGCCCTGGATCTTCACAAGGTTTCCAAACATCCTTACAAGGAAACCAGTTCATAGTGGCGTTTCCTGTAAAATCCATGAGTTTGTCACTGACTATTCGTGAACACCGAAATCTGAGTCAGTCAGTGCAGGAACTCCTGGGACAGTGGGTTTTAGCAGATCATGTGGACCTGGCACAGCCTGAATACCCAGAAGTGACAGAGATCACCAGCACAGGTTGTTAAAAACAATGCAAATATCCCCTAAAAGGTGCAGAAAAAGCTAAAGGAGAACAGAGACATGAGAAATACCACTTTTCAGGCACATTCTCCTAAGTCTCCACAGAACCTGAGCACAACCTTCATACACCTTTGCTCACCTCAAGTCTCACAGGCCACACATAGAGCAGATTCCCACTGTTCCATCTCTGCAAGGGAACATGACACACAGAGCTACAGGAATTCACACTGGATCCAAAAACACAGGATCCACCAAATGCTCAGCCCACAGAGAAGTGGCATTGTTGGGCTCTAATCCAGCCCCGCAGGTCACAAACATCCTCTGGAATTATTCCCAGGGAGAAAGCAGTGGCAAATTTTATGTATTTTACAATAACAATCAACAGAGAAGAATACTGTCCTCATTGTCTCATTGGCCAACCCAATTACTCTTCCAGAAGCCAGACCAGTGGCCAAGCAGACACTTTCCAGAAACATGATTCCCAGAAGGCATTTTCTAGCAAGGAACTCTGAGTCCAATTGCACCTGCCTCCCTGCCTGAGGCCCTGTATCAGCCTGCCTGGAGCCAGGGGCAGCTCTGAGGGCAACTCTGAAGGCTGCAGGCAGCGACGGATTGAGCTTGGAGCATCTGGACTCTGACAGGAACATTTGGAGGAACATCAACCTGCAGCACTATTTGGTTTGATTCAGATTAATTTTGCACAGGTCAATTTATCCTCACTAATTGCATCCTCCAGATTTTTCACTCCCTAAGTAATTTACAGTGTGTCAACACTGTTTGGTCTTTCAACCCAATAGTGAAATTTACACCTTATTCAGCGTTGAGAGCCTATGGCTTTTAGAATTATCAAATAAATCCATATTTTGCTCCAGCCACAGAGCCATTGACAGAGCAACCGGCTCCCAGAGCACCGGCTTCTACCCACCAGCGACTGACACCAGCTCAGTGACTACCCGATACAACCTTTCCTTGCAACTACGCACACACAACTATGAGAAACCATGTAACATTATGAAGAAATCATCAAAATTCCACACTGTGACAAAACAGGCTTCAGAGGAACAGAAAATGAACTAGGGGGGAGCCCTTTCCACGTACTTCACATCACTGAGTTAACCAGAAAGAGAAAACGGAATCAAAAGGAACTACCTCAGAACCCCTCTGAATAAAAAGATTTACCCTAAATAGCAACAACGGATTTTTTGGGGTGTGTTCTTTTTTTTTTTTTTTTTTTTTTTTTTTAATGTAGGTCTGGTACAGAAACTCACAATGCAGCTGAAACTCCTATTCACTGTAAAACCTCATCTTCAGAGCTGAGGTGAAGTGAAACTTCAGGATACGGTGTTGTCCTTTCACCACTCACCCATCAGCACACGGGGGGATCTACAGTGCTGCTATGTGAACTCAGTGATTGCTTTCCAGGGCTCAGCCGAATGTATCTGCCCTAAGAACACTGGCGAGACCAAAAGAGATGCGTGGCAAGAATTTCCTTGGTGTGAGCAGGAACACAGACTGATGACCCACCTCCCCCAGGACCGCGGTGACAGCACTGTCCCCGGTGAGAGCCGCCGGGCACAGCGTGGCTGCCGCTCCCGTCTCCCTGCCCGAGGGGGCCGGCACCTGTTCAGGCCCCGTCCCGCGGGGCACCTCGCCCCCGCCACCGCGGGCCCGGGCGGGCTGAGCCGAACACCCAAACCCGGCCCGACTGCTGAGCCGTGACAGCCGCGGGGCGCCCGGCCCTGGGGACAAAGCGATGCCGGCCAGCACTTGGTGACAGTGAGAGGCAAGGAAATGGGAAAGGAAGGGGAAATAACGCTCAGCTGTTGTCCCGAGGGCGATCGGACAGTGGGGCGAGCTACAGGGGTCTGCGAGAGCAGAGCCGAACCCGACTCCCAACCCCTGCCTGGGGGTACCGGGCCGCCCTTTTACCCCTGCGCGGCTTTTCCAAGGGGCTGGGCCGGGCCGGAAAGGGGAAGCGGCAAGCGGGGGATGCCCCGGTAACGCGACACCGACTGCGGGGGCGGCCGAGGGCTCCCGCTGCCTCACAGCCCCGGGAGAGCCGGCGGGGTCCCGGCCGGTCCTTACCTGCGGGCGCGGCGGTCACGACCGCGGGAGAAGCGGTCGGAGAGGCGGCCGAGCAGCGCGGCCAGGCCGAGGCGGCCCCGCGGCAGCCAGGCCGAGAGGCGCCCCCACAGCGCCGCGCCGCCCGCCGCCATCGCCCGCGCTTTCCGCTTCCGCGCTGCCATGGCGACGCCGCCTTCCGCTTCCGCGCCGCTGCCGCGCCTCGCCCCGCCCGGGCCCGACCCGCGGCTCCGGGAGCCCCGCGGCCCGGCCGCGTGGCGTGTCCGCTGTTCCCCGCCTTCCCGCCCGGCCTGCTAGCGCGGCTTGGGAGGGTCCGGGAGGAGCTCAGGAAGGGCTCGTTGTCCGGCGGCGCCGCGCAGGGGCTCTCCTGGTCCGCACACGTGGGACGGGCTCACGCGGAGCCAGATCGCCTGCCCGGCAATGTCACGGGCGTTCGCCACCCCGCCGGGCACGGCAGAGTCCGGGGACCGCGGGTCACCCCTCCAGGTCCCGAAACGAGGAGCCGGTCCCACCGGAGAGCCCCGGAGCCGCGTCGTGCCTGTCCCGTCCCTCCCCCGCTATCTCTGCCCGCCCCGGCAACGCTCCAGGGCTCGTTTGCATTTCAGAGCAGCCGGTCCGCCGGCGCCGATTCCCAGAACTGCCGCACTGGGTTGGTCTCTGCCGGGCAGCGGCCGCTCCTGGGAGGCAAATTAAACTGTTTAAAATAAAACCCACGGGCAGGGCTCGGGCTGTGTGCGAGCTCGGAAGCAAAAACTGCCAAACGGGTGAGAAGGGGAGCTCCGGCGCCGCTCCTTCCGACGGGCACCGTCCTCACCGGGACTCCGGGGCGGAGCGGGCGGCCTCGGTCCTGCCGGAGCCCCACCAGCCCCCACGGCCCCGCGGACCGGCCAAAGCCCCAACCGCGCGGAGCGTTCCGGAGCTCCCGCAACCACCGCCGCCCGAAGCGGCGCTGGGGCGCGGGGATCGAACGGCTGCGGAGCCGGGAGCCCCTGCACAGCCCCGGGTGCGGATTCCTCCTTGTCTCCAGTCCGAGGGTACCCCGCGGGTCCCCCAGGAAGCGCAGCCGAGGCTGACGGCAGCCTTGCACGTTGGCCTGGAAGTCGGGGCTGGCAACTTGGGAACGTGGGACCGGCACCCCCACTCCGGTGTATCCCCGGTGTATCCCCCATCAGCCGAGCCCAAACTCCTCGTCAGGGCGACCCCGCGGCCCGGCTGCCCCCGCAGAGGTGGGGGACGGCGAAGGCCGCCGAGGGGCCGGACCGGGACTCTCCGTTTCTCCGCAGGCCGAGGGGCGGGGGCAGCCGCCCTGCCCAGAATGGGCTGCCGGGGCCGGAGGGGCCAGACCGGGGGCCCGGGGCTGGCGGAGCAGGGGCTGGCGGGGCGCCGGGGGGCCGGGCCGGGCGGGGCGCGGGCGGTGCCGCCGCGTTACAAGAAGCCGCGCAGTTCCAGGAACCCGAGGGCGGGCGTTGCGCCTGCTATAAGAGACCGCCCCGGGCCGCCTCGGCAGCTTCGCCGCCGCGCACCGGCCCCGCTCCGCCGCCGAGATCGGCTCCCGCGCCCCAGGTACGGCTGCGGGAGGGAGTTCAGGAGAGGACGGGCGGGACAGCGGGAATGCCGGGACCTTCGTGGGGGGAGATCGCCGAGGACCGGGGATGCCCAGGGAAGGGGATCGCCGGAGATGTTGGTATCTCAGCGGTGGCCTGGGGTAACGATGTGCCCCCGGCCGTAAGAGAGCAGGAGCCCATCAGGAGTGCTGCTCCTAGAGAAGGGAAAGAGCGGGAGACCGCAGGTGTGCCCGTGCTCCCGGGAAGGAAGAGCTGGGGACGGGAGTGCCGGTGTCGCGAGAGGTCAGTCACCGGGAAACGGGGGCTGCCGGTTCGCCCGGGAAGGGAGAGGCAGGGATGAGTGCTGCCGATTCCCAGGAAGAGAGAGCCGGGCAGGGGGACTGCCGGCTTTTCTGGGAATGAGAGCTGGGGAAGGGGATTGCCGGGAACCGGCAGCGCTGTTGCTGAGGCAGGATAACAGCCAGGGGCTCGGGGTGTAGGTGTTCCCGGGAAGGGAGAGTCGGGGACCGGAATGCCGGGACTCACCGCTCTCTCTGCCGCAGGTGATGGTGTAGCAACGGCTGCTGCTGGCAGCAGCATCCAGAGCACACGAAGCTGGCTCCCTGCGCCATGGTCACCCACAGCAAGTTCCCCGCCGCCGGGATGAGTCGCCCCCTCGACACCAGCCTGCGCCTCAAGACGTTCAGCTCCAAGAGCGAGTACCAGCTGGTGGTGAACACCGTACGCAAGCTGCAGGAGAGCGGCTTCTACTGGAGCACGGTGACAGGTGGTGAGGCCAACCTGCTGCTGAGCACCGAGCCAGCTGGCACCTTCCTCATCAGGGACAGCTCAGACCAGAGGCACTTCTTCACCCTCAGTGTCAAGACAGAGTCGGGCACCAAGAACCTGCGCATCCAGTGTGAGGGCGGCAGCTTCTCCCTGCAGAGTGATCCCCACAGCAGCCAGCCCGTGCCCCGCTTTGACTGCGTGCTCAAGCTGGTCCATCACTACATGCCACCCACACCCTGCACCGTGCCTGAGCAGCCTGGGGGGGCCCTGCACCCCAAGCGCACCTACTACATCTACTCAGGCGGTGAGAAGATCCCCCTGGTGCTGAGCCGCCCTCTCTCCTCTAGTGTCTCCACCCTGCAGCACCTCTGCCGCAAGACCGTCAACGGGCACCTGGATTCCTATGAGAAGATGACTCAGCTGCCAGCCCCCATCAAGGAGTTCCTGGACCAGTACGATGCCCCTCTCTAAGGGGCCAGTGGAGCAAGGTTTCATGCTACAAGCACAAGAGCAGGGGACAGGCACAACACCCCACCGGCACCGGCAGGGCATGCTGAGTCTCTCCATCCGGGAAGGAGAAAGGAGGAACTGGGGCAAGCTGCCAGGGGCTCAGGGCTGTGGCCAGCATAGCTGGGCACCCTTGCTGCTGGGGGGACTCCTCATCAAGCGTGACACCTCCTCCCCACGGGGAAGAAGATGGCTCCAACCAGACTGTGGATGTTACAGTGAACCCATTGGCAAAGCCCCTGTGGGCTTGGGCAGCCAGGACAGCTCCCATAGCATGGGGGAATGTGCACCCCACCAGCCCCATCCTGGGGTGTCCTGGTGAGAGCCCCTTCCACCCTCAGAAATGGAAAACACTGGAGCCCAGGAGTGCCTGATCACTTTTCCTCAGTTTTAAGGGGAAGGTGGTTTTTTTTCCCATACTGTACCACTTGCTGCCTCCTTGTGGGTGAAAGCTCCTTTCACATCAAGCCCCAGACTAAGAGGTCGATGCCTTTGCCCCACGTTGCCATTTTCCAGGGGACTAAGCCTTAATATCCCCCCTGCCCCGTGGTCTGGGTTAGTGCACGTCAGCTGGTGACGTGACAGCTGTGCAGTGAGGGTCCTGCTGATGTGCTGTGAAGCTGGAGAGGAAGTGTCACATACCGATGCTGCTGAGTCCCACACAACCACATCTGCAGGATCACCCCGAGGACACTGGGCCCTTACTCCCTACAGTCACACCCCACCTCTGCTCGGCCATTCCTGCAGACCCCGGCTGTGCTGCTCTGCAGGGCACCAATTCCCACAGGAACACAGCAGGACGATCCCCTGGAGTGTGTCATCTCGTGAGTGCTTTTCTGCGTTCGCCCAGAGAAGTGGTTGGGTTTTCTGGCTTTTTTAAGTTTTTATTCTTATTTTTTTAACCAAAGGGATGTTTACAGGCCAACGTGAATCACTGTCTTTTATAAAGATTCCATCTTCACCTCCAGCCTTGAGGGCTGAGCAAAACAATGCTTGAAAATTCAACCAAAACCAAACTCAGATGAAACTTTGCACATATTTATATTTATATTCAGAAAGAAAACGTTTCCATAATTTATAATAAAGAGCACTATTTTTTAATGAAAACCATCAGATTTGGTTTGATTTCTCTCTCGCACCCCTGAGGCTGCTTGGCCCCGGCACAATGCTGGGATGTGTTTACACCACGTAAGCACCGTTTCCTGGAGCCACTGTCCACGCCGGGTGATCCAGCCACGGTGACATCCTGCCACGGTGACTCAGCCCGGGTGCGTAAGCTCTGCCCCAGCACTCAGGTATGTCTGAGCCCTGCGACGTCGCTCCATCTGCCAAGCCATGAGGATGGGATCTGCTCCTGGCTCACACACATGGTGCAACCACGGGACAGCAGACATGGCCCTGGGCACAGGAGGGGCCGAGCTGGTGGCCAAGGCTGGCCTGTGGCACAGCCCCAGTGCAGTCCTCATGCAGGGCTGAGCAAGTCCTGCCTTCCCCCAGTCCTGTTTTGGCACATGCCAGGGTGAGGAGCTGCAGGAGCAGGGTACTTTGAGGCATGAGACATGGGTCAGAAAGGGTCCGCAGGTGCTCCCTCTGGGAGTGTAGTAGGCTCAGAGTAGGAGGTGCCAAGATACTGCTCACCCCCACAGCACAGAGAGAAATGCTCTGTCCTGTGCAGAACCCCAGCTGGGCACAGATGCCCAAGGCAGAGGAGAGGATTAAGTTCTCCTGGGGATGTCCTTGCCCCCAGAAGCACCTGTCCTCCACTGCTAGGGGCATGAAGTATGTGTGGGAATAAACCTGCAGCTGCGACTGGCTGGTGTGCAGTGCAGTGCCTGGCTGAAGAGTTGAATGCAAGGATGTGGGTGATCCCCTGGGAGCAGGTCAGCCCCCCAGAACTTCCCCAGAGCCCCTGCCTGTGAGGAGCAAGCAGTGCCCAGGTGCTTTGTGCCCAGGCCCCAGAGTGCAATCTCCACACTGTAGGTATTATGCCTGGCATCATGAGCAGTGCTCCTGCCCCGCCAGGGAACCCCAGCTGCTGGGAAAAGGATTTCCTTAGGAATCAGCCTGGACCAGAGGGATGGTGAGTGTGCCGGTCCAGGCTGTGGGCATGGCACAGTCCCAGTGACTATTTTGGGGCCACTACGTGTGGCTGTGGCACGCGTGCTGCTGGAAGTGCCATGGCCTGCCCAGGCACCCACTACAGCTATGCAAGGAATGTCCATACGCACGGGTGGCTGCCTGCCAGGCCCTGCCAAGGCACATCCCTGAGTTTAGAGCTCCCAGCAGCACCGGTGACACCCGGCCCATGCCAGTGATGGGGTGGGAGCAGTGCTGCAGGCGCAGCAGCCCCCAGCTGGCAGGAGCATTACCACTCCCCCAGGCAGAATGAGGCGAATCAGGGGATGAAAATCAGGGCCCTGGGGGTTTATGAGAACACCCAGCCCTCCCGGCAGAGCAAGGGGTTCACAGGACTTCATGGTGGGGCAGAGTGGGAAGTTGCCCCCAGCTGCCCACAGTGACCCTACCCATGTCCTCCCAGCCAGACCCCAGCCTTCCCATCTCTGTGGGAACAGCCCCAGCTTCTTCACTTCCCAGAAGGGCCCTGGCATTGCCGACCAAGGGCCTCTTCCCTCGCGGTGCTGCAACTCGTGGCTGAATCAAGAATCCGGGAAGCTCCGCCAGCCCTGTGGGTTTCTTGGAATAAAGCCAAGCTCGCGGCAGCAGTGACGCGGCAGCCGGCGGGCAAATCCCTGCTGAAGGTTTCACAAACCTCTCTGCTCCAGAGCAGCTGAGCGGACTTGGCCCTGCATTTCGTAAGCAGCCTATCAAACATGTCCCACAGCCAGTTCCCCTCTGCCCTTCACCAGGGCTGGGGGTAGCTGAGGTCCCTCTGGGAGGGTTCCTGGATGGGCAAGATGTTATCAGGGTGATCAGACCCTGTCACCGTGTGATGGTGCCAGGAGCCAGCCGAGAATTTGCACAGGGCTCCAGAAGCAGGGCTGGGACTTCGGCATCCTGCGGCTCTCCACATCCCAGATCTCCTGGGGCTGGGCACCAAGCAGCACCAGCAGAACAAAGTGCAGCTGTAAGTGCACGCCCCCGGTACTATCAGTTCCTCCATGCTGTGATGGTGGCCATGCAGAGCAGGGTGAGGGCAGCAGGCCCAATGAGAGCCCGACAAGGTGCTGTGGCACAGAAGGGTGGTCAGGCAGGAACAGGTTACTGTCCCGCAGCCCCTGTAATGCTCCGTCCTGCCTCAGCCTGGCCTCCCCCATGGGTTGCAGGGTAGCCACCAAGGCTTCCCATCACACTGCTGGCTCATTACTGGCACAAGAAGGAAGTGTCCACCGGGATGGTGAACCTGAACTCTGTGGGGTCAGGGGTGCAGGAAACCTGCTCTGGTGTGTAACCAGCCTCTGCAGAGCCAAAACAGGAAACCACCGCAGCCGGAGATTGCTGCGGGCATAGCAGCAGAGGGCTCGGTCAGCACCGCAGCTCTGCTGTGGCTACACCAACCATGCAGAAAATCCATCTGGTCACAGAGAAGGAGGGCAGACCCATGAAGGCTCCCTCACCCCACACTGGCACCCCAAGGAAGGTGGCAGTGGACACAGCACCAGAGGTCCCTGAGGCAGCAGAGCCAGGCAGCGAGTTTGCCATGAACACCCTGACCTCGCGGCACTCCCTTCACGCACTTCTTCCTGCTTGGCTCTGCAGCGCCAGGACATTCCCACATCTACCACCGTTTCCCAGTAGAATGCAGGAAAGGGCTGTGCAGCAGCTGGGAACTTACTGTAAATGGCACCACCTGCTCTTTACATTGCAATTGCTCTGCAGGCTAGGGCACAGGGACATTTGGGAACAGGGACTGGGACATCTGCTCCTAGTGAGCTGCCAGGAAGCACAAGCAGGAGCTCCTCAGCAGAGCCCAGAGCTGGCAGTGGTGGTCCCAGCTTCAGGCCCAGGACAAGAGACAGCTGCTTGGGCTGGAGAAGGAGCAGGGCTGCAACTTTATGTCACCAGAACCCCTCGGTTCCACAACTGCCCCTCATCTTGAGCCTCTGTACTCAAGATACTGCTCAAAGTCCCTGTCCTGGTAGCAGCTCAGCTGCCAGTGACCTAGAGCAGAGCCTTGGTGGCTGGGGGAGCCATGGGGGTTGGCTTGGCCCTGGCTCTCCCTGGGCCAGGTAGGGCTATTATCAGGCAGGGAGCAGGGGATGGCAGCAAGACGCCATGCCCAGGCCAGGAAGTATTTTGGGATGCAGCAGAGCCCAGCAGGCTGTGTACATCCCCATGGAAACACTACTTTGTTGCTGTTTCCCCAAGCCAGACCCGCGCCACCTCCAGGGAGCCAGCAGCTGTGGATTCCTCACTCCTTCCATCAGCAGCTACGAGAGCTACTCTGCCCCAGCCCCCCCGCCCCTGCTCTCTGCTCCCTGGCAGAGACCCGGGCCCAGGGCTACGTCGCTCTCGCACCTGCACTCGCAGGGAGCAGCGATGTGCCAAGCACTGGCTGTGGTCACTCCTGGGCACATGGCACGGGAGGTCCCTGTGGGTGCTCGGGCAGCAAGCTGCCAGCTGCCTGGGGTGTGCTTGCCGAGCACAGCAGAGTCCTCTGCTGACCCTGGCAGAGCAGCCATAGGCAGGTGCCAAACCCTAGCCCTGGAGCATCCCTTGGCCTCACATCAGTCTCGGCAACAGCACAGGAGCCAGCAGTGGCAGAGCCACACATGTGGCTGGGGATGGAGCTCCTGGATGTGGGACCAGCCCTGTCCTCCTCGCCTGGCCCCTCCTCACCAGCGCACAGTGCTAGGGGGCTTGAAGATCCCCACCAGCCTCGTGGGCTCTGCCCATCCCATGGCTCTGGCAGCCATCAGCAGAGAGCAGCTCCAGCCACACCAGTTGGGTACGGGGTGAGGGTTGCCAGCGGCGCCACTTGGGTGATGATGGGGAGTGTGGCTGGCAAAGGGCACAGCTGGAGCAGATGCTCCCCAGAAGGACCCAAGGGCCCTGTTTCAGCATTTAATGAGTGGGAACGGGAGCGCTTTACTGTAATTCCAGTAATTACATTGTTCATCCTTGGCAGCCAACGCCAGTTGGTGTCCAGCGCCATGGGATCACGATAAGCCACCTGGCAATGAGGCTTGGCAACACACTGTGCTGCCGGGCAGCCAGCCAAGGCAGGGCAGGGAAGGGCTGCGGAGCAAGGTGTGAGGTACGGGAAGGGCCCGCCCCGGGAGTTCCCATCACTGCCACTCAGGTGGCGGCCAGGAGGGCCCTGGTAATCCGGGGTTGAGCCCACATAGCTGGGGATCCCCAGCCCACTGAGGTCCTGGCAGGAACCTAGCAGCCACTGATCACTGTGGAATCCCCAGAACACACCAGGCCTGCTTGGCACTGAGCTGCTGCTGCCAGCAGCAGGATGTTCCAGCCACATGTGTGGTGGGGGTTTGGGGCAGCAAGATGCCAGCAGGCTGGAGGGACTCTCACCCACCAGATGCAGGAGGGGAAGGGGAGGAGGCTGCCTGTCACCCCCAAGGACCTGGCGTCCCAACGTGCCAGCGCTCTTGCAGCTTCCAGGCAGGCAGGCAGGCGCTGGCCCTGGCTCTTTCCTGCCATCGCCCACCAACTCTGGCTCAGCTGTGGCATCCCCGGGTGGTCTTCACTGGTTCTCGGGGCCAGTTAGGATCAGGGACAGTTGGCACCCCAGGGACAGAGTGGGAACCCTGCTGAGTCATCACTTCACTGTTCTCGTTTTTCCATCGTGCTGTTGTGCATTTGCTGGAAGCCAGCTCAGAGCCATGACTAATCTGTTCTCAAAACAAGCACAAAGCAAGCGCGAGGTCTGTGCAAACCCACGGGGAGGAGGTGGAATCACAGCACGGGGCTGGACTCAGGAGGCAAGACGCTGGAGCAGCTGGGTATGCCCAGCCATGGAGCAGCCCTGCAGGCAGCAACCTCCTGTGTAGGGGGTGGGCCCAGCAGAGGTGGGCAGGGGCACTGAGGACCCCTAACCTTCCCTCCCTACAGCCAGGCTGGGGTTCAGGCAGCATGCTGGAACAGGCTGCAGCATGCAAGGCAGGCAGGCGTGGGCCATCAGCACTCACAACCCCATGTACTGTGGCCAGAGTTGGGGCTCTCATATGGGTTGTTTTGCCTTATGGGGAAGCCACTAGAGGGGGAGGCCAGGGAGGAAGCACATTGATTTGCTGTTATTAAAACCAGAGCTGCTGTCGGGAACTCCACAGTCTGGCTGCCCTCGCATGCTTCCTGGAAAAGGCTGTCCCGTGTGCCCTCACCAGCGGGAGATGGGGCCCCCAAAGCACCTGGCAACAGCAATGGCCTGCGCCGGGTTTGGGTGGCAGGCGGGGCAGGGAGCCAAGGATTCAGTTTTGCCCTTGGTGCCCACCGCTCTGCTCTCCAGCAGTCGGCTCCCAGTCGCCCACTGCCTCCCTGGCCCTCCTCAGCACCCCCGGTGCTGCCTGCGGTGCTCAGGGCAGCCCTGTGACCCCACGGCGGGTGGCAGGACGGGAGAAGTGGCACCCCCGGTAAACTGAGGAGTGTTTTACTGGAGAGGCAAAGTCATCGCTTCCAGTGGGGGATGAATCACCCCTGTCAGGAATTCTGCCCGGGGGCTTTTCTGTAAGAGCATGGAATTTCAACACTGGCGGCCGTGCCCTCCCGGGTCCCCCCTTCTTGCACAACCTCTCGAAGGGGTTGCTGTTCCCATCCCGGCTGAGGAGCATCCCTGCAGAGGGCCCCTGCCCGCGGCACGGAGCGCAGCCCCGCAGCCCAAAGAGGTGGCCGGGCAGGGGCCGGGGGGCTCTCAGCGCACCGCAGCTGCCCGCTCGCAGAGCTGCTCACCCGGTGCCCCACAAAGCTGCCCCTGTCGCCAGTGGGTCCCCAGGGGCCGAGGGCTCCCAGTGCCACCCCCGCTCAGCACCGCGCTGTCACTGTCGCCTCCAGCTGCACTCGCACCCACGAGCAGTGAGAACAGAGGGGAAGTGGAGGGGGTCAGCTCCAGCGCGGGCTCCGATGGAGCATCTTTCATCTGCTACGACCAGGCACATCTCACCCCTATTAGGGCTGACGATTCCCCAGGCTGAGAGTGTGGGGAGTGATGGTGGTGGAGGCATGAGGCTGCAGATGGAGGGGCAGCCCCTGGAAAACCCCTGCCAGCTGCTGCTGCCACCATCCTGGTGCTGTCCTGCTGTGGGGGGACATCACTGGCCCAGGGGCTACCCCACCATGGGCCAGGCTACTAGAGAGAAGGCGAGAAGGGGGCCAGAGCTTTCCCAGCAGACTGTGGTGGCCCCGAGGAGCCCTGCAGCCATGCTGGGACTGGGGATTCTCTCAGTCTCAACACACAGCAGAAACTCAGTGAGAACTCAATGAGAGCAGAGGTGGTTTTGGATAAGGGGGAAGCACACTCAGAGCAGGAAATGAAACATCACCTTTGAGACTTGTGGCTCCTCTCAGCCTTGCGCAGCACAGGTGGGCTGTGCTGGCTCCCAACCAACCATCCCGCAGGTGAGAAGAGCAGAACTAATGGCTGTAGGAACCCAGAGATAAGTGTCCCACTTCCCAGCATCTCCTTTCCTGGACACAGGGCTGCCAAGAGCAGCCATTCCCAGGAGACCCTTTGCAATGGGAACCTGCTCCTGGTTACACTTGAGGGGGCAGGCCCCAGGCCACAGGACCTGCAGCCCTGGCAGTGTCCCTGTGCCAGTGACAGCCAGCACATCTGCCACCATGGCTTCAGCACAAAGGGCCCATATGCCAGCCCTGCCCCTGTGGCGTTGCTTCCAGCAGAAGGAAGCAGCAAATGCTATCCCAGGAGCCTGGATGATTTGCCTGCCCCACTTTGCTTGCCTGAGGCTGCCCGGGGATGCACAGCCACAGCCCCCCACCCCAAGGCAGGGCAGGATCATCATCCCAGTTCAAAGCACCCAACAGTCTCTCTTGGTCTTGGCAAAAAAAGTTGGGCATGTGGGAAAGATCAGGACAAGGTACTTCAGCCATAGGAAGCAGCTTTATTTTTTGCTTTGCACTTTCTGCCATTCCTGGAAATGTGTAAAGTGACTGCCCTGACCTGCCTGGTGGGAAGCAGCCCCTTTGGCCCACTCAGCCCCTGCCCCTCTCCACCATGCCAGGATGTTCCACTCCCAGAGGGGCTCCCAGGACCCACAAGCTGAAGTCCCATGCACCAAGATTGAGCAGCTCCACACCAGCCCCACACATCAGCTCCAGGCTGATTTATAGAAAGCCAGTGCCTGGGGCTGACAGTGCCTCCTGCCAAACCTCATTAACGGCTGGCCCAGGAGAAGGCAAACAGCTCATGCAGCAACAAGGAAATCCTTGTTTAAGCATTTCTGGCCATGCAAGGCCCTTCACCCCATACCCAGGGGAGAGGGAGGAAGAAGAGGAGGTGAGAAGGAGGTGCAGGCTACAAGCCCCAAACTGGCACCACACTGGCATTCAGGAGAACCAAGGAGACATAAAGGGACATATCAGGGTCTGCACAGGGAGGGAGCCCCCAGGATGGGGTGTGAGCCAGGGGGAAACAGGAAGCTACATGGGCATGATGGGGGCACAAGTCTTCCACTGAGCTGCAGAACCCTGCCTGCCCCTCAGTGCCCCCTGCTCCCAGCAACACCAGGCTCCCCACACAAAGTGCTGGCCATGGGTGCAGTGAGTTCTGGGCACACTGTGCAGCGTGGGAGCCAGAACCAGTGTGCCAATCCACAGTGGGCACAGGACACCAGCACAGCTGGCCTGTGGACCCGGCACTGGCATGCTCCAGAGCAGCATCAATGACCTGCATCTGCCTGCCCCACGTGTGGCTCAGGATCTATTTCATCATCTGGAGAAAAGCATTTACTGCCAATAAACGGGCTAATTAATTCTCCTCAAAGACCTCTCAATTATTCATCTCGGGCCACAGAGAAAACAATTAGAGCACTTACCTCAGCCCTGGCTCAGCCAGTGTAGCAGCTGGTGGCAGGCAGGGCACGGCAGGGACGGCCCGGCACGGCTCTAGGCACGGACCCCCGGTGCCTGGCCATCCCCAGGTTTGCCCACCCGGCCAGAGCATCCCCGCGGTGAGCTGGGGCAGGGATGTGGAGCCACCAGCCTTTAGCTGTGACGGGCTCCGGCGCTCTCCCAGGGTGCCCCAAAGCTCCCCCAGCACCAGGGCTGTCCCAGGGACCCCCGGCTGCTCCCTCCCCACAGCCCCCAGGCAGCCTGCACCGGGGTACCCTGTGCAGAGCGGCTTTATCCCCGACCGTTCTCCGGCTCCTTGGCCCTTGGGATGTTCGATCTGCTCTGCAGAACAGCCCCTGTTCAGGAGCACCCAGAGACGGGAAACCCTCGGCACGGGGGGCACGATGGGCTGGGGGAGGCCGCTCCCGGCGCGGCCGGAGCCCACGAGGGCAGCGGCCGCGAAGGCCCCGGCGCCAGGCCCGGCCCCGTGCCCGGCGGGTCAGGCCGGCCCCGCAGCAGCGCCGCCGGAGCCCCGGGGAGCGGGGCCATGGCCGCCCCGGGCCTGGCGGGCAGAGTCCCCGCAGGTCCCCGGAGCCGTCGAGCCGGGCCGGGCGGGCAGAACCCGGCGGGTCCCGGGCTCGGAGACGCCCGTCGGGCGGGCACCGCGCGGCCGGCCGGGCCGGGAAGGGTTAAGGGCGGCCGGCGCCCCCCCGGCGCGGAGGCCGGGCCTGTCGGGAAGCCGGGATCTCTGCGGCGGTTTTACTGGAAAAGTCGCTGCCGGCGGAGGGGGGGCACCCGCGGCCTCGCAGGCTGGGGACGGGGCACCGGCCCGGACCACGCGGCCACCGGGCTCCGGCAGCGGCCCGCGCGGAGCTCCGACCGAGGCTCCCCGGGGCACCCGCGGCTCCCT
Source organism: Taeniopygia guttata (assembly GCF_048771995.1). Lineage (NCBI taxonomy): Eukaryota > Metazoa > Chordata > Aves > Passeriformes > Estrildidae > Taeniopygia > Taeniopygia guttata. Next base: position 2,232,948 of record NC_133043.1, read on the forward strand.
CGCCGGCCACGGCCCCGGCAGCCCCGGGACTGTGTCCGTCGGGGGCCTGTCCCGGGCCGAAGCTCGGCCGATACCACAGCTCTGGACATGTCACCGGCACCCGGGAGTGCAGCGGGGTCCCGGTCCCGGGTGCCCTACCCGACCCGGCTGAGCCTGGAGCCAGCACTCCCAGTGCTCCTGGGCATCACCCTGCCGTTCCCGGCAGCAGAAAACTGCTCGGCTCCGTGGCTCAGGTCCCTCGAGGGCGATGGACAGCAGCTGCCTCAGCCCAGATGTGACCAGGGCCCTCCAGAACGGGCTGGGCCAGTGACACCCATTGGGACGAGCCATGGAGCCGAAAGGGCACACAGGGTGAGCAGCATGGGCAGCATGGACAGTGTTGCCACAGGGCTCACAGACTGACAGGAAAGCACCCTGAGCTCATGGTGAGCACGTTGTGGCCACGGCCAGGTCCTGAGTCAGTACTCGGCGCTCAGCACAAGACCCCCGGGGCATTGCCTGGGCCACTGACAGCTCCATGGCCGCAGCCACCAGCTCTGCTTAAGAGGCTGGGAGCAGAGCCCACTGCCAGCCTGTCCCAGGGCAACCATGTGTGCTAGGGGCAGAGGGCTCAGCCCCAGCCCAATGATGCCCCGGGAGGAACAGCGCTCTGCCTCCCCCATCCCACAGCCCCTCCTGCAGCTGGGATGCGCCCTGGCTCAGCCCTGGGGACATGCTGATCAAGCGGCTGGGCCTGGCAGGCCTGGGATGGGGCTGCCAGTGGGGCTGGTAGCAGGGGGGGCCCAGCTCCGGGAATCGGCCCCAGTGGTTGCCAGGCCTGTGGTAGGGAGGGGGGAAACCCGATCCTCCGCGGTGGGATCTGGGCTCCACTCCCGGCTCCCCAGCCAGGCCTCAGCTGCTAATTTTAGCCCTGGGGAGGCACGACTGGAGCAGGAGCTAAGCCCAGTGGGGCAGGGGCTTAGCCCACCACAGGAGCTGGTGTGGGCAGGTGATGACTGCAGTCCTTTGGTGCAATGTGGTCCTGGGTGAGCCCCTGCTAGTCCCCAGTTGCCAGCCAAGCCCCTGGCCAGAAACTGGCACTGCCCACCCTCTGCCCAGCTCCCGTGGCATCCATTCAGCCGCTCCACATAAGGCTACAAGCGCTTCCATGGTGCTGGCCGCATCAAGCCCCACCATGGCCCTGCTGGGTCACAGGCAGGGGTAGCTCTGTGGGTGCTGGTAGCAAGGGGGGACCCCCAAGGCAGGTCCCAGACCAAAGTCCCAGGGAAAGACACAGGGCTGAAGGACAAGGGGCTCTGTGGAAGACACCCAGCCACACTGCACAGTCCTGCAGAACCTGTGGCTGCTGCCCAGTGAAGGAGCCCCTGCTTGGCTGCAGACCCTGACTGGGCTGGGGGGCTGCCCACAGCAGAGTCCTGAGCTGCCCTTCAGCTCTGGGCACATGAGGGCAATCAACCCATCAAGTGCCATGGGAGTGTGGCTGGGAAGGCCATACTGAGGGGTGCTCCAGCCATCCAGCCCTTCCAGGCAGAGAAAGTGGCTCCAAAGCCTGCCCTGCCCTACATCAGCTTCCCCAGGTGGAGGCGGGGAGATCCCTGGCCTGGGGCCCCACAGCTGCTGTTCCCCCAGCCCTTCACCTGCGGTGTGACCGGCTGCACTGCCCAGCACTTACTGGAAGAGGAAGCTGCCGGGAAGGCGGTGTGTGTGGTGGGGCAGCTTTGGGGAGGCTCAGCTGGGCTCAGCAGCCGGCACAGCTCAGCTGTCCATGCTCCCAGGTCCAGGACCAGTAACGGGAAGCGTCTGCTCCCAGTGACGGTAAATCAGATCGGGGAGATTAGAGGCCTTTTTGCCTAATCATGAGCAGCTTGAAGTTGGAGGACAAGTTCCTGGAACAAAGAGGAAATGGAGGCAGTAAATAAAGAAAAACTGTTAACATGTGGCCCTGTGTGTGAAAAACGTCTCATGAAGGACTGTTTATGGCTCACTCATCTGCGGGGCTGACAGCACGGAGGGCGACAGGCGATAGTGAGGGAGGGTGTTCCATGGACAAGGGCACAGGCAGGGGGATGGGCAGAGCGGGCACCAGTCTGGTGGCTGCAGGGGGCTCAGGATAAGGAACCTGGGGCCGCCAAGGCTGGGGGGCACGTGGCAGAGGGAAGAAGGCAGCAGCTTGGTGGCTGGAGCACACAACACCCACAGGGGGACAGGGGCTGAGGGTAAGAGGCACCTTAATGCACCTGCCCTATTGATCTCCTGCAAATGCCAGGAGAGGTGCTGCGTGCTGCAGCGGTGCCTCCACCGTGCTAACAGCAGGGCTGCTCCAGCCCAGCGGGGGGAGGTGAGGGGGTCTCGCTACTGCTTTGGATACTCGCCCTCCTGCTGAGGGGCAGTGGGGATTTCTGCCAAGAGGCCGGTGGGTCCCCTCAGAGGAGGCAGAGTGCCGAGACGTGTGTAGCTGCCCAGAGATCCAGAGCACCGCTGCAGTGCCAGCCCACCTGCGGTGCCATCGGACTGCGCGTCGGCTGCTGCCAGGGCAGACGCAGCCAGAGCCGGAGCCAGTTCCCAGCGCCCAGACGATCCCGTGCCAGCCTCGCTGGCAGCGGGCGCAGCGGGGCGGGAGCAATTCCTGCTCAGCCATGGAAAAGCCTCGGCAGGATCCCCCTGGCGCTCCCTCCCGTGGGACACCCAGGATGGGGAGGGGCCGCGGGGCAGTGCGGGGCCGGGGCAGCCCCCAGCGTGTTCCCCAGCGCCAGAGTGGTGGGGGATGGAAGGATGGGGGCTCGTAGGGCCGGCGTTCCGAGGCAGCCCCGGTTGGCGCGCGGCGTCCCGCTCCCGCCCCGTATTCCCGGGACGGGCGATCCCGCCCCCGCCCGGGAGCCCTTGCGGGGGGCGGTCCCGGCCGTGCGGGCGGTGCTGCGGTGGGGGCGGCTGCCCGGGCCGGGGAGGATGACCGGGGGGACGGAGCCGCGGGGTCCCGCCGCAGCCTTGCCGCTTGTCGCGGACCTGCGGAGTGACACGGTGACCCTCGGCCGTGCGCGGCGATGCGACGTGGCCCTCGCCACCGTGGGCGACGACGACTACGGGGAGGACCCGGCAGTGAATGGGCTGTCTGCAAAGCCCACGACCCGGGGGCAGCGGGATGAGGGGCCAGGAGCGGGACTGCGGGCGCAGCCGGGACCTGTGGGGTCCCCAAGCCCCTGGGCCTGCCCAGCGCCAGCCCCCCAGGACACCCGTGTCCCCGCGCAGAGCTGCAGCGCCGGGCCGCGGGGACTGTGGGGACGGAATCGGCTCTGTTCGTGCCCACGGCCACCATGATGAACCTCATCGCCGGCGAGTCCGGGGCTGCATTCGCAGCCCCTCGTGCCCCCAGGCTGTGGGGTGCTGCCCTTGGCCCCGTCCCTCTCGGCCCTTCTCTCCCAGTGATGTGCCACTGCCAGCGCGGCGGGGCTCAGCCCTTCCCGGGCCAGGACGCCCACCTGCACCTCTGCGGGCACGGCAGGGCCGCGCAGGCGAGCGCGGGGGCCGTGGCGGTGGGTACGATGGCAGGAGGGCGGCCGCCTGCTGCCCTTCTCTGCTGCCAGGGCCCGGCCGGGCAGAGGATCCGCTGCCAGGGCATCCCCTGGATCATTGTCCCAAGCCACGGGCTGCAGCACGAGTGGGGGCTGTACACACCTGACGGAGGGGACAGAGGGCCGGAGCCCCCGTGCACCATGACTGTCCCCTGCCAGCTCTGTGCTCTTGGCACAGGTCGCCGGTGTGCACTCCCAGGCACTGCCAGATCTGCCAAATGGCAGGTTTGACCTGGATCAGCTGGAGCTGACTCTCCGTGAGGCGCACGGCAGCCGGTACCACACGTATCCTGAGCTCATCTGTCTGGAGAACATGCACAACTCGTGGGGGGGCCAGGCACTGCTCCTCACCTGTCTCAGGCAGGTGAGAGCCCACAGATGGTCCTGGCACAATCCTGCCTGGCATGGGCAGCTGGGCCCTGCACAATGGCACTGTGGGGACACTGAAGCTCAGAGATGGCTCGTGGTGTTCCAGTGGTCCTTCCCAAACCAGCTGTCCCCCTGACTCCCAGGTCCGTGGGCTTGCAGACCATTACAGACTGCGGGTGCACATGGATGGCACATGACTGATGAATGCAGCGGTGGCCCAGGGTGTGGAGCCAGCTCAGATTGCCCAGCACTATGACTCTGTGTCCCTCTGCTTCTCCAGGGTTGGCTTGTGTGGGGAGGGGTCCCCAGGGCTGGCAGGGGACAGCACAAGCTGGAGTCTGGCCCTTGTTTGCAGGTGTTAGGCTAAGAACACACCTGGCAGGCTGGGCCCCAGCCCAGGAGGGGCAGCTGCCCCTGGACACCTGGAGTGACCCCGTTGGTGGTTCTGCAGGGCATGGGCGCCCTTGCTGGTGCGGTGTTGGCAGGGTGCAGGGAGTTTGTCACCAAAGCCTGGCATGTTCGGAAGCTGCTGGGCAGGGGCATGGGGCAGGTGGGAGTGCTGGCAGCCGCCGCCCACCTCAGGCTGCAGCAGGTGGAGGCAACGCTGCACAGAGACCACAACGCCTGGAGCTTTGCAGAACATACCTCAGGTCCCCGGAGTGTGCTGGGATGTAACAACACACCTGGCACTGCCCAGCAGTGCTGATGTACTGGTGGCTTGGACACCATCCCTGGATGGCCACACTGGGTCTCCAGCCGGGTGAGGATGCTGCTGGGATCCTCACCTGGCCGGAGTGCCAGGATCATGCCATGACCATCCCCGTGCTGTGCTCAGTGACCCTGGTACCACATGGAGGGAGAAAGGGCTCTCCTTCATCCAGAACCCGGGGCGGGGCTGGGGCAGGCAGCCTCTTCCAGGTAGCTGGGCAGTGGGCTTGCACCACCTTGGCCTCCCACAGGTATCCATGTGCTGGACTCTCCCCTCTGCTCCATCAACCTGGCCGCAGTGGAGACCAAAGTTGTGATGGTAAATGTCCAGGGGGCTGGCCGTCCCCTGCTGAGCTCTGCGAGCACCTGCGTCCCGTCAGGAGGAGGAGGAGGCTGAGACCAGGCAGACTGTCAGCATCTTGCTGCTCCCCTGGTCGGGCACGGACTCTGTGCGCCTTCTTGGTACCGCAACATCTCAGCCTGTGGTACTGACCTCGCAAGGAGAAAGCTGGAATTTGTGGCCAGGAAGTGCCAGGAGGAATTGGCCTTGAGACTGCATCCAACGCCTCCAGCACTGGGAGAGCCTGAGCATTCTGCCAGCCCCTTTGTGCTCCAGATGTGTTCCCTGCCATCTGAAAATTGACATCAGCCCTCACAGGCAGCCTGACAAACCAATGTGAGCCTAGCCTAGTGAAGACCCCAGCCCTTGAGGCAGTCAGTGCACAAAATAAACATCTTTTGGTGGTACTGTAGCTGTGCAGGGTGTTTTTTCTCAAATGTACTCTTTTCCTTGCTCCTTGCCACAGGGACATCATCACAGCCAAGGTCCCCGTGGAGGGACAATTGCTCTTGAGGACATGGGACCATCTCAGCCACAGGACCAGAGTTTCTGCACAGCAAGGCCAAGGTTTGTGTCTGGTCAGGACTGTCCAAGGACTGGCCCAGATGGCTGTCACTTGCATTCACAGAGGCTTATGTCATTCTGGCCCACAGCAGCAGGTAGGCTCCACAGGCTTCCCTGTCATGTTCTGGGTCAGCAAGTCCCAGAACTCTGCACTGGAAGAAGGGATTCTCTCAGCAGCAGTTGCTTTGGGTGTGCACTCACTGGGTCCCTGGGAAGCACTACCCCAGGCAACAGTAATTCCCATTTTATTCTGTATTGCCAGTGTGCAGTTTAAAGGGCACCGAGGGAACAAACTTCATGATCTAGCTGCCCAGACAGAGCCTTGCAGCCCTCAGTCCCCTGCGCTCCAGTGAGCAAGAGCACCACAGGGAAGGGGCACCAGCCTAGGCTGGGCTGAGTGGAGAGGGCACAGTGCAGGTCTCAGACAGTGGTGGCAGCAGGCAGGGGGACACCAGATGCCCCTTGCCACCACACAGGGGCACCATCTCCATCTGTTTACTCCCAAGGTGCCATCATGCTCTTGAAATCATGTTCAGAATCACCTGGGATGAGGAACCAAACCCTGTGAAAAGCCCCTGACCCTGCACCTCCCCACAGGGAGGTGGCAGCCCACCTGATCTGCTTTGGCACAGCCCTCCTGTCTACCTGAGTGAGGACGTAGCTGTCCTCTGACAGCCTCTCAATGATGTTAAAGTGATCCACACCAGCCAGATCCAGCAGTGAGACGGACCAGCCAGCCGCGCGCAGGGCCTGCAGAGAGAGCAGTGCCGCAGGATGGACCCCAAACTCCACCTGCCCTGGACAAGCAGCAGGAATAATGTCTCGACAAGGACTGGTGTCCTCTTGTGAACCAGAAACTGCTTTGGATCAGCACAGAAGCTCTTCCTCCCAGTTGGGTAAGTTGGTGAGGGCTGCTTGGAGCAGTGTCCCCACCAGAGCCGAGCAGGGTGCTGCTGGAGCTCACCTGGCCGTGCTCCTGCGACCGCCTGATGCTCACCTGGTTGTACTCCTGTGACTGCCTGCGAAACTCTGGGGAGTCATGCTGGGCCACAGCCACAAGCATCTCACAGGCTGCTGGCGCTGCCGGGATGACATGTCTCATGGGGCTGTTCCTCTGGGCCACCTCCCTGCAGGAGTCACACCGATAGCAGCTGATGCAGCCCTTCATCCAAGGGTGCCCGTGCTGTCAGCTGGGCTCCCCAGCTGGAGCAGAGTGGCTGCCTGACTGACACCGCCTCCCTGTCCTCTGTCCCCATGGCTGTCCCCACAGCATGGGAGCTCACCGGCTCATGTTCAGAGCGTCGTTCACGTAGGTGTGCAGGATGGGCTCCAGGTCATACAGGCCGCTCACCAGCACCGCTCCTAGAGGCAGAGGCACTGGCAGGTGAAAAGCTGCAGCCTGGGTGGCTCTCACAGCCCTGGGGACCTCACAATCAGTTAGCATAATCAGCCCCACAGCCTTGTCCCAGGTGTGGAGACCAGTTCTTCTCCCCACCCTGTTCTGGGACATGGCAACACTACCTTTGATATCTGGCACCACTTGGAATTCCGTCCAGTCTGTGGACAGCACCATGGCTGCCAGGTGGGCCCCTGCCGAGTGTCCACACAGGTAAATGCCTCTGGAAGGAGGGAGCAGTGAGCCAGTAGGAGGGAGTGACTGAGAGGGACACCTAGGGACACCTAGGCACGCTTTGCTCCGTGCAGAGGAGGTGGCACAGCCCGAATGTGTCAGCTCAGATGTTTCCCAATCCATCAGCTGCTGCCTTGTGCAGTGACAGGGGATTGTGGCCACAGGCACTGCCCAGTGCTTGGACTGAGGTGCCAAAGCCTTTGTCCTGCTGAAGGCTTTGTTTGCCCCCCAGCCACTCCCACAGACCAAGCCCTGACCTGGGAGCTGCCCACCTGTTCCTGGGGTACCGCTCCACCAGGAAGACGAGGCTGCGGCGCACCTGCAGCACCATGGTGTCCATGTGGCCTGGGCAGAGGACAAAGGGCAGGGTTGGAGGGCGCTGGGCTGCGCAGGCAGCTGCAGCCTCTGCAGGGCAGCACCTACCTTTAGGGGCTATGTCGTACCCCACCGCCACCACTGCCACGCCCTGCGACACCAGCGGAGGGGCTGCAAACCCCGAATTGTCCTTACTGGGGGAGAAAGATGCTGACAGGCTGCGGGAGCCAGGGGCTGCAGGGCCAGCTGGGGACTGGTCAGACCCAGTGTACCCAGAGCAAGCCCCAGTGTCAGGAGAAGGAATCAGCAGGAATTGGTGAGCGGGTCCCTTCCCGGGGAACCTCTCACCGACAGCCCACCTCACCTCAAGCACTGCCAGTATCCGCCATGGATGTAAACCAGAATCGGGAAGGCTGTGCAGCACAGGGCGGGATGAGCCGGGTGTCCAACCTGCCCGCTCCCGCCCCCGCCACCCCGTCACTCACTCTCAGAAGGGGTCGTGGGTAAATAGATGTCCAGCTTCTCCCCGTCCCCGGTGCCATAGGGCACGTGCAGCAAGGTCCGCGCGCTGGTCCGGGCCCGTTCGGTTCCTGCGGGGGGGAGGCGGTGCAGCACGGTGCCGCGGCAGCGAGCGCAGCCTCTCTCCCGGCGCCGCGATCCCCACCTGCCGCCGTCACCGCGAGGTGGGCGTCGATGATGGTGTCCCGGTCCAGGCGGGGGGACCAGCGACTAGGAGAGTAATGGTCCTCCAGCGCCTGCAACGGGAGGCACCGGGGCAGCGGCGGGGCCACGCCAAAACCCCCAACCGGCGGCCCGGACGAGAACCGCGCTCTGCTCACCCGCGGGACCTGCCTCGGAGCCCTACCTCCGGGGACATGTCCCGCCACCCACCCATCGTGGAGCCGCTCCCGGTGCCGATCCCGGTGCCGTTCTCTGTGCCGCTCCCGGGGCCGCTCCCGGCGCCGCTCCCGGTGCCGCTCCCGGTGCCGATCTCGGGGCCGCTCCCGGGGCCGCTCCCGGTGCCGATCTCGGGGCCGCTCCCGGTGCCGCTCCCGGTGCCGATCCCGGGGCCGCTCCCGGGGCCGCTCCCGGTGCCGATCCCTGTGCCGATCCCGGGGCCGATCCCTGTGCCGCTCCCGGTGCCGATCCCGGGGCCGCTCCCGGGGCCGCTCCCGGGGCCGCTCCCGGTGCCGATCCCTGTGCCGATCCCGGGGCCGATCCCTGTGCCGCTCCCGGTGCCGCTCCCGGGGCCGCTCCCGGTGCCGCTCCCGGTGCCGATCCCGGTCCGATCCCGGGGCCGCTCCCGGTGCCGATCCCGGGGCCGATCCCGGGGCCGCTCCCGGTGCCGCTCCCGGTGCCGATCCCGGTCCGATCCCGGTCCGATCCCGGGGCCGCTCCCGGGGCCGATCCCTGTGCCGATCCCGGTGCCGATCCCGGGGCCGATCCCGGGGCCGCTCCCGGGCCGCCTGCCCGCCGAGGGGCGGGGCCTGGGCGGGAGGTGGGCGGACGGACGCTCTCCCATTGGTCGTCCCGGAGGCGAGGCCCGAGCTCGGGGGCGGGGCCAGATTGTGGAGGCGGGGCCAGAGCCCGGGGGCGGGGTCGCTCGCGACCGGGAGGGCGGAGCCGGCGGGCAGAGGAAAATAAAAATTTTGGCGCCCTTGATTTCCATTGGGCAGCGCTGCCGCGCGGCGGCGCAAGCCCTTTCGCGATTGGCTAGCGCTGCGGCGCGTGAGGGAGAGGCCTCCTTCGATTGGCTGGCGGGACCGCGGTGAATCGGCGCGCGCGGGCTCGAGCCGGCAGTCCGCCATGAACTGTCTGACGGTGCCCGGTGTCCATCCCGGCTCCCCCAGCCGGCCCCGCGGGCAGATACAGGTACGGTGTCGCCCCGGGACACGGGCTGGGGACAGATATGGGTACGGTACTGCCCCGGGAACGGGATGTGGGCATGTACGGGTACGATACTGCCCTGGGTACGGGATGGGGACAGGTACGGGTACGATACTGCCCCGGGAACGGGCTGGGGGCAGATACGGGTACGGCACTGCCCGGGGCACGGGATGGGGGCAGATACGGGTACGGTACTGCTCCGGGAACGGGCTGGGGGCAGATACGGGTACGGTACTGCCCCGGGAACGGGATGTGGGCATGTACGGGTACGGTACTGCCCCGGGAACGGGCTGGGGGCAGATACAGGTACGGTACTGCCCCGGGAACGGGATGTGGGCATGTACGGGTACGGTACTGCCCCGGGAACGGGCTGGGGGCAGATACGGGTACGGTACTACCCCGGGAACGGGATGTGGGCATGTACGGGTACGGCACTGCCCGGGGCACGGGATGGAGGCAGATACGGGTACGGCACTGCCCGGGGCACGGGATGGGGGCAGATACGGGTACGGCACTGCCCCGGGAACGGGCTGGGGACAGATACGGGTACGGTACTGCCCCGGGAACGGGCTGGGGGCAGATACGGGTACGGTACTGCCCCGGGAACGGGCTGGGGGCAGATACGGGTACGGTACTGCTCTGGGAACGGGATGTGGGCATGTACGGGTACGGCACTGCCCCGGGAACGGGCTGGGGGCAGATACGGGTACGGCACTGCCCGGGGCACGGGATGGGGGCAGGTACAGGTGCCGCGCCGGGCTGAGGGGTCTGCGGGGACCCCCGACTGGGTGGAGCCGGGGCTTCCCGCTGGCTGCTGCTCTGACCGCGCCGGTCTGCCCTAGGTGATCTTCGGGCCCATGTTCTCCGGAAAGAGGTAGGCACGGAGCGGGAGACGCAGGGCTGGAGCACGGGAAGGCAGCGGGCTGAGGCTGAGGCCCGCTGACACTGTGTCTTGCAGCACGGAACTCATGCGGCGAGTACGACGGTTCCAGCTCGCCCAGTACCAGTGCCTGCTGGTGAAGTATGCCAAGGACACACGCTACAGCTCTTCCGGAGTCTCCACACACGACAAGTGAGCTCCCGGGGCAGAAGGACACCCCACTTCCATGGGGCTGCCTGGCCTGTCCACCTCACTCCCTCCCTGCCCACAGGAGCACCATGGAGGCCCTGCCCGCTGGGCTCCTCCAGGACGTCTACCAGGAAGCGCTGGGCGCTGCCGTCATCGGCATCGATGAGGGACAGTTCGTAAGTGGATGGGATGGGTTTGCTGGGCTCTGCGGGACACAGACTCCTCGGTACACCCTGTGCACACCAAGGCCTGTCCTTTGTAGGAAGGGGGGAAGTAATGCCCTGAGGCGGTTTGATCCATGTGGCCTGTGCTTACAGTCAAAGCCTTCTTCCCTATAATCCCTGCAGACAGGACTGTGGGACTGCAGCCCATTTCACAGGCAGGGCATATGGCTCTGATTTTCCTTGCTCCTGGTGCGGCTGTCTGGGCATGCACTGTGGGATCTGGAGCCAAGTGCTGCCCCCCGCCTTCTTTACAATGTGTCTGTACCCCTCCAGTTCCCAGACATTGTGGAGTTCTGCGAGACAATGGCCAATACTGGGAAAACTGTCATTGTTGCTGCTCTGGATGGGACTTTCCAGAGAAAGGTAAAACACTCATTGTGTCACAGCAGCTGCTTTGGGACCCTCGTGGAACCAACCCAGCAGCATCTTCCCTGCTGTCTCACACAGGCCTTTGGGAGCATCCTGAACCTGGTGCCACTGGCGGAGAGCGTGGTGAAGCTGAACGCTGTGTGCATGGAGTGTTTCCGGGAGGCCTCCTACACCAAGAGGCTGGGAGCAGAGCGGGAGGTGAGTCACCTTGGAACAGAAACTGTTTCACCTTTCCAGTCCTGCTGGTACGGAGAGACTCCCTCCAGGGAGCTGGGCTCTGCAGTCATTCCCCAAATTTCCCTGCCAGGTTGAAGTGATTGGAGGAGCTGACAAATACCACTCCGTGTGCCGAGCCTGCTACTTCCGCAAGCGACCCCAGCAGGCTGGGCCAGAGAACAAGGAGAATGTGCCCCTGGCCCTGAGGCAGCTGGAGACAGCTGCCCCTCAGAAGATCTTCACTTGACTGCTGGGAAAATGGAGGGGAAGGGAGCTCAGTGCTGTGGCTCACAGGCACCGGGTCTGCCTCTCTGTACTTTAACAAACTGTTCAGTGCCTCAGCCCTGCCTACCCAACCTCCCTGCACCAAGCGCCACAACTGAGGATCCACTGATGCTGGTGGAAGCTGAAGCAAAAGCCCGGCTAGAGTGAATTCCCATCTCAGAACAAGGAGAGAGACCAGCACAGTTACTGATGCTGCCACACACAGGCCCTGGGGCACTGCATGTCAAGCCAGGCCACAGTGCTGCTGCCGCTCACTGTGCCTCTGGCCAGCTCTCCCAGTCTAAGCATGCTCAGGCTGGCACTGCTGCTTCTGGTGCCTGTGAATGCAGCCCTTCTCTCTTGTGCACTGTTGCTAAATTCCAAGTTTCTCAAGACAATGTACAGCCATTAGTATTTTAACTGCAAGTTTTAGCTTCCTTCCTTAACAGTCTGAGGTAACTTGTCCCTTTTCACAGAGCTGTGACACAGCTTTTAAACTGACACACAAGGCAGCCCAGGCCTGGGCAGGCCCCCAGCTTCTCTGCCAGCATGCTCACTGGTGTCAATTACTGTTGAACAGAAGAAGGTGGAGGAGGCCTAGCAGCTGACTCTTTGAGGTGTTGAACCTCAAAGGGCTGGTGGCTGTGTTCTAGCAGGCTGTGACAGACTCATTTGGAGGAACTGTCCCAGGAAGAGCCTCCTCCAAATTCAGAGCAGTTTTTCTCAGGTTCAAGGCTGCTGCTTCCACTTTGGTACTATGTTACCTGTGAGAGGTTTGGAGGCTCAGAGTTTGAACCAATTTTTCCAGGGAAGATCCAACTGCTTGGTAAAGGGGCTCTCCTGAGGAGCTGCTTTTCTGCTCTAGTCATGTCTCTTGCTTTCTCCTCAGCCTTCCAAAATTCTTAAGGCTTACTCTTAGTCTGCTCTAACCTGACTGAAGGATCCTCTTCCCTCTTTGTTACATTCTGGAAGGTTGTTTCTTCCTTACTCCCTGCAAGTTTTTTCCTGGAATTGGTTTTTTCCAGCGTCCACAGGCTCTTTGTTCTGGCCAGGGCAGACCTCTGCATCTGAGTCCAGGGTTGCTGTTTGCCTGTGCCCTGGAAGGCTCCAAGAGCTGCCTGAAGTCCCCCTGCTGCCCCCATGTTACAGGTGAGAATTATTGTATTCACAAGCACTTGATTGCCAGGCCTGGGCTTTTCCCCCAGGGCTGGAGAAGGCTCTGCTGCTGCTTTAGGTTAATAAATAAGTTAATGAACCCATGTGTGTTTTTTACCGGAGCATTTTTACCAGTCCTGGCTGTGACCAATGAGATAGCATGGGCTGGTCACAGGGTGGGAGGGCTGCTCAGGCCAGGGAGCACCAGGAGGGTGGCCTAAAAATAGCCACCAGCAGGAGTGTGTTTGCAGCACAGCAGTTGGCAGGGGCTGCACTGCCCCACCTGATGCTCCAGGCCCTGGAGGGACTGAAGGAAGGAGCCTTTTCTGCTTCCCCCGAGACAAAAGGCACATGGTGGCTCACGTGGTGGCTTGGTGAAAAAGTTTATTCCAGCCCTACAGTGACAACTACTTGAAGGCTGGCCCCAGCAGTGATGGCCCACACAGCTGCTGGGAACAGCTTTACCACAGCACAGCAGCAAACACAACCCGAGACAACGGCCCACAGGCTCCAGGTGTGGCTGGCAGGCAGGAGCCTGGGTGTAGGAGTGCAGGAGCTCAGCCTTGCAGCAGCACAGGCAGTGCTCAGGCAGGCACACAAGGGAAATAAAGTGCTCCAGGACTGTCCTCAGCCATGGCCCTGCTGAGGGATCTCAGTGCTCGCTGCTCCCGCAGACCCCAAACCGCACCATCCAAGCACCAGCTGTTCTAGTGCAGGCTGGGGGAAGGCACGGCACGGCATTAGAGAAAACGGGGCTTTGGCAATAGTTCGCCCAGAAGCAGCTGATGTGGGAAGGCACGGGAAGCCAGCACAGGCAGGAGCTGGGCCTGGCTGTGTTATGGCAATGAGAGTGAAAGACAGCACTTGGGGGAATGCAGCCAGCAGGGCTGAAAGGCACTGGAGACAGGATGGGCCAGGGCAAGTCACAGGGGCAGAGCCTGGCCAGGATCGGGGGTGTGAACTACAGCCCACCACCAAGGCACCACAGCAAAAGCAGAGGCTTGCACATGCCAGGGCTGCCCATGCACCCAACCTCCTGCAGCTGCAGTGTTCACCCAGCAGCTGCAAATCATCATGTGTTAAATCACCCACCAAATCACACACTGTGCTCTGGACCCTCCAGTGAGGATCTCAGCTCTGGGACCAGACAGAAGCCCCTCCTGCACCCCATGAAAAGGCCCAGTCACCTTCAAAAAAAGCAGCCATCGCCCTCCCACCCCACTGTCCCTTCCAAGTCACAGATCCCTCCCTCCCACCCCGCAAAAGGAATTGCACTGGTACAGCTGTCCCGCGGGTTCCAGCCAGGGCTCAGTACACTGGTGGTGGTTGATAGCCCTCCGGGGCCTCCGCTGTGTGCGTGAAGGGTGGCTGCTGGTAGCTCTCATGGCTAATGTTGGGATAGCTGGAGTAGGGAGTCGGAACCCCTGGGCTGGGGTCAGCATAGCTTTGAGCAAAGTCCTCCACTCCCATTTTGTACCTCTTGTAAGCGAAGGTGAGCAGGAGTCCCTGCAGAGAGAAGGAGGAGCAGCATCAAGGCCGTTCCAGGCTGTGAAGCGCAGGGGGCCCCTTTGCAGTCCCCCCAAGTGGGGCAGAGCGGTTCACTCACCCAGGAGAAGATGGAGAAGAAGCTGAAGGTGATGGCAGCGCGGGCAGAGTCCGCTCCGATGTACACATCCTCGGCCCGTGTCCAGGACCACTGGTTGGTCAAGAAACAGAAGCCGATGAACCACAGGAAGGTCCAGAGACCTATGGAGGGAAGTGGCATGAGGGGCCAGGGCTGGTCCTGCCTCTCCTGGGCAGTCCCGGGCCCAGACCCTGCGGCACCCGCCCAGGGGCAGCCGCTCCTCGGGGCACTCAGCAGCGGCAGCAGCGCGTGGCCGCGGGCAGCGCGCCAGACGGGAGCGACCGACTCCCTCCGCCAGGCACCGGCAGCCGCGTCACGGGACACGGCGGCCATTGCGGCAGCCGCAGCAGGCACAGCCCGCGCCCCCGGTACCTGAGAAGCCGAGGTCGGCCAGGACCAGGTACTTGCGGTCGGTAGTGTTGCTGATCTGGGGGAAATAGACGTCCACCATGAAGAAGAAGATGCAGGCGAGGAAGGCGAGGACGCCGATGCCGATGCCGTAGCGACACGCGTCCTCGTTGTGGTTGAAGATGCAGTAGAGCTGGGGGTCCTCGGGCCGGCTCATGTAGCCATCCCCGACCAGGCAGGCGAACACGATCAGGGCGAAGACCTGCGGGGCGGAGCCGATGTCCGGTGGGCGGCACCGAGGCCGGGGGGGACCCTTTGGGGGCTGCCCGTCCCGGCGGGCGAGGGGCACCGGCCTGCGGCGGGGAGACGCCGTCCCGGCGGGGCTCTCCCGTCCCGTCCTGTCCCGACTCACCGCGCTGACGATCCGCGCCAGCACCTGCGGCTGCTGCACGAAGCGGACCAGGCTGAAGGCACCGCCGGCCTTGGCCGCCCCGTAGGCGCCTCCGCCGCCCTCCATGGCGTTCCGCCGCCGCTCCTGCGCGGCACCGCCCTGGGAGGGCCGGCCCTTGCGGACCGGAGGTGCCGGGGCGGGGCGGGCAGGCTGGCTCCGGCGGGACAGGGGCTCCCCCGCCCGGGCATAGAGCGCCGCGCCGCACCCGCCCCGTGTCCCGCTCCGTCCCTCCTTCCGCCCCGGTGTAACGGAGGACGGGAGCGGCGGCCCCGCGCTTCCCCGCCCGCCGGCGGACCCCGGTGAGTGCAGCCGAGGGGAAACGGGGGCTTCTGGGGAGCTCCCGCCGCCTCCACCCGGTACCGGGAGGCGGCAAGAGGGACGGGACGGACAGGGCTCGGCAGCCCCCGCCCTCCCCGCAGATCCGCACCCACGCGAGCCACGGTCCGGACAGCCGGCGGCGGGAGCGCCAGCGAGCCTTCCGTCGGTGCCCGGTTCGGGGCCAGCGGCGCCTGGCGGGGAGCTCCGGGGCGGCCCCCTGCCCCGAGCTGCCTTAGCCCGCCCCGGGGTGGAGGACGGAGAGCAGGGGAGGAAGGAGGGACGGAGAACACGACGAGGGGCGAGGGTGTCTTTGATGCGATGTGTCCTCTTAGGGCCCTTCCCGAGCCGAGCTCCGGGACTGGTGCTCGCGGGCTTCGTGCCCGGCCCGAAGGGTCCCGGGACGGCGGGCGGAACCCGCCCGGCGGTGGTACCGCCCCATCCGCCCTCTCTCCCTTCCTGACGCCGGGCTGGGTTTAACCCGGGTTAGTCCCAGTTTAGCCCCGCGGACTCCGCGCTCCCGGCTGCCCCCGGCCTCGCACGCCGCGGCTCCGGCTCCGTCCCGCAGCGCTTGGGAGCCGCGGAAACCGGGGGAGCCGCGGTAAGCGGGGGCTGGGGCCAGTGGCGCTCGTCTGCTCACCACGGCAGGGCCCGTGTAACCCGCTCGGCCTCGCAGGATGTCCCAGCCGCCCTCCATCACCCTCCACGTCCCCGAGGGCTCCGAGAGCGATGGGTGAGTGTGACCTCCCCAGCTGCCCTGCCTTGCCCTGAGACCTCCATCCCAGGTACGATGGGCTACGACCTCGCACCCTGCAGGCACCAGGTGTGTGTGCCACCATGTCCCTGTGTTCCTTCAGCCAGGAGCCCAGTCCGGACAACGAGAGAGCCCTGCACACCTCATTCCACCAGCTCATCCTGGAGCAGAGCAGTTTGATCGAGGCAGGTCTGGAGCTGGAGTTGCAGGAGAGAGGCAGAGGTAAAGCACTGCAGCCTCAGCCAGGGCAGGCTGGGGACAGTGTGTGTGCCTAGGGCCATCCCTCTGCTTGAGCCAACTGTGTCAAAATACTGTGACCAAAGCATTCATAGGAGCCTGCTGATGCCTTGGCCAGTGCAGAGCAGGGCAGTCCAGGGCAAGTTGGATCTTGGGGACACAGAAAGCATTTCTGGAGAAAGGGGTACTTTGGGAAGGGCACACACCTAGCCTCCGTGCTGGAGCAGAGCAGCGGGGACACAGGGATGAACCATGGCCTCTCTGCATCTTGCCTTCCCCCTCCCAGAGTCCCCAGCCCACTTGGCTATTCCAGATGCCTGTGCCATGGCCTGGCCAGAGCCCGGGCAAGGTGAGGAGCACCCCAGCTACTCCTCTGCTTCCCTGCAGATCTTGGCCAGCATGCCCAGCCGCACCATCGGTAGGTGCCACCCACTTTCCCACCCTTCCCCAGCTCCCAGAGCCCCTTGGAGCTCTGCCTGCCCTGCTCTCCTGCAGCTGCCCAACCCCTGCTCTGCTCTGATCCACAGGACGCAACCTCGGGGCCATCATCTCCCAGTACTGCAACCGCACGGCACGGCTGCGGCGCCAGAGCAGCCGCCCACCGCTGCAGCAGCTCTGCCGCATGGCACGGCCCAGCCTGCGCCAGTACGACCTGGAGACTGACCCCACCAGGGCCACACTGGAAGGTGAGGGTCCCCCAGACTGTGAGAAGGCAGTGCTGGCCACTGTCCCTACGCTGGGTTAGGGAGAGGCAGGCTGTGACCTGGCGGACCATGTCCCACTGAGCCTCTTGTGCCCCAGAGAAGCGGCGCCTGCTGGTGAAGGAGCTGCTGAGCCTCTCACCCAGCCAGTGCAGCCACATGCTGCTCACCATGCCCCTCAGCCTGGCAGAGAAGAGCATCCTCCGGTGAGACCCCTTCCATCAGCACCAGCTGAGCAGGGCTGCCGCAGCCAGAGTTGTCCCAGGAGCTGTGGTACACTCTAACACCCCTCTCTTCTGGGCAGGCGGCAGCTGAGCGGGCAGAGGGGCCCAGTGAGGCAGCATGCCCATCATTGGTCCCCCTTCTCACCCTGTGGTTGGTCCAAGGTCTGCGTCAGCCTCGTAAGTCAAAGGCACAGGTCTGCACAGAGGTTGGGAGGGCTCCAGTGCAGGCTCCGGCCCCACTGCTCTCCCCATTTTCCTCTCCCCAGGGCTGCCGAGGTCTCTGGTACAGGCTCCTCTCCCTGCTCCGCACTGCGCAGCCCGGGCACTATGCCCTGAAGCAGATTGGTGGCCGCTTTGGCTCCAGTGTCCTGTCCTACTTCCTCTTCCTCAAGACACTCCTTATGTTGAATTTCTTTTCATTCCTCATCCTCCTGGCCTTTGTGGTGGTCCTGCAGGCCGTGTACCCCACTGCATCAGTCAGCCCCCAGCCCTTCACTGGCCTCGAGCTCCTCACAGGAGCGGTAAGCATGGCCCAGGCACCCCCAGATCAGGGGCTGCACCAAGCCTGAGGGCAGCCCCACTTTCCCACTGTAATAATACCCCAGATCTTGCCCTTGCACAGCGTGGGCCCCAGGACCACTGGTGCTGTGGGTGCACAAGGTGGTGCTGCCCCAGCCCAAGGCTCTGTGTCCCTAAGGCTGGCACAGAGGTGCCAGGCTAAGTGGGAAGCTGCGAGCACTGCCGAGGTCACCATGGAGCCCATCGTGTGCTTTCCTGCAGGGCTACTTCACGCACTCGCTGCTGTTCTATGGCTACTACAGCAATGTCACCCTGAATGACCCCTGCACCTCCAGTCCTCAGGGCAGCGTATGCCCCCTCACAGCCCCCCTGTTCCCGTACAACTTGCCACTGGCCTACCTGTTCAGTGTTGGGGTCTCCTTCCTTGTCACCTGCATCCTGCTGGTGTACAGGTGGGTCAGGGGCACCTGTGGCACTGCCAGCCTTCCGCTTCAGCCAGCCCAAATCCCTGATGCCCTTCACCTCGCTGCAGTGTGTCCCGCTCTTTTCGGGAAAGCGTGGGAAGCTCCACAGGGGACTTGGCCATCAAAGTCTTCTGTGCCTGGGACTTCAAGGTGATCCAGAGGCGCTCGGTGAAGCTGCAGTGCGAGAACATCTGCACCCAGTTGAAGGTGGAGCAGCTGGGCAATGCAAAACACCCAGACCCCAACCTTGCTAGTGCTTTGTCCATCACCCCTCTGGGTCCTGCTGTGCTGCAGTGGGACAAAACCTTGCTCCAGACCCAAAGCGGATTTGGCAGCTCTGCTGCTGCTCTCTTGCAGGAGCTGCTGGGGGAGCAGCGCTCCCGCTCCCGTGCCCAGAGCCGCTGCCAGTGTCTGGGGCACTGCGTCATAATGCTGCTGGCCTGGGCGCTGGCCTTGGGCTCGGTGTTGGGCTGCGTGCTGGCTGTGCACTACTTCTCAGAGCACATGCACATGGTGAGTGCCGCCTCTCACCCGGGGATCCTCTGTCCTGGGGTTGGAGGGACAGGGCTGGGATACTGGGGAGGGAGGCAGGGACAGCCCCACTGCAGCTGTGCTCCTGGCTGGGCATTTGCTGCTCTCCCCAAGGACACCACGCCTGGCTGCCAACAGCTGTGAACTCAGCCAGTACCTGCTCACCAGGTTCAGCAGGGACAACAAGCACGGGGCAGTGGCAGATTGCAGCAAGAAGCCATTCTGCTGGTCCTGCCCTTTGTGGTGTCCCTCCTCAATGTCTTGATGCCACACCTGTACAACTTGCTGGCGATGTGGGAGAAGCAGGACTCCCCAGTGACACAGGTCTACGTGGCAATCACCAGGTGGGCTGGCTGGGGCTGTGGTGGAGGGAGTGTTCTGCACCTGCACCTGTGGCAGGCAAGGAGGCTTTGGGGCCAAGCACCCCATCTGTGGGGCTCGGCCCTTCATTCCCCAGGCTCAGGGTCTTCTTTCACTGTTCCTGCTCCCCAGGAACCTCATCCTGAAGATGGTGATCCTCATCCTGCTGTGCTACCACTGGCTCAGCCGGAGCGTTATCTGCTCGACAGAGGAGGTCAGCACCACTGTCTCAGGGCCATGGAGAGCTGGGCTGAGCATGGGGCTGTGCAAGGAGCTGGTGGCATCTTCCCTATTAGATATCAGGAGAATTTCTTCCCTGTGAGGGTGGTGAGGCTCTGACATAGGTTCCCAGAGACGCTGTAGGTGCTCCATCCCAGGAACTGTTAAAGGCCAAGTTGGACAGGACTCAGAGCAACCTGCTCTAATTGGAAGCGTGTGTCTGCCCATGGTGGGGAAGGAGATGAGCCTTAGGGTTCCTCCCAACCCAAACCATTCGGTGATTCTATGCCACACTTGATTGTCCCTCAGTGCTGGGAGACGTGTGTGGGGCAGGACCTGTATCGCTTCATGATGATGGATTTCATATTCACCTTGCTGGATACGCTCTTCGGGGAGCTGATCTGGAGGTAACGTACCCCAGGACATGTCCCCCCACCAGTGTGGCATCCCTGCATGGTCCCAGCTCTCTGGTGCACCCAGCGTCTGCTGCCATCGGAGAAGGTGGGGTGTGAAGTCCCCCCAGGCAGTGTGGGAGCAGAGTTTACTTCCACCCAGGCTAATTCTGGAGAAGAGGCTGAAGACAAAGCAGAGGCCAGAGTTTGATATCGTCCGAAATGTGCTGGAGCTGATCTATGGGCAGACCCTGACCTGGTGAGATGTTTCTGCCTGGTGGGGCTCCTTCCTCTGCTGGCAAATGCCTTGTAGTCCTCAGGAACCCTGTGGGTGCTGTAGCTGTGCCCACCACTGTGTCCCCTGGGGCTCAGACCCAGGCAAGCTTGTCTTTCCCCTGCTCCCAGGCTGGGCGTTCTCTTCGCTCCGCTCCTGCCAGCTGTGCAGATGCTGAAGCTGCTGCTGTTGTTCTATATCAAAAAGGTGTGATTCCCCCACCCCCTGCAACTCTCCATGGGGTGAACTGTGGTGACACTGTGCCCTGTCACCATTAGCCTCTGCTGCATCAGTGGCGCCACATGGAGCAGCCTTGTCCTTGTGGACTGAGGGGGCTTTCTGGGACAGCGTGTCCCTGAGTTCACTTGGCTCCCAGTGGGTGGGAGGGAGGGAGGGAATGCTCTCCAGGAACTGGCAATCCATGGGACACTGCTGTCTATCAGACCAGCCTGATGCGGAACTGCCAGTCCCCCAGCAAGCCCTGGCAAGCAACACGCATGAGCACCGTGTTCATCACTCTGCTGTGCTTCCCCTCCTTTCTGGGTGCAGCTGCCTTCCTCTCCTACACCATCTGGTCGTGAGTACCCACGAGGCTGCGGCTCAGGGTGCAGGACCCCCGCCTGCCTGGAGAAGGAGAGGCTGGGGAGACCATGGCCCTTGTCCCTGGCATCCCCCAGCTGCAGACTGTGAGGTGCTGCCCCAGGCAAGGGAGGTGCCTCCCTGCTGCTGGCCCATGCTCGATTCCTCCAGCTGTTCCTGCTGTAGGAGGCAGGGATGAGGACTCCCTTGTCCAGTCCTGGGGATGCTGGGGACAGTGAGGCTGGGTCCCTGGAGGGCTGGACAGACAGGCAGTGCCCTGGTCTGGGGCCAGTAGTTGCTGGGCTGCCCATTGCTCTGAACACCCTGTCGGTCTGTTTGCTCAGGGTTCAGCCATCAGAAACCTGCGGTCCCTTCCGGGGGCTGGAAACCATCTACAAGTCAGGGAAGAGGTGGGTGCTAGTGCTGGAGAAGTCCAACCCCAACATCACCTGGTTTGCCTGGGTCTACCAGCACCTGTTGGAGAACACAAGCCTCCTGTTCTTCATGTCTGTGGCCCTGATGTGAGTATGGACCCGAGCCCAAAGCTGAACCCTGGGCCCTCCCTTTGAAGGTCCTGCTGTCACAGCCCTGAGCGGGTCTGGGAGCCAAGGTGTCACCCCAGAGTTCTGTGTCCCATCCCAGTGCCAGGAGCACAGTGTCCCTCAGCTTCCTGCCTGGCTGCCACCATCCCACCCTGTTGTCATTGCAGAGCTGTGATCTACTTCAACATCCAGGTGGTAAGAGGCCGCCAGAGGGTCATCTGCCTGCTCCAGGAGCAGATTGCCAATGTGAGCACTGCCCCTGCCCATCCCCACTGCTTCACAGCTTGCTCCAGCCCCAGGACTGCTAATCTGGGCTCTGGCCCCAGCAGCGCAGCCACTCAGCCACCCCAGTGCTGCTCACTGCGCTGTCTCTGATGTTGCAGGAAGGGGAAGATAAGGTGTTTCTCATTCAGAAGCTTCACTCTGTTTACGAACAAAGACACAGGCGCTCCTGAGTGCCAGGTGAGGCCAGCATGAAGAGCAGTGGGGAGGGACTGCCAGGGCACCCAGAGCTCAGCCGTGTGCACAGATGTTCCTCTGCCTGTCCCAAGGGATACACGATCCTAGGTGTTTCTGAGGCCCAGGGACAGGGAAGAGGATGGAGGCAGGTCTGGGACAAGGACTCAGGATCTTACAGACTCTTTCCTATTAGTGTCAAGCTCCATAGGGAGGAATGGGATGGAACGGACTCTGCTTGCACCTGGGACTGAATCAGTCCATCACAACACAGCGCTGGAAGCTGAGGAACCATGGAGCGCTGGGGAAGATCCTCCTCTTGGCATGGCCAAGGACCCATTGGGACATGTCACTGGGAATGCTGCATCACAGGGATGCAGGTGCTCCTTCTGCCTGGAGCTGCTGGGATGCAGAGAGTACAGGACCAGGCCTGCTGTCACACCCCAGGACACAGCTCCATGCAGGACTGCCTCACCAGCACAGCCCTGCTGCCCCAAGAAGTTGGGGCTCACTTCTTGCAGAGAACAGCCCTTCAGCTCTCCCTCCTGCCAGTGGGCCCTGGGCTCTTTTCAGAATCCTTTGGGGAACATGGAGTTTTCTCCACAGCCACCTTCACGCTGCCTAGGGGCAGCAGGCATGGAGCCAGGAGCTGCCAGGCATGGACCGAGCTCCAGCTCAGCACCTGGCTCACCAGGAGAGCACCTAGCTGATTGCAGTCCCACAGACAAGGTCACTGGGCCACCCCCAGCAGCCCTGCACCCCCTGCCCTCGCTGATGGGACAGACTTGGAAGAACCACCGTGCTGCTGAATGCTGGGTTGGGCAGGGACTCTGTGGGCTCAGGCTGACCTGGGCCATTAAAGCACTGCTGTGCAGGAGTGCTCTGGCTGGTGTCTGGACCGGCTGGGCAGGAAACAGGCAGGTGGGGTTGGTGTGTCAGTGCTCTTCGTGGTGGTGGCTCAGCAGCACTGTCAGGGTGTGCCCGGGCTCCTTGGCACGGTCTGCTTTCCCATGGGGGCTGCCTGGGACAGAGCCCAGTTCAGGCCACACTGCTGGAGTAAAGGCCACTGCCACCCCACTTGCTACTCACCATCGCAGTGCAATAGCTGCAGCCCCCAGCAGCAAAAGCCAGTCCCCTCCATGTCGTGCTCTTGGCAGCTGCAGCCCTGGGATGGCACCTGTCCCGGTGCCACAGCACTGACAGGCCCAGGGCAGCGTGTGCTGTGCCATGTGCCAGGCACGGGCAGCCACCAGTCCCCTATGACTTGGCACCGGGGCTGCCAGCTGAGGCAGCTGCCTGCCCAACTGGGCTGGGCCACCAGTACGGGCACAGGGCAAGTTATCAGCATGGATAGACACTGCTTAGTGGTGTGGGCACAGAGCAGGTTCTCTGTACAGCCCCAACTCTTCCTGGGGTGCATTAGGAAAAGCATTGCTCGCACATCAAGGGAGATGATCCTGCCCCTCTGCTCAGCCCTGCTGGGCTGCAGCTGGAGTGCTGTGTCCACTTCTGGGCTCCTCAGGACAAGAGGGACATGGAACTCCTGGAGCAGGTCTAGCAGAGGCTACAGAGACGATGAAGGGACTGAAGCACCCCTCTAATGAGAACAGGCTCTAAGCACTGGGCCTGTTCAGCCTCAAGGAGATACAACTGACAGGGGACCTCATCCTCTGTCGGCAGGGAGGTGTCAGGAGATGGACCAGGCTCTACTCCACGGTGCCCAGCAATGGGACAAGAAGCAACAGGCAGAAACTGATTCACAGGAAGTTCCACCTAAATATGATCTTGATGGGTCCCCTCCAATATTCTGTGATACTCTATCAGAATGAACCTCCTGTGCCAGTGACAGCACACTAGCACAGATTGCCCAGAGAGGGTGCATCCTCCTCACCGGAGATAGTCCAGAGCTGTCTGGATGCAATCCTGTGCCACATCCTCTGGGATGACCCTACTTGACCAGAGAGATTGGACCAGATGATCCACTATGGTCCCTTCCAGCTTGACCCATTCTGAAATTGCCTGAGGCCAGGTGAGTGCCAGAGAGCAGCCGTGGGCTGGCATTTGCTGCAGCTTGTGAGACATCTCTACTGAAGCATCCCAGTCACTGGTCTTGCCCTAGCTACACCCAGGTCACCCCAATGTGCCTGGGCTGGCATGAGGCTCACACGGCCAGAACTGCCTGCAGGAGCCCCAACGTGCACTCAGTCTTAAACCCTGGGGGCCTTACCCACCCCTGCCGGGGTTAGCTCAGCTCAGGTGCTGCTGCAGCCTCCAACCCCACTGCAGGAACCCCTCCTGTGCCTGGAGCTGCCAGCACAATCTGGCCTTGGTGGCTTCTGCTTGTCCCTTCCTTAAAAGCCCAGGTTCTCCCTCCGAGCACAAGGCAGCCACCAGCCTGGACAGTTTGGTGGGAGTTTTACTGTGAAGTCCCACAGGGATCCAATCCAACAGCCCAAGGCACAGTCCTCGGCTCTGCTCCCAGTCCCAGGCAGGGCACCTGCTCCTTTGCCACCTCCTTCTGTGACAGGATTGTCCTGGGCTGCCAGAGGCACCTGGCAGGGCTGGGGTCAGCAGGGGTCTTTGAGGGTGGTCCGAAGCCACTGCAGGACATCAGCCAAGCCGGTGCCATCGCGGGCGCTGGTCTCCAGCATCGTGATGGGCTGCGTAGCACAGGACACGATGTCCTGCATGCGGAACAGTGACTTCATCTCCACCAGTGACATGTAGCAGGGCAGGTCACTGCAATGGGGAGAGGGGAGCTGCATCAGCCAAGCACGGCTGCCCTGCCCAGCCCAGCCCCAGCTTAGGGGTCTCCAGCCTGGGAAGTGCAGCAAAGCACAGCCACTGCCCCTTGGCACCCCCACCCTTCGGGTGACCTCCTCCTCACATCTTGTTGAAGAGCACCAGGATAGGCACAGAGGCGAGCGGCGCTGCAGAGAGGACTGAGAGCAGCTGGATGCAGGACGAGGAGACCTGGGTGGGGTTGGAGGCATCCACGACGAACTGGAGGGAAGAAGGGAAAGCAGGGTGCGGGTGTGCCGAGAGCAACCCCGGGCCGGGCTGGGCCAGGCCAGAGCAGGGCATGGAGGAGGGAAATCCCACCACGGGGCGAAACCGAGGAGACCGACCGCCGCCCCGAAAGCCCCTCTCCCCGCGTCCATCCCTCGGGACCGCGGCCCCGGGACGGGTTCCCAGTGCTGCTCACCAGGAGAGCGCTGCACTCGCCGTAGTAGCTGGGCCAGATGGGGCCCATGCAGCCGCCCAGCTCCCGCACGGTCACCCTCCGCGGCAGCCGCAGGTCCGTCAGGTTGGTGCCCACCTGCGGGACAGGCACCGGGACCGCGGGCTGCGGCCGTGCCCCGCGCCCGCCCCGCTGCCGCTCGGCCCCGCCGGGCCGCACCTACCGTGGGCAGCGTGGCCGGGGGCTCGCCCAGCTCCGCGGGCTCCTCGGCGCTCAGCTGTGCCTCGCGTTAAGGACACGGCGGCTCCGGGAACGGTGCCCCCGGCCCCATCCCTCCCCGTGCCTCCCCGGTGCCCCGTGCCCCACGGATATGGCGCAGCCGCCGCAGCAGGAGGCTCTTCCCGCCGCCCGCCGCCCCCAGCAGGAGGAAGGTGGGCGGGGAGAGGCCCGCCGCCATCGCGGAGCCGCCCCGCGGAAACGGCGCCGTCCCGGCGGAAGCCGGAAGCGGAAGGGCCGCGGCGGGGCGGGGGACAGACCGGAGCGGAGCGAGCGGGCCGGGCCGGCGGCGGCGGACGCTATGGGGCGCGGCGGCGGCACCTTCGAGCGGCTGCTCGGTAGCGACGCGGTCCCTCGGCGGGCGGGACGGGAAGCGGGTCGGCGTCCGCAGCGCTCGGCCCTGGGAGCGGGCGGGCTCCGAGCGCGGCGCTGGCTGGGCCGGGTCGGGCTGCGGTGCCGCAGCCCCGTGCCGAGGTTACCGAGCGCCCGGGGCAGTCTGAAGCGGGAGGGTTGGTGCTTTCGGGTTGCAGTAGGGGCTTTATCCCCGAGCCTCGGGCAGCGCCGCGCCCGGAGCGCTCCCGGGAGCGCCGGTGGCGGAGCGGAGCCGCGGGCGGCAGCGCGGCTCACGGCGGCCCCGCGGGTGTTTCATTGCAGATAAGGCCACGAGCCAGCTCCTGCTGGAGACAGACTGGGAATCCATCCTGCAGATCTGCGACATGATCCGTCAGGGAGACACCCAGTAAGTGCTCTTGGGCTTTAGGACGCGCTGTGGGCACAGCTCTGCTGTCTGCGCAAGGAAGGAGCCCCTCGGAGGGTCTCGGACCTGCCAGCTCGTGGTTACACACGTCTCGTTATACCCTTCCATATGAGCATCAGAGGGGCTGTACAGCACACCCAGACGTGCTGGCGTGCTTCACAGACCCTGGGAGCTGCAGATTACCCCTGGCCTGCAAACATTGCGGAAACTCAAGCCTGAGTGTGCTTATTCCTTCGCAGTTTCCCTCAGTGAATCATATACCCCTGAGCTAGCTGTGCCTTTTGTGTCAGGGTGGAGACTGGTGGATTGTCAGCAGTAGGTGGGATCTCCCCTCAGATTCTTGATCTCTTGAGAGCATGTCCCCTCTTCCCTATCCAGAGCGAAATACGCGGTCAACGCCATCAAGAAGAAGGTGAATGACAAGAATCCCCACGTGGCCCTGTATGCACTGGAGGTAAGGACACCTGGCTGGGAGCACAGTGGGGGCTTCTCACTACTTGCCTTCAGGCTGCACAGCTTCCTGCAGCTCAGGGTGCAAACAGCCTCTTCCTGACTCTGGCACAGAGGTTTTGGAGTGATCAGGCCAGGGCCTTCACGCTTTAGTTCCATCTTGGCTTTTGAACAGGCAAAGCTGAGACTTGGGCTACTCTCCCTGGGGTTGGCTTCCACAGAGCAAAGGCCCACAGCCCCTCATGGAGGTGAAGGACAGCTGGCTCCTGGTGCAGGGAGTGGGTTGGCATGGCCCCAGCACACCTCACTGCTTAAGTACTGCACCATGTTCAGCCTGTAATGTGTGCTGGGACCCCCACAAGTTGCAGGGGAGGCAGGAAGCTGTGGGCTGATGTTGTCTTGGCCCTTGCAGGTCATGGAGTCGGTGGTTAAAAACTGTGGCCAAACAGTCCATGACGAGGTGGCCAATAAACAGACCATGGAGGAGCTGAAGGAAATACTCAAGGTAAATAGATTTATTTTACTGTCTTTTTTTTTTGCCTATGGAAACAGCAGCAGCAGGAAGAAATGTATGTGTCCTCTCTTGTATCCTCTTTGGGTAAGGAGCAGAAAGGAAGTGAGAAATGCACTTCAGAAAAGAGCAAACTCGCGTAGTGTGAAAGGGTGAGTGTGGGCAGTGAAGGAGGGTTTCTGGGATGAGGAGATGTGGTGGGAGCGGAGGTTTGTCTGCACTGTGAAATGGCAGGAATGTGCTGTGGAGGCCTGGGCCATTCCATGGTAAATGCTCCTGGATGCAACATTTGGACTGGGACAGCAGAGGAAAACAGATGATGGCCTGGCACCTGTACCAAGGACCTGGGTGAATTCTCTCTTTTGGAACAGTGTGAGACACATAGGCAAGTAAAGCAACAAAGGAAAAACCAGCTGGAGCTGCCTCTGTGTCACGGCTGTGTCATTGGGTGTCGAGTTGTTCAGGAGCTCTGCAGGATGTGACTATGGCTGCTGGCACTGACAGGTTGTTGTTACAAGCTGTCGCCAGTCTGATGCCTGCTGGAGCTTCATGTGTTCTTGGACTGGGGAGTTCCATTAGTGAAGTGGAAATGAGAACTCCTGTCTCCAGCTCCCAACTCAGAACAGAAATGCCCA
Organism: Taeniopygia guttata; assembly: GCF_048771995.1. Taxonomy (NCBI): domain Eukaryota; kingdom Metazoa; phylum Chordata; class Aves; order Passeriformes; family Estrildidae; genus Taeniopygia; species Taeniopygia guttata. Next base: position 2,260,427 of record NC_133043.1, read on the forward strand.
GACAAGAGCTTATTAGCATCATACTGTTCCTTCCTCACAGCTTCTGTCTTCCACCAGAAATAAACAAATAGGTGACCCAGATCCTAGGAGGACAAGCTGTGTGAGTCCTGTCACCTCACACACCAAGCAGGGTGTCTCTCCTGTCACCTTCCTGTTAGGGCTGACTCAATCTCCCTGCAGGATCTTCTCCTGAGGCAGGAACACTGCCATAGCATGACAGCCAGGTGTGGTAGCACAGCCACTCCAAGGGCTGAGGAGATCGAATCAGATCCAGGGATTTTGTGGTTCTCTCAGTCCTTGCCTGCCTCAGAAGTTTCACAACTGCCCCATTCTCCTCCCACACTTGAAACTTTGCTGCTTGTGAACACCTGATGCTGGTAGAGCAGTCCAAGTTCTAATGAGGTTCAGGGCTATGACATGTATGGAATGCAGGATTTTGCCAAATGTTCTAGGAGTTGGAGCTCCAAGAATTGTCAATAAGTGATGCTGTGTGGGCCGAGGTCTTGGCTAAAATCAGAGCTTGACAGTGCTGCTGTGCTTTCTGGGAATTTCTGGAACAGCCAGTCATGTGGATGTGATCACTTGGGCAGCTGATGACACGGCAGCTCTGAGGCTGGCTGAGGTCAGAACAGGCTTGCCAACTTTTCTCCAGATCCTTGAAGTGTGTTGCAGTTGCCCCTGCCTCCAAAGGGCAGCTGTCCCAGCTGTCTTTACTTTGTCAAATCCTGAAGTGACTTTGAGTACTCCTGGAGGGGAAGTGCTGGCACCCTCCAGGCACCCCCCAGCACTGTCAGGGGGCAGGCAAGGTGGGCTCTGCTCTCTGGGCAGCTGGGGCCCCCACCGAGTTCTGAGTGCGGGATGGTGGCTCTGGTGAGGGGGTGGACAGAGCTGCTGGGCACCTGCTCTAAGCATCAAGGCCACAGCTCTGTTCAGTCAGTCTGTGCTGCTCAAAGGACATTTTGTTGTTTGTGCTGGAGGGGGCAGTGGGGCAGCTGAAGGGGTCTGTTTGTGCTGTGCATTGTCCTTGCTGCTAGTTTCTGACAGCTCTTACCTCTCCTGAGTACTTTAGTCTCTCTTTCCTGAGTGGTATTTCTGGCTTCTCTTTAGGGGGTTCACACCATCCTTTGGGTTTCAGGGACGTTTTCTCAGATGCTTTTTTCTCCTCCCTTCCTTTGCAGAGGCAAGTGGAAACAAGTGTCCGCAGTAAGATCCTATACCTCATCCAGGCCTGGGCTCATGCCTTCCGCAACGAGCCAAAGTACAAGGTGGTGCAGGACACCTATCAGATAATGAAGGTTGAAGGTGAGGACTGTGGCCACAGGTGAGGGGACACCTGGTGAAGCAGCTCTGCTCTGCAGGAGTTTTGGTAGTTCTGTGCCTGTTATGAGCAAAATCTGGACTTGCAGCACTGAGCTCTTCCTTGGTTCCCAATACCCAATGAACCCTTCAGGGTGACTAAATCCTGCTGCAGACTTGGGACGGTTCAGTGGTCCCAGGACCAGGGCAGCCTTGCTCTAGTCCTGCAGCCCAGCCAGTGCTTCAGGGCTGGCAGGGAGACCTGAAAAGCAGGAGCTGCAACTGTTCTTGGGGAGACTGGCAGCAAGTCATCGTGTCCTCTGGGACAGATTTGCTGTGGGGCAGTTCCTTCCTCACAGGCTTTTGTTCCTGCTCCCAGATGGGTCCATGGTCCCACTTGCTGACTCAGTGTTGGTGTGACATTTTCCCTTCTGTCCCAGGAAGGGACTTCTGTCAAGGGCAGGGACACGCTGCTGCCTCTGCTTCCTTCTGTGCACCAGAAACTCTGCAGGCAGTGGCACAAGCTTGGAGGGTCAGTCCAGCATCCTGAGCTGCTGTTGCCGAGCTCTGGCCCTTGAAGGCTGAAACTCACAGCCCTGCCTGACCATCCAGTGGGCTTTATATGGCCCTCAGTTCAAAGTACTGAGAAATAATAAGCCTTGTCCAGAGGCCTGTGATGTCCCTTGTGGGTGTGTAAGGGAAACAATTGGGGATTGTCCTCAGACCAGGGCTGAGGGGAGCCTGCTTCTGGCGTGTTGGAGGGAGGTGCTGGTCAAAACAAGAGGTAGTGCTGAGCTGGCACCTGTAGCATGAGCTTGCAGGCACATGGCCTCCCTGTGCCAGAGGATTCCTCTCACAACTGGGCTCCATTTCTCCTGCAGGGCATGTCTTCCCAGAGTTCAAGGAGAGCGACGCCATGTTCGCTGCAGAGAGGGTGAGCTCTGTGGTAGGGGAGCAGCTGGTGCTGTGGGACAGACCTACTTTCCCATCCCCTTCTACCAAACCTGTAGGTCTCACATTCCTCCATTTTGTGTGGATTGGAGACCTGGAAGAACGGACCAGGACAGAGAGTCAGACCCATCATTCCTCCTGCTCACTGGCCTTGCAGCAGCTTGGCAGGCTGGACATGGCAGCAGGGCATTGCTGAAGTGATTGCTGTGCAGACTGTTTCCTAGTAAATCTTGTGCTGACTGGGAAAACATCGCAGTCTCTAAGGAATATGGGAGAGGATAAATGGGGATTAACATTTCCTGTTGAGCTGCAGATGCCCCCAGTTTCCCCCATGATACTTGAGAGCCCTCTTAGCCATCAGAGCTCCTGAAAGGGCCACTGCCAATGCACTGCTCCCTCCTTACTCCATTTCCCTTGACCCCTACAGGCTCCAGACTGGGTGGATGCAGAGGAGTGTCACAGGTGCCGAGTGCAGTTTGGCGTTGTGACGCGGAAGGTGGGTGCTGCTCCTGGGTTTCCTGCTCTGCACAGCCCTTGGGACTTGCAGGACTTGGTGTGTGGAACTGTGCTGGGGACAGACCATGTTTCCTTCCTGCTGGCAGGGAAATGAGTGTCTGAGTGATGTTGGCTAAAGGAGAAGGTCTTGCCACCACACTCACGTTGCCTGTCCTTCACAGCACCACTGCCGGGCCTGCGGGCAGATCTTCTGTGGAAAATGCTCCTCCAAGTATTCCACCATCCCCAAGTTTGGGATTGAGAAGGAAGTGAGAGTCTGTGAGCCCTGCTATGAGCATCTCAACAAGTCAGTACCTTTTGTGGTGGGTTTCTTTGCCTGTGCCAGCAGGGACATTGAGGGGGGAAGCAGGGAAGGTGTGGAACTAACTCCCTGCAGAGCACAACAGGGGCTTTCCAAGCTGTGCAGGCTGGGCTGGGCTCTCTTCCTTCCTGGGAGCGGGATTTGCTGCTGGAACATGGTACAGAGAAGGGAGCATTCAGTCCATACTATCACTTGTCACTACAGGAAAACTGAGGGTAAAGCTGCTGCCACCTCCGAACTGCCCCCTGAGTACCTGACCAGCCCTCTCTCTCAGCAGTCCCAGGTGAGCAGCTGCCCCATAGGTGATCTGGCGATCCTGACTTGTTTGTTGATCCCATTACTGACCACCTCCTTGTCTTTCCACTTCCAGCTGCCTCCAAAGCGCGATGAGACAGCTCTGCAAGAGGAAGAGGAGCTCCAGCTGGCTATTGCCTTGTCTCAGTCAGAGGCTGAGGAGAAGGAGAGAATGGTTTGTTCACTGCTGGGGTCCAGGAGGGGTTGTTGTTTTTCGGCCCACCTGTGCTGGTCCATAGCAGATCTCTGGACATGTCCTGGTGTGAGCAAGGCTCGAAGCCTGTGGAATGAGAGGGTGAAAGCAGAGCCAGGCACAGGCTGTGTTGTGGTTGGTTTGGAGAAGTCTCTCTGAGCTGGCAATTTTCTCTTTTGCAGAGGCAGAAAGCAACCTACTCCATGTACCCTAAGGCTGAGCCCACTCCTGTCGCGTCGTCGGCTCCCCCAGTCAGCACGCTCTACTCCCCACCTGTGGTATGTCCGTGGCAGCTCCTGCACGTGAAGTGGCTGGACACAGGCCACTTCCTGAGCCCGAGTCTGCCCTGATTGTGTCCAATTTCATGCCCATACTGAGGGAAAATATTTGCCCTGTTTAATCCCTTGCTTGTTCACTGTGTTTTGAGCAAAAAGATGTGTTCTCAGCCAGAATTTAGGTGCCTCCACTGCCTCCCAGCTTGTGTCCCCTTTGAGGCTCAGCACTGGTGGTCATACATGGCCAGGTCCAAGCTGAACACCTGTGTGGGACCTGGGGATCTCTGGTTTTGCTGAACTACATTTCTCTGTTTGTCTCTTTCCAGAATTCCTCTGCTCCCTTGGCCGAGGACATTGACCCAGAGGTAAAGGATCCTGACTCTGCTAGTCTGCAGCACAGGCTTGTTCCTGCGAGGCAGTGGTGCTCATTTTCCTTTTCTTCCTGGCAGCTGGCCCGGTACCTGAACCGCAACTACTGGGAGAAGAAACAGGAGGAGGTTCGCAAGAGCCCCACACCGTCAGCACCCCTGTCCCTGACGGAGCCAGCTGTGCAGCCTGGGGAAGCCCACCCTGCCCCTCTTGGGGTGGTTGAGGTAAGAGGGGGCCCAGGCCTGGGTCTGGCACCCACCGAGGGGCAAGAAGCACCCGACTCTTTGGCTCTGCAGGCTGGCTGCTGGCTCTTGGCACTGGGAGGTCACAGCTGACTGGCTGCCCCATCCTTCCTTCCAGCAGCAGTACCAAAACGGTGAGTCTGAGGAGAACCACGAGCAGTTCCTGAAGGCACTGCAGAACGCGGTCACCACGTTCGTCAACCGCATGAAGAGCAACCACATGCGAGGCCGCAGCATCACCAACGACTCTGCCGTGTTATCCCTCTTCCAGTCCATCAACAACATGCACCCGCAGCTGCTGGAGCTGCTCAACCAGCTGGACGAGCGCAGGCGTGCGTGGGAGCTGGGGGAGCTGCTGGCCCTGGGTGTGGGTGGGCGGCAGCCAGGGCTTCCACACTGTCAGGGTTCAGCATTCCTGTGACTTGGTCTCACTGGAGAGAAGCTGGTGTGCAGTGCAGTGGCAGTCCAAGTGATCTGTCCCCATGTTCCTGAGGCTGTCCCTTCCCTCCCCAGTGTACTATGAAGGCTTGCAGGACAAACTGGCCCAGATCCGGGATGCGCGTGGGGCTCTGAACGCTCTGCGGGAGGAGCACCAGGAGAAGCTGCGCCGTGCAGCGGAGGAGGCAGAGCGGCAGCGCCAGATCCAGCTGGCACAGAAGCTAGAGATCATGAGGCAGAAGAAGCAGGTGAGGCAGGGAAGCATGTCAGGGGTGTTCCAGACCTGCCTGCTCTGGCCCAGCCCAGGGCTGGCAGAGATGGTTGCTCTGGTAGGAGGGGTTGTGTGGTATCGTGGCTCCCAGCCACCACAGCCCTGTTCCCACAGGAGTATCTGGAGATGCAGCGTCAGCTGGCCATCCAACGACTGCAGGAGCAGGAGAAGGAGAGGCAGCTGCGCTTAGAGCAGCAGAAGCAGACCATCCAGATGAGAGCCCAGATGCCAGCTTTCTCACTGCCTTATGCTCAGGTACAGCTGCTGGGGTAGGCTCCCCCTGCCAGGTTCCAGGGATTGTGGCTTTAAGGTGGTTTTCTGTCTCTCACCAGCTCCAGGCTATGCCTGCAGCCAGTGGGGTGATTTACCAGCCTTCTGGGCCCACCAGCTTCCCTGGCACCTTCAGCCCAGCTGGCTCTGTGGAGGGCTCTCCCATGCACAGCGTGTACATGAACCAGGCTGCACAAGGGGGAGCTGGGCCCTACGCTGCCATGCCCGGCACTGGTACGTTGGGCAGCTCAGCCGCTGCGGGGAGGGGAGAGCCCAGGGCGGTTGCTCCAACCTCTGCTCTCTACACCCAGATCCCAGCATGGTGAATGCCTACATGTACCAGCCGGGCACCAGCAGTGGGCAGGGGCCTCAGCAGGGGCCGGCGGTGCCCACCACCACCCCTGCATATTCATCCTACCAGCCCACACCGACACAGGGCTATCAGGCAAGTGAGGCATTGCAGCGTGCAGCCAACTGGGACAAGGGCTGGGGGGTTCTGTGGGGCTGGGCAATGTACCCAAACTCAGCAATGAGATCTCTGAGCAGGAGGGAGGACGGGCTGGTTGGGTCCAGGTCTCCAGATATGCTGCTCTTGCTGTGGAAGTGGGCTGGAGTCAGATCCAGTTCTGGGCTCAAGGGTCTTGTCTGGAGAAGTGAGTCATTGCTGTCTTGGCGCCTCTCACCAGCCTCTCCCCACAGACTGCAGTCTCACAGTCACAGAGCATCCCAGCCATCTCCCAGGCACCCCAGTCGGGCACCATGGGCTACATGGGCAGCCAGTCTGTCTCCATGGGCTACCAGCCGTACAGCATGCAGGTGAGCACTCCCTGCTGGGGCATGGGTGGGCTTCAGCCCATGGAGCCGTCCTGGGGGAGGTCACCCACCACTGCCCTGTGGGTGCCGCACGTACTGCAGCCCCTCTGACACCCACCCCTCGTTCCCATAGGGTCTTATGTCTGCCCTGCCAGGCCAGGACACAGCTCTGAGCAGCCTGCCAGCCCAGCAGTCCTACCTGCCCGGGCAGCAGCCCCTCTACCAACAGGTAAGTGCCACCAGCCCAGGGATTCAGGACCCAGTGGAGCACATATTCTAACAAAGCCATACATTAACAAAGCTGTTTCCTCCGCTCCAGGTGGCCCCAGCTGGAGGGCCCCCCCAGCAGCAGCCCCCACCAGCACCTGCCCCTGGGCAGCAGCCCCCAGGCAGCGGAGAGGCCCAGCTCATCTCGTTTGACTGATCGCGCCCACAGGGCGCAGGGATCCAGTGTAACACTAGTCTTCATCCAAAATCACTCTACTTTGGCTACTCATCCTGTCCTCCGGCCCCATGTCCCAGGGATGATGGGGCCATTCCTACTGCCGGATTTGGGGACCAAGGGGCAGGGGTGCAGCCCCCCATGCCCTGCAGCCTGGGGCAGCATCCCCCCGGCTCACCCACCCACCCACCCACCCTCGGCAGCTGGCAGCCCTGGGGCCAGGCGGGAGCTGCCTGCCCCTGTCGTTGCCCCGGGGCTTGTGGCACAGGCCCCAAGGGCGCAGCACTCCAGCCCTGCCCGGTCCCCGGCTTTGCCCCATCCCTGCTGTGTCCTGCTCCCTGCAGCGCCCTCATGGGCTGGGGGCCCTTTGCTGGCCCGGGCCTGTCCCCGTCCCCATCCCTCTCGGCCCGAGTGCTATCGGTGACAATAAAGTGTTGGAACAAACTGCAGCCTCCTGTGCTGGGTGGGGCGATGCCCACCGGGACATCCTGCCAGCAAACGGGGCAAATCCGGGGTTGCCAAGCGGAGGCAGCAGTTCCGGGGTGCAGATCCCGTCATACTTCACCCCTCGGTACTGGCCAGTTTGGCCACATAAATTTCCTCCCTACAGTGTCTAGAATGTTTCTGTGCTGTGGATGTATAGTCCTAAATTATTAAGCTTTATGGAGCGTTAGAATGTATTACTGAAATTAGTGAAATTCGAAAAGGTAAAATGACAAGGCTTTCAGACTTTATTTTTGTTTCTTTTAATTTGCATTCATTATGCTTCAATTTTGCCGTTAACCATGCTGTAGAGTGGAGAAATAGAACGAATTCTCCTTCCAAACATTCTAGAGAGGAAGTAATTTCTGTTCATATATGAAAATTTAACTCTCCTATTTAGCAATGATAAATAGTAGTGGCTGTATTGCGGTTGCTTTTGCTTTCCCACCGGCCCGATGTGGCCTACATCTCCCGTCGGGCACCGCCGTGCTGCGCGGTGTCGCTGCCGGCTCTCCGTCGGCGCCGGGCGGCGGCGCGGGGCGCGCCGGGAGCGCGGGCGGAGCGGAGTGCTCGGTGTCCTCGGGCCGCCATGCTGCCCGCCGCGCTGCCCGCCGCCCGCCGGGCGCTGCTGCCGCTGCTGCCGCCGCCGCCGCGCCGCGGGGCCCCCGCCGGGCTGCGAGCGCTCGGCACCGGCCCCGCGCGGCGCTCGGAGGCGCTGGCCGGAGCGCCGCTGGACACGGCCGCCAAGGAGTACTCGCCCAAGGTGCGGCAGCTGGTGCGGGACATCGCGGGGCTGACGCTGCTGGAGGTGGCCGATCTCAACGCGCTGCTCAAGGTGGGTGCGGGGCCTGACCCGGCTCGTCCCGGCTCATCCCGGCCCGGCCCGGCCCAGCCCGGCCGCGTGCGCCGCCTGACCGGCCGCTGCTGCCGCTGCTCTTCCCTCAGGAGACGCTGAAGATCCCGGACGTGGCGGTGATGCCCGCGGCGGCCGCCGCCTCCCTGCTGCCCGCCCAGGCGGCTCCGCAGGTACCGGGCGCTCCGGGAGGGGCGGGAGCGGGGCCCCGGGAACCGTACGCGCGGGGGCGGGCTCGGCCGCGGGGCTTCACCGTGCTCCGGCTGCTTCCAGGAGGAGGAGGAGGTGGTCCCGCTCAAGAAAGAGAAAACTCATTTCACCGTCCGGCTGACAGAGCTGAAGGCCTCTGACAAGGTGAAGCTGATCAAGGAGGTGAAAAACTTCGTGCCTGGAGTGAACCTCGTGCAGGTGAGGAGGCGCTGCCCCAGGCTCTGGTGTTTCTCCCCCAAGTCCAGCAGCCTCAGCTCTCTGTTCAGAGGGAAGCCTCGATTTGTGCGTTCAGAAGCACAGCCTGCCTGTGTGCATCTCTGTGCAGAGATATGGGGAGCAGGATTTGGTTGCACCTTCATCTGGCATTTTCCGTTGTCAGAAGCAGGGGGATGAAGGAGGAGGCTCAGAGCAAAGAACCCAGAGATATCCATGCCAGCCTCAACTTCTCCAAACCTGGGAGCTGCCATGCTTGAGCTTTCTTGCAGAGCTCAGGAGTAGCCAGCATCCCTTGCTACAGCTGGGTTTGGCTTGTCTTTCCCAAAGCCATGTATTTCTGAAGTTAAATGAGCCTCTGTAATTCACACATCTTGCAATCCAGGCTTCCAGCTCTTTTCAGGGCCCTTCATTTTATAGGTGGTGCTGCTTCTTTCCTTGGAGGAGACGGGCCTCAGCCCTGGGCAGTGTCTGAGCTCAGGTCCTTGACCTTGGATGTGGCCTCAGCATGTTGGGTGATGAAGCGGCTACTGCACATCTCCAGGGTGATTCTTTCATATCTTGGGGTCAATAGTAGCACTTTCCAGTATTCCAGTTGCAACATTGAGCATTGCAGTGTTTGCTCCTGCTGTAGCCCAGGAGAGCAGAAATGTTTGCAGATAATTTTCTGACCCATTCTTGTTGCTGCATTGCAAAGCCAGCAGAGAAGGTCAGTGGCGCAGATACAAGTTTGGCTGTCTCATGGGGATAATTCCCTGACTGTCAGTGTGATTCCTCTGGAAGTTGTTCATCTATTATTGGTCCCAAGCAAACATGAAAATACCAAACCCTGTAATGGACACAAGCAGCAGACAATTAACTGGAGAGCTGATGCTAAGTGAGCTTGGCTCTGCATGTGGCACCTGCTGGATGAGCTGTTTGTAGTGCCAATTATCGCAGCTAAATTCAGGTGTGATGTACCCAAGCCCAGCATGTCAAGTGAAGCACACACACAGCACAAACAGCTGTGGAGGTTCTACCTGTGTTCAAAGTGGAGCCAAAGCCCTTTTATTGTAAATTTTACTGCCATCCAGTCAAGGTGGTTTTTATGAGGTTTACAGATGGATCTGCCTGTAGGGCTGCTGATAGTGTGGAGGGAAGCATATTCAGTGATTACCCTGGGCACTGGTGGAACCAAAAATCAGTCCTGTGGCAACAACGGTGTGATGAGACAGGTGTGTGATCAGCACACACAGGAGCAAGGCTGGCTGCACCTCAGGAAGCTCACTGGGAGCTGCCCAGCACATGCTTACCCTCTGTCACCACCAGCCCTGGGCTCTAGCTAGACTGGGAGCATGCTGCCTCTGCCCCGTTGCTGCTGCTACATGGGTCCCACTTGGCTTGGGCTCTGCTCTTCTTCCCACTGAACACCAGGAACAATTGCTTCTCTTGGCCGGGGCTGCTTTAGAATGGAGTCACACCTTCCTGAACAGATTCAGAAATTAATGACGTGTGTTGTGTTATCTGTGCTCATCGCAGTGAGCCTGAATAGGCTCCTGTCCAAATCCTGTCCTGGTGAGCAAAGGCATTCCTGCCCCACCAACCCACTACTCACAAATCTGTGCCTTCCAACCCCAGCAAAAAAAGCATTTTTCTTCCACCACAGATACATAGGCATTGTACCCAGCAGGAATCAAAAGGACAAAACCTTCCTGCCAGCACAGTGGCTAGTCCAGTGGGTGCTAAACCCCCACAGTGCTGTGGCAGAGAGCTGCTGCATGTAAGAGCAGCAGGGCCTTGTCCCCCTGGGCTCAATTCCTTCTCTATAGCAGCACTGCAGTAAATTCTTTAAATTAGCTCAACAGGGTTTTTTTTGTTTGCTTTAAGTATTGCAGTGCTGCTTAGTACCAGTAGTTTTAATTTAAAGATCCCTAAAATGTCAAAATACTGTGTTGTGAAGTAGTCTGTGCTAGAGCTCTGTTTTAGCCAGTGCAGCTGTGTCCAAACCCTGCACTGGCCCCCCCTCCTGCTGGCATAAGTATGTGAATCAAAACATTGTCACTGAGCAGAGCCAGCCCAGCGCCAGGCGGATGCTGCCTCAGCAGGCCACTGCAGGGGCTCTGCCTGCACCCACACCTGTGCAGGCCAGGGTGCACATCTAGGAACACCAAGCACGAGGTGGAAGTTTAAGGAAAAGGTTTCCCAGCAGATGTGTCATCGTTTGCAGTCATGTTTAGCTGCCTTCTGGCAGGATGTGCCGTAGTTCAAGTGTAAGTCTTGGGGTTTGAACTGTCAGTGAGTTTCCACAGTTGGCTTAAGCAGAGGTCAGGATCATGGCTCTAAATCCAATAATCCAGTTAGTGAAAGCCTGTTTACAAGCCTTGTACTTTGTCCCTCTCGCAGGCAAAGAAGCTGGTGGAGTCCCTTCCACAGGAGATCAAGGCGAATGCGTCCAAAGAGGAAGCAGAGAAGATCAAAGCAGCGCTAGAGGCAGCAGGAGGGACTGTTGTTCTGGAGTAGTCTCGCCATGGAGAGACTGGTGCTACAGCTGCTGCCCAGGCCGGGCTCCGGACCTTTCCGAGTGCATGTGGCACAGTGGGAGCAGTCTCCCAAAGAATGCTGTATGCTTTGGCAGAGCTGTTCATTCTTGCGATCACCATGAACTCTACCTTATAAATACCCAAAAAAACCTGTAAAATGATTCATCTTTCTCAAGTGCTGATTATCCCCATGCTTCCCATGTCATGGAACCAGAATGGTTTAGGGCAGAAGTGACCTTGAAAGATCTTCTCATTCCAGCCCCTTACTATGGGCAGGAACACCTTCCGCTAGGCGAGGTTGCTCCGAGCCCTGTGCAGCCTGGCCTTGAACACTTCCAGGGATGGGGCAGTCACAGCTTCTCTTCACAGCAGCATGTGTCAGAGCCTCACCACCCTCACAGACAAAAATTTATTCCTAATATCTAATCTAAACCTACTCTTAGTTTGAAGCCGTTCCCCCTTGTCCTGTCACTACACACTCTTGTAAAAATTGCTCTCTCCATCTTTCTTGTAGGCTCCCTTCAGGTACTGGAAGTTTGTACCAGCGCATCATGCACCTCTTTACACTGCCTTTTGCTGATGGTCTCACCTCTCTCTTCATTATTAACGAGAAGAACACACTTCCACAGGTTGTGGAGATGCGTGGGGGGTGGGAAAGTGTATTCTGGAGCTGCTGATTATTCCTGCGCTCAGTGTGTGCACGCTGGTAACGCTGCCGTTTGTACCTGTGCCTCCCCCACTTCTGCAGTTTGCTGATGGTTTCACCGCCCCATTAATTAATCCCTTAATTATTAACGGGAAGAGCTTTCCCCGGGCTGGAAACGGGGATGTGTGTGGGGTGGGAACGAGGATTCCGGAGCCTATGGTTGCCGCGTTCGCCGCAGGCTCGGAGATGCGAGCCCCGGACCGGACCGGACCCGCCCCGCCCCGCCCCTTTCCGGTACCGGGAGGGGCGTGGCTTACCGGAGGCGTGGTGTTATCCCGGTGGGGGCGCGGCTTCTGGCAGAAGCGGTGCCCATGGCGGAGCAGCGCGTTTCGCGTTGGTACTTCGGCGGCCTCGCGTCGTCCGGGGCCGCCTGCTGCACCCACCCCCTGGATCTGCTGAAGGTGAAGGGGGCACAGGCCGAGGAGCGCCTCTGGCGGCGTGGGAAGGCCGGCTGGGGGGATGGAGGGCGAGTGTGAGGAGCTGAGAACGATGGCGGTGGTTTGGGGGGGCCGCTGTGGGGGACAGGTAATGGTGAGGGGCTGAGGGGACGGTTATGGGGGACAGGTAATGGTGAGGGGCTGAGGGGACGGTTATGGGGGACAGGTAATGGTGAGGGGCTGAGGGGACGGTTATGGGGGACTGGTTGTGGTGAGGGGCTGAGGGGACGGTTATGGGGGACAGGTAATGGTGAGGGGCTGAGGGGACGGTTATGGGGGACAGGTTGAGGTGAGGGGCTGAGGGGACGGTTAGGGAGGCAGGTGTTGGTTGTGAGGGTCCGGAGAGGGTGTGAGAGGATGGGGAGGAGGTTATGGGGAGTTGGGACTGGCTGTAGGGGCTCTGGAGAGTCTGCGATGGAGCGAGGAGTAGGTCTGAGGGTCCTGGGGCGGCTCTGGGGGACTGTAAAGGGATGGGGAGGCGCTCCGAGGATCCCGGGAGCGGCTGCGGCACCGGCCGTAGGGGACTGGGCTGCACCGCGGGGAGCGACTCTGAGAGTCCCGGAGCGGCGGGACCTGTTCTGAGGGACCTCGCTGTGTGGGGTGCGGCTGTGAGGGTCCCAGTGCAGCTTTGACGGGATGGGGAATGGCTTGGGGGCGACTCGGAGTGACTGTGAGAGTCCCGGCGTGGCTGCGAGGGGATGAGGAGCTGCTCTGAGGACTGGCTCTGAGGTACTGGGGAACGGCTGCCAGAGGAGGGGAGAGGGTCCTGAAACAGCTTTGAGGGATGGGGAGCTGCTCTGGGCTTCTGGGAAGCAGGTCTGAGGGTTCTGGAAGGGTTGTGAAGGGATAAGGAATGGCTGTGAGGGTCCCAGAGCAACTGAGGGAGCTGGAGAACAGCTGTAGAGGTCTGAGGAAACAGCTGCTGGGGGTCAGTTCTAGGGAGCTGATTCGTAACTGTGCAGGGACATGGCTGAGAGGTCACAAAGACCCAGCACAGGGGCATGGGTAGATGTGTGGCTGAGGGGTCCGGGGAGCTCGGGGTGCCAGCTCTAGGAGCTGTGGGGGTGCCTTGGCCAGCCCTGCCTGGATATGGCAGTGACTCTGGGGCCGGCAGTGTTGGACACTGGCCCACTGGGCTCTGAGCCCTCCGGCCAAGATGTCACCTAGGCGCCGCAGATGACCTGGCATGCCTGCTCCTGCACAAAGGGCGCCGCGTGCAGCCCTGCGCTGCCAGCACCCACGGATGGGGCAAATGCCAGCGCTGCCCAGAGCCTTGTGCGCCAGCCAAGTGGCGACAAGCCTGGCAGCGGAACCGGCTGCGGAGGGGGAGGGAAGAGGCAGCCCAGGACAGGGCTTGCCCTTCCCGGGGCCATGCCTCTGGGTGAGGCTGGGACAGACAGCCCCTTCCCACCCCATGGAGAGAGAGGAAGATGTTCCAGGCTCAGACCCAGGAGAGGAGCCAGCCCTGGCAGGGCACCCTCCCCAGTGCTGGGCCTGTTGCCTTGTCCAGCTGGCCCTGTCTGCCCAATGGAGGCGGCTGCCAGCCCGTGGGAGTTTGTGTGGGGTGCCTGGCAAGGCGCTAAGAAAGGGAATTAGTCTGGCACCTGCCTCTAGGTCTGTCTCTGAGCCAGTGTGATGGCTGTGATGTTTGGGCTGCATCTTCATGCTATCCTGTGGATGAGTTGCGAGCAGCACAGCCTAGCCAACTCTTTTTGCCAGATCAATAATCACACTGATTGTTGAATACACACCTGCCTTTGGCCATGCGTTCCTCCACAGCAGAGGCTGGTGCCAGGCCTGGGGAGGCACGAGGGGCCTCAGGCTCAGGCAGGACAGGGGACGAAGGGCACTTCATTGCACGCTGGACTTCAGCCCCAGTGAGAGGCCCTGGCCAGCCCACCTGCAGAGTGCTTGTGCCCTTAGGCCAACTCTGCTGCCACTGGCTGCCCACGGGCTGCTGGCCCTGCAGCGACCAGCAGTGACCTGGCCTGGCCAGCCCATCCCATCCCATGCCTGCCTGCCCTTCCTGCAGACCTGGGACTGCAGGCAGTAGACCATGTCCCTTCATGGCTCTGCCTGCCCTGCCCACTTCAGCGGTCCCAGACTGTGAACAGCCACATGCTCTCGTCCCTGATGTCCAAAATCCACCTGTGGGGATTGCAAGCAGGCCCCTGCACCCCTGCTGCTGCCCCATATGGGAGACAGTGGCTGTTCTCAACATCCTGCAGTGTGTCCCACGACCCATCTGTGCCACAGCTTCCGTAGTGGCCTGATCTCCTGACAGCAGCCCTTTGCTCTCCTTATCTCCTGGGGCCTTTGTCCCACATGTGGTCTCCGCAGCGCTCAGAGCTTGCTCCAGCATCAGCCCACATGGCTCCCCTGTCCCAGCCAGCTTTTGTGCTTGTTGCTGTTGCCCCTGGTGATGGTGGGAAGCATTGGGCTGCTACAGGCAGGAAGGGGAGCGCCTGGCCAGCTGTGGGGTTCTCTTCCTGCCTATGTGAATCCTGCACTGAGGAGAAGGGGAAGTGGCTCTGGAGGCCTGCTGCACTGCATGACCGGGATTTCACCAGCCCAGCTGCATCCCTTTGAGCAAACAGGGCACTAGCCCACTCACATATTTCTGGATGCACACACAGAACCCCTCCAGCCCAAGGTGGCCCGGAAGAGCAGGCAGCACCCTTCACCTTGGGGCCGGCTGTTGAGGGCAGGGCCTGGGAGGTGCTGCAGGCAGGCACCTGGGCACTCCTCTCTCCTTCCCTGCCTCCACCCCTCTGGTGCCAGCCTGGGCCAGTCGGGTGTGGGGTGTCCGTAGCTATTGCTGTTGGCTCCTGTGCGAGTGCTGCTAACCTGACACAAGCACCAATCCACGCCTGTTCAGTGCCCTTCTATCGCTGCCCAGCCCAGCGCTGGGCTGACGTGCTGCACTCTGCCCCAGGTCCACCTGCAGACGCAGCAGGAGGTGAAGATGCGGATGATGGGGATGGCAATGCACGTGATCCGCACCGACGGCTTCCTGGCTCTCTACAATGGGCTCAGCGCCTCGCTGTGCCGGCAGGTGAGTGCGTGGAGCTCCTGCAGCACGTGCTGCTGCTGCTGAGCTGCCCTGGGCCAGGACACAGCCGCTCATTTCCCCCTCATCCAGATGACATATTCCTTGACGCGCTTTGGCATCTATGAGACTGCGAAGAACTACCTGGGCAACCAGGGGCCTCCCCCATTCTACCAGAAAGTGCTCTTGGCTGCAACAGGAGGTGAGCCAGGCAGTGGGGCCCTTGGCCCTGGCTCCCTCAGGATGGATAAGCCCCTGACCCAACTCTTCTTTGGCCGCAGGTTTCACTGGTGGGTTTGTGGGAACTCCAGCGGACATGGTGAACGTCAGGTCGGTTCTGTCTGCACGACCAGGGCTTTTGGCCCATGCATGACAGCATTTGGGGTGGTGGCTAGTGCTGGGGTTCTCCTGACATCTCTCCTGGCCAGCCTGCCCAGTGGGCCAAGAGCTCTGTGCCCAGAGCTCTGTGCTCTGGCCAGAGTTGTTCTGCCTTTTGGTGACAGCGCCCAGCTGTGTGTGACCTTCAGGGGGAGTGGGACTGAAGGCAACTTTCTTGGCCCTTTGAAAATGGGCAACACGATTCCACTGCCCTGTGCTGGGGTCCCCAGTGCTGCAGGGGACAGTGGGGTACCGGCTGCCCCCTCATCTGCAGTTCTCTGCCTTCCAGGATGCAGAACGACATGAAGCAGCCGCCGGCACAGCGGCGCAAGTGAGTGAGGGGCCAGGGCGAGGGGCTCTGGGGCAGAGGGGCGGGAGGCCTTGAGGGGCCGGTGGGATCGGCGCTCCCGGGGTCGGTGGCCGTGCGGGGGCAGCACCGCACCGGCGGCGCGGCCCGAGCACCGCACCGGGGGCGGTGGGGTCTGCGCCGGGGCCCCCGCCCCGAGAGCCGCCGGTGCCCGGCGGAGCGGCGGGGCTGCCGCCGTGCTGGGGAGCCTCAGGCCCTGACCCCTTCCCGTCTCGCTCCTTCCAGTTATTCCCATGCCCTGGATGGCATGTACCGTGTCCTCCGGGAAGGTGAGGCTGTGCCAGCCGTGTGGGTGAGCCTGCTCCGGTGTCCTAGCAGGTGCCGGGTCAGGGCACCCTGGAAGTTCGCTCAGCCGGGGCAGGGAGAGGGGCTGGGGGATGCCCTTGGGGCTGGGGGTGTCCAGGGGAGCGCAGGGTCTGGCTCTCCTCATTGTCTGGCTGGGGCAGGGGCTGGGCAAGGTCTGGCAGGGCATGGCAGCCTTCACATACTTGGTGGGAAAGGGTGACTGCTGGGAGCTGCAATAGAAAAGTGCAGGAGGGTGGAGCAGGTGGAACAGAGGATGAGCAGAGGCAGGGAGGAGGTCATGCTCTTTTGAAGGACTCCCTACTCCTTCAGCCTGTTTGCTATGGTGTGCTTCAAGCAGGGCTGTGTGAGGAGTTGTGGACACAGATTGGGCATGGAAGGAGACACCAGGGATAATGGAGTCTGAGTGATGGCAGAGAACTGTGCTGATCCAAATCTGTCTGTCCACAGAGGGCCTGAAGAAACTCTTCTCAGGAGCATCAGTGGCATCGGCCCGTGGTGCCCTTGTTACAGTTGGACAGGTAGGACAGCTCTGCTGGGCAGTATGTGACTGGGGTGGGGACTAGGAAGGGGGAGCATGTCACTGATCCACCATGTCTCTGCAGCTTTCCTGTTATGACCAGACCAAGCAGCTGGTTCTCGCAACTGGATTGCTGTCAGACAATGTCTTCACTCACTTCCTGTCCAGCTTCATCGCTGTAAGTAGGGCCGGGGTCTGGGGGCAGCGCTGGGGCTGGGGCTGGGTTTGCCTGCAGCCAGGGGAGAGCATCAGGCTGGGGCTGCCAGAGCTGCTGCTCTGGGCTCGGCTCAGCACAGCGGCTCCAGGAGGCTCCTGGCCTGAGGTCGGGTCCCAGTGGCTCTGAGTCTCTCCAGTGACCACAGCAGCTGCTGGCACGGAGGTCTCCTGACTTGGCTGACTCTCTGCAGGGCCTGTGTGCCACATTCCTGTGCCAGCCCCTGGATGTGCTCAAGACCCGCCTCATGAACTCCCACGGGGAGTACCAGGTGAGTCTCACACCTTGCCACCTTGCTGCTGCCCATGCTCCCATCTCTATGTGCCAGCTTCTGCCTCCCAGCCCCTCTCACCTCATCTCTCACCCTTCCACTCCAGGGTGTCACCCACTGTGCCATGGAAACTGCCAAGCTCGGACCACTTGCCTTCTACAAGGTACCTGGCTGGGGGCACATGGGGTGGAGCAGGCTGGGCCCAGCTGGGAGCAGAGGTTGTGGTCCAGAACAGTCCTGGGGCAGGAGCCTTCCAGGTTCTGCTGTGGCAGCCCAGCTGCTTCCTGCATCAGGCCTTTGTCTGCCCAGCCCAGGCTTGGCCCCACGATATTGCAAGCCCTGGCCTCAATGGGACACAGCCTGGGCCCAGGCACCACAGCTGTGCCTCTGTTGCACCCATTGAGCTCCCAAACAGCAGTGCAGGTACCAGAGGGGTTAGCACATGGTGCTGAGCCCTGTGTGCGCCGTGGTGGCCATGGTGTGGCAGCACCTGCTCCACATCCCAGCCAGTGCTGACCCATGCCTGCCCGCTTGTGCTGCTGCCAGGTTTGGGCTGCTGGGACAATCAGTGACTGGCACACACTGACTCTTCCCCTTCTTGCTGTCCCCTTCCAGGGCTTCGTTCCTGCTGCTGTCCGGCTCGTTCCTCAGACCGTTCTCACCTTTGTCTTCCTGGAGCAGCTGCGCAAATATTTTGGGATCAAAGTGACCACCTGAGTCTGGGGGACCAGACCCTGCCTTACCCCAGGGGGAGTGAGCGTGTGGGTCACCCCCAA
Source organism: Taeniopygia guttata (assembly GCF_048771995.1). Classification (NCBI taxonomy): domain Eukaryota; kingdom Metazoa; phylum Chordata; class Aves; order Passeriformes; family Estrildidae; genus Taeniopygia; species Taeniopygia guttata. Next base: position 2,278,397 of record NC_133043.1, read on the forward strand.
GATCCCAGAACCCCTCTCTGCTCTCTGGGGCCAGTGCCATTCCCTCTCTTCTCAACTCTACTCCTGTGCCTTGCCAGCACCTGTCGCCAACCCCCTACTTGCAAACTCACCCTTCCTCTCATCTCCATTCTCAGCATTTCCACCTCTGCATTGCTACTTCTGGGTTTTGGGGTTTTTTTTTTTGGGGGGGGGGGGTGTTCTGTCTTCGCACTTCTCTACTGGCTCTGAGTTGTGTCCTTGCCCCCCCCCCCAGCCTTGTCCCTGATGTGCCCCAGAATCAGGACTGTGCTGTCTCAGGGAGTAGGGAGATGAGATGCCTGGCTCTGTACCTTGTCACTCAGCCCATGGGGCTGGAGACACTGCTGACCCTACAGCTGTGGGGCTGGGGCTTGGGGCAGTGTGTGTGAGGCCCTGTCCTCCCTCTGCCTTTAGCCCCCATGCTCCTCCCTAACCCCAGCGCAGCTTGGACCTCCTGCCCTGCTCCTGGCCTCCCACCCTCTGATTCTGCTTGGCCAAAACTCCTCAGCACTGCTGGCTGCTGGGCTCTTCAGGGATTGTGCCTCATACCAATGACGGTGGGGAACATGGCCTTGCTCTGGCAGGGCCTGCTACTGCCTGCTTGGGGACCCAGTGCCCTCTTACCACAGTGCACGTACCCCACACTGGATCTGGTCTCTGTGGGTGCATCCCCCACCACCACTCTGCAACTTGTTTCACCTTGGGGCTGGGCAGACTCCTACTCCTCACAGCCCCTCACCCCACACTGCCCAGTGTGTGGGGGCTGTGAGCACCAGCCCCTCTGCTATGTACACCCCTGTGTGTACTGGCCCCAAGGAATCGAAGAACTGGAATATCTGAGACCTTGATGTATAATAAAGAGTGAAGGTGGCACAGGGCCTGCTGTCCTGTTGGGAGGGGAGAGATGGTGCACCCCCTTTTCATGGCTGAGGGTATGGGCTGGGAGCTGAGCCCCACAGAGCTGAGAGAGGGTAGCAAGGCTTGGCTCCTGCCACTATGCCAAGGGGGTCTTCACCCAGCTCTGTGCCCAGCACCCCTGGTCCTGTGTGCAGAGGGAGCTGTGGGCAGGCTCCACAGCCAGGCCGTGCCAAGCTGTGCCTGGTCTCAGCTGGACAGCAGCTCCAGGGTAGGGCTGTGCCAAGGCCGTCCGTCACCCCTGTGGGAGCTGCCTTCTGGATGTGACACTAATTGGGCTCCGGCAGACTGAACAGAGGCAGACTGGTACAGCAGAGCAGTGAAAGCTCGTCACCTTAACGAGGCCTAATGATGCTAACTGGCATCACCACTCTGGGCTTATACCCAGCCACAGCAGAGGCCATGGCCAGGTGAACGCTCAGGGAGCCGGGCCCTCTCCTCACAAGTAGCCGGGGGCTGCCAGGCTGTGCTTCCTCATCCCCCACATCCTGCAGTGCTGCTCCTGGGGGTGATGGGTGCTGCTGTGTGTCATGCAAAGGGCCAGCATGGAGCAGGAAAGCGCTGGAGCCCCATGGCCCCCCAGCAGCACGGAGCCCTGCTCAGCCCCATGACAGCCAACGGCAGGGACATTCCAGCTGGGCTGCGGTCCCATCAGCTGCGCCAGCCCTGCGCTCCTGTGTGCACATACCCTCTCACCACATCCATTTTGGCAACTGAAGTGCAGCAGTCACAGTGGCAGGCAAGACAGCATGTGCCAGACGCAGCCACGAGCACAGCTCCCACAGCTGCAGTGCGAGGGCACTACTTATCTCTTGAGCATCAGAGAACATGGGGCTGGCAGCAGCCTGTGGCTCTGTGTGCGCTGCCTGCCCCCCGGTCCCACCCTGCCCTCTACCAGGGCCTCCACAGCACTCCCCGGGGGCACGTTCTGCCCCCACCGGGTAGGGCTGCCCGTCCTCCCCCTGAGCTCCCCTCCTGGCCTGGAAGGGGGCCGGGGCCATCTCCAGGGAGGCGGCTGTGGCTCCAATCCTCGTGGCAATGGCAAGACACCACAGGCCCGGCGTGTGCCTGCGCTCCTCCGCCCACAGCCACGGTGACCTGCAGCCTGCGGCGGGCGCGTAGAGCGGGAGCCCGAGGGAGGCAGCTCTGGGGGATCCGGGGCTGGGCTGGGTGCGCTACCGGGCTACGTGCTGGCGGTACCCGTGCTGCCACGGCCCAAGGTAAATGTTCGTGCCGGGACAGGGCACCCCCCAGGCCGGGGACTCCCTCTGCAGCCCCAGCCCGCCGGTCCCGGTGCGTCGCTGTTTCTGGCCTGTGTTTACCTGCAGCGGGACAGCGGCGGCAAGCGCTGACCCGTCACCGCCGGCGGCGGCCAGAGCGCGGGTGTTGAGGCGGCGCGGCCGAGATCCGCCCGGTCCCTGAGGTCCGAGCAGCTCGGGGCACGGCAGGAGCGGGAAACTGACCCCCGGGGCTGGCGCGGTCTAGCTGCCCCCGCCGCTCCGCCTGTCCCCGTCGCCGAGCCGAGCCGGTGCCCGGGAGTGGGGCAGGGCAGAAACAAGCGGCGGCGCTCCCGCAGCTCCCGGGAGCGACCGCCGGTGATGCGCGGGGCAGCGCCAAGCACTCGGGCGGGGCTGGGGCACCGGGCTGTGCCCCCCTCGTGCCGGCGGGAGGAGCGGGGCGACGGGACGCGGCTCCGTGCCCGCGGTCCCTCCCCCCAAGCCGGTCCCTCCCCCTGAGTCGCTACAGCCGCTGCCGTCGCGGCTCCGCTGAAGTTTTCGCCGAGCGCGCCGGACCCGGTCCCCGCCGGTCCCGAGATGCGTTCAGGAGCCGCCGCGAGCCCAGCCCCGACAGGTACGGGGAAGGGAGGGAAGAGGGCAGGGAGCGTCTATAGCCGCGGTCTCGGAGCTCGGGATGTCGCATGTCCCGTCGCGGGGATGTGGATTCGAGTGACGACTGCGCAACCCCGGGGCCACGAATTGAGCCCCGGGCCCCAGAGCAGCAGCTCCCAGAGCCGCCCCGATGCTGGGCGCCGGCCCCGGGGAAAATGAGCCCCTGGGTGTTCTGGGCCTGGGGTTCCCGCAGGGCTGTGCCCGCTTCCCGTCCGCCCGCTGCCGTTGGCACCCCTGGGCAGGGGCGGCTGCTGTCAGACTAACAGCACCCCCGGCCAGCGATTCCAGCTGAACTCCGTCGCTCTGGGACTAATTCCCGGAGCAGCCCTTCGTCGGGGTGGGACGCGCGTGGTCTCCATGCTGTGGTCACAGCAGTGCCCATAGGTCTCCTGCCGAGGGGCCGGAGCAGGGGACACTTTGCCAGTTCCCAGCTCTCCCCAAGCTCTCCGGGTATTACGGGGGCCTGGTGCGAGTGCCCTTTGTGACTCTGTCCCGAGCTCTGCTGTGTCAACACGGTGTTGGTAAATGGCTTTGTTTAACCAGGACATGTCGGGTATGTGACCTTGCCGTCCTCCTGGGTGCAAGCGCATCTCCAAAGCTGCTGCAGGTCCCCTCTGCTCGGCACTGCATTTCCCTCGGGGTGGTGAGGGAAGCAGGGACCGCGGGGGTCAGCCTGCTCCCCTTGCACAGAATGGCCTGAGGACGGAGCATCAGCTCTGCTGAGCCCTTGCCGTGCATCCCACGGCTCAGCACCCTGTCCCACGCAGTGCCTGCCGCGGGTGTACCAAATTCAGTGATTTTGTCTGTGCATCAGCAGGAAAATGTAGGGCTTGCAGGACCCCTTGTCAGTGTGCTAGTGCTGCTCCAGCTTCCAGCTCCTGTGGCTTCCCACCAATCCTGCTCCTTTATGCACACTGTGGTGCGCTTTTTTTTTTTTTTTTTTTTTTTTTTTTTTTTAATGTTCTGTTGCCTAGAGAGGGGGAAAGAGAAAAGGCTGAACAGAGAATAGGCAAAATGTGGATCAAAAATAGTTAATGAAAAAATGTGACCACAAACCCTGATCAGCAGCACAGGGCTAAAACCAGCCACTGAACACAGCATCTCCATGCACCTCGCTGTGCCGGGCAAGGACAGGGGCAGGGGAAACCGGACACGGGGGAGATGGGATGACTGCTCAGCTCCATCCGCCTGTGCTCCACCACTGCATCCTGCTTTGTCCTGCATGCCCATGTCCTTGTTTATCTACCCCAGCACTGGGGTCAAGTGCAAGTGCCTGTGGTGCCAGTGGGCATGTGTGGCACCCGCAGCCCCCCCTGCCTTGCTGGAGCTGCTGCCTGGCTGTACCCGGGGCTGCAGATCTGCTGGTTGGGTAGGCGGATGTGAAGCTCCCAGTGCAGGAGAGTGTGCGTACTAGCCTGTCTGCACTGACCTTTTCCTAGGCTCTTCTGAGCCCTGTGCCTCCCCTGTGACATGCTAACCACATGTCACACCATGCCTCTTTGTGCCTTCCTTCTGTGTTTCACAGGTTTTCATGCAACGTGATGAGCAAAACCACCCTTTTCCTTGAGCCAGGGATGAGGTGCTGTGTGGCTCAACATCCCCATGCCAGAGCCAGCTGGGCAGCAAGGCAATTTGGCTGCTGCCAGGCTGTATCATGGTCCCTCTTTGGTATAGGGCAGTTGTGCAGGTGCCCCCTGGTCATGCCTTGTGGTGACCGGGCAGTAGTGGAGGTGACGAAAACACTGTCAGGGCTGGTTTGGCTTTTCTTGGTCCAAGGTGACACAGAATCCGACATCACCAGTGCCTGGTGACATTGGCTCTCTCCATGTACCACTGCTCAGGACTTCCACAATCATGTAGCTCTGTGCAAACAAGTCCCAGCCTTGCAGCACAAGGACTGTTCCGGGCTGCTCAGCTGCTCCTTTGCTGCCAAAGTTCCTCGTACTTAGTTCTCAAGGAAAGAATGGAGAAGGGGAGTAGAAAACATCCCCAAGCTTCCGGCACGGACACAGGGCAGGGACGGTGCAGGACAGACCTCCTGGGCCTCCCTGCCGTGGCCATCTCCTCTAGACTTGCCCCGCCTGCCGTGGTCCTGGGTGGAAAGTGGAGCAGCATCTGCAGGGCCAGGCTGGCACTGGCATTGCATCAGCTCTGGCCCAGCACTGTCCCCTCCCCTGCCAAGTGCCGAAGCCCCTGCCGTGCTGGCATGTAGCTCCAAGCTCCAAGCCAAGCCAGCCGTGGAAAGCGCCGCATTAGCGCACGGGGGGCTAATCCCTGTGTCCAGAGGCCGCACAGCCCCCACAGCTGCCTCCAAGCCAACGGGGCTGTGCTGGGTGTGGGGCTGTGCTCACAGGAGGCCAAGCCCCCACCCCACCAGGGAGGCAAGAGTCCTGTGGGACCAGGCTCTGGGGGCTGCACCAGCCTCACTGCACTTGTGCAGGGCTGTGGCTGTGCACATCCATCAGTGGGGAGCAAACTCCAACACCCAAATCCCAAATCCCAAAATCCCAAGCCTTTTCCCATCCATGCCCTCTGTCTTGGTGCAATGCCGTGGCAGCAGTGAACCCAGTCCTCAATTTGCCCTGCACCCTGCCCGGGCTAGCCCCTGCCTCCTGACCACCCTGGGGCCAGTGGTAGCTGCCATGAGCTGCAGGTCATCTGGGGGCCACAGGGTCACCAGTCAAGGGGAACGGGGGTCCTTGCTTTGCCCCTGTGGCTGCAGGGGTTGCCACTGCTGGCTTGGGAAAGGCAAATGCAGATGCTGGCAACAGCCACACTCTGAGGGCAGATGATGGTGCCTGTGTCTGACCACTTTGGCCTCCAGCACCGGGGCTACCAGCAGTGGTGTTGCATGTAGCCATCCCAGTGTTGTCTCCTTGTTCCTGCTCCCCTGGCACAAGGTCTCTTCCTCACAGCTATGGCTCCAAGTGGAGTCGTACTGGGTGTTTTCAGCCTGGGCTCAATGAAGGTCAGCAGCCACAGAACCGTGACACAGGAACATACCCCGCTGTCCAACACCAGTGTGGGGCAAAAGTCCCCTGTGCAGTGCTGCCTGTGGCACACAGGACACAGCTGAGAGGGGCCGCAGCATGTCCAGCTGGCAGAGCTACTACCCAGGGCACCGCAGGTGCTGCTGCTGCTGGGCAGTGCCAGCTCCAGGGAGGTGATGTGCTGCTAGTGGTCCCGGCCACCCCAGACCTTGCTGTTCCACCACACAGAGCAGCTGCTCCCTCTCTGCCATTGCCCACTGGCACCAGACCAGGGAGAGCTGGTTCCCAGCTGCTTCTGCACTCCCACGTCTCTGCTGGAAACAGCCCCCTGTCTGCAGGGACCCCTTGTCCTGTGGGTAGTGGGGATCTGGCTTGGTGCCACAGTTGTGCAGCGCCACAAGCAGCTGGGGCAAAGGGCCTGGGCAGGGTGAGGGGGAAGACCCATGCCAGGGCTAGGAGCATGACTGGCCCCCGTGCCAGGACCCCTCACCCAGTGCAGTCTGCCCGGCTTGGCCATGGTGGGGCCAGGGCCGGGGAGTGGCTGCCAGATGGGGGGAGTCCAGGGCAGAGGCCTCCCTGCTGCTAAATCCCACTGCAGCAACTAAAAATAGCGACACCTCTGCCCCAAAGTTGCTCCCCGGCTGCGCAGAGGGGTTGTCAGCAAGTCATTGTGACCCATGGACCTGGAGGAGCATTCCTAATCAGGGCAGGGACTGATGCTTGGCCAGGGACTGGCACTGGCATCTTCCCGTGGGACTGGGACATAGGTGGCAGCGGCATGGGACAGGTAGGGATGATGTTGTGCTGGAGGGGGGCACAGGGATGGTGGGATCAGGCTAGCAGGGGAACAAGGACAGGGATGCTGGCACGGGGGTGTGGGAGAAAAGAGATAGGGATCCTGAGGTGGGATGGGAGAGGGACTAGGACAGGGATACTGGTTGGGCAACAGTGTTGCTGGGGTGAGGCTGGTGTGATGACAAAAACAGGAATTCTGGAATGCTGAGGTGGCTAGTGGGCATCCAAGAAAGGTCCCTATTCACAGAGCCCACCCAGTGAGAACTGTCCCAGGAGACAGTTCCCTCTGTCCTGGGACTGGCTAAATAAGGCCATCGCAGGTCCTGCTCCCCGAGCTGCATCTGGAGCCCCACGCGCTGATTAATGAGCTGCTCCGGCAGCCACTTGCGACATGGCAAGTGGGTCTGCACGGATGGAGGAAACACGACTTTCCCAGGGATAAAAATAGGCACAGGCAGAGCAGCGAGCCCTGGGAGCAGAACTGGTCGGGGAGAACGACGCTCTGGCTGGTGCCCAGGGGGAGCCCAGGGGCTGGGGGTGATGCTGCAGTGCCTGTGGTGGCACTGGCACTGCTGTCCATCCCATCCCCCCCGGCTGGGCTGCCCTCACCCCAAACAGCCGGGCCATGCCAAGGGGCTGCTGCCATAATGGGCCCTTGTGGGAAGAGCCGAAATCCTGCTCAGGAGCCCCATAACCGGCTTAGGGGGATGGAGGGAATTATGGCACCTCGTGAGCCATGGTCTGTGGAGCACCCGGACACCATGTCAGGCAAGGCCCCACGTCACTGCTGGAGCTGGGGGTGATGGACCCACAGGGGCACAGCCCAGCTGAGCTTGTCCTAGAGCCACAGCAGCCCCATGAGCCAGGATCCTTGTGGATTAATGGCCAGTGTCCCCATCCCTGCTGGCCCCCTGCTCTCCATGGCTCCCTGGCCACTGCCATCCACGGTGGGTGCTGCTGCCAGACCATGGCTGGGTGATAGTGGCCCAGGCATGAGAGACCATGGAGACAGGGAGAGCCCAGGAGCCAGCCTCTCTGCCTGAGAGGATGCTCAGGTGTGAGGAGGGGTCCCTTCTACCATGAGGGTCTGCATTCTCAGGACTTTGCAACAATGCACAGCTGGGTCCCAGCACCAGTATGAGGTGGCACCAGCCTGGGTTTTCTGTGGGGGTCTGGAGCCAGCACTGCCACTGCACTCCAGCCACACAGGGGCTGAAACTGGCTTGGCAGGCAGAGAACCTGCATGGTCACTGTCCCAGTGCCTTCCTGGGGAGGATAATAAGACACTTAGTGCAAAAATGAGTGAACAAATAGCTGCATGTGAACACCAAGCAGGGTTGGGTGAGGATGGGGAGAGGAGTGAGGCACCATGACTGTGGCTGGCTCTGTGCCAGAGTGGCCGCCTCCAGCCCCACCTGCCCTAGCCCCGTGTCCCCCAGCTGTGTCCCAGGAGTCCCCGTGACCAGGCGTCTTGCACAGGGCTGCCCACATGCCAGGGCCGTCACCACCAGGGTGGAGAAGCTGCTGAGGGCCAGTAGGAAGCCTGCGCTGTATCCCATGCATGTGGTCCAGAGGAGGGATGTCCCAGCCACGTCTCCTCACCCTCCTGGTGCTGCTGCTCTGCTGCCAGGTAAGGATGAGGGTGCTCTGCCCCACGCTCTGCCCATCCCACACAGGACTACCACCGACCAACCCCATCCCACTGCATCCCCTCACTGTGGCCTGTTGTACAGCATCCGATGCCCCTTTGTGCCTCCTCTGCCATCCACAAGGCATGGCATGGATGGCACAGAATGGCATGGCATGGCATGTTTGCCTGCACTCACCTGCGGCTGTTCCCAAGCTGGGGTCACTGCCTGGCACAGCACAGTGGCCCCTGCGAGCAGGACACACGTGACAGGTGATGATCCCTGGTGCCTGCAGGGTCCCTGTGCCCAGATCACGGATAATGTCGTTGAGAGGTGGAAGGAGTACAGCGAGGAGTGCCAGCGCAACATGAGCCGCCTGCCTGCACCCACAGGTCAGTGCCCGTGGGGGTCCCCTGGGGTTTTGGTGGCATGGGGTGGGGACAGGGTCCGGTTGAGATGGGGATGGGGCAGAGGAGCCAACACAGGGTCCCAGCAGGATGGGGAACAGAGCAGAGGGGGTAGTGGAGGTTCTGGCACCCAGAGAGACAGTGAGGCCAAAGCGCCACTAGCTCCTGTCCTTCTGCAGAGCTGGTCTGTAACCGCACCTTCGACAAGTTCTCGTGCTGGCCCGACACAATGCCCAACAGCACAGCCAGTGTGCCCTGCCCCTGGTTCCTGCCCTGGTACCAGAAAGGTAAGAGCGGGGAGGTGCATGTGCATGTGCAGCTGTGCAGTGTGTGCACCTGTGCAGCATGTTCACACAGGTGCTCACCTGTGCAGTGCGTGCACCTGTGCAGCGTGTTCACACACGTGTGCAGCTGTGCTGGGGACACCTGTGCGCTGTGTGCATGTGCTGCTGCAGGTGGCCACACCTGGACCAGTGCATGCTGCCCACAAGGGCACTGGGGCTGGCACCTCACCATCCCCTCCCCTCACAGTGAAGCACAAACACGTCTTCAAGACCTGTGGGCCAGACGGACAGTGGATGACAGGGCCACGGGGACAGTCCCTGCGTGATGCCACGCAGTGTGAGCAGGATGACGAGGACCTAAAGGCGCAGGTGGGCAGACCTGGGCAGCAGGGCTGTGGGGGTCCCTGCGGGCCCTCGATCTGCCCCTGCCCTCACTTGCTCCTTCCTCTTCCAGGAAAAATTTGCCAAGACCTATGGCAGCTTCAAGGTGATGTACACTGTGGGCTACTCTGTATCCCTGTGTGCACTGCTGCTTGCCCTGGCCCTGCTGCTGGGCTTCAGGTGGGAGTTTGGGCATGGCTGTTCACAGGGTGGGCAGGTGGAGGCCAGGGGTCAATGCACAGGCATTGACAATGACATCCAAACCCACAGCAAGCTGCACTGCATGAGGAACTACATCCACATGAACCTCTTTGCCTCCTTCATCCTGAAGGGCGTCTCTGTGCTGGTCATCGACGCCCTGCTCAAGACCCACTACAGTGACAAGATCGACGGCTACAACGTGCAAGTCTGGCTGAGCGACGAGGTCAGTGTGGCACTGGCAGGGACAGGGACAGGGACAGGGACAGGGACAGGGACAGGGACAGGCAGTGCTGGTGGGGCTGGGGGCTGGCTGCTCTCAGGGCACTGCTGGGGCTGGGGGCACACACAAGCAGTGCTGCAGCCCTGACCCCTGCCCACAGGCAGCCGCAGGCTGTCGGGCAGCCACAGTCTTCATGCAGTACGGCATCGTGGCCAACTACTGCTGGCTGCTGGTGGAAGGCATCTACCTGCATAACCTGCTGGTGGTGGCCGTCTTCTCTGAGAGGAGCTACTTCACCCTCTACCTGTGCATCGGCTGGGGTGAGTGTGGGTGGGTTGGGCCCCCTGACCCTGTGCCCTGCTGTGCCTCACCTGTCCTCTGCTCACCTCCCCTCAGGGGCACCCATGCTGTTCCTCATTCCCTGGGTCATTGTGAAGTTCCTCTATGAAAACATACAGTGAGTACCAGCTCCAGCTGCTGGCTGGAGGGGGGCACAGGGCACAGGTAGGTGCATGTGGGACTGTAGGGACATTGTGATGGCCCTGGAGTCAGTCCACGCCATTGCCCATGGCAAGGAGCAGGGCTCTGGGCTTTAGTGCTTGCTGGGTTCAGGCTGCCAGTGTCATGCCAGTCTCCAGCAGCTACCTGGTCAAGAGGCTTCCTGGCAGTTCCCATCCCTCCATTCTGCAGGTGCTGGTCCACAAACAACAACATGGGCTTCTGGTGGATCCTCCGCTTCCCCGTGTTCCTGGCCATCCTGGTGAGCCCACTGCAGCCCCTTGCTCGACATCTCTCTCACAGGCCCCAAATGGCTGTGGGAGTGGCTGCTGAGGGCGGGGGAGCAGAGGTGTCCTGTCTGCCCCTGCCTCTGGCTCTGCCTGTGCCCCTGGTGGCTCACTCCATTCCATTGCAGATCAACTTCTTCATCTTCATCCGCATCATCCAGATTCTTGTTTCCAAGCTTCGTGCACACCAGATGCGCTACACTGACTACAAGTTCAGGTGGGTGCTGGGCATGGCTCACCCTATGTTCCCACGGTGCACACACCTGCATGTCCAGCCAGTGACCCCCATCCCACAGGCTGGCCAAGTCCACCCTGACACTCATCCCGCTGCTGGGCATCCATGAGGTGGTCTTCGCCTTCATCACAGACGAGCACGCCCAGGGCACACTGCGCTACGTCAAGCTCTTCTTCGACCTCTTCCTGAGCTCCTTCCAGGTGAGCCCAGCCCTCCATGGGGAGACTCAGTCTTAGGAGGGACTAGACTGAGGTCTGGTTATGCACTTCATGCCTCTCCTCCCTCTTCCCAGGGTTTGCTGGTGGCCATTCTCTACTGCTTCGTCAACAAGGAGGTGAGCAGGACAGCAGGGGAACGGGCAGCAGGGGCACGGGGTCACACTGACAGCTGCCACCCGCAGGTGCAGGCAGAGCTGCTGAAGCGATGGCACCGCTGGAAGCTGGGGAAGGACCTGGCTGAGGAATACAAGCACACCTACAGCCATGCACCCAGTGCCCGCAACGGCACCGGCAGCACCTGTGAGAAGCACCAGCTGGTGAGTGGCTGCACCAACGGGCTGGGGCGCAGCCTGGCCCCCCAGGCCAGCTCCCAGTGCCTGGAGAGGAGTGGGCACAGCACTGCTGAGCACCTCGCCCTGGCGGGCCATCACCACTGCTACGAGTTTCCTGAGACCACGGCCGAGAGCCACTTCTGAGCCCGCAGCCAGGTGGGAGGGCTGTGCTGAGCCACTGGGATGCCACCGTTGCCTGCCCCGTCCTCCCCAGGTGCTGGTGGGCCCTGGGACCTGTCGCCTTGGTGAGGGTGCTGCCTGGGCACATGGACAATGGACACAGTGAGGCAGGCAAATGGGACCTGGACCTCTGGAAGGGGAAACTGTGGGGCCAGGGGGATCTGTAGGGGTGGGAGTTTGTCCTGTGGTGCTTCGCTTGTGCACCTTTGAGTCCCTGTGCACAGTGCTGTAATTTATCTGTCATATCTGTAAATAGATGTGGGCCCGTGCTGGGCTGCAGGGCCAGCTCTGTGTGTGCCTTCCTGTGGGCTGTGGGGACTGGGGACACTGGACATGTGTGGACTATGCTCCCAAGCACCCCAGGGATGCTCCCAAGCCACAGCCATGGATGGGGAGCTGAGTCACCTGGCAGGGATGGGCTGCTCCAGAAAACAGCCCCACTGCCTGCCCCACTGTCTGCCCCCCAGCCCAGCAGCCCTGCTGCCCTGCTGCATGCTCCAGGGTGCTGCACAAGTGAGGACGGCAGACATGCAGCAGCAGCCGCTGCAGCACTGCCAGCCGGGGCTCCAGCTCCCCCAGCACGCGCTTTCCTTTGGCCGCTAATCAGCTCTGCCCTCTCGCTGCCAGGAGCCCTTAATTAAATCATTTGGCTCTGCCCGCGGCAGCCCCGCTCTCCCGGTGGCTGGCCCAGGCCGTGGCCGGCTAACTGCGAGAGCAGCGGTGGGTGTGGGGCTGCAATGCCCCTGTGCCGACAGGCCGGGCTGGCTGCGGCGGGCTCACAGGGCGGCCTAAGAGGCTTGTGCTGCGCACATGAGCGCTAAACCCGGATGCCGCAGCTTTGGGCACCACAATCGCCTGGTGTGTGGGGATTATTCCGGTGCTGCTCCCCGGCTGGGGTCACTCTGACCGAGGGGTGGCGGCGGGACGGACAGCCGCCCTGCCGTGACCCCCACCGCCCACGAACCCGGCCGTGGGCTCTGCTCATCGCCCATCACTCCGCCGCACCTGGCCCCGAGCAGGGGACGGTTCCGGTTGTTAAGTCCCGTACGCAGCCAGCACAGGGGACGCGCTGACAGGACCCGGCAGTCCCACGCAGCAGCCCCGGGCGGGCGGCCGCCCCCTCGGTAGATCCCAGCCGGGGCAGCACCGCCCGCCCCGCGCTGACACCCCCGGTCCCGTCGGGAGCCGCGCTGTCTGCGGGGCTGCCATGGCACGGCCAAAGAAGCAACGGCCCAGGCCACGCACAGCTTGGCTCCGGCAGCAGAGCCCAGCCCGGCACAGTAATTTTCCTCTGTTTACTCGGCAACTTGCTGTCTGCCCTGGCCGAGCGGACCCGGCGCCGCAGAGCCAGAGCAGCGGCAGCAGTGGGGACGGAGCAGCAGAGACAGGGAACAGAGGGTCTGGGCCGCGGGGCTCGGGACTGTGGGGCAGTGGCAGCAGCACCGTGGGGCTGTGAGAACACAGGGACTGTGGCAGAATGGGCGAGGGGAGGGGAGCACAGTGCTGGGGGGTCTGCCCAGGCCCCCAGGTGCAGGGATGGGGACAGGAATAGAGAGAGGGACAGGGATTACTCTGCTAAACCACGGCGCTAGTGCGGCCCAGGCAGCCTCCGCGGAGCCAACGGCCCTACAGCCGCTGCCGTCACTGCGGCCTTCCTGACAAGGTAATTTTGCCTAATTGAGGCAAATTGCTGGAGCACCAAGCAGTTTCTGGGAAGGTAAATATGGTCAGGCTGTACCCTGTGCCTGTTGCTCCAGCGTTGCTGTAGCAACACCCCACTGTGGACCCCCAACCCCTCTGGGGCCAGGCTGGCCCCCAGACCTTGCCCAGCAAGGGTGGCCCTATATGTGCCACACAATGATAGGGACTCTTCAGGGACCTCAAGCCAGCCGCAGCTCATGGGTGTGCTGTGGAAATGTCCTGTGTCCCCTGGTGCTGAGGGGCAGCTCCCAGCACTGCCCCATGTCCCACAAACCCCCAACAGCCCCAAGGAGGGACGGTGTCTGCCAGTGCCCAGAAGCCCCATGCAAGCACACAATGTCTGCCTGCACCAGCACGTCCTACAGTACCAGTGCCAGCCAGGTGTGTCCCAGAGCTGGGCACTGTCTTGCTGCAGGACTGAATCTGCAGCCCTGTGCCTTGGTCACCTCCAACTCCCACCGAGCCACATGCTCTGGCCAGCAGCTTCCCAATAACCATGGTAACTACAGCCCCCTCAGGTCGGCTGGGTCAGGAGGCAACACCACTCCTGGGACCTCCCTAGAAGTGGGGCTGGCCCCGGCCCAAGGACACAGCTCCCATCACTGCAGAGCTGTTGGAACGACACCCCTGCCTGCCTCGGCCTGGCACTGCCAGCAGTGCTGTCACCCCTGCCCATCCTGCCAGCACGCAGGGGCATCCCCACCCCAAGGAACAGCTCAGGCAGCACAGCCTGCACACGTGTGCACACGTGCACCACACCCACACAGGTACATCACACCCACACACACCCCCACACCACACACACACAGGTACACCACACACACACCCCCACAGCACACACACACCCCCACAGGTACACCACACACACACCCCCACAGCACACACACACAGGTACACCACACACACACCCCCACAGCACACACACACAGGTACACCACACACACAGGTACACACACACACACACGTGTGCAGACACACATACACATGCACAAGTGTGCACACACACATATACACACACATGTACATGCACGTGTGCACACACATACATGTACACACAAACACATGTGCACACACATGTACACATACACCTGTGTACACATCTACTCACATATACACACACATGTACACATGTGTGCACACACATACTCACGTGTGCACACACATACTCACGTGTGCACACACACAGGCAGGCACTGCTCTCGGCTGCCCGATGGGAGCTGCTTGTTCCTGGTATCCAGAGGGATGAAGGCGCTGACAGCAGCCTGGCCAGACCTGCAGGATGGTTTGGGTGGGAAGGGACCTTTAAATGTCCCCTGGCCCAGTCCCAACAGCGAGCAGGGACACCTGCACCAGACCAGGTTGCTCAGAGCCCTGTTCAGCCTGGCACCAAGTCTTTCCAGGGATGGAAACTGCCTTTCCTGGCAGCCCATGCCAGTACCTCACTGCCCTAAGCAGAAAGACTCTGCGGACACCACAGCACAGCCATGGCGCCAGTCCCTCCCTGGCTGTGGAGTTCGTTCCAAGGCATGGAGTGGGGCTGAGGCAGTTCCTCACCCCCAAACAGGTGGCCTGGGCTGTGTCCCCAGCCAGTGTCAGGATGGTGGGCAATGCCCCCACCCCAGCACAGCCAGGCACTCCTAGGTGTGGCGCCTCATAGGAAAATTCCCACTTTATCAAGGGAATTGAGCACCACAAATTGGTCTCCTAAGTCGATTCTGCCTGCTGCCAGGCCTCTTCCCCACCACCTAATTTGATGACAAACACGTTCCTCTCCTCCTCCCACCCTTTAATCTAATGAAGAGCACTGTGTCCAAGGCACAGGGAAATAAACCCTGATGAGGTCGATTTTTATAGGTAAACAGCCTGATTTCTCTGGCCTGTGGCCTCACTCCTCACACCCCTACCACTCACCACCTCCCCCTACCGCCTCACCATCCTTGCCCTGCAATTTGGCATCAGTCTTTATAAAAATCACCTGCTTATAGAATGTTTTTTGTACATTTCATTAGAGCTTGAGCACCTGCTTAGCCTCTGGCTTTACTGTGCCCGAGCAGAGAGGAAAACAAGGCAGAGGCTGGTGGGGCTGCAGTGGGGCCCCCATGCCCAGGGACATGTGGGGGTCCTACACACCTGGGATGGCCTCAGATGGGTGCCCAGACAGGGGGGCACTGCTGGGCTCCATGGCAGCTGAACAGCAGCCTGTCTGGACACAGGACACAGCTCTGGACATGCTAAGGGCTTTGAGCCAGGGCAGCCCCAGCCTGTCAGGCTCCCTGAACACAGCACAGGACCCATCCCGCCAAAGAAGTCAAAGGAGAGGGGCTGTGACAGTAACAACCATCATTCTCTGTCCCCCACTGCCCACAGCTGCCTGTCCCTTCCTGCCCGCAGCTACAGGGATGTGGGGCCTGGGGTGGCTCGGGAGGCAATAGGGACTGAGTTCCCATCTTGCTGTGCCAGAACCAACAGCACCAACAGCAATGTTTTGGTGATGGGAGGTAAAGAGGGTCGTGGCAAGTGTCACGATGCACTCAAGCAGAAATTCAAGCAATGCTAAGTATAGCCTAAATGCCATTAAAGCAGGAGAGGGAAGAGGATACGAGGGTATTAATAGTCTCAACATTTAAATCCTGGGTGCAGTGACAGCTCCCGGGATGCTGGCTGCCCGGAGCGCTGCCCGACCAAGGGCACTGAGCCACCAACACGCAGCACCTGCCCGCAGGGAAATCAACAGCCCCAGCAAGTGCAAGGCCAGGGCCCTTTTGCGAAAAACAAACACAGCCCCTGCTCTCTGCCCCTTGTCCACGCCCCAGAACTGGGCCAGGCTGCAGCACCACACCAAGGCAGCCCCAAAAGGACACCAGCATTTATTTACAACACTCCTCAAGTGACATACCACAGTAAGGAAAGGGTACAGTACAACTCAAGGACTCAACAAAGGAAAGGAATTGGCAGCCCCAAGTCCCTGTAGCCCTCCCCACAGCCACTGGTACTGGGCAGGCCTGGCAGCCCCATCCCCGCCAGCTCGGAGCACAGGCAGGCAGGGGGCTGCCACCCTTCCCCATGGAGCAGCCCAGCAGCTCGGGTGGGCAAAGTTGACACAGTCACTCTCTCTGGCTCAGGCAAGGATGCAGGAACCATCCACACAGTGCCAGGAGCAAGTGGCTTAAGGAAGCGCCCCTGGCGTGGTTCCACCACCTTCAGCCACCCAGGGCAAGCTGAGGGGCCAGGTCTCTTCTAGGGGTTGCCCATCTGGAAAATGGTGTTAGTACAAAACTGCAGCGTTGCCAGGGCAAGGAGCTCCCGAGCCTTGCTCTGTGCAGCCCCATGGCTGCTCCCATGGCCACTGTCTCCTGTGGGGCTGCAGGTGGCCCAGGTCCCTCTGAGCACCCCTCAGAAGCCTGGGGCAGGTGATGACACTCCACCTCTCCATCTGTAGGGAAAGGAACACCTTCCCCTCCAGCACCACAGGGACCAGGTCTGATCTAAGCAGGCAGAAAATGTGGCCTCAGATGTAGCCCACGTGCTCTGGCAGCAAGCAGCCCAGGAAGCAACTTGCTGCTGCAGTGGAACTGGGAGGAGCCTGGCTATGGTCTCCCAGCCCTCAGCTGCACAGTAGGGCTGGACAGGGGTTGCCCCTGTGTCTGGAGGCACAGGAATAGACTCAAATGTGCCACCTGCCCTCGGCCAGCCCCAGCAGCGGTGGAGCTCCAGTGCACAAGGGAAAGCGAGACCCCATGCTGCCTGATCCAACAGCGCATCTGCCTCGGCCCTGCCCAGCCTAGCACACAGGGCAGCGACAGGAGGGGAACAGGGGATCAGGGTGCTCAGCATGAAGTGGGGAAGAGCAGTTTGAGGCCAGAAAAAGCTATGAGTGGGGGGCTGGAATCCTTTGCAACAGGCTCTGGGCAGTCTCAGTGAGGCCCTTAGCATCCTCGACCTCAGGCAGCTTCAGAGCCAGCCCCAGAGCTGACTGGCTCTACCATGGGCTTTTAGAAGGACAGACCAGAGGAAGAAATCAACACAAAATCTCGAATTAAATCTGCTTGAGGACCTCAGGAGAGCAGCCGACCTGCAGGGAGGACCCGCTTTAGGACTTCTTAGCATCCTGTGTGCTCCTCCTCTTCAGATCACCCAGGTCGACGGGTTTAAACGCTGCAAGGGAGACAGGAGAGACTTTGGGGGCAGAGGCAGCACAGCCCCCGCCCGGCGCGCGCAACCCCCGGGCCGACACACCGGCGCGGTGCCCCCGTCCCGCGCACCTTTCAGGCTGGGGTTCGGCATCTTCTCCACGTATTCCTCAACCAGGCCGCGCTCGGAGCCCATCTGGCTGCGCAGGTCGCGCTCCACGCACTGCCAGGCTGCGGGGACAGGGACAGCGCCAGGGGCCGCTCGCCTCGGCCGCCCCGAGCCTCCCGCGCCCCCACCCAGCGGCCGCCGCCCCGCTCACCCTCGTAGATGAAGCGCACGTTCTCCTCGTGGGCCGGCGTGAAGATCTCGCTGCCGGCGCCGGGGGAGCGCGGGCCGCCGCTCCGCTTTCCGTTGTACACCACCCGGGACACGGGGGAGCTGCAAGCGGAGCGCGGGGGGAAACTGAGCCGGGCCCGGGGCCGCGCTGGGCCCGGGGCCGGGCGGGGCTCACCTGGCCATGTTGTCAGCGGCGCTCGGCGGGGCCGGAAGGGGCTCGGCGGGGCCGCGGGAGGAAGGCGAGGCGCAGGGCCGGGACAGGCCGCGCGGCGCCCCCCGCCCGTCGCCGGGCAACGCGCGCCCCTCACCTGGGCCCTCCCGCCTGCGCCACCCGCACAGGCGAAAGCGCCGCAGCGCGCAGGCGCGGCCCCGCCCCCTCCGGGCAGCGGCCACACCCCCACGCCAGCCCTGCGCGCGGCGCTGGCCACGCCCCCGCCCCGCCAGGCCCCGCCCCCGGCCTGGCCCGGCCCCGCCCCCGGCCTGGCCCAACGGTACCGGAGACGGTACCGGAGACGGTACCGGAGACGGTACCGGAGACGGTACCGGAGACGGTACCGGAGACGGTACCGGAGACGGCACCGGAGACGGCACCGGAGACGGTGACCGAGATGCTTTATTGGAAAAGTACAAAGTGGTTCCCGATTCGCAGTACCGAGCGCTGCTGCCCGGCCGCCGCCCGGGCCCAGCCCAGGCGCAGCCCCGGCCCTTGGCAGGCGCAGCCCCCTTTTCGCCAATGCCCGGCTCAGCGCAGCGCGGTGGCTCCCAAGAGCTGCACCAGGTCCTCGTACTGGGGGTCGATGAGGTCCGACGGTTTCTCCCCGTCGTCGGTGGTGGCCTCCAGGCTGGCCCCGAGGGACAGGAGGTACCTGCAGGACGCGGAGCTGAGCCGGCACGGCCCGAGCAGCCCCGGGGGCAGCGGCGGCACCGGGAGCCCCCGAAGGAGCCGCACGGCCGCCGCTGCAGCGCGCTGCTGTCGATCCTCGGGCTGCGCAGCCCCACAGCCCTTACCTGGCTATGTCGGCGTAGCCGTCGCTGCACGCCATGTGCAGGGGCGTCCAGCCGTTCTCATCTCTCTGGTGGATGTCAGCGCCGTATTTCACCAGGAGCTTCACACAGTCCAGGTTTCCCGTCAGCACGGCTTCATGGAGGGCTGCCATGCCTGAAGGGAGAGAACTGTTAGCCCTGGACGGGGCAAGAGCTCTCCGTGCTGAATTCACGAGTTGTGCACAGCTCAGGAAAGGGGTGCAGGAACTGTCTTTCTCAGGGAGAGGATTGTGGGGAAAGAAACAAAGACTGAGAAAGCCAGAGGAGCTGCTGTGGGTTCCTATTGCCCTTCTGCAGCATAAATACCCTGTCTGGGATGGTGAAGCACCCATTGCCCCAGCTAGACAGGCCAGAGAGAGGGAAGTGGAACTGCCCCTTAGAGTCCTGGACAGGACTGACATGCACACATGAGAAGTGTCTCTGGCATTGTGCTCTGCCTGAGTTTCAGAAGCTCATCACTAACAAAGAATCAGTATGGACAGAAAGAAGCTCAGGGTCATTTGAACCTCTGTCTCCATGGCCTTGTGAGAGCAGAAGCTGAAGCCAAGCACAAGAAAAGGACAAATCTGGGCTCTGCATCAGTCTGTAGAGATCACAGCATTCCATTCCATTGCTGGTGAGGCTGTGCACACAGAACACAAAGCTTTCCCCGAGTCCCCAGAGTCAGACATACTAAAGGGAGCAGTGCCTGTGAGAAACAAGCAGAGCCAAGAGCAAATGCAGATCCCTCAGTCGGGGGAAAAGGCAGGAGCTGCGGGGTCCTGCCCAGAGCTCAGAGCCTGTGCTTGCTGCTGCCCTTTGAGGTCCCACCACACTGAAGGTGCTCAGTGGTGCCTTACAGGGACCCAGAGGCCAAGCTTCCTCTTTCTGCAGCATGTGCTGGCCGTGCTGTTGAGGGCAGATGTTGGGGACTCGGCTTGGGGCTCTCGGGCCCTGCTCTTGCTAGTGAGGGGCCTAGCTTGCTGCAGTCCTGCTGAAGGTGGCCCACAGCCCAGCTCGAGTGTCCCTCACAGCCCCACCAAGCTGTGCCGCTGCTCTCCCCAGCTCTGCCCACCAGCAGCACTTACCAGAAGGGTAGATGGTGTCCAGTGTCACCTTCCTGGCTCGTATGAACCTGCCCACCTGCTCCAGGTCCCCCTTCTTGATGTGGTCCTGAAAGACGACGTCGTTGGGGAAGTGCACGGTGCGCGAGGCCCTGAGCCGCGGCGTGTACCGGCGGTAGCGCAGCCCCAAGGGGCAATAGTCCCTCATGCTGACTGCAGCCTTCAGGCACAGCGGCGTGGGTGCTGCTCGGCACGTTGCCCAGCCCCTCGCTGGGCTGCCTCCTCTTCTGCCCGTCAGGGGCCCTCCTCGCTACGGATGTGTGCTGGCCCCGCAGCGCTGCTCTCCTGCCGTGCCCCCGCCCGTGTCCGTGCCCCCTTGCCACAGGGAAGTGGCAGCCACCGTGCCCTCCTGCACTCCCTGAGTCACATGCAGGAGGTGGCGCCTGGCATTTGCAGCTCACCTACAGGCCCTTGGCCCAGGACTGTTGATTCTCTGGGAGCACCACGTTATAAAGACTCCCTGGGCTATTTTGGGGACATGCAGCTCATGCTATTTGCCATGATGCTTCGTAATCGAGCCGCCCAGGCCTGCAGCCTCCCACTTTTGGGCAGAAGTTGGTGTCTCATCTTACCACCCACCTGTTGATGTGCCCCATCCAACGGGTCAAATCTACTCTTGCATGGGTAGCCCTTCAGGGGAGCCTGGAAGCAATTTCCCATCAACTCAAATCCTTCTGGGGGAAGGGGCACAGGCACAAGCAGCAACACAGGGAACTGGCTGCTCGTGTCCCAGTTGGCTAGTGCAGTGTGGGTGTGCCAGGGCCATGAGCACAAACACATTCAGAGCTGTCACCCTCCTGTTGCTGCAAGGGACAACCTAAAAGGAGCTGGAGGAGTTCCTAGCCCAGCACAGCTGTGACAGCACACAGCCCAGCAAGGAAGCACAACCTGAGTGTCAGATATCCCCTGTGCACTTGCGAGGACAGAGGTGCTGCTGGTGATCCCAAGACAGGCACAGAACCAGAAGCCTGAACTGCTGGTCCCTGGTGTTCCTTGTCCTCCTTGAGACAGGGAAGCAGCTGCTGCTGAGGGCAGGCTACTGCAAGCAG
This sequence comes from Taeniopygia guttata, assembly GCF_048771995.1. Taxonomy (NCBI): domain Eukaryota; kingdom Metazoa; phylum Chordata; class Aves; order Passeriformes; family Estrildidae; genus Taeniopygia; species Taeniopygia guttata. Next base: position 2,299,239 of record NC_133043.1, read on the forward strand.
ACTTAGAGGAACAGCAGAACAGCACCACCACCAGACAGCTTCTGCCTCTGATACTCTCCAGCTACACTGTCATGACCCAAAACAGAACCATCTGCCAGAGAGGAATCATTCAGGTCCACCATGGGTTTAAGCAACCACTGTTTTCTCCAATCAAAGTTTGGGCATGTCAGACACTGAAGCATTTTGTGCTCTGTCATGCTGATGGGGATTGTCCAGGTGGGTGTGTCAGAAAAAATCCCTGTGCTGCATTAAGAGTCAGGGGTTTCACTCTGCCCCTCCTGCCCCCTTGCCCTGACCCCAGCAGCACAGTCAGCCATGCACCTTACAACTCAACTCCTGCACTTGTTTATGTGCTGGCCAATGCACCGATCTCTTAGCCAAGCATCTGCTTGTGCTTAGATGAGCCTGAACATGGCACAGGGCATCCAAGCTCAGTGCTAGGGACAGAACACTTCCAGCCTGCTTTCTTGGAACAGCAATTAGGCATGTACATCAGGTGGCTGCTAAGCTCCTGCTCTGCCACAGGGAGCCTTGGGCTAGGAAAGGCATCTCCTCTAAGCTGAGCTCAGTGAGTCTCTGCCCAGGAAGAGGAGAGCCACTACAGAGCTCAGACTTGGTCACAGTTCAACTGGCTGTGCAAAATACACCTATTCAAGTCAAATTCTAGACATCATCTTTCAGTGGAACCTTACTAGTGAGATTCCCTTCCTCCCCACTCCAAAAGACAAAGCAGCGGTCACCAACCAGCCCAGGTCACCAGCACTGCTGGGTTTGTTGGGGTGCAGCAGTGGCCACTGCCTACCTTCAGTCAGGTGGGGGCATGGCCCTGGAGGGAGGCATCTTCAGAGGTCCTCCTCCATGTAACTGCAGGTTCTGGTCTCACACACACGTGTGGCTGCTGCTCTGACAGGCACAGCCCTTCCTGTTCCCATGGTCAGTGGGAGCCTGCTCAGCCCCAGCCCTGGTGCTGCTGTGCCCAAAGTTTGGGAGCACCACGGGCTCTGCTGGGGCACAGAAGGCTGGAGTGGGAGACAGACATAAGTGTTGTCCAACACCCCTGTTGCCACTGCTCCAGCACACATCCCACTCCTTGAGACACAGAGGTGCCCCCACTTGTCCTCTAGCCTTACCATGTCCCCCTGTGACATTTATAGCATATTTTATAACCAAAATACCTTCAGCAGCAAGCAGCAGGTTTGGAAATAGCAGCGTGGCTCACGGGGTCATGTGAGCCTGACTAGCAGAGCCACAGCAGCCCTGGCGTGCCCTGAGATTCACTGCTCCGGAGCAATGTCCCCTCAGCCCAGCCAGCTGGCCCAGGGGCTGCACAGTGTCAGAGCCAAACCACGGCCCGTTCACTCCTAACAGAGCACCCGCACAAGCCCATGGAACCCAGACAGGACATGAGCATTGGGATGTTATTTTCCTTTACTAATTGGAGAAAGTGACACACACCCCATTGCAGCAGTCCCTTGAGAATCATCCTACAACTCTGACCCCTCCTTCCAGGATACGTTCAAATTATGTTCAGACAAAGAGACATAATAGTATTAAAATCTCAACTTTATTTGGCCATCAAATTCAGTACCAATGTTATTGTAGCAGAATGCTAAGAACCAGCCTGATGCAGCTCAGGCCTGTGAGGCACTCCCTCAGTCACATTCCCAAGCCCCAGTAATTGCGAATGTCCTGTTTGATCTGTTTATCAGGCCCTCCCCCACCACCCACCTGCCGGGTTAACCCACTCAAAATAATTCATGAAAGGGATTGCAACTCTTGTCTTTGATCAAAAGGATGTCAACACAGCTGGTGAGCCAGCAGCCACCTCCACCCTCAGAGCCTGCCACAGCCAGTGCACACAGTATTCCACCCCTCCAGGAGTTTGGAATAGTCATCTCCAAGTGTCTTAAAGGAGAAGGAAAAGGAAACGTCTGGCTAGCATGAAGAGAAGCACCTCCACATGCACCTTTTCCCAGGAAGCCATCAGCCTTCTGCCCCCACATATACTGAAGGCCAGCTCCAGGGAAAAATAGCTGACACCATTAAGGACCCTGCCAGGTGCAGAAATCAATTAGGGGCTTTAGTTTTAAAAGAAAAAGAGAAAAAAGCTGTCTGGAAGATGTTAGTGGCAAGGCTCCAGATTGTCAGGCTACTGAACTCCTGGTACCACCTCACAACCTCCTGCTGCCCAGAAGAACAGAGTTCTCCAGACAAAAGCTGTGTACAAAAAAGTACATCACAATAGAAAAAAGAGCCCAGCTGGCTGGGCTGGCTCCCTAGTGACAGTTCCCTTTTCAAAAGCCAAAAGAACGAAAAGGTAAGTGTACAGACAAATGAGGGTAAAGTGTTACTTTAGAAGCCAATCCCTGGATTTCCAGTCATTTACCTTCTGCTTTAAATCTTAATGGGTTTCTGACTCGCTGGGCTGCATCACAGCAGCCAATTTAGTGTCTGATTTTTTGGGTGTTGTAGATCAGTCTTCTCTTTACAATTCATCCTTTTGGAGTTTCTGCTCATCCTCATCACCTTCCTCAAGTTCAGTTTCTTCATCCATCTCCAGGTCCTCCAGATCCTGTGGAGGTTACAGAATGCTCCTGGTTTCTAGCACAAGAGGCAGACCCAGAACCAAGCACTGAGGAGCACCCCTCATCTGGTCACTGCTCTCTGCTGACATGCTAGAAAAACATCCAGAGACTTCTAGCAAGAGCTTCAGATTCAGGACATTAAGGATCAGGAAGCCCTGGAAGCTGGTACCTGTACACCTGTACTAGCCTCCACACCCCCTCCCCTCCCCAGCAGGTGACAGTTTCCAAGCAGATACACAGATCCGTGGCACTGATGACACAGCCCAGTTCCAGGTGCTGAGTGCCCCAGCCGTGCACAGCCACAGCACTGCATCTCCACACCCACAGGGTGCTCTCCAAAAAAGGAGCCCACTGCAGGCAAAAAGCCACCCAGGCTGCACGTGAGCAGATCACACTGATCTGGGCGCTTTCTTCACCAGCAATATGCTCTCCTGGTATGTAACAACACAGGATCTTATTTAGGACTGAGGATTCAGGCACAGAACCAGATCTGACCCATGCTCTGTTCCCAAAGGCCCAGAGTACTCCATTCACATTACTCACATCATCAGCTGCTGCCCCATCCTGACCTCCGCTCTCCAGGAATTTTTTGAAGCCTTCTAGTGTCCTCTCCCCATTATAGTCAATTACCTACACAGGGAAAACATAAGGATGCTGGTTATGGGCACTACAGACCCACACCCCTGGAGAGGAGAATTCTCTTTCTGAGCAACAGTGAACATGCCAAGCAAAAGGGAATTTAAAAATTCACCTTCACCCATATGAGACGAAGGAAAACAGCTCAGCCACTAGACTTCAGAGATCACTGCGAGGAAAGAATAGCCTGCAGATGAGCACACTGTCCTCTATGCTCCCTCTTTTCCCCATTCCCACTTCCCACTGCCCCCCAAACTCTTTCCCTACAGCCCAGACCCCACAAAGGGTCTTGGGTGTCCTGTAGATTTGCTGTGTTTCATCTCAACTGAATGCAGATCCCTCCCACAGGTCTTGTCCAAAACACCTCAAGCGAGCAGCTGAGCATTCCCGTGCTCCCTGGCAGCCCGGCTGCCTGCTTACATTTCTGCCAGAGCCTGCAGGGAAGAACTTGAGTGTGGGGAAGCTGTGGATTTTCACTGCCTCCACTTCATTAGCTGTCGAGTCCATCTTGGCAATGACAATGTTCTCATGGTCCCTGTAGGTTTCTCCCAGCTTGTCCCAGATTGGGGCCAGCTGCTTGCAGTGACCACACCATGGGGCATCTGTTAATTACAGAGACAGGGTTGCACCAACAATCTAATGAGGTACCTACTCCTCCCCAGCCAAACAGTTCTCACACATCTTTGGAACCAAGGCACTGCTTTTGGGGTCCAGACTGCAAAAGGCTTTTCCCCTAATCCTGGTCACACAATATTTTGGCAATCCTTTTACACCAGTTACTTAGACTCAGCCGTAGAAAGATACTCACAGAACTCCACAAAGACATTCTTATTCTCATCAAAAGCAACTTCTTCAAAGTTCTTCCCAACCAGAACTTTGACAGGCTGCTTGTCCCAGTCTTCAGGAAGATCCTGACTCATTAGGTGGGGCTGGAATAAAAAGTGAAATTCAGATAAATGGTTTGCTACATAGCTACTTGGACTGATCATGCAATCACACATCCTGGAAAACCCAGGTTTCACCATCCCACTGGCACCTCAGTCACAGGCTGTAAGCAACGAGATGAATTGGTCACTTCCTCTTCTCCCACAGACAGTCTCCTTCCCACCCTGACCCAGCAGGAACAGCAGGTGCTGATGTACAGAGAGAATGACAAAAGAGCTCTGCAGAGGAAAGCAGCACTGCTGACAGCCCAAAGGACTGGGCTTTGCTGCACCCCCACTGCTGGCTGAGCCACACACAGCCCCTCCACAGATGGGAGCTGACAACTCTTGTCCCTGTGCCACAGAATTCACACCTTCCACAGACTGCTGTCAGAAAGAGCAACTGGATAAACAGTACAGTCTGCACAGGGACAGCACAACTGCTTGGCCATGTTCAAGTCCTTCTACCTGGCTCATTCTCCTGCAGCCTCTGGGCCCCAGCAGCTCTGCCTTTCATTCCTAATCACAAAGCCCACGGGATGTTCCATGCAGAAGATGGAGGGGCTTTTACAGCTGGCTCTCCAGCCCCTCACAGGGAGCACTTTTGCTCCCTCTCAGCTACCTCGTTCACCACCAGTACTGTTTATTCACATACCTTGATCTTGCCTGCCAGGAATTTGTTACAGAACTCTTTGATCTTGTCTGCCGTGAGCTCATCAGATTCAGGTTTGTATTTGGTCATTTCTTCCTCCAGGGTGATAAGACGTACAGCTGGACACTCTTCCTTCTTTAGGCCAAAGAACTCCAAAATCCTCTGGTTGTCACTGTGGTCACTGTCTATGAAGATGAACAGGATCTTGGGAGGAAAAAAAGGAAAGGCAGGAGGTGAACATGAGTGCCTTGTTGCTACTGACACTTCACACACACGCTCGCACCAAGTGTAGCTGAATTGGCTCTTTTCCTCCCCTGTCCCAGATGAGAGAGCTGGCTTAAAGTCCTCCTCCACAGCTGCTCCATGGATAAAGACAGTGCTACACTTCTCTGCAGGCAGTGGGTGGTCTCTTAGCTCATGATCCAAGAAATCCATCTCACCTTCCCTTTGAAGTTCCCAGCTGCATTCTTGAAGTTGTCCAGCTTCCCTTGATAGTCAGACACACTTTTTGGTAGGAAAAGCAGAATATGAGTCTTGATTTCTCCTCCAAATATTTTAGGAGCAGTCTGAGGAATAAAAAACAAACTTTATTTTTGGGAAAGAGGCAAATCAGTATCCAGACCAGTTTAACTCCACTATGCTGACCAGCCCACAGCAGCCTCCAATACTGCAGGACTGCTGTGCACAGCAAGCTCACACCTCCTTCATTCCATGTCCTTCCCACTCCTCCACACCCCCAGAGTCAGCCCCACAATAAAACATGACCATGCAGTCTACAACTGAACCTTTGCTATATTCTTGCAGCAGCGATGGGAGAGGCCTTGTCAGATATCTAAAGACCCACCTGTTCAGTGAACTCTATGACCAGAGGCAATGAATTAGACTTGATGAAGTTCAGCAGATTATCTTTTTTGAAATCCCCTTCAAAGTTGTTCTGGCCTTCATCAAACTGCAAGAACAGACATTCTTCATTAGAACACTTGTGCATCCCACATAAATCTCTAAAACACCTTCACACTGGTCACTGCCCCATGGGATCGCAGCTGCACTCACTCAGAGCAGACTTCCATCTCAACGAGGTTACCATATATCCACATGAAATCTGGATCAAGGTGTCCATTTTCCTTGCAAGCAAAGCTTTAAATTACCCTCCACCAGAAGGTAAGCAGCAACAACAGCCAGGTTTGCTCTCAGCCTTGTTGTGCACCACTGTGAAACCATTAATGGTGCAAGTCAACAAGAAGGACCCTGAGGAGCTGCCTCCAGTCCTCAGCAATCAATGGTCAGAGCAGACACTGCAGCCAGACAGTGCTGGGAACATATGACAAAGCCTGCAGCAAACACATTTCCTCAGCTCTGGGGAATTCATTCCAGTCTCTGTTAGGGACAACAGCATATGCTGCACATCAGACTGGAGGCGCCAGGTCCTGTCCTACAGGGCCATCACCTGTATCACCCCTGAGCAGGATTCCCAGAACCTCTGGCAGCTGAAACAGGAACAGCTGCACAGGGCCTATCAAGGTTAGAAGGAGGATGTGCAGAAGGGTACAGCAGTGCCCTGGCAAGGCCATATGCAAGCAGTTGACAGAAGGAAGAGTGTGGACTCAGATAACCTTCTGTTGAGGGGAGACACACTAGCCTCAGTGGAAAACACTTCGCATCGGAAAAAAACTCTGCAAACACTTTGAGGAGTTTTGCAGATTGCCTGAGTGCCATCAGGACAACTGTGTGAGGCCCTGTGCAAGTCTGGACAACTCACACAGAGTAAGAGAAGAACAATGAGCCAAACCCTCTCAATTCAGACCCAACTAATGGTGTAGAGCAAAAGCCCAAAACCAAAATAGGCCATCAAGTTCTCCTGCCCTGATGTTTGATTACTGTGGGTGTTCCTTTTCTCCCTGGTTTAGGGTAGATATATCCAGGAGCTCCCATGGCACTGCCATGCCATTGCACAGGAACAGAGAGGAACCCCAATGGCTGGACAGATCTAGGCTGCTTCTTCCATAGACCCAAGCACTCCTGCCCCACCCCAGCCTGGTCACTCCTGTTCCCAACACACACAAAAGGCTGCCAGGCCCAGAACTCTGTCCAGCCCAGCAGTACCCAGAGCAGGGCACACAAAGCTGACATACAGAGCTACCAAGCAACAGCACACAACTACCAAATGAGACAAGAACAAAGCACTCCTTTCTCCCCCCCCACCATTTTGCTAATGTATTTTGATCTCATTAGCCAGATATTCCCTCACTAACCTGTGGGATGCTGACACAGAATTTAAGTCTACAAGCTTCTATCACCATAAAAAAACCTACAGTGTCAGAGGTATAGTATAAAAAACCAATTTTTTTCAGGTGAACAGGAAGAAAGTCTTGTGTTAGGTCCAGCTGACAAAGTAATGATTGATGACATTACAGGTTTAGTAAGTCTGAACCCAAAGCACTTTGTCCTGCCTCACAGCACCTCTGGGTGAGAAGCCACCAAGCCTGAAGAACTTCTTTTTGTCTGCTCAAACTTGGAAGTTCATCCCAGTGGCAGAGATTTTCATGCTTCCAATAGTGCATTTGTGATTCTGTAGGTAGCCAGCATCCCTCTGCACATAATCCACTGCCCCAGCCCAGTCAGCTAGATCTGCAAATCCTCTCAGGAGCTTCTTTGGAATCCCTGCACTGCAGAACCCACAGAAGTGAGACAGAGCAGCTCTTGGACACAGCAGGGAGTGACAGCAGCAGAGGCCAGCAGTGGGCAATGAAAAGCAACTCTGCTAAGACACAACCAAAAGCACCATGGCAGCCAGAAAGCCCATCTACTGCTCTCTTGGGCCAGTCCAAGACGGCGTGACCACTGCTGCATTGCAGAGAGCTGAGAAAAAGGGACGTGAGTGAAGGAACAACCTGCACCCAAAGCCCAGCAGCTCTGAGAGAACAGCACAGGGTTGGGAGACTGACAGAGCTGCACACTGTGGGCCCTTAAGGCTCCCCCACCCCACAAAGGGGCCACAGGTTCTGCTCTTCCTCCCCAGGCTCTGATGCCCAAGAACAGCTACCTTAGCAGCCTGGGGCCTTTGCCGTTTTGTCCAGGAATGACCTCGTTGGAATTTGACTAATTAAAGAAAATGAAAGAGACAGCAGACCCCAGTGTGGTGCTCAGGCTTGGCACCAGCCAGTACCTTCTTGAAGAGGATCACACTGTCCTTACTAATCTGGTACTTGGAGAAGACATCAGCACTGGAGGAAATCCCAAAAGGAATATCATCCACAGTTTCTGCTGCCAGCAGGAACTCCTTTGCTGCCTCTGATGCCAAATCCTGGAGAGTAAAGAAAGGTGTATCAGAAGGGCCACATCACCTGAAGCATTCACATTCCAGGGCTCAGCCCGAAGAACTGGAAGATCAAGGAAGGCGAGACAGCAAGTACTGCATGAGGCACAGAACCTCGCTCAGCCAGGAGGAAGCAGGGAAGGCCCTGGACACACACAAGAGCATCTCCAGTGGAAACACAAACTCTACCTTGAAGAAACCAATCACCACCACTTCACTGGAGTCCACCAGTGCCTCTGCATCAGCCACATCAGTCAGGGTGGCAGCAGCTGGGCCCGTGCGCTTCCTCAGCCAGCTGACGATGTCATCCGCTTCCCTGCCAGCTACACCAGGAGATAACAAGGAGTCACTTTCCCCCCCAACTAAGCCCAAGACCACAAAACCCTCAAGCTTTGAGAGAGAAGACCTTACAGCAGTTAGTCAAGAGATCAGCAAGACTCAAGATCTCATTTGCGCAATTCTTTCCCTTTCACTCATGGTGTAATTAAGCTTATCCCTAATTGATAAGTCACGGTACAAGGGACTCCCAGGAATCCAGTCTTCTCTCACCTCCTGCCCTCATCCTTAAACTTTGACCAGCAACGCAGTACTTCTCCATAACCTCAGTATTACTTATGCTATTACAACACCTTTTCCTTCCAAGATCTCTATTCTGGATGCTACCCTCTGTTACAAGTACCGTGTCACCTAGCTTAGCCGAATTCTGTCCTGGCCTTCCTTGCAGCTCTCTCACACCCATGTTTGCCTCCTCACCCAAGGGCCCAGATGTGTTTCCAGTTCTAGGTACTGCACGGCTTGAGTCAAGTTAAGCCACACAAAACACCAAGCTCAGGTCACTTTGCTTTCCTACACAAAAGCAACTTCCTCCACTCCTGCTGACCTTAGGGATCTCTGCAGAGGGAGGCCATTAAAGGCTGGCCTGTTCACCACCGGCCCAGCACCATTCCCGGGTCGTTGTCACAGTGGACCTTGTCCAGGCGCAGGAGCACAGCTCCAGCGCCGGGCCATGTGCCGGGACCCGGCGCCACGTTGCTGCCCTCCGCACCCTGGCGGTGCATCCAGACCCGGTTCACCTGCGTGCGGCCCCTCCTCACCCGTGTACTCCTTGGGCGCAGCTTTGTCGCCGTTCTTGAAGAACTTGATGGTGGGATACCCGCGTACGCCGAATTGCTGCGCCAGGTCCGACTCCTCTGTGGCGTCCACCTTGGCCAGCCGGATTTCCGAGCCCTCCGCCTTCAGCTTCGCCGCCGCCTTCGCGTACTCGGGCGCCAGCGCTTTGCAGTGCCCGCACCACGGGGCGTCTGCGGGGTGGGGCGTCAGCGGCGGCCGGGCCTCCCCGGCTCCTGTCCCGGGCGGACCGAGGCCCGCTCGGACTCACGGAGCCCCGGGGCGGGGCGAGCCAGGGGCCGCGCAGACCCCGCGCCCCAGCCCGCCCCCACAGCCGCCCGTCCCTCAGCGCCTCTCCCCTGCCCGACCCTTCCGTCCCCCAGCCGCGCCCCCGGTCCCCGCCCGCCCGTTACCCCCGGCCCGGCCCCGCCGCGCTCACAGAACTCGACGAGCAGGTATCGGTGCTCGGCCAGCGCCTGCTCGAAGGAGTTGGCGCGCAGCACCAGGACACCATCCTCCTCCTCCTCCGTGGCGGCGCCGGCGGGCAGCAGCAGGGCCAAGCAGAGCAGCGGGAGCAGAGCGCGCACCGCCGCCATGGCTGATGGCGGCCTTCGGGACGAGCTGGGACAGACGCGCGGGCACGGTGCCGCCTCTCCTTTATAGGCCCGCCCCGCCGCCCGCTGCCGCCCGCTATTGGTTGCGCCGCCCGCCTCCCATTGGCCGGGGCCGCTGCCCCGGCCGCTGCGCACCGCCCATTGGCTGGCGGTCCGGGCACGTCCCTCGTCCGCCGCCTCGGGTTGGCCGTCGGCCCCGCTCCCCGCCCGCAGGTCTCCATTGGCCCCTGTCCTCGCGATGCCGCTCGCGATTGGTCAGCGCCGCTGTCTCGCGTGGCCCCCGCCCTCGAACGTGGCACTCGGGAAGCGCCGCCGGGCGGCACTGCGCGTGCGCAGGGTCACGAGCGCGTGGTGGATCCTGACTGGGCCGGGCGCCCCACGTGACCAGCCCGGCGCGCGAGGCCCGGCCCGCCCCGCCCCGGTGTAGTCGCGGTCCGGTCGGGTCCGGTCGGGCCTGTCCGTTCCTCCTCCCCTCGTACCTCCCCTAGACACGGCCTTCCCCTCGGGCACCGCCCGGCGCTCGGAGCCGCTCCGGCAGCTCCCGGGATCACGGCAGCAGCGCTGCCCGCCTCGACCCTGTCTGTCCGTTCCCCGGCGCTGGGCTCCGACCGGGCCGGGCACCGGCCCGGTTGCGGCTTGGGCCGTCCAGTTTGGCTTTGCTGCAAGCTCGCCAGTCACGGAGATGGGCCGGGGGGGCTCGGGCGGCGCTGGCGGCCCCGCGGCACGCGCAGCCTCACGGAGAAGGCACCGTCGCGGGGGCTCCTCGTGCCCCCAGGCCGAGCGGGGCCCGTTGAGGCTCAGCATCAGAGCACGGCTCTGAGCGGAGCCTGCGGAGACAGCCGGCACTGAGGAGTCCGGTGACCGTGGCAGGGGAAAATCCCGTCGCTCGGGTCTGCCTGCGCTGCCCCGGTGCTTCCGAGGGTGCTGACTGCTCCTGGTGTGCGCCCGGCGGGGAAGAGGCCCGGGCGCTGCCCGTGCCAGGCTACCGGCGCCGCCGCTCCGGGCAGCTCCTGCGCCCGCAGATGCCGTGCTGGAGCAGGGGCAGAGCGCGGCTCCCGGCCGCGCCCTGGGGATTGCCAGCTCGGGGCTGCTCAAAGCCGCTGCTATTTGCTCTGGGCAAGTGGCGCGAGGAGCAAGGAGCTCACCAGCTCCCCGTAGAGAACCCGACTGCCCCGAGTGCTGCCAGCGGCTGTTGCCCGTTCAGGGGATGAGGCCCCGGTGCTAAACCAGACGCTTTTGTCAAGCCCGGGGAGAGTCCAGCGAGGTTTTGGAAGGCAAAGCTGAGGGCCGGTCAGGCACAGGCACTTTGGGCTGGTAGGGAGGGAATCATCGGCTGCGTTAGTCCAGGCCATCTCGGAGCCTGTCTGGTTCCACGGCTGGAAGCTATGGCCCAGAGAGCTCTGTCAGAAAGGGCCGACCTTGCCCCGGGGTGGTTCTGCACCTGCACCGTTGTTCCGACTCAGCTGCTGCACTCACAGAGCTGTGGTGTCAGAGGGAGTTGCTGCAGCATTGGAAAAGGGGAACGGCCTGGGGCTGCTCCTGCACAGCTTCTGGCCGAAGTTCTTAAGGTGCATCACCTGGAAGGGGCTAAAGCTTTATTTTGGGAGCCACAATTCATGCAAATGGTCTGTCCCAGCCAGCCTGTGATTGCTGCCAACCATACCCAAGTGCACTCATGGCATGCACTAGGCACAAGAGCCCAGCTGTCACCCTGCTGGAGGAAGATGTGCCAGAGAACAGAGGCAGAGAATCCCCGAAGCTGGAGCAGAGCACAGCTGTCCTGCCCCTCCAGGTCTCCTTCTGTGGTAAAACGATCTAACAGAAGCCTTGAAACCCTGGGTGTGGAAACTCTTGCCAAAGCGCTGGGGTTGCATCAGCTGGGTGCTCATCTGACCCTGCCCACAGAGTGGCTGTTGGGGGTCAGCACAGGGGGCCTTTGTTCATGCTATCAGGCACATTTGGGCTCTGACTCACTGAGAGTGAGGCCTGTTCCCTGCTCCAGTCCCCACACTGCCCTCCATGGCCCCACACTGTGCAGAGGGCTGGGGGCTGTAGCTGGGCACTGTTCTCCATAGTAAGCAGAATTAGTGATGGTGCCTGCTGGAGTGGGCACTGGCTATATGCCAGCTCCTACCTGGCCCAGACTGTTGCTTTCAGTCCTTGTCCTTTCCAAGTCCCATCATCCTTTAGCAGTTTTCCACAGCCTGAGGAAAGAGTCTGTGCTGTGAGCTCCAAATACAAGAGGGAGCCTATGGAATTCTCAGTTACCTTCACAAGTCTGCCCAGGAGCAGAGCTGAGCTACCTCCTCCAGGTTCTCTCACACCATGGATTCTGTAAAGAGCTTTTCACAGCTACACTTTCCTTTATCCTGAACACAAACATGCCACATGCTCTGTAAACATCCGCAGGCTCTTATCATGCTGCCTCTCCTGGACTGTGTTTTCTGATTGCCTCCCTTATTCCTGTGACTGCTCAGCAATTTCCCTTTGTGTGTGCAGCAGGAGCAGTCATGCTGTGGGCAGAGCCTGCCTGCTGCTCTGCAGGGGGCAGATTTTCCCTTGGAAATCCCTGTTTTCACAGCCTCACACACTCGCACCCCTCAAACTGTGGGCAGTGCAGAACAGGGCAAACAGCAAGGGACAGATCCTGCATACATACTGCCATGAGGCCTCTCCTGTCCCAGATCCCGTTTCACATCCTACCAAAACCAGAGATCCCGGTCTTCTCCCACACTAGGTGTCTGCAGAAATCCCATTCAGCCACTTCATGCTGAAGATCCAGCATGGACAGTACGCGGTCAGTTCAAAGATTTTATTTAACTGTCATAAAAGGAAAAGCAGACGATGATTCCAAACCTGTTAACCTGGGTCTAGAACTTACAGACAATATGCACCAATTCAAATTAACAAAAAACTCTCTAGGGGCAGGGAAAGGGCAGTTAGAGGCAAAGACGTAGCTACAAGAAAGCCACATGTACTTGGTCCCAAGTTTTAACCTCAATGTGGTAGATCCAAATCAGAGGGCTGCAGAGGTGGTGCATGCCTGTCCAGCCCTGGGGCCTTGCAGGGGGCCCCTGGGGCTTCTTTGCCCCAAGAGCTGCAGCTGTGCAGCCAAGGCTGGAGGCTGGCATGCTGCGGGTCTGTGGTAGGCACAGGGGTCCGAGTGTCAAGGCAGTAACTACAGGCCAGGTACAGATTTTAAAGGCAGAACAGATACATAAGGCATTAACCGCTTCAGAACACTTGTCCATCGCAAGCTCTTTGTTGATCGCATCAGGAGCAGCTGCAGAGACAGAATCATCCGTCCTCAGCCCAAAACAGCCCACAGGGCAGGTGCTGTCCTGGAATTTCAGTGCTTTGCTGCTACCTGGGCTGCAGTGAGGAGTGCAGGTGATGGCAACACTGGTGACCCCTGCACCGCCCTGCCCTTCAGCCCCCTCTGTGCCTCAGGGGCACCCAGAGCACAGGGCTCTGCGCAGGCAAGGCTGGCTCCAGCCAGGCCAGTGCTCGGGGTGCCAGGAAGGGCGGCCAGGCGTCACCCAGGATGTCACACCCTCTCCCCTCTGGAGATGTCCTGTCTCGGGTGAGGAACGGACCAGCAGTGAAGTGGGAAGTTGAGAATCTTTCCTAATAACACATGAGGGCTGTGAGGAAGCTGAGCCCATGCCAACAGATGGGGAGGGCAGGTGGCATTTAAAAAGTGTAACAGAGGCAGGACCCAGTCCCTAGAGGATACATGTTACACATTTAAGGCATCATGGTTACAGGGAACATCCACAAATGAAGCTGCCCAGGACACTGACTGGGCGGGAAGGGCAGGCAGAGAACACTTGAGCCAATAAACTGATTTGACAGCTGCCTGGCACCAAAATTCTTCAGCTACTTGGAGGCAGTAGCTACCCTGAGCTGTGCGCAGGAAAGCCAAGCACAGGATCCTAACAGGGGTTCCTCCCCTTTGGCACCTCCTGGATAAAGGAAGGTGGGAAGAAAGAAAGGGCCTGGCAAAGGAGCAGGCACTCCCTCAGTGCTGGGGCAGCACAGCCCCAGGACGGGCAGCTGGAGACCAGATGCAGACAGCATGGTTTGGTCAATGCACTCAGCAATTCTCTGGGGAGGGGGCACATAAAAAACTGAGCTCTCTGGTCAAATGATAATGGGGGTGACAGGTAAGAGGGTTCCAATGTCAGCACTTTGGTACGGGGGGGAATTCTACGGTAGCCACTGTCTGATTCACGCTCTCTGGGGTTTGGCCTCAGGAAGGGCTAGTCCTTCCAATCCTTTTTGATGGTCAGGTTCCACTCCCAGGACAGGTGGTCAGTCTTATCATCATCTGTGAACTTGGATTTGATGTTGTAGCTGCCCCGGGCAAGCATGCCCTTTGGGGCCTCTTCCATAGGGGTCAGAAACTCGTACTCCTCTGCTCGGGGACCATAGCTCCCAACCATGTATTCAGTCTTGTCAACTAAAAAGACAAAAAGAGGTGTATGGAGGCTCCATTGAGGCACCAAGAGGTTCAGGAGCCTCTCATGCATCTGGGGCAAGGCTGAAGCAAAGAAAAGGTCTGTTACTGTTACAACAACCTGTAGAGCAGCTGTAACAATAGGAATCTCACCCAGTTCAGAGCTCTCTTCCCCCCAGGAATGGGAACCTCCTGTGGGGAGTGACCTCTAAGCATCGGCAGTGCTGTCAGCTGTGACCTGCTTCCTGCCAAACTCGGGGGGGGGGTGGGATCGGGATCACATGCTGTGCAGCCAGGACCATGGGCTGCCCCACCACCTCAGCCCAGGAGCCTCTGCACAGCTCCATGGGCCCAGTGGCACTGAGGACTGTCCCCTCCCGTGAGGAGCTGCTGGGCAGCCCCTGTCACAGCAGCAAGATGAGCAGGAAGCTCTCACTCACACAGAGCAGCACCAAGTCGCAGAGAAACACTTACTTTTCACACCTTTCCGGAACGTGTGCTGGATGTACTTCAATCCTGACACAATCTCCCTGTTTACCTGCAGAGAGAGGAGCAGGGATTGAGCGGGATGTCTCCATTCATGCTGCCCACCCCACCTGCAGGAAGAGCCTATTCCTTCAGCACAACCCCACTTGCTGCCCAAGCCACGACCGCAGCAGTCTGGTGTTCCATTTCCAGATCGGAATCCTTACCCTAAAGGAGATTTTTATCCGGTATTCAACGCCCTCCTTCAGCACAAATGCTTGCTTCTTGTAGCTGTCCAGATCACCTACAGAGACGGGAGAGGCTTGCTCAGAGCTCCTTTGTGCTGTGCTGTGGGGTGACTTTCCATGGCACGAGCAGCTGGGGCAGGAGCTGCAGGACCAGGGAATGGCTCTAGCTGCAGGGCCCTCTATGCTGCTGGAGCCAGGCAAGCAATGCCCTGCAACAGGACACTGCAGCACAAGCATACAATTAATTCCAAACTGTTTCTTTGCAGATGTTTGCTCCAAGGCTGTCATCGTTTTGAAGCTACCATGAATGTCATCATGCAGGCTGGAAGAATCTGCCTGACCCATCTGGCCCCTCACACCTCTACAAAACACCCAGGTGTCACAGAACTGCCGCTGGGCTCCAGGTACAGAACCCACTGGGGCCCAAGCACTGTGCTCTGCTGCCAACACTTCTGACACAGGAAGGCTCACCCACCTTGCTGGCAGTGCTCCTGCTAGCTCTGCCCAGGAGCAGGGCTGGAATTGCCTCCCAGCTCACCTGTCAGGTCCAGTTCCAGGGGGCCCGGAGCAGTAGCACAGACCAAGGTCAGTTTGGTTACCACCACATTTGGAGCATTGGGATCTAGAGACAAAAGAAAAAGCTGTCTAACACTCATCTCCGACACTGGCCAACACAGCTCCTTTTCCTTCCAGAGAACTTATTGAAAGACCACAAAAAACAGCAAAAACAGCCTCCAACTGTGTAAAGGTGAGGGCTTCCATTGCACCAGGTCCTGCCCACAGTACTCCGCAAAGGCAGAGTGCCACCCCTGCCCTTCAGTCCCTGAGCCCTACACTGCAGGTCAGTGATGGGCACGGGGGAGCACAGACACAGCTTTGTGCTCTGGGCTGTGCTCCTGCCCAAACACAGAGCTGGGAGAACAGCTCCCAGGTGGGAGCAGAGGCAAGGCCAGAAGGGACCAACACACGCCAGGGCTCACCTGCAGTCACGGTGACGGCACCCAGCAGTGCCTCCTTGTACTTGCGCAGGCTCTCATCATCTTTGTCCAGCTCCTGGATCTCCTGGATGCTCTTCTGGGCAGGTGGCTTATAGTTGACAGAGTGTTCGTCCTCCTCATTCTCAGCTGCAATCTGGGCCAGCTGCTCTGCCGTTGGCTCCTGCTCCGCCATCCTCTCACACGTAACCCACACTGAAGTAGAGAGGAGAGATGTGACTGCCCTGACCAACCACACCAGCAACAGGGCTCCCCAGAACTGCCCTGCTGTGACTCTGCAGGCTCCCACTCTCACTGGGGCTCTTTGCTGCCCCTTGGGAGACACAACCCTGCTAAGGTCTCCCAGCCCCTGCAGAACACTCCAAAGGCCAGGTCTCATCTTCAGCCCACAGAGGCCCAGGCAAGAGTGCGAAAAAATTCAACCTCAGTGCTTTGCCTGTAATGTAAATACTCCAAATCCATAGGGAAGACATTCTCCTCCAGAAGATCAACCAGCTGAGGCTTTCAATTGGAATAAACCAGAGCCCAGAATAAATCCACTTCTGCTCTCCACAACAGGATGCCAGCTAAGAACAGACCTCTGTCTCACCACTGGCACGAATGCTGGGACCCTCTGCTGAGATCTGGCACTCATGTTTTGTAACTCTGTGGTGTCAGTGCTCTGTGTCAGGTGCCCTGGCAGAGTGAGATGAGACACCTGGCTCAGCCCTTTGCAAGGATCTGTAGCACACACAACCAGGGAAACAGGCAATAAAATAAACAAGATGTGGAGCCTGGCTCAGCTGCCCAGGACTCTGCCAGGAAATGCCCAGCAGCGCCAAGGGCTAGGCAAAGGTGATACCAGCACTCCATTAAAATCCTTGGTAAAAGCCAATGACACATTCAGGAATACTTGGTGTTCTATAGGCACGCTGTCTGAAGGGTTATCCTATGGCAAACATCAACTTGGACTCTCTAAAGACTCTGGCACAGCTTTAGAAAGGCACTGGGGGATTGTCGCTGTCGAGGCAGGATGGGAATGAAGAGACTCTGACTCAGAAGGCTGTAATGCTAAAAACTCCGAGTCTCTTCATTCCCGTCCTGCCTCGACAGCGACAGGGGATGATGGGACACCATGGGACTGTACCAGAGTTCTGGCCTTGTGTGGCACAAGCATCTGTGCCAGGAGCTTTTCCTGCTGTAGAAAGATTTTCCCTGCACAGAAAACAGCTGGCATCCTCCAACATCCTCACACAATGATGTGGAAATTTGTCTTCAAAAGGCCATTTAGCCTCATGTCACAGATGAACCACTGCTGAGATTTCATGTCAGTGTCGTTGTATCAAACCCAGTCCCTTGCTTCTCCCAAACAGCTGCCAGGCTTGAGGACTACTAGAAGTACTGAGCAAACGCTCACTAACACACCCTACACTGTTCCCTCTCCTCCCTGTATTCTGCCCAGTCCCCTCCTCGTGTCCTTTGGCTCACCTCTGGGCTACATTGTACCACCCATGGCCCGCAATTCGTTCTAACTCTCACATCTTGCTCTGAGAATATCTGCAGCTTTCAGGAGTGAAAGTGACAGAATTCCAGCT
Source organism: Taeniopygia guttata (assembly GCF_048771995.1). Lineage (NCBI taxonomy): Eukaryota > Metazoa > Chordata > Aves > Passeriformes > Estrildidae > Taeniopygia > Taeniopygia guttata. The sequence continues at coordinate 2,316,813 of NC_133043.1, forward strand.
TTACAGAATCTAAGTCCCAAACTTGTGGTGACTCCCAAATTCTGTGACTGAGCCTTCTGTGAGAGCGCACTAATCACACACATGGCAGAGGATCCAGTAGCATCCACACACCTCTCTGCAACAGTGGTAGGTACATTTCTGTGCGTGAGTATCCACGGGCACCCTCCACATTCCAGTGTTCAGACCAAGCAGAGACAAAATCTCTCACAGCCAGATCAGTGACACCAGGAGCCATGGGGCAGCCTCTGGTCCAGCACCTGAAGCTTTTGGAGCCAGTGCTCTGTGAACAACAGCACCAGTCCCAGTGCAGCTCCCACGGCTGGGAGACAGCTGTGCTGACTGGGAACAGTCTTGGCATTCACAGCCCTGACTGCCAGCAGCTGGTCACCTCCAAGATCTAGAATCCTCTCTTGGGCAGTTTGGAAATGCACTGCTTTGGTGTCATCACAGAGCTGCCACTCCTGAACAGCTGACCCCCTGGTGTAACACAATGGTGACAGTTTTGTCCCATGCACCACTAGCCCCATCTCCACCAGACCCACAAGGAGCCCCTCCCACAAACTGATATTTAGCAACAATCACGACACAGAGGGCATAGAAAAAAGCCCAAACCAACCAAAAACCCAAATCCCCAGCTCTTTGGTCACATTCCTATGTTCCAGCCTTACTTCTGTGATCCAGAGCTAAAGAATCATGCATACCCATCACGTAAATTAATCATGACCCACCCCAACCTTAGATTTCTGAGGAGCCCACCAGGACTGAAAACACTGCTGGGGACCAGAACCAGCATGATTCCAGTCATCACTGCAGGCTAGGCTGGGACTGGCTCTGGGAGAACAGCCCTCACCTTTCCTATCAGCTTACCCACAGGTCCTGGGGATCCCACTGCTCTGTGGAACACCACAGCCCCCAGGAACTGCCATGGCTGCAGCAAGGGACCCCAGCCTGTGCTGGAAGCAGGGTACAGAAGGGCTCCTGAATTTTCAGACACATACCCTAGCTCCAAGCAGGGATTCAGGATCACAGAAGCCTGTAGAAGGCAGCAGGAGGCTGAATCCCTACCTGGGAATTTACACGCTGCCTTCACTGCTCCCTCAACCCAGCAAATTCTTCCGTATTCTCAGCATGTTTTGTGCAGGGCAGAGCAGCTGCAGCAGCTAACGCCAGAGCCGCACCTCCTGGCAGGCAGAAACACCAGCAGGATATCCCTGCTGTGGCCAAGCAGACAGTATGAACCACTGACTCCGTAGCCTGGAATCCCGGTCCCAGGGCAGCAGCGAGGCTAGCATTAGTCAGAGTATCGTCAGATGAGCTAATCAGCTCCGTCAGGCGCAGCCGTGGAGGCAGCAGGGCCAGTTCCAGCAGTCCCCACCCTTCCTTCTTCCCGCGCAGGGAAAGCCTGCACAGCCACCCGGAGAACTCAGCAGGAATGTGACCCAGCAGTAAGTGTTTCTACAGGGCCCTGTCCCTGGCTGCTCTGCCAGGACGGGAAGCCAGAACAGCCCGACCAGCCCGGCTGCTCCACACAGACAGGTCAGATGGTCCCAGGGCAGCACAGGGGAGTGGGGGACACCAGTAGCACAGGAGGGACAGGAGCCTAGCTGGCACTTCCTGAGGCCAGGTGCTATCAGGGCATATCAGGTAACACTGCTGCACCAGTTGCTTTGTAAGAGCATCCGAGGGAATTCTCATCCCACTTGATCCCCTCGGCTGTCTCACAGACCCAGGCAGGAAGGACTTAGGGAACAGGAGGACACACTGCTGCCCAGAGGGGACTCAGCAGTCTGAGGATGGAGGATTTTTTTTCTTTTTTTTCTGACATATCCCTGACTTGTTGTTTACCTACATGGCTGCACTGTGCAGAGCCAGGCTAAGGGCTCACAAACAACTCCAGAAGGATAAAGGCTGCTGGCAGTACTGCACCAGGTCTGCAAACCAGTACCGTGGGTACCTGGAGCCAGGACTGTGACCTATCCATGTGTGTCAGCAGCCGAACCCACAGCAGTGAAACTGTCCCCACTCTGCAGTCATGGAACAAGATCCTCCACACTGGAAAAATGCTTGGACAAGCGGAGCAACAGAGCAGACCCGAAACCGTCAAGTGATCAAGTGTGGTCGGGAACTTTTGTCACCACAACCAAACGACGGTCAGGGCTCTCAGACTAGCTCTCGGGAAAACGCCGCTGCTCCCGGTGGAATGATGCTGGCGGGGGAGCCGCGGCTCCGGTGCCAAGCCCCCCGCCGGGGCTCGAAGCGCACCCTGCCCGCGGCGGCCGGGGTGGAAGGGCCCTGACTTGACACTGAGCAGCCCGACTCTGGTAGAGTGTCTCACAGTTCCTCATTCCGTGCCCAGCGGCCATTTATGGACAGCCCTCCGAGCTCCGGCACGTGTGGGGCCGGGCGATCCCCGCACCGCCCCTCGGACCGAGCACCGGGCACGGCCCGCCGGGAGCCGCCCCAGCCCCTCGGGGGAACACGGGCCGCCCGCGCCCCGCGCTCCGCCCTCGCCCCACGCGCTCCGCTCCGGGACGGCCCCGCCGGGGGCGGCGGCTCCCCCGGCCTTCGGAAGGTCGCGCAAGGGCACCCGGGGCCCCGCGCCCGCCCCTCGGCTGCGCTCAGCCCTTCCCGCGGCCCGCAGCCAGCGCAGCGCGGCGCGGCCGGCCCAGCCCTGCCCACCCAACCGTACGCCCACCCGCCCGCTCCCGCCGTACCGGGCTCGCTCGCTCCCCGCTGCGCTGCCAACGCCGCGGATCCGCCCAGGCCCCGCGCGCCCCCGCACTTCCGGGACACGCCCGGCACTTCCCGTTACTCGCCGCCGCGCCGCCGCCGCGCTTCCGGCCGCGGACCGCGCGCTGATTGGCCCGGGGGGCGCGCGGGGGCGGGGCGGGACGGAGCGGACGGGCGGGACCGGGAGCGGCGGGGCGGGGCAGAGCGGGACCGGGAGCGGGACCGGGAGCGGCGGGGCGGGACCCGCGGGGCGGGGCAGAGCGGGACCGGGAGCGGGAACGAGAGCAGCGGGGCGGGACAGAGCGGGACCGGGAGCGGAAACGAGAGCAGCGGGGCAGGACCCGCGGGGCGGGGCAGAGCGGGACCGGGAGCAGGACCGAGAGCAGCGGGGCGGGACAGAGCGGGACCGGGAGCAGGAACGAGAGCAGGGGGCGGGACCCGCGGGGCGGGGCAGAGCGGGACCGGGAGCGGGACCGAGAGCAGCGGGGCAGGACAGGACCCGCGGGGCGGGGCAGAGCGGGACCGGGAGCAGCACCGAGAGCAGCGGGGCAGGACGGGACCGGGACAGGGACCAGTACACGGCAGAGTGGCGCGGAGCAGAACGGTACGTGCGGGAGGGCGATGGGGCGCGGGGCCCAGCGCGGCAAGGCACCAGCCACAGCTCTAGACATGGTTCTATTTTATTACGGCAAAGGTGAAAAAGCCACCTTGGCCCAACAGGCAACCAGAAAAATTTATCCCAAAAATAACTCGGTACAAAACAGGTCTGCTGAGAATTAAAAAAAACCTTTACAGGAGTTAAAACCTATCCCAGAACATAAAAGTAAAACAAATCCCATCCTTGGTAGTAGTAGCCACAGCCGCAGCCCCTGCCAGGAGTGTGGAGCACGATTGGAGTCCTTCCCTGTGCCCACTGCTGCTGCTTTAGCTGGTGTCCATCTGCAAGAGAGGGGAGGAATGTCACCACAGCCCTGGTACCTCGTAGCACCCCCCTGCACCCAAGCCCACCCACTTCTTTGCAGGCAGCCTGGCTCTGGTGAACCCCCAAGCGCTGGGGGACAGGGACAGGAGAGTCCAAGCCACAGCACACCATGAGCACAACAGCAAACTGCACCCCTACACTGCTCCAAAGCTTTTTCTAGAATCTTGCTCATCCCCCTTTTTCCACGCTCTTGCCCTGACATATCCCAGTCCTGAACCACCAGCTCTGCTGCCACAGTGTCCTTGTGGCCTCAGCTTTGTTGGGATCCTGGCCCAGCTACAGCATAAGCTGAGCACGTTCCAGGTACAGCTGCAACCTGCCTGTGGCTCCCCAGGCTGGGGCTCATTTCTGCCACAAACATTACACCCTTTCCCCAGCAGCACACCACACAGTTCTTCCACATGAGATTTTCCTTCATCTTCCCATTCCTGCAACCTATCAGCTGTGTGAGTTTTGTTCTGCAGTTGCTGCTCATAGTGGCTGTTCCAGCTACGGAGCCTGGCAAGAGCAGAGCCTGTTTCTCAGCCATCAGGAACAGGTGACAAAGTGCTCTGGAAAGGGAAGCTCAGACCCAAGCCAAGGCACAGCTCAGCTTTAGAGAGAGACTGCTTCAGTCCAAGGACCTGGAAAATGCTTTCCCTTTTCTGCCAGCTCCAGACTGCCAGCGCTTTCCAGGATGAGATGCTGTAAGGAGCCCATTACCATGCCCAAGCAGCACTTACCCTGGCATTGTAAGCATCCAGCTGTGCATCTAGTTCTTCTGCAGAGAGCTGCTGTTTGGAAGTTCTTCCAGCTCCTCTGCCTCTCCCTCTGTTCCCGCCACGAGTCCCTCGCCTGTTGCCTCCACCTCCAAATCCCCCCAAGACCCCACGGTTTCTGGTCATGCCACCTCTGTTTACACTGTAAATTTTAAAACAACTGTTTTAGTGCCTTCAGCGAAGCCAAACAGGACCCATGTTCCCCAGCAGGGAGGGTTCCTGCACATTCCCCTGCACTGCTCGGGCACGGGCTTCCCCACCTCTGTGCTGGTCTCCGCTGCGTGTCGATCTGTGATGTCACCAGCTGGATGTTCATGGGGCGCCCTGGAGGAGTGAGAGCGGCCGTGAGCCCGCGGGGCACGCGCAGGGCGGGAGGGATGCGGGCGCGGGAGGAACGGGCACGAGGGGAGGGACACGGATGTGCTCTGCTCCAGCCACGGGAACAGCCACGGGGCTGGGCCACGCAGCCTCACCGTCCAAGGGGACCCCATTGTACTGCTTCATGGCCTTCAGCGCATCAGCCTTCCTCTCGAAATGCACGTCTGCCGTCCCTAGGCTGCGGCCAGATCTGTCGTAGTGCACAGCTGCCTTCTTCAAGGTCCCAAACTCCGCAAAGAGCTCCTGAGAACGACAGGGAAAGGAGCAGCCCATCCATCAATGCTGCAATGCTGCCCCACACAGACACGCTCAGCACCAGAGCTGGTCCCACCACCTCAGACAGCCTGGAAAAGCACCCAGTGGCACAGGGGAGCACAGCCCATCAGCCAGATTTCAGGGAGCTGTCACAAGGCATGACTCCACGCTCACGTCCTGTAGGAGGCACATTACAGCCAGTGAAGCAGATTCAAGGGTTGCTGACCTGTTTTTTTTTCCCAGGGGAACTGGGGGTCCTTGTTAAAGGTGAGTCAAAGTGGCAACAACTGAAAATACTGCAGACCCCAGACACCTTTCTCACAGAGGAGAATGACCATGTGAGTGCAGGGATCCACAAGACCATGACACTTTTACTGTGCTGGACTTGTGCCCATTAGGAACATATCCTAAAAATGGAGACCAACAAAGTCCTCTGCTGAGGTGTGTCCTTTGCTGCCACAAAGGCTGGAAATAAAGAGACAGCAACAGAGCCACCAATTTTGTTTCTCAGGCACTATATCTGGGAAACCAACAAGGTTACTGCACTGCCTTGTGTCAACCTGCTCCCAAGTCACAACAGGGCTCTCAGCAGGGCTGCTGGAGGAGAACTGCAAAGGACACTTGGCAGATGCTTTCTGGACACAATGTGGCAGGCAAGGCTGTCTCAGCTCTGCCCAGAGCCCGGGATCCGCTGCTTCTGCCTCAGAGGGCACAAAGAGCAACTCTGCACAGCTCCTTCATGATCAGAGTGCCTTCGGCCTCTCATGGCACATAAAGAGGCATCAGCACAGGAACAAAACCAATCCCACATCTGAGGCAATGCTAAATTATGGGACATGGGGCCAAAGCCATTGAGTCAGCCCCTAACGGGGGCTTGTGCAGCAGCAGGAAGGTGAGTCTTGGCTGCACACAAGGCACAGGGGCTGAGTTTTACACACTGCCATCTCACTGCAACTAACAGGAACTTATTTAAACCCAGTCTGAACTTACACGAGGAAAAGAGGTGGAGTGCAGCACACTACCCAGTGAGCAGGTGACCTGACAGAGCTGCTTTCCAGTTACCCACACGCAGACAGATGGGTGCGTGGAGAGGCGGAATGAATGAACTGATGAGGAAAGTCTGACACCAGTGGTTTGGTTTTCCCTGGTGAGGGCACAAGAGCCAGAGGCCAGGGTGATGGCAACACTGTGGTGCAGGAGCCCCCACCAGGAATAAATGTGGCCCTCAATTCCTACACAGCTCACAGCCCGCTCATGACCCTGTGACACCCCTCGGCCTCCAGCCCTGACGCAGATGCCCCAAGCACCCGACTGCAGGCACTGTGGGCTCTGACCAGCCCCAGCCCAAAAGGAGTATGGCCACGACGGGTAGGGAACAGAACACCAAAGCACCAGCACAGGAGAGCTGTTCCCGTGACAAATAACTACCTGGTTACACTGATAGGTGCATCCTTGGGAAGCCCTGACACCCACCAGAGTGTGACTTGACAAAGCAGCAGGCCCCACAGCACCGTTAGGGACAGCTACAGCTGCGCAGAGCAGGAGCTCAGAGTTCACAGTGCATTCTCCAACCACAGCGTGATCCAGCACGGTCATATCATCGCTCCCTGTGCACCGGGAAGTCACTTACAAAACACCCATAAACCGAATTTTCCAGCCCCCTGGAGACCACCACGATCGCGGCAAAGTAGGCATACCTAGTACCAACCCCATCAGCAGGGATTCACCCGGGAATCCTCGGCCCCGAGCGCAAGCCGGAGCAGGGCCGGCGGGGTTCCCGCGGGCACCCGACCTGGGCCAGCGAACGAGGCCCCGCTCCCCGCGGCGCCTCCCCGAGCCGCACCTGGATGTCCGCATCCGAAACGCCGAAGTCCAGGTTGGAGACGAGCAGTTTTCCGCCGGTCTCCACGCCGGCCCCCGCCCCGAAGCCGCTGTCGAACAGGTCGTGCTGCCACTTCTCGGGGAGCTGCTTCGGCTGCAATGAGACCGGGACCTCGCTGACCGGCGCCAGGGCCCCGCGGCCGCGCCGGGAGTGGACAAAGGGCCGCCCGCGTCCGCGCCCCCGCCCCGCGCGGACCCTCCACCCCAGCCCGCCGCACCGCCGCGGCCCAAGCTCCGCCTGCCCGATCCGTACCCGGCTGTAGGGCGCGGGCCGGTTCCTGCCGCCGCCCCGGGCCATCACCGGCCGGTTCCGCACAGGGCCGCCGCCCGCGCGCCCGCCGCCAACGCCGCCCCGGCCGGGCCCGCCCCCGCGTGCGGTGCCGCCCCGGCCCCGGCCGCCCCGGCCGCCCCGGCTGGCCCCACGCTGGCTCCGGTTGAGCTTAATGATGTCGTCAAGGGACATGTCCATCTTGTCGGCCATGATGGCGGCACCGCTCCCGCCCGCACTTCCGGCCGCGCTGCGCCCGCGCCGGAAGCGGAAGAGGCGGGGCTGAGGCGCGGCGAGCGCGCGAAGCCGCGGGGCGGGACCGGCCCGAGATGCGGGTGCGCGTGCGGAGCTGGCACGGAGTCGCGTCCTGGCTGTGGGTGGCGAACGACGAGAACTGCGGCATCTGCCGGATGGCCTTCAACGGCTGCTGCCCCGACTGTGAGTGCGGGAGCGGCACCGACACCGGGCACTGCGCTCTGGGCGGGCCTGACGGTGTGTCCGTGCCGCAGGTAAGGTTCCCGGCGACGACTGCCCGCTGGTGTGGGGGCAGTGTTCGCACTGCTTCCACATGCACTGCATCCTCAAGTGGCTGAACTCGCAGCAGGTGCAGCAGCACTGCCCCATGTGCCGCCAGGAGTGGAAGTTCCGCGAGTGAGGACGGCCCCGGGCACGGAGTCGGGCCGTGGCCCACCCCCGGCCGGCCCGGCCCCGCTCAATAAATGTGCGACGCCAGTTGCGTGTCCGTGTCTGTGTCCGGTGTCCCGCGCTCGGGTCGGTGCACGGAGCGGGGGGACGAGAAGTGACCCCGCCGGGCGCCCCGCGGGCTCCGCCGGCCCGGCAGCCGAGCCCCGCCGCTGCGGCGGGGGTGGGCGTACCGGGACCTCCGGCCGTAAAGGCGGCGGCCCCAGGTGCTACGGCCGCGCCGGCACCGTGCGCGCTGGCCGGGGCTGGTGCTGCTCGTCCTGTGCTGCCCCGCCGCTGCTCGGTGGGCAGAACCGGGGCTGCTCTCCGAACTGTGCCGCTCGCCCAGCACCGGCACCGACGGCTCTGCCGAACCCAGTCTCGCTGTGGTGCTGAGGCTGCTCAGATACCCAGCAGAAGAAAATCCCTTAGGCTTGAGGATGGCCCAAGGCCTGCAGGAGCTGCAGGGCACAATGCAGGGACAGCAGGGGTCAAGGGGCTGTGCAGGAGAGCAGGTGACCGAAGGCAGAGGGTTCCTGTCCCTGTCTGCCCTCAGACAGAAAGAGCCTGCTGCCCTCTGTGCTGCAGGAGACCTGGCACAGCCTCTGCCTGGCCCTGTTAAGGACAAACTCCTGCAGTGCCCATGGGAGGGAGCCACGCTGCAGAGGGGGAATTTGTGCAGCTCACAGAGCCCAAGAAGGGGCCAGCAGGTCTGAGAAGAGCCACTGTGCCATGAGCTGCAGGGATGCGGTGCAAGTGTGGCGCTCCCTCTCAGTACCAGTGCTGGGGTTTCAGCATGTGCTCCCTATGCCCCCTTCCTGCTACCTGGGTTCAAGCCCCAAAAAGACCAATGCACAACTCTTCAACATTTTATTAATGATCAGCAACAAAAATTTACAAGAAAGAGGACACCAGACACAGCCTGGAAGGACCATCTGGCACAGTGCAGTGAGCTGCTCAGGATACCCACCACAGTATCCTGGAATGTAAGAGGCAAAAGGGGCTTACAGCTCATGACCCGTTCTCCCAGCCCTGCACGCACCTCCCCTTAGAGGCAGGCAAGCTGAGTGTCAGCAATCAGAATACAACCCTAAAACTTCACCTGGCCAGACCCTGCCCTCAGGTAATCCATCAGGCACAAGGTGGGCTCTGGCAGCAGCAGCAAGTGGGGCTCTAAGCACAGTCCACACAAGGCATCGGGTCCTGCTGCCTTGCAAACAGGAGAGCCTTTGGGAAAAGGCCCCAGGGTCCCTATGCTTCGTGTGGAGGAATGCCTGGACCCAGCATCACCTGCCACCTGCAGCCTGTCACTGGGGCAGCAAAGGATTTGCCTTTATCCAGCTCAACCCAGAGAGGCTCTGGTGGGTTGCAGTGTGCAGGGGCAGGAGCTGAGAAGAGGCAGTACAGTAAACCCCAGAGCCCAGCACCACCTCTGGCAGCCAGCCTCTTGTTTCTGAGAAAAAGCTGCAGGAGGAACAACGCGAGCCCTGTCTTGTCCCCGGGGCTGCTCTCACTGACTGTCCAGCCACCCACACCACTGCCCAAGAGGCTGCTCTGGAATGCAGAGTCTGGAAGGGCAAGGGGGTGTGGGCAGCTCCGCCACTTCCCTCCTACTAAGAGCCAGAAATGGCAGAAGGTAAAAGCACATCAACATGTTAAAACATTAGTTATAATTAAAACCTTTTTGTTTTGTCAGATCTCCTGGGAAAAGGGACAGGGACTGATTAATGGAGATAAAACTAGGCAATGGAATCCCAACTCGTTATGTCTGCATGATTAGTGCAGGAGGAGCTAGGACAGCAAAGGGTAGGACAGCACATCCTGCGTGCCAGCAGTGCTGCCCCCCTTCAGGGGTCCCTTCCTGAAGAGCAGTTGCTCTCCCAGAGGGTGAAGTTGCAGCACGCTGTGGCTCACACATCCCCACTCTGCAGCCTAGGGCTTCTCCTCCTCCAGCCTTCTCATGGCCTCCAGCACAGCCAGCTCTTTTGCTTCTTTCTTCTGGTTGCGAGCTTCAAACTGCAGCCTGCAAATATCACACAATGCTGTAAGATTATCATTCATCCATACTGCTTGTAGGCAAAAGCACCTAGAGCGGGAGAGCATTGCCTTCTATGTGGTTCAGTTCTGAGAGCACTTCAGAAACCCCCCAGGACCCCCAGAGCCTCTCCCAGAGCTTCCCATGGCTGTTGCCAGCACTCTGCTGTCCTGGGCTCCCACACTGGTCACACATGATTTCTTTCTCCCTCCCTCTGTGGAAGAAGCTGCTATTCTATTATTGGGCTGTCCTGGGTGTTTTAACACCAAAATCAAATGTATCACTGATGTGAGCCAAGGTGCTGGAAGTGAAGGACTCAGACCTAAAAGACCAAAGCTCTGAAAGAAGCATGCTCTTTCCCCCAGGATACAGCAAAGGAAATTTATCATTAAAGGAGAAAAAAACAATAAATGTGCTGTGCAGCACATTCTGACACAGCAGAGTTCAGCTGTTCCTTTCCCTGTACTGGTTGGTACAATCACATTTACAGTCTGCCCAAGCCATGAAAGAGGAAGCCAAGTTTGCTGACTCTATGCCTTCAGGTAACACCTTCTGTCTGTTTGGTCCCATTCATCAGGCCCCAGACAGTCTGTATGGAACAGTATGTGACAGAACTGGGAGACAAAGAAAACCAACCTGTTCTTGATGATTCTTTGCACAATTAGATCAGTGGTGAGATTGCTGCCACTGTCCACCAGCTGGAAAATGCCGCGTCGCTTCGGTTCCTGCAGAGACACAGCACTGGGCTGTGAAAACACGTGGGACCTGGGTGTGCAGCTCAGCAGTGACAGCTGAGCCAAGCCAAGGCAGGATGACAGGCAGGATGCACAGTGATCTCCTCAGAGGCAGAACAAACACTTGCTGAAAGCAAAGCTCCACATACATGGGAGCTGCCCAGGACAGAGAGCAAAGCATACAGGATTTCTCACTCTGCCATGAAGGCATCAGAAACAGGCAGAGCAAAACAGTGCTTGGAAGAGTGGAGCTGTTGGGAATGATTTACTGACTGCTCCAAGTAGCTGCCCTCAGGGGTGGATGAAAAGCTGCATTGCCTGCCAAAGCCTCCGCTGCAATACCCCTTCTCAGGGCCAGGCTCTGTCTAGCACATGCTGACAAAGCAACTGGCACTTTACCTCATATGGATCAGAACCGTCCTTGTCCAGCACCACCTCAGTCATCCCATGACAAACAAGTGTTACCTGAAGAATGACACAAAAGTCACTGACAAGATCCAAAAGATGACTGGGACATTTCCTGCCACTGCTCCCACCGAGCACAGCCTGGAGACCAGCAAAGCCACCCTCCTGCATCAGCCTGGCAGTCCCAGTCTGAGCAGGACACTCTCTCCTTGCACCCTTGTGTTGTCCTGCACCACTTTAGCTCCCCACACACATCACCCACCAGCATCTTCATATCCATCTGTGTGCAAGGACTCACCCTGAAGTGATCCAACAGATCAGCAGTGACAGCATAGGGAGCTCCAATCACCACCTCTGAGACATACTAAAAAAGGAACCAGGAAGAGTCCAGATTTGAAAAAAAAACCCATCAAACAAAAACCCAAAACCCAATCCCAAGACAGAAACCAGCTGCTTAAGGAGACCTAAGCGGTCACCTGGCTATAGAGTCAGAAGTTCAAATAAGGGAACAGAGAAGTGGGTTCAGCAGCAACTGCTTGTCACACAACAGCTTTTTGTTCCTCTACAGAATGTCCTTTCTGTGCCTGTAGAGCAAATCCAAAAGTTAATTGCTCCAGGCACACATTTCTGGGGCTCCCCAAGATTTTGTCCCAGGCATTTTCCCCCCTGCTGCAGGGAGCAGATTTTCCTAGTGGCACATGTCTGACTACACAGAGCCACACAGTTCCCTACGTGGCACCCAGCCCTGTCACTGCCAGCAGAACAGCTGGATGGGTCACCAGCTTGGAAGAGCCAGGATGGCACAAGAGCCTAGCAGAGCCTCCCAAGCGTTTATCAGCACCTCTGGCAGCTTCAAGTGATTAATCTTGTCTGTCTTCTCAGGGCACACCAAGGAACTCATGCAAGATCACTGAGCACAAGTGAACACCACCAGCTCTGGGCAGTTCTGGAGGAGTGCAGAGACACCCACTCACCCTGCAGGCCAGGACACTGAGAGTTCGCTCATGGATGTTCATGATGGGATAGTTCTTCCCTTTGTAGCGATTCACCTCCTACGGCAAAGCACCAGGCACAGTCAGAAGAGAGACAGAGCAACGCCTTTCCCTCTTCCTCTCTCCCAAAATGAAATTCCTGTATTGGTCAGTACATCCCTGTCCTGTCTCCTGAAGCACAGCCTGCCTGGTTCAGAGAACAGGCCCAAGCTGCTCTGCCTTTGGACAGGTTCTACACAGACCTGATCGAAATGCAGCCCAGCAATGATGTAGGGTTTCTCTGCCAACTGGTGAACCTTCTCCAGGAAATCCACGTGACCAACATCTGCAGATTTGTTTAAGGAATTGAAGCTCACATGGAAAATAGACAAAGGAAGACAGAAATAGAGTCACTCAAAAATTACAGTGGGTCACAGGAACCCCTAGGATTTTATTTTTGCACTATGTATTGCCTGTTTCCAAGAACAGCTGCTGCCTCCCTCCTCAGGTTCCACTGGTTCTGGGCAAAAGCCAGAAAATTTTTCAGCTCCACCTTACATGGACTCAGCCTTGCCTCTTTCCAGAATTTCTACTTGTTCCAGATGTTCTGGCACAAAGCTTCAAAGCCTGCCCCAGGAATGCCGTGTCAGCTCCAGATGCTATGGCAGCCAGTCTTCACCACAATCATTATTAGAGTGCTGAGAATATCCATCTATCTTCCTGAAATCCAACAGCCACAGACTGCTCCACAGAGCAGCTATAGCTTCTTTCTCAGCATCCTGTGACTAAGAAACTGCCAGGAAGAACTCACTCCTGACTCCTCCCTCATGTACAGCCACAGAAAAGGAAAAAATATGAGGCAAATATCCAGTCTGGTGCCTCCCAACATGAGAACATCAGACAAAGACCACTGTTGCAAGCAATGAGAGTCAAGGATACGGAACAGGTCAAAGGCTCCAGCCACATAGATGATGGTGTCTCCCGGCTGCGGCTCCTTCCCCGATGCAAACTGGATGATCTTCTGGGATGTCTGCAGGAACTGCGAGACGCCAGTCCAGGGACTGTGACCTTTTGGCCCCTGTGGAAACATACACCAGACACAGCTTCTTTTCAGGCTCTGTGAGGGGGTTTGGACAACGCAGAGCACACTGCTGGGCAATCTGCTCATCTGAATTTGCTGGCAACTGTAACAACTCCCAGCACCTTGGACTTTCTACATTCAGGGCATCAAGTGTTTAGATAATCTCACAAATGCCCTTTGTGCCCTGTCTAAATCATCACCTCAGCAGACGGCTCAGGAGATGCCAAGAGGAAAGCTCAGGAAGGAGGAAGACAACAGGGCAGGTTTGAATTTCCATGAGAAGCAAGACATGCTGGGGAGACAACACATGACCAACCTATGCTCTGCCAAGCCTCAGGGCACCTGTCTGGCCCCTCATCTCTGAGAACAGAGCTCGGTCCCCACCACGTGGTAGCTGTACAAACAGCCACCAAGTCACCGGCTCTGCCACCCAAAGCTGCTCCAAGGGACTTGGCAGGACACAGACGCTGCAGCCGAGGCCAGAGCAGGCCCTGCAAAGGGCAGCATGCAGACAGTTCAGCTGTCAGGGTCACGCAGGGTACCCAGTGCCCTGATCCATTCTACCCAGATCTAAGCCCCAGAAATCAGCCATGCTAGACCAATATGCCCCAAAACACCTACTCAAAACCCCCAAAATAGTGGGGAACTAAGATGATTCAGACAGGTCAGCAAATGCCCTGCAAGTAAAAGAGACTTGCTCAAGCTGCTGGTGCAGCTCATTAAGGAGGGACAATCCAGCTGCCAAGGAAATAAACAGGGCTGGCTCTTTAGGAGCAGTGCGAGCTGCAGGCTGGACCTGGCAGCTACAACACCGAGAGGGCTGTGCTGCCCTCGAACTCTGCACCAGTGTGGCCACGCACCTGCTGTGTCCACACCTCTCCCAAACCTAATAAAACACCTTCAAAACAACACAAGCACTGAGAGGAGCATCCACAGAGGCTGTCCCCAGGCTGGAACCACAGGCACTTGGGTCCCAAGGGAAGTGGCAGGAAGGAATTTACAAGCAAGGAAGGAGCCCAGCACAGGCTCAGTGGGGACAGCAGCCCTTGGTCCCACTGAAGGTGGGACCACCGAAGCTCATGCACTGCCCTGTGCCACACCTGCCCAACACACCCACTGCAGGCACTGCCATTTGGGGACAGCAGACGTTCACTGAGACATTACTGCTACATGTGGGAGGACAAACAAGCCTGCAAGAGGCCAGAAAGCACACTGGGAATCCTTCTCAGGCAGGACAACAACCAGACGTCCACAACCAGAACTCACATTACCTTCCCAAAGTTGTCAGTGTGCTTCCGATAGTCTAGGTCCTCATCCTGAAGGGAGATAAAGAGTCAAAATGTTTAAGCACTTGCACAGCTCATCCAACCAAGATATGCTTGTGTGTGGGAAGTGCTGGGAAGGCCAAGTTCAAAACGCACATCAGGGATCCAGGGCACTGAATGCTGACAAACTGGTTAATACCTAAACCAGAGTCCTGTCCCAGCATGAGTCAGAGGAAATGTGTCCTTATCTGATCCCAGCCTGGCACCACCAGCAAAGGTGGTTCTTGCCCAACTTGCAGCTCCAAGAGTGCTGCACAGCTGCATCCTCCCTCAGCCCAGCAAGCCCCTGACAGGACAGCATCCCTTTTCCTGCCAAAGATCCTCACAAGAGGCAGGCTTCGGTATCTGCAGCAGCCAGCAGCACCAGGCAGATCTCAGTGTCAACTCGTGCTACAGCTAAGCCAATTTAACAGCTCAGCACACCAAAACATCTGTCCCTAAATTCGCCTGTGGGTCACTTGTTTCTGCAGCTATCCAGATTATTCTATTCACAGATTCCTTCATTACTCAGTAAATTCAACTCATTACCTGACAAAAAACTACTGACTTTACTTTTCCCTGGTTAGGTTAGCTCCCAGCCAGAGAATGAGCTGAGGAGACTCAAGAAAGGTCTGATCAGACTAGAGACAACAGAAGGCAGAAGCATGAAGCTCAGTGGGAAGGGACAGGAGTTTCTAACTCTGGCACCACCTGGCTGACAGATCAATGTGCCTGCACTGTGTTGTTTCACCCTGGGAAAAGTCATGGGCTTGTCTGCAGTTCCTCTAACATTCCTGAGGCCCTCACTGATCATGAGGCAGTAGAGTCTGTCCCATCACGCTGTGATCTCAGACACGCTGAAGCAAACACGAGCAGGCTGTTTTGCTGCCACTGCCCGTTCTCCACGCACCTGGGAGCCAGGCCCAGGAGCTCTACTGCTCCGCTCTACTCTGTTTGGGGCAGCAGAGGGGAAGAGCTGTACATGTCCTGTACTCCACCTCCCACCAAAAGCCCTCTGACTCACTATGTTGCTGTGGTGAGCCTTAGTCATGAGCAGCATGCGGCCAACAAGGTCAGTGGTGGACACACCTTGAGTGCGTTTGCATTCCCTGCGGGAGACAAGCACAGGATGAAGCAGAAGCCACAGGAGCGAAGGCTCTGTCTTCCCACCACTGCCACAGGGACACCCGTGACACCTGACCCTGTGACCAGGGGCTGTCCTAAGGAAGCCTTCCTTCTCAAGAGCATTTATTTGCTGAGCCTCTGCATCATCCTCACGTCATAGCATCTGCTTGTGTGAACGCTTCCCTCAGACTTCCCAACAAAGCCAGCTCTTGGTGAGGCTTTAAAACCAGAACCAGCATCTGCCAGGAACCAGACAGCCCCACTGGGCAGGAATGTCTGCCCCACTTCCCTGAAGCCAAAACGTTGGGAGCAACTGAAGCTCTAAAATACATACAGTCAAATTCAGGTGTGACCTGAAGACTGGTATGTTTCATCTGACTTCCCTTCAAGGCACAAAGTCCCAGAAAACAAGATAAACAGGTAAGCAGCAAGAGGTTACCTGTATCGCCCTGCTGTCTTTACTTCCTCATAGGTGTCCTTGCCATCGATAGTTAAGGTGATGTCATCTGCAGAGAAAGAAAAGCCTCAGAACTGTACCCAAGCTCTCCTGCACAAAAGCAGCAGCTGTACAGGTCCCATACACCTAGAGCCAGACTGGAACTCTGCAATCTAAATCCATGTGTATACACAGAGGACATGTCCTGTGCCCCACAAAAATGTCAGGGGTTTTTAAGACTATTGTGTCTGTGGAGACAAGGATATTCCCAGACACCAAACACCATTACCCATCCTGTGTGCTGCTGGGTGCCCTTCAGCAGCAGGCACAGCTGATTATTGTCTGAATGACAGTAAACAAGCACTATCTGTATCAATCTTAAAAAAGAATCTTTTAGCTCTTCTGGGACTGGTTTTAACCCTTGGGTCACATTACAAGTTTTCAGTCAATGAAACAGTTCATCCAATGGAAATTTCTTCCTCTCAATGACTGCACTTCCACAGTGACATCCAGCGACCCTTCTACAGAGGCCATTTCAGTTCATCTCTGGCACATGGCTCCTAACTCCCTCTGCAGAAACAGTTCTTACATACTTTCGGTGATGGTACAAAGCCTTCACAAGCAAAAGCTAAGCTGGTTTCCCTTTGCCGAAACAGTCAGAGGGCAGCCCATGAGTGTGCCTACACAGTGGGGGTCTCAGTCCCGCCCAGTTCTCCTAAAACCCCACACCCTCCCTCAGAGCACAGGCACAGGAGGGCACACACTGCCAGCACAACTTGGCATGCCAGGAGAGGCACAAACAGCAGGGCTGCTGTCACCTTCTCAGGTAAGCTCAGCTATTTCCAAAATCAGCTTTTGCACAAACACAACCTGGCAAAGCTGCTGGTGAAGGCGTATTGCTCAGGAGAGGCACGGAGTGATTCAGACAAGTCAGCAAGTAGCAGAGGGGACGAATGCAAGCAGCTGGAGCAGGGGCCACAAGCACTCCTCTGCTGTCATGACCCCTTACCAAGCCCTGTAAGGGATCACGTACATCGAACACGTTCAGGGCAGGCAATGAAGTTAACAAGGAATTTGATAACCACTCCATCCACGTGAAAAAAGAATATTTATCTTGTGAAGATTAAGGATTTATTTACATTTTGTGAAATACTTGGCTTATCAACAGCAGGTGGCTGGAATCAGATCAGAGATACACAAAATGAGTGCAAAGACTAGTCCTGGTCAAAGTAACAAAATTGCTTCAGAGGGGCAGGGAAGAAGGGCTGAGGCTTAATGAGCATTGGCAGCAGCCCAGAAAGGGACAGAGTCCCAGAGCAAGAACATTTCCTCAGAACACTGGTTCTCTTCAGCAACTGTACACCAAAAAGTGCTCACACTAAGAACTAGGTCTCTGGCCACACAGTCAGCTGAGCCACTGAACAGCTTATCTGCTCAATAGAGAGAAGCTTTTCAGATCTAACCTTGTCCCAGGATAAGTAGAAATAAACATGGTTGTATTTCTGCATGCTTTACTTTTCAATAGTGTTTTTCAAACTTAAGTTTTGTAAATGGCTTTTCCCTTTGCACAAATTTCTGCTCGTGCTAAGGGTAACCTTGGAATAATTTTAAATGACACATTTCACCTTTGTAAGTTAAAACCAAGGGCCCTGGCCGTTCTCAGGATTTTGAGCACACCAACGTGTTTCTCCAGACCATGAGACCAGAAGCTGCCCAGTGCAGGTGTTGAGAAGGCAGAGCTCCTCACACAGCAGGTACCCCTGAGCCCTGCAGCCCCTGGGACACTGCTGGGCTTGCAGCAGGGCACCTGGAGCACACAGCCCCAAGGGCCCACCTTAGCACAGACACTGCCTCAAACACTACTCACCCCCATGCACGCAGAAGTCACAGCTGTACTTGTCCAGGGTTTCCAACGTGGTGACATAAGGAGCTCCAGGAGCAATCTCATCCACCCACTTGATGGCCTGCACCATTTTGTACCTCTCCTCCTGGGTAAAGACAGGGGGACCCTTGTGCTTGGCAATCTCCTCTGGGAGAGAAACAAAATTCCAGTTAGAAGCATGTCCTGCAGCTACAGTGTCTCTCAGTTACTGCCTCACTCGTTTCATGGGCAGGTGAACTTCACTGCAGGCTTATCCTCAGATTTGGATTAGTCCGCGGTAGCAAAGGACGCCCCAGATAGATCAGAAAATATTTTGATTCAGTTGCATTTCCTAAACTTTTAACAAGGGCCCTAAAATTCCCTCAGAGGGCAAAAGGTCTCAGTGCTTCCCTGTACCAGATACTTCTTCCTGAGGGGATGAGCTGGCCCTCCTGGCCTCCCCCTAGGATAAAATTTCCCTCTTAAACAGTAACTTCATATTACAACTGGTTCATACTGGAAATTCTGCATTTAAAATACATCTTCATATGCCAGAAATTGTTTCTGACACTTAACTTCCGGATGGCCTTTAAATGAGTTTTCTCCACAAGGTAACTTGCTTTGAAAAGTAAATTCTGCACCTCCTACCAGCAAAAGCAGACTGATTTTCATCTGTTTCAACTGTTTTTATAGCACAGAACACAGATTAACCCTCAGAGCCTGCAAGATCTGGCCCACCTAATCCTTAATCCAAAAGTGTGACAGGGTTAACTCCACTCCCAGAGAAGGAACATCCTTCTCTTGGAAGCTACTGATCCTGGAGCAGATGCAGGATCCTGGAGCAGAAGCCTGACCCTATCAGGAACTCTTGGTTCTCCTGGGGCTAATGCTGCTGGGCAATTTGAGGGGCTGCACGAGATGAATCCTGGAAAAACCTCTTACCATCCGTGTGGACCCCAACGATCAGGTAATCGCCCATGGCCCGCGCCTGGCGCAGCTGGTTCGAGTGGCCATAGTGTACCATGTCATAGCTGGAAAGAGAAGGACCAGGTCAGCCCGGGCACACCGAGACGCGCTCCCCTGCAAGCTGCGGGCAATCTGCCCCAGGCTTCGGGGCTGAAGGTCTCCGTGCTGCCGGGCAGAGCTGTGCCGGTACAGCCCGGTCACCGGGGCCCGCAGCGGCTCCCTCCCACCGCAGAGAGCCGGCCCTGGTGCTGCAGGGGCCGGTCCCTCCCTGCACCTGCCCGGCTGTAGCCCGAGGGACGCCCGTTGAGCGGCCGAGCCCAAGGGCGCTCCCGGCTCCGGAGCGGTCCGTGACCAGCTCCGTTTGCTCCCGCTCGCCCGGCGCCCCGAGGCAGCTCTGCGGAGAGCACCGCTGTGCCGGGCCCGTCCCGCCGCGGTGACAGAGGAGGCGGAGGCACCAGCGTAGCCAACACGGTTTATTTCTGCGGCGCCACGACATCACCCGGCCCCGCGCCCGCCCCACTCACCATCCATCGCACCAGACGCGCACGGGCCGGTGTCCGCCGCCGCCGCCCGCCGCGGCCCCGCCGCCGCCCGCCGCCCCGTTGCGCAGCATGGCCGCGCTGTCACCGGCGCCGCCGCCCCGCCCCGCGCTCAGCGGCTCTTCCTGCGCCTGGCGCCCTTGGCGCAGCCGCGGCCGAGCCACCCCCCGGGCCGCCCGACCGCCGCCTCCGCCCGCTCCCGGGGCTGCTCCCGCTCCCGGGGCTCCTCCCGCTCCCGGGGCGGCGCCACGGGTTTCCGCGAGTGCGTGCCCTCCTCCCCGGGGCGCAGCGGCTCGGCCAGCGCGAAGATGGGGTCCCGCGCCCTGCAGAAGGAAGGAGAGGGCGGCGGTGGGCGCTGGAGGCGGCCCCGGGCCGGGGGTCCCACCGCACACGGCCCGGGCCGCTCACCGGTCGTAGCGCGGGATTTCCAGCCCCAGCTCCGCCATCAGCAGCCGCATCACGTCGTCGCAGCGGCCGTGCAGCTTCAGGGCGGCCAGGTCGTCCTTCGGGGTCCACTGCGATCGAGAGCAGAGCCGGCTGCAGCAGCTCCCCGCGGCGGCAGCGGGGGCTCCTGCCTGGGGCCTGGCGGGGGCTCGGCCCCACGCACCCGCAGCCCCTTGGCGCACACCTGGCCAACCCAGCGCCGAGGGCTTTATCTCACCTGCAGGTTCACAATATACAGCTTGGGCCGGCGTGTGGGGGGCTTGCTCATGCACCAGAGCCGCGGGTATTTTTTCAAAACCTGCCACAAAGCACAGAGGATCAGCACAGCCACAGGCACACGCAGCCGTGAACCGTATCATCGAGAGGAAAAGGAATGTATTACCAGGAGGGGAAAGAGGGAGGAAGAGAGACTATCACAGATGTTGGGCGAATCCTGACACCAGAGTTTACAGTTGTCTGTTTGGGAGGAGACTGCTCAGCACCAAGGTGTATCACCAAGAGGGAATGCTGCTAACAATCTTCACCGAGTCTCTAAAGTTACCTTTAAGCTGGAACCCAGACAAAGAATCACATCTGCTTTGCTTGCAGCTTCTGTTGCTGCTTCCCAGTTCAGGGGCTGTCTCAATGTCCCCTTCTCCCCAAAGTGGACGATTGTATCTCTCAACTGTGACCCACACTTGTGGCACATCCTGCCCGTGTGGTGCCTGTGCAGGGCTGTGCGCTCCGTCACGTCAAACACTCGCACATACTCTCTGTTGGGTGTGCAGGAAGTGCAGACCTGGTGCAGGACGAAAGCAGAAACCCCGTCACATCATCAGCATCCCACCCACCAGAGGCCAGGAGCAAGCCTCTTCTCTTGGAAAAAAAAGCATTTTTGGGGACAAGACAGAAGTTGTAGACAGAACCTCAGGGATCAGATGCTAACTTGGAAAACCTCAAGGTTTTTTGAAAACCAGCCACAGGAGCCACAGGCAGCCCTTGGCTACATGCTGGGAGGGATTTCAGAGAAGGGCTGAGAAAGAGACATCAGAAGCAAAAGGTTCCTGTATGTACAGAGGAAGAGCTACATAGCTGGGTTTGGTACTTCCTAAGTAGTTCACCCCAAACCTGATGGTCTGAAGGCAGGAACCACACACAGGCCAAGCCCTTGTACTAATTCCTTCTGAGCTAGTGGCAGATCAAGAGTTTACATTCTCTTTTTGTGAGGCCACTTAGCATTGACTTTTTCCTGCTCTGGCCACTCACCTCTATGTACATGTTCCCGTGAAGCTCAGATATTGCAGCTCGGGGTAACCCGCTCCGCAGGTGCAGCCCATCACAGTTCTGAGACACCACATGCTGCACCTGGAAGGGAATAAAACACTGAAGTCCTACAAACCTCACAGGTATCCCTCCAAGCAGATGATGCGCACGTCCCAAATTGCACCAACAGCCTGCACATCAGAGCAGGACCCACAGGGGAAGAGGAGGGTGAACAGACCTTTTTGAAAGCTAAATGGAAAGCCTCCCCCCTGCTAAACAGAACATTTCTAGGCCTGGCTGATTTGTGACCAGTTCCCCAGCCTCACCAGGTACAAATACAACATGTTAAAGAAAAGGCACTAGGGGAAAACCTGCCAGAGCTGGAGCCTGCAGCTGACTGAGGAAGGCTTGGACATGTTTTCCTACATGGATATGCAGCCACTCGAGCCAAAAATGTAGTCAGGCAATATTCTCTGACTATTCCCTGCTGGGTTTATCATTTTTAGGCAGAGGAACATGAGTAAGGTGAGGTAAAAATATCTTACCAGGTTGTGCTTGTGCAGGCAGGCAATGCTCATATGAGTGAGTGTAGGCTCTGCCTCACTCAGGTCTGCAGCCCTGACAAGAAGCAAGGGGAAAAAAAAAGCTGAAATTGCCATTAACCTCTTCCAGTATCAGTTTTCTGTCACACAGTTGGGAATTTGGCTCCTCACCTGATGCTCCTGCCCTTCTGTAGCAGTGTCCAAATGCCATTGGGGCCTCTGTAGTCTGGGATCGAAGCTGCCTGTCAGCAGGAGAGAAAACCAGGCCTGATGGGGTGGAGTTGTCACAGCTCTTGTGCACAACCAACTCAGGCCCACCCAGGACAACCACAGACACCTCTTTCCATCGCTGCTGTTTCATTCATTCCAAGTTTTCCAGCATAGCTCTCCCCTAAACAGATGGAAACCTCCTCATATGTTTTCTCTCTCTCTTCTGTGTTTCAGCTCTCATTTTCACTTCTAGTGTTAGGTTTCTTCAATTTTATGATTATGGAATCCCTCCAGAACTCTTTTGCATCCTTGGTACTTCCCATTTCACTACACAGAACTCTATTCTTGAGCCTTTTCTTATTTTCCCTAGACTCTGGTTCTGGCACGTCACACTCAGCATCTCTAGCAAACATGCAGGTGACAGGAGCACTCAGCCCCCTGCCCTGAGTCATGCTCCAATTCAGCAGAGAATGGAGTGACAGAGCTAATGCAAAGGTGGCAGTTGACACATTAGAAGAGGTAGAACCAGACTGCTGCTTTGCCCCAGACTACTGCCACAAAAAAATTCTCAAACTTCTGTTTATAAATTCAAATAATCCCCAGCTGTCTCTGCGTGTCTGATAACATATAGAACATTCCTGAGCTAAGTGGCTTGAAGTTTTACACCAAATGATTGGAGAGACTCGAGTGAAGCAAGAGCAGCGTCCCCTTGCTCAGGCTGTGCATCCTGCAGCGGTGGGAGGCACTGCAGCTGCAGGATCCCCTGGAATGACCCCGGGACGCAGCCTGGCAAGTGCCGGCCGCGAGACTGGAGCAGCGTCCCGGGCTGGCCACGCGCGTCCTGCGCTCGTTCCGGAACGTGGCGCGGCCCCGAGGGCCTCGGCTGCCGCCCCAAACGCACCGTGCTGATCCCAGCGCCCGTGTAGATGACGAGGTGCCTGGCGCTCCGCACTGCTGCTGCCAGCTCAGCCACCTTCCTCTTCAGCTCCTCTGGCTCATCGCACACCTGCAGAACAGCCCTCAGCAGGGTCACTCCTGTGGGAATCCAGAGCTTCCCTCTGGCTGCCCTGGCAGGGGTCAGGAACCCCCCTGGACAGAGCCCCCAGAGACACTGGCTGTGATCTCTGTCCATGGAAAAGAGTTTTCAATCTTACAGGATGAATTACAAGCTCTGAGTGTTTGATATCAGTAATAATTAAGTGTGACACGGGTGCAATAGTAAAATTTTAGGTTTCTAGATTAGTGGTCCAAAGGGGACAAGACGGAGGAAATTGGGTGGGCCTTGTCCTTTTCCTCCTTCTCCATGCCCTCCATGTTTCACTGTGGTGTTGGCATTTTTCTGTTGGTTCAGACTGGGGACACACTGTCCAACGTAGGTGACAGATATTGGCACGTTATTGTAAATCCAGCACAGGTAGTTTCTGGTATTTAATGTTTGTACCATCCCACTGAGGGCAGAGCCCCACACGCTGCCCTGCAGGACAGAGCTGTGGCAGGGCAGCAGAACATGTTAGAGATAAACAGAATAAACAACCTTGAAACCAGCACAGATGAATTATGGCTTCTGCTTTGGCAACGGGGCAGAAAAACAGAGACTTTCTACAATCTCGGGATCATCAATACCCACAGATTCCGACAACACGGATCACATACACACTGCCCCACCGAGCTAGAAAGAGCAGGGATCTCCCCAAAAGTTTGAGGATGAGCTTGGGCCAACCAGGAAAAGCAACACAAACACAACATAAACAGTGATTTCCCAAGGAAAAGGTCGTGGGCGTTGTTCATGGGAGGATCACGGGAAAAAGCTTCCTGGAGGCCGGAAGCTGCTGGCCCACCCTCTCAGAGAGACCTGTCCGCACGGCCACACGCGCCTGGAGCACGGCTGACCGGAGACAAACACCGGGCAGGCATCCCCGGAGGGCAGGCGCGTTCCCGGTACTGGGACACGGCGGTTGTTCACCTGCTGCGGCTGCAGAGCTCGGCAGCAGCCAGGCCAGCGGCCCCCGCCGCGCCTGTCCGCGGCCGGGGCCGCTCCCCGCCATCAGCGGCGCGGCTTCCCCGCTCCCGCTGCGACCCCGCCACCCACCTCCTCCTGCCGCCGCCGCAGCCGCTCGCGCCGCTTGCGGCGCCGCTCCAGTTCCCTGACGATGTCCTCGCTCTCGCTCAGCACCTGGCACTCCTCGGGGCTCCGCTCCGCCGGCGGCTTCCTCCAGATACGGGATACCTGCCCGGTGCACACGCGTGGTCACGGCAGCCCGCAGCGGCGAGGTGGAGCGGGTCGGGCCGCGTCGTACCGTACCTGTCTCCGGCGGTCCCGCTGCTCCTCCTGCTGCAGGATCTCGGCGCGCGCCGCCGCTTTCCGCTCGGAGCGGCTCAGGCTGCCGCCCGCCGCCATCGCCCCGGAACCGCCGCGCCTCCGCCGCCACCGGGCTCGGCTCCGCCGCTTCCGCCTTCCGGTCAGAGCGCGCGCGCGCTGCTTCCGGCACCGCCCCCCGCGCCGCAGCGCCCCCTGGTGCCGGGCGGCCCCCCAAGGACGCGCAGGCGGCGGCTGTTGAAGCGGTTTATTGTCGCGTACAAAGGCGGCGGACACTGTACAGAATAAATAACGGCAATAACTTATCAATAAATACCGCCTGCACCGAGCTCGGAGCCCTCTGGATGACCCTTCTGTCCGCCAGCCCCGACTCCGACCGGGAGCGACTGTACACAATTTACAAGATACACAAATCCCGGGGTGCCGCGGATGTTCCCCGGTCGGGCTGGCGCAGGACCCCTCCCCGACGCCCGGAACGGCACCAGGAAAAGGAGAAAGGGAACACGACACCCTTCACAGCAGAAAACCAAACAGACGAGCACCTCAGGAACAAGAATTGTCACACTCCAGAACACTATATACGAGAGAGAAGTCAGCGTGACGGCTCCGGCGCTGGTCGCCTCGCACGGGCACAGGAAGCAAGCTGGCAGGACACAAGATCCCCCGGAGCCCACGGGACACTCCTCGGACACTGCGGCAATACAGCACTCCGGGTCCTACACTGCACTGAGAACTAAACCAAACCCACAGGAAGCGGCACTTGGGACCGTGGCTCGCTGACTCCCAGCCTGGCACCGCAGAGCTTGTTCAGCACAGTGGCACCCTTGGCCATGGCCATGCACCTGCTCCTCCCTACACGACCTGTCCTCGTTGAACACAGGCCGCTGGAAGCACCCCCGGTCGGTGCAGGGCAGGAGGAAGGCGGCTGGTGCCGTCGCACGGCTGCACCCGGCAGGTGGGGAGGGACTGGACACCCCTGCCACGGAGCACAACCAAATGCAAGTTCTCCGTGGCTGCAGGGCTGCCCATCACCGCCTGCTGTGTTGATGGGGCTCTCCTCACACCAGAGGCTCCAGCTGTGGAACCAAGATCATAACCAGCCCCATACACACCTTGCCCACTCCTCTGGCCCAGATCAGGACTCAGCTGTGTTCCCAAGGACTCTGGCTGATTCAATCTCAGCCTGGGTCTAAGAGGGACATGGTTGGGAATGACACCCCAGGACAACTGGACGCCTCTGTGTTCTGTAAAATCTCACTTCTTCCAGTCACCCCACAACCAGCTGGAAGACCAGAGCCTGCTGAGTGCTGTGCAGGGTGTGGCCTGTGTGGTGAATGGCTGGAAGTAGCACATCAGACACTTCAATTCACAGAAGAGTCAGTCCAAGGCCAGAAGGGGGAAGTCTGGAGGCAATGTTCTAACCTGCTCCTCCTTTGGGAAATTTACTTGGAAAAGCATCCAAAACAACTTCCTAAACTCCCTATCAATCAGAGCAAAGCTGACTTCATCCAGCAGGAAATCTCCGTCAACTACCTGCTCCTCTCCTGCCACACTGCAGCTTTTCTCAGGCTGACCTGCTCCTCCACTCAGGGGACAGCAGTATCAGGTCAGCAGTGAGAAACTTCCCCAAAACCTATCCAGGACAGCTGTACCTCGCCACAAGACTGTGACTTCATTTGTGTTATCCCAATCTGCCCCCTCCAATCAGATCAGCAGCCAGGAGATCACATGGGCTTCCCCCTCATGTCCTACTTCTCTAAAACTCAGTAAATCAGCTCAAATCTTTGGGAAGGGAAGAGGGGAGTCAAAGTATTTGTGGAAACAGAGCCTGGCCACAAACAGCTTCTCAGCTGCATCACAGCTGTAATTCTGAGCACCCTCCTAAAACCCCTGGGCAGAAGCCACCCCAGGAAGGACAGTGATCCTGCCACAGCTCACTGGCCAGTAATATGTAGAGAAGGGACTAGGGGCTAGCCTGTCCCACGTTGCCCCTCTTGTTGCAGACTTGCCCCTCTTGTTCAGGTGAGCCATGAGCACAACACAAGTTCTGACCACACGATCTATTTCCAGGGGCAAT
The DNA here is from genome assembly GCF_048771995.1 of Taeniopygia guttata. Taxonomy (NCBI): domain Eukaryota; kingdom Metazoa; phylum Chordata; class Aves; order Passeriformes; family Estrildidae; genus Taeniopygia; species Taeniopygia guttata. The sequence continues at coordinate 2,343,035 of NC_133043.1, forward strand.
CCCATCAGTCTTCTCCTAAACCTAGACAAGTCTCCCTCATATTACTTCTCTGACGGGTTTGCTGCAGGAGGAAAAGTGCAGAGTTTTTCCTCTCCAGCTAACCAAGCTAGCCTAGCATTGGCTGCTGAGCAGGAGCTGCCTGTGCTCCTGCCGCACACCTCGGGGCAGGTGTCACTACCTTGCTGCACCAGCCAGCCATTCTTCTCCTCAAAAGCAGCAGCACCTTAGCCTGTGCACCAGAACCCTTCTGGAGAATTCGCAGAGATTCCAACTCAATCCCTCAGTCGAGTTTAGGGAAAACAACAACAGTGTGAAATGACAGCACATGGCAAAGGCACCAGCACACCACAACGCCGCACAAGAGCTTGGGGAGCAGAGCGCCCAACACAAGGGGACACAACAGAAACTAGCAAGGTCAAGAATAAGTCACTTTTGGTACAATTGCAAAAAGATATCAAACAGGACTTGCCTCTTTTTTTGTCTTTTTCTAAGTTTTATAAATAAAGTCTGATAACTCTTTATAAAAACTAACCTCAGAGCAACAAACAGTTTGCGGGAGGTTTATGAGACACTTTAAAATTATTTATTTATTAACTTTTAACTAGCAAAGTCTCTGAGAATATTTCCCCACTCATATGGTCAATATTCTCACCTTCTCAGGTAAAAAAGCTGACTATAAATACGCTCTCTCTTCTGTCCAATTTTAAACTCAGATAATTTAATAATTCTTAAAATGATGTTTCTCTCTTTAAATAAAGGGCTATTTAACCACATAAACTGGTTGTGTAAACCATCACACTAGAGACACTTGATACCCTCAAAACACGGGAACAACTAGTGATTTTGGTCTTGTTCAGTGCAACACATTAGGCACAAAACCGGCCTGCAGTCAACACAGTACCGCTGCTCCCTTCTTCCCTCCTGGGTGCTGAGCCCTGCGGGGCCGCAGGACCACATCGGCAGAACACAGCAGCATCGTCCTTCCACCACTGCCAGTTTACCCAGCTAACGTCATGGACGTCTGAGGGAAACCCACGGTTAGGGCACAGAGGCACACCTAGGAAGGAATAAAACCTATGACACAGAACACCCCAACTGTAACTACAGGTACCAAAGGAGACAAAAGCAGCAGGTTCAGGTGCTGAGATGCACCACCTGGAAGAATCATGAAATAAAGCCTTTGGAAGTGACCGAAAATTAGGGTTCCCAGCCCCCAGGAAGAAAGCTTTCCTCGGGCCACTCCTCCACCCTTCTTTCAGCCACACTGCACAGATTTTCTTTGGGTAGAAAACCAAAATCTCACAGTCTGTCCCCAGGGCACCTGAGGATTACAGACTGCTGGGTGGGAAGCTCTGTCTGCACAGGACAAGGGATAAATCACCACTGCTCATACCAATCTGGACACAACAAAACAAACTGGAGCGATCAGCAGGCCAATCCTGGGCCAAGTCAAAGGAAGCCGGACCCATGTGGGGAGGGCTTGTGCTTTGGGGATTCCAGGCTGGTTTTGTGCCTAACTGCCCTGCACAGACAAGCTCAGGCAACACTTGCTTCACTAAGACCGGGCGTCCGTTTTGGATTTCACTATTGTGATGACACTAGTAGTAGCAACCTTGCCAGGGACGAGGGGCCCCATACTGGAAGCGAGAGGCCCCCGTGCAGGGGTCACGGGGCTCCGGGCCACGGTTCTGGCGAAGTTCTGGAGAGCCTCATATTTGGAGCGGAGAGCATCAAGTTCCATTTTCATGCTGGCGTTCTCTGAGGCCAGCTTCTCCACTTCTTGCTGCAGCTCTGCCTTCTGCTTCTCCAGTTCCTCCTTCTGTGTAACGCGCTTCACTCTGCAGCTGGCCGCGTAACCCCGGTTCTTCAGCGTGCGCCGACGCTGCTTCAGCTGGATGATCTCCTCCTTCGACAGGCCCCGTAGATGCTGGTTCAGCTCTCGCACAGACATGGTCACCAGCTCCTCGTCTGTCAAGCTGGTCCCATTCTCACCTGGCTCCCTCTTCACCTGGGAGAGAAGGCAGCACACACTTGTGAAACCTGAGGTGGATGCCTACACCCATTCCTGCACCCCTTTCCTCCACCCACCACATTACCTTCAAGGCCTTGCTTCCTTTGTTGGGGGTCGTCATAACACGACAGCCTTGTCAGCTGGGTTCTGGAAGGGAAGGAAGGTCAAATTAGCACCTGGGACACAGCAGAGCCCACGGCATTTCTCTGGCAGGGTCCAGCAGCAACGCCCTGTGGTGCTCCACATCCTGGCCCCTGCCATGGAAGACAATCAAAAGCAGCGAGCTGAGCTGGACTCACACTGAGCAGAAACTGATGCCCTTCCACACCTCTGCTCCCATGGAGACTTTGTGGCACTGCTGTTTTTTGTTTATGGTGGGGTAAATTAAAGAACTAGGAGGAATCAGAATACATGGAAGCCACATTTTTAAAAATAGCCTTGCAAGCAGCAGGCAGGGTCCAGAGCATGGCTGCTCCAGGCCAGTCACGCTGACTCAGCAGGCTGGCACTCTGCTCCACTCGCTCCCGCCTCATCCTTGTCACTCCCAAGCAGGTCAGGTTACCTTAACGTGCCCTTCCAACAGGTGCCCAGCCCTGGAGCTCTCCAGATGCTCCCAAGGATGGTGCAATAAGACATAACCCTGAGCAAGGGGTACAGGGCAAGCCATGGACACACTGGAATTCCACCACAAATTTGGGCTGATGCCTCAGCAGCCTCCACCTCTCCCAAAACTGACTCCAGTTGTAGGTCTTTTCTATGAGAAAATACCCATCAATCCCTGGCATGCCAGGACCCAGAAACACCTTCTTCCTCCTTATCCTAAGAGTCAAGGTGTGCTCACAAGAAAACAAAGATTAAACATGCCAAAACTCAGAGCAGACTCCTTCCCTGCCATGGAAGACAAGACTTCAGAACTGGTAAGAGCAATTCCCAGACTGGCTTTACAGAGACTTACACCTGGGCTCCTGCTTCTTTCCCCACATATCTCCTCTGCGCAGGCTTTTCAGTTTAGACTGCTACTACACTGCCCAAGGAATTGATCCACATAGATAGTACCTGACAGACATGGCTGTGCCTCAAACACGCCAAAGTGCACTCCCCTCTCAGCCCAGACTGCGCCCACTCAGCCCTGGCCAGGATTCCTGTGCAACCTACAGGTGCCCCTGACCCTTTCATCTTGCAGGTGTCAAACAACCATTTTGTTTGCCCCTGCCTTACTCCCAGCAGGACTGATGTCCAGTTACAGACCAGAACAAAATGCACACATCAGCAAATATGACTCAGTGCTCTTTCAGCAGCTGTGGCACAGGCTCCCTACAGTGCAACTACGACCTACTGGAGGTGAGCAGGATTAGCAGTCCCCAGAACACCAGCAGAGAAATATTCTGAAGCCTGCAGCCTGCCAGGAGCCAGGGCATTTATATATACCTAGAGGATAATGCTCCTTCCACCAAGATGTCTGCTACACCTAACCACACTGGCATAGGCATGGTCATTTGCTGCCCAAGGAAGGAAGCTGCAGTGAGGCAGGACAGGCAGCATACAAGCAACTGCTGCACAAAATCAATTCTTCCCTCCTTCCCAGACTGCTGTTTATTCCTTCTGTTCCTATCTGGTAAACAACATGTCTGCTGGGAAAAGGGGAGAGGAAAGGGAATAGCTGGAGAGACCAATGTGCATGCCCCTGCAGCACTTCCATTCTCCATCCTCTTGCAAGTGGAAGGAGTCAAGGACAGGTATGGTCAGTGCAACCACAGGAATTTGCTCACCCTGTGGCACTAATGAATTTACAGCTACCTGGCAAGCACACAGGCTGCCTTCATTACAGCAGACCCAAAATGGAACAAACAGGGCACACGCATGCTGCATCAGGCAGGGCACTGGGAAGAGCGCTCAGCAGCAGGCTGGGAAATGGCTGGCGTTGGCAAAGCTAGACACAGCAGAGGCAGCTACTCCTTCCTGCCTCTGCACACTCTAGCACAACACCCTCTCAGGTAGGAGCCTCTCACAACAGCCATCAGAGCTGCAACAGGATTGTCCCCAAAAACCTGGTGATCCCACCTCTCCAAGGTGCAGCAACATGTAGGGCAGTCAGTAGAATGGAAAGAACAACCCAGTTTCCTGGGTCCTGTTTTAACTGGGCTGTTTGGCAACTCATAAAGAGGACACCCAGAGAACTGGCGACACAGCAGAGACCAAACTTTGCCTTATTCTCCAGACTGCTGATGGATCAGCTTTTGATAGCCTCCTGAAAAAAGATCACACTGAAAAGTGCCAAACACTATGGCTGCAACGAAGAAACTGCAGCCTTGACACATTTCCCCAGAGCTCAAAAGGCCTGAACTCAGCACAAGCACAGCCAATTCTCCCCTCAGCTAGTGGCAGCACATGGGAACTGACAGCACCACGCATGATCCACCATGGGCCCTTCTCCACGCTGCTGATGCAGAACCCTGCCACAAGCCCCATGTAAACATGGTGATGTCACCTGCTCCAGCATGGGCAGAGTGAGGGCAGCGCTCCCACACGGGCTCCATGGCTCTGGCAGGCACAGTAGTGTGGTTTGTCAGCAGCGAAAGGGGACACTGCACCGAAACACTCTCTCCCAGTGTGGATTTCATACTCTCTTTATTTGCTTGCTGGCAAATTGGCTCACACAGTCTCATCCAATGACTCCCCAAATTACCTGTGCAGCCAAGATAGTGCCTCCTCTGTTTCCTCGGTGAGGTCATCCAACCCTGAGCACTTCCAGAACAATTTTTTTCCTCAAGGAATCTGCCCACCCAGCTGGTTTGAACTCTGCTCACACTGCTAAAGCAAAGGGCCAGCTCTGAGAGACTCCCTCCCACCCTTGGCAGTGCCCTCCTCCGATCACACAGTTCACATATCCCGGACAGCCAGAGATGCGCCCAGCTCTGAACAGCGTGACTGAGCCGTGCACAGCACAGACGCACGCAGCCCCTCCGTGCCGGTCACACACTGCAGCCCCGCGGGAGCGGAAACCCACTCCACCGGGGGGCCACGGCAGCGCCCAGCACCGGGCAGCCCCTACGGAACAGAACCTCGCACCCTCACGTCTGCAGCTACCGAGGACAAGGTACCGACGGCAGGCAGCGGCGCTGTGCTGCCTGCCTCTGCCCTGGGAACCGGGCGAGACGCCCCGATGGCTCCTCACCCTCCCGGCCCTCCCGTTCTCAGGAGACGAACGACAGACCACGGCGAACACCCGCGGGCGGGGGCCGGCAGCCCGGCGGGAGAGGGGGACCCGAGGCCCCGCCGGGGGCCTGAGCGCCCGAAGGTGCGGCGGGGTTGAGAGGGGCAGGTTCGGCTTGAGGGCAGCCGGTCTGCAACCCGATCGGGGCATTCGGCACCCGCGGGAGGGAGGGGCCGGATGCGCCCGCGATGCCTGCGGGCGGACGCGGGAGGCGGCGGGCGGGGCCGGGGCAGGCCCCGGGCCAGCGCCCCGCGCACCTGTTGCTCGGCCGCCGAGCGGGGCCCGGACACGCCGGGGCGGGGGCCGGGCGGTGCCGGGCAGCCGCGACCCCAAAGCCCCGCTGTGAGTCAGCGGTGGCGGCCCCGTTGGGCACCTGCCGACCCCGCGGCGGCCCCGGTCACCATCCCGGGGCCCGCCGTGCCCGCCCCGCCCCGGCCCGCCCCTGGGGACCGGCCCGCCCCGCTCCGGCCGGTGCCAGGGCCGCGCCCGCCCTCGCTGCCGGTGGCGCTCACCTCCTGCCGGGGCCGCCGGGCCAGGCCAGGCCGGGCGGGGCAGGGAGGCCGCGCTGGGAGGGACCGAGACTCACGAGCCGCCGCCGCCGCCGCCGCCGGTCACGGACTCGTCACGTGATATTTGGGTCACGTGGCTCCATTCATGAAGCGCCCGGCGCGACCGCCCCGGGCCTTAAGGGGGCCGCGCTCCCCGGGGGCACCGGCGGGAACGCGGCCCGGCCGGGACCGGCCCGGCGCCCACGCCGCGCCCTGCCGGCGCCTCCCGCCGCCGCGGTCGACTTCCCGTCCCGGGGCGAGCGCTGCCGCTCCGCCAAAGTACTGGGTAGGCCGCGGATCAGCTCCCGCCGTGTCTGACAGCAGCCACCGGCCTCCCGCGCTCTCCCCGCGGCACGTCGCGCGTTTCAGAGCGCGCAGTCCCTCCGCCCGCACCGGCGGGGCCCTTAGCACCGGCGGGGCCCTTAGCACCGGCGGCTCCGCGCTCCCTTTGAGCTGCGCCCGCGGTCCCTCGGAGCCGCCGGCTCCGTGTGCGGCGAGCCCCGCCTGCAGCGGTAGGGCCGGGACCGCCACTGCTCCCAAACGCCGCTTTCCCGGTCACGCCGGGCTCGCTCCAGGTGTGCTCCCGGCCCTCTGGATACGATTCGGGTCCATGACACTCACACTGGTGCCTACTGTTTGCTGCCATGCTACAGGCCAAGAAGGGAGGACAAGATGAGCATACCAGAGAAGGGCGAGGGGCCAGTGGAAGGTGCAGCAATGAAAGCGGGCACAAGGGGGTTGAGGAACTGTGCCCCGTAGGAGCAGCAGGGGCTTGGCTGGGCCCGGATCCAGCAGCAGCCCCGCTGCTCTCTGCTCTGTGCACAGAGGATGTGACCGCACGCCTTGCAGGGCTCTTGTAGCCCCTGATGGGCTGGGTTTCCATCCCTTCTGGTGGCCACCTCAGTTACAGGTCTGTAACGATCTAGGAAGTTCATCTATAGCTCTGTGTCTCTGGGAGTACCCAGGGGCACCCCCTTAATCTCCTGGCAGAGGGGCCTAAGCTCAGGCATCCATTCATTCTGCATCTCACTTTTTCAGCCAAATGAGAACTGTTTCCACAACACTTCCTTGCATTTTGCATCAGGCAGTACTTAATCCGTCTGACTTCCAGCCTGGCCTGTCAGCACAGGTATTACAGATCCTGAGCAGGAAACAGGAACATATGGCATCCAAGGACTCCTGACCTAGTGGCCACTGCCAGTGGCAAGGGATACCCCCAGTCAAAACAGTTGGGACTAGCACAGCTCTCATCAGAGACACAGTTTTTTATGTAAAGAGGGAAGAGGAGTAACCATCTGTCACACCTATAGGGTCATACCTTGCTTGCAGTCAAAAGTCTAACACTAAAAATACTTTACCATCACCAGCACCTCAGAGACAGCAGGAAATGTAAAAACTCACTACCCCTCCACGTGCCAAACCACCCAAGCAAAGCCAGCAGTAAAGGAGGGGCAGTGAGAGGTCACAGTTCCCCAAACCAGACTGCGCAGAGAGAAGGGGCAGCCGCTGGAGAGAAAAGGAGCACGATCTGATGTTCATATCTCCCTAAGGGCTGGGAGATCGGACAGAGGCAGTTGGTCTGTTCCAAGAGGTGATTCTGGGCCCAGCCCCTGATGCACCATGCAGTATGGACTTCGTGTGGCAGCATCTGCTCCAGCTAGTAACGCCAGGGACAGGACATAAGCTCTGACAGCAGGTGCAAGATGGGACCAGAGATAATTCAACCTTTGAAACCAAAAGTTCTGAAACATCTTTAAAAATCCTGTTAAAAAAAATTCTGCATGGGACACCACAAACACTGCTTGAGTCCTGGAAGTACCCAAGGCTTCTGGACAAATGATTTCCTTGGCAAAGCTCTGATGAGAACATCACCCCTGCCCAAGAAAACACCATGCCAGGGACAGCTCACCAAGCCCACTACAGGTTAAAGACCCTCTGCTACAGCTGCTGCAAGCCACAAGCCTGGTACAGGGGACACCAACGTGCTGAGTGTTTTTCCTTGGACAAAAGAGAAATAACACAGAACAATAATGGCTTAGGAATGGCATTCCCTGTACTAGCATTCCCACTGAAATACTCAAACCCACATGATGCTCACTCACTGCCCTCTTGTCCCTCTCCCTCTGTGGTGGGCTGGAGAGGAGAACTGGAGGCACAAAAGGTAAAGATTGTGGTTTGCTACAAGAACAATTTACTGGAAGCAGTAATGAGGTAAGAAAACAAATAATAACAGCATCAATATTAAGAAGAGTGTAGAAGAGAGGTGAAGGACTCGCACATGGTTGCTCACCACCGCTCGCTTCATGCAACCAGCCAGAAGGGACCCCTTCTCCCCACCCCTCTTCAGCCCCTCTCCCCTGCTTCAAGCCTTCCCCCTCCCCTTTGCCCACATGTATGATGCACAGAATAACCAGGGTCCTGGCCACCCATTCCTGGCTACTGCAAAAATTAACCCTGTCCTGGCCGCAACCAGGACATTGACATTCAGCACTGCCAGAATACAGCAGTCTGGTCAGTTCTTCTTGCTCTTGCTGGTGAACAGACTGACTTTGCTAGCAGATGCCACAGACAGAGAAGGAGACTCCAGCTTCACCTTGTCCAGCAGTGTTTTCTTTATGGCTGCCAGGGAAATCTTCTCTTGGTCTGCCAAATGCTGCAGCTCCCTGCAATGGGGTAGTGGGAGAGGAAGACAGAAAAAATAAGATGGGGAGGGTGGAGGGGGAAAGTCTTGCAAACTCTTTAGGACTTCCCAGTTGCCCACCTTGTCCGGATACAGGAAGCTTCCACAGCATTGATGAGGAGTGAGCGAAAGCCACCACTCTCCAGGAAGTGCAGGGCATGGATAGTGGCTCCTCCAGGTGAGCAGACATTGTCCTTCAGCTGACCCGGATGCTGCTCAGATTCTAACAGCATTTTGGCAGCACCCTGTAGCAAGGAAAACACCTGCCAGAGTTCTGACAGAGAAAGCCACTGTCAGACACCCCTGTTCTCACTGCACAGAGCAGCACCAACACTCACAACAGGCAAACCTAGGCTCCTGCAGGCTGCCAAAACACTTTTCAGAGCTGAGGAGGCCTGCAGAGGAGCAGAGTTTCCCAGGCCCCATCTCCCACAGCACCAGCAGCACCAGCAGATTGCTGTGGACACTTCCTAGAGCCCCTCACCAGGAACCTGTGTGCATTCAAACCAAACACATTCTTTAAAGCAGATTCTGTGAGAGGACCAAGATAATTTCAAACTCTGATGTGTAGATTCCTCTGCAAAGAGCAGGCACAGACTCAGATTTGTTATGCAGGAGGTAATACTGACCAGCAAAGCCTGTGCTCCCAGTCGAACTGCCAGCCTGCGGGGAAGGCCCATCTTTACTCCTCCATCCGCAAGAGCATCCAGGGCAGTGAATGCCTGAGACCAGAGAGGAAGAAGGTGACTGAAAGACTGCTCCAGGACTGGTCTTAGGGAAGAGAGAATCCAGGCCTTCAGGACCGTTCTGTGATTCCTATCACTCACAGATTGACAAAAGCCTCCCTCTTTCCTTCATGGCTGCCATGCCAGGCTTCCCTCCCACTATTTCCAGCTCAGGAATAGGGGGAATGGGAGAAATTCAGCTTCTGCATCATGCAAACTACAGGCCCAAGTTTTACAACATAGACATGTGGACACTGCACACTGGCTATGGACTTCAGACTCATCTGACTCTTAAAAAAATTTTCCTGCTGCCCCAAACTAGACACCTGGAATACATGTCCCATTGCAAATATGGGTGATGGGGGAAAAAAATTACAAGCTGAAGTTGCACAGATTTTTTAGCAGGCAAAGCCAACTACTCTCTCCCTAAGACTGGCACTAGCTGAGGAAATAGCACATACATACGCAGGGCCACTGCCACTGAGCCCTGTTACAGCATCAATGAGGTCCTCTTCCACCTCGGTGCAGAAGCCTACACTGGCCATCAGTTGTTCCAAAAGCTTCCCATCTTCCACATCCGCATGAGTTCCAGTGGCATAGACTGTAGCACCTTCCCGGACTATCACAGGGGTGTTGGTCATGCACCTGATCACTTTTGGTGTGGGGCAGAAGGTAGAGAGTTTCTTAGGGCAGAAAATCATTGAAGATAGAAAGTAAGAAAAAAAAGAAAGAAGGGAGAAAAATGAGCTTTAGTGCATATTTTTCATCAATGGGCTGTCCAGGAAAGGACCCCCCCGCCCCAGGGGCAAGAACAACACAAGCAGAAGGAAAAGAGAGACCTGTGTATCTCAAATGTCCTGCTTTGAGTCACAGCAGCCCACCCGTGAACGTGAAGCCTTAGTCAGTACCAGCAAAGCAGGAGCTGGGCAATGTCAGGTTGGAAACAGTATCCCAAAGGCTTCAATCCCACATCAACCCACAGATCTCCTAAACAGCTCCTGCAGACACTTAGATAAAATCTGCAGAAATTCAGGGGAGATGACCTACTGCTGGTAAAAGAAACATGATCGGACAGCACCTCATATGAGAGAAGAGCTGGATAAAACCTCTAATAGCATTTGCCGATGAAGATAGGCAAAGGTGACCAAAAACAAGTTTTTTTGCTGCTGTGTGACTTTAGTCCTGAGTAGCATAAGTACAAGTCTGTCCATCGACTCCGAGGGGTCAGAGGAGTGGAACCTGCTCCCGGCCGGCCCTGCACGGCCCGGTCCCCTCTCACCTTCTCGATGGAGCTGATGGTGACGCCGGCCGCGCAGGAGACCACGATGTGCCGGGCCTCGATGTCGGGGCCCACCTCCTCCAGGATGAAGGGGATGATGGGCGGCTTTACGGCCAGGAAGAGGACATCGCTGCTCTTCACCGTGTCCTTGTTGCTCACCGTGAAGTTCACTCCCATTTTCTGCACAGTGGGGAGAAACGGGACCGCTCAAGCCCGGGATGGCCCGAGAGGGGAGCACCGCCACCCGGTCTCCGCTACCCGGCCGCACTCACCCGCAGCCCGCTCACGGTGGGCAAGTCAGTGTCCGGGGAGCTCGCAGTGATCTTGTGCGCAGCCAGGACCCCTGCGAACGACCCCGAGCGTCAGCCCCGGGACGGGCACCACCCGTGCCCCCATGAAGCCCCCGGCTAGGGCGAAGGCGAGCTGCCCCGCGCGCACCTGCCGCGGTGAAGCCGCGGGCCAGGGCGAAGGCGAGCTGCCCCGCGCCGATGAAGCCCACGCTCATGGCCGCTGCCCGCCGCCGCCGCCGCTCCCCGCCAGACCCCGCCGCGCCGCTGCCCACGTGGCCGCGCGCGCACGGAGGCGAGGCCGCGCGGCGGGACGTGGGCGCGCAGCCAATCGGCGCGCAGCGGGGCGAGGCGGCGCCGGCGCTCCACCAATCAGCGGGCGGGGGCGGGGCCAGAGGCGCAGCGCTCGCCAGCGATTGGGGCAAGCGGCGGCCGGTGTTGCATCATGCGCCGCCCGCCGCGCCGCCCCGCGCCGGCAGGGGGCGCTCTGCTCCCGCCGGGCTCCCCGCGGCCGGCACCGGGGCGGCCCCGGGCTCCGCAGAGCTCCGGCCGCGGCAAGTGCTCCGGTAAAACCGGGCGGCACTGACTAAGGCTTCACGTTCACGGGTGGGCTGCTGTGACTCAAAGCAGGACATTTGAGATACACAGGTCTCTCTTTTCCTTCTGCTTGTGTTGTTCTTGCCCCTGGGGCGGGGGGGTCCTTTCCTGGACAGCCCATTGATGAAAAATATGCACTAAAGCTCATTTTTCTCCCTTCTTTCTTTTTTTTTCTTACTTTCTATCTTCAATGATTTTCTGCCCTAAGAAACTCTCTACCTTCTGCCCCACACCAAAAGTGATCAGGTGCATGACCAACACCCCTGTGATAGTCCGGGAAGGTGCTACAGTCTATGCCACTGGAACTCATGCGGATGTGGAAGATGGGAAGCTTTTGGAACAACTGATGGCCAGTATAGGCTTCTGCACCGAGGTGGAAGAGTGACTTGTTTTCCTAAGTATCATCTTACCTCACTGGGGTTGTTTGTTTGTTTGTTTGTTTGTTTTCCTTGTTTCTTTATTGACAGAAATAAATCTCAATGTTTTTTTCTCTTGATAAGTGTTCATAAACACTGATCTTTTGTGGATACTGAACACCAGGATTCCAAAAAAGAAGGCAAAAACCTAAACCAAACCCATTAACAATTCAGATTTTAATCTATCCATGCTGGAATCCTCTGGGTGCCGTCTAGATTGGCTGCAGCCACAAGTCCATAATTAATGAACAACATAAATCCTAACATTAGTTTACCAAAAGAGGTTGGTAATGGTTGGTGACTGGGGCAACTTGGTTCATGGGGAGCTACTTGATCATCATCTATTAATTAAAGGGGGAGATACACTCTGGAAAGGAAGGGGGTTCGGTGAACTGAATCACGACAGAGCGGGTTGGTAAATTCTGATGAGTAGATATCAGATGTTCTCTGTTCTGGATTGGGCAATCTCATACTTTCCAATGGTTGGGGAATGTTTTAACCACTGAAGCATGAGGTTTTGATTTTTTTATTATTATTTTTTTTTCTCCTAAAAGAGAGGATTGTTGTCCACACAATCTTTTTTTGCCATTTTGACCATGTTCACATTTTTTGCTCAGCCTTTGGCTGGCAGATGAGAAAGCTAAATCTGAACACACTGTTCTTGGCAATGACCTGTGTTTCCACTCCTCCAGTCAGTGGGATCATGATTTCCATGTTAAATTCTCTTTCCCCTTATTGTGAAGACACTCAATTTTGCCCTCATTGTTTCCCAAGTACCAGTTTCTCTTTGCCCCTTTGACCCTGGCTTGGTGTAAGTTGCATCAACTCATGGCCTTGTCAGATTTTACCATGTTTCTGCTCTTGCTCCAGCTTGGTGCAAAATCTTCCCAGCAGGAAGCCTGGCTCAGCCACATGTTATCAGCCAAGGAGTTTTCCAGCAGCTGCTACTGCCTGAGCCACTGGTAGTGTCATCCCTGGGGACAAGCACCCCCAGCCCCAGCAGCTTCCCAGAGCCACACCAGAGCCTGCAGGATGGGGCTTTCCTCAAACAATGTTCCTGGGCTAGCTGGGTGGAATTTTATAACAAAAGCCATGGTCCTTCAAAAAAAAAAAAAAAAAAAAGTAATTTTCAAGTGTTACATAGCTTAATTTGTCCATATTGATGGGTTTAACAGGAATACATCATAAATGCTCAAGGTCCCTTTGTATGCAGTGGCTCTTGTAAATTGACTCCTCCAACACACTAACTTGGGAAAGGAAATCCCAACAGTGGATTTCCTTTCCCAAGTTAGCATTTTGTTCTTGTACAACCCATAATTTGTTTGGGTGGCAAGAAATAAAGCTCCTGGTTTATATCTATAGCAGGTAGCCTCAGGTCTTGCCCTGCCTTGCCTTGTGGTCCTCCTCTTGGACCACGCTTTCCAGATTTCCTGCCCTTTACTGGGACTCACAGGAGAGAAAACCCTCTTGGAAGGCTGTTCCTCTGTGCTGGATCCTGATTCTTGTCCCATTTCCTGGCCAATGCTCCCCACTGCTAAGGGCTGGTCCTTGCTCAGAATTATTCAACATCATCTGTCCCAACAACTTTTCCCTTTGCTTTTCAAAACCCACACAAAGCACTGATGAAAAGTAAGTTTGCTTCCTTATTCCTGAGTCATTCTGCTGCAAAGAATCCACTCAGAGGTCTTGCTGTGTTGCGTCTATTCTTTTTTGGGTTTGTGTTCAGCCTTTGTACACCAAAATAAAGTGATCTCTGCCTTCATGCAGAAAGGGATGTGTCTACTGCAATGAAAGTGTGGAGAGGGGGATGACAGCACACAGAGCTCAGGAGATGTAAGCATACATCTGCCATTCAGCTTTATTTTGTTTTGGTTAAAAAATAAATCTTGCTTTTGACAGGCAGCTACTGGAGATTTTAATCAAAGCACTCAAGTCTGCATGTGCTGCACAAGTGGACATTCTGGCTTCTCCCTGGAACAAATGAAGATTCCTATGGGGCCTGAAATCTGAGCTAAGAAGTGTGGAACTTTAAAGTGGGTGTTTTGTTAGGGATGGGTCTGAGAAATTCAGCTCCTCAGTGATGCAGAGTGCTCAGGAATCCTGTGCCTGAGCTGCTCCGGGGTACCATGTACAAGTTCTGCTGTATCCCGTCCCACCCGTGCCCCCTCCCCGCCCGCTTTGGTCTCTTGTGCAGCACTGTGAGATCAATTAGACTCTGCCTCCCCTTTCCCATGCCCCCAGAATTTATCTTCAAGACTTAAGAAAAAGCCCCCTTGATGCCAGTGTAAAGAAATGGTGGCCCATGAATCAAGACAGAGCATGTGCCAAGGTATTTTCTGCGCTGCTCGAGTAAGGGTGGCAAGTCACACACAGTCACTTTGCAGGTTGGCTCTGCTCTGCAACCTGACTCTCAGTAGTAGAGCTCCGACTTTACAAATATTCATTCCTGTAGTGACTCAGTGTTTGCTAAAGAGGAGTATTAAATTAAATAGGCCTCCTCCAGGGTGTGCACTTGAGGATATTCCTTTTCTGTGCTAGACAGCAAAGGAGAGGAAGGGAAAAGACTGGCAACCTTCAAAATACTGTTATGTCTATGTGCTTTTCTCAGAAACACCCAGACTGGAACTGCCCACACTTGTAGGCATTCTACGTCTCAAACACAGTCCAAACTAACCCAAACTCCAAGGGACTGATTTTCATCTCCTGAACTGGGGGTTCCTTCATGCAGCTTTTAACTTTTCCACTTCCTGAGTAGTTGCTTGGTTCCCACTAAGCACTGGTTTAAGAGTTTCAAAATCCTTGATGTCTTTCCTAATGTTTGGCTCATTAGCCTGGTATCCTGCAGCCTCACTGCTGCGGCTACAAGCATTCCTACTGTTTGCAGATGCATGTGGAGCTGTGCTATTCCTTTGTGCTGGCACTGGGCAGGTGAGGCAGAACCATGGGGGAGTTGGGCTGTGCTCTGCATCAGCTGCAGCCCACCTGCTCCAGGTCACTAATTACGTAGTGTAGTCAGTCCTCATCTTGAAGTTTGACTGATGGTGGTGTGTGCATGCCTGCCCAGCACCTCTCTGCCCCTTGCCCCACCCCTCTGCATCTGCAGTGGTTCGCAGCACTGAGATGCCTCCACAGAGGCCGACCCACGATTCAGATGTGTGAGACAAAGCGGATGCGCTGGGAGTACGCCAGGTCCAAGACATAGAGCAGCAGGTTGACATAGGTGAAGATGGCAATCACCAGCTGGCTGTCCCAGGGGCATCTGCCCTTGGCACAGAGGCCAGGGCGTCGTGGGGAGCCGTACTTGCTGTCGAAGCAGAACACTGGCCAGATGACCGCAGCACTCGTGTAGAGCAGCACAGCCCCAAAGGTGTAGATGACCACAGAACGCTCAAAAGGGAACCACAGCAAGGCAGTCTTACCTGTGACACTGAAGGCCACTACCACCACTGTCACCACAAAGCAAAAGCTGTAGACAGCCACACACCACTGCGTCGCCACGTATTTACCATACTGGCTGTCATTCACCAGTGCCCCAAAAATGATGCAGGCCACAAAGGCCTGAACGATTTTCAAGAGCCCAGAGACGGTGGCCATGTAGCTGGTGACTTGTCCCGGTTTTGCCCTGGTTAAGAACACCTCAGCAGCGTAGGTGACAAACAGAAGGCCCGCGAAGACGCTGGCTGCGATACGGAAATCCCTCACCTCACAGCCGATGGGGTAACAGCCCACCTGGACGAAGTAGAGTGGGTAAATCACTGCAGCTGTGATGGACATGAGCGTGGCAAGCATGGCAAAAGCAGCTGTGAAGTTTCCCCAGGAGAGGCTCAGGCAGCTGTGCAGGTGTGTGAACTCACAGGCGATGATGAACACAGTGATGGCAAAGCAGAAGGTCCAGACAAACATGCAGAAGGTGCCGTAGGCCGCACTGAACCCCCCTTGGTGGGCAACCAGGCTGAACGTGGTACATCCGAAGGTCATCTGCAGCAATCGAGCTATTCCTACCGGGGAAGTCACCGCAGCTGTGTTCAGATACGGCCCCCCCGTGCTCTCCATTATCCTTCCAGTCCAGCAGACAACGCACTCAAAGCCTACTCAAACGTCTTTTCTGGCTCTTGCACCTTTGCCCTAAGTCACGCCTGGTCCCGACTCGGTGGAGTGGCAGCTCAAATCCCACTGGTCTCTGCCGGCATCAGTGGGAGCCGCCTCTGACGCTGCATCTCTGGCAGCTCTCTGCACAGACCTGCGGCTGCAGGGAGGAGACTGGCTGGCTCTGCCCACTGGATATAAGCTCAGGATTCTGCTGCTCACTCTCTGCTTCCTCAGGTCTGAAACCTGCCCCTGTGCTGTCCTTTGGCTGTCTCCTTTCCCGCAGGATGGTACTTTTCCCTGGAGGCTGACATTTATTCCATTTCAGCTCCGCAGCTGTAGCTTTCTGCTGCACCGTTCACAGGAACCTGGAGTATAAATAGGGGCTTTATTAATAGTTCTGGAATGAGTCCTGCCCCCACTCAGCTGTTGGAAGCGGGTGTTATTTAACACTGAAGCTGCAAGCTCCATCAAAGGCTCTTGATTATCCTTCTGCTGTTCTGCTAGAAACTCTGGGGTCACTGGAATGCTGCCGTTCTCCACACACCCGCCCCTGCACTGAGGGGAGGTGTCTGGCTGTGGCAGTGGGCTGTGATCCAGCCGTGCTGCTGGCACCAGAGCTCAGTCCTGCAGACCCAAGAGCTCCTGAGTGGGGGCTCTAGCCCAAAGGCAGCACAAGCCCTATAAAAAAAGGGATTTAGGCCAGAGGCTGAATGAAAGCTGACTCACTTTGCTGCAGTTGATCTGGAGCAATGATACACTTACCTGCTATGCTTTGTGTGACAGCTTGTGCCTGTGAAGGTTGGCAGCACTCATCCTCAACATTTCCTTCAACTGTTCCCTGTTTCTCTTTTACTTTATGTGGAAATCAGTTTTTCTTATATCTCTGAATGGAGTAACTGAATACAACTCTTTAAAAAAAAATTGCTTTGATATTCTTAGCACTGTTTTGGAACACAGATTTCAATAAATAGTGTCAATCTTTCCCTCCTGTGAGATCAAAGCTTTCACTGTGAGGCATTCCTGGTATACTGTGCCTCCCAGACTTCATCTCTACCCAGAAGTCTCTTAATTATATCTCTAAAAGCCTCAAACAACATTTCTGATGTAATTTCAGAATGGGAATGGGTGCATGTTTTCACCACAACATAGCAGAAAAATTCCTCCCTTACCCCACAGCAGCATTGCTGACTCCTCACCTGCAGTACTCATCCCAGTATGGAAGCAGAAAAACTTAACTGCTGGAATGGCTCACATGAGAATAGGACATATTTTTGGCTGTAATGATGAAACGTGCCTACCTTCAGCTTTGTCATCATCTTGTAACCTCAGTATCTCTTTCATTCATCTCAAGTCCCTTCCATTTTCCTTTGAAAGGCCTCTGGTGCTAAAAGTACAAAAGCCTGCATTCATTTGGGGTGGAAGTTGCACAATTAACATCACAATAACCAGAAAATGTAGCAGGAAAGCCGAGGAACTTCAGAAGAGGTTCTCATCCTGAAATCTTGCCCTACCTGACTGTCTGTTAATCCTTCACCTCTAGCAGTTCTCCAGGCCTCTTTGGCGGTGGGTCACTTTCTGCATTATGACACTTCCAGGTGCATCACTTCCCATCTGCCCGGTGGCCAGCAGAAGGCACAGGGACACTCCATGTCATGGCCCTGAGGACACACCGCCCCATCAGTAACACTGGGGCTCAGGGCAGAGCTGGTCCTGCTGCTCAGCTTCTGCTTTCCCGTGGGATGTGGTGCTCCTCTGGAGAGCCCTCAGCACCAGAGGCAGTGCTGGCAGAAGGCAAAGGTCCCCGAAATCAGAAATCACACTGCTGGAGCAGTGCACCAGACAGACCATGGCCACTTTTCCCTCAGAAATAAAGAGCCTCATCTAGTCAAAAGATCACAGAATACAAACACATGGCACTGAATTCTTCCAGTCTTGCTCTTTTGTCACTGGCTTCTGAAGTCCAAGAAGAAGAACCAAAGGGCTACAGTTTGATTAATTTTTTGGGTTTACTCACCCAAAACAAGAGATCTCACATGCAGTACCACTGTTCTAACCTGGCAAGGTCTGAAAGTACAGGGAATTTTTCTCAAATCAGGCCCAAATTCTCTGTGGCTGAGATGCTGCATAGCCAGGCACACACTTGCAGGTGGTCACAGGACCTGGTGCAGGAGGGATGTGCAGCTGTGCTGCTGGGGAAGGGCTCCCCACGCCCCCGCCTGCGCCGCAGGGTGAAGCTCTGCTCCAGCCACCCACTGCTCCTACCCAAGGAACGTCTCCTCTCCAGCCCCAGCCATACATTCTCCATCACTCCCTTGTTCTCCTCCCACTACTATCAAAGGGGATTCTCTCTGCTGTTGTGGGTGTGTTCCCAAATTATTAGAAGAGAAATATGTTGGTGCTTGTCTTGTGTTTTCTGCCCTTTCTGCTCCAAATGCTTCTGATGCTCTGATCAAACATTTCCCTCACTCGAAGAGAGGCCTTTGCAGCAAAGCCAGATCTCCCTCCACCTTACAGTGCAATGCCTTGGACTATCCGGGGAATCACAGGCAAGCTGAAAATGCTGTGAAAGTCTGCAAACATCAGGTGCTGAGTGAAAGTCTCTGTACTTAAACCTTATCTTACAATCTCTTCATCAAAGAAACAATGACAAGGCACACTGCAAGGGGAACACAGAAATCTAATTAATACAAAATATCAACACCACCCTTAGCCCTCTCCCAGGCACAAGTGACCATCAGGATAACCCATCCAAATAAGCAGCATATACAACTTTACAAAGACATAGGTATGGTTCTCTGGTCAGCCTTTATAAATAGCGCTTTACATATTAAAATAAATATGTCCACGTTGCCAAAGTAGCAAGAGGTTTCTTCGTTATTAAAAAAAATATGTTACAATATCCTTTATATTTCTTGCTTAGTTTAAAAAAAGTATTTAAAAAGTCATTTTATAAAATAATATGAATAAATTGAGTACAAGAGTGTCCATCCCTAGCACGTGTCCTCGGTCTGTATACTGTGATTCAACATGAGATGCTAACCTCCAGGAAGTAATGTAATCATTCCTTCACTCGTAGTTGGACAGAAGAAATCCAGTGCTTGCTTCTTTCACCACTTGTAACAAGTCTATGATGTAAAATTCATGGCAAGGGAAGATGTCCCAGATCTGGGGAAGGTTCTCATCGCTGTTATTTATGGCTTTGCTACTCCCTGTATCTGATTGCCTTGTGCAGCACAGGAAGAGGATGTGACCAGCTGAAACTTAGCCGTGGAGTTTGGAGGAAGGGAACAAGTTCCAGCCAAACAGTGTAAGCAAGAAATTGCTGATTACCTTTTTTTTCTTTTTTCTTTTTTTTTTTTTTCTTGACACACCATAAGCGTGCAAGAGTGTCGGAGCATGTGAGTGCACAGGTGTGAGTGTGCCATGGGTATGAGCATGCATCTGCCTGCAGGAACATTAGGAAGAAGATTAGAAAGTTTGGGAGAAGGACTGAGAGTCTCTCTCCTCCTGATCTAATCTCTGCCTCTCTGAAGAGCCCTTTCTAGTTACCACTGCTGAGCATCCCCAGGAGTTTACTCGGCTCCAGGCCCTGCTGCTGTGCCATCTTCTGAACATCAAAACCCATGTGCATGAGGAACTGGATCACATTCATCTCCTGCCCTGTGAACTGGTCCCTGATTGTGGGGCATGAGGGGTTGCAGTGAGGCCACGGACAGCTGTCAATCAGGTGAATTGGGCAGCCTTTCAGAGGAGCCTTCCCATTTTTGTTGCTCTCATGGAGGCTCCGATCCCAACAGTGCAGGGCACGGGGTAATGATGTCCCCTTCACCTGGATGTCAGTCCAGTGACTGAAAAGACAAACAGATCACATCAGTACAGATCACATCAGAGGGGTCAGGCTGCCAGGACAGGTTCATTCCTAAGCTGCATCCCTGTTCACCTCTACAGGATCTGCACAAGCACTTACTTGCGCGTGATGATCTCATGGGACAAACAGGCAGGAGCAAAGCTCGCACTAAAGGAAAACAGAAACATGGATTATGTCTTGAAGGACAAAGCAAATCCTGCTGAATTGAAACTTCCAGACTAGGGAAAGAATGGAATTTTACACAAAAATGAAAAAGGCAAGATTCTTGATGTAGATGAACTAACAGTTACCAAATTTACAACTCTTCTTTTTCAGCAGAGATCTGAGAACACAAGGAACTAGATAAGAATGTCCCTTAGAAAAAAATATGCCAGGTTTTTCTCAATGAAACACTTACGTCACATCCTTCAAGGTGTTTCTCAGCTCTCTACCTAAATTCTGGATGTAGAGCCACTGCCCTTCCTGAACAGGCTGGCCAGTTAGGTGCACATTGTCTACAGTAAGCTGGGCTTCATCGAAAAGCCACTGGACAACAAAGACTGGGCCTAGAAAGACAAAAAAATTGGAAAAGGGATTGCTCAAGTTAGTTACAAATACAGAGGAAACCCTAAATCCATTTGATCTCTCTCCTTTGGTACTTACATCGCAGAGTGGGGTAAATCTTATATCCAAAAAAGCAATTCCATTCCTCTCCCTCTTTAAACTGCAGCTTACAGCGTTCTGGAACAATGCCATTCCAGTATCTAGAAGACAAAGCAATAGCAGAATGGCAGGCACAGGGCAATCCTAACAATGTATCCTCTCCATATCCTAGTTCCTGTTCTGACTAGAATTTCAACTGATAGAACAGCTCTCTCGGCAGCACTGTCCCGTCAACACATTTTAGAGCATCTGTAACTGTACATATTCTTTCACACATTTAGACTTTATTGTCTTTTCCAAAAAAAGCATTGAAAAAACACTGACATAGACAGTAACTACTCCTTAAGTATCAAAACAAAGGAACACAGCGAAGGAGGATATCTCTTCCACACTCTAACCTCTTAATGCACTTTAGATCATCTGACTGTACCTTATTCCTCTTCTGATGGCCTCTGTTGGAGCACACGTTATGGTATCAATACAGTCGGTCCTGCGATACTGTTTGTTGTCCAGGAACCATCCAGAGTCTGCCAAGCCTCGAACCTGAATCCCTTGATAACCCATCTCCTCCAGCTGCTCTGCCACTCGATCCACGTTCAGGAGCACTCCTGTCCCCCCAGCACTGCAACAGCAACATCAGCACCGCAGTCATGAGGTGCACACACTGGTGTTACAGACCTTGCTAGCAGACACACCTTCTTCAGCAGGGACATGCTATGAAAACCCCCAGCAGAGCTACCCAACCGTTCACCATGAACTTGGTAGACACCACATTATTTCCTTGCTTTGCAACATTCAGAAATAAAGCCAGTGCTGAGTAATAATCTGGTAGCTCAGAAACAAAATCCAGTTGTTACTCTCTTTCCTGAGAAATACATGCGCTCTGTATAATTTCCAAGGGGGTTGACTGTTCAAAAACTAAAAAAATCTGAAGCGAGACAAATTCACTCTTAGCAACTTCTCTATTATACTCCTGTGTAATACACTGAATGTACCAGAGCTTTCTGCAAAACAGGATGATCCAGAGCACCTGTGTGAGGCAAGTTTGGTTTTATCAACTCAAAGAAGGCGTGTGTCTTATGACGTGGGCCAACAGGAACCAGAATTCTTGGTGCAGACATGAGAAAACTGACCAGAGATACAGTGTTTGCTGTGTTAGTGCTACTGTACGCCTAGAAGAAATGTTTCAGGAGCTGCTGGACCTCCTCCCTTAACAGCCTTCTACCATGGAAATCTCCTGTCTTCACAAAACAGAATCTTGTGGATACCTACCTGCTACCTGCTAGCAGCAATACTTTTGCAGTGCTCAGACCTTTTCCCACCAGCTCCTTTATAACCTCCTGTATGATCAGTGCTCCCATGAAGGCATATTCATCTGGAAGACAGGTCAGTGTCAACAGAATTGCTTCCTGTCCAGGCTCAGATTTCTATTTCCTCTCTGAAAATGCTTAAGAACTTTCCAAAGGGATTAGGAACCTAAACTCAGGCTCATTTTATCCACCTATATGAAATACAACTAACAAGAGATCTTCCCCCACCTTGTACAAAATGTGCTGCCCTGGAAGAGAACCGAGTGAACTGAATTACATGAGTACCTTCCTATTACCATGCTTAGAAGTGAGTAAACTTGGAAAAGGAAAACAAGAAGGAAGGTGCTGGAGAAACAAACACACACCTTCCTACCACCTGGAGTCTCACTTCCAACATACTGCTTCCCCTTTTTCCCAGTTCATCAAGCCAATTCAGAGAAGCAATGCTTCACAAGATGTTACATGTACAAAGACACTGCTTCCTTGGCACCACCAGCATCCATGGTTGCTGATGTGTAACTGTTCCATAGGAACAGTGCCAAGGAGCTGGGATGAAGTGAAAAGTCCCTTACTGTGACACCACCGGAATGACAGCGGATGGCAATGCAGCATGTATTAATATGAACTGTGCTGTTTCCCTAAGAAACCTGCAGACAGCTTAGCTTGAGACATAATGGCTCCTGCCTAAGGCCAAACATCCTGATCAAAGTCTGACACTAAATTCACAGTCCTGCCTCTCAGGTCAGCCGTGATAAAGTTACATGCAACAGTCCATGGTCCCTCAGCTACAGCAATTAATTTGCTACGTGCTGGAACCTGGAGATTCATCTAAAAGGAACTTTGGTCTTCTAATCCTTGCATACTGCATCAGTGTAACATCTCTTCAAGCAGTCGCTCTGAACTATGTCAAAACAGCCTGGGCTAAAGAGATCAGGATGTTTTATCTGGAAGTAGCTTGATATTCTTTCCTGCCCTTCAGCAAGAAAAAGCCTGTTTCTCATCCACGTGGTTTCACAGAAGTCTGGCCACATCCTTTAATGTGTGATGTCTGGGGCAGCAACAGCCCATCAGCAACACTCACTTTTCTCAGACTTGGAAGAGGCACCACTCCAAACATCACTTGAGCAATATGGGATGAATCTGTAAGAGAGAACTGTGTGAGTCCTGCTGTGCCTCTGACATGCACAACAAGGTGAGGATGTGGTCACTTAACTGGAAGAAAATTAAATCTTGGGAAAGGGAAAATGGAAAAGTTTCTGTCCAGTTTGACAACTTACCTTCCTGCACACCAAGTGACAACTGTAATTTTCTTGAATTTTCTCCTGAACACTAATAGTTTTACTGAGTTAAATCGATCAATAACCTGTCTTTTATAAATCTAATTGAATCACTAAGCTCAGTGGACAGAACGATGGAGCATGACTTTGCTCTCAGCTATTCTGCCAACACAGTGGATGGCCTGTCACAAGGCAACTCTCTATGCTTCAGTTTTTCACACGAAAAATCAGAAGACTCTAGTCAGTACAGTGTAAATGCTGACTGCAACCACTGGAGGTTTTATGCAGGAATTAACTTCACATGTCTCTGTTTTGTAGAAGACAAATTAACATCCCTTCTGTACAGATGCATATATAAACTGGTGTCTCTCATTTCTCTGAACTAAGAGAGCTGCTCCACATTCTTCTCAAATTGTCAGATGTGTAACTATCAGCCCAGCACTCGTGACGGATTCACCACTGCAGCTGTTGAGAAGGCTCTCTAAACTATCCGCAGTTTTTCTTCATTAGATTACCCTACAAATCCAAGGAGATTGAACTTGAGTTTCTCGACCGCGTCAGCCCTAAGTGTTAGAGAGGTGAACTGCAGCAAATGAGGAAACACACAATTTCCTTTTCCAAGCATTAGTCTTAACCCGTCACTGCAGCACTCTTGCTAGCCTAAAAGGCAGGAGATGCTGTTTAAGTATAAAGCTATTTCCCTCCGTTGTCCCTCCTTACACCATGTTTGCATTCCACCAGTGGGGATTTTCTTCTGGCTGAGAGGACAGGATCCCAGTTCCTGCGGATGGGCACAAAGAAACAAAAAATATACAGATGACAGTCTGTGATTTCAGAAGAATCATAGGAGTCTCATGCAAGACCTCTGACCACACAGAAAACAAACATCCATGATGAAAAACATTGGCAAGGGAAGTGGAAGGAACATTTCTAAACTTGCCCTTAGGAAGATTTGACATTCAGATTTTGATTCATGCTACAGATGAAGCCCATCTAGAAGCTCCTTGTAGCACAGAAAAGACCCGTGATGCCTATTTAGGTACCTCCCCAAAAGACAAATCCTAGCAGGTAAATTCCAATAAACTCAGTTAGACGATCTGTGTGAGTGATGGAGGTTTGGGTACCCAGGAGGCTGCAGCATGAGAAGAGAGCGAAGAGAGAAGCACTCATTACCGGCAGTACCTGCGCATCCAAAGCCTGCCCGGTGATGATACCTGGCACGGTATCATCACGGGGCAGCAACCAGGCACCTTCCAGGGTGGTGACGGCGGGAGCTACCTCAGCCTGGTCCCAGTCCCTCGGGGCTGCCCCACGGGGTGGAAGGGGCGACTCACCCACGCGGGTCGCGGGCCACTCCCGGGAGCTCATCAGCCGCCGCATGGTGTCGTAGCGGGTGTCGCAGTTCTCCCTGTTGAAGCAGTACCACCCTCCTGGCGAGGGGACAGGGGTCAGGCGCCCCGAAGGGCCGGGAGCTCGCGCGCGAGAGACGGCGGCCGTCAGGGGCCAGGGCACCGAGGGCAGCCTCGGGTCGCCGTCCCGCTCGTGGCCGCCGTTGCGGAATTCGGGGGCGCCGGCGCTCACCTTCCAGGAACAGCAGCCACCGCCGACTGCCTTTGGACTCCTTCAGGTAGTAGCTGCGGGCACAGAATAGGGGCAGCGCCTAAGCGGGAGCCGGGCCCGGCCGCAACGCTCTGGTGCCGGTCGGGCCCGGGCGCCTGAGCCACGCCGAGGCGCGGGCGGCGCGCGGGGGCGGCGGCTCTGGCGGCGGCACCGCTCGCGCCCGCCCGGGGAAACGCCGGGGCCGCCGCCCGGGAGGCGCTCGCTGCACCTGTTGCCGCCGGTGCCGCGCGCCGCCGCGCGGTGGCGCCGCAGCCCTCGGGGCCGGGGCCGCGGGGAGCGGCAGCGCCCGCGCGGGGCAGCCCCGGGGCGCCCGGAGGGGCCGGCGCGGCGCGGGGACTCACCCGGCCGGGCTGCCGTCGTTGCAGGTGACCGAGGCGTTGTGCAGGAGGTGCAGGCGCAGGTCGTGCGGCAGTGCCTGGGCCGAGCAGGGGTACAGCGACTGCGCCAGGCTCTTGACCTGCGCCATGAAGCTGTCCATGTTGCCCTCCACGGCGGTGAAGTCCAGCGGGAAACTCTCGGCTGCCGCCGCCGCCGCCGCCTCGCCGCGCTCGCGGACCGCCGGGCCTCGCCGCCGCCAGCCCTTCCTGCCCTCGCCGCCGGGCCCGGCGTGCAGCAGCCCCAAGAGCAGCAGGAGGTGCACCGCTGCCGTGCCCATCGCCGCCCGCCGCCACCCACCGTTCGCCGCGGCAGCAGCCAGTCCCCGGCGGCGGGCAGCGCCGCCCGCGCTCCGCCGCGCCCCGCCGCGCCACCCGCGGAGATGGGGGTCGGCAGTGGGCGAAGAGGGCAGCGCCGGCGGAGCGGGTTCGGAGGCGCGGCTGCCGGCACAGGAGCCCGCCGCCCGCTCCCAGGCGGCGAGCATGACAGAGGGGCACGGAGTGCGCGGGGAGCGCGCCGGGGGCGCCGCCAGCCCGGGCGCCGCGTGGGGCAGCAGCCGGCCAGCCCCCGCCCTGCCCTGCCCTCCGCCCCCTCGGAGCGAGGCGGAGGGAGCGGGGGGTCTGCGCCGCGCCGCACCGGCACGGTGGGCCGCTCCGTCGGGGCGCGCCCCGCGCTCGACGGCGACGCCATCGCCGCCCCTGCCGGCGCCGGGGCCGCGGCGGTGGCGGCGGCGCCCGACAGCCTCGCCCGCAGGGGGGTGGGGGCCCGGGGCGGCCTCTCTCCGGGGCCGGGGGGGCGGTCGGGCCGCCCGAACGCGAGACCCCGCACGTGGCAGCCCCCGTGGCGGCGCCCCAGGCCCGCGCCGCGCCCCCCGATCCGCCCCTCTCCCCCCAGAACCCCGACGGCAGCTCCTCCCCGGCTCCGCGTCGGCGGCACTGCCCGCCCCGCCCTGGTACGTGCCACCGCCGCTTCACCGGCGGAGCTCAGCCCCGCGCCCCCAGATCTCTCTTGTGCGGGACCCCGCATGCCGTCCCAGGGGCAGCCCGCGATGCCGCTCTCCGGTCTGGCTCCAGCTCCCACAGCGCAGCGGGAAGCGGCCGTTTGGTCCCAGACATCGGCGTCCGGTCTGCTTAGCTTCCTGCAGTCCCCGACCCCCGGCGCGGTTGCCCGGAGGTCGGAGTCCCCGCGCCGTAGAGGCTGCTCCCTGTTGCTCTTGACAGCTCCCGAGGTTTACCGGCGGCCGCTCTCCCCCGGGCCCTGGACGTTTCCAGGAATTGCAAGAAAAATCGCGGAGAAAAAGACGGGTTGTCACCTTGGGAGAGGGGGAATTGCCTGGAAATGGCCTTATTGCAGACCTCGGAGTTAAACACCGAGGAAAACCGGAGAAAATACTACACTTTGAATAATAACGCTCCTCACCAGCCTTCCAGGAAGGAACAGGAAGATTGTCTTTACTGGGAAATATAATCTATCTGGGATCAGAAAAGGTGAAAATAGTATAATCTTAAAATAGCATGTGGAAGTTTTTTTTCATCAAGCTGGAATTAGGGCTGTCTAACTGCTGCAAATACATTTTTTACCTTACTGTATTTGAACTTTGTGAATGTAGGCTCAACTCTATGTTTCCTACACACCTAGCATGTGGTTTTGGTTTGCTTGCGATGTTGGTTTTTTTATCTTTCAGTTCTCTTACGTACTATCAGTTCTCAGTTCTCTGTTCTCTGTTCTCACTCAGGCTTTTACCCCCAAATGTTTTATTTAAGTGCTAATACTGACAACAGTATCTTTAAAGTCAAGAAAAGCTATTCAATTGACTGTGCACCTCCTCAAGTGCACTACATTCACCTCGGACAAGTTTTTGGTCCCAGCACATTTCTGCGTCATTGTATCTTTCTCTATGCTGGCCTAAACCTCTCTTCCTCACTGTCCCTGCCAGGTCCAAGCAAGGGATCACTGAGGCTAGTTATGGCAAATTAAAGAACTCATCAGTCAGCCTGAGCAGAGCTTTATCTAGAAACTGGTCAGTTAGTGCAAAGTCTGAAGCAGTAAGTCCTCAGAGTGTTCCAGGATCCCTGGAAAAGATGGCATAAACAACTTCAGGACCTCATAGTCCACTAGGTACAGCAAGAAACCAGAAGGGGTAAGATTGCTGAACTGCATCCTTCACAGTAAAGCTGCTGTGCCTCCCGTTGCCAGGCTTGCATTCCTCCTGGTGTCCCTGCTCTTTCTCTCCATGGAGGGCCGAGTTCCTGCACTCTGTAATGCCTTGCTTGGTAACCAGCGCATTAAGGGGTGACTCATTATGGTGCACCAGGGAGGCATCTTATGGTAGAGAGGAATGCATGTTAAAGTTGCAGATCTTTGTCCTAAGAAGTGAAGCAAAGAAATTCAAATTTTGTGTGGCTTGGCTTTACTGAGCCCTCTTCAGCTCTCTGACCTCTGGTTTAGGTCACTCAGGGGAGGGTTCGCTCAGAGCACTCCTGCTATCCTTCCAAAGCTGAGTAAAATGTTGTATTACTTTCCATGGCTGAGCAAGGGGCTATGAGGAAGAATGTAAGTCTGTAGGTCTGGTGTAACAGCCTCTCTGATTTCTAAACATTTAAATCTGGTACCGTTCAGGTCCGTGACATACTGAACTTGAGTGACCATCAAAGTGACACAGATTTTAGGTAATTTTATAATACTTTAGCACAAGAGGTTCACTGAGTTTTAATCTTTTGATATGAGCCTCCCTACATTTAATAGATTGGCCTCAGTACAAAAAGAAGCTCGGAGAAAGCTGAGAGAATTGGATTCCTGCTCCAGGCACTGGAGATTTGGAATTTTTATTGGTAGGAGTGAAGCACATAGGAGGCAAGCAGTAGACTTTTCACGATTGAGAATAATGTTATGGGAGGTATTGTTTTAATTTAATACCCTTGAAAGTGAAATGTCCTGGATAATGTGTTCCATTATGTCCCAAGATATGTCCCTATATGTTCAGTGTATTGTACTATGCTGTACCAAAGCTTATGAGACAGTTCTGAATTCCCTCATACCCTGCCAGGACTACGGGAGCCCCAGCATTGGTCCTTCAGCTGTTTCCCAAGGAAACCCAGGAACCAAGAGGGTTACAGCTGGGTCCTGTGTAAGGGCTTGTACCACAGGTATAGTTCCCCTTCATAGCCACCTCTCATTCCTGATTTGAGCCATTCTGCAGCCCTGGCTCAGACCAAGCTCCCCGTCTCATTGCTTGGGTCTTGTGTTGTGTGTAAATTACCCCATACAGCACTACTCACTGATAGAATCCTGCTTTCACACAGTCATGCTACTGCTGCCTCCTGACCCCGGGGCCAGGGCTTGTAAAGAACTCCAGGAGAGCAGTAGAGCCCTCTTAAAACCTGGGTACAGATGTGATCTGCTGGGTGATGCTCTGGTAAGAGCCAGGAACGTCTCTTGAAACACTCCAGAATTATTGTTACAGTGATAAGCAGCTTGTTCTGCATCATGTCTTGGAACTTGTTACTACATATTTCTAGATGATCACAGCTAATTTCCTGTTCATTTTGGAAGAAGAAATAAAAAATAAGGTGAGGTTTTGCTACTTTATGAAGAAGCAAATATGTGTTACGCCCTCTATGCCTGTGACAAATGACAATGCAGATGCAGGCAGTGCCAGGGCTAATGAAAGCACCAGCTGCCTAAAAAGTGAGGCCGGGGAAAGTCATATTGCAGTGTGTATACTCTAATTACCAAAAAAATGCAATTCAAGACAAATTTTTGGAGGATGTTTGGCTGGGGCTCACCTGGTAGATTTGCAGGCATCCTCCAGCCTGACAATGGCAGAAATCAGATATAAGGGTGTTTTCAGCCATTCCCAAATGAGGTCCTCTTTCTTTGTGGCACTTTAATGGACTCCAGGTTGTAGTCACTTCCCCCATTTCTCTCCTGATGCTTCTAATTTCAGATAAATATTTGAGATTAGAAGTGGCTCTGGGTATGAAATATGACCCTTCTCCTCCATGCAACTTTGTGATTATGACATACTATTACATCTAATAGCCAGAATCACCTCTAATCCCACAACTTGGAAATGTTCAGCTCAAATTACATTGATGTCTTTTTATGAGAACAACTTTTCTTTAAGGGATGTGTCACTTCCAGATGCAAAAAAGGTGCAAAAGATTAAACAGCTGCCTGCTTCAGACATCAAATAGGAGCTACACCCACCCATAAATCAGACCAGTGTTTTGGGCCATGAAACCCAAAGTGTATCTTTCAGAATGGAATGGCTGCTCTGCCTGAGCAGGGGGATAGTCACTGCAGTTAACAAAGTCATCTTAATTGCTTCTTGCTTCCAGCAAAAGAGTTAATTAGTGGAAGAATGGGATATTTTCATTATGTGTGAGATAGTTGCAGAGCTTTGTATCTCTCCCTATTTTAAAGACTAAGAAGTACTTGAATATCAGGTATTTGTTGCACCCCTTTTTAGACAAGTGTGTCAACTTTGAGAAAAATCTTTCCCTTAAATCTTCATGCCTCTTCATATATATTTACAGCAAAAGGCAATTGAGAAGGTAGAAAACTATATATCCTGAACACTATAGCTCTATAAATGTAATGGCAATGATACTGCCCAATGGAATCAACAAAATGTAAAGATATTTTTAAGCATTGTTTTAAACATTTTTTGCCTGGACATCATTTATTACTATTTCTGCATCTCACTGAACTACATCTCACTACGGTATTGGGTGAATTTAGGAATCCACATGCATAAGCTAGGGGAAGTCTCTCCATTATTTAAATTCCCATTTCTCCCCCTTCTCTGGCACTGGTGATATGGTTAACACAAGCAAGTGTTATCTTTTATGAAAGTGTCTGTCCCTGAAAAGATCTTTTTCTTTTACAAGCCAAGCAAACCAGACATTTTTGTGGATGCTGGGGTAGAGGTGGAGACTTAACATATAGGATAAATATAGAAGAAGTAGAGAAAAGAGAAAGCATTTTGCAAGTGGTTACAACTTAGGCTAAATAAATTCCAATGGTTACTCAAACTAAAAGTTTTGGGTTTTAGTTGGCTTTTTTTTTCTCTTTTTTGTGAGTTGTTCTGTTTTCTTTTTATGATAGCAAAGACAGTCGTCGAATCTCAGACTGCCTTTGATGCAGAGGCCATGCTGAGGCTGAACGGGAAACCCATAAATGAAATAGTCTCTGGGAAATTGTGTGTTGTGGAATGTATGATAATTTCGGTTCCTTGGCTGCAGCCATCTCTCCTGACCATCTGAGTCTGCAGCACTGACCACGAGGTTCCAAATCAACTTTTTTCTCCTTTTTTTTTTTTTTTTTTTTTCTTCCCAGTAGAAATGTCTGTCAGAGGCAGCAGGATGCTGTGCTTTGTCTGACCAACGGCGCCCCGATTGTGACACTGCTTGGGCACTCCTGTGGCACTGGGAAGGCACCAGGACGGTCCCCATTCCCCTGTGACATGCGGCGTTCGCCAGGGCTGGTATTTGGCCCAGGAAAGCCTTCCTTGTACGCGCAGGGACTTTCGGTATCACTGCTTGGGTGAGTGATACGAACCCTTAAGCCCAAGGGATTTCTGGCCACCGGCGCTGCCGGGCAGGGTCCCGGTAAAACGAGAAAATGTTTTATTTCCCTGGAGAAGGATCCCGACACTGGAAACCCAAGGGACAACACAAGCGCCGACAGCCACAGCGGGACCTGTGGCTGGCTCCCCTCCCGCTCCCCGCGGAGTTGCGAGACGGCGGCGGCTCTGGAGCCGCCCCCGCCCCGGCCCAGCGGGCAGGGCCGGGGGTAGCCCCCGCCCAATGCCGGGGGTATAGCCGAGCCGCCCACCGTCCGCCGTGTCCAAGGGCAGCTGCTGCCGCCAGCCCCTCTCGCGCCCGGGGAACCACACTCGCCGCGGGCGAACCGCTCCGTCCCGGCCTCAGAGCCTCCTGCCCGTCCCGCCGCGGGCCGGCTCCGCCAGGCCGGGAATTGTCCGCGACCGCTCGCTTCCGCAGCGGCCGGGCCGGGCCGGGCCGGGCCAGCGCTCCCACCATCCTCCCCTCCGGCGCGGCCCGGGCGCGGCGGGGCGGGCCGGCAGCAGGACGGCCCCGGGCCGACTCCGCCCCGGCCGCGTGGGGCCGGCTCGGTAGGGGAAGATGGCGGCGGCGGGCGGGGGCGGTGCCGCGGTGTCGGTGTTGGCGCCCAGCGGGCGGCGGGTGACGGTGCGGGTGGGGCCCGGCACGGTCCTGCTCCAGGTGGGTCCGCGATGAGGAGGGGGCTGAGGGGAAGACGGTGGCAAGGCCGCAGGCCGGCCGTGACGCCTTTCTTCTTTCCGCAGGTCCTCGAGGAGGTCTGCAGGAAGCAGGGTGGCAGCCCTGGCGAGTACGGCCTGAAGTGAGTGTCACCGTGGAGTTGCCTGCGGCCGTGGGAGGGGCCCTGCCCGCCGCCGTTTTCCGCGCCCGGCGTGGTGCTGCCGGAGTCCGCGGCCGGTCCGCGGCGCGCCCGGGGCCTGGCGGAATCCGCGGCGGGCGGTGGGAGTGCGGGGAGCCGGGGCACACTCTGAACTCTGTGCCGGTCGGTTCGCCCGGTTTCTCTGTGCCACGTTCCTTTCGGTGCTGGGACAGACGGCGAGGCCCCGTGTCGCTGCCACCGGACACCCACGCGTGCACCTCATCCAGGCCACAGGCCAGCAAGACCCATCTCCCCTCTACCGGGGAGTTCGAGTCTCTGCTTTTATGGTGTCTTAATTGTGAACTCGTTTGTCTGAGCGCTAAAAAAAAAAAAAAAAAAAAAAGAGTTGAACCAGGATTGGTTATGTAGTTGGTTGCTGTTTTTCTCTTTAAAACCTTTAAAGGGAGAAACCTTTAAAGGGTATCTTCTCTGCAACCTCTATGAACTGCAGCTGTTTTGCTGTGCAGAATAGCTTTTGTTGATGATTCTTTTATAATTACCAATTGTTCATTGTTGAATCATGTTCTATGGCTTCTGGTCAGCCTCCTGGGAATTCTCTTGCACAGTACCTGGACTTTGTATTGCTCATAGGCTCTGTTCTCTCTCAGGTTTCAGAGGAATGTGTTGGACCTGTCTTTGCAGTGGAGGTTTGCTAGGCTGCCCAAC
Organism: Taeniopygia guttata; assembly: GCF_048771995.1. Taxonomy (NCBI): domain Eukaryota; kingdom Metazoa; phylum Chordata; class Aves; order Passeriformes; family Estrildidae; genus Taeniopygia; species Taeniopygia guttata. The sequence goes on from NC_133043.1 coordinate 2,375,080, forward strand.
AATGCCAAACTGGAGATGGTGCCAATCTCCAGGAGGGCAGGACCTGGAACCACGGTATGTTCATTTACACAACGTGACCTGTTTTGTTCAGTTACCAGTTGTGCTGATAGGATCCCATCAGATCTAATAACTAAGAGCACAGGCTGGCTTGGCCAATGCCTCTGTGAGAGACCAGCTAAAAACTGGTTACAGTGCTTTTGAAAATAGTAATTAAGTAGCTGAAAGTCGTTGTTTAGAGTCTGCATGAGCATGGGGTACCAGCTGTACTAGAGGAGAGTGGGATGGCTTGGGGAGCTGAAAAACTAGTGGTCATGGATAGCTAAGAAGTCATTAGTAATCAGTCATGACTAATTCAGTTCCCTTTCCTAATTTCTGTTTCAGCTGCTGTTGTCCAGTTATGGATTTTGACTAAATCTCAGATTCTTACAGAATCCTGTTTTGCTGCTTTCCCAGCATTGGTGTTCATGGTGTGTTTACAGAGCTTTAGAGTCTTTGGTGACATATTCTGTGTTATCAGTGGCCAAATGTCCCTTTTTAGTATTATTTGCAAAGGACTTTTGGATGGTGTTTTCTCTAGAAATTATGACCACTTTTAGGAGTGTAAAATTTTTCTATACATATCCCCATGGCTATAGGCCTAACTTTTCAAGTGATGCATAGGTGTTACTGAGTATGAACTTTTCATGTTGTAAAAATGATATGTGGTCTTACTTAAGTAGCCTGGGAATGGAAATTTGTCTATCACTAACGGTAATCTTGCTATTTTTTAATTTCCTCATAGGAAGTTTCTCCATTTTCATGTAAATTTCAGGTGCTGATCTCTTAATGTCTGTCAGCCAAGCAGTGCTAGTGGTGATTGTTAAGGCAGTTGCTGTAGCTGAGAGAAACTGATAAATTAACTTTGTGGTGTGAGAAGGCTTTGGAGTCTCTGCTTTAGTTCACTGTGTGACATAGTTTTGGGGGTCCCTGATGTTCATACTTTTCTCTGTAAAACCTCCATGTTCTTTGCTTTGGCACTAATACCTTTTTTCTGATTTGGGGGTGGAAAGACATTTGTGCTTGAAATAAGGCTTTAAATAAAAAAATACCCCAAACCAGTAGCATTTGCTTAAAATTTTCAGTGGAATGTTGTGGTGGAATGGAGTTTGTCTTCCAGAGAAGAGTGTTTCTCTTGAAATGGTGATGACTATCTGACATTTGCATCCAGTTTCGGAGGGACTGAAGGAAAACAATGATTTTTTTTTTCCTTGAACTTATATTGCGAGAAAGGGCAAGAAGGACTATTCGCTGTTAGGAGAGGGATTATAGTGTAGAATTGTTACTCTAGATCACAAAAGAGAAGAACTAATAGAAGTGTAAGTTGTTACTATTTAGCTGCAGTTCAACAACACAATATACAGAAGTGAGGCTTCCCTGGTAGTGCTGGTTGCTGTGTCATGAAGGTGAGAAGACACAGCAAATGTGCATGTGAAGAGTGGAGTCTAAACTGAGTCCCTGCCCCACAAACCTGAGCAGATTTTACTTGGGAGAATTTCATAGTGTAAGAAAAGACTTCGTACAGAACAACCAACTAAAAAGAATTCCCTATCACAGGGAGAATGTGCTAAAAAAATAGGGAATTCTGTAACAGCCAGGTGGCTGTGGCTGGAATGTAGTGGCAGTTCAGATGCAGATTCAGTCACGCCAGCTGGCTGCAATAATATTGGGATGAATTTGATTCTGTGTCTTTTGTTATTGTATGTTCTGTTATGTGAGTCGAAGTAGGTGTGCTTTCCTTTAGTTACAGCAGTTACCCTAGAGACAGAATACAGGTTTTGATAAATCATGAGTTTGTTCAGCAAATGTGGTGTTTTAAAAATAGAAAGCTTTTGGATTTGCCTTTGCATGGGGAAAACACTGTTTCCTGTAAGACAGTTCTTTAGTGAAAAATGGAACAAATTCCCTTTGTGGTGGCAGGTGACGCAGGAGCACCATCAGTACAGCTCTAGTGTTAAAGTTGTCAGCCTCTTGTTTAAATGCTTGTAAACTTAAACGATAATTGGCACTGGTCTCTACTATTTTATGTAGCACCTGGGGTTTTTGAAGAGACTTTTCTAATGGAGCAAACAGGACTTTCATGACATGTTTAGCTTTGAACTGTTGCCCAAAAACTGATGCAACTGGTAGTCTGAATTTCTGGCCTGGATTCTTAGAGAATGGTGATGTCAGCTGTCATCGCTCTGCTGTAGCTGAGAATAATCTAAAGCTTGTCTCCTGTGTAGGTGAAACTGGGAAATTGTGTTAGTGGTGGGGTGAAACCACATTGTACTGTCAGCCACTGTTTGCTTTATGTAGAAAAATTACTGTCTCCGGGAGATCAGCATTTGCAGTCCTGCAAGGACTGGTGGGAGCCAAGGCAGATGACAAATCCATGGAAATCAATAAATTGCTGGAACGTGTGATGTCTCTTTCCCACCTCTCTGTAGCTCCTACTCTCATGCTTGCACATACACCTTGCACTTGGTGAGAGGCTGCACTGAGAGTATTAGTAGGGATGCATGAAAACACAGAGTGAAAGAAAGTGGCTTTGGCTATCCTGGCTAATGTCCTTCTCAGGCTTTGGAATAAAGCTGGTTTTTGTGGACTTCTGAAAACTAAAGTTGACTGGAGAAACCAGGTTCTGTCTAGTGGCTAGGACTTTGTATGATTTTTCTTTAGACAGGTGAGCTAATTGGGAAAACTTAAAGAGTTAGACATGCTGGAAAAGGCTGAATATTCTCTAAAAGGTTAAGATAACACCTAAAGTGCTCTGCAAAATATTATCTAGAGAACAGATAGTCCTCTCTCTCTTGGTTAGCTGCTAAACTTTTCCCATGAGACAGTCAGGAGTTTGAAGTTCTTCAGGACAGACCCCAGCATGTGTTCACTTTAGAAAAGTCTTTTTTTTTTCTTTTTAATTTTTTTTTTTTTTTTGTGAGGGAGAGGTAGGGAAGCATTCTCTAAAGACTGTGTAGTGCCTTATAATGCATGTGGATGTTCACATTCCAGGTTGGAAAAAACCTGTTAAAATTGGCAGCTAGCTGGCTCTTGCCTTTTTCTGCAGGTGTTCAAGAACTCGATAATTTAATGACCAGAACTATTGTTGAGATTTTTTGTTACTTCACTCTTAAAATTGTATGTCAAAATGTGGTGGTTAGGAACCATTAGTGAGTTGCAAGTTACAAACGTCATTTCTTTGGACTGGTAACGGTTGTTTAAGTCTTCAGTAAAGCAGGGATAGATGGGGACTGTGTTCATTGTTTCTGTGTGTGGATATACAATTGACCTGTTTTGTCCCAGGGAAGTTGTTCTGCAAAATGATGCTGGAGTAGACAGAGCTCTGTGTTGGTGTTTTAAATGGTGCAGCTGCATCAGTCATGTCTGGGTTATTGGAATTTGTTTTATCTAGCTGTGAAGACCCTTACTGTAATAGTTTCATCTGGTATAAAACAGAACACCTCCGTTGCTCATGATGGCACATTATTTGGGATGTTTGCATTGGCTTTTCTCTGAATATGTTCCAGTTCAAGATACGGCAGGGGAGAGGGGCCCATGAAAGCTGGTTAGTATTCCAGGATGGCCTCCCCCATGCTCAGAAGCCATTAATCCCAATGAACAGGAATTCAGGCCTGTACCGATGAACAAGAAACACTGAAGTATTTTAAAGAGTTGTGAAGAAGAATAAGTTTTCATTCAATTTTCAGATTAATTAGTTGTGGTGTCCTTGTAGGTTCGGATAGCATTACAGTTAGACGATGGATCCCGTTTGCAAGACACCTTCCTCTGTCAACAGACCTTGTGGGAACTTCTCAACCATTTTGCAAAGATCAGGTGAGCAATGCAGTGAGAATATACTTTGGATGGATCTCTGCATGCCACTAATTACTTGTTACGGTGACCCAGCTTAATCCTTTGAATTTGTAGAATTTGCATTTATTTGATTGTGATTTCTCCTTTATAACAGAGATGTTTGCATTTTCCTTGCTCTTTCAGGTTTGACAATTCATAGTTTTATTATTGTTTTTTAATCCAGGAGTACTACTCCTGGTTCGTGGCATAAACTGGTAACAAACTGCTAAAGCTGTGAAGATACTGGGACATATTGTACCACCTTCCTTTTACACAAGCCTGTTTGAAGTCAAGTTACTGCTAGAGATGTGTGTGACAAGCCTGGATGATCTCAATCAGCAGTATTTCTGTGCTGCAGTTCCCTGTAGTGCAGGGGATTATTTCGTATGGGTTACTGTTGCTTTTGGGGCTTGCTGTTTGCAGGTTCTTCAAGGAAATCTGGAGCTCTCAACAGGTTAATGTGGAATCTTCGAAAGACTGATTAGATCCTGTTTAAATGCAAGAATTTTTGGTTCTTTATTTATTGAACATGTACATGGTAGAAATCTTATTATTTTAGTCCAGTCTACATTGAGTGCTACCTCTTGTCTTTAGTTTTGATTTTAGAAGGCTGTATTGTTTTGAAATGTCAAGCTAATAAACTTTTCTTAGAGAAAGGCACTTCTTTTCTATTTTTCATGGTTTGGAAGAGGAAGTCTTGAAGTTGTGACAGCTGTTCTGTTTTTAATCATGGACCATGTCCACAATGTGACATTTATTCATAAGTAAAGGAACAGAATTCATGTAAATGCTAGAGATAAAAGAATTATTTTTCTTTTAACTGAGGAAATAGGCAGGACAAAAACCACAGGTATAATTATCTTGAGTGTTTTAAGTCCCCTCTTCTCCCTTACTACACCCTCTGTGCCCTCCCTGAGGAGAGGAGTGCCTGCTGCACTTTGGGGACTGCTAGACTGGTGGAAGGTAGTAATTATTGACAATGACAAATAACCTTTGTGTGACTTTCTCACATATTAGTTGATTGTTTCTTTGGTTTAAATGTTGAGCTTTTCATATACTTTTGCTCTTTTGAAGTGTTTTTATTGGTTACAGGTAATTGTAATACTACTAGTTAATATACATGTTGCTCTTCATATGCTTCTAACTGCTGCAGTGTGCTAAGCATTCATAACTTCAGAACACAGCTGCTCTTTTCTGGCCTCTGGAAGCTGAGTTCAGATGTTTGGATGGACTTTGCAATCTTGATTAAGTTCAACAAGCAGCAAAGGTGCTGTGTGTGATTTAGTTACAGAACAAGCTGGATCTACAACCATCTGTATGAATTTAATGGGCTGAGTTGTTGTTCAATGTGTTTTGATTCAGTTGACTAACTAGTCAGCTAGTTGTTGATGTTTGCTGAATCCTTCCTTGGACTTTCTAACTGGAGACGTTTTCCTGGAATGCTCGGCTGCTCTAAGTGCGTGAGGGGAAGTATTCTAAATCCACTGGAATTTCCCCTGGGTTTCCAGCATCCATCTTGGCTAATTGGGTCTGAAGAAGGTCTGGAAGCTATTGTAGGGCTGCTCCTCCTCTCAGCATGTGGCAGTCCTTGCACAAGATGTTTACAGGCCCTGTCAGATCACTACATGAAGGAATCTAATCTGCTTGCCGTCCCCCTTCTGAAGAGCAGCACATCAAAGAGAGGACAGTATGTTTGATGTTTGTGCTTGCCTCAGTGGGTGCATGTAATGGATTAGCAGCAGCTGGAGGAGGAGCCTGCTGCTTCCAAGAGTTAGACAAAAATAAGTCTTTGGGGATCTTTGCGTGGAGTCTGTGCTGCAGAGGCTGGTTGAGGGCACAGTGTTGTCTGTCCCATGAGCAAGAAGCCTGTGTTTCTATCTCCCACTCTTGCCTATTTGCAGCTTCAGCAGCTTTATGGGCTGTTGTCCATAGAGCAGCTGCAATTCAGAAACTCAGAGACATCTATGATAGTCATGATTCTTCACTGCTTCTTCGCTTCTCTGCTTCTTCTTCTTCACTGGTCATTCATTCAATTCAGATATTTTCCACACATTTTTAGAAGACTCTTCAAAGAGTTGCTTGGATTGAAGCGGAAAGTGGTTTTTGGAAAAGTGACTGAAACTAGGTTCTATAAGTCAAACTGGCTTCCTCTCTATTGGTCTTTGGTGAGGACAAGTTCCACTGTACCTAAGACTTTTTTATCTTAAATGGTTGTCATCCACCTTTCCTGACAGACAGCAGCTTGAGGTTCAGGCTTGTATTCCCTGGCCTGTTCTGTGTGCCTTTTCTGTGACTCTCTACTGTTTCTCTGTGTCTCATCAGTCCTTTATATTTTCTGCACTGTTATTGAGGATTCCTCAAGGGATACACCTAATCTTAATTGGAAGCAAAACCTATTGAAAATAAGGTGGGGATGAGTATCTTTCCTGCATTGTCTGGAGAAGTCTGAGTGCAGCAACCTGTTATAGTGTGCTGAAGGCCCTCTCTGGTGATCTTTTGTTCCAGTTCTCCAATTGAGACAAGATTTTTTTTTTTCTTGCCTTTCATCATCAGGCATTGGCCTTGGGAATTTCCTCAGGTACTGCTGTCAGAGGAGCAAGGGAGGTTGGAGCCTGGGTCTTATATCACAAGACAACGTTCTTTTGTATGAGCAACTTAATCTCCTTATTCCTGCAGAGCATTGTATAGTGCATTTTGTTCCTGAAAGAGAATAACTAATTGCAGAATCACAAATGGAGGCAAACGTATTCTTGTGTTGGTTTGGTTGTTCACCTTGAAGTTAACTGTGTTTCATAATCTGAAACTTGAATATAGTATTTTGGATGCTCTGGTGTGTCTGTTGCTTTCTGCACAATGGGATTTGTTGTGGTGGCTGGGAGAAGTGTTCTGAAGTAGTGGTCTTACAGTCTTGGTAGTATAAACTCCTTGGAATATGTTGCAACTGGTCTGGAAGTAGTTCTCAGCTGCTGACTTTCTTAAAATAGACCTCAGGACTGACCCTCAGGACTGGTTTTATAGTTTGCTCTATTTGGATTTGCTCTACCTCTGGGTTTCATTGTGACTTGCCTTGTCCCATACCACTGTGCTGTTGCAAGCTTTTAACCATTTGATCAAGATGGCGTATAGACTGCTACAATTAAACCAGACATCTCAGTTGTGGTTTGTGCTTAACAGATTTAGTCCCTCACATCCTTCAACTGGAAACCATTGATGTTCTCTGGCTCTTGAGAATTACTCAAAGATGAGTACCATAATTTTCCAGTGGCTCTCTCAATCCTGAGTGGCTTCTGGTTTCACTTATATGTCATTGTAGCTGAGTTTTGAGTCTAAGTTTAAATGTCCTTGATGAATTTTCATGGAATTTAATGGCTATTTCCCTTCATTTTCCACTTCAGAGGCTGGTTGACTCCCTCTCAGTTTAGTTTCTTTTGTTACTTCATGCTGGGCTAAGTTTGATTATGCAGACTCTGGTCTTCTGCTGGGCAAGCGGATTGTTAAAGTGCAAAAAGTTATTTCCTTGTTACCATAAGAGAAAAAGTAACCTGTGTCCTAAGGTGATCTTTCCTGCTGGCTGGATATATTACATGTCTGTTTGTGGAGTTCCAAGCTTTTCTAAGAGCAGCAGTCAGTGTGGCCACAGTGCATACAGACCATGGAATGTACAGTCACTTCAGAACCAGATGCTTGATTGACTGAGTGGATTTTGACTGTTGCTTAAGGGATCCTTTTTCTACATAACTCTTTGACATAACTTTGTTTCTGGTAATATTGCATCTCAAAATATAAGTGTTATGTCAAAATTACGTGATGCTGAAGGCACAGTGTTTTAAGTGGTGGGACTCTGTTCATTAAACTCCTTTCCAGGAAAAGTCATAATGCAGCAAGCATTGATCACTGACATCATGTTCCTAGAGTTAACCCTCTTCCATGACCCAGTTACAGTGCTCACAAATTTAGGCACAAGATAGGGAATGTACCCTGAATATACAAGTATAGGAATAAGTCATGTCCTGGAGAGAAACAGTCTGAGTTTCTGCTTAAATTTTGGGGCACTTGAATGCCAAGTTGATCAATGTTTTGCAGTTGTATTTAGGAGAAAGTGCAGCTATTGCTGCTACTGGGGAATTACAAACAATGCAGGGTAATGTGAAGTAGAAATATCTTTCCAAAACTTCTGCTTTTCACTGAAACTACTGGATTTTTTTTTTTTTTTTTTGAAATTCACTGCAGGGCCTAGAATCTAGTGTCTGAAGAGACAGCTAAGTGGAAGTGTTCACATAACCCTATAAGTCTCTCATTTGCAAAGCTCCTTAGATGTTCAGTACCAAACACTTGTGTAGTCAGGCATGAAATGGCAGGTTGACCTTGGGAACTGCCTCCAGATGTCTCAGGAGGTGACCAAGGATGTGTCATGTTCCTGGACTTCCAGACGGATTTCCTTATCTGCTTTGCAGAGAGGTGGTTTCTCTTCAAGTCACGGGTGATAGGTGATGGTTTCCTGGTGGGGTGAGTAGAAAGCCATTCCCTCCACACACCCCCCCCAGATTGGACTGTAGAGAGCAGTAAGATGAAGGGAGTTGACTATGAGGAGGAGTTAGAGCTGTTCTGTGTTTCATGATAAACCAACTGTTGCAGTGCGGATGGGATATGGAGTGCAGCTCTTTACCATGGGATATCCTGGTGCAACTGCAAGTGCACGGACTTTGAGACAGAATGTCTCAAAGAGCTACTGGGGTCTATGGAGAAGGATAAATCTTGTCAGTTCTCCTTGTATAGATGGGGAATTTTGTGGGCAGTGTTCTTATCTTTTGTAGTTTCCCAGGCTGAGTTAGACTGAAATGTCTGAATCTGAAACTTCTGAAAAACTGCTTTTGAGAATTCAGACATGTATATCTTTCCAAACCAGCACTGTATTAGAGTGGACAGTGTTTTCCTGGTCACCTTTTAGATTAGCATGCTTGGGATGAGAAGCAAAGTATTCTCCTCAGTCTCACATTTTACCACCTCCTCGTCTGATTTCAGTTTGAGTTTCACTTTCCTGAAAGTGGAAGCGAACATGACAGAGCTGCTTCTGGTGTGCAATTGAATGCTCTCACTGATTCCAGTGCTTCAGCATAATGTACTGGCTAATTCTGTAAGGCTTTTTACTTTTCTGGAGACATCTGAGGTTTTCTTGGTGAAAGTGTCAATCCTTTTTTTCCCCCCCCTTTTGAAATCAGATCATGTTAGCTGGATGAGAACTGAGAATTGATGTGATAGGCTGTGATTGTCCTTTCCCTGTCTGTCTTTTGTATTTGATCAAGTGAACATACAATAAAGCTTCTCTTTTACTGGAATGCCTCAGAATTGCTTATCTAGAGAAAAATGGAAAGAGTAGCATCTTACTGGTTTTTCCCCATCTCGATGGTAAGTGTCCTTCACTTCCGTCTTCCTCTAGAGATGGGCTGGCAGGACTTTGCATCATTGCTCATACATGTCCTGCATTGCTGAAATTCTTAAATATGGGTTGATTTTCACTTTGTCTACAGTGGCAGTCTTTCATTTGGCTTTACTTGTTTCATGATCTCCAGAATCTGAAAGTTCATGCTCTTTGGTTTTGTTTGTTTACTTTCTCTTTTCTTTTTTAAAAATGATGCTAAGGCAAGTTTCTTGTCCTTAGTTGATCTGCTTTAGAGTGGTGTTTAATTTTCTTTGTTGCTGTGCATATGTGAAAGAAATGGACCTCTCCCCAGTGAATTCAGTCTAAACTGTAGTGAAGTTTTTAACTTGGATTAAAAAGAGCAAATATAACTAAATAACATTTCAGATTGGGTACTGAGGCACAAGAACAGCGGTGAGTTTAAATTTATCTAGTATGATCAGCTAATTTCAGAATTTACTTTAATTATTTCTTTGTTTTTAAACTTTTAGGCTGTGTTTAAGGAAAAGTGAATGCATTGAAGCAATTTGTTTACTTAGTGTCTAACAGTGATCCTGTGAACTGTGTAGTGGTTATTGCTGGAGAAAAATGGAGGACAGTGTTTCCTGCTGATTCCACTTTGTACTGTTACTCTGTGCTGGTTTTGGAGGGGGTATGCTTTTCTGCAGGTGCTTCAGTGTTTTGCTCTTTCTTGCAGGGAGCTTATGGAACAGGATGGTGAATTGTCTCCAGTCTGTATTTACATGCGAGATGAGGTAAGCAGCAAAGGCCTCTCAACTGTCTCATGTCCCTAAAACATAAGAAAACTTAGTTCTGCTTTCCAACCTGGAAAGTGTTTCTTTTGAACTTTCTTGAGAGGGGAAGTAGAAAAATGTTGGTCTTTTCAACGCATGACGTGTCTGTATGGAAAAAAGCTCTCTTGGAACGTAACCTTGTGCCGCTGAGACCTCTGAGCCCATAAAATTAGCTCAATGACCTATTTGGGTTTTTCTTTCCAGCTTCTTTTAAAGCTTGAGTCAAAACAGTGTTTTCGTTTTAATAAATATTTGCTTTTCTCTGTTTTGATCTTTTGCTATTAATGTTTTGTTAAATATTTTATATGTGGATATTATGGAATTCTCTCTCCCTAGCTGTCCCCTTTACTTCCCATTGACCTCTGTGGACAGATCGTCTTTATTCTGGAATAAGTCATTACAGATGGAGAGGAGGTGTATGTAAGGAAATCATCTGTCTTGCAGCTCTGAGATGTTGCCTGTCGTTTAACTTCTGACATAAAAGTAGCTTTGCTGTAGTTGGATCTCACTTGGATGTGTGTATGGGATGAAAATATATGTAGGTCATCTTCCATTGAGATGATTTAATAAGCTGTGAATTTGGTGAAACAGTACAAGTTGATACAGATGGATTCAGGTCTGATTTTCAACTGCAGGAGTGTGTTTTCAACTGTTTCTTGTGTTGTGTGGTGTTTCTTTGGATACAAGTTTCTTTCTATGAAGAGCTTTACATGCTTTCCTGGGGAATCAGAGGCCATAATTGCTCTCCTCCGGTTTTGTTGTAGGTATCAGGAAAAGATGCTCTGGAGAAGACAACACTGAAATCGCTTGGCCTGATTGGAGGCAATGCTGTTATCAGGTTGGGAAAAGCAAAGTTTGGCCTCTTTATTTTCCCTTTCCACTCTGATGGTGAATTTATTTTGTTTTAAGTACCAAAAGAAGGACAAAAAGAAAAGAAAAAGAAAAGTCACAAAAAAGTTGCCAAATTAAAACATTGCAGCACTCAGAAATTCTTGCGTTTGCCTATTTATCTCAAACTGCTGCCCAGATGTGTTTTGCACAGCAGCAGATGCTGGCACTGACCAGTCATGTGCAGATTAAAAGAGCTTGTTTGTTAGTTTCTTTTTTTTTTTCTTTTTTTTTTTTCCTTCCTCCTTTGAGTGGAAAAAAGAATTCAAAGTTAAAAGTATCTCTGAGAGGGTAGTCAGCTACCACTTCATTCTTCCGTTCTCTGGATCTCAGGCACTTAACTCCCAGCTGCTACAGGCCCTGGTGGCTGTTGCGGGGTGAGTTTGGGACAAGGGCAACCTTTCTGTGATCTCCTGACCAGTTCTTTGTAGTATATACGGAAGGCAGGAGTGATTAGAAGCTATGCTTTACAACTGACTGCTGTTTTTCTCTAGAAGGCAGTGTCTTTCCAGAGGAGTGGGTCCCTGTTCTGTTGTTTTGCACAACTCCCTGACCCTCTACCCCACACTTCTCAGCAACTGGAGCTTGTTCTCTGTAAGCATCTGGAAGAAGAAAGTTGTTAAATCAGGGTGTATTTGAGTCAGCTGCTGTGTTTGTCATGGGCACATTGAGAATAGGGAGGGCAGTTCTCCTAAGACTGTGATTTTATTTTTATTCCTTTTGGTGTCTTCTTCAAGAGTTGTCATGAAGAAATGCAGTTCATCTGCTGGGGAGGAAGTTGTGGATGCCACGGTGCCTTGTAGTGAGCCAACAGTGAGGCGAGGCTCTATGGAAGAAGCAGTGGATGTGCCTCTACCTCAAGCAAACACATTTCCAAAGGACTTGGAGCACAGGGATGTGGCTGTATCTTTAAACAGCTGCACACACAAGCAAGACTCGATTAAAGATTCTCATGCTAGCTTGGAGGAGCTGTGGCATTCTCCAGAGCCTGAGCCTACCCAATTTGTCCCTTTTTTTGGAGATGGAGAGCATCTGGGGGACTCTTCTGTAGCTGTACCATCCTCAAAGCTGCCAACAACTTTTTCCAGTCCTGGAGGCCCTTCTAAGCCAAAGAAGTCTAAGAACAGCCAAGAACTGCGAAAGGAGCAAAAACAGGTAAGGGAAAATGTATTTGCAGTTTGGGCAACAAGGATTTTTTTTTTCCCCTCCCTTGCCTGAGGCTGCACTCCCAAGAGGAAAAAGATGTTTCCAGATTTAGGACTCTTTCCCTGTGTCACAGGATTAGGTGCCTTAATGGCATACAGTTCTGCCTGAGTTCAGACAGGAAGTAGGAAGGATTTGAGTTTTAAGAATTTGCTGTTCCGAGGTAGGCAAAACTTTGAGTCTCTAGGTATCCTTGATGACTAGTTCAAATAGAGACAGCACAGCTGTATTAAATCACAGTCCAGAAGATCCTACACCTCAGTTACACAGATTTCATGAACAAATGCCCACTTTGTTACCTGAGCCCTGTGACTTAATTTTCTTAGTATTGCAGATGAAGCGGAAACCTTCCATCCTTTTCCTTTTGTATTGCTGCTTGCTTATAGAAGTGTTTTTTGTCTTAATCTAAAATATCTTGCTTCTGAGGTAGTCTGCCTGTCTCTAACTATCTTCCAGAAAGACTGATTGCACATCTCCCCATTGTTGGTGTCTCGGAAATAAAACTGTGTTTGTTAAAATTAAAAGTGCTTGAGCCCGTGTTGACATACCAGAACTGATGGCTGAAAAGTGCTGTGATGCCAGAGTCACCTGGGAATGACACTGAAGTGTGTTTTCTGTGGGGCAGCTCAATAGAATTGAATGTCTTCAGGAAGGTTGGGTATGTGTGGCAAGTAGCATAACATGAAGTACAGGAGCCATTTAATTAATATTTTACCCCTTTTTATTATGCATTGAGAGTTTCCCATTCTGGATTCTCAGTGAGTGGCTCTTTTCTTGCTCCTTTGGCTCATCACTGGGGCCAGCTTTCATGTTCAGAGATCCCCTTTGTTGTTTCCGACTCTTTAGTACATCCTAGAGTTGGAGGTTTGAATCTCCTCTGGTCTGATCCAGCCAGGATTGAACAATAGAAAGCTATAAGTAGAAAGAAAGGATGCCTGGGGAGCTTCAAAGGGAGCTTAGTCCACGAGGAATTTATCAAGACTGTGGATGCTTTCACATTGATGTAGAGACTCTACCTTAGTTGACTTCTTTGTGGTTGCAGCCTATTTTTGATGTTTTCTGAATTGTTTAGGAACAGAAGCCAGACCCTGGAAGGACTCTGGAGCAGTTATGAACTGCACAAGTAGCAGAAAGAGGCCATGCCAACCTGCAGTGATGAATATTTGAGTGTATTAGAAACATGTTTGGGTCTGTCTAATCAGTGTTATTTAACCTTTTGGAGCAGACCCTTAACATGGAGATGTAAACAGCAGGCTGGGTGGTTTGTCCGGTCTCACGTGTTGCGTGCTTCAGTTGCACTTTTGTCTATGAGGGGTTTGCAAAGGAGGAGTTTCCATTGTGTCTGGGAAGGGAGAAGAGTTGCAAGGGTTTCTGGTGGTATCCTTCACCAGTCTTGTCACCCACACTTCTCTGTGCACTGGTGGGAGAGGCAGGACTCCATCATTTCACTGATTCACAGCCTGGTGTGTAGCTGTGCTTTTAGGCATGGGCTGAGTGGTTGTGACTGAAGGACTCACATGAACCGATGTCTTTCTCAGAATTACAGTCCAGTTCAAGCCACTTCTGGAGCCAGCCGCCCTTCCACTCTGAGAGCGGCTTTGGAAGCAGCTGCAGATTCTGTTGGGGGAGTTGTGTCCTTGTGTTAAACAGCATGTGATTTTGACGGCTGCTTTCAAGCCCTTTGATCTCTGGTACTTTTGCTGCTGATTGATTACATTTTGTTCCCTCCTCCACTCCTGCCATCTTCCACTCTCCTCCCAGCGGCAACAGCCAAGTAGGGCTAGCCACATGGCATCTGCTTTTTGTCCTTTTTCAGTCCTGAGGAAAAAAAAACCCAAAACAAAACAAATTATTTTTAAACATCAAAGGTCTGTTTTTGTAAAAGAATCTTCCCATTAATGCTTTGCCTGTGTGTGGTTTTTGAAGCTGAAGAGAGGCTGGATAAAATCTGTGCCGGCATCCCTTCGTTTCTTGGGCTAAAGATGGTTTACAGACTGCTGCAAGCTGACTTTGATGTCAGAATGTTAATTATTAGAAGGTAACTTTAAACCAGATTGAGCATGAGATTAGACCTCCTAGAGGTGGTAGGGAGGAAGTGGGTCTCTGGGGAGAGCTCGCTGCTGTGGGAAGCACAATGACCTCTATTTCGCTTAAGTCATAAGAGTTTTCCTCAGCTTACCTGCTTCCCTGGGACCAGGGTGGTGACCACAGAGTGAACTGTATTCTTCCTGACACCTGGCTTTGTCACATGGGCTGCACTTATGTAGATGGCTGCTGTGAACATAAGGCTTCAGCCTCTTGGTGAAAAGTGCCTGACATTTCGGCTTTGGTGGAAGAACAGACTTTGAAGAAGAAGATGCCAAACCTTAGCAAAGCATCTTTCACTCCTGGAAGAAGTAGGACAGCAAAATGCACAGCTTGCTTTCCTCCAGTTTACATAATGGAAAATAGAACATCCGTGTGGTGGCCATTTATTGTTACAGGAGATGGTTATCTTTTGTCACAGTTGCAGAAAACACTGTGTGTGCAGTAGGTTGGGAAGTGGGTTAGTATTCTTGGAGTCGCTTTTGTAAGCATTGTGGGCAGTTAATTTTTGGATTCTGTCTGTGCTTTAGGATTGTTGGAGCCCACAGCAAGGAAGAGGAGTGAACACTTTAGGAGTGGAATATATGTCTGCCTTGTGCTATCTTGTGATTCCCAATGCCTTGGCAGATGCCATTAACTGTCACCACAATTTGGATGGGGGCTGGCCCTTTCCCTGTGGAATCCCACTGCTGCTGGAATTAACTAACATCGTTGTTAGAGCCAATACTAAATGTAACTTAGGATTTGCTAATACAGACTTCGGAGTTCTCTCCATTGTGTCCTAGTGCCCTTCACAACATGCCATAGGATATGCCTCCTCAGTCTTTTGGGTTTGGGCTTTTTCAGAAGATGTCTGTTTTCACTACGTGTTTAGAATGAAATGAAACTCAAGCCTGTTTGAGGAGATTAAAGTACACTGGGTTCTTGGGCGGACCTGATTAATTCTCCTCTGGCCTCTGACATAGATGTGCCCTCACTGGAGCATCAGTGGGCAGTGGTGGGATCACAGTGCAACCTGCTAACCAGCAGATGGTCCTGGGCACGTGGGGTCCTTCCTGCAGCACCCCTGCCCCGCCCCGGGGAAAGCTGCAGCCAGGCTCCTGTACCCGCTCGTTAGGGCTGACCCTGCTCAACTTTCTAAAAGTAGCCAAAGGTCCCACCCACACAACCTCCATCTTTTAATTTCTCAAATTACCCTTTAGTGCCCACAAGTAGAGTGAACATTGCCTTGTAATTTGTGTTGTGCTTTAGACAATTGAGAAGACTCCTGTTCCCAAGTGGCCAGTGTCTGGGGGAGGGGTGAGTGGATGGAGGGAGGACATCCGAGTGTTAATTAGGATTGGAAAGAGTGTATGAGAGAATGAGGGGAGAAGAAATGGGCAGGGGGTTCACTCACAGAGCTTGTGGCATTGTTAAGCTGGCAGCTGACTAGGAAGAAGTGCTGGATTAACTATCAAAATTTTTGTTCCTGTGAGGCTCTTCAGCCACGAGCTGTGTCCTCCCTGCATCTCCTGTGGCCTTCAGTATGCTGTTCTCTATGTTTGCAAGCTTTGTTCCTTTAAACAGTTTTGGAATTTAAAAAGTTTAACTTGTTTGAGATCCAGGAGGTGTAACTGCCTCTCGTATGCTTGACTCTGGTCATGGTTTGTATTCACATAGGCACAGCTGCTGCTTTGGGTAAAAGAGAGAGTAGCCAGACAACCTTTCCTGAGCAGGGATCCATTAAAGTCCTGCTGCCTGCAGAGATGGCAAATGCTCTTGATCTCAGTGGTTGGGGCTGAGTTTTTTAGGGGATTGTGGCTAATGGCTTGTTTTGTTTTGATTTTTTCATAACTTCAACCACAGTTTGAGGCTAGGCCCAGTAGCACTGGAAGGTTTGCCATCATGACATCCAGCTCTGGGCTCTGGAGGCTGGGGGAGCAGGCAGGCAGGCTCTGCCCTGTGGGGCAGGTGAGAGGGGTGTCTGTGTGCAGCTTGGAGTGCCTGCTCTCGGCTCTGGTGTGTAGGGAAAATTGCCAGTAAATGTCTTAAGTACCTTTATTGCAGCTGATGCCTAGAGGGAACTGCTCTCCTGCATCTGTGTGCTCTGGTTGCAGCAAAGGGTGATCTCTCACTTTGTAAATGCAAAACAAGAGTTTCACTGTTTAAGGGATCTTTCTGCACACCAGAAACCAGGGTAAAATTTTGAAAGGTGTGCAATGAAACCCTGCAGTGGTTTAGTTCAGAGAGCTGAACAGGTCAAAAGACAGTTTGCAAATAATGTCCTTTAACTCTTTTTCAGGAACCTTATAAGCTAAGCAAAGCAATGTGTTTAAAATTGATTTGAGCTCATTTTTTTTCTGTAGCTTGTAGAACGTGAGCCTCTTATATGTCACCTAGACCTACTGGAACAACTTCCTGATGGCCAAGAAGAGCTTCCTGATGAATTTTTTGAAGTCACAGTGGATGATGTACGGAAACGTTTGGCACAGCTGCAGAATGAGAGGCAAGTTCCCTTTCTGCTGTGAGTGAGATTTGCGGTGTTCTGTTGTTGAGCAGAGTGGCAGTGATCAGCAGAGCTTGTTTTAATTTTGGCCAGTAAGAAATACCTTATCTTCTAAGTAACAGAATTAGCCTTTTATTAGACCTCATCAGAAAGACCAGCTCAGCTACAAGTCAAGACCTGAGAATGTTTGGAAGAGGCACACACACACACATAGAAATTATAGGAAGCTGACTAACAATGTGTTGCACTGTTCAGGTAGCTTGCTTTGAAATATTAATGCTTTTACTTCATTAAACTTCAGTTCAGTAAAAACTCAGATGAAGATAAACTGTCCTTCCTGTCACAGCACCATTTTGCTGTCTGTATGTTCCTTGAAGAAGTTAATTTCATGAATGTATTTAGTTTTAAGTGGGTCAAAGCATTCCTTTAGACATTGCAATAACTCTTCAAGACTGTGAAACAGTCTCCTTTATGCTATCACCAAGTCCAAGTTCAACTTCTTACTTAGAGATGATTTTTTCCCCCCAGGCCACTGAATACACAGAATATGGCCTGAAAATTGCTCTGCTGCTTGTGGGTCTGGAGTATTTAGTGGTACAAATGTAGAGTCACTTGGTTGGGAATTACTGGAATATAGGTCCCCAAAAAAACCCTAATTTCCAAATTTGCTGATGCTTTCCCCTTACAGCCAGGGATAAAAATAAAGGCAAGTTACACATCAGTAACTTGGGTACAAAGAAAATGTACTATGGCTGAGCATGGGATCTGTTTGGTCTAAGCTAGTTTCTTTGCTTATGGGAAAATATGTAATTGTTTTCTTACATTTATTGTTTCCTCTTAAATGCAAGTAGACTTTTATTTTCTACCCACTTTTTTTTCTACTACTTTTAATAGCCAACTACAATGCCAGTTCTTGAATGATCTAAAACTTTCCAGTTTTTCCCCTGTTGCTAATTAATACTTACTAATTTTTTGTGCTGGCATTGTTTTTCAAGTTCAATAGCTATTCTGCCCCTGTGGAGTAATCATGTCCAACCCTGCTCTGCTTTATTGGATTAATAAGTCCACCTCTTCTTGAGTAGTCTAA
The DNA here is from genome assembly GCF_048771995.1 of Taeniopygia guttata. Lineage (NCBI taxonomy): Eukaryota > Metazoa > Chordata > Aves > Passeriformes > Estrildidae > Taeniopygia > Taeniopygia guttata. Next base: position 2,392,908 of record NC_133043.1, read on the forward strand.
GCAGACTTTCCTGTCCTCTTATGATCTTTTCTTGCATCTGCTGTCATGAACTTGTAAAATAAAAGTAATTTTATATAGCATCGTTGCTTATGCTAAGTAGTTTCAGGAGGTAGGGAAAATACTGTGAGTGATGCATCAAACAATTGAGCAGTTCTCATCAGCCCTGCTTGGGTCTTCTGCTAGCTTAATAAAGTAAAAATACATTGTAAAATTACAGACAACTTGCCTTCTTCCCATGACTGTAGGAAATGCCTGGAAGAAGCTCCACTGATGACAAAATCCTTGAGGGAGTCCCAGCTGAAGGAGAAGTTGGAGCGTTACCCAAAGGTAGTATTTGTTGGTCTTCCGATCCCTCTGGCTAGTCCAGACTTGGGGATTGAGTACCTTGGGATTCAATGCTGATCAACAGGCCCTTAAGCTACTTAGAGGGAGATTTTTCAAATTCCCATCCCTATTAATTGTTTCTGGGACTTGCATAACAGTTGTGCCATGTGAAAACAGCTGTACTGTGATATGGTAATATGTCACTGGTTGAGAGACAGGCAGTACAGTTGCTTCTGTTCTGCCAGATGTCTCAAAACCTTTCTGTTGAGCACACATCAGTTTGTATGACTGAGCCTTCCTGCCTGCTCTCTGTAGACATTTTGTTAGAAACTCGTTGAAAGTTAAGTGATTTAATGTTACAAGTTGGGTTTATTTTACTCTGTAACTCTGATCCTTGTGCAGTTTTCAAGTGAAGTGCTTTCTGACCAAGCTGGAGATACAAAGGTCAGAGGTATGTCAGGGGGATTCCTGCTGCTGTGGACACATTAGGATGCTAGTAAACTGTCTGCACCTGTCCATGAGGGCCTGTCTTTGTTGTTGGTGCATCATTTAGCACAGGGAGCTTCTACTCTCTGAGGAAGTGCTGCTGCATTTTACATCATAGTGCTTTGACAGATGAGCTCTTGTGCCCCCTCTGAAAGCTAGACAGCCCTTGTTCCCTGAGAGGCTGCACAGCATTGTTAGCCAGGTTGCTCTTCTCTTCCTGTAAATACCTCAGATCTCCCCATTAAAGAAAACCAACAAATAAACAACTTGCAGATTCTAAGCCAAGGACAGGTGTTACAGAGCAGTGATAAACCACTGTCCTGATGGGTGTTGTCTCTGCTTTAGGTGGTGGTGAGAGTTCGTTTTCCAGACCGCCATGTTCTGCAGGGCTTTTTCCATCCCACTGAAACTGGTAAGGCCAGTCACCCCTGGAGCCTGTGCAGCTGTAACTCATGGCTCCCACCATGACAGGACAGACTGTCTCAACAGGTCACACTGTTGCCTGGCAAAGTAAAGGTGCTCTAAAAAAGCAGCAGAAGGTAGTTACATTGTCACTGTAGGACCCTGAATGGACTAAGAGGAGACTTTGGGCTAGTTAGGTTAGCTAAGGGCTGCTTGGTGGAGATGGCAAAATACTTGTCCTTGTGTAGACAGGAGGTTGTCCCACTTGCTATCCCCTTGTTTGTGTCTAAATGATGTGTTACTGGAATGAATTTGGGGACCTCCTCTGTGTTAGTGTGTAAAACATTTTTCACCCCCTTCCCCAGTCTAAAACCTACCCCAAAAAGCAGGAAGGAGGAAAAAAAAAGCCAAAAACAAACTTCATCAACTCTGCTAAGAGAGGATGTACCTTTATGGCTCTGTCAGTTCACAAAAGGCAATCAGACCATCCACCAAGTAGCTCTTACTGTTATTACTGGAGATCCTCTTGTTCTCAGCTGTCAGCCATGGTTACCTATGCAAACTTTTTTGATAATTTTGTAGGCATCCGTAGATTTTTCCAAGGGACCAGTACATCAAAGTGATTTGTTTTGTTTGTTTTTTCTACAAGAAATTTGTGATAGCAACTGTGTACTTTGGAGTAAAAGTCAATCTCCATACCTTCTAGAGTGCATGTCTGCTGTTACAAGTTAGTCTTCTTGCCCAACATTTGAAGAACCAAATGTAATTAAGCAAACCTTTCTCTCCTTTTTCCACAGTTGGCATTTTGAGAGAATTTGTAAGAAGCTACCTTGCTGATGCAGAATTGCCATTTTACTTGTGTGAGTGCTGTTGGTAATATTTGGCCTTACTTTATAAAGCCTGTTTCTAGCTGTGGGATGTTGATGCCTGAGAGATGACCTGGAAGGGAATGCCTTCCCTAAAACACAGCTTCGCGGTGCAAAGAAGGTGTAACCTGCTCCCTTAGCCATGTTATGCTTCTGCCTAAGAAACAGCCTCTGTAGGCGTATGAATGTGTCACCCCTTCAGAGAGCAGGGATGCCTCCCATACTTGTGTTTTATGTTCTGGTTGCTAGGTAGTCCTGTTTTATAACTTGTTTTTTAACTTCAGTTGTTGCACCTCCCAGAATCATCTTGAACGATGAAAGTCTGACGCTGTTTGAGGTAAGGACTCACACATGGGCTCTGATTCTCTCTGGTGTGTGCTCCCCTTAACCCTGCCTCAGGCTTTAGTTACTTCTAAAAGAAGCTGAATAATGCTGTGGGCTTCTGCTCGGCCAAGGCTAGTGGAACCAGGTGTTTAGGAGCACAGGCTCTTCACCAGAAGAGGTCCACCTTGTGCAGCAATAGGCAGAGGCACGCTGGGGGCAGGGGTGGGGATTTGCATTGTTTGGTACAGAGTTGGAGCTGTAGTTAACCTGGAATGTTATTGTGAGAGCTGAGCTGAGTGTGCTTTATCTGTAGCTGGACTAGGATAGTAAGATGAGACTCAGTGTGGACAGGTAACTGTTTTCAATTGCTGCAGTGGGAGCTAGAGGCCATATTAGACAGAAATCTGACTTTTTTGAAATCACTATGTGAGAGTCAGTGTGCACTGAGGGATATGCATTCTCTTTGTGTAATTTTTCTCTGAAAACACTGAAATACAGGTTTTCAAATTCAGATTCCTGGAGATTTTTTGCAAGTGTCGGATAAAGTGGTCTTGGTGTCCCTGGCCAGAGACTATTGGCTGTGTAAATCACACATGTTAGGAGTGATTGAATGATTTTGCCAGTGACTTTGCCTCAGACTCATGCTTTTTAAAATGTTCTGTCATTCAGAACTGCATGGACCCTTCCAGACTGATGCTCCAGAGATCCTTCAGAGTAAAGGCTCATGCAGCAGCAGTGACAATTCTTGTTTGATGCCCTGAGAAGGGCTGGGGTGGGGAAAGGGATAGAGAGAGGGACTTTTCAGGCAGCATGGTGAACTAGGCAGTGATTAGCATGCCTTGGAAGTTGTTTGCAATGGAGTTTTCCAAGTTCCACAACTTGCTGACCAGGCCACATGGAAGAAATACACATGCAGATGCTTTTAGTTGACCAAATGTTCAGACCTGTGTCTGCCTCCTGTTGATCCTCTGATGCTGGTTCTAGTCACCCTTGTTAACTTTGGTCTGTTTCCTAAAATGTTCTAAATCCTCTGCTTGCCTCCATTTGCCCCTTGTCTGCCTCCCCTGTCCTGCAGTACTGTTTTATTTTATTTTCTCTTTCTCAGTGCACATCTCATGTTTCTCTGGATGTCTACTGAAACATGACTTTTTCAGTAAAACACCACAGGAATAATTACATCTTGTTGTCTTTGAAATAAGAAAACTTATGGCAGGAATTTTGTTTAATTTGCTGTGTTAAAGCCTTTGTTCTGTACCTGGCACCATTACTGGTGCTTGTTATACGTGTGGCAATTTCCCAGTTTCCTAGTTGTGACATTTACTGTGAAATTCATTCTTTGTGGCAGCTCCCTGCATGAACACATGTTAAATTAGTGCTCTTTGAAGACTTGGAGGTGCCTTACAGCCCAGTCTTAGGGACTTCATTAGAAATCACAACTTTGTGAAGAACCTGATCGATTTTAGTGTCAGACATCTCCAGTCTGCAGTGGCTTTCAATACTTGCAGTGGATTGCAATACTTGCTGTGGCACATGGCAAAGATGCAAAGCCTTGACTTTGATACAGAACTGGGACTGTTCAAGATGCTATGCTCAAAAGTAGAAAATTCTTTGCAAATGGACTGTTTTAAGGAAAATATTTTTTCTCATTTCTCATATCCTCTCTGTCACCATGAAAGAGGAATAACGTCCAACTAAGATAAAGGGTGTCAAATCCAAACCTGATTAAAGATACGTTTTTATTCATGCCACATGTAATCACACCATAGTGAAATAGAATTAGTGGTTGTGTTGAGAAATTTGGTATAATTAAAATAAAATGGAGTTTAAAGCACAATCTTAACTATACTGAATCTGTACAATTACTTGCCAAATGTGGAAAGCAAGTAGAATCTCATCCTTAGAATATTTTTTAGGGATTGTAACATGATATCACATTAGTTAACAGCTGCATGACTTTGCATTTTTGGCTTACCCAGCTAGCTCTACATGGGTAAATGTGATGATGTGCAGGGAAAATAATTTGAGCTTCATACACAGCTCAGTGAGCTCTTGTGTTGATCATTATGGCTTTGGAGCGAAGTCTTAAGGTGGTGAAATCATCAGCTCATTACTGAATAACAGTCAAATTGAAAACAACCTCCTTCCAAAAGCAAAGTGTTCAGAACAAAATGGAGAACATCTCTGTGTACGGATCAGGGTTTGTCTGAATAATATCCAGATCTGGTTTCACATCTTCAAAAGGAGCTGGTGAAGGTGCAGAGAAGGGGAATGAGGTTCATCAGAGATCTGCAATGTCTGTCCAGAGAGATCTTCTTCTGGTCAAAGAAAGACTTAATAGGTTAGGACTTGCCAGTCTGTAAAATATGTGACTGGAAAGGAAATAATGTGCCAAGGAGAAGCTGGAATGCATTGAGTTACTGTTCTTGAGTATGAGTGAGTGGCATCAAGTAAGGCAAGCAGGAGCTAGAGTAGATGGAAGAAGGTAGGTGTTAGTGTGTCAGAAAACTGAGGCGTAGAATTCCTTGTCACAGGGCGCTATATACTAAAAGGATATACTGATTTGAGAGACTTTTGAACAAGTTCAAGGAAGATATTTAGTAAGTCTCTTAATATATAGAAACCTTCTCAGGAAGCTTCTAAACTGAAAATCATTGCTCGCTAATCACTTATAATCAAGGATACTCTTTTCTGTTCATCTGGTTTTTGTTTGTTAGGGAACTGACTGGGTTGAATAGACTTCTGCTCTGCCTCTGGTTCTTCTTTCCTTGGGAGAGCTGTTTTTAATGCCTGTGTCCCTTGCTGGGGGCCCTTCAGCCCTTTCAGGTCACGGTCTGTTATGGCAGGAATGATTCTGTGTGTTCATAAACATTTTACTAGGATGAAGCATCAAACCTGAAAGAAACAATTCCTGTTGAGAACTTGTCATGCTTTTCTGGTTACCCAGACTGTTGTCAAAGACCACAGAACTCTGACCTGTGAGGATGGTGCCTTATCCCTGTTTGGCCTGGCTGATTATGGGAGAAGCTTTGCTGCCATTAACCAATGAAAACCCTTATTCCTCTTTAACTTTCACCATGTTAGTGCAGGCCCCATGCCATAATTTTCCTGCTTAGATAAATTTTCCCTTCTGCTGGGGTCTGGGTGCCTGGGAGAAAGGGACTGAAGGGCCTTTCTGCTCTGGACAGAAACAGGAGTGGAAATCACTCCAGCTGTTGTGCCCATGCCACTGTGTCATTGTTGGATGCCGTGTTTGGAGGCGTCTGTTCCCAATGAGGCTGCACTGCCTGAGCCTCGGGACTCTCAGAAGAAATAAGAATGAAAGAGGTAATCTTTGTGGTGCTGGGGTAGGAGGGGCAGTGCTGCGGGTGGGACCTGCTCACTGCTTCTCACATGAGGTTGTGGCCTTCCAAACTGAGAAATCTTCAGGCTGGGAAGAGGTTTGTGTGGGCCAGGGGTCCTCACTGGCTGTGAAAACGAGTGCTGCAGTGCCTGGCTGTGCCCTGGATGGGGCTAGGCTCTGTGCAGAGGGTTTGTAGAGACCTTTCCCATTTCGTTAATCTCATGGTCCATGGAAGGGAAGCATTTTTTGTACTTTAGTCAGAGCTTCTGTTCCCTGATCTGGAAGGAGGGAGATGAAAGGAAAAAGCTGCCTTCTAAAGATAGGGGAGACATGGTTAAGGTACTTTGTAAAATAATGTAGCTTTGGGGCTGGGGATAGAGGAGCTTTTGCTCTAAGGTGACTGGCAGTACGCAGCACCCCTGTAGTGAGAAAGCTTGTTCTGGAGTAACAGTGTTGTAGTGCAGAGGGTGTGAATGAGAATGAAGTGCTGTGGAGTATGCAGTTCTTTCTTTTGGACATCATAGGAGAAAGAGAGCTTGGATAAAATAACAGTCCAACTAAGTGCTCAAGTTTTTTGATGTATCTTTGTTGGGCTTGGAGGATGTGTGAAAGATTCAGGAAGAAGTTTGTCTTTACTAGTAATACATCTCGTTAAGGGTTCAGGTTTTATCATGCAACTGCCAAAATTTGCCACTTTTGACCCAAATGCTGCATGTCACTTGTGGTCACTCTTAGGAGGCTTGGCACTTGATGTGCTGCCCTTGCAGAGATGCATGCACATAACCTGACTCTTGAGTTTTCCAAAGCAGGTACTATCATAGTGTATCTAGCCATTCTGGATTTTTTTTCCCAACATTTAATTTTCATGTTATCCCAGGTCCTAAGTTAGCAGTAGGTTATCCTCCACTCTAAAGACTATGTTGGTGTTGTTGGTAAGGAAAAATGGATGGTGTCTGAGGCAGTAATGTGAGCACATTTGAGCATTCAAATATTTATAAATTACTGAAATTTGTGCTGAAGCCAATAACAGAAGTGACTGCAGATGGTGGAATATTACCAATATTCTGCTCTTTCCACCCTCTCCCACCATTCAAGCTGACAAGTTTGGAACTACATTCATTGCATTTGATCACTTACAATGAAGGGAAAACCTTTGTGCTGCTAGCAAAACCAGGAAAAAAGACAACTGTTGTTGACTTGCTTGCCAAGATACTTGGAATGAAAGAACTGTCTGAAGTGAATGCTCCCAAAATCTGTGTGTATTTACAGTATAGTGAACACACAAATTGGCAGCAATGTGGAGTTTTTGGAGCCCATAAAGACTTCAAGGCATTGCTTTGATTTTTTGTTGTTGCTGTTTTTGCTGGCAGCCTTCTCCTCATGTCCTTGAAGTGTTTTATAATGTTCTGCTCTCCAGAGCTGATCAACCACAGGCTTCCCTGTTGTAGCGCTTGGCTTTGAGTTCCTTGTAGCTCCAGTGGCTTGTTTGTGTTTTTCTAGGCTGTCTGAGCTTTTCAGAGTTGCTTCTTAGCTTCTTTCTCCTCGCAGAAACAGGCAGTTTTGAAGTGCATTTCTGTGGTGGGTTAGTGGAAAAAAAAATCATTGATTGCTGTTTTAATACTAGGAAAGATTTAGCACAAAGTAGGAGTACCAGTCACTGGAAAAGTCGAGGCCGCAGAGAGGACATGAGGCCATCCTCTGTCTACAGAGGAGCTAAAGGAATCCACGGGCTTCCACATAAATACTTGGGTCTTCTAGTCAGATCTTAGAGTGTTTCCTCTGTCACATACCATGAGGCAGAAATCCAGATGAGCTGTTAGTTCCTTTCTTTGTCTTTGGTTCTCTTTCCATGTGCTATTTGTTAATGCCAGTGTGGGCAGTATGTCTGGTGTGTTTGTTCAGTGAACCTGACTACGACTTGGGCAGTACGAAGCCTTCTCTTTTGGCAGGAGTCTGAATGCAATTTCAGAAAAAATTACTTCATCAGAGGCATTTCCTGTGGCAGGCCTTGTGGTTATTGCACTCACTGGCAAAGAAAATTGCAATTAATACTGAAGTTCATTCAGCACAGAGGATGGCATTCACCTAAAAGTCTTAGTCTTCTCCATCCAGGATTTTATCATCTGACTGCATTCGGTCGCAATCTCACCTCTTTGTGGTGAGGTCTGTTACTTACACTTGAAGAGACTGTCTATGCTTGCAGCTTAGACAGCTTCAAGGGCAGCTGGGTTCTTCAGCCCAATGAGAGGCTCCTTGCACAACTGAATTTGGAGTGGAAATCCTGCCCAAAATGTTGACGCTACTGTCAGTTTTGAAGGCCAGATCTTTCTGATCTCAGCTATCAAGGTCTCAATGAATGCTCTTCGTACTTGGATGCCTTCAGAAGTAGCCTTCTCAAAACAGTGTTTTTAAATCTTATCTTTGCCTTATGAATTTTAAAGGTCCCCTGCCCTAGCTGGATCAGATCTCCTCCATGCTGGCCACAGAATATCCATCTCTTCTGGCAGTTGATGTCCACATTGGGAAGCTTCGTTCTCAGGTTATAAACTTGAACCCCTTGATCTGCCTCTTTCACCATGACTGTGGTGTTTATTTCTGTCTCAGCAATGCTGTGCAGTCTTGCTGGAGAAACTTTTGATCCACCAGCCTGCCAGTTGAATTTTCCAAGACCTAGTTTATGTGTTTGGGGTGTGTGTAGTATGCAGTATTTCATGTTGGTAGCTTGGGTTTCTCCTTCCATGCTCGTGTTCCTTTGAAGTGCTTATGTTCTTATTCATCTTCCTAACATCAGTCTAACAGCAGACCTGTGGCACTCTGATCTTCTCAGACTGTGTAATGGAAAGAATGCTGCTCTTTCTGGTAGCTGCAAGTTCCCTTCAGCAGCAGCCTTTGCCTGGTCTGACAGCATTGCTGTCAGGGAAGAGAACAACTTCCTGAGAATAATGTACATCATCTGCAATGCTCTGTTCTGGGATTTTTTTGTGTATGTATATCTGAGAAACAGGAAGTATTGAGATGTTACTTGGGGAGGGTTCTGCCTGAAATCTTTTCTGTGTTCTAGAGAACAAGTTACTGAAACATGCAGTAAAACAAAGCAGCAATGTCTCTCTGCTGTATCACAGCTGGATTCACCAGGGACTGTTGTTCTGAAGTGGATATTTTTATCATGGAATGTGAGATGCAGCAGCCCCAGTATGCCACTCCACAGCCGGGTTGCCATGCTGTCACAAACCACGCTCACCACTGCAATGTCTGAGTAACTGTTCACTATTTCTTTGAGTAAAACTGGAGTTACTCAGCTGTATAGTTTCAGACTAAATAGGGCTTTATGAGAAACAGGCTGGTCTTCAGATCTCTGAAATAGCAAGTGTTCATTTAAACCTCTGCAACTGCAACCAAGCAGATGGATTAAGCTGTGTTACATATTTTTAAAATTTGAGGAGATGGTAATTTGGAATGATACTTATTAAGTGAGAAGGGTAATAAACAGAACATTGACTTCCTTTTCTCCTTGCCTCAGCGACTTTCTAATCCCTTCAGAAGAAAGCTGTCCTGTGATTATGATCTTGGATGGGGCTCTTGAGACTTGCATGCTTAGTTCTCATTGCTGCTGCTGCCATCCTGTGTGACCTTGACTAAGTTATCTCTTTAGGTCTCAGTTTTTCATCTGTATAAAAAAGAAAAGCCCCAAAAACCAGAAACGAAACCAGGAAGCCCACAAAAATAAAAACAACCCACAAACTCAAAGTATTTTTATTTACATCGTATCTATATAATTACACAATGGGACACCATTTTCAGTTGGATTTTTAGGTATTGGTGCAGTAAATCTGACTGTATGTTGTAAATACATCTTGGATAGTGTGATTTGAACATTATGGTTCAATAGTTTAATAGCATTTATTTCCCCAGTCAGAATGTCAGTTTTTTGGCTGGAAATCAAAGCAGCAAGGAAGAGAAATGCTGGGTGTTGGAGTGTAGTAACTGACTGTTGGCTCAGTCCTATTGTAGTAATTCTTTGCATATAAGTGAGTGGAGCTTTTTGAGTTACTTGTTTTCAACATCCTTTGATTCTTTTGGTCAACCTGGAAGGCTCCTAAGAGTTCTCAAAATCTGTTCTGATTCACAGATGTTCTTGCAAGAACCCTATGCAGTGAAGAACTGCAGAGTTGTTCTAGAAACATTGTCAGATGCATTCGAATAACTGCCAACATTAGAACAGCTGACTTGAGGATACAGTTTTCAGGTGATGGTCTGCCCAGTGTTTGATTGTTACATTCATAAGTGTGTTAGAGAATGTTAAGGGCTTTGACCTTGGGCTCGTATGTTTTCATGGACAGAATCCACTAAAACCTTCTCATCTTTATGCTGAGACAGTCTTTGGACAGTGGGATCATTCTACTGGCCTGCTTTTATTTTTTTTTTTTTTTTTTTGTGAAAATGTTGCTGATTTAAATACTTCAGATTATAAAAAACTCTGGGACAGCGGTAGGTCCTTGCCAGTGACTGGCTAGAGAATTCCCAGGTGAGGTGTAGCTGGCTGCCTTCTATGCTGCACCCTCAGGGCGTGTTGGGATTGGGGTGGTACCTGACAATCCCACACAGAGAAAGCTAGACCAAAGGTTCTATGCATGAGCCAATAGTCTGTTTGGATTAGAGAGAAAACCTTATTGGATGGAGGTTTGGAAAGAGGAAGACTCCATGTTGGCTGACCCCTAGGAAAGGATAGAGCTGCAGGGAAAGGAGCTGTGGGAAGGCCGTTGTATTCTGTGTACTGCAGGGCTGCTCTCTAGCTCCTTTGAGTTTCTTTCAATTAGGAATTTGAACTGAAACATTTGAACTGATGTTTTGCCAGCAGTAGGAAATAGTTGTGGACGTAGATCCTGAAACTGTGAACTATGATTATTTCATGACCTGTGAGTAAATAGGCTAGAGGTTTATATTGGGGCACAGTCTGTCTATATGTTTGTTTGTTGAGTGAGTCTGTCTAGCTGTTGGTCTGTATTTCTCACTCTCTTTCTCTCTTTGTGCCTCACACAGGCTCTGCCATGAATTTTCTCTGACCCCTTGGGGCCATTCCCACATAAAGCTTTGATGTGTGTGCCCAGAGCTTGATTGACAAGGAAGTTTCAGTGGCAGCAGCAGGGAAATGAAGAGAAAAGGGCAGGGCTTTGAACTAAAGAGCTTTGAGTTCTGAGTTTCTGTGCTTACTTATCTCCTTCAGAATGTTAATTATTTACCAAGATAATTGGTCGGGAGGCAAAAAAAAAGAGAGGGGAGGTTATTAAAAAATTCCAACACTAACACACTACAAAAACCTCATTTTCCAACTTGCAGCTGGCATGAAAAGGATGTTGTGTGTAAAAGGGCTTGAGTGTATGTCTGTTGAGGGGGGGGCTTTTTTTAAGGCACCCATTTCCTAAATAGACGAATGCTGTAGAAACATCAAAGCTCTTTTGAGAGTTTTTTTCTGGGATTTCTAAACCATGTCTGGTACTTTGTAATTAAAGTTTATGGAGACCTGTCTTTGTGACTGGAGCAGGCAACCTTAGGCCCTGTTGATGGAGGAATGAAATGTTAAAAGACCTACTAAATAATTATTTTGCTAAAATGTTCAAGGATGTGAATTTGCCTGGATGCTTTTTCAGGAGCTGAGTCTTGGAGCAGAGTGATAAATGTCTCCTGTTTCAGCCTAGCATGATGTTGACTGTGCTGCATGACACAGTCTCCTGTGGCCTCTGGATTAATGTCAAAAAAATGTGTAATACCATGTTCTCATCTGATGCTTGTAGGCAGGAAGAGAGGTGAAGCTATTTCATTCTGCCTTCAGTTAATGCATTTTATTAGTCTCCATATTAGGCAGCAGTCCACAGCCTCCTCTGTGAAAATCAGAGTTCTTTTGAGTTCTGGTAATTGCTGCACTGGATTGGGTCCAAGGACCATCATTCCAGTATCCAGCTTGGGCTGATGGTGGCAACAGCCGCTCAAGAAAACTCCAGAGCAATCAGTCTGCCCTGCACAGTTCCCCAGTACATATGAGTGATACCAAGTGGGGCAGTGACTTGCTTTTATCTGGTTATTTATTTATTGGATCAGTGTGACAAGTTTAATATTACCGTTTTGCCAGGGAAAATGTAGGCCATTAATTAACATTTGCTGTATGGTTTCTGGCTATAGTGGTACTTGCCTCTTTCACACCATGATGATTTGGTTTCTTTACCTGTCTCTTAGTACAAGGCTTCCTAAAAGCTTAATAGAATTGTTTCAGCTAGTTATTCTTTATGTGGTATTATACTGGCATGTATATATATAATGCATGTAATAAATATAATGGTTATTTTTTCAGAGTACTTTCTGGAACAGCTGTTTATGCCATATCATATTAATCTTCTGCATATCATACCCTTTTAAAAATCTAAGCCTGAGCTTGCAGTAGTGTCTGTTTTTAGAGTGAAATTTAATAACTTTGGCTCTCTTGCTCTTTGTTTCCCTTGGGAACACTTGGATTCACCACAGGATGTGGTGGTATAGTGCTTTGTAAAGTATCGCTGAGCTTTTTTGAAGAGGTGGTGTGACACTGGGGTCACTGTCAGTGGCAGAGCAACCTCCATAGGTAGGTCCCTCCTTTATACCTACAGGTGGATTTGTGATTCCTTAGTTGAACAGGGGATGTATGAGTCCAGTTTCACAGTTTCTCTGGTGCCCAGAAAAGGACCAAAAAATACTGAAGTGACCTGCATCTGACATATGGGGAGAGGTAGAGTCGAGGTTGTTCAGCCTGGAAAAAGAGAAGCTCTATGGGGTCTTGTCAATGTGTATTGTAAAAGAGATGGGAAGTAGCAAGGAATATGGTCCAGAGTTCTTAGCAATGCCCTGTAAAAGGACAAGAGGAAATGGACACAAATTACAGGGATTTTCATTGAAATAAAAGGAAAAAAAATAACCACAAACCCACTGGATAGAAAAAAATATTTGAATATGACAATTATTCTGCTAAGTAGGAACTAGGAATTCAGGTTGGATTTATAAAAGGAAATACTTAATCCTGGAAAGGTGGTGAAACTGGATACATTTCAACTATAGACAGGGCGTAAATGTAATAAAATTATTTAGAATAGATTTTGGAAGGGCATAGCTGGATTTTTCTTCTCTTGGTGTCAGCCACTCAGAAGATTCTTCATCATATTAATGTTATCTACTCAGCAGTGGAGAATCTGGGTGCAGTACAATGGCCTTAGATACAGGGACAGAGGAGAAGGAATGGCAGGGCATTCCTGCAGTAAGCACTTGCTGTAGGGGTCTCATCACCTGTTTAGTAAATCAGATCATAAAATTTTCCTTCATGTCTTACTCTGAATGGCCTGTGCTCTGTAGAAGTTTAAGTTTTTCTGACTTTCAGATGGTTAGTGACCTTGGTTTGAACTCCATGAATTTGTCTGTAGCTGTCTAACCTGTCTCTAATGTTCACAGTGAACTGTGAAAGCATCTACAGACAGTGATACTTTCTTTTCCCCTTTTGTTGCAGGCTAAACTTTTCCCAACTGCTGTCATTCATTTTGGATCGGAGGAGTGCAGGGGTGAGTGCATTTCCTTTCTCATTCAGTTGACTGTATAGTTCCTGCAGTAGACTCAGTATTGCATCCTTGCTGTCAGAGTTCTTCAGTCAAAAGGAACTGCAGTCCTTGAGAATGCTGGTGAATGTCCCCATTCTGGCTGGCAAAAGCTCTGCAGAGCTGGTTTGGTCAGCTTGAGCACAGATGTAGACATTGTACCTCTATTATGGGATTTGATAGGCTGGGGAGTAGGCATTGTCTGCCATGGGATCACGAATGATGGAAGAATGACTCCTAGGAAAAAAAATCCTGTTGTTCAAAATGTTAACCAGACAAATGTCTAAGAAATGCTTTTGCAGAGCTCCTGTGGTAGTGGACTGGCTGGAGATGGTAGAACAGATCTGAATCTTAGGTTCTTTGGCATCTCTGGTTTGTGCTTAGAATTCTTGTTTCTCTCAGGGACCAAAGTATGCTGTGTCTCCACAGAAAAGTTTCTGAGGTGCAGTGAGCACTGAAAGAAAATGTTAAGGTCTTGAAGTTTGAATGATGAAATAGAACACCTCTGAGTCGTGAAAGAAACAGGCATGGTTTAGTAATGTCCTGTGTCATTTGGAGGAAGGTGATGTAGATTTATTGTAGTATACAGCAGGTATTTTTGAGTGGAGGGCTATGTGATACTGTGGTGATTGATGTATCTGTGTTACCAAATAAGTGATTTGGTTTCATTTCTAAACAGCTTGTTTCCTGAAATCAGACCTGCTGAGCTCTGCAGTTTCTCCTTCTGAAGCTGATTTATTAGTAGCCAGGTATGTTGGAGTTGAGTAGAGTTGCAAATGCCATAGTATTTCAGGAATGGGAAACATGAAATAAGCCCAACTTACTACAAAGAAAAGTGCTTTGAAAATACTAGGACTTCCTTCTGTCCAGAAACAGTCATACTGTCATACTCTACTTCGTAGCTTTGTGAGTCCTTTGCAAAATAGGATATCAGTGACTTAAGTAAATACTAGTGCTTCTATCATGGGAGAAGAAGAGCTTTTTCAATCTAACTTTAAAAGTTTAAAGGTGGTGGTGGTGGTACAGGGGACTATTATGAAAAATGAAGCTTAATTCTACTTGCTTATTTCCTTTCTCTGATGTTTGTCCAGATCATTAGTTCCTTCTGCTTCATCAACTTTAGCATCAGTGGCTCCATCCCTATCTGAACCAGAAGTGGGAAGTGACAAAGAGACCATTGAGCGGCTAGAAGCAGCCAGCACTCAGGGAGCTCTGCAAGTGTTTAGAAAAGCTCCTGGGAAAATACCCAAATGGCTGAAGCTTCCAGGTATCAATAAATCATAGGACAGTTCTGCTCATTCTGAGCTGCCCCCACAAGGCAGCCTCCTCTCTGCCAAATGTGTTGGATATTGATGGTATTGTTGCAGATGTCAGCTTATGCTTGCAGGACATTTGGTTCACTGTTGGTCAGTCACAAATTCGTTGATGACTTGAACCTCAGCCTTCCTTCACTGGAGAAGTATATGAATGCAGATTCTGAACATTGGGAACTCTGATACCTAATCCATATGCTTGTAGCATTTTTAACTGTGTTCTGAGCTTGGTATGCTGAGCTCTACACTCTGCCAGTGTAGTTCAAATACTAATAGGCAGGATATTCTACATATCAAGGGACCATGTAATCTCTGAAATCTCTGGCATAGCTCTCCTTTTTCTGCTGTAGTCTGTTTTAGTACTTTCACTTCTCTTGAATTTTTTAGTTGGTCTTACTTTTTTTAATCTTCACTGCAAACCAGTAGGGGTTTTCCATAATTAAGATTGCAACCAATTGTCCATTATATTTTTTTCTTATTTTATCCTGATCAGAAAACTGTGACCTTTGTTTTTAGTCCCAGAACAAATGACTTATGTGTGTATTTTAGACGAGAATTTATACAGAATATGAAGTAACTATAAAAGGAATTCCTGAATTATACAATTGGCAATATTCACTTCTTGATGCAGTGGCAAAGGTGGGGCAGGGGGGTAGAGGAAAAGAAAGAAAGGGGGTGGGGGGGGCAAAAAAAGAGAGATATTCAGTCTGCTCCCTTAGCAGAAGCAAAATGGAGTGACGTACTAATAATGCCAAATGTTGACTTAATGGATGAGAATTTTAGTATCAGTTTCTGGAAGACAGTGCAGGGCTATCAGTTCCAGCAAGCAGAGGGTAAGGTGTGAACAGTGGGTCAGTGTGTTTCCCTGCT
This sequence comes from Taeniopygia guttata, assembly GCF_048771995.1. Classification (NCBI taxonomy): domain Eukaryota; kingdom Metazoa; phylum Chordata; class Aves; order Passeriformes; family Estrildidae; genus Taeniopygia; species Taeniopygia guttata. The sequence goes on from NC_133043.1 coordinate 2,408,443, forward strand.
GTGGCTGGTCTGGATTAGATTGGTGCTGAGATGCTGATGCAGTGGGAAACAGGATCTTCACTGTTTGCCATTTCCAGTATGTTTGAAACATTGCACTTGAAACAGTTTTCTTTCCCAAGATTATTTGGATAAAGTACCAAATATTATCCCACCTACCTGTGCAGGTTTCCCATTTAACAGTTGTTATGGAAGGTTAATAATATGCTCTAAGCTGTATGTTAATAATGTGAAGGATGAAGTTCCCTGCTCGAAAAGTTGTGATGTGTTTACTATTTCATCTCCCCAAATGCTCTCTTGTGGTCCCCAATGCTGCCTGAACACAGCAGTGACCAGAACCCTCAGCCACCAGTCTGTTTTATTGAGAAATGAGTAAGTGATAATTACATGTTAAGTGTTTTAATGGTGTTGTGTTTATTTTGTAGGTGGAAAAAGATGAAGCATCCTGGGCTGCTGGATCACTGAATTGTCAGCTGTGCCCTCTTCTCCACGAACTTACTGAGAATATGTAAAAGGTGTTGGTGGCCCTGGAGAGATCTAATCTGTATGAACATTAGTTATAAAAAGAGAATGGCTATTTCAGATACCAGTTGCAGCTGGTGGAGGAGTTTGTGGTTCTTTGTGACTACAGAAGCAAGGTTAGAGGTTAAATTTAAAGTTTCTTGCATGCAAATAATAAGAATAGAGAATTAAGGGGGACATGATTCCTATATACTTCCTGCAAAGGACTTTGTTTCTATCCATATTTTTAAATTCAAGTCCTCTCAGTTCCACCTTCAGAGATCACTTGATTCTAGCCTGTATTCTAGTAGCAAGATACAATCTGGTTCAGCTTTATTTATAATTATTAAGTGGTGCCTAGAACAAGACTTCTCTCTGCCTCTTAGTATTAGGGTTAGTGCTGCTGATAATTCTGGGCATAGATGGCTGGAAAATGAAGAGGAAGCACTTCAGTTACTTAAACCAGTTGAGATCAGTGAACTTTCCTGTGAAGCACTTGGACTGCTGCACTCGTATTGTGTTCAGTTGCCAGAATCTTGTTAACAAGGCACACAGGTGTCTGTTCATGGAATGCCTGTTGAGCTTGTTTCTGCCCTAAGCTCTAGTTTTATTTTCACTGTATATAATTACCATCAGTAATTAGTTACAGCAAGGGAAGAAACATCCAGTTGAAGGGTCTCTTCAAATGACAGTTGATTGGTGGCCTCAGTATTCCCAGAGCAGGGTAGGTGTGCTCTGCACCGCAGTTAGTGTACAGGGGAAAGGCCCAGTCCAGATCTTTGTCTCCTGCAGATCTCATGTGGGGGGGATGAATATTGGTTAGCATTGCCCTTATAGTGGAGATGAACTCTGTTGTGCCATGGCAGTCATGGTGCTGGATTTTGTTTGAAGCCTTCTCTGGGGATCAGTGATCTGTGGAGAGCTGGGTTTCCATGGTACAGTAATACCATGTTTTCCATTTTCCTTGTTTTCTCCCTGCACTACATGTGCATCTGCACAATTTGTAGATGTAATAAAGCAGAGTGGCCATGGGGGCCCTTTTGGTCAGTCCCGTTAATAACTTCTTGCCCTGGCACTTGGTGTGTGTGTCAGTTCACAGGAACCTGTTCTCTTTTCAGCTGGCCTGTCATGCCTTGTTCTCTTCCTTCAATTTTTTTTCAACAAAGCAAAACGGAGCTTTGTATCATCTGAATGAACTTCAAAGTGGCTAGAAAGGGCACCCTGGGTTCCTGGCACTTGTCATTGCCTCCCTGCCTGGCCAACATTTCCCTTCAGGTCTAATTACTTCCAAATGCTCACAGATGCTTTGAAGAAACTTGGAGGGAGGGGGGGGGCCATGAAAGAAAGGTGGAAGAGGAGGAAGGAGTCTCAAAGTAGAAAGAGCACAGAATGCTTTAGCAAAAGAATGGATTGATTTCTTATATGACACCTGGATGTGAACAGGGAACGTGTGCAGCCACTGGCAGTGGGAATGTGAGAGCACTGTGTACATCTCCTGTGCTCAGTCCTCCCTGTGGAAAGCAAGTCCTTCTAACACTTGATAGGCTATAAAAGACATACCACAGCAAACAAAAAAACAGTTTAAAGTTTATTACTCTTTGGTGAATTAAGTATGGGCTGAGCCCCCGCTGCATAGCACTGTCGGTATCTTGGTTCAGGTGCTGTATCAGGCTTATTCATGTCACACAAATCAGAGGTAGATGGTAGCTAGAGCTGCCTTGCTGAATTTATAGTTATGCTGAATTTATACAGATATCCTGTGGGGAAACCAGGAGCTGTTGCTAATGATGGGGAAATACTTGTGCTGGTGTTTTTGGTTTCCAGGATTAGAATATGCAGAAGCAGTGTGCCTTCAGATGTGCTAGTCCTTATTTTTTGAAGAGCACAGGTGACATCAAATATTATAATCTGCTTAACTGATTTTCTTAGCTGCTCTAATTATGTCAGTTTTTGTAAAGGGTTAGGACCATAACTATCCCCTGCAAGTACCTGACACGGATAAACAAGTTTAGGGACACAAGCAGCAGTATCAGTATTCTCGGGGCAGTTTCATGGGTTAAGTGTGAGGGCTTTATGTTGCTGACTGTGTTCCCTCAGGCAGTTCTGCCCATGCTTGTCCCTTGTGTAACTCAGCTGTGCATCAAACCCAGTTTAACCACAAGAATGAAAAAATTGCTACCTTCGATAGCTAGACAAGAGGTCTTATTCCCCTTCCCTATACAAAGAGTTACTTTTAGCTGCTGCTGCTATTCAGTTGCTGCTTTATTGTGGATGTCCACATGAGCAGTTCTGTGTGTCAGGGAAGGGAACTCAAGCCTTTTTAGGGCAGCAACTTTGGGACTGCTGTTTCAGTAGGTGTCAGGGTGAAGGCAGACAAGGACCTGAAATCTGGAAAAGGCAAGGAAGTAGGAGTGAATTAAGGGGGACAGGACACCCCCTCAATTAAAATGGTGGGCTCTTCACTAAGGTACTTGCTACAAGGGTACCTGCAATTACCTGATGAACTGGTTTTGTTTCAGTATCACTTCTGCTGGAGTAGCTGAACTCATCCTTGTGGTTTTAGGACATTCAAAGGTAGAATCACTTGCCTTTTTTTTTTTTTTTTTTTTTTTTTTTGCTGTTGCCTTTTTTTTTTTTACCAATGGTTGGGGGCTGAAGACTGATCTAGGTCAGTTCCTTCATTGCATGTGTTGTACAGCTGAACAGTTGTCTCAGCTGAGAAGCTGCGGTGCTGGGGACTTCTTAAGCTGGTACTGTCACCAGTGTACTGAAACTGCAGTTTTTGTGAGGTTTCCAAGTGGTTGGTGTCCTGAGGGATGACCCCGATAGCTCCTAGCTCAAAGTGCACAGTGGCCCACTGAGCCTCTGCCTGTCACAGCTTTCCTGAGAAAAGGACTGCTCGCTCTGGCTGATCCTGCAGCAAGCCAGCGGTCAGCTACGCTCTGTGCAGCCAGCCGAGCATTTCCCAGTAAAGCCACTTGGGCTGTGTGGGTCCTGCCCACATGTGTAAGGTTTCTTATTTCAGTGGCCCCCTGCCCCCCGCTGCTGCCAGAGGGGCCAGGCTGTCCCATGATGTGGGATTCTCACACATGCTGTTTGTTATTTCGTCCTACAAAGATTTAGGGAAGAGGGTGGGTGAGGGGGAAGCTCTGCAAGTCTTTGAAGCAACTTGACTTTTGATGATGAATTGCAGCAAAGAGCCTACACAAGGAAGGGAGATTTGTTTTTAACTTACTGATGTTTCTTTGTGAGAACAAATTTACAGCAGAGGGGGAGCAGCCTCTGAGGAGAATATTGAATGGTTAAAAGGTTTCAAACATTCTTTGATGTCACAGCCTGAGAAATACTGGAAGGTAGTGAGGGACAGACACTGTTTATTTATAAAATAAAGATCTGTTACCTGCTTTTGGCAAGTCCTGCTTGTGACTAAGCTCCTGTTAATGACTTATTCATTAGGAAGGCTTGGAGCTGCACATGGAGCTGCTGTTACAGCTGCCTGCTTGAGCCAATGAGAGCCTGAAGGCTGGATGGTATTTCCAGCCATTACATCTTTCCATGGATCCCTGTGACGCAGCACCTCTTTCTCCTGTTAGCTGTGAAAGCAACAGCTTCTTACCACGTGAAATACAGGCCTCTGTTACAGGAGTAAGGCAACAAGATGGAAACAAGTTATGCATTCAGCTGAACAAAATAAGCCTATGGCACCCTCTTCTGAAAAACAGTATCTGATAGCATCATTGCTTTGGGCTGTGTTGTGCTTGGTAAATGAGGGAGGAAACAGAATCAAAATGGCAGAGGAAGAAAAAGTTGAGACTGCTGGTCCCAGGGTGTCTCTGAGGCTGAGACACACCTCAAGTCAGGACTGTCTGCTGACAGGCGACGACATGTGCTTCAAGGAGGCCTCTAGAAATCCAGGAGCTGCAAGAAAAGAGCAGCAAGCAAGTCAGGACAGAGGTTGGGTTCTCAAAACCGCTCCTGAAAAGATGAGGATTAGTCTGTTCAGCCCATATTTTCATTCTGTTCCATGCAGTTCAGATGCACAGTTACATACCAGCTGTGGCAATGCTTTCTCCAAGTGCTCAGTATCCACTTTCTTCAGGTCCTCTGCCTGAGCCTGCCGAGCTGCCCGTGACGCTGCTTCTGCAGCCCAAGTGAAAGAAAAGGAAGGGCAGTGAGAGGGGTCTGGGAGCAGTCACCTGGGGCGCCGGGCTGGTGTTCTGGGAGGAGGCCCGGCGCCCCGGATGAGTCTGGCAAGCTGGGTCACACCTCCAGCTGTGTAGGAGGCAGCAGAGCCGAAACAGGACGGGAGCAGTCGAAGGGTGGCCGGGTGCTCGGGAAGGAGCCGGCAGCCCATCGCTCTAAGGCTGGGGCGGGGGATGGCCCTGCGCGCTCACCTCGGACGAAGACCTTCAGCAACTCGGCCACCAGCAGCTGCGCGTCGGCGTTAACTGCAACGACAAGGCGGTGAGGGGAGGCGGGGCTCGGCCCGAACGGCCCGCCGCCGCCCGCGGCCGCCCCGGTACCTCGAGTCCTCCCGTCCCGGAAATGGAGGCGGAGAAGCCGATCCACGGTGTCCTGTGCGGAGAGAGGAACGGGTGAGCGGGGCCGGGGCCGCGCCCGCCGCTCGGGGCAGCGCCCGGAGCCGCCGCACCTTCCTGAAGCCGCCGGCGCGGCCGCCCCGCTCCGCCATGTCCCGCGCGCGGCCGGGCCCGCCTCCCGGGGGCGCGCAGGGCGGGAGCGCGCGCGGCCGGGGAGCGGTTCCGGGGCAGCCGCGGCCGGGAGCGGTATCGGGGCAGCCGCGGCCGGGAGCGGTTCCCGGGCAGCCGCGGCCGGGGAGCGGTTCGCGGTTCCCGGGCAGCCGCGGCCGGGGAGCGGTTCCGGGGCAGCCGCGGCCGGGAGCGGTTCCGGGGCAGCCGCGGCCATGGAGCGGTTCGGGCGCGCCTACGCGCGGCTGTGCGCGGCGGCGGGCGCGGCCCCGCAGGAGGCCGTGCTGCGGAGCCTGCGGGAGCCCGCCGGGGCGCGGGGCCGCCTGGACCTAGCGGCGCAGAGCCTCTCGCTGCCGACGTGCAGCGCGCTGGGCCGCCTGCTGCCCGGTGCTGCACCCTTCGCCGCGCTGGCGCTCGGCGACTGCGGCTTGAGCGAGGAAGGTGCGCGCTGCCGGAGCGCGGCCGGCGGGCCCGGTCTCCCGCTGGTGCCGGGCGGGGCGCGGCGGAGGGGCGGGAGGTCGCTCGTATTTGGGTCGGAGAAGGTGCCCAGTCAGTGACCGTGCGAGTGGTCGCGCACCCTTCGGTTCTCCCTCCGGCGGCGAGGCCGGCTCTGCTCTTGCCGTAGGCGGACGAGACAATCCGGCCTGTTAAATTGGCCGGCAATGAGGGGGCTCCGTTGGCAGCACGTCCGTATTCCCTGAGCCTCCCTAGACGTGAGCTTTTTTCATGGCTGAGTCAGGTAGATGTACAAGCTGACAGGTAGTTCTCTGCCCGGACAGCTTTTTGAGACTATATCATCAGTCTCCTGCCCTGAAAGCTCAGGCTCAAGCTTTCCAGCAGGACTGGCAGTTCATCAAATAATTTGTTTATCGCAGCCACGTCTCCTGAGCTGTCTATTTAAAGAATGGTACACTGGGATGATGTGCTGCCGGTTTAGGCAGAGGGTTTCACAAATGAAATAAATAGCTCTTTTTTTTTTTTTTTTTTTTTTTTTTTCCCTTTTTTCTGCTTAGGTGTAAGACTTTTGTTGCATGGTCTTTGCACCAACACCACAGTCAAATCTTTGGATCTGAAGGTGAGTCGGTTTGAAAATAATTAACAGTGTTCTATGGTGGAGAAGGAAAAAGGAGCACAGGCTTAATGAGAAAGAGAATTGGACAGTCCTGGTGCAGGATTGTTCAAAAAGATGCATACTTCTGTAAGTTTTTTGTTCTCAAGCGACTCATTCCTTGACTTGTTAACACCACGTCACAATTTTCTGAAGTTACTTTGCAGATCATCTTTATCCACTTTTATTCAGTTACTCTATTTTGATAAGAAGCTGTTGGTATATACCTTTTGTCAGTTGCTGCTTGGGTAGATGAGGCTTACGTAGGCTTTTTTTGGGATTTCTGTATTTATCCATGAGTCACTAGCTGTTCTACTTGTGTTTCTGTCTTTTGACTACTGTGTGCTTTGAACTAAGCATCTGCCTTCAGATGTGATTTTCTCTTTATTGAGAGTGACTTTCTAGCTGTATTCCTCTGGCATACAGCTATTTCCACAGTCAGAAACTGCATCATAACTTTCTTACTCATTTGTGCTAGTGTTAATAGAGTTCTTAAGTGTGTGAAGTGTGTTAAAATAGTTATGCTTATCTAGAATTGCCGTTTTCTGTCCCATCGTGGCCCATGCTGATCCTGGGCTATTTTGTGATTTTTGCGAGCTCTCAGTCATGGTGCGCTCATAAGGGTACAGTATGGATCCACTGTTCCTCCAGGGTTTTTCATTTTGTGAGAGGCTGACTGATAATGTGAAACAAACGTTGATTGGACTGTCTCTGCCTGACTGAAACTGGCATTACAGCTGGGATGTGTTGAGTGGTATTCGTGGTTTAGGTGGACTGGAACAGGCTTAGCCTACTGATCACCTGGGGCTTCTGTTTCAGGGAAATAACCTGCGAACCATGGGAGCTGAGGCTTTGGGAAAACTTCTTAGACAGAACAAATCCATCAGGAGGTAAAAAATGTAACTACCTCTCTTTGCGCTATTCCTGCCAGATGGAGCACAGCATTTGAAAAGGGTCGAGGGTGTTTTTTTGTTGGGGTAGGAGGAAAGACAAGTGGTGCAATTTCTTGTGAGGGGTGGGACAGGCAAAGGCATGAAAATGGGAGGTGCTCTTTTGGAGGATGCTGGACCCTGGCAGCATCCTGCTCTCTGAAGCCAAGTCTGCTCACAGAGCTGGGTGTTTGACCAGGTATACTGTGATCTGTGTATTGTTTGAGTTCACACAGCTGTCCATTGACTCCAGAAACACCAATCCTGTCTGATTTCCTTAGCTTAACCTTAGAGTGGAACAGCCTCGGCATGTGGGAGGAGGGCTTCTCCTTTTTCTGCCAAGGACTGAGAGCAAACAACTTTCTTCAGCATCTGGATCTGCGCAATAACCAGATTAACCATCAAGGAGCTGGAGAGCTGGCCATGGCACTGACGCAAAATACCAGCCTTCAGGAGCTGGGTAAGAGTTCTTTGCCCATGTATACATACATACATGCAAGCACACATGTATCTTCATGTTTCTTGCCTCAATTTCTTCCAACTGGTTGGTGTCATTCCCAACTCGTGTCAGTCTGGAGTGCTTTGCTGCCTTTGTGCAGGGAGTGGTCACAACCCCATGGCCTTTAGAGAGCGGGAACTGAAACTTGAATCTCTGGAAGCAAACCTGCAGATGAAGAACTGTGTACTTTGAGCAGAACCGTCTTTAATAGAGGAAAAAGTGTTCTCATTCCTATTTGTGGTTGCTGTTGGCATGCCTCATGACAGACTCTTGATACTTAATTCACACTCGCTTTGTCCTTATATGTAATTTTGCTGGAATTTCAGGAGAATGTGGCTTTTGCTGCTGATTCTTTCTCATCCACAGATTCTGTCTGTGGAAGGAAGGCTCGTGAGAGCCAAATGTGAGACGCAGACTTGTGTAGATTTGCAAGTGTCATGGCTTCCTGCAGTGTTGCAGCACACACCGTGCTGGGCGGCTGCGGCAGGGGCGCGACCGTCCCCTTGCGAGCGCTGCAATTCCCAGTCATCGGCAGGGACAGAGCAGGGACAGACAGCGATGGCATGGGTCTTGGGGTGGAACAGGACGGATCTATTCCTGGGCTCCCAGACAGGACTGGGGGTGGGGGCGGGGGTGAACAGAAGTTTTTATACAGCAGCTCAGGAGTAGGGGTGTAGGAAAGTGAACCAGTGAGGATATGGTAAGGGAGGAGTATAAGGTGGGGCAAATAGCTTATGAGCCTATCAGGGAAAATGGAGGGGGGGATAATACAAAGTAACAAATGGGGTGTCTAGGGCATCAAGACAGACACAAAACTCTGGAGAAAGGGGCAGGGATAGGGAGGATTGACAACTTGGAAGGGCTCGGGAAAATTGGCCACTGGGAAAGGAGGGGGATTAGGGAGGAGAACAGGGGGCAAACATGGATTCAAAGGAAAACACACCACAACACTGCAGTTTACTAAAGATTTATCTGTGCCTTTCCTGCTTTGTCACTTTCTCTGCCTCTCACTTATCTTGAAAGGTGCCACAGTATTCACCTGTGTTTGTGCTGGGACCGTCTGGGATTAGTTAACTGTACTTGTTGATACATAAAGAGCATGGGTGGTTTTCTCTTGAGCCTCGCATTTCTCAGCAGATGTGTGACTGCCATGGTGAAAGTTTGCTTTCTATGTAGATTTGCGATGGAATAACATTGGGCTTCTGGGTGGCCGAGCTTTGCTGAACTGCTTGCATAGCAACAAGACCCTGAAGAGGCTGGAGCTGGCAGGGAACAATGTTCCTGGTGACATCCTGAAAGCTGTGGGTAAGTGTGATGTGTGTACAGTAATGAAACACTTAGCTCCTTTCCCAGTCCAGCGCCTAGGGGATATAGGGCACTTGCTACTCCAGGAGAGAGCTAACCCTCTTTCCCTCCCTTTCTCAATAGCATTTCCACATTGTCCTATGTCACATCCTCTTGTCCTTTAGTGAGGGCTAATCAAGTTGGAAGCGTCACTTTTACCAGCAAAAGCAAAAAAAAAAAAAAAAAAAAATTTGTTTGAGTTATTAGAGAATTATGTGTCATGTGAATGTGGGAGAACCCGAGACTTTTGCTCATAGTTTGCCTCTGATGAGCCAAGTTTTGATGCGGCTTACGCAGCACATCCTGTGTCATTGTCCTGCCCAGAGCAGAGTTAACAGCTTTCCTAAGGGTGGGGGGTTGATTACCCCACACACACTAATCTCTTTGATCCCATCTACCTTGTGATGTAAGGTGGGACTCTCTCCAGATGGGCCAGCTTGAGAAGGGCAACTGTCCTGGTGCTTCTGATATCCAGTGATCATCCTGAGTGCTGTCTCTTCCAGCAGTGCTTGCTGTTCTGTTGCTTTATAAACTTGTGCATGTTCTTCTGCTCTCTCTGCTTCAGAACAAGCCTTGGATCACAACCAAGACCGTGAGGCTATCCTGAGTGAGGCCCAGAACCAAGTGAACACCCTCAGCAAGGAGGTTTTGAGTCTGAAGGATGAGAAGAACAAGCAGGTCAGCAGATCTTGGCAGTTCAAATGGGGTCAGTGGAGTCCTTTGCTTTCCCTTGAGGTCCCCACAGAACACTCATTGACAGTATTATTGTGCACCTGAAGCTGCATGTGCATTTTTATGGGCAGGCACACAAACATGATTTAGTACATTTAGTCCATCCTCTGAGCCAGGTTATTCAAGTGACTGTATGAGTACAGACACATCCCTGCTGAACATATTCACTCTGGATTCTGGAGGAGTTTTGGTTATTTGTATTTTTGTTTCTTCTTCTACAATTGATTTGATATTTTCCAAGTGGTGTAAACCTAGAGATGTGATTTTCCATATGACACCTCAGGATGCAGAGTCCCTGTAGCTGATGACCTTATTCAGATGTGCTAATAAACCAATCAAACTTCCAGTTTGCTTCCAGTAGAGTGGTTTTGTTAAAAGGAAGAGAAAGATGAGAAATGTAAAGGTTTGTAGCTGATGGAGTTATTTTCTCACTGAATTTTGCCTTGCTCACAGTTCATGGATTTTGTGGATACTGTAGACAAGCAGAAAGAAGAAAGAGCCAGGAGTGAGAAGTAAGTTAGTTTCTAAATTTTTTCTGCTCTTTGATGGCAGAATTGAGCACTCTCCATTTCCTGGCAGAAATTACCAACATTTTTTTTTCTTTTTTTCCTCCCAAATACAGAATGTCTGCAGCACGAGTCAGCCAGCTGCAGGAAGCATTGGATGAGCAGTACTCCATTATGCAATCACTGAAAACCAAGTACGGAGGACGAAAACCTTTGTCTTCCCACTGTTAGTGCTGTATAAGCAGTGCCGAGCAGAGCTTCTAAGAAGGGGGATAATCTTGTAGGGTAGCTGGATTACTATTCTGGTTAGTTCTGCAGTAATATCCAGAAATTCAGGCCTTTGAGTTTGCCACACTAGATACTTAGCCTCTTTTAAGTAAAATTACAATGCATTGCTGTAAGAGCAAGTGAATTACAGAAGGTGGGAAGAATGAAAAAGGATTGTGCAGATGGGATGGGGACATGTTCCTTGTATGGTTTACAGCCTGGCAGGAACCTCTGCCTACTTCCTCTGGCAGCTGACTGTTCTCTGGGAACCACTGCAGGTATAGAGGAGCCTGGCTTGGGAACAATGGGGAAGAGGTGCTCGAAAGAAGTGCTAGATTATGCAGAACCATATGCACATGGCCATGGTTTGACTTCAAACACTGCTGAGCCTGCCTAGTTTAGTCCTGCCAGGTAAAGGCAGTGTTTTATGCCATGCAGTGATATGGACATGTCCCTCTTGGACAGAGCAAGCAAATTGCTTCTGCTTCTCACGTTTAATATCCTGTCTCTAATTTTAAACAACTTTGCAGTGATATAAAATAGCCGGCTTTGTTCTGTGGGAGCAGGCAAATCCTGGACAGGTCTGGGTGGTGTAATTGGTTCATGGAAGACAGTGCAGGGCAAATGCAGTGGGCACCAGAACACTGGTCCCCGAGAAGTCCCAGGTTACGTCACTGCAGATGCTGCTGTGTATAGAGAAGTCAATGGTGTCCTTTTCCCAGAAGCAAAAAATGCCTCATTTAGGTAGCCTGATGTCACCTACTGCAAGGTGGAGATTAGCACTTTGTACCAGGGCGTAGAGAGATTGCTGCAGTGTCTGCCTTGGAAAAGACTCCATGAAGTGCTTTTCTTTATAGGCTGCAGATGACTGAAGCTGCCCTGGCTCTGTCTGAGCAGAAGGTGCACAATCTGGGGGACCTGGTGAATGCCATGAAACAGGAACAAAACTCTGTGGCTGAGTGCCATTTCAAGGAGCTCCAGCAACAAAAGCAGGTGAGCTGGATAAGTCCTAGTTATGTTTGAGAGTAGGGCTATAGGTCATAACTGGTTTGTGTAGATTTGGGGGATGCTGGATGCAATAGGCAAGCATGGTTTTTACCACTATTGGTTAGCTAAAGCCACCATGACAAAAATTCTTGTGTAAATGAGATTGATAGTGCCAGGTGTGAAGAGGAGCCCTGGTGTTTATGGTGTAGGTTGGATTTAGCTGGGTGTGATGTTGGTTGGCACAGGTTGGTAGTGCAAAAACTAGGGGGAGTATGGGTTTTTAATTTTGGTTCTTTTTGCAGGAAGCTGCTGATCGGGAAGGCAGGCTTTTGCATGACTTGTCTGCTGCCAGTGAGAAAAATCTGCTGCTGAGAAATCAGGTAGGAAACCATGTCCAAGTCTGAGAGGTGGCACTTGAACTTGTATAACATCTGCTCCATATATATGGTCTCTGCTTTGATTCTTTGGTTGGGTGTTTCTTCATTGTCCTGTAAAACCAACATTTTGTGCTAATAGGAAAAGAAAAACCTTTGTGGTGGTAATTTCCTTATGTAGGTGGATGAGTTGGAGAGGAGGTGCAAAGTTCAGCAGGATCAGCTGTTCCAGGTGAAACAAGACTTGACCAACACAACAGCAGAGCTGAAGCTGCGGGCTGTGGAGGCTGAAGGTGAGTGGAGGAGTGGAAACAGCTTGTGGACACCTGCGACTGGGATCATTGTTCCTGAGTCAACAGCACAGGCAGCCAAGGAGAAAGGGTTGGCAGAGTGTGAAAAATTATGAATACAGCTGTCTGGCAGGAATGCCAGAGTTGTGATATACCTGCTTTTAATCTGCAGAACGTCTGGAAATGGAGAAAAGAAGATTTAAGCAAAGCCTTGAAGACATGGAATCAATTCGGGTAAAAGAGGTAAGGATGGGGTTTCTGCAGCATCCTGGTTAGTCTTTCTTTGGTCCTGACATACATCACCAGTGGAGGTCATTGTTTGCTGTAGTGTGCTCTTAAGTTAAAAATTTAGCGGGCTCAGATTTATTGTGGGAATAATGGGCCATTTCTTCAAGCAAAGCCTGACTGAAGAAGACTTTCTACCAGGTGGTAAGACTTTCTATCTTTCAAGAGTATGGGCCAGAGTGGCATGTGATGCTACAAGTGAGGCTGGCCTTCGTATTGGTCTGTGCACAAAGGTAATTACAAATAAGGAATATTTTCCTGCTTCTAAAATAAATACGTTTTAATGTTTTAATTGCTTATACACAAGCAGTCCTTTAATGGGGCTCAGCATGCTAGTTCTTTCTCTGTTATGTTTCAAAGGGGGTTGTGTCTGAGTGTGGACAGGCCAACAGACTACAACCAATTCTCTTTGCAGTGTTACTGAGGTTTGAAGACTCTCCAAAATAAATTATACTAATAGATTTCTCTGAAGATATTGAAATCTTCAAAGAAAATTCACAGGCTGGAAGGATTTTACCAACATTACAGCTAGACAATGAATCTGTTGTGTTTTCTATCACTTGATAATGAGAGCTTGGACTCCCTCCTTGTGTCCTGGGAGGGATCTCTGTCTAAAAATTCCTAGTTTCAAGAGGGCAGATTCCATCTGTACTACTGTTTCTTAGTGGAGTTCTGGGGGAGGTAAGAATTTTACTTTGCTGGTAGGTGGGTCAGTGAGAGGATGCTTCACTATTGTAATGAGTAGTCCTGCTGCTTGCTTTTCCTGGAGATGGGAATGGTTTTCTGTCACTTGCTGGTTTCTACTGCTTTGCAGGTGGATCGTATGGCACAGCAGATGGAGGCCAGTGAACGTTCCATGCACGACAGGATCCAAAGGCTGGAGGCCATCAGGATATCTCTGGACGAGGTGAGAAAAAGTGCTCTAGGCATGTTTGAACACTGCTATAGCAGTGCACAGAGAAGGCTGCCAGGAAAGCTTTGTTGAGTCGCTGAGTGCAGACCTTTGTAAAGATTGTCATGCGCTGTAAGGAGGAACAGAAAACAGCAGTATACCAGCTAAAATTATTTTTACTGCTTTGGATTAAGGAAAAAGGTTCCAAGGAGAAACTTGTAAATTCAGATTGGACAAAAATAAGGATTCCATTTAACATGGTTAGAGTCTTACTAAGATTTGACTTTACAGGATTCTCATGTTGTCACAAGTAGTGTAGCATGTTTATCCATATCTATTTCCCCAGCTACATCCAGCAGTGCTCTTTCCTATTCCCTTGTTTTGGAAAGGTTTAACCAATACTTGTCTTCATATAACTGAAATTTGCATTGAACTTAGATAGCAGTCTTGAACTGAGGAAAGGTTTGTCATCTTTGTTTGCTTTTGCTGCCCCTGAGTGAGAAAGAGAGCTGTGTCATTTTATGGCCTGTTACTGGGAGCTGCTGGTGTTTTCTGGTCAGTGTGGCAGCAATGCAGCTTTTCTGTCTGGAATGATTTTCCATGTTTTTGTGGCAGGAGCTGAGCCAAGTCAAAGCAGCTGCAATAACTGAGCGAGGACGGGCAGAGGAGGAGTTAATAAAAGTCCGGAGTCAGGCACGCTTGGAGGAGGTAAGGACAAGACTTGTCTGTGGGCCTGTCCCCGTGGGAAGAAAGTGGTTTGGCTACCTAGTCTATGTTTTAGTCTTGGGGAGCTGCTAGCTCACTCCTCTCTGGGTTTCACTGACCCATAAATGGTGTGATTGCTGAGGAAGGTGTCCTGAAAAGTCTAATTCGAACTGTCTTCAGTAGTAACAGAACTGATGTTGATATTGTCATGGCAGATTTAATTTAAGTTGCCAACATCTGAAGCCAATGGCCAGATGTTGATCCTTCTTTTTAATAACAACTTTCATGGGGTACTCCTGTTTCTCTGAACACTGAGAAATTTCTTCAGGTCGCTACTGCTGCTAGATAAATAGTCACTGTAGTATTGAACTCTGTGAAAATGGCAATGAAATTAATATCCTCTGAAATAAAACAGAAGATGCGGAAAATACACAAAACTATTAGAATATTTACTTATTTGTAGCATCACAAAAGAAGATGCTTCATTGAATTACAGACATAGAATTACTGAGTTACTGACATGTGGAATCCAGCAGTTTCTTAGTTGCCTGCAGTGGTGCTGCAGAGCCATTTGAGGTGTGGAGGAAGTGAAGGTAGAGCACTGGTTGTAAACACTGGCGGTGGCATTGGTGCATCTGCCAAGGACCTGTCTCTGTTTCTCATTTGAGTGTTTTGGTCTCTGTCAGTGTCCTCCCTGGAAAGAGGAAGCAGCTTGGAGTCACTCCTGAGTGCAAGGAGCAGGACTGTGTCCTGTACTTGTCAGTGCCAGTTGACTCAATAAAGGGTTCACTGTGTTAGGAACAGAGATGGGAGAATCTCTTCACAGGAATGAAGTGGGGCTGTTTAATTTTCATTTTCCTTCGTGTCTTACAGCAGCAACGACTAGAACACCTAGAAGAAAAGCTGCGGCTGATGTCTGAGTCAAGGGATGATGCTCAGAACTGCTGCCTTAAGCAAAAAGAAATGCTTGCTGAGACCCAGGCCAAAGCCAAACAGTTGAGCCTGTATGCTGATGGGCTCAGGAGGAGGCTGGATGAACTTCAGCAGGTAGTTTGGACTGGAGTAGTCACAACAGGGCCAGAACAAGTTGCTGAAGTTGTTCGGTTGTTCATGGATTTGTCTTTGTGTGTCAGGACCTGGACAGGAAGGAAGAGGAGAAAGTGACAGAGCTAAATAAGGTGAAAGTGGAATTACAGGAGCAGATTGGGCACCTGGAGGCTGAACGCACAGCCCAGGATGGGCTGAGAGAGAAGATTGCAGCTCTGGAAAGACAGCTGAAAGGTGATGGATCCTTTCATGCTTCTCAAATGGTTACTCTGAGTTACCTTACATTAGGCCTGAACTGAGCTGTGCTCATAGGTTGCGACTCACAGTAAGCAAGTGCTTCCTGCCTGTGAGTACACCTGTGAGTTGTACTCTCCATCCACATGTATATACAGGGATTCCTGTCCTCATTTTATAGAGACCAAGACTCAGATGACCCCTCAAACCTGCATAGCAGGCAGAATGTTTGGATTTCTTGCACAGTGAAGTGTGCATGCTGTCTGTGTAAAACCTCTCATGTCTCATGCAGCTCCTCTTGTGTGCTTGCAGACTGTAGCACTTCCATTGCCTTTTGCCTGCTCTTATTTATTCCAGGGATATCTTGACTTTCTTTACTAATGCTGCTTTTTCACAGCCCTGTGCAGTAATCACCGTGAAGCACTGCTGGACAAGGAGGGTGAGATCTCTCTGCTGCTGGAGAAGCTGAGAATGAAGGAGGCTGTGATCTCCAGGATGAGGGAAGAGGAGGCCCAGCGAGCAAGTTTCTTGCAGAATGCCATCATGGCATATGTGCAGGGATCTCCCTTGGGAACCCACAGTTCTAGGAAGTGAGAGTGTGGCTTAAAGGATCCAAATACCTGCTGTCAGGGAAAGGATGAGCAACTTAGGTACAACTCCTTCTTCCTAAATGGACAGTTTTATCAGAGTGGGGTGACACAAAGGCTCACAAATAGACAAATGCTCCTGCTGTTCAGAAATCTTCCTCCTGACAGCGTAAAGGAGAGGAGAAAACAACCACCCAGGCCTGTGGGTCTGAGTCCATGATGTTGAGCCCCCCCCGTGCACTGCCACAGCCTATTGGTATAGGGGGTTACTGGGGGTGGTTGTATGTTCCCTGGCAAGGTCCTGCTGCAGTATTTGTTTGGATGCCAGGGCTGTTCACAGAGAAACGTGAGGAAAAGCGACAAGTGTTCACAGTTCCCTGTGGGCTGGAGCAATTAATCTTGCTAATGGGATCCTGGAACTGCTGGAAACACCAGATATTACCCACTTGTACTTATTCACCCAGTGTTTGCAGACAGAAGCAGAATCTGATGGGGCCCTCTCTGGCTTGTTTACCCTCCCTCTGTGGCTTTGGCCATATTGGTGGGCCATAGAAACATATTTGGCATAGACAGAAACAGCTGCACTGTCCCTCATGGGACAGCTGGGCCTTCATAGTGGTTCCACTTCTGCAACAGTGAGTGACAGGGAAAGGGTGGGTGGGTGATTGGTTGCCAAATCTGTGCTTCTTCACTGTGAACTGCGGCCCTTAGCTGAAGATGTTGTGGCCAGTATAGCTACAGGATTTAGTTTCACTATGGCAAATGGCAAAACTGTTCTCCTGGCTTTTAAGAATCCTAGAAGTGAGTGCTGTGGCCCTAACCTGGAGAGGAGCAGTGTTTCTGGTGTGACACTGGGGAGGTGCTTCTCAGAGCACAAAGGGGAGAAGGTGGTTCCTCTCCTGGCAATGCAAGTCCTTGCATGACCTGGAGAAAGGGAAGGTTTACTAGAGTCTGAATTGGAGAAAGCAGGAGCTGTTGTCAGTCCAGCAGTATTGATCCTTGAGGGAGTTTTTCCTTTAAGTCTGAGGTGGGAATATTAGGATTCTTGGAGTACATATTTTAAAAGACGCCTGGAAAATGAAAGTTTCTGTGTGAACTGGTTGCTTTGTGTTCATTTTTTATACTGGGTTTTGCTCTGTTTAATAAAGAACTTTTGCATTTTGGCATTGGCACTGGACAGTGGCAAACTGGATGTTTGGCTGGTGTGGAGGATGGGGCCTTCTGCTGTGGTACTCTCCTGAAGATCCTGTCAGCCTGTCCTGCACCTAAAAGGCTGTTATAGGTGGATGAGATGGGGATGGTTTTGGTTCTGGACTAAGATAAAAGCAAAGAAGTTGGGAAGCTGTTCCGTAGTCATAATGAAGAGAACCTGTGGCAAAAGCTGCTTAGTTTGTGGCTGCTTGGCAGCGCTGCAGACCCGCAGGCAAGGGAAAAGCAAAGCCTGTTTTTTTCAGACAGGGCCGCTACTGTGGGCACCTCTTTTGCCGGCAGGGTACCTTAGGGAGGTGGGGGAAACCAAAAGCCGTCTTCCTGAAGGATTTTTCCTGCTCTATCTTTGTTCCTCAGCAGCTCTGGGCAGATGACGGTGAACTATGCAGCTACAACGTAACCAGGTTTTAAAGCTTTGTCCTTGAGCCGGTGCGCCCCGGTGCGGTAACCGGCCCCGAGCAGCACCCGCCTCTTCTACCGTGGGGCGGGGCCGCCGCCTCTCCGTGCCCGCGCCCGCGGCGGAGCCGCGCCTGTTCCCGGCGGAGCGGCGGGGCGGAGCCGGCGGGACACGGGCCCTGCCCCCGGTGCTCGGCGCGGCCCCGCCCCACCCCGCGGGCGGTCACTGCGGCGGAGTCGCGGCGCCGCCATCGCGGGCAGATGCAGGCGATCAAGTGTGTGGTGGTGGGCGACGGGTGAGTGCGGGAGGGGCCGCGTCCCCGTCCCCGCAGCCCCGCACCGAACGGGCCCGGCAGCGCCGCGGGAAGGAGGGAGGGCTGGCCCGGGCCTGCGTCCCGGGAGAGCTGCTCCGCCGGCGGGAGGCCCCGCGCCGGGCGGCCAGGCTCGCTCTGGCCTGGATGGACGAGGGCCCGGCTCGGGTGGGGCCGGGCCGGCGGCGGCGGGAGCGGGGCTGGCGGCCGAGCCGCCGCTGAGTCCCCGCGGGAGATGGGGCCTTGCCGCGGCCCGCGCAACCCAGCCCGCTCCTTTCATAGTTCATGAGCTTGGCTGCTGCTTGGGTAGCAAACACCCGCTTCTCCTGGGTTTTACGTTTGCCTCCTAGTAGGTGCCGGTATTTTGCTATTTTTCATTGTACCTGCTTGATTCCTGACAGAGTGCACCCGAAAATCTTAATGTTCGCAGGTCTCGTATGTCCTTTTGTTGATTGTTCTGAGGTGAAATGCTTTGCTCTTTCTGATTTCACCATCTGCTCCTTGTCACCCTTTGTGCGTTTTTCTTAAGGCTCTTCCTAAATGCCTTTTTTGGGGAACATATCTCCCTGCAAGATGCAGGTGTGCACTAGATTTATGCTGCTTTGTAACTTTCCTAGCTCATCCTGCATATTTTCCCTCACAATTCCAGTTTACTTTTCTGATCACCTTAGCAGGAACATAGCTGAGGTACTCAGACCTAAATGTGAACAGGTCTTAGGGAGGGACTAGATTTCCCCTTTCTCATGCATGCCACCCCCTCAAATACACATTTGCGGTGAGACCTTCTAGGTTCCAGCCTGTGAGGGTTAAAGAAGGGAGTAGGAGAAAGCACAGCCTTATTGCAGAGAGGAGCGGTGTGACTGGGAGCTCAGGATGTTGGAAACCGGAGTTCAGCTGAAGGTTTGCTGTCGTGAGTTTTGCATTAAGACTAAATCAACTGTGCAGACTAAAAGAAACACATAGATACACAGATTTTTGTGAATTACAAGTGTCTCTTGTGATGGAAAGAGAAGTCACACTTAAGGAGGACAGTTGGACCAGTCAGCGTAGTGGTTCTTAACAAAACTTCTCTCTTCTCAGACTGAGGGGACCTAATCCAAAGGAAAAGTTGTAATAGTGGTTTGTTCTCTCTGTGCTTTTTGTCATCCTGGTGTGTGCAAGGGACTGTCAGCTCTCTTCCTCTCTTCTGACATCCTCTCTTATGTCAGGCTGGCTGCAGAATTGGGTAGGGTATACCCATTTCTGCTAGCTATTCAGCTTCACCCAGGCACCTCAAAGCCACCTTTCCTTGGCACTGTCACTCACAGTCTTTTTCTGGAAGGTTATCTGCAGTTTACAACTTTTCTTGGTGATAAAGAGGTTGCTCACACTGCTGGTACTCCTCTGTTTTTATGGTGAAGCTCTCAGTTAGGAAGTCTGCAGGGCTGGTTAAAGTCCCTGTGCTCATGCTATTGCTGGCCAGGCCTGGCCTGGCCGTTGCCAGCTGCCACTGCTGGGCTGACCAATCCCACTAACCTTCAGCAAAGCCCTGAGCTGGTGTTTTTATCCTTTTTCACTAATGTTTTCCAAACTGACAGCAGTCAATATTAAAGTCCATTTTTGTTTACGGATAATTACTTTTTCTCCTTTGTGTTTATTGATACTGAATTCCTGTATCTGAGGAGCTTGCAGAATTCTGCATTGTTGCATGTTTTTTAACCTCACTGTTTATCCATTTTGCTAAATTACTATGCATCTGTTGAGCCCAGCACACAACCCTGACTTATTTCCTCTCTTGGTTGTATTTTGACTGATTTCTTGCTGAGGGCTGAATGGGTAGGGAAAAGGAGTGACAGAGAGCAATGTTAGGAAGTGCTCAGGCAAGGTGCGCCTTTTGACTTCAGGCCATGTCTGTGACAACTAGGGAATTCCAGCCTGGAACAGATTTGTTTTCTCACATGGTAGCTTTTTACCAAACTGTGTGTTTTCGGTGGCGGAAGGGTGAGTTTTACTGCCTTAGTGCTCCATGCTGTACCCTTCTTTATGCTTGTCACTCCCTCTGCAGGGCTGTAGGGAAGACCTGCTTGCTGATCAGTTACACCACAAATGCCTTTCCTGGAGAATACATTCCCACCGTGTAAGTAATGTCCCTGGGCTTCAGTTGCTTTTTGATCTGTATGCTTGTGTGTGTAAAAGTTTGCTTTGTATATGAAGAAGTGGCTGTTGCAAATCAGACTGTGGACTTGACAGGTAAGGATGATGCTTTGGCTGTGTGCATGAGGAAGGCAGATTGTTCCCACTGGAACTGTGCTGCAGTATCCTTTCCTGATTCACTGTCCCTTTGAATTCCATATAAAGATGTGAAGGTGACCACAAAATTGTCACTGATGGGGACTCCTCATTTGCAGGTTTGATAATTATTCTGCCAATGTAATGGTAGATGGAAAGCCAGTGAACCTGGGCCTCTGGGATACAGCAGGGCAAGAAGACTATGACCGACTGCGGCCTCTTTCTTATCCACAGACGGTGAGTGCTGGGCTTGGGCTGGCTTGTGACTACTCTCTCTCAGAGACAGGGAGGCTCCCAAGGACAGACATGCTTCTTTCCATTGAGGAAAGTCTGAGTTCCTGCAGCTACACCCATAATTCTGGTTGCTTAAGAAGTATCACAGCTGATTTTCTCCTAAGAGATTGTCCTGTTCTAGTCTCTTTATAATGGTCTTTGAAGAGTTATGGGTGCCCCGGGGAGGCTCAAGTAAAAGGAATGCTGTAGGGCTGTTGTGCAGCCTAGCCGGTTCCATGTTCCCATTCTCTCTCAGCAGGACAGATCCCCGTTGGGCTGCCTAGGGAGTGTTTCTGGGTGTAGCAGTTCCTAAGCAGCTGTGCTGCTGGTGAAGCCCTTAGTGCTGTTAAGATGTTTGAGGCCTCAGGCTCTTGACATGCAGAGCCCAGCATTGTGAAAGGAGATGTAATCATACACTCAAGGTCCATTCCTTCTCTTTCTGAATTAGTTTAACATCTTTAGTGGGCAAGAATTTCTTAAGGCTACAGCAGTCCTTGCTTGTGGGAGGAGGTTGTCCTTTCTCAGGCTCCCTCTACAGCTTCCCTTCACTCTAGCGGTTTCTTTCTGCACAGCTGACCCTCTTGTTTCTGCACAGGATGTTTTCTTGATCTGCTTCTCCCTTGTGAGTCCAGCCTCCTTTGAGAATGTCCGAGCTAAGGTAAAGTATTCTCTTCCTGGGTGAAATGGTAGAAGGGAAGAACCAGTGACACTCCCTGCCCCACCCAGCACCACAGCTACAAGCCCAAAATTTCAAGCAGTAATGTTCTGGTGAGAGAAAATTATAGTCTGCAGTTTTTAAGTGGGACCTGCTTTTTATTAATGACTTCTTTGGCTAAGTTATTGCCTTTCTGAATCTGTGTTTTAAGATCAGGGATGTCTTAGAAGCTAAAATGCAGTTAAGGAAAGCGCTGTGTGCAGAGTTGGTTGGCAATGTCTGTCAGGATTCTGTGTCTTGGTGTCTTCATGATTACCTCTGTACCAGTCTCTTTTTGCAGAGCATATTAGAACTGTAGGCAGCAGTATCCTATTCAGGTGTTGCCACTATGTCAGTAGTGAACATCTTCATTCACAATAGTAGGAATGCATCCTTACGGATATGGCCACTCATATAACTACTTTTCTTACCATGCCTCTCTGTTTCAGTGGTACCCTGAGGTTCGACACCATTGTCCAAATACACCTATTATCCTGGTGGGCACCAAGCTGGACTTGAGGGATGATAAGGACACCATTGAAAGGTTACGTGATAAGAAACTGGCCCCCATCACCTACCCCCAAGGCTTGGCCATGGCTCGGGAGATTGGTGAGTCCCATGAGCAGGCAGATGTTGGTGGCACTGAACTTTGTGAGTGGGTGAGCAACAGTTGTATGGTGGTAGAACTGAAGTGGTTGAGCTGGAGCTCTCTTTCCTCAGGGTCGGTAAAGTACCTCGAATGCTCTGCCCTGACACAGCGGGGCTTGAAGACGGTGTTTGATGAAGCCATCCGGGCTGTGCTCTGCCCGCCGCCTGTGAAGAAGCCTGGCAAAAAGTGTACCATGTTTTGAGGGCTGAAGCCTTGGTGTAGGCTCAGCATGCTGTCATCCTCTGACAGATTGCATATTAAGCTGGGTGTTTCTGAAGGGGGCTGGGATGTGTAGGGCCCTTCATCATGTTCGAAGTCAGTGTTTTTTAAATGTCTCTTTGATTTAACGTCAGTGTTGATGTGAAGGGGCAGTGGGGACAGCAGACCAGCTGGGGACTATACAGCCCCCAGGGGAGGTACAGCGGGGAAGGCAAGGTAGCTCCTTCAGGCAACAAGCTGTTTTGGCTCTCCTGAACTCCAAGTGGAAAGGAGTTCCTGTTCTGGAAACACTTGTTTGCAACCTGCAGGTGAAACAGGTGGTGAACATCCTGGTGGGAGTGGGGAGGGAGCTGATTTCAATGGTGCTGAAAGACAAGAATAGCTGGGAGGATGGTAGGGTCTCCTTGCCCAGCCTGCTGTGGCTAACAGTTAACAAACTGGTGCTCTAGCAGAATGTTCTGAGACTGTTAAAGAAATCATAACCAGCCCTGGAAGGGGTCAAATGAGAAGCTGAAAAACTAATAATTAGGTGCTTTACTGGGTACTAGCCAAACTCTGTGAGTGAAACAGCTCCATGCAATCAATGCATTTGCCTTTTTGTGTGTACACACCCTAGGACAGCATGGTGCTGCTCCCCCCCATTAGTCTTTGGCAGGGCCTCCCCCCAAAATCCAGTCTCTGCAGAGCAGGGCTGGGGTTGTTGCCTCAATTTTTTTTTTCTACTAAAGACAACACAGGAAGCAATGAGGTGTCTGCTAACTTCTTTCCCTTCCCACTGAAAATGCAGACAGACTCAGTGGATTTGGATGGAACAGGGAGAGCTTCTGAAGGGTTGTGGTGGGGGAACAGGGTTGGAAGGGAGGTCCAATTTCTAATCATCATGTAGAGTGACAAGATAAAACCTTATTTGGTGCAATAAACATTCTCCATGAAGGTGTATGTGAGCTTTATTATATAGCAGCCTTGCAGAGCTGATTTCCTGCCTCACTTCTAATACAATCTTCAGCCCTGCTGCCCCTCTGGCAAGAAGCAAGTCATTGTTTTCTATCCAGTTTACATCTAGGCAGTATTCATATGAAAATTGAGGCCAGGTGTGAAATGCAGGTGTCATCTTAGGAGACAAGAAAGCCCCCATCAATCATCAGTGAGCTGCCAGTTGTCATAGCACTCTTGTCACTCAGCAGGAAGAGAATGCTGTTCACCACATCATCCACCTCTGCAATCAAACATGAAAACATCTGATGCCCACCTCAAAGTGTACCAGAAAAACAAGCACTTAAAAGGTCTGCCTTTGACCTCTGCAGGTAATTAGAGCTGGAAAGTGTTTCTGCCTTCAAACTGTGCTTGATGAAGTGTCTGGGACAGTGTGGCTGAGAGCTGGACATCAAAGTGTCCTTGTGATCAAATGGTGCTTGGGTCACAGCAAACACTCTGTCAGGTTTATGAACAATAGAGTAAGTTCATTTCACTTGTCCCAAGACGAGGAGGGTGTAGAAAAAGTGAGAGGAGGGTTGATTCTCACCCTGTCCTGAAGGAATACTGCAGGAATTCAGCCTGTGATGTCAGTGAGAAGGCTTGGAGAAAGCATGAGAGCACAGCCTGGGGACAGACATACATCACTGACCTGCAAACTTTCCCAGCGGAATCCGGTTAATCATGGCAGCAGATTTCTGAGGGTCACTCCAGTTAATTCTCCCCATGTCAGTCATAACCACAGTGGGGTTCACAGTGTTCACCCTAATCTGGGACCAGGAACAACAAATAATCTAATCCAACTGCTGTGGTTGTGCTCAGGTTCAGCTTTCACACTTTTCTCTCACAGACTCCTACCTTGTGGGGTCCCAGTTCCATTGCCATTACTTTGCTCAGCATATCCAGAGCACTTTTTGTGGAACCTTTAAGAGAAAGGAAGAAAAGGAGATATTTAACTGCATAGCACCTGGTCTGGAGGTGCTATGGAACACAGGGGTATTTTGCAGCCCAAAACCGGCAGCTTGGTGACTGGGTCTCCAGCTGGTCAAAACTGAGAGGGGCACTGCTAAAGCTGCACACACTTACAATAGACAGCATGATCCTTCAGCGCACGCTTTGATGCCTGGCTGGAGACATTCACAATAGCTCCTGGCACCCCCTGTGCAATCATCTGCCGAGCAACTATCTGGGAGAGGGAGGAGAGAGAAAAAAAAAAGGAATGCCAGAATCCTAACAAGAGAAATCATTATTTCACTCCATAGGAATTTTGCTGGGCTATTATGGTAGACCAAAGAACAAAAACATCTGGAGGAAGCAAGTCCTCACTGCCTCCTGCTTACAAGAGAGTTACAGCAAGAGTGTGAAGGGACTGTACACATAGTTTGTCGGATTGACTTAGGACTGCAGTCCTTTCAGCCCCTACAGTGGATACATCTGCTTATATACAGCAATTTAGTCACTGCTATTCATGGAGGCAGCTGCAGTGACAGTTCTTCCTCACCTGGGAAACATGAAGCACAGCCCCAAAATTCACATCAAGAGACCTACAAATAAATCAAATTCAAGTTACAGAGTGGTTGTAGCCCAGCCCAGGGAGCTGTTTTGGGAGGCAGCAGAGGACAAGTGCTGCTGGTGTCTTGGAAACACTGGTGATACTCTAGGACATGGACAGAAATGCCAAGTTGTCAGGAGAACCAGAATGATCAGGTGGGATCTCAGCAATGAACCAGAACCATCCATTGGCTGCAAGCCTGTCAGTGTGTGAAGAGGTGCAAGCATGCATCAGGTACATTTTGCACAGGACTCTGCTCTTCTGCAGCCTAATGGAATTCCTCTGTCAAAGTTTAAACAGAGCCCTGGGCTTCAGCCAGGACAGATGACTCTTAGGTCAAGCAAACCCTTCACACAGATTTACAAAGCAAAGCTGCTGTAAGGTGGTTAGAGGCAGCATTTCTTCTGTTTGCCACATTGTGCTTCCTTAGGCTTCCACCTGCCAGTTCTGCAGAATGATCTTAGTAGAATCCATACATTTTATGTTCTAGTCACAAACCTTTATTATAGATTCTCAACAGCCATTTTTAACACAGGGACACAGTGTGACCCATTTTCTCAGAAGGATGTGGTCAAGATAGCCTGTATCCTAAAGTGTACTCAACAAAACTGGACCTTTTCAGAGAACAAAGAAGTCATGTTATAGTAGTTAGCAAATTTAATTTCCCACCATGACCGATTTTGCTTCCTTACCTGGCTTTGTTGTCTCTATTTCTGAATTGTCTTAGCAACAACTGCCTTTCATTTTAACGGAGCTTGAACTAGACTTGGAAGCTCTGAGCTTGATGAGCAGCAAAGGCACTCTCCTCCCATGCCAGTGGGATGACTGGTGCACCCCGCCGTTCTGGAGGTGACACTGCAGGTTCTGGCTACTTAGAAATGGGTGTAAAGCCAGTGCTTTGTTTCCTTTTGCTGTTTAAGGGGTGAAAGGTGATGATGTAAAGTATGAAAAGACAGTAAAGAAAAAGGACATATGCAGTAACAATCGACCACTGGGTATTGCCAAAAGCGTGCATGTCAGCCTGTTCAGTGTCAATACACCAGTTGCTGACTTTGTTCTTTTCAACTGCTGTCCCTCTAATAACACCCTTTTCTGGAAAGCTCTGCCACCGTTTTTGACGTTCAGAGCTTTGTAAGGCCCTGGCGAGCATCGGCCCCAGAGCTCCCCGCGGAGCTGCGGGCCGGTGCGGGAGCTCTGGCGGGCCGGGGCCGGGCACTCACCGCTGCAGGGCCGAGCGCGTCACCTCCAGGAAAGGCTGCAGCTCCGCCACCGCTGCGTTGTTAACCAGCAGCTGGAACGGCCCCGCCGCGCCCACCGCCGCCTCCACAGTCTCCCAGTCCGCCAGGTCCACGCAGAGGGTCTCGATGCCCGGGCACTGCGGCGAGGGCGGCGGCGGTGGGCCGGGGGGAGCCCGGGGCCCCGCTGCGGGGTTATTGGGGCGGAAGGGGGGCAGAGGAGGGTCCGGTACCTCCCGCGCGAGGCTCTCCAAGTCCGCCGCCGTTCGGCTCAGCGCGGTCACGCGAGCCCCGGCCCTGCTCAGCGCCACGGCCACGGCACGACCGATCCCTGCGAGGAGACGGCGTCAGGCTCGGCCCGGCCTGGCCCCCGCCCCCGGGCTTCTGCCGACGGTCACCTTTGCCGGCCCCAGTCACCAGGGCCCGCCGGCCGCGGAAGCTGAGATGCGCCTCCATGTCTCGGCTGGACTGTGGCCGAGGCGGGCCCGGGGCGGGTCCGGCAGCGGGGCGGCTCCATAGGGCGAGTGAGCAGGGCAGTCTGTCCCCACTGCCGCCGGGAGAGCGCAGCACCAAGCTGCCTCCAGGCTCATCCGGTAAGACAGGCAGAGGTGAAATTTCGTGGCTCTCACTCGTGAATGACGTATCATTTCAGCGATCACAGAAAACAGGCTTTTTAGAGTGATGAAAAAGACCTGCCAGCTCTGCCCCCTCGAAGTTGCTGCTGAAGATGACAAAATCTTCATTATCTCAATTCCTTGACTGTACTCTGTTAAGAAGCAGCTGCAAGGATTCTTCTCATCCGTCTCTGTTCTCCACATCTGTCATTGAGCTTACTTGCTTTTTGTCCCTTGGCATCACATGAGTCTGACAGGAGGGCATAATTTTCTGGATTAGTGGGTTTATGGTCCATTTTTGATACAGAGCACATGTGAAGAAATATGACAAAACACAGCCTTTGACATATTTAAATATTTATTTCATAAAGTTACTTTATGTATGAAAAAGTAGTTTGATAAAAAGGCTGCATCCTGATTGCTCCACATGGCTTACTGCAGTCTCAACACAAGAAAACTTGGAACAAACCTAAGCATACTGAGGTTCCCCTGTTGCCCTGCAGGAGAACATGGCCCTTTTGAAGTTCCATAAATATGCTTCCAGCTTTGAGGACACTTGCCTCTTTGGCATACCTAGTGTGACCAGTGACCACAGTGTGAAACTTACACCATTTAGTTTTGCTGTCATCAATATAAAGTGTTGTCGTTTTTTTTAACTGCAGTTTGCCACCATTGCTGCCCAGTCCTAGCTTTGTCTCTGTCATCTTTCAAAAGGCTGCTTCCAGTGGAAGGGGAAGATTTCCAACAGAAGAGTTCAGAAGCAGTGCTTGAAGTCAAAATCACCTCAAGAGCTCATGAAGTTTCACAGTTTTCTTTACAGGACTTTAAAAACCAAGAACCTAACAAGTGCTTTAAAAAAAAATATGGATACAAGGACTCTCCAGAACGATTAATGACAAATAATTAAACCAGAGGATACCTCAATTCTAGTTAGCAGAAGATCTAATAAAGAGGTAGAACCTACTATGCCACAAATCCTCCTCTGTTTTCTATGGGAGGCACACCTGTAACACTGACAGCCCATTATGGAACAGCCAGTGTGCTAGCTGGGCTTTGATCCATCTCCCTGCAGCTTTCTTATTTCCATACCTCATGTGTACCTTAGTACACACAATAGAAAGGAGAAATACAAGAATGAGCTGCAGGACTATAGTAAGTAGCAGTCAGCTTGTTTACTCCTCAGTAGAGCTACCTAAAATCATGCAAAGAGGACAATGTACTGAGGTAAACACTGAAAGGTCTGTTAAAATGCAGGGAACACGGTATATTTGAGGAGGCTGACCCCTGTGCTAAGTGGCATACTTAAATACACTACAGGATTTGCCAGGAAGTTAAATAACTAGGCAAACCTCACAGTACAGCTGAGTGCAGCCATTTAGAAACCTGAAACTTCTGCTAGGTCCACAATCAAGTCAATAATCACAGCTCCAGATCATACAATGGCATTCTATTATTCTTCCCTTAATTTGGCCTCAAACTCTAGCACTAAACCAGCAAGTATTTTTTATAACAGTAAACAGTGATTTTGCAAAGGTATATTTTTTTAAGGTATTCTTCAGATCAGGTAGGGTTTGCACATGGCCAAAATCTGGACTAACAAAAAAGTGAACATATGCAGCCCTACTCCTTCCACTTTAAAAACCAAGTTTACTTTCTTTAAAAAGCAGCAGCAGATGATATTGCTAGAGCACTGTACTTCTGCTTGTGAGTGTGCAATCTCCTTGTAGTGACTGGGTGAGCTACTTGTTGAAATATTAAGGAGTAAAAACAAACACCGATCTTGACTTTGTGGTAATTAAAAGATTATCTGAAGAAGCTGGAGTAACCATGTTAATACAATTAAAGGTCCTCAAATGATACCATCAAAACTCTTCTCAGTGCATTGCACCTATCTAGCATTTCTCCCTTCTCACACTGCTTCAGAAACAGGGCGTGTTTTGCCAGCACAAGCTTCTCCAGCTCATGTGACCAACTACCAGCCAAGTGGGAGGAACAATTACCATCTTGTCAGGCAAATATTTTTTCAGTATCAAATATCAAGGGAATAGATCATAATCATCAACCATTGCAATTCAGTTGGCATGCGAGCCAGGTCTGACAATTACCTCCACAGGAGGTACACATGGATAACAGGGGAGAATGTACATTGTAAGCAACTCACCTAGTCTTGAGTAAGCTTACCCTCACACAGGGTTTTCTCATGACAAAGGCTTTCAGCCTTGTTTACCCTAGTGATTCCACGATTTCTGTATTCTATCCCACTGCAGTTTTAATCTGTCAGGCCACAGAAGCACTTAAATAATTCTGTTCCCAAGAAAGATGAGTGAAAACTTCCCCTTTCTTGTCACCATGGGGACTACAGTCTGCTCTTGCACTCCAGCTTCTATACAGTGGCTTCTAATAACCCCTAAGGGTAGTAAAAACACTCTCACTCCCCGTACTGCATTTGCCTCAGATGTGCCCAAGCACAGGTTCACATGCCATCAGATGAAAGTATAAAGTGACTCATACACACAGGACTGTGGTCATCTTATGAAGAGCCACTAGACAAAAGAACAAAGATGCTTCTTGGAATGTCCCAGGCTGCAGCTGAACAAACCACACCTTATTGCTTTTCTAAACAGAGTCTGCTACCTCCTTTGTAGATACCACTGGTTGTCTCCCAGAAGAAGAATAAAACCACCAAAAAACTCTGCAACTCCTGCCTTATGCAAACTAGCTGAGACACAGGTGTCAGTGGCTGGTCAAGAATTATGACATCTTCTTAGCAGGGCACCAAATGGTGTCAGGATAAAGCAGACAATGGACAGATTTAAATCTGTATTAAAAAAGAAAGAAAAAGAGACAGCATTAGATTGGAATCCTCCATACATTGAACATACTAGCACTGAATGTGCAGCACTCTGATGGAGCAGGGCGTGGGTCTACCTGCTTTTGGCAATGAGCTGACATAAGAAAATAACCCCATTAGTGGGTCTGATCACCTTACAGATGACAAACATGAACATGGTAGGGAGATCTTGTTTTGGAAGTGGACACTAACCGGGTTGGATCTTGCTGAAGGCCAAACACTCCTCCCACACTCACAACATTGTGTTTGTTCTCAGGGTCACCGTAACTCAGGGTTACCTGGAAAAACAAGTAAATATTCAAGACTTGTAACACTAATGCAGATAACTAGAGTGGACATAGCAAGGTACCAAGAAAGTCTCCAAAGATGCTGTCTGATCTGAACACGGATCACATTTGGAGGACAGTGGTTAGCTGTGACGTAAGCAACGTTGGTGCTGAATGGCACTAAGGGCAACATGGGAGAATACACGGAAGATCTGAAAGTTGCATTGCCCTGAAGGACAAGATGAGTTTCAATTGTAAACTTTGTAAGGACATTAATTCTGCTACTGTTTGTACCTTCACTAAATAACATCTTCATCCTTACCAGATATCGCCATAAGTTTGCAATAGCAGTATTTTAGCACAGGGGAAAAATATAAATATTTGCATATTAAGTAGCATGGAAAGGATTGTCATGTTTCAAATCTGAAACAAAATTTAGATCTTTGGAACCCCAGGTTCCTCCACACAAGCGTTGCATGAAGAATTTTTCAGGTGTCAGGTACAAGAAGACTTACCTTTTCTTTATAATTGTACATTTCCTGGGTTTTGGGTTAGCTGTCTTCATCATGGAACCAATGATGACCAGTGAAACAATGTATTCATGCTACAGTCAAATTCACTAACATGAAGGGAGATGACATCACGGTGGAATTTGGCCCCAAGCGCACATTTCTGCTGCCTAATACAATTGCCAGAAAAATATAACCACCCAGCATGCAGGGGCAAAACCACACTCGAGTTTACTTATGGTGCCAAGCAATGTGATGCAGGCAACACTGTTGGGTGGCCTTGTGGCTCCACCTGCTGCCAGGGAGGTAAAATATATCCCAGCAATTAAAAAGCAACTTCATTTTTCAGAAGCAACTTTTAATTTTCTTGAGATTCATACAAATTGTTCTTTAAAGTGATCAAACATTTAATTATGTCAAGTACTTATAAGGCTGCCTTTCTGAACAGCATGAATTAAGATAGAAACTTTGTTAGACAAAATCAGGAACACTGTTTAGCAAATTTCTACACTTTCTGCTACTGCTACATGCAAACAAATCCGTGTTTAGGAGGAGATGGGGTACACCCTACCTAGGCTTCATGTAGCATAATGTGTCCCCAAAGGAGGGTTCAGCTATATGACCTAGTTGGCTAGGGTGAAACTGTGCTTTTCACCTAAATGAAGGAATTGAGCAGGATACAGCTCTAAATGAGTCTGTAGATATCCTTCTTTGCTGAAGAGTGCTAAGTCTATGCAGTGTATTCTTTCTGATCAGACTGAGGTGTAATTATAAACACAGGATATGAGGCATAGCCCTACCTGCTGCAGCACAGACTCGCCTTGAAGTCTTTGCAGATTTTCCAGGTGGGAATGGAACAATGGGCTGTGCAGCAGCTTTACCTCCAGCAGCCCTTCGATGATGTATCCAATAGTGCAGTCATCAGGAAGACGTACTCTTTCTGCAGTACTGATGAAATTGCCCAGGCTGTGACAGAGAGCACAGGAGACAAGCCAAAATAGGTTTGAAAGCCTCCCAAACATGTATTGATGGAGCTCAACTAGGAACAATGCTTACCTGGCCCAAGGACTCATCTTCAGGGCAAGACCTCGGCTGATACAGAACCCAGCTCCACCTGTGGCAAACCAGAATTTCACAGTTGTCTTCTGAAGAGCAAAAAGGAAAAACACACACAGCAGTTACTGATAATCATCTTTTTGCATTTGGATGGGCAGGGAAGGGAACTCAAGGTTCTATTTGATACCACATATGAGTCAGAACAAGGCTACAGATGAATCCCTATATGTTTAGGCTGCTGAAAGCAGCTAGCTGTTCTCTCAAATGAAACTATCTATGAAATAGACAGCAGGTAACCATCAAATTAGCATAAGGGAGGTAGCACACATGAAATGGGAAATGGTAGACTCCCAGAAAATTACATCTGTCCCCTATTCATTTTAACCAAGGGTCATAGCTAGCTCAGTGTTACTGAGGATGTCAAAGGTGGTCCATATATATATATATATATGATTGGCTTCACGTCCAAGGAGACTAATTTGTTGTGCAGAGTGTTCCCTAACAAGCTGTTTTATAACTGAAGTTTTGGCCAGTGGATTGATATATCTTTAAAGAGACCTGCTAGTGCAGGTGACCTGGTTAGTATTTTTTCCTTAGCACATGTATCTTATGACTGAAATATATTTGCTCCTGGTTCTTGGAAACCTAGTAACCATTTTATATTGGAAATGCTTTATCTATCCAGAAAGCTTCTGTTACCCATGTGACAAGTTGGTTCCAGATGATGACAATGTGTGTGAAACTGCATTCAAAACAAATAAAAAACCCCTTGAACTCCCAAGTCCTAAAATAAGGAACACTGCCCCCAAAAGCTACTAAAGGAAAAGTAAGAGTCAAGGTGGGGAGGCCCTACTAAGCTCAGTGTGAGGGAGATCACAGCATGTGTGAGTAAAGGAACACAAACAGATAGCCATCCACGAGACAACCTCTATTGTGCATACATATGCATACAACATTGGACTGAAGGTGCATTTAACCCAGCATCCTGCCTCTGAAAATGACCATCATTAAATCATTTGGGTTTAGGGCGGAGTCCTATGAATTGTCAAGGTTTTAAAGGCTTAGAAGATTGGGATGTCTCTCAGATAAACTGAAAAAGTTTACTTACTGATCCATCACTTTGGACATGGTCAGCTGCTTCAATAGGATGGTCCAGACTCGGTCGCCCCACATACACATCCTGGCTGTGTGAGAAGGCAGACAACAGATGTAGGAGAGTCCGAGGGTTCACATAGTTGTCATCGTCCACATGGCAAAACCATCTTCAAACAAAACAAAGCAAGAAGTTATAGGGAAAAGACATGAGTTATAGGTTTACAACTGAGTCATAGACTTTCACACTTGGAGCAGAAAATATTTCTTATTGTCCCAAATTACAGAATAGGAAAGATGAAAGCACCTACAGATGCTAAATCTTCAAAGAGGCTGAAATTAATAACCTCCTCCTTTCCACCTTTCAGATGATGCTTGTTTAAAAATACTGCTTCATGCTGTGCTCCCTTTCCTGCACTCATCCCTACATTTTAGCTAATACTACATTCCTTACTGGAACAGAGATGATTACTCAAGTTTCCTGTAAGCACAGAACGGGAAGAAACAAAGTCAATTGGAACAATGTGTTCACTTACTTTTGCCCAGATTCCAGGAATTTATCATATTCCACAGACATCTTGCAGCAGAGAGCTTGCCGGGTATGGACAGCGGAACAGTTAGTGTTGATCATATGATCCCCTAGAAGAATAAAAATCAGCCCTTTCAGGTCTGAGAAGCATGTGTAGTCAAAAAAAGACTACAAAAGAAGTGCACACTTGGCACTAATATTATACATCTGAGGTGCACATGGTGCACGCATGGAGAAGAAACTGCAGGATAGGCGGGCTCACAGGTTACCCATCTGGCATGCAAACTGCAGAGGTCATAAAATTGTGTGAATGCACAGAAACAAGCGAGGGTATATAGATAGTGTCACAAGATGTGTGCGAAAGAAATACCTACTATAACTTTGGACCACATAAACTTAAGCTTACTAACAAGAAGAAAAGGGGTGCAAAAGTGAACCCAGTATTCTGGAAGTTACAGGTATCTTGTCCAGATGGCAATTAGAGAGAAATTTTCTCTATTTTCTCCATCTTAACTTCCCCAATTGCTTGTACAGCACAAAATAAGGACTTCTATAGAAAGTACAAAAGAAACAAAACTCAGTTATAACAGACAGCATGCACCTGTGCTGCTACACAACTCACCTGCTTTCAGGCGTAGCTCCTGATCCTCCCAGTCCGTGAATATAAATGTCTGTGGGAGACAAAAATGGTGTGTCTACATTTAAGGACTTCAGATTCTTATTTTAAATTTGTTCAGTTTCAGAATTCAGAATATTTTGTCTCTCTTGGTAGTTTGTTTCACAGTAGCCACTGGAATGGGAGAGGGAGTAGGGGTGCAGAGACCCCCAGCAACTTCAATCCCTGCCTTATTTATTACATTGTTTCCATTACAAACCAGAAGAATGTCATTTCAATAAAGAAGGCTGTATTTTACCCTCATTGTTTCACGGTACAGACAACTGATTTCCAGACAGAAAGAATTTTGGTCTTTTTTGGTACTACCTCCTCTCTCTGGCTATGAATCATCCACAGCTGCCAAGCAGGTAAAGAAGAAAGAATGCAAGTCAGGGTGGGAAGTGGCAGGTGGTTAACACAGTCTTGTTCCAATTACTGGATAAAAGCCCATTAATATACTTGAACAGACTAAAATTCTGAAACAAGGGAACAATTTTATGTTCTACAGAAAAACGTAAGTACTTAGTCCAAAATACTGGCTTAGATGCATCATCACCAGGAGTCTTTTGCTATCATAAAAGCACTTTTTACGATAATAAAAAATCGTACAAAAAAAGCGCACTTTTTACGATCATACAAAAATCAGCAAACTATGTCTGCTTGGACTACCGATCCCATATTGCAAGTAACTGACTAATCAACAACGAACTCTTTTGGAAGCATGTTCACACCAACCGTTAATATAAAACGACTTTCCACCGTCTTACAAAGAAAGCCCCTTTTAACATAAGGAAGAGAATCTCCGTAAGAGTGCAGAAGGTGCCCAGGCAAGCACAGGGCCGAGGCTCCCGGCTGCCCCTGCCCCCTAACAAAGTCTCTCACCTGTCTCCTCGCCTGGGAGATCCAGGTTTGGAGGAGCAAGTCCAGCCGGCTCTTATGGTACTTCCTCGTGGTCTTCACCGCAATGAAGATGTCCTTGAGCTCTAGGCTCTCCCTGGCGGAGCTGCCGGCAGGCCCGAGGCGGACCCTCCGCGCCAGCTGCGCGCTGCCCGCGAGGCCGCCGGCCCCGGGCCCGCCGCGCGGCGCTCCGGCAGAGCCCGCGGGGAGCGCGCGGGGCGGCGGGGGCGCGCTGGGCCCGGCGGCGGGCGGCGGGCGGGGCACGGCGGGGCGCTGCCCCCGCGGCAGCAGCAACAGCAGGAGGGCGGCGGCGCCCAGGGACAGCAGAACCCCGGCCCTGCGCAGCCCCAAGCAAGGACCGTTCATGCTGCAGCCCCGCGGGCCCCCGCCGCAGGGTGCGGCCACCTCATGGCCCCGCGCTCTGAGAGGTGGCGGCGGCTCCGCGGACGGAGCACCCGGACGTCGTCGAGGAGCCGCCGCCCCCGCCGCGGGGCCGAGCGGGGCCGCGGCCCCTTTAAGAGCTTCACCTGTCGGCCGCGGCCTCGCCGCGACGCGGGGCCCGGAAACGGAAGCGGAGCGGGCGGGGCGGGCGGCCGGAAGCGGCGGCGTGAGGGGAGGATGCCGCTGCCCGTCCAGGTCTTTAACCTGCAGGTATGTGGCAGCTGTGTCCCGCCGGCCCGGCCCGTCGGGCCTCGCCGCGTTCCGCCGCGTTCCGCCGCGTTCCGCGTCCCTCCCACGCGGGGTCTCAGACCCCTGGTCGGCCGCGGCCTCCGGGGGCGCCGTGCGGCCTTCTCCTTGGGCTCTACGGAGAGGGAGCGGCTGTCGGCTGGCCTTGAGCCCTCGCTCGCCCTTCCGTCGGGTCTGTGTCGTTTCCGTCGCCGTTCGCGAGGAGCAATGCTCCGCCGAACGTCCTCCGGCCCCCGTGGCGTCCCCGCCGCTGCGGTGGCCCCGTGTTTGCTTCCCGCGGTGCACATGCCGCAGGCAGGGCTGCAGTGGTGGCCGAGGGTTCGGTGATACGGCCAGTGAGGAGGAGCTGAGAGCCTCAGGAGCGCCGAGTGGGTCGGTGACACTAGGTACCTGGGAAGGCTATCTTTTGCAAGTTTTAGCAGTAACGTATCTGCCTCAGGGCACGGGGCTTTGGGCAGTGAGGAGAGGATGAGGGACAGTTCAGCATCCAGCTCAGCTCCTTCGTTATGACAGTCCTGTACTGCACCCAGTCCAGCAGCAGATGACACCTATTCCTGCCGAGTACAACAGGCTACTTCAGCTCAGACACCAGTATATCTGCTTGTGTGAGGCCTGGTGAGGTACCCTCAATGAAGTACCCGCTGGGGCTCAGGAAATTTTGGGGAATGGTTGTTTATTATTTGTTCTGTGAGTAGTTTTTAAGTCAACCTTGCATCTTCCTTTCAAAATAACGAGCTTGAAAATGTTTGAGTTTGCTTGTCCTTCTAGGACTTTCAGCCCACTTGTGTTTTTCCTTGTCTGGGAGTTAAGTGAGAAATGCAGACTGCAGACTCTCAGTGTATCAAGACACAGATTGTTCTGTCTCACCAGCTGGAATTACAGTTACCTTTGTAATGATGTTCTAAGGAGTCTGTAATTGAGGGTTTTACTGTGGTAGGCAAGCACAGACTAAACAAACTAACCTTGGCACTTAGTGTTTGTGATATAAGAAAAGATAGAAGGTAGATAAAAGTGAAAAAGTAATGGTCTCAGCATATGGCGAATTAGCTGGTTTTATGCACAGTTTGCCTGAGGGGTGATCTAGACAATCAAAATTTCCTCTGTGCCCTCCCTCTCTTTCCTTCATGGAAAGGTTAGTAAACTAGGAAACAAATGTTTTTGTGCTTCACTTGCTTTTACTTCAGATTTTGGGCAATTTCAGTGGTGAGATATGTATTTTATGTGTATCAGTTTGTGAAAGAATAAGACCGCCAGCCTGTGGCTGAGTGTAATTTTTAGAGATAGGAAATCTGGATCTGCCCTATTCCTTCTCACAGAAAAACCCAAACAAACAATCAACCCAGTCCAAAAAAACCTCAATATTTAATTTCTTAACAGACAGTGAAGTCAGTAAAAATATAGAAATAATCAGATGGAGAATGGGGAAAAGGTGGTTAGCATGTCTGTCTTTTGTGAGATCCACTTTTGCGATTTACACTAAATTAAGCTTCCATAACATATGTACAAAATCAGCATTTTATAAAAAGACAGTCTGCTAAGTTTTCCTCACTTTGTTTCCTCACAGTAATTCCTCAGAGGACTGTTCAGCACACTTTGACTAGGAGGAGACAAAGAATTTTGTGCCAGCAGACCAGTTAGTTTGTGGAATGGGATACAAACTGCTCTTACCTGGAGTACATGCAGGGGCTGTGGCAATGCAGTTGTGCTGAAGTCACTGCATTGGTGTGAGGCCTTTTGGCTCAAAGCAGTGCAGGATATACTGGGAGAATAAAATTCTCTTGTTTCTCCGAAAGAGGCTCTATCTGAGCAATTGAACTCGAAAACTCTAGTAAAATAGTTTGACTAATGGCAGATCCCTGCAGTGCGGACAAACTGTTCCTTGCTATGTTGGAAAGTCTGAAATTGTCATTCTGCATTCTGTTCTTTATGGTTTTTAATACTTCTAAAAATTGTAGCGGTTTTTGCCTCTTTCCCCCCCCCCATCCCCAAATATTATTTCTAAACATTAAAGCAATTTTGAAAGGCTATGGTGAGTTTTTTTGGTACATTTTGCCTTTAGGAACTTCTTGATCTGAGTGTTAACACCTGCTGTTGCTCAGAGAAGAGAAATGGAATGCATATACATACCTCAGATACTTTGTAGAGTCAGAGTTATTGACCTCTTCATTTTTTCGCTTGATAATTTACCAACAGAGATAAACTGCTCTATGTGAATGCTAATCCATGCTACTGCTTGCATTAGACCAAGCATCAGGCTGACTGGTGGTGTTGCTAGAGCAAAATCCTAAGCATATCAAAAGACTGGAGGAGTGGTTTTTCATTTTTAAAATTTAACATGTATTTAAGCAAGTCCTTAATAGATTGAATAACATAGTTATTTCCTGCTCAAAGATAATAAGCTGCTTTTGACCTTGTTTTACTATTTTAGGGTGCAGTGGAGCCCATGCAGATTGACGTAGATCCACAAGAAGATCAGCAAAATTCACCTGATATTAACTATGTGGTGGAGAACCCCACGTTGGTACGTGCTGCTGAGGGCTGTGGATACGTTTCTTGTGTATGGTCTTTTCCTTTAAGAATTTTGAAAAAATCTGTTCTGAAAAATCTTAAAGCTGATTAGTCTTAACCACAAAAGCATCACAACTAAAATTTTAAAACAGTAAATTGTAATGTAGACCATATTTCTGAGAAATTAGTAATGTTTGAAGAAAGCAGACATGGACTGGTCTTACAGACTTTTGAGTTGTTTTGCCCTCCTTGAGGGGGTTGGGTCTGCAGGAAAAGCTGTGCAGATCACAGTGTAGTAGCCTGATTTAGTGTGTCCATTTTCACCTTCTGAGGCCAGATTTTGTTGGCAGGATTTGGAGCAGTACGCGTCCAGCTACAGTGGGCTGATGCGAATCGAGCGGCTGCAGTTCATTGCTGATCACTGCCCACAGCTGCGGGTGGAAGCTCTCAAGATGGCTTTGTCATTTGTCCAGAGAACTTTTAATGTTGATGTGTATGAAGAAATCCACAGAAAGCTGTCTGAGGCCACGAGGTACTAAGAGGCCATGGGAACCTGGGGAACTTTCCTGGCAGAGTTAAGAGTGATGTGCTGCAGTGGAGGACTTTGCATGTAATACCAGCGTGTACCTTACACAAATTGTCTTTGCCCTTAGACTTTAATAGCAGCAAAATGTGTGTTCATGCTTTATTAGAAGAATAGAGCACGGAAGGCATTATCTCATTCTGAAATCTTTGTGCTTTAAAAAGCTGCAGGTAGATATTGAGGTGAGTTTAGTCCTTGCATCAAATATTAATGAACATATTTGTTTTTCCTGAGGTAGATTATGGAGACTTATTCTACATGCTTTATTTTCATAAGTTTATACCTAATCTAAGTCTTTGCCTTGTTTTGGTTTGTTGTTTCCTTTCTCCCCCCTGGTCTAAAAACAGGTTTGCTGTTAAGGATAACCTTTGATATCTCACTTTTCTATCCACGCTTCCCATTTTTGCATTATTTTTGTTGCTATGCTTATTTAATGATTTCTCGTCTGTTTTGCATGGGGAGTCTTTACCATGTGTTTGACAGTATGTTCATCCTAAGATCATTAGGATAATTTTGTGAAGTATTTGTAAACATCTGTGATGCTTGTGTTACTGTTTGCACTGGATGTTTTAGCAATATGTTTCTTTTTCCCCATTACCCTTATTTTCTCTTCCGTCTGTTTTGTGTATGCAGTACTGTTTGTTAGGGTAACATTGCCAGGCACTTAGCAGACTTGTGTTTTGAAATGTATTCAGCCTAATAGCCTTATTCAAATACTTCCCTTTCAGAGAACTGCAAAATACACCTGATGCTGTCCCTGATAGTGGAATTGAACCCCCTCCTCTTGACACAGCTTGGGTTGAAGCTACACGCAAAAAAGCTCTTCTTAAACTGGAGAAACTCGATACAGATCTGAAAAATTACAAAGGGAACTCCATCAAGGAGAGTATCAGGTGAGATGCAAAAGGCTCTACTGGAGCAAGGAAGAGCATTTTATTCCTCCATGCACTTAACATGGGATGTGCCCTTAGGTCAGTGTGTTGAGTTACTTGTTTAGAACAGACTGCCTTTGTCCCTTTCTGAGCATACAGTTCATTGATGTTTTAATTCCCATCCTCCAGGAGAGGCCATGATGATTTAGGTGATCATTACCTGGACTGTGGAGACCTCAGCAATGCTCTCAAGTGTTACTCACGAGCCCGTGATTACTGCACCAGTGCTAAACATGTCATCAACATGTGTCTCAATGTTATCAAGGTAGGAGGATTTGCAGGAAAAGGTACCTGGTGTCTTTGTGATACCTGCTGTGAAGTTGCCCCCCATACTTGGCTCTTCTGTCCGCAGTGATGCGGCTTATCTAAGGAGCGTCATTTATCCATGCCTGCCCCACACTGTTTCT
Source organism: Taeniopygia guttata (assembly GCF_048771995.1). Taxonomy (NCBI): domain Eukaryota; kingdom Metazoa; phylum Chordata; class Aves; order Passeriformes; family Estrildidae; genus Taeniopygia; species Taeniopygia guttata. Next base: position 2,447,797 of record NC_133043.1, read on the forward strand.
GGCTCTCTACAGGTCAGTGTCTACCTCCAGAATTGGTCTCATGTTTTGAGCTATGTAAGCAAGGCTGAGTCTACACCAGAAATTGCAGAAGTAAGCTCCTGCTCTTTAACTTGCATAAATTTTCTCTTTGTTTTCTGTTTCCAAATTTGTAAAGTGATTTCTTGCTTTTCCCTCTTATGTCTTCTCTCATTATATATGTGTACAAAATCTGACTTATGGTAAAAACGAATACTTCCCATCTTCAGTTTTGCCATATTTCCCAAGACAAATAAGATTAAGTCATCTTGCCACTGGCAAGTTGATTATCAGGGTGAAATATCCTGGGGACAGTTGTAAGTAAAATAGCTTTCATACTGCTTGCTCACTACTGGTTTGTTTTATGCTTTAGCAAAGAGGAGAAAGAGATAGCCAGACACAAGCAATTCTCACCAAACTGAAATGTGCAGCAGGTGAGTGAGTCCTTCAGCTTCCTGTATGGTTTGCCTGTCTTTCTACCTGTTAGCTGACCATAGGGCTCTTGGGTTTATTTTTTCTCTCATATTTGACAGACTTTGTATTTCCATACCAGACATGCAAAATTTAATTAAGCTGGTGAGCTAGAACTGCTGTTTTTTGCCATCTCTTTCTTCTCCCTGAGTTTCTTCAGAGAGGATACCTGTGTGAGTCAATGTAGTTCAAAGGAAGCTTGATACAGTCTGAGGATCTTGTTTTATTTCACTAAGTGAAGGCACTAGCAACCATGTGGGGGCCTTTCCTATTCCCTAGATTTTTCAATTTTCCCTAATTTGTATACTGCCATAAAAAAAGGACTGACTTTTTCTGGTTCCTAGGCTTGGCCGAACTAGCTGCCCGGAAGTACAAACAGGCAGCAAAGTGCTTCTTGTTGGCATCATTCGATCACTGTGATTTCCCTGAGGTGAGGACCAAGAGGGAGCTGTGTGCAGGTCTTGGAGGGGATGCAGTTATTCTAAGTATTAGGTTGTAAAATTCAGATTTTGTAGTTATTCTTGTAGCATTCCTATATAGTTTGGTGGTGCTGTGAACAGTGCTGGTTGGTTGGTTTGTTTTTGGTTTTTTTAAGTCTCTGTTCTTGGCTTTTCTAAGTGTTCTATTCTAGATCACATAAGAGTTACCTGTGAGATGTATAATTCTGTGTTGTTCAATCAAACAAAACCTCCTGAAACTCTTAGCAGTGTTACTGCTCTGGCCCTGTCACCCCACACTATGGGTGAGAGCAAGCTGAGTGCTTCCACTGCATTTGATAAGGACTAATCTTGTCACTACTTGAAAGAAAGGCCTGGGGTAGAAGACTCAATGCCACCCTTAGGCCATTTTGGTAGTTAGTGACAGCTTGCTCTCTGTCTTGCCCTCTCCCTGTAGCTGTTATCTTCCAGCAATGTGGCTGTGTATGGTGGGCTCTGTGCCCTTGCTACATTTGACCGTCAGGAACTGCAACGAAATGTTATCTCCAGTAGGTGAGTGATGCCTTGAGTGATGTTTGTATGTACTGGTTATCTTTTGGAACATGGGACTTTGGTTAAGAGTGGATTCTGGCAGGAGTATTTCTCATACAGGAGAGAAAGAATCACTGAGCCTTAATTTGGCTTTAGCATTAGGTGTTGTTTCACTGTACAGAACACATTGGTTAATCACAGCTGAAATTTTCTTAGTTTAAGTTTCCTGCCCAGGTTAAATCCAGCATCTGCATAGCCCAGTTGTCTGTCTCCATCAGTACTTCATATCAGATACTAAATCAAGGGACACAGTCCTCTGTTGAAGGGAGCTGTTGGGAGAATTTGCCTTCATGTTGCCCCTTGTTCTGGTGTATGTTAATCATTAAAACTATTTAGTAATTATTAGTACACCTTGCCGTGTAATCTACCTATGACATACAGAAGGTTAAGAGATTTGCAGTCTTGGGAAGAAAGTGGATATTGAGTGTCATAGATTGAATTGCAATGCACTGAATTCCTGTCAGCTGGATGTACAGAAGCAGTAATCTTAAATTGTTGTGGAAAAGGGGTTGTTACCCTTTTTTATGGGCTGATATGTTGGGTGAGATCCCAAGGTGTAAAAACCTGTGATGGTGAACTGGGAGTATGCTAAGTAAAAGTGTACATCCCTAAGATTTACCTCACTCACAATAGCTTGTTCCTCTGAGAAATTGGCATGCTCGGCTTGTCAGTGGCATTCTGTACTTAAAGAGGGCTGTGCTTTCAAAGCAGACACAGAGCTGGCCAGCACAGACTACAGTATGGTATTTGTTTGCTAGCGGTGTATCCTGATTTTGACCTATTCACATTCATGATTTTGTTCTGTGTGGACAGCACTTCTACTACTTGGTTTGTCAAAAGTCTTTTGTCTTCCTTCATCACAGCTCTGATGCTGTGCTCTATCTCTCTGTGTTCCAGGCTCTCAGCCCTGGTGAAAATGGGCTGTCTGATCTGTTAGAGGGTAAATTCTTGGAATCTTCAAATGTTAGTGAGAGTTTTTAACTTTTTGACTTGGAGTGATGAGGTTATGGGGTATTTATGTGGCAGGTTCCAATATCTGATCACTGCCATCTTTATCTGTAGCTCCTTCAAATTGTTTTTGGAGCTGGAGCCACAGGTTCGTGACATCATCTTCAAGTTTTATGAATCTAAGTACGCTTCATGCCTGAAGATGCTGGATGAGATGAAGGTGAGTTTCAGGACAGCAGTGCAGAGCAGAACCTAAAAGTTCCCTTTGCCTAGCCTTTTGTGAGAAGCAGTGATTGTCAAAAGTAGATACTAAATGTTCAGCTCTTCTTTGTCTTCTGTGTCTCCTGATGTGGTGCATGGAAATTAGGAGCAGTTTATTTGTAGAGAGAAAATATAAACATTTAAAACATATTCCTAATTCCTTTATTCATTATTATTTTATCATATTGTTTTGCTGTACTATAGTATTCTTAAGGTTTAAGTATATACATAAATGTTTCAGAACGCAGGAATAATATGTTTTTCCAGATTGCATTACAGCTTCTGATGTGCTTTATTTTTTTGTACAGGACAACCTGCTGCTAGATATGTACCTTGCACCTCATGTCAGGACACTTTATACCCAGATTCGAAATCGTGCCCTTATCCAGGTAATTTTCCTTTCATCCCAGAGGTGGATAAACAGGGAGATAGGCCATTTCTTTGGAATTGCTTTTCCCCTAGTTTCTTAGTGGGTGGAGAGTGCAACTGAATATTTTTTTGTTCTTCTTCTTAGTACTTCAGCCCCTATGTGTCAGCAGACATGCGCAAGATGGCCACTGCTTTTAACACTACAGTGGCTGCTCTGGAAGATGAACTCACTCAGCTGATTTTGGAGGGACTGATCAATGCCAGAATAGACTCTCACAGTAAGGTGAGTGCATTTCACCCATGGATTAGAGACTGAACAGGTTTACTAAGCTTAGAAACTCTCCATTCCTGAGACACTGGGAAGGTGCATTAATCTCTTGCGCCTGGTGTGTTCAGTAGGGGTGAGCTATGTGTGACCTCAGGCTCCATAATGCCTTAGCTGTGTTCCTGCTATGGAACCCTGGCACAGCTCCCACAGTACAGCTCTCTGGATTGGTTACAGATTCTGTACGCTCGAGATGTAGATCAGCGCAGCACAACTTTTGAGAAGTCTTTACTGATGGGCAAAGAGTTTCAGCGCCGTGCCAAAGCAATGATCCTGCGAGCCGCAGTCCTGCGCAACCAGATCCATGTCAAGGTATGGGCATGCTAAACAGATACTTAAAGGCAGTGTTAAGATTTCAATTTTTTTTTAAAGTAAAACTGTGAAAGTTGGTGAATTGAAGATTCTGGAAGGGAGTGAGTCTATCATGTTCCAAATTGGACAAGTTCTTAGAGTAGTAAATACTTCATATATGAAGAACAGGTGTTTCTAGCCAGTAGATTAACCTGCTTGTACAGCTCAGAATCTCCTTTGAAGTTTATATGGTTGAGTTAATTCTGAATAACTCCTTTGGCCCAGTCCTTGATAGACATATCTTTTACCTTCTCAATAAAGATTGTTTGAAGTAATTTTTTCAGCAGAGGAAGTAACAAAAGCATTAATTGTTAGGAGTATTCCTTCTGGATTGCAATTTGAAAAGGGTGCCTTTAGGGAGGATAGTCCATCTGCACAAAATGTATTCATTTCTATAGTATATTAATCCCTGTGATTACTAAATATCAGCTAGGATTCAATTTCTGGGGTCAACAGCACCTTGTACATGTAAATTTTTACATGTACAGTAAATAAGAGTGGCTTAAAAGTTCTGGTTTGGCTCTTTGAGGAAAAGTTTTTGTGAACTGTAGAAGTTGTTAATATAAAACCATCATTAATGAACCTGGGGGTATGCGCTACCCCTGCTGCCATCCTGCTGTGCTTCACCTGTGCTTTATTTTGTCTCTCAGGAAGCAGGCTGCAGAATATTTACACATCACTAACTAGGATGTGTTTTGGTCTTGTTGCAGTCTCCTCCGAGGGAAGGTAGCCAAGGGGAGCTCACTCCAGCTAACAGCCAATCCAGAATGAGCACCAACATGTGAAAAACTTCGTGCACTACCAAAAGAAATGGTCCCTCAGGACTGTACCCAGTTTCTCACCCACTAACTGCTGAGCTTCACAAACTGTCCCTATCTCCCTCACTTCTTGCTTGGATTGAGAGAGTCAGGGTTGGTGGTGGATAATATGAATATTCCAGTAACTTCAATTCTCCTTGAAAAGAAATTATTTTTAAAAACAGCATCCCTGCAAATGGGTCATCATTTCAGTTTTGTTAGAAAACCTTCACTCTCCTTCCACCACTCCATAAAGAGCTGTCAGGTTATCCATACAGATGCTGAGTTGAGAGTTTTTCAGCTGCTAATAGTTTTCTTGTTTCAAAGCTGCAAAAATAGTTAGTTGAATGGACAGGCACGATATAAGATGAATTTTGCTGGCCTGATAGTATTGCCTCAGTTTTGAGCAATGCTGAGCTTTCTGTTTTCCAAATAAACTTTTGAGTGCATTGCTCTCGATTATGGAGCTAGAGTTCTGATGGGGGAGATTTCCTTTGAGAAACTCTTGGAGAATTTTCACCTGTACCAGAAAACATGGCATTGCTTCCATGCATTCAGTCACAGACCTTTATTTTAGGATTTTATGTTTACCTGCAGCCAGGTTCTCTCTCTCTCTTGTCTCTGTTTTCAAAGAACTGTTTCCTGATGTGTTTCCCTCTTGTGTGTGACCTGGCTTTAGGGTCCAGTGTTATCATAGCAGTAAATCTCTACTTCATGCAAATATTGCTGCTTGCCCAGTCTTACTGCCATAGTGTGTGATGGTTTCCCCACGTGTGCAACAGCTGTTTTGGGCAGAATGGATATATGCCATAAAACAGCACTCAAGTCTTGTGGAAGCCCTAAAAAGAGTCAGTCTAGTGCCCACTCTCCAGGTGCATCTATTCTGCTTTTCCTTTTATAAAGGGGTCAGAGATGGCAACCCAGTGTGTGTGTGTGTGTGTGTGTGTGTGTGTGTGTGTGTGTGTGTGTGTTCTTCCTGTGTTCATGAAAAGAGATATGCACTGAATTTTCTGAAGTCACTGCAGCCTTGTATTAATCTAATCCATAAAGCAAGCCGAGAATTTTGATCCAGCCCTGACTGGCCTGGCAAGTGACTACGGATGTTACTTTTAATGTGTTCATGCTTTTTTTCTAAAAATAAGTTGTTATATCTAGTGCATTAAACAGCAGGATTAAAAAACTTCCGAGTATTTGGAGTTTTGTGTTAAAAAGCTGGGGTTTAGGTGTTTTGACCTCAAGCCATTGATTTTTTGCTAAGCTTCATAATGTTTAATAGGCGATTGTATTTTGTTTCTGGTCTGGTTGGAGATGCAGCTTGGATGAACTGTAAAGAAAGTGCAGTTTGAAGGAACATTCAAACAACAAAATTCCTGTAGCAACACTGGTTTCTCCTGGCTTTCCATACTTTTTATTACTTAGGTGCTGAAAATGGAAGCAGTAGTTTCTATGAGGTCTTTGGTTACATTTAGCATGGAAAAATTCTCCCATTTTTGAGGGAAGAACTTAGTGCTGAACATCGCTGATGGCCAGTTTAGTGAGAAAGGCAAGTTGGGTCCTTGGATAAATTGCTGTACATCATTATAAGAAATGCAGGGAAAGTGCTGTTATGCTTTCTGTTTGTGCTGAAGGAAAGCTTTTCAGTCCTAAAATGATACTCAAACATTCTTGCTTTCTTCCCCAGATGGGCCAATGATACTTTTTATAAGTGCTCTTTAGGAGATGGTTTTGCATCCCAGTGAAGTGCACCATGCCAGTTGGCTGTCTGTGCTCCCGCTTTCAGGATTTTTATTTCATTTATTTATACCTGTCCCTTGATGGAGGAGTTCTGCTGCAGGACTCCTAAGTGTCTTGAGCTGACTGGAATCTCTGTACTTCCAGACACCAGCAGCATCACACGTCCCTCAGCAGCCACAAGGGGCCCACAGGGTGGCAACAGCAGTTTCCAGCTCTGGCTGTGGCCTGAGGCCATTCTGCAGCATTGGCAGTTGTGGTAAGTTTTTGTCCCTCCAGACAAAAGTGCTTGCAGCCTCTTTGGGAGTGATTGAGCATTTCTCTTTTATTACCTTGGCATCAAGGATGCTTTGTGGAGAATTACTGACGTGTAACTCTCTCCTTTAACTTGTGAAAGAAGCTGCTGTTGCTTTTGGATCTTGTAAATGGGAGTCAGAGCTGTCCAGGCACATTTCTTCTAGACATTGTCCAACACCTGCCTCAGTCCTAACTGCCTGCCAGCCTCAAACCCCACAAAATACAACACAGTGTGGATATATTTCTAGGTAAATTGCATTCATAAGCAGTGTCCCCCAGTAAAAATTATTCTTAAATTTCTATGTAATTTCCCAAGTAATAAATGGCAAAATAGTTACTCACATAGAATGAATTTTTAGTGATTCCCAGTGACCACCAAGGTCATTCAGTGGATGAACTTTTGTGGAATGTGTAGTGTAGCATGTTGATGTGTCTAAGATATGATCAGAGGGGCCCATTCATATGGATTTAATGAACTTGTGTGGTACCTTTTTGTTAAGGAAATGCCAGTGGTAGGTCATGACAGGTTCCTCATGCAGCGTAAATCCTGCTTTCTTTACATAACCTTGCTAGGAATAAAGGAAAAGTAGTTGGAAAGAACCTTGTTCTTTTGGCAAAGGCAGTTTTAATTAGCACAATCACTCTAAGTGGTAATGTAGAAGCTGCCACTGTGAGATTTGTGTTAGAATAGTTTGGGGTGATTGGTAATTATCTGCCCAGAACTTGTCCATCACAGTGGTCTGTGTTGCTAAGTTTTGCAAGGGGAGGTCTGTTTACAGGTGATTATGGACTATGGCTGTTGCAGCATCATCTGTGTACTGCTTTTGGCTGAAAGGTGTCAGTGGGTGAGGGAGAAAAAGCCAGAGCTTGGCCTTTGCCCCAGGCCATGTGGGTGTGATCTGTACATCTCTCCTGCTATTCTGCAGCAATGGTCTCAGCATTGTTCCATCCTCTGGATAGCTCCAAAAACTGCCACTGAATACGGTATTATTTCTGATATGTGCAATGTAATATAAACTTTCAGGGAAAAAAAAAAGAAGAAACTTTAATCTGATGAAGACCCATCGTGTATTGGTAGGAAGTGCTTGTCAAGCACTGATTCCTTTTTCTTTTAAAGTCTCAGCTAAATTAATTTGATTATTTGAGATTCTTCCACCATCTTCATTACTCTTTATGAAGCAGATAGCAGTGTGCTGCACAGGACAGTGCTCTGAGTATTTTTTTATACCACCTGCTTGTGACAGCTGAGGCTGAGACAAGTCAGTGTTTCACTGCTCTGGTATTCCATCAGCTGTGAATTTGCAGTAAGGGGATAAACACCAAAGTGGTGTGGAACTGACTTCTGCTTCCTCTGATGCTGTTAGAGAATAAATAGGGATAGGATTACTGTCTGCTTTGCAAATGAACTTTGTACTTAAAGTAATGTTATTTTGGCTTCTGTGTTTTTAAGGATCTCTGAACTCCATTCAACATTTCATAGGGTTGCTGTGTAGCTTTAGATTCTCTCATAGGATAACTTGATTAGGCTAAAGTAGTTAGAAAGGGGAACAGAAACTGGCTAATAGGTATGTCAAGCTCTAAGAGAAAATGTACAAGATTCACTAATTAGAGCTTGGTGAATTCATAATGCAATTAAGTCTTTGACATCAAAGAAATAATTCAAGCTTAGGCCTTGGTAGAGTTACTAAAGCTACAGACTGAAGGACAGCTGCATTAGCAAGAGATGGTCTAATTCAAACAAGAACTCAAGTGGCAGGACCTGAAAAATGTGGCTTAGCTGGTAGATCAGGCTGGGTATTCTTTTTGTCCCTGACCCTACAGGTACTACTGTTTCAGTTCTCTAAGCCTTCAGCTCTAGCTTTGTACTCCCTGTGCCTGTAGTTGATCTAAGCGAACCCTCTGCACTTAAAAGTTTGTACCCCATAAATACGTGCTGAAATCTCGGAGTTTCAGTCTTCGTTTTAATGCACTTTTTGTCTTTAAATTTTTTTAAAAATCCTTCTCATAATTCATTTCATAACCGGTTTCTTAAATAAAGGCAATTAGCTTTCTTTTTTGTCAGGTGAAGTATCCCAGCTTTTTCTTGTGTGCCTCTGAAAATAATTTAGATGTGAGAATCCATTTTCCTGAAGACTGAGCATCATTTTCAGCATCATTCTACATTCAGGGCACTGCCTACTCCCCCTACTCCATGAAAATTAAATAGCGTATATCTCCTTAAAGGCCTGTGAAACAGAAACAAAATAGGCCTTGACCTTGCTGAGCTGGCAAACTACAATTTTTTGATTAGAGATAAAAAGAATAATTAGTATATTGCCTAATCTGAAAGTAATCCCTTGTTGGTGCAGGTGCACTCAGTGTAAACAGTAAGTGGTTTGGCTTTGCTCGTGTTGTAATTGGGCCTCCCAAGTTCACAAGCATTGGTTAGTGAGCCGTGGCTCATCTGGACAGCTTTGCCTTAGTAACTGCAAGGTTGGCGTCTTCTTGCACACCTGCTGAAAGTTCAGGTTGAAACTTTTTTCCATTAGTGTGGTGATTTGTAGCTGGATGCACAGAGGTGGATCTATGTTGCAGTGCCAAACTGAGCAGTTTTTCAGCCCTGTGTCAGGAGTGTGGCAGCGTCCAGCCATGCTTGGACAGGAGTGGACAAGATGAGGTCTATCTGCATTCCTCCATTGTGCTTGTTAAGAAATGCCTTGGCATGGTGGGGAGGGACAAGTATACCTTAAATACTAATTCTTTATGGAAAAGTATCCAAGTAGTACTCTCAAGTGTAAGGCCGTTCCTGAATTTAGGAGCCTAAAGTCACCTTGACTGTTCCTTCACATTGGTGATTCTGTAATGAGATTGTATTTGTGAGAGGGAGGGGTGATCTAAAATCTCTCTGTGTGGGTAAGAAGCTGAATCTCTCACAGCCCCAGTTCTCTTGTGCTGGAATTGGCTGTTTTGCCTTTACTTTGAGCAGGAGAATGAGCTTTCCTATCTTTTTGGGAAACTGTAAGTGGGGAGAGGTCAATTAAACAGTTTGAAATTCTAGGATAATGACTATTTAGGTTTTGTACTAGAGGAGGGGGAAACAGACCAGGAAACTCAGAATACTTGACAGCTTTAGCATGTATGCCTGTGTGAGGGAAGAAGTGGACGATTTCCACGAGGTGAAAGAGGTGGTTTCAAGCTCCCGTCTTTAAAAAAGGCATGTGTAGGACCTGCATCTGGTTTTGTCACATGTCTCTCAGAATTTATCATTTGTGAAAGACAAATGACCACATAATGAAGTATGAGACTTTGAGCATGGAAATATTAATGGACTTGGTTCCAACTTCCCACATATTTTTAGACAACCTCTGTTAAAATAGTAATTTCATCCTCCCCCAACCTTTGGCTCATAGAAGATTGTTAAGTTTGATCATACTGTAAGAAACTAATAATTGTTAATGTGGATATAGCAAGATCTAAGTTTTACATTCACATTTTCCAAGTACTGCTGCTTTCCTTTCTACATTAAAAATGTGGCCTACCAAAACACAAACAAATGTGACACATTTTCTGTTAGTGAGGAGGTCACTGACATTGCTATTTTTAGCATGCCAGAAGGCTGTTCTAATACAATACATTTAGTCGCCAGTAGTAAAAAGAAAACATTAAGGGTTAATGAGCATACAGGAGGCAGAGTGTAATGGCAGCTTACAGAAATTGTCTCCACTCAAAAATGCAGCATTTTCAGTCTTTCAAACACAGCATTAGATATTTAATTGCATCTCTTTTATTTCAAATGCAGGATAATTCCCTGAGTAAGCAGTTTTTTTACTTAAATAAAACTTTTCCAGAACTTAACCATGTGGAAGAAGTTCACACAGATGACAGTGAGCTGGAGATGGCACATTCTTTGGCCCAGGGAAGTAGTGTAGTGGTCTGGCAGGAGCTCTTGGACTGTTCATTTCCAAAGCTTCACCCTGTACTGTCACCAGCCTCCTTCAGCACTGCTGTCTCCCCCACCTCTGCATCTCCTCTCTGACTGATCTCTGGGGTTTGAATTCCTCTTTGACTGTGCTGCCATGAAAGGGATTTTTCATACTTGGTCTTAAAAAGTAATCCATGACCTGAAAAAGCAAAAGGGGGAAAAAGGCCCAAACCAACATCCTGAAATGAGATGACTACAGTGGTAAACAGAATACCTCATTCCTTAAAAAGAATGGGTCTTTACAGACTGGGAACTGCATCCCGAGGTATTGGAAGCAGGAGCAGTGATAGAAGGAAGAGCAGTCTTTTAAAATGGTACTACAAACTTTTAGATAGCACGTAGCATTTTAGGTACTGTGTAGATTTTAACACCCACCTACACCCCATAACCCAAAGATTAAGTAATGAATATACACGAGAGATTGATTATATGTTTCCTTTATGCCTGGAAAGGTCAGATATGCTTACCTGGACAATCTGCTACCTCCTTGAATGCTCTTTTCTTACAGCATCCTCGGCACATGTTAAACACACATTTAGTGCCCTGGGTTGGGATAGCGGTATAAAGAAGCTTTGTCAGTGAAAATAAAATTGTTACTGTTTACTATAATAAGTAACGATACAGCTCTGCACTTTCAGATCTTCGGGGAAAAAACGTGTACTCAGCCTAATGAAGATGACAGAGTTGATGTCATACTGGACGCTACTCACTGTTTGCACATAAAGAACAAAAAAACCCCAACCAACCAAAAAAAAAAATCCACATTCAACTTGTGCAACCCCCACAGCCTGTTGGGCAGCCCGAGTTACCCACCACAAGCAGCCACATGCCATAAGCCCTCTGGAACAAGCATGAACACATTTGGTGCTAATGAGCTGGCTCTAGTTCTCTGCAACATGAAACACGGTGCTACCATCTGCAGTTATGCCTACAATATGTTACCACCAGAATTACTTCCCTACTTGCATCCTAAAATAAACCTGCATATGTACTAAAGTATAATGTATGACCCTTAGGGGACAGCAGCAACTGAGTCTTGGCTAACTGATGAGGTGGCAGAATGAGCCTGGGTCTCTGAGGTGCTTTGCTGACACACATTTTAGAAAAGAGAGTTGATATTGTTAGTTGATATTGATTTGTTTATTGTTTACATGGTTCCCTTCACCCCAGTCAGAAAATTCTTCATGTTTAGGGAGGCTTTAGTTGAGTTCCTTCTCCTTTTTCTTCTCCACACCTCCACAGCCCCCACCCCATTTCATGACATGGCTCAGAAACACATAATACAGGGAAAAAATAACTAGAGGCCTAGTCAGAAGATTTCAAGAACTACCTGCAACATTACAGTGATGCAACAGCAAAACAAAAATAAGTCTAAGTCTTGGTGCAGACAGTCTTGGTTTATGCACCAAGCAATGTCATCTGGATTAGCTATGAAACAGGATGGCTTTGAAAGCAGGCCAGTCTAGTGCTCAATGTTTTCCCAGTAATGATCACAGGAAAAAAAAAAAATCTGTTTCTTTCAGTAGCTGCAGCTTCAAATTGAGCCCCAGCTGGCTGCCACTGCTTCGCTGCAGTAACAGTGTTACAACAGGGAGCAACATCACATGGTTGTGTTGCAGGCTCCCCTGCCCCCTGAGGTGTAATGCTAATTTTTTAGCCAGAACACAAAATTACTTGCATCTTACACCCCACTTTACAGGTATATTAGCAGCAATAAATACACTCTGCTCACACAACTCAGCAACACCACCCTATCAAGCAAACAGCTATGTTCCCCATGGGAAAAAATAAACAAGCAAAAGCAAAATGAATTCTTTGCAAATATCAAAATATTTGAAATTTCAATACAGAACCTGTAAAACCAGCTGCCTCATTTCACATTGCTAATAGTGAAAGTCAATATTAATCTGCTGCAAAAGCAGGACTGAGGATGAGAAGGTGCTTAGGCTTGTTATGATCAAGGCAGAGATCCAAACACAACACAAAACAGAGCTGCAGATGCTGCAGTGCTGTCCCAGTACAGACCCCTGAGGGACACCATGTGTCACCTGTCTCCATCCAGACATTGCAGGATTGATCCCTTCATGGACATTTAATTTCCATTTAACAGAAATGCTTTTACGGACGCTTGTACTGACTTACCTTAGGGTTTCCACATTGATCACATTTTGCATACTTGGCTGAGAGAGAGAGAGAAAGCTGATTTCACTAATGGTATTTTTATGTGGAAGAAGTTAGAAAAAAACCAGAACCAGACAAGGCTTGGTGCTTTTCTAGCCAGAGACTCTTTTTAAAATAAAAATACAGTACCTCAAAAAACAATGCAAAGGTAAAAGTACTTTGAATTTTTAAGTGCCTCTATGCTAAAATCCAAACATTGAAAATTTTAATCCTCAAGTCAAGCATAAAACTGGAGGACAACAGCTTAAAATTCATACAAAATTTCAATTTCAAATGCTAGTGGCAGCCACAATGCAGTTTGTAAACTTTTGATCTTAAAAAGATGCTTAAAATCAGTGACCTACTACTTTGATCCTTGTTTCCTTTACTAGTGAACCTTATTTGAATCACGTTACCTGCTATTGAAATTTCAATAGCAACAATTCCTCCTCTTTTCAAAGAGGTTTCTACAAGTACACACGCCAGGAAAATTCTTAGCGGCAAGTTATGTCAAAGGTGGTATCAGCATATCTCCATACATTTATGCCAATGAATGGAACTTACGTTTTAAAGATGGATCAAAGCTTTTATTTGGATTTCTTAACTTCTTTTTTTGTTTATTCTTTGACAGAAGCTCAGAATTTCCATCTTCCTCTTCTTCCAGAGCACGTTTTCCCCGCGCACCTTTTTCCATTCCACTTTCTCCATTCTCCCTGCATCTCTCCTTTGGCCTGAAACAGTGAATTTCATCATAAGTTGCCTGGAGGGAAGATGTAGCTGTTCCCTGACCATTATTTTGGTTTACAGAAATCTGCGTAAACCATAAACCTTTCTATCACTGCTACAATGAAGTGTCATTGCCCTTAGAAGTGGGATAGAAAAACCTAGCTTTTTTAGTTAACAATGGCAGTTAATAACAGAGACACTATCAGACATAACAGTTAAAGTTGACCAATTAAAGCTGACAATTAAAGTATGTCAGCTAAATTAGGCACATCAGGTTCTTGTTCTCAGCTGCAGTGGGATTCCTAATTTTTACTTTCCAGAGAGAAATTTGAGAAGGATCCAAAGGAGAAGATGCAAACAATGAGCAACATCCCCACAAACAAAGCAATAACTAGGAAACAACCAAACTAGAAAAAAAAAAATCCTAAGTCTTCTTCAGTCTTTTTTTTTTTTTTAGTGAATGTAAGCTCCTAGAACAGAATCAGTGGCTGATACTGATGGTATGGGTGGGAAAGGCCTATGAGTACCTGTAAGTATCAAAATAAATAACTCACCCTGGCCTGATGTATGGCTGACAGATCCAGTGGAAAAAAGGCAATCCTTCTTTTGGCTTTTCTCCTTCTTTCTGGTTAGCTATTTCTTCCTGCAGCATAGAGTTACAGTCAGTCTTCCTGGAGTTGTCAGAAAATACACTAAATAATACTTCAAACTCCATGAAATCACAAACTGAAATTTAAGCTAACAATTACTGACACTTACATATAGGCAAAAAAACCATCTACTACCACAGATCAACTGAAGCACATTTGTAACTCCTAAATCAACTTTATCTCAGATAAAGTTGTCCAGGCTTAAGGGGATGCTACTATAGCAAGCTACGAATATCAAGGTTAGCAAGCCACAAAGTCCCAGAGAAGTGACTAATGGATGTCAACTCTATAACATACTTGGTACATTCCCACCAAGTGCAGGCAATGCTGTTCTGGGAGATTAGGGCCAATCTTGGTACCTGGCATCGCAGTTTCAGCTCCCTGTTGACATCTACAATGCCATCTAGAGTCTTCACTTTTGCTAATTCTTCACGCAGCTGCTGGTAAACTTGAAGCCTAAGGCAAAGCCCAAACATCAGTTATATTTAGACTGCAATCAACTAAAAATAACTGTAGAAATGCATTTTATACACTTTTCTTGATTATTTTATTATAAATTTCTTGATTAATTTGCCTTTGGCAGAAGCTTATATTCCTCTTTGTAAGTCCAGAGAAAAGCACACATGTCTCTTCCACATAAATACTCGTCAGACAACCAAGGTACTTTGACAAAAGCTAACATGAATGTACAGTGCATCAGCTGCTTCTCAGTAACTGCCCATAGCTGTGCTCTTACTCCACAATAAATGCAACAGCACTTTGCCGCACAATGAACAAGGAGATAGTTAACTTGTGTTTGCCATGGAGTGTTTGCACATGGGCAATTACCACATTGCAGCTGGCATGCTGTGAGATCACACCCTGGCTGATCTTGTGGCAACTTGTTCATTCCCCATGCCCTGTTTCCCAGATATGAAATAAAGAGTAAAGGCCTCAGCCCACACCTTCTCCAGCCAGGTCCAGGAAAGAAAACTTTGCAGGATACTCATTCTGGCCAAACAAATCTTAGTCCAGAAAGCCAGACGCTTTCTAAGCAGGATGACCCCTGAAAACATTAAAGAGTTCTAAGGAGATACTCACGTGTGATGCCAGAGCTTGAAGAGATGAGCCCTAACATAAGACAATGGACATGGGTACTTCCGCACTATCTCCAGATACTCCTCAGCCATCTCCCACACCAATGGGTTCCGGCCCTCAAACAAAGCTGGGTTATGAAGATTACCTTCTAGGGAACGAAAAGAAATACTCAAGCTTTCATTTCAGGATTGAAACAAAGGCCAAAATCTCTGCTCTGGAGTTTGATCATCTCTTTTGTCATTCTACAGCCACAGACACATCACCCACAAACTCTCAAAAAGAATACAGGGTCTGTAATACTCTAATCTGACCTTGGGATACTGTATTTCACTATGCAATTCCTGACTGTGCTGAACAGCTCAAATCTAATTAAAATGCTGTTTCTAGAAAGGCATCTAACCTT
Source organism: Taeniopygia guttata (assembly GCF_048771995.1). Lineage (NCBI taxonomy): Eukaryota > Metazoa > Chordata > Aves > Passeriformes > Estrildidae > Taeniopygia > Taeniopygia guttata. The sequence continues at coordinate 2,463,367 of NC_133043.1, forward strand.
GACAGGAAGACAGTAAACCAATTAATAAATAGAGAAATCACTGCTTTTGTTACCCAGCAGTTAAATACTGAAATGACAGGTCTCTTGCCTTATGTCTGTATTGATATTTGTCTGGCCCAAGTTCACAGATACAGCTTCTCACTGTGCTTTTCTCCACTGGCTTCATAAGTCTTTTGTTAACCAGTATTCTCTAAAACCAAGATTCTACAACCGTTCTTTAATTGTGTGAGTGATTAGAAGCTTTTCTGATGCCTATCCTAGCTCTTCCTGTAGGAAGTTATGTCAATTCTTTCTTGTCCCAACCCAACATGAACCACCTGCAGGAATATTAACCCACAGATGCACTTAGTTAATTGAGAACATTCAAAAAACTTTTCCATTGATTAACAGATGTCACAAAAATATTCCAGGACAACAGGAGTCCCATATGCCTCCCATATGTCAAGTAATTACATTTGAGCTCAATGAGTCAATGGTATTGCAAGTCCAACATAACGATTCTTAACAAATCTTAAGGGATCCCTATTCCTGGTATGTGATGGCCAGTATAAAACAAGGGAGAATGGCCACTCAGCTGTCAAGCAAAGCTGTTCACCAAGTCAATCTGACATAAGTTTTTAATAAATATATATGGAACTGCTAAGGGAATAATAAATAACTCATATTTTTTACCTGCACTCATGACACCATGTACTCCTGTCTTACGGATGCATTCTTGCACATCGCTGAGACACTGGATGTTTCCATTTGCAAATACAGGAATGTTTACAGCTTTTCTATACCAATGAATAAAACAGATGCATAAAACTGAGAATTAGAGTCAACCCAGAAATTCTCCTCCTGTCACATAAATTTGTTTGCTCTTCAGTGCCACTGTACACTCTGTTTAAGATCCAGTGTGCTAGCAGGAATCCACTAAGACTGGTACTGCTTACTAACCTTACAGCTTGAATGTGCTCCCAGGATGCCACGCCAGCAAGTGGTCCTTTCTGTTCTTTAGTACGGCCATGCACAGTCAGCAGCTGGAAAACAACATTACATTTACTTTCCACGTGTATGAACCACTGGAATAAATCCACTGAAAAAAATTTCCTTTCACTCCCTACACTTCAGAGATGCCACTGAGTTCCTGCTGCTATTTCAACAGTGAAGGGAGTTTAGCAACACAGAAAGATATCAGCAGCTCACCTACTGTGGCATGGTTTTAGACTCCTTTCATCTTGCTATTCCATGGCATGACAAGATTCTATCATGGGAGAACCTACAGGTTTCCTTTCCTTTTCCTACTTGATTCCATTAGTGATTTACTTTGGAATTTGTGATATATTGATCTAGCTTTCTCCTCAGCTGAAGGTCCAAATAATGTCAGTACTGTCTCTAACTATAGATATCTCTTCCAATTTAATTGGAATTAGAGATGCTGCCTATTTCTAGATGCTGCCTATTTAATTGGAGTTAGAAGGCTGCCTATTTCTTCTAGTGATACCTTTTGATACCCTTTTTCTTCTACAGTACTGTGCATTTCATGCATTCACACTTGCCTCCTGCAACAGTATGTGAAGATTGAGATGCTCAGCCACAGTGAAGGATGCTGCACAGTGCAGTGATTACAAGAGACTGAAATCACTCTGTCTTTCGTACCACACTACTGACCTGCAGCCTGGGGCTGCAAACACACAGGATCTGTCTGCATCCTGTTTGCTCTGTCTGCAAAATAATGCAGCCTATTCAAGAACTGGTGAAGAACAGGTCATCAGATATTTTACACAAAGATACGTGTCCGGTGCAGGAGTAGAGGGAGCAGCTGCCTTCTTACCTGGCAGCCAGCTTTCTCCAGCATCTGTGCATACTTCACTGTCTTGTCAATGTCTGGGAAAATGCGGATTTTGCATGTGATGGGAACAGAGAGCTTCTCGTTAGCCAGTAAAACTGAGAAAGATTGAAAAGACAGGTAAGTGGGCTGCACAATGCTATGAAGTGTCTGCTCTCCTCAAGATCTGATACTGGGTGTGGTATGGAAGAAGTCTAAGAAGTTACTGCTATGCAGTTTTCACAGCTTAAAAAATCAGCAGTGTCCTCTGCAATCTTTACTGCATAGTTTAATCACGTAACAGTAACACACACATGAAACACAAAATCTGCACCCTAACAAGATTGCATAAAATAGTCACCCATTTAATAGCCCTAATGCTTCCACTGCATTTGAAAGCCCTTTGTGAGGGCTTTCAAAGACCAGCCCCTCACAACTTAATTATTGATACAAGTTTATTATCTTCATAGGCTATTGTACTCCTCCAACATTAACATTTGCTTGTCTACCTTTCCCACAAAAGGTGATTCACTTCTTTGCAAATTATCACCAAAAAAAATCATTATTAGTAGAGTCTTATCCATGGCAAGCAGAGTCTTATCAAATGAGGTAGGCTGTGGATGCAATCAAGTAGTAAAGGTAGCTTATAGAGTCAGGGCGAAATCTAGAACATGGTAAACTCCCAGTCCTTACACAGGACATGGAATCACAAAAATACCAAAAAGAGAGCTAACAAAGAGAGCCAGCAGGAAAACACTGAGTAATGTGTTTGAAATTCTCTTATTTTCCAAGAGCTTGGATTTACAATGTAGGAAGTCACCTGCTGTCTTCTAATACAAATCCTGTGAGCTCTAAAGAAAGCTACTTCCCATCACCCTTTCAAAGGAGCAAGCAAGGTGTATTCAGGTGCAAGCAGAAAAGAGTGCTCCACCATTTTAAAGGCAGTGAGGGAAAAAAGGAAGAAGAGGACAGGCTAAGACACTTCTCTTACTAGATAGCCTGGGTTCACCCAACTAGATGACCTTCACACTTTGAGGCTATTCTGACTTGCATATTTCTCAACAGCCACATTACATGCTGGGCAAGGATGCACTGTCTAATCTTCCAGGTTCTCAGCAGTGTCTTTGTACCAAACATCACTCAAGACTCCCCAGACCACTGGGAATGCAAACAGAAATAGGACTCTCTAACTTCATGGTTCCAACACTTGCTTTGAAATGGGATGAAGGCACATTCTCAATTCTACAAAATGACCAAAACCTTGCTTTTTTATATCAGTTACAAATGAAATTTTTTAAAAAATATGATACTGTTCACAACAGCTACTGATAGACTGAAAATAACCTACAAAAATTAGGAGAAGAAAGGCATAATTTGCTATGTTCTGGACAGAAAGAGTACACGGAGTTGACCAGAAAAGGGCAACTGTGGCTTCCAGCAGAAACACGACCCTTGGCACCTGAGAACTTCAATGTGAAAAAGTAAGGCACTGGGGCCTCTACTGTTTCTAGAGCTGGAGAGTCACTAAACTATCATATGAGACTGGAACTTAATTGATTCACTTTCACCTGAAGTCTGTTTCAGGTACAAAAGTCTTTTAGCAGATCTAGTGTGAGTTTGCAGTGGGATACCATCAAGTATCTTGAGGGTGCCACTGGAATACAGCATGAAATAAAAAAAATAAAAGAACAAAAAAGAACCGCCCCTTCAAAACCCAAACACAACTCTGCCCAAAGAAATATGATGCACCTCCTTTCCCCCAAAATCCCTAGACCTCCTCTCAAAAATTAGTTCATCCTATTCCCTCTCTAAATACTTACTCATTCTCTGAAGAAGATCCCACTCCTCTTGCAGAAATGCTCCATAGTGACCTATGATAAAAGAGCATATGACAGATTTGTGCAGAAAAGTAAGATCCTGAAGCACAGTTTTCAATAAACTCTCACAAAGATCCAGACACTCATATGCCTCACTAGCAGAAACATTGCTCTGTCCTGCCCTAGCTGGAAGAGTGGGATCATTATGTTCTCCCTGCCCCCCTAAATTTACAGGATAAACAAGGAATACCCACACCCGACTTTCACTGGAGCTCCTCAAGGCTGATGTGTTGACACTTGCAGCTCAAAGTCCAACTTCTAAAGGTTTATACCAGATGATTAATAAATCCTATTAGGATAACAGATGATCAGACTGAAAGATCTATTTGTACCACTAATAATTTCCTATTAGTCTTCAAAAGATATTTTAGAAGAAGAATGGGCAGTTACTGAACAAATATTTTCTCAATACCTTAACTGATACAAAATTTTCAAACACTGGCTCTGGTTTTCAAACATGCAGTATCTAAGGGATTCAGCATGTGTCATCCTCTTCTACACTACTGTGAAAAAACTCTGCACGTATCAGGGAAATAGGAGATCCTAAGGGTCTGAAAGATCTAATTTTAAGTGCAGTTTTTAAAAAATAGACTGAGCAAAAATCATAAAGAAAATCAAGCTCTTACTAAAAATAATGTTTCTGAAGGATATTCTAGACATAGGAGCTGACACTTCAGAGAAATTAGAATTAGTTATATCTAATTTTTGCTTTAGGTACTACAAAAAGCCTTACCTGCTACATTGGGTGTAACTAAGTACTTCAGCAGTACTGCAGCCTCCCCAAGGCTTGATTTGGCCCTCTTGATATTTTACTGCCAACATTCACATTTGAAACACCATTTCCAATTTCTCTGCTTATCCAGGATTCAGATTTGCACATACCTCTCTTTGCAATCATTTGGGGGCAACCCAAATTTAGGTCTATGGCATCACAGTAATCCTGAGCCAACAGTGCTGCTTGGACAAACACTTCAGGATCATTGGCACAGAACTGTGAAAACCAAAGAGAAGTGGAATAATCAGGCAATAGCTTTCTTCAAGTACTGACAAAACGTGATGACGTAGTTATGAAGCAACTACCTGCTAGAGGAAAAAGGCAAATATACACAGTTAATAATACCAAACACTATTTCTCAAAATGATCAAGGCAAGCCATGTGATGTAATCTTTTTGGATCTCAGCAAAGCATTCGATACTGCTTCTCACAGGATGGCTCTGACAAAATGCCCAGCCCACAGCTGGATAAACACATTGTGTGATGGGCAGACAACTGGCTCATGAGTCAAGTGCAAGGGGTTATAGTGTGCCTTGGTTTGAAAAAACAGGAGTTTGTAAACGAAGGCAAGAGCCTCCTGTGAAATGGAAAAGGTAAACTCCTTCTTTCTGAATTACTACAATTTCAAAATTAAAAGGCTCTCAGGCAAAGATATGGGAATGGGAATAACAGTTCTTTACTGGAAAAAAAAGAACTAAATAAAAAAAATGTAATTACTACAAACAAAATTACTAATAGAGTCAGAAACCTCACACCCTAAGGAGTCAAGGTGTTGGTAATAGTCCAGTTAAATGGTGGCTGCTCTTCCTGGAGTGGCAGATGAAATGCTGCTAAAGCAGTGATCTTGTAGAAGAGTGTAGTGATAGAGTAGATGGGCCTGGTCTTCCTCTGGGGATCCAGTGGGGAAGAAGCTGCTCCTCTGGGAATCCAGCAGAGAAGAAGCTGCTCCTCTGGGAATCTAGCAAAAAGGCTGCTCTAATGTCTTAAAAAATGCTGATTTTATGCAGGTAGGGATGCTTGGCTCCTCCCTCTGGGTGGAGCATCTCACAATGGATGATGCAACTTTACCAGTCATGCAGTGAGTCATCCAATGGTCCATTAATAGAAGATATCTCCCCGGAGGGAGACATTGTTTTTAGAAGAAATAAGAAAACTGTTTAACTTAAGAAGAAATACCTGCCCTACTTCTAACAGATAGCAAATAGAATACATGCTTATCTTATAAGCCAGGACATAGTGACTGGGATGACATTAGGCTGGTGACCGGTCATGCCTAGGGCTCCATCTTAGATAGAGCCAGAGCTCTTTAACAGCTCCATACATGACTTGTAACTCTGCTGACATTTGTAACCTTGCTGAGGATACTAAATTGTGAGGAGCTGTCTACACCCCGGGAGGCACAGAGGCCCTGGAAAGGGACCATCAGAGGGCTAGGCAATCACGGACTATATGAAGTTTAATCGACAAGCAGCCTATTCTGAACCTGGGACAGGGTGACTCTGCATGTATGGACAGACAGGGGAACAAAAGGCTGGAGAACAGTGCTGCAGAAAGGGACCTGGGGGTCCTGGTTGATGGCAAGTTGAATATGAGTCAGCAGTGCCCTGGCAGCCTCTAAAATGAATTGCCATGGAATGTGAAACAGACACATGGGCTATAGTCAAATGCTCAATTTTAACTGAGTGTAATTAATATTACATTTAAAACACAGTGCAAAAAGCAAATTAATAAAATAGGTTATTTTGAAGCTTCTTTGTTGAAGAGGACAGAGACAAACTATTCTTCTCATTTATGGTTTTAAACAGATTTTCTAAACCTCATTTTTCACAAAAACCAATTCCATCATGTCTTTAATAAACTTGAAAAAAATGTAAACACTTCTGAGCAGAAGGTGTTACTTAAACCCTATAGCACTACATAAAATTATAACTGACACCAACTAAAATAAAAAATTTGCTTTCTATGAGACAACTGAAATTATGGAAAGCCTCCAATCATATAATATAATGAGAATGTTAGCACAGTAAACAAAATCTTCAGAGCAGGCTGAGCTCAAATGTACCTCTGTCTAATCTAATTCCAAGACTCTGTGACCAAATCTTTAAGGACTCCTGCACATGATCAATCCAAAGATTAGTTTGTTCCATACTTTATATCCAATAGCGGCCAGTGGGAAGAAGGGTAACATAGCAAGCTCATAGCAACTGATCCTGTTCGGGTGGTGTCACCAGGACACACAGCTCACTGAGCTGAAGATCTGTGACATCTTTCTAAGATTACTTGAATTTCCACCACTTTTATTTTTCTGTGTCAAAAGAGATTATCTCCCACAGAAGAAGAATATATGAGATGCTGAGATTTGCTCATTTGGTCAGAGCATGGTATAGCTAGTAACACTAAGGCTGTGAGTTCTACCCCTGTATAAACAATTTACTTAAGAGTTGGACTCAATGTACTTGTAGGTTGTGGATTTGTGGGTCCCTTCCAACCCAGAATATTCCATGATTCTGTGAAAGCTGTACTGAGACAGATCAAAGGTTAACACCAAAATGTCTAGGGAACAGCAGAAGCTGAAAAAGTGTCTTTATGGACTTTGGAAACAGAAGGTGTGTTTGTTGCACCTAAAGACCCTCAAATGTTTTCCTTCATTTGCTTTCTAAACTCATGTAATGTTTCAGAATCCAGCACATCGCACAGCAATGAATTTCACAGTTTATAACTACCACTATGCTTACTTGTTTCCTATTCATCATCTTCAGGCCAGTAATACTTCTACAGGCTTCTCTTATCTCTCTCCTCAGTCAAGGAAAACAATTATTTTCCAGGGTAAATAGTCCTCATCCATTTAACTGCTCCATGTGTGTAAATCAGTCATTCCTCTGCTCATGACAACAGTCTTTGCCTGCATTATTCTCCAGCTCCACAAGCCATTTTCCCTCTTTGGCATAGAGTGAAATACCTTAACATCACACAGTAGTCAGAAGCAGAAGCAACACATGCTTTAAAGTCTGTCCTATTTTCCTTGTGTTTTTTATCTATAGCTAAACACTGAGCTCAGGGTTTCAGATTACTACTCAAAAAGCTGTGATCCTTCTTGAGTGGTATCAGATCTGGGACACACCCTGACTCTACAAGACCAACTGTAATCTGTTTCTAAAGATGAGGCACAGGGGACTGAAACCCTCTGAGAAGTCCAGTGCTCCCGGCCACGGTGGTTAAGACAGGAAACCCTCTGCTAAACGTGGGATAAACCGAAAAACACACATCTTCAGGAGCTAAGTACTGTCAGCGGTATTTACATGAAGAAAATAAGATTTCTGTCATCCTATAGAACCACGTTAAAACGTGGATGAGGCTGACTACCTTCAACTCATGCACATTTGGGAAACGCCTGGATTTGTGAGCACGAGCGGGGCGGATGGAGCGCGTGCGTTCGGCAGCGCTGACTCGCGTCCTCAACGTTACCCAAGAACGGCACCGCTGGTGCGCCCAGGGAAGCTCCTCCGGCAGCCGCCGCCGCCGCTCCCGGTGCTGACGGGGTGAGCCGGGGCGGGAGCCGCGCTCACCTGCACGATAAGCGGCCGGTCCTCGGGACAGGCCTCGCCGTAGAGGTTCTCGCGGCGGTAGTTGGCGTCCCTGAGGAAGACCTGGGCGTGCAGCATCGGTGTGTAGCAGAGCTGGGCGCCGTGGCGGCGGCTCAGCAGCCTCCAGGCCAGCTCGCTCTGGTCCACCATGGGCGCCACCACGTAATGGGCGCTTCGCAGCGTCTCCCTCCAGAAGGCTTCTCCGCGCAGCTTCGGCATCTCCCGCTTGCTCGCCCGTGCAGCGTTGCGGCTGCTGGCCCCGGGGCTCGCCGCCTGACGCCCGCAGGCCGCCGCGACCGGGCCGGGCGCTGGCGCAGCCGGACGGTGCCACCGCCATCTCGCTCCGGCCGGCTCGGCGGTGCTGTCACGCACCGTCCCCTCCAGAAACCGCGGCGCTGCCAGCAGCGGCCGCGCGCGGGAGAGGCGCAGCGAATGCGGGGCCGCAGAGGGGCGGCTGGGGAGCGGCTGGGGGGCCGCAGAGGGGCGGCTGAGGGGCCGCAGAGGGGCGGCTGAGGGGCCGCAGAGGGGCGGCTGGGGAGCGGCTGGGGAGCGGCTGGGGGGCCGCAGAGGGGCGGCTGAGGGGCCGCAGAGGGGCGGCTGGGGAGCGGCTGAGGGGCCGCAGAGGGGCGGCTGGGGGGCCGCAGAGGGGCCGCAGAGGGGCGGCTGGGGAGCGGCTGAGGGGCCGCAGAGGGGCGGCTGGGGAGCGGCTGAGGGGCCGCAGAGGGGCCGCAGAGGGGCGGCTGAGGGGCCGCAGAGGGGCCGCAGAGGGGCGGCTGAGGGGCGGCAGAGGGGCCGCAGAGGGGCGGCTGGGGAGCGGCTGAGGGGCCGCAGAGGGGCGGCTGGGGAGCGGCTGAGGGGCGGCTGGGGGGCCGCAGAGGGGCGGCTGGGGAGCGGCTGGGGAGCGGCTGAGGGGCGGCTGGGGGGCCGCAGAGGGGCGGCTGAGGGGCCGCAGAGGGGCGGCTGGGGGGCCGCAGAGGGGCGGCTGGGGAGCGGCTGGGGGGCGGCTGAGGGGCCGCAGAGGGGCGGCTGGGGAGCGGCTGGGGGGCCGCAGAGGGGCCGCAGAGGGGCGGCTGGGGGGCCGCAGAGGGGCCGCAGAGGGGCGGCTGGGGAGCGGCTGAGGGGCCGCAGAGGGGCGGCTGAGGGGCCGCAGAGGGGCGGCTGAGGAGCGGCTGAGGGGCCGCAGAGGGGCGGCTGGGGAGCGGCTGAGGGGCCGCAGAGGGGCGGCTGGGGAGCGGCTGAGGGGCCGCAGAGGGGCGGCTGGGGAGCGGCTGAGGGGCCGCAGAGGGGCGGCTGGGGAGCGGCTGAGGGGCCGCAGAGGGGCGGTGAGGGGCGGCTGAGGGGCCGCGGAGCGGCTGCTGCGGCGCCGTGCGCGGCCGCTCTCCCCGCAGGTGCCGCGGCAGCGCAGCAGCCTCGGCGCTCGGCCGGTTCGCGCCCCGCGCAGCGCGGCCCGGGCGGCGGCGGCTCCCGAGCCTAAGCCAGGCGGCTTCGAGCACTTGGGCCTCCGCCGCAGCCGGTGAAAATGGTACACGTGACAGAACCAAATGTAACAGCATCCATGACAATATCGTTCATTTTGCATCATTTTATAAAGCTACTGACCATCACCAGGATGAGCACAGTGGAGGAGTTCTGCTTCTCTCAGCCAATACCTTCCAGCATATAAAAAATGCTCTATCTCTACTCCAGCAATGTAACTTGAGTTACAGGACTGTTCAGAAGAGAAAAACTTCAACAAAATCATATAACAAAGCGCCATATCAGTAAGCCTGTTAGTCTGTCCATTGTCAAGCCTTCACATTTCAAATTCGTTGTCAAAGCCTGTATTTCCCCCCCCCCTCCACCTTTCTAGCACTCATGGCTATGATGAACTTGCTGCAATCAATATTTCAAGCTTCTAAGTATTTTTTACCATCTTTCATTACCCCTTTGCATCCTAAAGAACGAGGCTGCTATTTTAAATATACAGCCTCTGCCCCCCAGTTCAGTTTCACAGAGAAGGGTAAGTGTGAGGAACTTCACTTCTGTCCTTGTCTTCTCAACAAGAAGAAAGTGCAATATTGGATTTTGCCTTCTGATATTCATGTTTAATCTGATGGGCTACTGAGAAATAAGCAATACCAGCACTAATAATGTTTTTATTTTTGGCACACTGTGTTCAGCAGCCAGTTATAATAATGGGTTACATGGCAGCAGCTCATAATCAGATAATTATGGGGAAAAAAAGCCCTAAACATAACAACCTTCTGCTTTTCAAATAACAATCACAAGAGCATTAACAGTATATAAGCTGTAAGTTATTCTTCAGCAACTTCTATGACTAAAACAGTATTTTCAAGTTCTGCTTAGATGAAACCATACAGATTTGTTTATACAGGGAACTCAGCAAACTCCTGCTTCAACAGATGGGACAGCATTAGTCCTTGCTCCTTCCACACAGTCCATTCATATGTTACACACATTAGCACAGCACTATTGTACCTATTTGCTTTACATTTAATCCTTTCTTATTCCTTCCAGTTTGAAATAACCAACACGAGTAGGATTCTTTCCCCCTTTTTTCAGGCTCACTATAACTGCCAGTAGTTAAACCAAACCAACTAGTCCCCATTTGTTTTGTTTTATGCAGTACCCAATGCCAGTAGGTGCAGGGACAATGTGCAGTAGATGTGATGAAGCCCCATGGTGTATGCACACAGCTTACACAGTCACTCCAGTGTCAGTCTGCACTATCCCTCATACAGCACACACTTTCCTCCTTACTAACACTTCGACATCATACCTAAAACTTCAGAGCATTTATACCCATTGCCTAACCCTCAGAGAGGCCCTGAGGCAGACGCTATTCTCCCATTTTACAGATGGGAAAACGGAGGCAGGAGTATTAATGGCTTGTCCAATACTCCAAATAAAAGCCCACCTAAAAGTTCCCATTTCAATATTATGGCTGTAAATTGGTTGTATCTAAGAAGCTATGCTTCAGAATACTAAGCCTTCATTGTTATTATTTTCATTATTATTACTATTATTATTATTATTTCTACAGACTACAAGTCAGATATGTTAACAGCATTTTTTTTGCTTTTTACCAGGAAGTGAGAGACTCCAGATGAAACATGGGATTAAGAAATGATGGTAGAAAATAATTCAAAACCCAACCAGTGATGAATTCGGTTTAATACCAGAAAAGCCAAAAAGACACTCTTCAGACCAAAAAGTATTAATTAAAAGGAAAAAAAAAAAAGGAAAAACCAAGACATTTCAAAATGGTTTAAGCTGACATTATGTTGTTTTATTTCAATTTCACAAAAGAAATACTTTATAAAACTAAAATCAGTTAACCCAGCCACTATCAACAGAGGGTGGTATAAGCAAAAGACACTAGGTCAGAACCTGCAGTGAAGAGCCATCTGTTCCTGTCACTGGAATGCTCCTGTACCACCAGAACACTTCACTGGGGGATGGAGAGAACGGGGGTTTTACAGCAGTTTGGAGAAGCATAATAGCTCCTCCTACTTGGTGCTTTGTTGCTGCCCAGGTCTCCTCTGTATCATAAGTGTAACAAGGATTTACTGATTTCAGAAAGGACAGATCCAGCATAGCAAAGGCAAGAAATTATTCAATTCAATTTTATGCAAATTTCCTTTAAAAAGGTACTACTGTATTTTAAAATCAGACCATCAAACTGATTACTTAGCTAACTTATGTGGGATTTCCAGTCTCATTACTGATAGGAAAATGAATACAAGGCTTAAGCCCTGCTAAATAAAATATATATGGGCTTTGGGTAGATACTTGTATGTTTGCCTGAGCTTTGATTATGGGAGAGCAGGGGTGGGAGCATTTATTCTGTTATTAAGAAATTCTATTCCCTGCCCTCCCCATTCCAAATTTTTCATTGGGTGGCAAGACTGGAGGTGAGAGGAAATAAGGTAAAGCAATAATCTTAATGCTTTACTAAGGTTCTGATAGAGCGGGCCACAGAACCTTGCACAAATATAAACAAAGTACCTGCCTGGGACAGCTTTACCTATTTTTATCATGCCCAAGTTATGGCTGTTAATACAACAGCATCTGTCAAACCATCCACCCTATCCCCCTGGCCCCTCTCTCTCCTGAAGAGTACATGATGGCAAGAATCCTTCCTTTTACCTATTCCTTTCTGAAAAGGTCAGGGCAGTGGGAGAAAAAAAAAAAACCAACCAACCAACCAACAAAACCAACAAGAAATCAGATTATTTCAAAGATGGGCAACTGTTCCTTGTAGAATAAACCTTCCCCTCCAAAAAGGGATGTTTCTTTGCTCCTATAACCCACGATAAATTAAAACCAAGTAAGAAGTCTCTGGTTTGACACAATAAATACTTAGAATATATCAAATTAAAAAATATAGTTACAAAACCCTCAGTGGAATTCTCTTTCTGACCTAAACTGCAGACAGATTCTTCACAGATAAAATGTATCTCCAAAATCACCTGCAGCTCCTCTCCTCTCCCTGTTCACTAGGCTTGGTCAACAAGTGCTATCACATACCCTTTGGAATACTGTTAAGACAAAAACAATATAAAGCACAAGAAATCTACTCCTAAATTTGTTTTTTTATACTGCCAAGGGTGTAGGAAGCAACCATCTGTGGGGAACCTTCACTGCAGTGCACAGTGATAGAGTCACAGCACTAGAGTAAACGTGGACAGGGAGACTAGGGGGAAAAACAGCCATAGGAAAGGAAGGAGATAGAACCCATAAATGTCGGAAAAGGAAAAGATAAGCAAGAAAGAGACAGAAAAAGACCAATTGAGTCCAGCTGGACTTCCCAGTTCTGGCAGCAGAGCAGATGAGATGTTGAACAGGAAGAGTTCCTTGGGGCCTGTCATAACTAGGAATGTTGTTGGCATTTTCTTCATCATTGACAGTGAGGAAGTAGAAGTTAACCCTCTCTGACACTGACACGTGGCTCTGCCAGTGAGCTGTGGATGATCCCAATAATTGATTCAACACCATCTCCCTCCAGCAAAGTGCGGTGGTCTCCTTCAATAACGTGGACAGATACTTTCCCATCGCATACCTGTGTAAGTATGAGAAAGAAAAATTTTTCATTCATAATTGACAACCAGCTGGTCACCTAGCCACTTTGAGTTTGTTAGTCTAAGTTACTCATAATTTAGACCACTGTCTCTATTGAACTCAGTTACAAATAGCACTGTTTTACTCTGACACATTTTCACAGATCAGCTGTGGGGCACTGTTTGCAACCAGTGTTTTCAAGCACAACAGTTTGACAGCCTGACAGGTGATCCACTCAAATATAACCTGGGCAGAAAGTTAAGCAACCTAGTACCAAAAGAATAATTTACCTGCAATATCAAAGAATGAATGAATGATAAAGTAGCTACTTCCAAGCCTTTAAGTAAACCAAATAAACACCCCTGCTCCTCACCATCCTTCTCCCACCACCAGAAATCATCCTTTAAGGTAATTATGTAACTTTAATGACTAAGTTAGACATCTGAAAGGATAGGAGATGCCAGAAGTAGGAAGGGAATTCTGACAATCACTTCCTTTTCCCTGATATTTGCACCAACTTAATCCTTGTATGTGAGCAGGGGCTAAAGAACAGTGACCTTATCTGGACTACAGGCCAAACCCCAACTTTTTTTAGCCCATAAGAAACCCACTTCGAACTACTAGCTTCTAAGTGAAAAAAAGGTAACTGAGGAAAAGCTGCCTTTATTGTCAGAAGACTGACACTTGCTCTTCAGAAGACTGCCCTCATTCCATGAACTAACTTCAGGGTCTACAGTGAAAAGAGACTGCTCTCTTTTAACATCCTTATTATCCAAAGTCATTCGAGAGAGCTGCAAGAATCAGCTATAGAAAACACATCCTATATACAGCCAAGACTTTCTCACCCTCACTACCCACAGAAAATGCCTGAAACCAATAAACTCATTTGCTTTTGGAGACCTCTAAGTCTTGTTAGAGCACAGGAGCTGCAAAACAATAATTTCTTTAAGGCTGGTTTTGTCTTTTTTTTTCTCATGATTTCCCATGCTTTCCTTTGGCTTGCCCAAATATCAGAAGAAATTCAACAGTCATCAGTGGGCCCACGACTGACCTCTGAGAGTTTATAGTCTCTACCCAGACCTTCCTCGTATTCATTGTGCGACTTTGCCCGCATCAGTGTCACGTTCCCATGATACTTGGAGTCTGGTATATACTTGTCAGCAGCCTTCAGCTTATGGTAAAATGAAGTAGCAGCAAAGCTGAGTGCTTCACGATTGATGTTTGTATGAATCCCAGTTATTAGGTCTACTGCAGCATTCACACGAGCCTCCAGATTTTTCAGGGGCAGAAGAACCTCCAGCAGCTGGAAATATTAACATTTTTTTTTTCACATTAGTCTCAACAGCTGAGAATCAATCTCCATTAAACAAAAAAAATACACCCTCTTGTGCAATATCAAGACATATGGAAAATAAGAAACTACCTTATTGTATTCAGTGCCTGTAAATTGCTGAACAAAGGCACACAATGCTTCAGTCTCCAGTGCAGCCTCATTTCCTTGGGTCAGTTTGGCTCTGTAGCTCTGGAAGACAGAAGAGTACAACGCGAACTTGAGAGGAATGTTATGTGCCTGATGTTAAAAGTCAGATAAAAACAATTATAGAACCAGAGGTGTGAACTGGGAAAAAAAGGAAAGGGGGAAATCCCTTCAGGACAGATTAGAAAGCAAATCCAGAGGTGGCTTGCCAAGAGCCTAGTATTCTCTGAAGTACAATGAAAATGAAAGGGAAGCGTTAAGCAAGGTTTCCTCGCACCACTATAAGACAATCTTGACTTGCAGACACCAGGATCTTCCAGAAGACATACTAATATTATGATTTATCATATCAAGAGTAAAATTTGTGCCTGAACTCTTTCCATTTAATGAAGACCACCTCTCATGTTCTTCTACCCTTCAGCCATCTCTAAGCATCCAATGTCTACAGCTGACTTCCAAAATCATGCCCATGTCAGCTTTTCAGATTGCTCATATCTAGAATAGTAAGCTTCAAGAAAAATGAGCCCTGATGAGAGAAGATGGTCCCCAGAAAGAAGATCCTTTTTGTGCCCCTTACCTGGGTATATGCTGCCACAAAGGAATGAGACCCATCAAAAAGGAATAAACTGTTGAGTGCATTGGAAGCATTTTGCTGTGCTTGCAGCTGGGAACACATTTCAAAGGCTACACAGGCACCAAAAGAGTATCCAGCAATGCGATAAGGTCCTTCAGGCTGTATCTGCTTCATGCAATCAATGTAATAGGCTGCCAGGCTTTGGATGCTGTCCAAAGGAGCAGCTAGAACACGGAAATGAGTTAGAAAGACTGGTGAAAAGACACTGGCAGAGACAAATTATGTTTTCATGCTTTCATATTTTATGTTTCAGAAACAATCCTGTTGGAAGCATTCAAGTTACTTTGCAGGTAAATTACTAAATTACTATTAACAACTTGCATTTAGGGTAAGTAATAGTAATATTGCTGCTTTCCAAGGACAGGTTGAACAGGATGCTTTGACTTTTGTCTACACAGACTCTTCAATTTCATCTATTATTTCTCTTGACATTGAGGATTTTTGACATGACCCTCTGCAGACTAATAGGCCTGATACTTGTTCCTCCAACTTTAATAGTCTAGAAACAAAGCCCTCTCTAAAAGCAACTACAGTTCAGAATGTTATGTTTGCAAATTCAAGATGCTGAAGAACCAAGATACCTTTTGTGCACTGGAGCCCATAGCAGGGCATGTGAAGTCTGGAGGCCAGAGGGTGGAAAACTGCAGTGGATCCTTCAATGGGGTGAACAAGAAAAAGAGGGCGCTCCATGCTCTGAACATCATTGAGACGAGTGATTGTTGGTGCTTCTGGGTTCACCAGTAAGTTGTTCAAATCTAGTTTTGGAGGTTCACCTGGGCCTGTCTTTGTCAGTGGGGATGACTTCAGCTCTTTGAAGGAAAACACACCAGACAAACCCAATTAGCTTCAGAGTCAGTCTCGGTCATGTAGCCAGACTCCTGAAGGACAACCTCAGGCCTAGGGCTGCCCTAGATTAGCCTGCTGCCTCACTACATCATCAGGTCATAGACTCAGGGATCTGTCAGTTGCTCTGCAGCAACTGCATATGCTTTTAGCTTCCTGTGAGCATGACATAACATTGTTTATTCCCCAGACAAGTAAAAGGTCTCAAATTCCATCCCACACATAAGAGTACTCATGCATGCAGCTGCTAGCCAAGCAAGAAAGCAACTTTCACACTTGCCTTTCTTGTACACCCTGCCCCCCAGAAATGATGGGCCTGTCCTAGCGGTCAATACACTTCTGTGACGTGTCTGTCACTTAAAAGCTATTTAATTATAACTTTATTTTGTTATCTGATAGAGGTTTATGTCACCAAAAATGAAAGCAATGAATTGGAAGTTTAATTATTTGGACTCAAGTGACTGGTAGCAACCCTAATCCAGACACTTTACCCTCTGCTGTCCTGGACTTGGAAGAAAGTTCACGCAGTTTGTTGATTGTAAGGAGTCGAATTTCTCTCATGGTCATAACGATGTCATAGTCTCTCTCCAGTGTCTGGCGTACCTCCACACCCATCAAGGAATCCAAGCCCAAGTCAGCCAAGGAACTCTCAGCATTCAGACTACTCACATCACGGACCCCTGAGAACAAAAGAGCATACTGGCAAAAGGCCAATTTCTTTTCAGCTCTAGGCCTCTCTAGCAGCCTTCTCCACTTTGTTCTATCTCCTACAATCTCAAATTGCAGCTGTAGAGTTTCAAGATCATCTAATCTTTCCTAAACCACCTCTTCTATAACCCCCACCTTGTCTTACGGGATCTAGTATTTAGCAAACATGTTAAATGTGCACAGATTTACGACAGGGAATATATCAGTCCCAACTAAATAGCTGTGAATATTTTCACATCAGCTCTGGACCAAATACAGAACAGTCAGTCAGCTAGACAGATTCCACACACTGGAGGCTCTAATTGATACTGCAGTCCTAGACCTAATACATCTAATCCTCAGCTACAATGAGATAAAAGTTATCAGTGTCAGTGATGGTTGACTGCAACACTTGATGCCTATGACACTGGAGGAGGGGGTGATACGTTTAGGCTTCATTTTCCTTTTCTCCTTTGAATTTCACACTGTTCAATCTCTCACCATTTCCTTATCCATAGAAGGCCTCTCATAATAACACCTGCATCTTCAGCTGTTTGTCCCCTCCTCCAACTTGTGCAGCCCCATGTTGCCACCCTTCCCACTATTAGGCTTCATTACTAGCTCCTCCCTTTGTTGCTCTCATACCCTCTTCTTCCAAACTATAGAAAAAGCTGGTGTGGTTTCCCAGACCCTTTCCTATTGCTTCAAAAAGCCGCATCTGCTCTGAGAGATCAGATTTGCTGTCAGTGAGTTGCACACTACTCCTTAAGTAACACTCGGGAGACTGTTTTCTACCAAAAAAGATACTGATAAATAAAAGACAAAGGATCACTAGACTGTTTTGTCTGCAATAGAGAAAACTGAAGTGGGACATGGTAGACAGAGTTAACAGTGATTATTGAGTACCAACACAAAAATAAGAGACACAATGGTAAAAGGAAGCAGATTCAAGACAGACAGAAGGACATGGCACTTGTAATGCATAGCTAAGTTATGGTAACTAGATCTTCACATGGGATGAGAGACACAGCTGGTAAGTGAATAAAATACCAGTTAAGCAATAAGTAGAGAAAAGCTACTTTTTGTGGCATGGGGACACACCAAGGTGAATGTTTCAAAGCTGGAACAGTACTCAGAAAATTGGTTATGTATTTGCTGTCTTATGTGCTGTCCAAGAATTTTGCTCTTGGGGGCTGTTCTTGTTGATTCGCCATTTGGAGAAAGGTACCAGTTCACTCTAACTAAATCCAAGACTCTGGAGTATATACACATATCTATGTAAACGCAGTAATGGAGAAAAATCCATAAAAGAAATAGTCCTTATTTGAGAGAAGGAGCAGTGTAAAGGATAAAAAAAAAAGCAAACAGTCTCACAACAGCAACATTGCCACACCACAGCAGATGAAGACCACAGAAGAGATCCTGGACAGAGGACCTACAGCAGCACCACTACTTTCCAAAAGTAATGAGAGAGTAGGCACCAACCAGTAGTGCTTGAGTGACAGCACTTACCCAGGATGTGAGCAACAGCTTCTACAAGATCCCGTTGACTACCTCCTTCAGCTTTCACTGAGACCTTCTCTGCTAGGACAAAACTGGACATGACAGGATGAGGTTGATTCAGGAAAACATCGAGCACCTCCAGGCATGAGCTCATTTGCTGGGGAAGCGTTCCCCCCACCACAATGTCTTTGTTTCCCATTGTCTTCATCAAGATACCCACATCACCAATGGCTCCCCACTGGATTGCCAGGCCTGGAGAAGAAATTAGAAGAACACACTAAGCAGCTAACTAAAGCACATGGCAGGAACAGGAATGAGTTAATAAAAAAGGGACTTAATAATGAGCTATGCTAAGGCACACATTTCCTTTGTACTGTGGTCAGTATTCATTCACACATTAATGATGCAGGGTAACATTGAGGAGCAGAAAACAGCCTTCAACATAACTTTATCACTCCAGATAGGTGCACAGGTTTCTGTTGAGCCAGTCCTCATGTGGATGTTTGGCAAGATAGTTTATACTGCGCAATGAGTGAAGTCATCTCACCTGGGAGTCCATCATGATGTCGCTGCTCACAGATACGCTCCATGGTAGAATTGGCAAAGCCATAATTACTTTGCCCAGCATTTCCTCTTCCACAGCTTACAGAGGAGAATACAACAAAATAGTCCAGGTCTGGACACTTCTTACGAGTTACCCTTGGAACAGAGCAGGAGAAACTCCATCAGAAAAATCTGTTTAGTGTATTATAGTCAAAGGCTAGTGCAAGACTAAAACAACTAAGCTTGATCAGTTCCTTGACTTTAAAAACAGTTCTTATTTGTCCCTTCTACAGACACTTACCAATCCAAATGAAGGGTGCCTGAATACTTTGGCTTGTTGACCTCCCAGAATAATTCTGGGGTCTGATTTTCAATCATGCCATCTCTAAGGACCTATGGGGAGTGGGAAGAGGGATTAAAAAAGGAAGTGTAATTTCAGTATCTCCAGTTTCTCTGTTTAAATATGCCACATGGCTTGATATATGAGAGGAGATCACTACACAATGTATTTTTGTAACTTTGCAGTACAGACATATCTGGAATATCCCAAAATATTGACAACATGGCTTTAGCCAAATCTGCTTTTTTCAGTATTTTTTCTGTATTGACACTGCAGAAATTCTGGCAAGCTCTGCATGGGATTTTTCTTGTCCACAGGAGGCTAGGGCAACATTTGTCTTACCACAGAACTGAACTTGCTGGCCAAATACTGCTGCTTCTCAGGTCAAGGGAACAGACCCATAAGCCTTTAGTCATCAGGTAAGACCAAAGCATAGTGTGTCACCCTGATTCTTAGAATTTTCTAAAGCCTTCTGAGTTTACATTCTGTTAGAAAACTTTCCCACACAATTTCTATAAACAACATATTGTTTTGCATTCCTTCATGGGGGTGGCGAAACTTGATGTACTAGTGGTTTGTCCAATGTCTTTGGAGAGGTGGCCCATTCACTCTCCAATCCACTGTCACCTTTGGAAAAGTATAAAAGTTGGAGTCAGAAAATAAACTCTTTTACCTTGCAAAATAGCAGGTGGCTCGCATTGTGCTTTCATGTGTCCTATAGCGACAATAGTGTCCTTTGAAACACAGAGAACTTAACTAAAATTGTATGAAGCCTGACTTCCTTTAGTCACATGAATGGATGTTGCCTCTTACAAGTCCTGAGCATTTCTGTCACTTACCACAGCCAAATTAAAGATGCCTCCAACTGGTCCAAGCTGCAAAGCTTCTCCTATCAATTGCTGTGTTCCTTCTAATGTTCCAATATCACTGGTAGATATCAGCACTTTGATTCCCAGCGCCTTCCACTCTTTAACACGTTTAGCCTGGTAGCCTAGAAAAAGTAAAGGTGGACAGTGCCTGGGATGAAGAATCCCAACTATAACGCTTTGGTTAAACTGCTCCTTTATGCTTTTCTGACTAGATAGGGACTGAATAGCTGAATAATTCCCGATTCAGCTATGAGATAAAAATTGGACAAAATTTGAACAGCAGCTAGAAATCATTTGAATTTCAGAAATTCTACATAGATAAAGTGGTGAACAGCATTGGGAGAACCTAAGGCCTGAGGTGATGGTGGGGGGAAGGAAGGAAGGAAAGAAAAATACAACTATGAAGAGAAATTAACAAAAATCTGGGTACTGAGATTGGGAAAATTGGCTAGATTAGAGCAAAGCAACAGATTATAGTAGCACAGCCAGAACTTAATAAGTAGTATTTGATCTACGTGTTTGTACACACAAGTGGTGTGATTGTGAACTTGCCGAAAGAAAGAAGAAACCTGTAGAGACAGAGAGAAGTTGAATTATGAGTGAATTTGTATGAGGAAATACTGAAGACTAGCACTGATAAATCTCAATTCTGCCACTGTAATCAAACTAATGCCTTTAATCTGAGTAAAAGTGTTTATGGATGCTATCAGGTAGTAAGGTCCATCTTTACAGATGAGCTATCTAAGGAGCAAGAGTGAGCATCCACATTTATAGCTGGAGGAACAAAGTATCTTTAACGAGGAGTTTTTAGGCCCTTCCATGTGATCCAACATGCTACAGCCAGTGGACAGGTCAGTGAGGTACCCAGACACTGCAGAGGGCATAAAAGTAAAAGAAAGGCTACAGAATAAACCCTGTATAAGAGAGAAAATGGGTTGATAGAAATAGGAAGCATAAAAGGGGGAAAGTAGTAGTTGGAAAAAAGGTCAAGCTAAAAGACAGTTCCTCCTTTACAATAAAGGAGACAACAGATTGAAGCGAGATAATACAGGAAAGAAAAGAGATCAAGACATTATTAGTCACCAACAGGACACTTAAAAATGGAGAGAAACTAGAAACTGAAGTTTGTTGAAAGGCAGTCATACTCCCTGTTTCCTTACAATTTTTGCTTACCAGTTCGTATGCCAGAACGAGACGTCAGTATAATTTTCTGTGCTCCTCTCTCAACTAACCACTGTGCCAACTCCAGCCCAAATCCTCCTAGGCCCCCTGTGATGATGTAGGACTTTGTAGGTGGACAGGAGGTTCGGGAGATTGCAGAGATTTTAACTGGTTCAGACTTTCTTGAAAGATACTCCTTTTCCTCTTCTTGGACCTTCCCCCACAAAAAAAAAAAAAAAAAAACCAAACAAAAAAAACCCCAACCAAGACCCAGAAACAACACAGACACACACACAAAAAGAAAAAAAAAAAAAAAAGTAGTTACAACTAGATAATCAGATACATAATGCATCTCTTATCTTTCCATGCTCCTCCAGTCAATGGGAATGAACCTTGTAGAGTCAGTACCAGACTTGACAGTTACAATTGCGACAGTATCAGCAGTAGAAATTGATCCTGTGCTGCCCTACTCATAGAACTTCAACTCAAAATGGATCAAAATATCCAATAGTCACCAGAGAATGGCCAGAGGCATCAGAGAATCAAAATCATTATCATATTACCTTAATGATAACTTTGCCAATATGTTTTCCTTGTGCCATGAATCTGAAGGCAGCTTCTACCTCTTCTTTGTTGAAGACTGTACTCCTCAGGGGCTTTACTACACCATCTCTTATGCCTTTCTTCAACAGCTCTGATACTACTTCCCACTCTTGGTTTCCCTCATCAAATATTGAATCTAGTAGGATCCCATGAAATGCCACATTCTTGAGGAAGAGAGACATTCCTAGAAAAAGCAACTTGGTTATGACTTGATGCTGCTGACATTTCAAAATGTAGCCTATCCTCTGCTCCAGAAACATTTCTGAGCAGGTTACAGGAGTAAAGCAGTCCGATGCTTGAATTCTACATTTTTCAAACTCATTCTTGCATATATTCTCCAATACATAACATTACGTTCTTCTCTTACAAGCAGACCAGTTTCACAGAAATGCCACTCCAAAAAATTGTGTGTGGAGAGGACAAGCTATATCATGGTCAGTTTGATATTAAAAAGGACATTTTTTTTCTCTTGTGACAGCTGAGTTACAGGGGAGCTAGAATCCTGCATACATCATGTCTATTTCCACAGGAGACTCTTCCTCATAGCAAGGTTTTCCAATATGATAGGATCTTTTGAAATTTAATTAGAATAAGGAAGTAGGCTGTCGACACTATATGCAATCATTCTACAACAGGAGAACACTGCTGTAATTTTTCACTGACACATCACCTTACAACATTCAACATTTTTTTCCCATTCCAGAGAAATCAGTGTTATCTTGCCCTATGCCTTCAAAACTGGCAGATGCTGTTGACTGCCTTGAGCGACAAGGGGCCTTCAGAGGGGTCTGGATAGACTGGAACACTGGGCAATCATAAGTGATACAAAATTTAACAAATGTCAACTGTGCACCCGAGACCCAGTAACACCAGACACAAGTATAAATTCTGGGGAGGCTGGAGAGCTGTCCTGCAGAAAAGGACACCTGGGGGTGCTGGGCAGCAGCTAAAACCCAATGAGAGGTGCTTCCCAATGCCCCATCTTACCAAGCTGACTGTTGTTAGATAGATCAAATTTGCCTATTTCCAAGAAGCGCCCATGTCTAGCAAGACAACGCAAACTGGCTTGGAGCTTCTCTTCTGCCAAGGAATTTAACACAAGGTTGACACCTGCAATGAAAGAAGAAACATCTACTTAACTCTTCTGAAGCCTAACCCTGTCTTCTAGTGACTCATATTGTCTTTAGAATGCACAGCTGATAATGTGGCTTAGATGACAAAAAAAGGAAGAATATTTCTTGAACTTCACCTTTTCCGTTGGTAACTCGAAGTATATGTTGTTCAAAGGTAGTATCTCTGGAGCTGGAAAAGCTATTATCATCTAGCTGTGGGAATCTTGCTTGGAGATACTTACGTTTCTCAGTGGAACCTGGGAAGTAGAATACAGGTTGAACGAAGTCACTAATTTAATTTTTATGATGAAACAGCCCATTTTCCACTGCACATCTTTCCTCCAAGGACTGTAAGTCTGAGAACCCATCTCCAAGCTTTCAGTCTCCCAAGACGTCAGACTTTAGGAAAAAGGCTATCTGGTTGCTACTGCTCATTTATGAGATAGAGCAAGGACCAGAAACAGATGAGAGCCTATAAATGGACAGGCATTTGGATTCATATTACTAAATGTAAAATGAGCAAGCCATGATCTTCTTCCAGTCTTTTGATTATATAGTGTACAGAGACAGATAAATTTGACTGTGCTGTGGAATTTTCAAGCACAGTGTCAGTAGCTGTATTAACTATGCAACCAGCCCTCAGCCTGGAAATTAGATCAAAGCTACAGCAGATCACACTGTAGAGGAATAAGTATATACCTAAATAGGTATATATACTTATATATGTGTACACACACATGCTTCCTCTATTCTATAAAGAGCTATAATCTCTCTCCCCATGACTCTGGGCCCTCAGTACTCACCTACAGTAGCAAAGACACGGCAGCCCATGCTCAGGGCAATGGCAATGGCTGCTTGGCCCACACCTCCTGAGCCAGAGTGAATAAGGATACTCTCACCCTTCTTCATACCACCTCGAACCACCAAAGCATAATAAGCAGTGGCATAAACCACAGGCACTGAAGCTGCTTCTTCTAGAGTCCTAAGGAGCAAAGTGGAAGAGGTATCTTTAGCCTTGGGAAAGACTACTAGATTTTCCTGATGAAATTTGCCTATCTGCAACAGAAAAGTTCCATTGCTGAGATAGATAAGAAAGAATGTGCAAGATAAGATAGATAAGAAAGTGTCAATCATACAGCAGGCTACCACAGCTGCCAAACACAGCCAGGTTTCATTATTTTGTAAAAGTATTTCAGTAACTAACTAGTAACATAACCAACACTGATATCCCCATGTATACTGAGACACGTGAAGTTAAGAGCCCAAAAAAAGATAAGAACCTTGTGCAAGCCACAGTACAAAAACTACTGAGAACTCCTGCAGTGAATCTAATCCAAAATCCTACAGTTGCTTGGGACACTATAGCCCTGTTAACATTTGCCAGAGGGGAATCTAGCCATTGCGCAGCACTCAGGTGTCATCAGCCTCAGGCAGGAAGGCAAATCTTAACCAGAAAACAGAAGCTGACCTACCAGTTTTCAGGCACCTCCCACAGAAACCTTTTTTCACAGTCTACCACTGTGGCCAGCCCCTTTGCTGGCAGCAATCCCATCACTCTTCTTCCAGCCAGGTCCCTTCCTGAGAACTCCATGCCCAGCATGCATTGCTGCAAAGCCCAGTTACCTGAAAGAACATTAACACCTTTTATCAAAAAAAAAAACAACAAAAAACAAAAAAAAAAACCTCTTCTAAAACTCCTTTACTACAGCAGCACTCCTTGAAAGTCTAAACCTCTGGGATTTGTCTCTTTTTTGCACAGTTCATAAACTCTCATAGTTAATGACTCACTGCAAGAGCAGCAGAGAAGGACTTGGTCTCATTAAACTGGAAGCATTTATCCTTGATGATATTGCTTTAGTTTCCAGTTTTCATCTGAGAAATTTCATTAAAACATCTTGTTTCAGAGGCAATTCTGTCCCTCAGAAAAAGAATGATACATAAACTAGAAAGATGATCACTGCAAAAATATGAATTTTTGATAATTCATGTTTTAGGCAGACAGTTATGTCAGTCATAGAATCATAGAATGGTTTGTGTTGGAAGAGACCTTAAAGATCATCTACTTACAACCTTCTGCCATGCACAGGGGCAACTTCCATTATGCCAAGTGGTTCAGTCACAAAGGGAAACCCAGCCTTACTCAAATCACTAAATTTTTACATGTCTATCCCCTCTATTTAAATGCATATTTTAAAACCATTTCACATACATTACATTAATTCTTAACTCACTATGAAGATAATACCACCTCCATTTCGTAAACAGGCAATTACTTCATTGTGCATTTTTTCTCTCTGAAATTCAAGCATGTCCAACAGCATGGCAGCATGAAACTTCAGCATTCTCACTTTGAAATTTACCATGCCCATGTCTGGAACCTCCATCAAACTTGTTTGATTTCACACTTGGTATCTGTGCAATGTGGCAAGCAACATTTCTCAGAGCATGGTTTGTTAATTGTGCCATATTTTAAAAAATGGAACTGTAAACTGGACATAGAACTTGGGAACTTTTTGGTGCACAGCCATGCAGCAGGGCTGTACTTCCTTTTCAAAAGCATGCTTTCTGGCATACAATTTAGCCAGTGCATAACTAACAATCAAGAGGATAATTCTAGAACAACAATACATATCCTTCTAGTGTAACTTTCACTCACCAGGGATAGCATCTGGAGAAAGCTTCCCTGTGGCCAGCATAATGTCCCGGAAGTTGAGAGATGCATAATAGACTTTGCAGAGTAAAACATTGGGATCAGTTGTGTGGAAGTGTCGAAGTGGGGAGACAATCCAGCGAAGAGATGAGAGATCTCCACGAGTTAGCACATTTACATAGGCATATTCTGTCATCTCCTGAGGTTGTGCTGCAGAAGAAGGAACAGTAAGAACTTACGCATATTAACAAAGGTACGTGCTTTCCAAAATGATAAATTCCTTTTGCAATTTCTACCTCCTCCTCCATTTGCTATCCAGAGAGCCCTTTCTCCCTTTGCAACACTACTGATGCCCTAAATAGCCTATCCCTCCTCCTGGCACCACAGTGTGCTACTGTTCACTTTGAGCTGAAACAGAAGAATTTGAAATTGTTCATTAAAAATAATAATAATAGGTAACTGTAGGAACAATAGCTACTCATCTTCTATTAAAAGTTCATTCAGATTCAAGGCCTTGCAAGTGATCCTCAGCTCTCAAAGACTCTACCTTGCTGCAATAGAAGATGCCTGAAGGAGCCCCACTTTCCATCACGATACACATTCATCACCAGGTCCTTCTGAACAATCTTCTGCATCTCCAGGGAAGAAAGACTCGTGGGTGGGATAGCAGATGAAGGGTTCAAGTTGGAAATGAACACACACCTGAAGACAAAACATTTTGTTTGTTTTGCCATAGGTCTGAAAAGAAGCTAACACAAATATCTCATCTCCCAAATGTGACTCAAGGGCATGCTTACGTACCTGATTCGGTGGCCTTCTGCTTCAAGGCGAAGGCAGTTCACCATTCCCAAAATTCCTGAGTTTGCACAACTGGTGGCAGTCAACCACACAGGCTTCTCTGACGGGTCAGCCAAGATCTCCTACAGGAGAAACCCCAAACTGTTTTACTAGGAACTACAAAGAAAATAGCCCTCATATACTTGGCAGAGATTAGTAACTTCTATTTTATTAAAAATAACTGAACACACACATTCTTCTTTCAACACTACTAAATATCTCATTTAGAAAGTATAATGATTTGGAAATTCAGATACCTAGGACACAGGGACTCTCACCTTTAAGGACTCAACCCACTTATAGTTCGTCTCATCTACTGGCAGGAAAATAGGTGTTTTGACAGGAACTTGCCGACGGCACAGGAAAATAACTGAGCCAAAGAATGACTTCTTCATGGCAACAAGATTCAATGAAGCTTTGCTGAATAAGTTCTCCCATTGTGCCTGTCAAATCATGTAAAGCAACAAATTAACAGCAAAATCAATTTTTCTTGCTTTTTCTTGAAAACTTGCTTTGTATTGTCTCAGTACAAATACATGTTTGATTAACATAACAGTGTTTTATCCACATCTAGACAACTCCTCTTTCCTAAAGGATCTTCCAAAAGTGGGAGTACAAGTATCTCAAAGTCCTGGTTAGGGAACCAGTCTTAGCACATTAGCAGGTGGGCAAAAAACCTGAGCCATGACCATGCCACCAAACTCCATAGTGTACTTGAATGTACCCTATGTCACATAAGCCCTGTTTGCACAGACATGGGGAGAAGCATCCATATATCTAAGTTACACTGAAAAGGCATTTCAGAAAAATAAAATAATGAAAATGCATGTATGGCATATCCAGAAACATGTAAGGATTGCTATCTGAATGAGATAAAAATGCTTGCAGGCTCTCAGAAAAGCATCCATTTGCTTTTCATATGCCAGGCACAGACCACCAGAAAGTTTTATAGCGTGATACCTTGTATCAAGGACCAGGGACAGTGTCTGTATTGAGAAAACTTTGAGAACTGTGCAAGTTCTGCACACTCTTGCCTGGCTTGTATAATTTCCTTCAGAGAAGGTGCATTCAATGGACATTATCTTCTCCCAGAATTTTGCTAATACTAGGCTACTGATACTAATGACAGATCTATGGTTTCTGTTATTAGTGCCAGTAGCATCTCAATACCTTCTCTTTATCCCCCTGTTCACCGGGAAAGATGCAAAGAACTTAATCTTTTTTCTCAAGTCCCCTTGAAAAAATGTCTGCAGGAAGTGAAGGGCTAGAATCCATGTAATTGCAAAATTCAAAATCCAACAACCCCACTCCAGAATTATAAACAAAACCCAAACTCTTGGAAGTGCTACTCTCTTCTTATTCTAAAAGAAGACAGCTGAGAGGCTGCATCCCCTCACATCAGGAAAAATAGGCAAGTTCTGCAGAGGTGCATTCTTCCATTACTGCTTTGTGTAACAGTTGTCAAGAGAAGATGACGTCCCAGTTTCCACCCTTACCCTTGTCTTTCACTCTCCTCCTCTTGTGCCAGCTTTGGCATTAGTTTATCTGCATGATATACTGGTTTGAAGATATAATGCTGACACTCTTTTCTCCCTCCTCCAACTTCTCAGGGCTTATTTTACTGTATCTTGTTATGGGATCAGAATGTAGGGAACAGGAAAGGAAGAAAAGAAAAATACAAGAGAAAAGCTTTCCTTCTGGGAGCACTTTCATATTAGAAGAAATTAACTAGCTTGTAAAATCACACTCCAAGCAGCAGTATCAAAAGTAAGAGAGGTATTCTGATACCAAAGCATTTATGGACCCTACACTGATAAAACTGTACCCCGCCTAGCAATGTGATTTTAACAATAAAGGAATTGTCCTGACCAGTGTTTTCATACAGATTAGACAGATGTATAAAAGACAATAATTTCCACTGCATTAAGAAAGGCTTTCCTGATTGAACCTACAGTTTACTCTTTCAACCTAATATACAGTAATTTGCAAGTCCTCTCTTCTTAAGAGGTGTTTATTAGCTATTTCTGCAGAAGTACTCAATGGAAAGGCATGCAAGCAATGCCTACTATATATTTATCATCAGGGCATCTGCAAGCAACAGCCTCAGACTATCCACGGTGAAAGTATCTGTCTTTCCAAGGAGCTTACCTCACTTAGGAAGCTGTGTTTCTGCTGCAGATCTGGGCTTGTAAGGAAACTGACAATTTCTCCAAGAGTTTCTCCCTTAAGAAGAGTATGTAGCAAAACAAACCCTCCTTCTTTCACAGCAGCTGCCAAATTAGAGAGTATTTCAGTGGTATTCACTAGAACACTTGTTGAACAGTTGTATACCACCAGGTCAGCATCAGTCAGCTTTCCAGAGGGAAGGCTAGATGGATCCCACTGGCTAGAGACAACACCAGCATCTTGTAGCTCTGTTTCAATAGCTGAAAGGTTTTCCAGGATGCAGTCAGTGGCAATGTAGTCAACTTGCAACAGGGGCTGAACATTCAGAATACTTTTCACACGAGAGAACAGTTGTCCACCTCCTGCATTAGCCTGTGAGAAAAAGAAGGAAAAGCAGAAACCAAATCAAAACATGTGTGATATCCAGGAATTATAACCAGAAGAACAGCAGTATGTAATCAGGTTACTGGAAGGCCTAGAAACACTAGCTACACTCCCATCCCAGGCTTCCAACTAACCTCTACTATCTTTATCCTATGACTGATCATGTTCTCCAATGCTACATCCAGGCAAGTCCTCAACTCTGCAGAATCCAGCAATCCACTGAGAAGAGGGTCGTTTTGGAAGTGCGTTTTTTCTCGAATCACAACTTGTTGCAGCTCAGAATGGAGGTTTCCATTCAGTTCCAGACGGCAGATCTCAGCGAGGATATGCTGAAGGCCCTTCTGTGTGGATGAGGACCCTGTAGCAGCCACTGCAGTTTCTAGTCCAGGGATGACTAATTTGACCCCATGCTCTGCCACCTTAGACTGCAAATTCTTTATCAGACCTATAGAATAGAAAGGGAAATGAAAGAAAGAGTCAAGATTTTCCAAGAATTCTTTTCCTCTTTGCCTCCATTTGCTACACCAGCTGATCAGCATCATATATTACAGCATGCTATATCATTGGCCCACCCACACAGATACAGTGCAGCCTCTTACATTCACATGATCATGTATTGTGCAGTAGTTGCCCCAAATAAGTAGGCTTTGTAGCAAAACAAACTAAACCCCCACGATTACCTGCAGTAAGACTGACTGAAAGAAGGCAACTAATGGAAAACCTCTGATTGATTTAGGGAGCTGTGGAGGAAAAGTTTAAGTTTCTGCAGATACAAAAATACTAAAATGCCTTTTTGCTTTATAAACTGATGGGAAATAGTTAATCATGACTGAGGTCAGGAACTGGATTACAAAATAAAATATTCCCACCACAGCCTAGAAAAAATACCCTCTGGGGGCAGTATTTGGATGCTGCAGAGGAAAACGAAGGAGAAAAAAAGAAAGTGAAATTTTTAAAGTCTATTACCAAATCTAAGGATGAGCATGAAGACACTACACCAACACAGAATGAAAATAATTTCTCAAGATGAAGCAAAATTCACCACTAGAGTAAAAATTAAAAAAAAAACAAAAAACAAAACTTTTTTCTCTTTGATGAAAAGGCACTTAAGGTGATTAGTAGATATCGCCTCATCAAAAAATATTGTATTTAGCTACCAGTTTCACAACAAACTGAACTGCTCCTACTCTATTCTTGTGGCAAACAATTGCTTTGATGTGTGCCTCACTAAATAATTTTCCCTGTTTGGATATGTGCTCACAAACAAATGGTAACAAGGAACAAATGGGAACCTCGCCTATCTTAGCAGTTCACAGTGAAAAACAAACCTTTTAACCAAAAGGTTAAAAACTCACTTAAGTAAGCTCTCCTGTCAGTGTCTAAAGCAACTAAGTTGGATTTCTACTTAAAGATGATTTGTGTCTCTGCTTGCAGAAGGGGTTGTGCCATCTGACTGTTATAGAAGGAGAGATGTCCTTCTTCATGACTTTTTACTCCTTCCCACATTGTGGAGATCTCAGGCAGAATTAGCTTTTAGCTTCCAGCAATTGTACAGAGAACCCTTGCTGAAGTCTTCTACAGAGATCAACACTTAATATCTTGGATGTTCTGAAGGAGCATGAACAGCTTCTCTCAAAACACTTCTCTTGGGCTAGAAGATTTTCCTAGTATAACAAGAAACTAATCCCACTCTACCTTTGCAGTGCTCCAGATAGGCATGAAGATGGGCACTTGAAGACAAACAGCTAGTCTCTGTGTAGGGCACAAAGCAGAATTTTTCCAGGGTGGGAGGTCTCTGTTCCTGCTGTCGTCGTGGTGCCACAGTAGCATGAAGACCACTGATCTGAACACCTCCTGCTTTAAGGCTATCAACACAGTGGTCCACAACAACTTCAAAAGCTGAAAGTCAGGAAAGAAATGTAAGTCGGAAAACAAAAAAATATTTTGCTTAAGGTGATCTGATGAACAGTGCTGTGTCAGGCTCTTTCATAGAGAGGTTACAGAGTTGCAGAATAACTTGGAGACTAAGAGGGCCCCCCATCGATGTCCATCCTACTACTTCAGATTCACACATTCACCCAGTAGTCAAAGCAATCAGCAGAAGTTTAAGCATGAGAGACATTACCTTCTATGTTGTCCTGGTATTGGCACACCTGCTCATGATGCAGCACTGGATCAATACAGACTGAGCGAATCCTCGTGGGTAAACGCAGACTGCGGCCACTCTCAGGTAAGATCAGCATATGCAGCAGAGTGTCAAGGAAGGTCACCCAGTTCCCATTCCATAGAACCTTTCCTGCACTTGCTGCAGAAGAGGAAGAGAAAGCCTCACTATTTCATCATTCATCAGATGATAGAATGTCACTGCTTATTAAATGCCAAGTTTAGTGTATGTACCCAGCTTCCCCTGTAAACTCCACCACACAGTTCTACATTGGAGAGAACAGCTTTCCCAATGCTCTCGGTTGTTCTCTCTTATCATACAAAGTATAATTACCTCACAAGACAGTCAGGTGAACTGTTAATACAAATGGAATTAAAAGATCAAATAGTCATCATTACGATACCCAGGCTCATTGTGCTACTTTTGAAAGGAAATTCACCTTCACTGTTGCATTCTAGAACACCCTGGAAAGTTGGTCCATAATTATATCCACGCAGATGCAGCTCTTGATAAATGTCTTCTTTCAAGAGCCCAGGTTTTGAGCTCCTGTCTACTTGAGTCCGAAAGCCATCTGGCTGGTTATGGAAATTCTTCTGAGCTGTGTTTTCTAGGAGTGAAATCTTCCCTGAAGGGCACAGTAACAAGCATAATAATCATTATCATTGTTTATAAATAATGGATTTACTAAGATCATATATATACACTTACACTTCCTTCACTTACCACTCACAGCCAGATTCCCATTTCCTGACACCTCAAAACAGCGGGAAGCAGGCATGAGTCTTACTTCCAGCTGTACTGATCCTGCAAGAAACATTGAGGAAGACAGGACTGTGAGCTCATTTATTTCTACCATCCTGAAGCAGAACTTTTTCTTTCACTATCTCTAGACTTACTGCTTACAGCATGTAATAAAAATGACCATAATGCATACTACTTGACTGTATGAATCCATTCCTTTGCTCAGTCATGCTGCACTCCTCTTTAGTCCCTCTCCTGCATTCCTCCTCACTTTTCCCATGCATTCCTTCCCTCCCACTCCCTCCATCTTCACTACACAGTCATGCAGTTATACCAGCACTCCTCACTCACCCTTTTTGGGAATGATAGTTGCCTGATGAATTGTGACGTCTTCAAACATAACAGCCATTTCCTCCATGGCCACACCAAGAGACCGTGCCAGTGTTCGCCAAGCCAGCACGAGGTACCCAGTTGCGGGGTACAAAACTCTGCCGTCAATGCAGTGACCAATCAAGTAGTGGTCAGGAGACTCAGGGCTCACATCTGTCAAAGAAAAAAGAGCAGAATAAAAAGAATAAAAATACTCTAATAGAGAGGTTTTTTCTCCTCAATATCTACAAGAGTCTCTAGTTTCTCCAACTATCCTGCCTGACAATATGCAGCTCTTAGAATTACTCTTAGTCTAAAGCAACAGAGGTTCCTGGCTTGTTCATGTTCTCTCATCCCATTTCAGAAACAGATACAGGTTTTTGTCAATCCAGACCAAATATTTAAGCTTCAGAAGATAGCTTCCAGGATGCTGTTTTGAGTGTTCTTTTCTTAGTTTTACAAAAGGAAACACACAGGTAAAGCAGGAAAGTGACAAACAAATAATAAGTGCCAAACAAGCAACACACCAATATTGTAGACTGAAGCAGATGCAGAGCCTTTGGAACCTGATGGAAAGTCTTCAGCTTTCGGAACATCCCAGTCCTGACTGTGGTCCCATTTGATGTATGGAGAAATAAGGGGTGTTCCCACAGGGACAGGGTATTCCACAGCAGGGAACAAGTTATTTCCAAGAACATTTATCCTAAAAAGACAAAAAGAATCAAGACAGTGGGGGAAGGGATGGGAAAAAAATCTGTTATAATACTTAAGCGGTCAGACAGTAATTGGTCTCAGACTCCATGTCTGAGATGTACCATGAACACTTACTGCAGCCAAATTTGTAATTAACAGTCTATAAGACGCAAAATTTATTTCCAGAAGCTAGTGCCAGGTTCCTAGGCCTTTAAAATGGCACTTCTCATTAGAAGGCACCTTCCTTGCCCAAGCAGTCTCTAACCCACAGGAACATTTCAGAAGTGAGCATGCTAAGTATGTAAAGCACAAATGTACATCCCGTTTATTTCAAGGCTCCTTGAAGGAGTGTTTGAATCCATGTGAAGACATGCATATTAGAGAAGAGACCTGAATTCCCTTCTGTTATATCCCACTCATCCTCCTCCCCTAGTCTCCTTACCCAGTTAAATGAATCTTTCCAATCTGTGTCAAGAAGAACTCCAAATTATTTTTGTGATCTTTCTTCATCAAAGGCAGAATGGTGCAAGTTGGTTTCAAAGTTCTCTTCAAGATAGCCTGGTCAAGCAGAATCCATAAATCACTGGTAGAAGACATCACTTACTACTTTGTCTCTGAATTTTTGTCTATAGGTCTCAAGCCACTTATGTATCTGTGCCAAGAGTTCTGTGCTAGCTGCTGGCACATACACCACTTTAACAGAGAAGAGTACCCTTCCAGCAACCCAAGCTGATGCACATCTAATAAAGCAGAACCTACAGAATATTAATGTAATTCTGACAACACACAAATATCCCTTTCCCAAGCAGACTGTGAAGTGAAATCAACACCTGCACTTGAAGAACTGCTAAGTCACTTTCTCATGCCTCCCACTTGCACACACTCACTTGTCAGGAGAAGTACCTTATAGTCTGAAGCATCCTACAGCATTTCTCAAGCAAAAGCTATTAGACCAAAAAACTCAGCCTTGAACACCTGACTCAATTTTTATCTTCTCTTCAATTTGATCCTCTGGTCTTTACATGAGAAAATAAAGGAATGGAAGACAAAATCAGGATACTCTTAAACCCAGACAATGAAGTCTTAGTCACTTGCATTAGAGTCCAAAATTGCTCAATGATTTCAACATGAGGCATAAAATCTCTATTGCAAAAATATATGCCTAATTTAAAAACTATACTCCTGATTCTCCCTTCAAGTCACTTTCAAAGCATAAGACTGACATGATATAATAAAAATACACTGGATTGAAACTCAGAAGCGCTGTGTAACTATTAATCTTGATCATGAGTAACTACTATTCTTCCTAAGACTTCTCCTCTTGCTTGCCACTGCCCAAATGAAAAAGACCAGTCCTTGAGACTTAAGGGATAGAGACAAGACCACACCACTGATCCTGAGGAGCAAGTATTTCCCAATGCACCTCATGTTCTGCATTCTCTACTATGGAGCTAATTCCATGGGAATCAATTTTTATAGGGCAGGGAGAAAAGAATAACCTGATCTCATTAGAGAAAGGAGTTTAAGAAGAAAGTAAGCTCCTGTGGTCTCAGACTACTTGATCTAGGAGAAGAGGGGAAAACACCACTGCTATCCACCACCTTTTAACACAAAACCTCAACCCAAATTCAGAGTACAGATGTTTTTCATAGACAAGGCCTGCTAAGTTTTTGCATGCCTCACTCCACCGTAATTTTTGCACACACTCTCCATTAGATCCAAACCATGAAATGCTTTTCTTATTTATTATACAGTTTAGAAACCTGGCTATCAGTTATCTGAAGCACATAGGAACAAATAGCAGCAGTAATGTGAATGTCTGTGTGAGGAAGTGGTAATGTATTAGGGATTTTTTATTTTTAGTATTAACATACACCACCCTCTAAAAAAACACAGAGAAGCAAACAAAAAACCAAACATTAAAACTGGGAGAAGCTCAGAAGTAGTGAAGGAAGCAAAAGCTCTCAGAACTGGGGGGGGGGGGGGGGGGAAGAAGTAGTCTTTCCTAGTCATCAGAGCCTCAAACTCCTTGTAACAGTATAATACTATCAATATAGTGTCATACTGAAACAATCAAATACGATACCTGTAAAAGAGCATGTGGAGCAATCTCTACTACAACAGCATTCTCTGGAACATGCTTCAGACCTTCGTGGAACAGCACTGGATTCACGAGGTTGTTCACATGGTACTCAGCAGAGGAATTCCTAGCCAGATCACCTTGCCACTGAGATTCAGGGATAGATGTACTAATCCATCGTGCTGAGCGACGTTTAGGGTGTGGAATGACCTACAGACAGTCAAGAAAGAAGGACCAGAGAAAGAGGAAAGAGTTACAAGTCATAGAGAACAAGAGGATTGGCAAAAGCAAGCAGTTCCTCCTTTTTGCAGGTCACTTCTCCCAGGCTGATTGCTCAGGACATCCTCCTGCTCCAGACCAAGTGATTCCAAACATTAGATCTCACAGATGTCTACATGCTCTTCAAGAGATTTCCTCTTCCTTTTGAAAGGGGAATCCCCTTAAGCTCAACATAACCTATAGGCAACCAGGGTGTCAGAGTATAAGCCATGCAAGCCACGGTTTGGCAATACTACCTTTCTCAGAGCATTCAACAGTGCTGGTGCAATAGATGCCATGTAATGGGAGTGAAATGCGACGCCAGCACTGCGCACCTCCTTTGCGAACACACCATCTTTCTTCAGTTTGGCTACAAACTCATTCACAGAGTCCTAAGAAGAGAAATATAAGTGAACTAAGAGAGAAGCTCACAAAATACTTGGTATTTGCACAAGCCACTGTAGTCTGTCCATACCCTTCATCAGTTGCCATTTAAGGGGAGCCACAGCAGTGAGAGGTAATTGCTTGTCTCAGTCTTATAATTTATCATCCTCTATGCCCATGGATATAACAGATTTTATTACTAGCTTACTGATGCACTAATATCACTTACTCTCACAAACTATTTGAGTGTGTAAGTTTATACAACATACTATGTCCACTCCACACTTTAATCCAGCTCTCCTTTCCAAGTAGCTGAACTCTAAGTAAGTTTCATGCTTTCTTCAAAATTGAACTTCGCAGGTCCTACTCAAAATCCCAGTACACACTGTATCAGTTCCATGCTCACCAGAGGCCCCGAAACAGTGACAGTGTCCTCAGAGTTGTGACAGGCTGGTACCACATTTGGAGGACAGCGTTGTTTACACTCCTCCCATGTCAGACCTGCAGAAGAAGACCACAGGACAACAAAAGTGTTTCTAGCTATGAGCTTCATAAGAGGAAGAAATCTTAACTGCACAGTCACTGTGGTCAATTCAGCACTTTGCAAAATTGGGAGATACTGACAGCTACCTCTCTCTCCCCTCCAAAGTAATTCTGCAAAAGCTAAGAATATTTATCCTAGAGCTTTACCATGACACTTATCACAGTTAAACTGAACACAAAGCCAAATCTTTGCATCATCCCATTAATGAATTGCGGGTGGGGGGGTGGGTGTAACCCCCGCAGTTTCAAAGAAGCTACAGAAGTGGTTGTTTAGTCTCATGTTGCCATTAGTTTCTAGGAGCCAAGCCCATGTGCTCTCCCCTGCTCTAGCTCGGATTGCTGAGAGACAAAAAATATTCATAGAAATCAGTAACTCTATTGGCATGCCAGGTTAACACATGAAGCATCTGGTCATACATTACACAGATATAAGTCACAGGAAGAACTTGAACTCAACATGAGATTATAAAAAACGTACTATATGCAGCTTTCCAAGTTCTATGATAAGAGTGTCATTTATCTAATCTCAAGGGGGAAAAAAGCTAAATTATGTAGGTCGTCCCTTGGAGCATTACCTAAATTAATAAGTTTGAGATCATAACGAGTGTTCTAATCCAATAGACTGCATTATACCTGCAACAACTTTTCTCTGAAGTGTTTCAGGTTTTAATTGACCACTGCATCCAGTAAGAAACAGAAGAACAACGGTGCTACCAAGAATAATTTTACTTTTAAACATGTAAGTCACTATAAAGTCACACTACAAAGTAAAACTGCTGGGTGTAAAATTTTACTTGACAGTGGGCAAATCTATATGACTTACACAAACACAAAGTAAAGCTTGTTCAGGAGAAAGCTTACTCCTAAGTACTATTAGGTCGTAGTAAATTCCACTAGCCAGCTGCCCACTACAGCATAGTGGCTGACTGTTTTCACATCTCGTTGCTCCTGCAGACAATCAGAAGTCTCTTTTTGAACAAAATTACAAAAAAACCCCATATATACACACATCCGTGTGTGTATGATACATATCTATCAAGAGCCAAAAAACTCAGTGCTTTACATTTTCACCTTGTTTCAAGGTATTATTTATGAGGCCTGTCACTAGTCACCTGACAATAAATCCCTCCATTTACACTTAAAATTTTGAATGGTTACCAAAAGCCTGATGTATTCCACAACAGAGATCACTAACATTTTATCCACTTAAATATTAAAGAACCTGTTCTACATCAGAAGAAAACAAAGAAGAGGCAATAGTGGCCAAGATTTTACAGACATGAGAGCTTCAGAGACCAATTTTATCTCAATGGCATACAACAGAGATCAGATGCATATTCCCGTATCACTCTTTTAGTAAGAGTGTACCTACCAACAGCAGCCATTCCTCCAGGTGGCAGTTTGGCCTCTTTAACACATCGTCCCCGCCAATAAGCGGCAAGAATGGCTTCTTCATGACTTAAGGAGTTATCTGCATAGCCACAAGCTAGTTCTCCCACTGAGTGGCCCAAAATGCCATCGGGTTGCAGACCTGCAGCCTTCAGCATATCAATCTGAGCAATCTGCAAGCAGAAGTAAAATTACTGATTCCATACCAGAGTAAGCAGGTGTCAGGCTTCAAAGGTACACAGCAGTAGCAAGCACATAATAAAATTTTTGGTACAGACATTCTTGGCCTCACTGCTTTTTTTTTTCTCCCCACAACTACAGCTCCATCCTCCTTTCAAAGCAATCCTAAGAATCATCATGCAACTCCAGTATTGTCTGGGCCTCTTTACAATCTAACTTTCCACTAAGAAAATACTTTCAACAACACGAGGCTGCCAAGAATGTGCCTGTACAAAGTAAGAGGCTAAGACCAGCTTTCCAGACCACTTTAAAAGCTTGGTCTCTAATTTATTAAGAAACCATGAATACCACATTGACACTCAGAATCATGAAAAGGCTTCATTCAGCTTGACTTAGTTCATTTGCAGAACAAATTTTACAAGACATTAAATGGAACCTTGCTCCAAGGCACAAGCATTTTCCTAAAACTTAGGCATTCCTAAAGTTCTTAATGGAAGAAACTGTGCCATATATGCACACAGATACACATGCAAATCAGTTCAGACCAATATTAGTCCAAACATCTTGTAAGAAAAAAGCAGTGAGGCCAAGAATGTCTGTACCAAAAAGTTTGTTATGTACTTGGAAGTAGCAAAGCCTGAAACTGTCAAGGGCACAAAGTACTTCCTTCTCTCAGAGAAATATTTCCAAAAGCTGCCACTTGCTGATTACACAAAACAAGCTTCCATTAATTGGTATAAAGTATTACCAGCCAAACAGATACATTAGCAGAAGGTGTTTATGTAGATTGAGTCCACTACCCCATTGAGACTTGCCTGAATAGCAGCTAGTCCAACAAATGCATGAACAGTGTCATCAAAAGTGTTCTCATTTGCTTGCAGCAGCAGGTCTGAGACCTTAAGGCCTGTGTTCTTCAAAGCCTCATCTGAACGCAATATAGACTGGCGAAACACATCCAACTTCATAAGGCTCAGGCCCATGCCTTTCCACTGTGTTCCCATGCCTGCAGGATATGCAAGGAGAAAGTGAGCTTTTAGTAATACTCTGAAACAGGAGTAGACACAACACACTTCTTCTGGCAGTTAAAAAATTCTAACTTTTACATTTCTTACATTCTTTAAATTGGGCACTGCTTATTATTTGCTGGGCTTTTCTATAATCAGAAGATAGTTAAATTGGAAGGTTTTAATAAAATACAGAAAACACAAGACTCCTAGACATGTCACAGGGTTGCAAAATATTTCCTCGTGCTACACTGTAAAATAACATTAGAGCACAGAATACAATTGTTCAAGCCCCAGATTTAAAGAGGAATAGAAAAGCCTGGACTCAATGCTGCACACCTACCTGAGCATATGTACCAGAGTGGTCTACCAGATCCTTGAACTTGCTGAATCTCTTTTATGTCACTTTCAGTGCCAACCAGCGTGTAGCCCCTGTAGGGCATGGAGGACACAGGAACTGCAGAGATATCGCTGAGCAGGCTTACAAATGGGCTGCATTCTCCATGTTTTCTGCTCTCTTGAATTAGTGTTTCCACAGCTTCCTGGGTTCTGCCAGAAATCTGAACCAACCTTGGCACGTTACTAGTCTCCAGAGGTTGGCATTTGTTTTTATTTGGCCTCAGAATGACATGAGCATTAGCACCCCCGAAACCAAAAGAGTTGATACCGATAAGGCCGCCTTTCACTGGTGTTGGTTTACAAACTACCTCCAGAGAGCCATCTTGTAAGGCAGGAATATCTGGATTAGGGGTATTGAAATGAAGATTTGGAGCCCACAGCCCATGTTCCAGAGAAAGAATGACCTGAAAGAAAAAAGAGCGTTCTGTGATCCACGTTTTCTCATGACAAACATTCTTTTGTTATTAGTTAACTACAAATGACCACGTAGCACATTCTGAAGCAGTCTCTATGCTTGGATAAAGGAACATTTCAAAGAATAGTATTATTGATGTTACTGAGGTAGCAACTGCATCACCCAGGCAAATTTTCAGATCAGGCAGGAAGTCAGCAGGGAAGTTGAGCATAGTAGCATGAGGTTTAGCTTCCAGTCTCTTTCTAACTGGCAAGCCATGCAGTCTTGCTGGAAGAGCAGCCTACCAACTTTTTTTACCAACCAACTTTTTTCCCTTTCAGATCTCATCCCTTTATCACGTTCCACTTCATCCCTCCCCAGTCACACAAATTATCTTCCTTACTGCAACAAAATGCTCCTATTTCTTGTTTTGCTGCAAAAGAATCAAGCTGAAACACTGGCAAAGAAGTCTGCTTGCTGGTTTACACCCATTTTTTGTCTTGATTCAAAAAAGCAGAAACAGCAGATTGGGCAGAACTGGCAGAGCCAAAGGAAAGTAGTGAAACAATGTGAGGAACAAAATATCTGTGCCAAAAAAAGCAAGAGCTTCCTTCTCTCAGTAGCTTCTCTCTACATACAGCTCATGACACCAAGCTCACATTCATCTGTGGAACAAGCCCAGCAAATTGCAGGCAACAAGGTCAGCTGCAAACACAGTGTGCTCTGGATGTCTGACAGTTCCTTCATCACCCCAGAATGGTCAGAGAGACATACTCCTGGGAACTGCTTTTTCAAGTTGACTATTAGACATGGCAGCTTACCTGGGAGAGCAACCAGTATAAATAAACAACTTCAACTCACAGTCAACATATTTAAAGCTGTAGTGTAAGGATTTTCGTGCATACTGTCCTACACCTACAATACTATGCACTTTGAATGTGCTGCTGCTTTACACTGATACACATTGTACTTAAGGTTTGCCATGGTTTCTACCTAGGTTTGAGAGCACAGTACAGTGAGCATACCACCAGTGCCACCAAAAACCTTTGTCTTTATTGCCAAACAAGTGATTAGACAGGCTGAGTAATTCAAAGATGCAGGTGAGTTTTCCCTTCCTTATCAGAATTTGACTGAAGAGACCTCAGCAAACCTTAGTTTCATTCCTACCTATCCATATAATTAATGAATTCTCTTCAAGTCTGAAATCCGACACTTTCAAGATTGAATTTCCTAATACCTCACATAGCAGCATGTTATGGAATTCTGGAAAACACACAAACTGCAGACATACTGAGACAGTTACTGTCTAAGAAACACTGGGTTTGGTGTAGAGATGGGGGCAACACTACCTCAAAGTTACAATCCTGTCCTGACGGATTACAGAACCACACTAAACAAACTGTTACATGCAACACAATATGGATTGAGAAGCTTTTTTTTATGACTATGATATTATTCTTTCTATGAAAAATATGTTAGTCAGAGATAAAGGCACTAAAAACCACTAAACCTTTCTCTACAGAGAGATGGATACTGCTATCGCCATGCAGGTGAGGCTACTACACTATTCGGGTCACAAGCAACCACTTTGAAGAGTCTAAAATTCTAGCAGTGGCTGTGTACATGACTTTGGTTTGCAGGGTTCTATGGTAATAGGCTTACAAGCAAGTGTGAACATTAGCTAGCTCTCTGCTAAGCAGTTTAGCAGCCAGAGCCAATAGATGACTGTCTGCCTACAGCAGTAGTTAGCAAGCTGGTTGCTAAGACAGACAGTTATTCATGCTGGTAGCCTCATCCCAGAGAACTCACCTGGCTTCCTGCCATCCTAAGAGAGAAGAGGAAGAGATGATACATCCCTGACAGAAAGCCAGAAGATCAGCTGCTCTTTTGGCACTGAAAGCCCACACTGCCTCTCACCTTTGTTCACTGTCAACTACTCCAAACATCTAAATCCCTCTACATGTATGTGCCTCAAACCCAAACGACT
Source organism: Taeniopygia guttata (assembly GCF_048771995.1). Taxonomy (NCBI): domain Eukaryota; kingdom Metazoa; phylum Chordata; class Aves; order Passeriformes; family Estrildidae; genus Taeniopygia; species Taeniopygia guttata. The sequence goes on from NC_133043.1 coordinate 2,504,868, forward strand.
TGCAGCAGAGTTCTGTTGGAAGGTCCAGTGTAAGGACTGAAAAAGTAATCAACAAGGATTAAGAAAAGGATCCCAAATCCTTCATTCTGAGCACAGCTATGCTCTTATAGAATTCAGTAGGAAGCAGGAACTGAAGCATGTGTGAAGACAGCAGAGGGCCACCTGAGCATTTGATGGTTTGCTGGATAAGCACCTGAGTTTTTAAAAGTAGTCACATGTGAGGCAAGCAGTTAATGAGAAACACCTGAGTTCTTAAAATTATCAGTGAACATTTTACCCTGAAACAATGCAGATTTTCCCTAAACCAACCAAACAAAACCCCACACACTGGTGTAACCCATCATTCCAAATTTTCCTTCTCAAGCCTTCTGTTACCTTGGCTAATGCAGCAAGCCCTGAGGCAGGCTCTGGATGACCCATATTTGACTTGGTTGATCCGATCAACAGTGGCTCCCGCTCACAGTCACAGAAGATACCTGTAATGCCATTTACTTCCTGTGGATCTCCAACCTAGTATGAAGACAATCAGAATGGCTATTAGCCAGCACTTCCAAAACACACCCCCCAAAAGAGAAATCTGAAAGATTATGGCGTTTGGGCAAAGTCCAAAAGTAGTGAAGTAGGATCTACTCTACTAATTGGTAGAAAGCAAAAGAATTTTACTTTGGGCAAACAAAGAATAATTTAATGGAAAAGTGTGGCAAGAAATGGAAGGGAAGAAAACACTCAGTCCCCAAGGGACCATGCTGACCTTGGTGCCTGTCCCATGAGCTTCAACATACTCCACTTCTTCAGGTTTGACACCACTTTCCCTGTACAAAGATCTGACCAACTGCTCCTGCATCTCTCCAGATGGGAATGTCACACCTAGGATCAAAATTGCCATCAATTCCACTTTCCTATCAGGTGCTTCCTGTTCTGATTTTAGCATCCTTTCATTTGCTTTGGATTTCCAGGTCCCTCCCCAAAAAACCAAACTAAAGACCTTTTCACCATGTTCTTAGCATCAAACTCTCAGGCGCTTTGTTAAGAAGAGCAGAGGAACCCAAAATTAACGTAAAGCAATGAGTTAGGCTAGGGTGGAATAACAGAATACTAGATGTCTAGGTTAAGCAAAACATGTGAAGCTCTGTGTCACCACAAATGAAGAGCAGGACAAGCTGGACAACAGTAGGGTAAGAGCTTTACAGTTATAATGCTCCATCTACATTTCTACCAGCACTGCAGAAGTTACTGCAGAGATGTCCTGAGGAATGCTAAACTAGCAAGAGAACACTGCTGTTACTTCAGTACAAACCACCTTTGTGTTTCTCCTTTAAGTTCTTTACAAAACAAGGTCCTGAACTTTGCATTATCAAAACCAGAAAACGAAAAAAACCCCAAAACCTCAAACACAAAAAAAAAAACATTCACACATCTAAAGAACCCCACAACGCATCATTTTTTATGGCAAAGACTAGACTGAAGAGTTCTATAGGTAACTTTTCAGCAGCTCAAGACCTACCTTGCTCCTTAAAGCCATCAGTGTTAACTCCAGCATTTACAATTGTGGCATAGATCCTCTTAGCCATAGATCTCTTGGTCAAAAGAACAACAACAGCAGCTTCAGAGCGACAATATCCATCTCCTGAGAGCAGAGAGAGGAGGAGTCATGATTTCTGCTTTGCTTTGTAAAATGTTGCCAAACACCATGCAGGAAGATTACTGCTTATGACAGACTATTTTGAGAATTTGACATATCTATTTGTTTTAAAGAAAAATGTCATGACCTGGAAAGACACAGCATCCATCACAAATTTCACAACACAAACTTTCCATCAAGAGACACCTTATTTTTCTCCCCAGAATCAGAGGGATGAACCATGGTTTCTTCCCCACAGTTAGTTTTCCAGGTTCAATGGAGGACACAACATAGATCAGAGTATGGCCCAACCAGTGCACATTGGAACAACTACAAGGTTAGCTCTTTGCTGTATTGAAAGAGTAGCCGGTCACAGACTGTACAGTAAGTTACTCTCATACAACATAAGCTTTTGTACTAATGCCTTACCTGAAGCATCAAAAGTCTTGCAGGCACCACCTTGACTAAGCAGACCCAGTTTCATGAACTGCACAGATGTGTGGGGTTTCAGCAAGAGGTTGACCCCGCCTACTAGGGCTGTACTGCACCGCCCATGACGAATTGCCTTATAAGCGTTTTCCAGAGCAACGAGACTAGAGGAGCAGGCTGTGTCAACAGTTAGGCTTGGCCCTTAAGAAACACAAGGGGAAAAACAACCTTAATTTCCTAGAGTCTTCTCCAAAGACTACAGGATGGGATTACAAGAAAAATATTAAAAACAATGTTAAATATGAGTTGCTTCAGAACATAGCAGATAAACCTGATGCACCGGGAGGCTAGAATCGCCATCTTTGCTTAGTTAGAAGGTAAGGCATGAGAAAAATGGGAAAAAATTGTGAACAGATTTGCTTTAAGGGCATTTTTAAAAATTTTGTCTTTCCATCAAAAAGAGAACACAGCTTTACAGGCAAGTCTCATCTAATTACCCATTCTCATCAATAAAAATCCCTCATCCTTCCTCATGCTGCCTTTGCCATTATCTCTCTTCTCTGCTGCAATCCACATCAACTTCCATCTCTCCATTCCCTTCAATACCATACATGGAATCATACATTGAATCATACCCATGCCAGCAATCGCATAATTTCTGTGGCTCTCCTACTTCTTCCACTTTACTCATAAAAGCACCACCTGCTACAGTCAGTAGCAGTTTATCTCTGGTCTACCCAAATTCCACGTATCTTGGTACCAAATAGCAGTCTAAAGGCCATGAAGGCTTCCTGACGTCACCATCTTTCAAATGAACACCAGCTTTACACAACAGCAGCAGCTGAGTTATAAAGCCTTACAGGGAGTCCTATCATATAGTCACTGTATATTTTTTACTTCTCATATGCCTCCTAAGAACAATTAAATACTATTTTCTATTTCCAAAAGGGGTCTGTGCCATAATATCCATCCCAGTCTTCTACAGCAACTGTGGTACAATCATGTTGAAATTGCAATTGCTGATCAGCATTACCAGGTTTGGGGGACACTTACCTTTTAAGTCATAGAAGTAGGAAATCCTGTTGGCAAGCATAGCACGCTGACAGCCAGTCATACTGTATCCCAAAAGCTCTTCTGGATCTTGGCTAAGGGCTTCAGCAGCTTCTGACCCACTGGCACCAACCCATACACCTGTGTCTGTGCCACGGAGGGTGCCTGGATTAATACCTATGGGGATTGAAAGGTAAATTACAGTAAACAAAATGAAGGGCAAACTCGGGGGATATCAGGTACACCGGCATCAGTTCACCAAAAACTATTTATTGCCCCTTTCTGGCAGGCCTGCAGCATTGTTCCCTTACCTTTACTAACCTTTTAACTGTTTCAACTGCAGACCTTACATGCCTTACTTCAGAGTCCATCAAAGTTTGGTATTGACTTTCGGCTAGAACATACTGTGCCCTGACGAAGCTTTTCAGCCTAGCTGGGCATTACTAGAGTCTTGTGTAAAAAAGCACATGGACTACGAAAAGTACAAGTGCTGACAGGACAAGCTAACAGTTGACTTCCAGTAGAGAGAAAAGGAGCAGAATAAATGGGAGGAAAATCATGGCACATGAAATGTCATGCGAGCATATCAATATCTATCTCCAGCTGAGATCTGGAGTACAAGACAAAAATGAGAATTCTGAAGTATAAAAATAGCCAACAACCAGAACAACAAACAACTTTGCTCTAAAAAACCACATAGCAAGGTCGACTGTCAGAAATCTCTGCTGTTTCTTCTCTGTGCTTAAGGTGTCCTGGAGACAAATATTCAATCTCCAGATGGAGGCTTAGAAGCAGAGAAGCAAAAGCTCATTTCAGTAAAGTCACAGAAACTTAAGTGCTGGAAGGAACCTTAAAAGATCATCTAGTGCCAACCCCCACTGCCACAGGCACGGAATTCTTATATACACTATACCAGTCTGTTCAAGACCTTACCCAACCTGACCTTGAACACTGCCAGGGTTGAGGCATCTGCAGCCTCCCTGGACAACCTGTTCCAATATCTCACCACCCTAACAGTAAAGACTTTTTTCCTCATATCTAACCTAAATTTCCCCTCTTTCAATTTGTTACTAATCTGACATGAAACTGATTAACATGAAGAATAAACTTGGCTTGGTGGATAAGTAACTCAAAATCTCAAAACACTGGCAATGACAGAAGACAGAGGGTCCTATTTCTGAAAGCACACTTCCTAGGAAAACCTTCTTTAGAAACAGATCAAATGATACAGGTTCTCCAAGAATCTGGCCAATAGACAGGAATACATCATTCTTTTACACCATGCATGAGAATTCTAATCAAGTCATCCTTCTTTTCCTTTTACAAAGGAATTATTATGGAATGTTAGGGTAGAGCAAAACATAGAAAAGATCTAGTACCATTGACTGTTGAAGTGATTTGGTGATACTGGTTTGTGGTTGTACCATATGATGCAGGTACAGATTTGCTAGCAATCAGCACTGATTTCTTTGTTTGCATTCCAGAGACAACAGCTTTGTTCTAACCCTTGTACTGAGATGTGGTAGCCCCATAGCATGTCTTGGATCTCCTCTCTAATGTGATGGCTTTCCCTTGTTAGAGCTCTCTTCACACAGGTGCATGTCTACACCTGTTACACAGAGCCAACACAGCTTCCTTCTCCCTCTTCAGTCATCCATCCACTTACCTCCATCCAAAATAGCTTCATAAGAAATTTCCAACAGCAAGCGAAGTTGAGGATCCATTGTATTAGCTTGTTTGGGGTGAACCCCAAAAAAAGATGCATCAAATTTGCTTATGTCCTTGAGCTTTCCATTTCTCTTGGGCAGTCCATAAATTCCTGAAGAAAAATTTGACACTGAGTCCCAAAATACATAAACGGTGAAGGCGCTACAAGCTGAGACACAGTACGGAATGACCACAGTTGATTTTCAATTACACATGAAACCTCACTCCCCTGTGCAGTACCGAGAGGGCTGCATGAGTATCTACCAACCTACCTCACTGGGAATGAGAATGCTGCATTAGCAAAAACAACTGTAATTTTTAGGACTCTCCTGGATATAGCAGCAAAGACATTTATCTAGTTTAACCATTTTTACTTCGGCAAATTGTACGAAGCACATATAGTCTAAATGGTGGTTCCAGTCAGTCACCAAGTAGAAGAAAAAGAAAAGCTGCTTTTGACTTCTGCAAATCACTTCATAAAAGTATTCTGTTACTGAATTTCTTGATGATTTATCAGAAGTTAATTCAGGTCTGGAAGGATTTCAATCTCATAAATTCTCTTTTCATAGGATAATTCCTCTAAAACATTCAGAACTCAGGGCTCCAAAAGGAGGGACAATAAGCACTTACCTGGTTTCCACCTCCGATCATCCTCTGTAACCATATCAACTCCATTAAGCAGGTTCTCCCAAAACTCTTGCAAATTCTCAGATTCTGGCAGCCTTCCTGCAATGCCTGCAATCACCACGTCCTCCATCTCTTAACTTCTCCCTGTTGCTGAGATCCACAAAGCAGTAAGGCTAGTAAGATTTCACACAGAGGAAAGTATATGTGTCTTGTCTTCCTGACATGTTGTGACAAACAAGCATATTTGCAGGAACACCCACACAGGAACAGCCCATAGAGTCTCTACTATTAAAAGAGATTCCCAACCAATCAAAAGGACCATAAGACCCATGGGGTTGGTAAGGATGAAAAAAATGATCCTGAAGGAGCATCAGGCTCTGAGAACCACCAGTTTCTTTCTTTATGACAACCAGAAAATGAGTAAGTCTACCTCTACTAAATGCAGAGCCTCTGTGAAGTCAGCAGAGAAGAAAGATTAACATGCTGGAGCAGAGGTGGGTGGAGAAATGATGAAATACACATAGTAAAAAACATAATTACAAGGCAAACCTAACAGGTAGCAAAACAAGTTCTACAATCATTCCAAAGTTAAATGCTAACTTAAGAATCAATAATCAAAAGATTTGTTGGATGTGAAAAAAAAAGTAACCCCAAACAAAACTACAAGATTGCACAACCCCCCCCCCCAAAATAAGTAACACAACCCTAACCCCTTCCCATTAATTCTGAGCAAACAAAATCCTGACTAAAAACCCAAAACAAACTTACCAACCTACAAAAAAACAAACAAACCCCCCATACACACACAAGAGGAGAAAACCCACACAAAGCACAACGATTACAGTACAATTCAGCATAATTTAAAACCAAAGAATTAAGTGTTATAACTAAAGTGTTTCCTAACTGACCCTGCACTGCAACATGTTTAAAGAACTCTGACTGTGTTACTGACTATACGATAGAGGGTGGTGCTTTAAGATATGCTGTGGCAGAACAGATCTGGAATACAGACAGGATGAAAACCATCAGCTATCGTCCCAAGAAATTTTCATGCAAGACCCCAATCTCAAACAACACAGGAGAGCATCATGCTGCAAAATATACCATGGCAGGGCACCTGCATCAGACCACAGCACCAAATGATAGCTCGTGTACTACACTCCTTTATCTTCTACTACAGTAAAAAATATATTAAGAACTAGACAGGAGGCAAGTTAACTTCCTGTTTCAGTTAAATGAAAATTATAATTTTAGATCCTAAGTAGACAAGTTAAAGGAGTAGGGGTAATACCCATATATATGGTGGGAATTTTTTAAAATATGAAAATACATAAAAGTACAGCTGCAGGAACCAAAAAGAAAGTAAGCGTTCACAGTATTTCTTTAGATAATCATTCTGGTAAGCAGGGGCAAAATATTTTTTAATGTGTGGGATTTTAAACAAGTAAAAAACACAAAGGAAACTAGGCATTCAAACAACTACAAGTCTGACTTAATAACTTTGAAGGAAAAGGTTTGTTACAAAAGACCTGAAGTTTGACTTCCATCAGGTATTACGCTACATAGTGGCACGCAGGTCGATTGCTTAAGTGCTGCTGGTGCTTGATCATCTTCTCCAAAATACAGCACTAATGGGTATTCTCTGATGAGCGCTTAGTGGCTCTTTTTCCAACCCAAGGTGTTTCATTTGGGCATTGTTTTGCAGTCTCTTTCAGGACTTCCTGATGCTTTTGAGCAAGAAACTGGCCCCTCTTCCATCCATGGACTACACTGCTCAGGCAAAATGACACTTTCCCACAGCTGCATGAGGCTGCTGGAGTGTGCAGAAGGAAAGCAGAGCCCTCTGTACAGCTGAGGCGTAGTACTGCCAGAATGTAACACCACAGAGGTTGCCTGATTTCTTTCACCCTTCTTTCCTTCAGCAGTAATCTTGATTCAGATCTGTGGAGTAACTGTGGAATTATGCAACACCTAACACTGAAAAAGAAGAGATGATTACTTTACCCAGTCCATTCCTTCTGGGAGCAGAAACAGAAGTGCTCCCAAAAAGACATCTTGGATTTCTAGGTCTTGTGTCAAATACCCAAACAACAGAAGATCTATTCCACTCTTGTTCATTTAAAAAAAGAAACAGTAAGGGCCAAATTGAGCAAGGCCCTTACTGAGAAACTAGTCCCCAAAACTTAAATTGGTAGTAATAGGCCCAGTCCACTCAGAGCTGAAAAGTTTTTCCACTCACAGAAAACTAGTATCTCAGTTTTACTACTGGCTTCAACACTGTACCTGTAAAAACCAACCAAGGGCTACAATGCCACTACACTTGCAGCATTTCTGTGCTGGGGCAGGGAAAGAGAGATCTTGAGCATAAAGTTTACCATTTAAGCTTAAGATATGAGACACAAAAATGATAATTTAAGTATTACTCAATTTTATACCTCAGCTCTTTGGATGATGATCTCTAGGGAGAGAAATATAATTTCTATTTCAGGGGACTGAAATACGACTTATTTGATTGTTCCTTCTCAGCCCACATCTCTTTCCCTGGAGTATCAGAAAAACTCTATCCAAGTAAAACCAATTGATGAAATATTGTTTCAGACAGTGAACTAATGAAATTCATCAATGAAACAATTTTTGCCAACTTGTTGTGAATGTAGTTGAGCAAGACTATGTCAAAGGTGGAGAAAAAGATGCTGCAGTAATCAAAATTTGAAGAGTAAGAGCCAAGATAATTTTAACTCAAGTAAGAAGAGCTACAAATAAAAATATTTTAATACACAAAGAACCAGAAAGATTTAGATTTGCCACAAAGATCTCCAAATACATAAGATAAAATACAAATTATGGATTAAGCAGCAGAACAGCAGAGAGGATCTGCTGTTGGAAAACAAGAGTGGTCAGAAGAAAAGTCATGAATATTAAGCCATCTCTGATTAAACAGTGATTACAGTAGTTGTTACTGTTACCAACAATGTTTTCAGTCTTCCTTGACAGATAGTAAGCAGGTAAACCATTTTAAAGTTTGATTGACTTTGTCCCCAAATGGTGTATTGCTTCATTCTTTTAAGTTATTAGAGACTTGTTTTCCATAGAGCATTTTTTGACTATTCAAAGTAACACAGTACATCGACAGATTTTCAAGCATAGGGCTTGATCAAGATCAAGAAAGAACATTTACTTCTACAGATGTTTTAAAGGAGATTAGACTACAGAAAACATACAGACTGCTCCTACTACCTCTGATGAGCAAAGTGTTCAAAAACAACAGGTCCAAACAGGAGACAAAGAAGATAAAGAAGAAGAAACAGGAGTCTTCTATTTCTTAAGGCTGTATTTTCTGAATCCAACCAGACATCTAACATTCTTCTTCCTCAGTTTATCCTATGCTTTTGCTTAAATTGAGTTGTGTGAATTTTCCTTAGACACCTAGTGTTTTTAATTGAGCGGAGAGAAGCAAACACCACAGCCAAACTTCCCTCCCTCTGCCAAAGTATCAGTGCAGTAGACACCTCAGTTAAGCCTAAACTACCATCTTGCTGGATTTGCACAATATTTTTTAGCAATTCTATTGTGTTGCTGACTCATTCAGTTTGTGACTAGTAATAACTAACAATCCCTTCTGGTATCAAAGCTACTCTTAAGTTGAAATAATGTTTTCTATTCCATTTAAAACATTTTTTTTCAGTCCCTCACTAATTTGGCACCAAAAATTAATTTAAAAAGTATTAACCATCATTTTCCACCATCCCTGGTAGCTGTACAGCTTTTTAATAATACTTTTATCTCCTGTTCCCTACAGAAATAACCCTCTGACCATTAAGCATATAAGCTTATAGAGGGAAAGAAAAGCCAAAAAACCCAAAACTAAAACCAACAAACAAACTGAAGGTAAAATCTGATGCCTTTGCCCACTCATACCTGATTTGCCAACCCCTGAACATTAACTTATTCTGCTGTAACTTGTTCACCTAGGGTTTGGTGAAGAAAGGAAGGAGAGAGGGAGGGAGAAACAGCTGTTCGCAAAGAAATGACAAATAAACCCCAAATCTTGTTTTGCCTGATGCACATTTCCTTTTCCTAGACAGGATCAAAATATTTATTTCACTGTTATTTTGATAGCTGTCATCATGGTGGGACAGAATCCTTAAAGTCAGCTCTGCTATTGTTTCTAGACAGTCCAAATCTTCATCTTTTCTGGATCTCTCATTATTGTAAAATGAAACACTCATGACTCCTCCATAGCTTTCTTCAGCACAGATATTGACAAAAGAACTGTTTTCTTTGTTTTTCAGTACGATTACATAACAACCCAGACTTCCTAATTGCTGGCTGTAATTTCTAAAATTAATAATCAAAAAGTGTCCTTACACAGAAACTTCACTTATGAAGAGCTATAATGCTTGTCTCCAAAAACCCCATTCACAGAATAGAGGCAAACACCGTCTGGCTTTCATTCTTTTGAAAGCATTTGGCTACCATCCATCTGTATGTTACAGATTTGATTTAACAAAGATCTTCCAAATGCCTCTGCTTCAGGTATTTGTCCTGTCAACCACAACAATAATGAAAAACAGTAGAATGTGTTTATATTTTAAAAGCACTACTTAGAGGGAAACACAGTCTGATTCAAATCTGTTACTGGAGAAATAATAGTAAGTAAGTTAGGCTTTACTCATGGAATCAACACAGCTTGGTTGATTCCCAAGTGGTCAGAAGTTACCTGTATAAAAATCAAAGTCCTTTATCATGTTTGTAAAATAACTGCCCTCATTCTCTGAATTCGCCCACTAAATGCAGCCTTTCACAATGTACTATTCTTTTCACTTTGTTTCAAGGATAGAGGCTGCAGGAAAAGCTGAATCCTTTGCTCATGTAGCTTGAGGTTCCTTCTCCATTTTTTAGGACAAGAAACGCTCCAAAGCCTCCAAAGGTGGTGTGATGGAGTGGGCAAGTTTATCCACACACCGTTAATACTGCCTGTTTAAATTTAAGCAGCCAAATAAAGCTATTAGCTAGGACAATGCGCAATCAGTATCTTATAGGGCCGTGTGCCAGGGAAGGAATGTGGAATAAGCACCAAACGGGTGCAAAAACACCCAAACAGAGAAGATGATCACATTCCTAAGAGAATCGCATCGTCAAATCCATACTGGTGTATGACCATCGGGCTATTTCGTGTGGGAAAAAATAGTTTAGCAATATACATGCACGTTTTCTCAGATGGATTCCCAGAACCTATTGGTGAGTCTCCCTTCCCAGTATCGAGCGCCGATATGCTCTCGTACAAGCTTCTTCAACCTGCCACGGCCGCGCCTTCGCCCTAACCCGGGCCAGCGTGCAGAATGCAGCGCCGTGGCCCCGCTGCCCGGGCAGAGCGGCCCGTGCGGCCCCAGCGCCCACCCGAGCCCGTGCGGGGCCCGGCGCCCACCCGAGCCCGTGCGGGGCCCGGCGCCCGGGCCGCAGCAGCTGAGGCCGCCCCGCTCCCGGCGGGCGCGGCCCCTCGCGCAGCCGCTGTCGCCGGGCAAGGACTGCGGGCAGCGGGGCCCGGCCGCGTCCCCGATCCCGCTCGGCCCGGCTGCGACGGGTCGCGGCCGAGGCGGGAGGCCGCCCGCCGCCAAGATGGCTGAGCGCCAGCACCACAATGCAGCCACCTTGCTGAGCGGGCGGAGCGGGAGGCTGCGGCATGGTAACCAGCTGCTGAGGTGGGGGACTTTCCCCGGAACGACCGCGCTGGGCCACGGGAGAGCGGCCCGCAGCAACAGGGCGCGGCAACCCCAGGACACGGGAGGAGAACTTTCCGGTCGCGCGGACCGACCCTGCGGACTCCCGCCGAGCCCAGGGACCCTCATCGCCTACCCGGCGTAAAGAGCAAGATGGAGCCTCCCCAGCGCACCCGCGGGGAGCAGCGGCCCGTGGAACCTGGAGCAGAAGCTGCCGCTCTCCTGACTACGCCGCACCCGCTGTCCCGCCGATACCTGCAGAAGTGCGGATGGCTTCGTGTCGGTAAGATTCTGTCGTCACCTCAGTGCGGGATCGAGATGCTGCGGCGGCTGGTACTGGGCTGTGCTCTGCCGATACTCCGCGCTCTCCTCACTATCTCCCTCTAGCTCCCACCCCTATTTAAGCAGTCGCCACCTCCAGCGGCCACGCCACATGGGCTGACAGTTTACGCCTCGCCGCAGTCCAATGAGAGTCGGGGCAGGGCTGCCCCGGTCAGACCCGGGATGATGCCAGCCCCTGCCCGCCGGAGCCACTCCACGGGAGGAGGGGGCCCTGGCCAGGCCGGGGCGGACACAGGCGGGCCCGCTTGCCCGCGGCACGGGGCCAAGCTCTCGCGCCCCGCCCGCCCTGTACTGGAGGCCGGGAAAGGCTAGGCGCTGCGGGCGTGCCTGGCTTTGGCCTGGCTTGGCCGGGGACTGGGCAGCGCCGACCCCCCCGTGGGCGCGGACCTTGTCGTGTCCCTCTCCCACCTCCCCGCGGGTAGGTACACCGTGGGGCGTACGACCGCGCCGTGCCGGCACCGTGGCTCGGCGACTGAGGCGAGGGCGCCGTGGGCACCGGTCCAAGCGCGGTTGGATCGCGCAGCACCCGCGGCGCACAAAGAGAAAGGACGCGGGGCCGGACGCGCAATCCCGGGACGGCACCCAATGCGGAGGAAGGGGCACGTGGGCGGGGGCGCGGCCCTGCCAATCGCGGGGCCCGCGCGGTGTCGCTAAGCGATAAGGCGATGTGGTGACGGCTGAGGGGTGGCTGCGGCCGCCGGCAGAGCGAGCAGCGCCCGTCGCTCTCCGGCGGTGGCGGTCGTTCACCCCGGCGGAGCGCGGTCCCGGGGTTACCACAGGGCAGCAGGCACGCCGGCCAGGGATGCGCTGCCCCGTGCCCAGGCCCGTCGCGCCGCCTCGACTGGCGGCAGCAGAGCGAGTCCGGAGGCGGGGGGCGGGCGCCAGAGGTTCCCTCCCCGCCGTGCCCCTGCTACACCCCCCTTTCCAGCGGAACGGGGCGGATCGTTCTGCGTGCGGGCACCTCTCATCCACTTTCCCTGTAACTTGCACACCTTCAGTTAAACCCGAACAGTAGCGAATCTGAATTTTCTTCTGCATTCCCTACGACTGCCACTCCGAAACAAAAAAGCCTTTCGGTCGGCAAATGTGGGCTTGAACACGGGGATGCAAGAAAGTCCCCCGCTTTGTCTCTTCTTCATGGCTTTGAACTGGCTCTGGCAGAGGCCCCAGTCCCGGGCAGCACTTGCACTGCCGCTTTGCAACACAACTCCATTTAGACCTTCTCGGGACAGACCTTTTGCCTTTATCTATACATTCCTCAACATAACAGGTTTTTAACCCTTTGATAAGGACAACAATAAAAAATATCTTCTTTTACCTTTTTAGTACTCTGTGATCTACCTGAATTCTCTTCTTTGTACGCATTCCTTTCTTTGTACAATTCAATAGTATACACAGTAGTACCTTGCTGCCACTCTTCTAATCTGCTTCTTAGAAATCAGTGCCCAGTTTGTTAAATATTTTGCTCATAAGAGAAATCTATTTTCCTGCTGTATTTAGTATCCTTAGCACAACCGCTCCATGCAGTATGTCCATTTGATTTATTATTATGCATATTTTGTTAATTTTCATACTTACATGCTATGTTTTCAGAAGTACTCTGAAACAAATGTACAATAACTGAACTACTTTTTTTTCCACCACAAGTAAAATAAAATGAAACAACCCAGATATCATCTTTCCTTACCTACAGTTGACTTAAGGAAACCTGTTTCTCAGGGAAACTGAATAAATTAAAGCTTCGTTACTGGCAAGAGGTCTGCATGAACAGGCATGCCAGTTGACATGGGAGGGGGAGTAAACAAATAACCACAAAAAAAAAAATCACAAAACACAACCCCCAAAAAAACACCAACCCCCCCCCAAAAAAAAAACCAAAACCAGAAAACCCTCAAACAAGCAAACAAACAAACAAAAAATCCCATAGAAACCTGCATACAAACATACACAAAAGCGTTTCTGAAGTCTGCAGCCCATCAGCTTACACCCACAGTGTAAGGAATAAAGAGAAATATCATGGAATATACTGCTCTTTTATGCTGCTTTTAACACATGCACAGAATCACATACTACCGAAATATTGTGCATCTCCGTAGGTCAATATTAAACATGTAAATAACAAAATAAATTTCAGGATGATCTACAGCTATTATAAAACCTGGAATATACACACTGAGTTTTAGAAATAAGCAGTGAGTGCTTTAACTGTTGTGATCTGGGCCAAAATTCCTGTACCACTATGCTTTGTGCTACAGAAAGAACTCATTCAGGGCCTGGTTCAAGGGAGTGCATCATGTTGTCCTGGCTCATGAACAATGTTGAATCCAATGACAGGATTTTCAAGTAATGCAAATGTTTAGAAAGAAGCTGACAAGGTCTCTCAGGCCTTATATTGGCTTAACAACATCTCACGAAATGTCATGCAGATTTAGCATCTGATTATAACACTGCACCTTTGCACTAAAGCAAAATATTTTCAGTAGATAGTAGAAAATAATTATTCAAATTCTCAAATGGATTATTACCACATTATCAGGTGCTGAAGAGAACACCTCCTGGCAAAGAGTATAATGAAAGCCTTTCTATAAAAAAACGCTCCATAAAGAAAAGACACTCATGGATAAATGCCTCTCTTCCTTTGTTTACCCTTTTTACATTTTATATATTTAGCAGCAACTGGTAAGTATTATTCACTTCAGCGATACCACTTGCAGAATCACAGAATCTCTTAGATTGGAAGGTACCTCTCTTGCCATCACTTAGTCCAAGCCCTCAACTCAAGGGTCAGCTGGAACAGTCTGGCCAGGCCCATGTCCAGTTGAGTTTTGAGTATCTCCATAGACAGAGATTTCATAACTCATCCAGGCAATCTGTTCCAGTGCTTGACCATCCCCACAATTAAAAGTTTTTAATTGAATTTTTAATGTGCATTTCCTTTACTTATATGAAAATTCATCTCTAATATCCCAGGACAGCTCAGCATTTCTGGAAATGCTACAAAAATACACTGACTGCTTGTATTAGTGTCCTGGCATGATCATTACTACAGAGCTATCCTTTCTTACATCACAACTCATTCAAGTTTTCCTTTAGTTTCATCTGTTTTAAGACTTATTTCTTACATGTCTGTGTTATTCTAATATTGTCTGTCTATGATTCTAATACTGTAGCAGTGTTTCTCACTGCTTTGAAGTCCATACAATCTCTTGTCAAGGGAAAATACAATCACTGGTGTGACAATAGAAATTTAATTTTATATTCTTTCATGCTCTCTGAACAAGTGGAAAGAGCTACAGAAGATGAGAAATAATACAGACTCAGATGCAATATTTTTAAACCCTTTTCTATCAAGTAGAAAGCTCCACAGGATTAACGGTTGCATTATTTAGAAAACAAGTAGGTTGAGGCATCCCACTTCTAAGCTTAAATCACATCTACAGTTTCTCAACAAAACATCTGCTGAAGTCCTGCAAGTCCTGCCTGAAGGCACAAGGCTTTACCTATATGTTACTGAGCATTTCTAAATTCATGATGCAAGAAAATCTTAACATATATAATTAAAATAAATCTGTATTAACAGTGAAGACTGTAACCTCATAATGTACACAGATTAACCCTTTATTTTAGGCCTCACTGTATGAAACAGGCTATCTGTTCTCTCTTCTGGCTGCAAATATCTCAACCTGACATACAAAACTGAGTCTGACAATTAGACCCGATACAGAGATGTCCAAGTAAGTTAACAGCAAATGTGTAAAGAACCTATGTGACAACATAGAAATTAGTCTTTAATATTATAATTGCGTATTTTTGCCATGCTATAAGAGATTTTTGGTTTTAATAGATGAGCACAAGATAAACTCCTGGATTTTAGTTTCTGCTGAACTTCCAGCCTTGCTCCTCTGACTGTCAAATCTTCAGCTGATGCTTCACATTTATCCTTGGCTTTGACATTTTGCTGAGGTTCTTCAGATTGCTTGATCGAATGTACAACTTCAAACTCCCCTGCTCAAAAAAACAGACAGAAAAATACTTTGGTTATGTTTGTATTCAGTTATGAGATTGGATAGTTGAAGAGAGCTGGTTTACTCTTTTCTTCTAAATATACTGCTGCCATAATGCCACATTGTCAAAATCTTATATTATCAGGACCATTTCTGTACATAGAAGCCCAGAACAGTTCATTAAGGCTTGCCATGCTGATGGTATAACACAGGATTTTTGAGGATTCTGCTCAATCCTCACTTCATCTGTACATGTTCATTCTCCATTAGCATCAGACTGCTTAAAAGAGGAAGACATCTGGAAGGTCAGTGTTAACAGTTCAAGTCAAGCACTACCTATCTGTTCAGCTGTTTTAAAGCATCATATTTTACAAGTTTACCCTTCTCTCCATTTTGAGAAAATGTGTTTGGATATGCATGATATAAAAGACTCAAGAGGTAAGTCTGTTCGCTTTACAAAGCTGCATTACTGCCATTATCTTTTGGGTCTTTTTTCAATCTTCTTTCACTTAGGAAAACATTTAGTATGTAAATATTCGGTTTTGTTGTCTAAAATCCCTCTCTTTCCAGAAAGGACTAACTCAAAAAGAAACATCTTCGTTTAGGAAGCAGTGGGTCTGGTCCTAATACCAGTCAGAGTCCATCTTGCAGTTCTCACATAATTCTTCAAAAACCATTATCTCCAACTAACTGAACTTCAGTCTTATCACAGGTTTCTTTAGGTAAATGTCATGGTTTGACATGGAACTGTTCAATCACATTATTCACTGTAAACTATAGGTAATATTTACAGGTGTTTGGCTCCAGCCACTTAACCCTTATTTTTCAAGGCATTGAGACTGTAACATCAGATTTTCTATGGAGAGACAAAGCAGACAGCAGAAGTAGTAATAATAAACCTGTAATGACACACACTACAGTATTCTGTACTAGTTTAATTTTATAAGCATCATAGTCTGCAGTCCCAGATACTACTCAATCACAGCAAGAATTAAAGGCGCACAAATTGACAAAGATCAGTTACTAGTAGGAGAAGGTAAATTTTCAAAGTCAATTTAACATGGTTGAAAGCCTAAACAAAATTCTACATCAAAGGAAATACTACATGTTCCTGAAACAGAATGAATTGATTGATTGATTGAAGGTTTATAGCTCGATGCAAAGCATGACACTGTGGCTTATGTCAAAACATGATACTTTTCAAAATAATTTTTATACAATGGCTTAGCTTGAACCAGCTGTTCACTCGAGTGTGTGATCTCTGCACTGAATCAGCTTGGTGACAAAAGCTCAGTGGACTCTTGAGCTGTGGATGCGAAATCCTGTTGTCCAGCTTGCCACCTAGTGGCTTTCTACAGATGTAGAAGGTATGGAAGAGGATGCTTGAGCCCATGAAGATCATTGGGTGTATTTTCCTGCATGGGAAATGGACTTTAATCATTAGAATATCTCTACCACATCTGGCAGATAAGAAAGCAGAATTTCACAACATCAGCCATTTAGAAAAGTGCAGGCAGCAGTGTCTGAAAGGTATTGCTTCAAAGATTACTGTCTTGAACGAGAACAGCAGCTGAACAATATTACTTCTTGTTCGTGGTCTAAATAACAGGAATGAGCAGATCCAGTGCTCCATAGCACACAGTTAACACTGCTTACAGACAGTCTGTTTTTTAAAATACTCAGTTTTCAAGGGCCTTTTGTATTCACTCAAAGGGATGACTTTCAGAAATTAATGTGGGAAGCCCTAATTGTATAATTCCAAAGGCAAAGTAACCAAGCACCAATGCATGACATGCATCCCTTCCTGTGAAGACTTCTGTATGCTCGTCTCCTGTCATTAGTAGAGAAACTATAGTTGTAACTAGTAAAGGCTACTTAGTTAGGTATTTGGAATAACACAACACAGAACACAAGCATTCTACATGGCTATTTTTAAGTTTTGGACTGTCAAAAATGTGTACAAACACAGAAATTTAAAACCAACCACCACAAACTTGTAAGGTTAGTTCCAAAAATTAGGAAAACATAAAGAATCAATACCAGAAAAATTGGAAATACTATTTAAATGTAGTAGCTTGGTTTGCACACCAATGAAAAAACACACCTAATTTACAAGCCTGCAACTTAATTTCAGAAGTGACCATGGCAAGCAGAGCGAGCAAGATCATAGCTAAGCACTTAAGCTGCTTTTGAAAATTGAACTAAATATTTAGTGTATTGAAATGCTTAACATATCTTCCATTTGATGTGTGCTAACTTCTGTCAGAAATGAACATTCATAGATTTTTTTTTTCCTCAGGATAAAAGAGATATATGCACACATGCTGTAGAGGCAAACTGAAATTTCCTCAGATGGAAGTTTCATTTAAGAAATTTGTCACTGGATATTTGCTTATGGCTATCAGGGCTTCTGAAGGAACACCAACTCAAAGTTCCTATTCAGGAGAAGAACATAGAAATAAAGAAAACATACTAGGGCATTAGCTAATATTTGTGAAACACTTCAAAGATGAAGTTTTACGTAACACAGAAAACAGATCATGAGTTGTTCTCTGATTGGAGCTGGAATGAAGCCAGAGCCAGAGCACTGTTTCTGTTTGTTAATATTTTACCAGATTCTTTCTCCGGCCAGCTTTTTACCAACATGGATTGCTCTTAGACCTGTCAGTGATGTCAAAGCTGTTGAAATTCTGTCTAGCATGGAAACACTTAAGATAATTTTTGATCCATGAAGTGTGGAATTTCAGACAACAGAGCTTTGCAAGTTATAGTGAGAATTACAGTACAAGAACCTCCCCTATCTAAGTTCAAGCAGCTCACTCCTGTTCTTTGTTAGGCTACAATGTAAGCCCAAGTTATTAAACTGAGGACACGGTTCTGAATACTTGTGTTGGTGGGGTTTCTCAAAAATGTATTGTAGGACTTGAAAACACAAAGTTTAATCTACACTAAATATATATAAATCAATTGACTAGTGGGGGGGACAGCTTGCCTTACACCCTTATTCCCCCTGCATTGACCCCAGCCTCTGCTAACCCAAGGATAGCTGATTGGAGCTGATAAGGAGCTTTTCACACAGTACCTCACAGAACCCTTCACAGTACAGGCTTCATGCTAAATGCAGTATTACAGCTAAACTTCAATAGGTGCTGTTTGCTTTTTTCCTCTCTGAAAAACTAGTAAGTATCCTCAGAATTAACATCCAAGCTATGAAATCCATCTAATTTCTACAGTAAACTGAAAATTAGCAGGTAGAGTAAGGAGAAAGAAAATTAAAATATCTCGTAGCCTTCTGACTTGATTGGAAGCTTACACAAGGTCTGAATTTGATGGTGAAATAAATAAAGTATATAACAGTCCAGTAATTAAGAGGTAGTCATTAACTCTTCAAAACACATTTAGTCACTGCATTGGAATATGTTGGAAATACAGCAAATTGCAAGGCTTACTTGACCTGCCAACCATTTTGAAACTGTTCAACAGGTTCAGAAAAATAATTTTCAAGCTACAATTCTGTTTCACCAGAAATTCCCACAAAACACATCTACTGGTGTTACCAATTTGGACAGAGTTGAACTTGGAAAAAAAAAAAAAGGTTTGAATAAGCAAACTAACTTGTGTGCTCTGCTGCAAATCATTTTATGTCACTGAGCTTCCAAGTCTCTGTGTGCGTCACTTGTACCTGAAAGCCCAGTTCCAAGTCACTCTGTCTCAATGACAGTTCTATCCATTGTAACAATGTATTTGATGACTATATTAAATTCAAGTGAATGGTTTTAAACAGGAAATATTAAATTCATTTCCACAGCTCAGGCCTGAAAAATAATACAAGCCTCTGCTAAAAATCAGAAGCAGAATTTAAAAATTTTGTATCTAATGCTTCTAAGGTGATGTTGTTCCAAAAACGGGAAAGATTTTACTTTCATAGAATTTTTTTTCTGAAATACAGAATTCAGTCCAGTGGAATTAAGGACACCTTTTCCTGGAGGAAAAAGCTAAGCAGCAAAATAGAGTGTTTAAAAATTGTATTCTTGCAATGCAGTATTTCAGGGCCTGCATGTTTGAGTAAGAAGTTCCACTCTTCTATGCCTCATATAAATCTGGATGCAGAGATCAAATTAAACTTGGACTTAGGAAAATATTATCCCTTATTGATTCACATTTCACTTGTTCCACGTTGGCAGTATCCTCTGTCCCTTTTGCTATTTCTAGATCCCCAAAAATCTACAAGTTTTGCAACAGTGGCTGGAAATTTCTAGATATTAAGAAACTTATGTCCTTGTAAGGCTGCCAAAGCTGTTGCATCAGACATACAACAGCACAAAACTGCATGGTGCTATCAGTAATGTTTCAAAGACATCCTTTTGCTTATCCTGTCAATATAGGCCTGGCCTGAAATACTCTTCCTATTTCAGTCCTAGCCTCACAAAAAAAAGCACGTGAATCATGAGTGTCAGCACTATTCCACTACTCCACTGTCCATTCCAGTCCTACAGGTCTGTCAATGCATGTTACTTTGTCCCTGCAATGCACTGCTGTTGTGAATAAATACACTTATAATCTACTCTTCATTTTGAAAGCCCTTTTAAGTATTATTTTTTCTTGTGAGCTACTAAAGGCGGTTCATTGCCTCCATACACTGGTTTAAAAATAGATGTAATATAGGCTGGATAGGATCTGTGGGTGAAATGTCACAGTGCTTATCACTCCCTGCTCAGAATATATCTTGACACAACTTGTATCCATTGCCACTTTTAACTGTGCATCTCTAAGTCTGGTTCTATCTTCTCCAAAATCCCCTCAGTGGGTAGTTAAAAAGCATCAATCAGACCACTCACCTACTCTTTCCACACTGAACCACCCAGTTCTCTAAACCTCTTCTTGTGTAATGTGTTTCCATGCCTCAGCCATTTAGTGGCTCTCCACTGGCCTCCAGTTTGTCACACTTTTGTACAAGAGGTTCCAAAGGTGGACACAGTGGCCTTTCAAGTATCAACTTTAGGGGAACAAATCACTTCCCTTAATCCAGTGATTGCATTCTTGTTCTTGCAATCTGTATGTGATTAATCGCATATGCATATCTATGTAATGGTAATACATCTCATTTGAATAGTCTAAATGGCTGCCATATTGCTATACAGATACTGTCAGATCTCAGGAATAATGATGATGATGAAAATAATATCAAGGCAAAAAGCCCAGTCAATTCACATAAGCCCTACAGCACTTTGAGAAATAACTTACTGAAAGCTACACCTCTTATTAAAAAAAAAAAAAAACTAAACAAAACCCATTTTTACTGGAACATTCTGGAGAAATGTTTGCCTATTTATAATTATCTTTTATAAAGAAAAGTCTGCAATCCCTCTAGGGAACACTGTCCACTATTATCTATCCCTAAAATTTTTCCGATATTATAATGTAAGTCCATTATTTTTTTGTCCTATCTACAGCAGGTGTTAATTTCCCAAAATTTAGCCAATGAAGGATTATTTTATGAACAGACCAACAGTTTGAAATATGTAACATTAAGCTGCAATACACTGCTCAACATAATAGATGCCATTAAAAAGTTCCTTAAAAACTTGCCCTGTAAAGAGGCTACAATTTACTGCATATATCTTACAAATGGCTCTCTTGCTAAAATTTCCAAGAACATGTGGTGATTTTTGTGGAAGTGTAACACTAATTCATGTTCAGTCTATGACCTAGGTTTTACCTTCTCCTGTCATCCTAACCCTGACAACTGTCTCATATGTAAAGACTGGACACTGTCTCACATATAAAAATTTGTGCCTGCTTCTATTTTTTCCCATTCCAACTTGTTGCTGTGGACTATAAAATTGTAGGGAATCCCCATAGCATATACCACCATTATGCCTGTGATGTCACCTTTGGCTTTTAGATCTTAGCACTCTAAGCAGTATTATAGCTATAAACCAGCCAAAAAACCACCAATTAAGCAAGGACTTGCAAATTACAATTTGATCTAAGAGTCACTTGTCAACACATGAAGTGTGCAGTTCTCAGACACTTCTATATCTGCCCCAGCTAAGTTTTAGACTACATCAGAACAGAATTTGCATTTTACAGGAGTACTTAATAAAAGTGAAGAACTATTTGCAATGATGGCATTTATACCAGACAGCTATATAGACATTCCTCTTAATTCTTACTTCTACTGGCAACTATGAAATTCCCTTCAAGTAACTCATTCAGATTCTGATCATAGGACTGTAACAACAGGAGCAGTATGTAAAAGAATTAGTGAACGATGACAGAACCCACCCTAATTCCACACTTCCAGAAGAGTCAAATATTGTGACTGCTTTACAAAGCAGGCTTACCCTGGCTGGTGTTCTTCTGAGGACTGAGTAGAAAAAGGCTTGGTCCCGTATCTAAAATTTGACAGAAATTATGCGTTCTAGATGAAGAAAGCTGAACCTGCTGGACATGATTAGGACTCTGACTGAGCAGCTGAGTTTGAACAATCTTTGTGGATGTATCTGGCCCATGATTTTCAATAGAGAAATCTATCCAAACCTGTTCAAATTCAAACACAGTCTTACAGACATACATACTTTTCACATCAAACATATCAGAAAATTGGTTACATTTCATAGTGGCATCTTGGACTTGGAAAGAAAGAGGGCTTCAGCAAGAGGCAAGACAAAATAAAATTATTATTTTTAATTTTGAAAGTTAGTACAAGAAGATTAATTACAACATCATGGCAGTGATTGAGAAACCCTAGTTTATTTAGCATTAACAAATATGATTTTGTACAGGAACAATGCATAATTTAAAAAAGACATAGGTTTTTAAGTCTTCAAGGAGATGACTGTTGAGCAATTTAAATTGAAAAAGCCAAATGAAGGTGAATTATACTGATCATAAAACTGCACTGTACCTCACTGGATGGTAATTCTGTTTCTTCTCCACAGCTGCTTGGAGCTTCTTCTTCCTTCAAGCTAGGGCAGGCAGTAAGAGAAGACAGCCTTGAAGGATGCTGTTGCCTTGTGCACTGCAGCTCCTAATGTGAAATATTACATTAACATATGGACCCTAAAGCTAACATCCTTACAGCTCAGTTTGCTGTTACACTGCAAGATTTACAATAATCAGTTATAAATAATATTAAACAAAATTATGTTCTCTTCAGATCAACAGGTCCAAACCACCTTTATAATAAACCTAGTATCAAATCTGTTCAATATCTACATTTGCTGGTGCTGTTACTATCACCTTGCTTGTTGCTCAAGCTTATATCGTTAGGGTCCTTTTCACTTTTGTATTTTCCTGTGATTAAATTACAGAAGAAAAACTCCAAAACAATACCTATAACCCCAACTAAAATAAAGCAGCTATGGAAAAGTAAATCATCAGCAGCCAAAATAAACTAATTTACCTCCCAAAGTTTCAACAACTTTCAACTTGTAGCAACTAAAGTGAGATATGATGAAAAGCAAAGTGCTTCAGCCCTATCTAAGGAGATGCAAATAACCATTGAAGTCTTTTGCTATATATTTAAGACTAAATAATCCCATTACATAAAGTAATTGACAGTAAAATTCCTGTATCTGTGACAGTAATAAATTATCTTGGCTTTTTATATGGATGAAGATATTGGAATGAGGGAGCAAATGTAGCCTGGCCAGTAAGAAGATCACCTAGAATAAAAACACCTAAACTAGAATAATAGAAGTCTTTCGCAAGTCAAGCTGGAGCTCAGCTTTTGTGTAGGAGCTGGAGCCTCAGCAGATATATTCTGAGTAAAGAGCAGTCTGGGATAGTTTGGATGTAAGAAGGGCTATCCTTTCCAGTCTAGACAAATGATGAACTCAAAGGTTCCAGAGGTGGAAAGATTCTCAATGACAGCCACTTCAGCCATGACCTCCAAGCAACCCATCAGCTGAAGAGGTTGAATTTCTACTCTTAGAATTTAGCTCACCATCTGGAAAGTCACAGTCAAACTCTACCTCTCCAAGTGCCATAGTCATACTGTATTTTAAAAATCTATTTATTCTTACAAAAGCAAGAATAATCTTTAATGATTTTTAACAGAACATGGGAGACACAAGGTATGTAGAAAACTAGAAACAGGATCTTGCTGATTAAAAATAAGGCAAGAGAAGACTGGGATGGATGGATATGAGTATTTTTCATCTTAATTTGAGAGTCAGCTAAGTTCTAAGGTAAGCTATGAAAGAAAGAATAATTAAAAGAGGAGGAAAAGGAAAAAAATAGTGGTTTTGAATTTTGGTTATTTTGCCCAAATCTGGAAGTCACTTTTATGTATGTTTGGTATAAGCATTTAGCAAATCTTTTTCAGACCTCAATTCCAGCAGTTCACAGATGATACAAACAGGTTACAAGAGGTCTCCTCATCTACTTTGCTGAACCCGAATTTCCTTTGTAAAAATTATTTCCAGTGTTAACGTTTAATAAACAGATCACTATTTCTGAAACAAAGAACTGAAAGTTCAAGTGAACAAAGGATGCCAGGCTTGTGACTATAGGTTAATGAGATGATCACAAGCACACAGGAAAAAATATATATCCACAAGCATGCTGAGGCATTCCACAAAATAGCAAACAGCCAAGAAGATGATCAATGAATTGGAACATCTGACGTAGAAGAGGTTGGGCAGCTGGCCACACCAGCCTCCAGAAGAGATAAAGAGTGATCTTTTCAACATGTATGAGCATCTGATGAGGATGTTAGAAGGAGATAAAGATGATTGGAGTCTTCTCGGTGGTATATAGTGGAAGATCAAGTGACAATGAGCAAAAAAGTAAGTACAGGACACCTCGGGTAAGTATAAGGGGAAAGAAAACCCCAATCAAATGACAGCCTTCTTTATTGCGAGGGTGACCAAACTCTGGAACAACTTGCCGAGAGTGGTTCCCAGAGGAAGTGTTTCCCCAGCTAAACTTGGTTAATAATTCTACTGGAGTTTTATACCTCAGAGCAACAACCTCACCCTTTCTAAAAGAACACTGTTTGCTGCCTTCAAAACTACCAAAGCAGTCAGCTGCTCTGACTCAATCCTCACAGGAACAAATCTGCTGATCAATTAAATAAAATACATAGTGAAATCCTGATTATTGAAGTTAACTGGGAGGTCTGCCACTAACTAATAGGGAAGCCAGGATTTATTCATTAGTCTCTCTGATAAAAGCCGCAATTTAATTTTTAAAGGTTGCATTTTAATTATAAAATGTATGAGACACGTTAACTACATATGCTACTTTGATATATGGAAAAGGTGCTATTACAGTCATTTGGACATGGGTGCTTTAAAATCCCACCACTGTGAGTATTTGGAACTAATTAATTATTTTAAAGTTTATGTTAGAACATATGCAATGTTATGTTAGAACAGTGCAAATCCTTCAAACAGCCTTTCTTGCTTAGTTAAAACTAAGCCTTATGAAATTTGTAATTTACTATTGTATTTACACTGCATAAATACATGTGTTTCTGAAATACCTTGGTGGAAGATCATGTTTAAAAACATTACATTTGAAGTCCCAAAACCTTTACATTATGGGGAACCATCTGGATTGTGGCCAGTCACTAATGGTGTTTGCCAGGGCTCAATTTTAGGGTCAGTTCTCTCCTGTCTCTAGATAAATGACCTGGAAATATGAGTTGAGTGTGCATTAAATTGGCTGATGATACTAAATGAGAAGGACTCATTGATTCCCTTCTGGGTAGACAGACCTTACAAAGAGACCTTGATAGACTGGAACGCTTGGTAATCACCAACTGCATGAAATTTAATGAGAGCAAAAAAAGTGTATTCTGTACCTGGGACTATAGGCATAGATGTCTGTATACATTTGAGGGATTAAAGGCTGAAGGTCAGCCCTGAAGAAAGGGATCTGGGGGTTTTGATTGTTGGCAAACTCAGCATGAGTCAACAGTGTACCCTGGTGGCCAGGAGTGCCAGCTGTGTCCTCAGTGTGTTAAGCATAGCACAGCTAACTGGCCAAAAGAAGTGAATGTCCCGCTGTGCTCAGCATTGATATGGCTTTACCTCAAGTACTATGTGCATTTTTGGCTTCACAATATGATAAAAATACAGAAATATTATAAAAAGGTCCAAAGGAGGTGAAAAAAAAAAGTCCAAAGATAGTGATAAGATTAGATGGCTAGATTTATGAGGAGTGGATACTTGGCTTCTTCAGCTTAAAAAAGAGAAGGCTGGCAGGTGACCTCATTGCCCTCTATAACTTCCTTCCATGATGGGCAAGAAAAGTAGGAAGTATTGGTGTCCAGTGATGTGGAGGAATGGCTTAAATCTGCATCAGGGAAAATTCAGACAATTCTTCCCTGAGAGGGTGGTCAAGTAGTACAACAATCTCCCAGGGCATGATCATGGCCCCAGGCCTTTCTGTGTTCAAAAAACATTTGGGATAATGCCCCCAACTTAAATGGCTTAACTTCTAGGTTATCCTGTGTGACATCAGGATGCAAAGATCCTCATGGCTTGCTTCCAGCTCCAAATATGAAATGATTCTATGGAATCTTGCAAAGATAGATTTGAGCTAAACTCAGAGTAATTTAAATGCAGAAATTTAGGTTATATTCATGGAATTAGAACTGGCTTAATGGCTTATTATTGCTAAATTTCAAGCAGCATATAATTACCTGTGTTGTGAGTCTGTGCTGTAGATGCTTTAGAACTGATAGCTGACACTGTGTTCTTTTGACAAGTTCTCTTGGAAGAAGACTACCAGAGGCAATACAAACTGTGCAGTGTTTAGAGCTAACAGGATGCCAGACTCCTATAAAGGAGAGAATATACTGAGGAAGGCATTCTTTGTTGATATTTTGTCAACCTTATTGCATTTCCAGCAAGTGTTTACAGCAGATAATAAATGAACCACAGAACACAGGCCTTCTCATCACAAATAGCTTCAATTCTATGCAGAAATGGGCCTTGTGCTTTCTTCCCTTTATTTAATTGCCAGAAAAACTATGCATGGAACTTAGATATCTACAGTGAAATCTTTTTACATTATATATAGTCTTAATTCAAGTTTACCCTACAGTAAACTGATTCTGCTTTCTCTTCCACTTTCCTAAAGTGTTAGTTTTTATTCCAAGAGATACATTACCCCTTTTCTGCTCATAAACAAAGTCTTAAAGTTCCAGTTCCCACACTGACTTCTAGGCACCAGGGAGCTCTTCCTCTAAGATGTTTATCAACAGAAGTCATTACATAGACTCTTGTGCTGTCTTAGCATCTCCTATCACAGGATAATCTTACTTGCAAGGATTAGTGCCACAGTCTCACATGAGCTATGTAGATCAAGGATCAGTCAGGTCCAGCATAGTTTTTCAATAATGAAGCCTAGCTTTCTCCAGCTCAAAGGATGAACTAATTTCTTGTCCGTTTTATTCTAAATATATAAGCTAGTACTTTTCTTTAGAATAAATTTACCTTCCTTTAACACCATTCCAAGTTCTGCCCCGAGTCTGTTTCCCATTTCAATCAGCTGACGCTTCTCTTGGCTCAGAATTGAAATTTTTCTTGCTGCTTCCTTGAGTTTATTTTGCATTCCTTGTAGAGTGTGTTTGACATTATATTGACAACAAATACCAGTACCTACATCAGGTAGCTGTTGTCCAAAATTTACCATGTTTTCTTCACGAACTTTGGGTTCTGGCCACTAAATAAAACAGACAGTGCTTATAATGAATATTTTGAAAGTGAGGTCTGCAGGTTCAGAGATTTGTACAAATACTCATGAGAGATCAGTTGAAGAAAAAGTGTAAAATTGAAAGCTACAGTCCAGTTTTTAAGTCCCATTTTCAAGATTTTGTTAGCAGTACAAGGCAAATTAAACTGTGAAGCAAGACACTCTAACAGCCTCAGACATTCCCACAGATATTGTCAACTGTAAGTGCAAAATAATACACATAGGATAAACACTATATAACTGTAAAGCACTTAATTTTAAGATAAAATGTGGAAAAAAGCTCTTTATACCAAATAGCAATCTGCTACAAAACCTTTGTTTAATCATTGAGTACATTGTTTAATCATTTGTACATACAAACAAAACGGGTAGATACAACTTAAAACATTTACTGCAAAGTAAAGATTCTACAATCTGTTTTGACTTTGGCAACCTGAGTCCACTGGCACATACACATAATGGTAAGGTATATACCCAAAAGATTGCATCCTTATTTTTCAAGACTTATATACTGTCTTCTTCCAGCCCCCGCAGAGGAGACTTTTTGATAGCCATTTAAATAGTCATAATTCACTGAACAGACAACCATTGTTTCAATTTTTAAAGCTCTTATCTTTTCAATCAGGACCTCTCATGCTTATCTATTACTTAGCTATTATTTCAATTTTCTTGAATTTAGATGGTTACAGGTGGGTTTTAACAGTAAGATTAAAGCAAGAAACTGATACTGGCAGATCTTACAGATGACAATTAGAAAACCCTGACTTTTAAAATTGTTTTTTAAACTGTCTTATTTCAGACTCTTCATCATGTCATGATATTGCTGGGAGACAGGAAGAGAAGAACATAAAGTGACTTACTCCCTACATAGTGTTAGATATTTGTCCCAGTTTTCAATTCCATTATTATTTGTTGCTAAGATATGTCACTGTCACTTTAATGCTGATATTGTTCTTCTTACTCTTTAAAATAACACAGTGGGATTGATGCTTGTTAACTCTTGAACAGAGTAAAAAGTCCCACACCCAGTGAGTTCTTCCTTTGTGGGAGGTAAGCACTCCAAGACAGCACTGGAGCTTGGTACTTTCTCCTAGTCATACCAAGTTGCACTCGGCATTAAAAAAAAAAAAAAAAAAAAAAAAAAAAAAAAAAAAAAAAAAGACTATGGATTTACAAACTAAAACCTGAAGCAGTGATACACAGTAGCTTAAGCCTTTGCAAGTGGGAAAAAACCCCAAGACCAGCTTGGAAGATCAGAAGTGACTTGTGCCAAGGGATGACTAGTCAAAATTTATATCCTAGAAAGAATAAGTTTGGGTAAAAAAATCTTTGCTGGCTCTCATCTCACCCATCACATAAGTACATATTACTTCAGTTTATAATATTTACTCAAACAAAAAGAATACATTAGGTATTTAATTACACACACATGCACAAAGATACAGATATTTTTAGGTAGTTTAAACCTCAACATACCTCTTCTGTGTCTGGGTTTACTATACAATCCAGCATAGTTGAACAGATTTTGGTGTTGCTTAGTGTGGTCCCAGTTGAAATTTTGTTTGTGCTCAATGAACCTAAAAGAGGAGTATAATATGAATGTATGTGTATTTATAGAGTTTAGGCTTTCATAGCAAGAGCTGCTTCAGAACACTGTCTCATGCATATAAATGTCTAATTTGTCTAGTTACAGAAATATAAAACCATAGATTTAGGTTGGAAAAGGCCTTTAAAAATCATCTAGTGAAACCAGTGATCTAACACTGCCAAGTCCTCCACTAAACCACGTCTTCAAATGTCCACACACACATACATGTCTTTTAAACATCTCCAGGGATGGTGATTCAACCATTTCCCTGGGCAGCCTGTGCCAATGCTTTAATAAGTCTTTTCAAAAAGAAATTTTTAATATTTAATTATTTAATATTTAATTTTAAAAAATCCAATCTAAACCTCCTCTGGCATAACTTGAGGTAATTTCTGTTGTCCTATTGCTTATTACTAGGAAACAGAGACTGATCTCCACGTCACGACAACTCCCTTTCAGGTCCTTGTAGATAGTGGTAAGTTCCCCCTGAACCTCCTTTTGTACACCACTTCAGTAGATATACTGTAAATGGACTGCAAACCCCCATGGCAAGGGGGTTTGGACCAGGAGATCTTTAAAAATCCCTTGCAATCTGAGCCATTCTGTGATTCTGCATACTGGCTTCACTATTAGGAATTCTGTCATAACTTGAAATATACATATAATTGCTTCAGTCTCGCAAAATATATACATGATTGCTTTTCTAGTGGTAATTTTGTAGTGACTTAGAGTGTGTGTGTGTTTCTTTTCACTAATAATTACTTTGTAGTAATTTGTAATACAGAATCTCAGACTACTTTGTTCTTGTGTATGGTAGCCTTCATGGTTTTGACCATGACTCCTACACTTCCTTAACTGAATTTAAAGTTCTTTGCCAAGAGTTTCACCTTGCTCTGCAAGCTGTCTGTCTTCTGTTTGAGGAACAGAAGACAACATCTGCTCATTAAGACTCTCCATTTCTTCCCTCATTTGTGCAATAGCAGCCCGAAGGTTGGCATTCTGTTCCTGCAGCTTTTTTATTTCCAAAGCAGCGTTATATTTGCACAAAGAACTTTCATCATCATGCTGAAATATCTGGAAAATAAAAGTACAAGACAAAAAACCCCTTCATTAATAAGCAACACATATTCTCTCCACACCACCACACACACAGATCCTAATACTTTCAACCCATGAACATATGTGGGAGAAAAGTACCATGGAAGGAGAATAAATGTTTGTTTATTGAGGATTTGCCAGGGAAAGAATGTGCTGTACTGAGAACATCATAGCAGGAGGTACACATGGGGATGTGGTTTATCTCTTTTCCATGTGCAAGTAAACCCTCTCCTCAAAGGAACTTATGGGCTCAACAGCAGTCCCCTTTCTGACTTGTCAAATTCTTGAAAGTGCCATTGGAGATCATCTGTTGACAATAACATTGTCCTGGTTTAAAAGAGAGATATTTCTCAAGGAAGATGGGAATATCCCTGGAATGGAAGAATGGAAAGATCACCCCCTCCCTCCAAATTATTATGAATTCGAAATTACGGGGCTTCCACGCAAAGATATAGAAAAAAGAATAACAGTTCTTTACTGTCGGAATCTGTGGGTATTGGTGATTCTGAGATTGTAGAAAGTCTCTGTCTTTCTGCCCCGTTGCCAAAGAAGAAGCCATAGTTCGTCTGTGCTGGTTTCAAGGTTGTTTATTTTTGCTTATCTATAACATGTTCTGCTGCCCTGCCGCAGGTCTGTCCTGCAGGGCAGTGTGCGGGGCTCTGCCCCTCAGTGGGATGGTACAAACATTATATACAAGAAATTACGTGTACTATATTTACAATAATGTGCCAATATCTATCATCTACGTTGAATAGTGTGTCCCTAGCCTAAACCAATAGAAAAATGCCAACATCACCAAGAACATGGAGGTAAGGAAGAAGAAGGAGGAAGAACAGGATCAGGCCCACTTTCCTCCATCTTAGAACTCCTGACCCCCCTGTACAAGGTAAAACCCCCCTGTACAGGTGTTAAAACCCCCCTGTACAACACTAAAAAACTTTACCCTCTAATTTGTGACTACTTTTACTATATCATCTAACCCTCTGTGACTGCTTGTTCCACCTTTAAAGTTGGTAATTCATTCCATGGTTCAAACTCAAAATCACAGCTGTTTTCTGCTGTTTGCCAGGGTCTAAAATGCTTCTGACCAAGGCCTGGAACCTCTGAAAATGTCTGAGGGACATTTTGAGTTCCGACACTTTACTAGACTATATATAAATAAAACAACACAAAACGAACAGCCACGAGGAGAAGAAAACCTACTGACAGCCTTTATCCGCCCATCAAGCATTTCCCCTTTGGTGTAGTTACGACGACAACCGGCAAGGGGCGCTGTAGGCTGCAGTGACTCTGGGCGGCTTCACCAGCGAGATCGGGACCTCCCCAGTGGTGACGGCGGCTCAGAGCAAAGAGAGGGAAGAAGGGTTGAACCCCCCAGGCACCACGCCAGCAGTGATCGGTCTTCGGCATCGCTAAGGGCAGCCGGTACACGCTGGGAAGGGCAGCAGGGCTTTACCGCCATGTCCCACGACCGGACAGAGAAGAGGTCCGGCGGACGCGCTGCCTCAGCTTCACGGCCCGTCCGAGCGGCGGTTGCGGGACGGGGCCGGGGGAGCGACTTCCCCGGGCACGCACCGGGACTGGGACTGTGCGGGCCTCTCGGCCCTGGCAGGGTTCCTTTCTCTCCCTTTCTCTCTCGCAAGCAACACACTCAGAAGCCGGCGGTCTCTGCTTCCAGCAGGGCAAAGATGCCCACTCGCAGCTAAGAAACTGCCAGAATAACTGCACTCCCCCCCGCTTCTCCCACTCCCCCAGAACCATTACAATGGTGTGCCAGGGCCACGTGTTTTGTCTGTGGATCGATGTCCATTCACCATCTCCCTGACAACAAATGGGAAGAAAATTCCAGGGGGAAAAAATCAAAAAACCTACCAACCAACCAACCAAACCAAACCAAAAACCAGACCCCAGGCAAACCTAAAGAAGTTGGATGCCCTCTACTAAGCCAAAAAAAGGGAAGGAGTGTATGGACTACACCCACATAACCTGGACAATGGACAATATCTAGAAAACACAACATTGATTGGAAAACACATTTTCTGGTCACTTGAAATTCCAGCACCATTTTCAGGAAAAAATACCTGGTAGGACCAATGGCATATAAAGACCAGAATACTAGGGTCCCAATATTATTTACTTTTGCTGTTTCTTCATTCTACGTGTGTCTGCAAAGATTTTAAAATGTTTCTTATGTTCTTCATGTAAAATGGAAAATGCTGATTTATCTCTCTCACGTGTTCACATGCTACAGCTATTGATGCCTATGAATCATTTGGAAAGATGATGATAAAACACTAGACTAAATGCTAGGAACTTCAGAAACAAGTGTTTCCTCTGTACCTGTGAATTTAGCACAACTGGGCATTGAGAATTGTTAGACTATTGTCTAATAGTCTCTAAACAATAAACATGTATTTAATTTTTCAGAAGCTGAAGTTTTTACATTACACAAAATAGGTTTTTTTTTCCACACAAAAATACCCAAGAGCTTTTCAGGACTAATATTGTTCCCTTGTCAAGTGGTACTGGGATCTGAAATTCTTTCTGCCCTTGGGCTGCTCTAAGAGACATCTTTCTTCTATGGCAAATGAAAAACATCTCTCAAGCCAACTTGATTACATGGAATGAGAGAAAATGCCACTATTAGGGATTGTTCATGAAAATTAATCTGATCTCTGATAAAATACATGTGATGAACTGCTGTACACAATACAGAATTACTGTTTTAAGATTTTTGAAAGAAAGCTGAAGACATATTTCCCTGAAAAACACCATGGTGGGAAGACTCCATAGCTCTTTATGCAATAGATGACTCTTAAACAGTGTTAATTGGAAATTCTCACCTCCTCTCTTGATGAACATAGGCTGCATGTTGGATCCTCTGATTTCTGATACCAATTACATTCAGCATTCTCACAAAGCTGCTGCCAGTTAAGTTCTGTTTGCATATTACTCTGTTTCAGAATCCATTCTCGCTCAGCTGCTAGAGCCAGTTGTTGTTTAGACCTATGATACACAGAGCAAAGTTGTTGATTTCAGCAGAATAAATGCTAAGGATGTTTTGTGGATATTTTTTGGTTATTTTGTTTGGGTCTGGTTTTGTTTAGTTTGATCCAGCTTTGTTTACTGTCCACATCTTTCCTTGTTCTATTTTATCTGTCTATATTATCTATAATAATCTAATATATAATTAATCTAATCTATATTATCTCTCTATATAGCTACATATCTATAAAATATATATCTAATCTGTATTATCTAAATAGATACTTTTTAAAGTATCTGTTATGAACAAAGTAGCCTGGCTGGGACACTTGGCTTGGGCTACGTACTGACATTGAAATTAATTAGCTAATTGCTCCTGGGGATCACCTACACCCTGCACCCACACTAGGACCTGGATGCAAAATAATCCAGTGGAATCATGGGAGGGGGTTTTGGGGATAAAAAACACCCCTAAAATGGAAGGCTGGGCACAGTGGAGGGGGCTGGATGGGTGTGCTGGTTGGGGAAAAGGGAACCACATCTCTAGTCTGTGTTTAACCTGTCACCATAGCCTGCAGAGGACCAGACTGGACTGGGCTGTGGGAAGCAGGAACAAAGGAGCATATCTTCCTGGTGTTGCCAGGAGGGAAGGAGACGGGACAGCTGCTGCTGGACTTCAGCAACAGACCCCAGTGGTCCCTTCACCCTTCTGCTACCAGTGTGCCAGGAGGAAAGGAGAGAGGACAGTCTGCTGGGACTTCAGATTCAGACTGCACACCTCTACACCTCCAGCTACCAGTGTGCCAGAGACTCCAGGGACAGTTGCCAGGGACAGGCTCTGCACCCCTTCTCACCCTTCAGCTACTGGGAAAAAGCTACAACAGCAGGGGTGAGCTGAACATTAATAAAGGCATAAACCCTGTTCATTTCAGATTATAGTGTACAATCTACTATAACCTGCAAGGACATCCATCTTCTAATGTGCACACGCATATACAAATGGATCTACTGGTGAAAAAAATTTAACTGTTTCCCTCTGGTTTTGCAGAATGACAATAGAAACAGTATAAGAAATAGTCTCTGTGAAATCGCATGAAAACAACTTAAAGGTACATCATTCACTAGTCTAAGCTTTTTAAGTCAAGCAAAACAATTCAGTACTATTAGAAAGGAACGTTTTGGCTGCAGTCAAGAGGCCTTTAAAGTGCATACTTGCAGAACTACTGAAGACTCAAGAAACTACAGCCTTACTGAAAAGTTGCTAGAAAAATACTACCATGTTTTGCACTCTGAAGATGAAGTGACAAGAGGGCTGCTGCGAGACAGGACACTATAGAACTTCTTCTCTCCTCCCCCCATCCTGCTCCCCTTATAGCCATTGAATTTTAATTTAAAGTAAAACAACAAAACCAGTCATACTGTTTGTCAGTCTTGGGGAAAAAAAAATCACCTGCTGTTAGAAGACTTTACATTTCAAACCCAAGTAAGAACAGTACTATAGAATGTACATTCTTCTGTGAAATTCTCCCCAAAGTAACATTGCAAATTACTCCAAAACATGAAAATTAAAGACAACAGTAAAGATACCACTGAACAAATGTGCAATTCTTGCCTCACAACACCTATGTTTTGTAAGTGCATGGAAAACTGTTCATAAAAAAGTCATGGATTTTCCAGAAAACTAAATGGTTGCAGTGAGCTGCCATCCAGTGGCTAAACTGATACAGTACTTTAATAAATGTTTTAGAGAAGCTACTTAGATGAATTAAATTGATAAAATACAACTGCAAACAAGAGAATGAGATCACAAGGGATTTTGTCTAATTAATACAAAATCATGTTAGATTAGGGGGGATAACTGCAGGAGCTCCAGCAGCAAGCATGGAAGATGTGCTTCTTTAGTTGTAAGCATAAACAGTGGAGATAACTTTTTTCTGCTCCAGTGCGGTAAGAGAAATCATGTGTATTAGATGATGTAGCTTTACGCTTGTGGACAGCAGCTAACCAGCTTTATCATTACAGTTCAACCACACAATGCACCATAACTTCCAAGCCAGTTATCAAATATTCTTCCGGTTCTCATACTTCTTCAGGTAGGTTCATAAAACTGTCTTTGGGAAGCCCATGAGAAAGAGAGTCCTGGATGAAGATTCATTATTTTAGCAGGACTACTATGTGAGGGCAGCAAGACTTGGATTGGCAGGTGTTGGGTAGAAGACACAATGGCTTAACAAAACTACTTCCATTTATATATAGGTTTGGTTGACAGGACAAAAATTAAATGCCCTCGTTCTAAAGACTAAACACATTCATATGTAAATTAATAAAAGGAATTCCGATATCAAATACATTTTTATACAAAGAAGGAAAGTTTCATTTTTCTTTAAAGTTGGTTATATAGAAGGAGGTGGTATAATGCCTCCCTAGGATATCACAGTTGAAGATAAAATTTCACTATTAGTAATGTGAACCTTTTGTGGTGAAACATAGGGATAGAAGAAGCAGAAGGGGGAAAAAAAGCACCTTGTAATAAGGAGTATGATAAACAGGGTACATTTATTCATCTTGCCTAAGGCTACCTCTGCTTTTTAGATGCTTACCTTTCCTGTAGTTTCAAGGTTAACAAATTTAGCAGTGTGCTTACTACATAAAATAATCTTACAAAATCTTACATTACTAAACACACTCTTACCAATTCCTTACAAGGGGGAGCTGTCAACAATAGCTACTACACAAGCAAGACATCATTTTCTAAACTGTAATTACAAATGTAATCAATTTTTAGAGAAATAAAACAATAGACAAAAAAAAAAGTTTATACAACTATAGCAATGTTAAACCAAAACATGCTAATTAAAAAAAATAAAATTGAAAAAATGATTGCTAGATGGCACTGCAGCAACACAACATTGCTTGTCCAACATTCTTATACCGATTTTTGTCATCAGCGTCTTCCAGTTCTTGAATCTTTTGCTCCATGTGAAGTTTCAGCTTCACATAATCCTCATGCAGGTGACCTATGTGACTATTCTTAGGGCTAACAAAAATAAATTTACATTAAAAAGCATGAGGGATCCACATATAAAATTTTTTGAACAGAAACACGTAACTATAAATAGAGGATGCTGTAATTTCCTAAAGAAACAGGCACCATAGCATCTTCTCCTCATGAGTTAGTGGAAACCAATTATAACAGGATGTTATTACCCAAGACAATCCTTCAAAAGGTTAGTTGCATACAGAATACAGAGGATCTGCTGAAAAGTAGTGCAAGACCTCCACTTAAGTATAACTGAGTTCCTCCTCTACTCAAAATTTTGTTACATAAGAAAAAAATTGCAAAACAAGGGCCGACCAGCAGAAATTTGATCTTTTAGATACATTTGAAAATAGAATCAGCTCTGTATCTTTTCCCCTCCTCTCCCAATATTTTTAATTGCTATCAATAAAAAAGTTTCTCTGCGATCCAGTGGAAGAATACCAGTAACATCAGGATTTCAAACAAATCTGGGGAGCTGATACTGCTACCAAGACCAGTAAGTCCTTTAAAGATACACTGAACCTTTAAAGCTCTGCATTAATCCCCTGAAGACTTAATGGTTTTGCTGCAGCCTGTCACACACTAAACAAACCTATATTGCTATCGTGCTGTTCTGCAACCTTCTATTTGATTTCAATGTTTTTGTGTAGCTGAATGACCATTGCATTTGGTAAGATAAGACTGATCATATAATACCTACAAAGACAAAACTCTGAACTAAAACTGGAGAGTAATGAACAGCTAAATGCATACTCACTTTCCCTTTCTGTTAGATTTTGCTTTTAAATTTACACTTCACCTGAAGTTCTGAATCCTAGAGCCAGCACTCATGCGTACAAACCAAGTCTATCAGAAATGCCGTCTCAGTGTACTCTAGACATACATTTTCCACCTTCGTTGCTCATCCCCAAACCCTTAAGGGCAAGGCAGATCAGAAGAATGACTGCCGTTCTGTGATCAGTATCCAGCTCAGTCTGGCAAAGAGGCAATTGCTGGGTTTAAGAGACTCAAATTCCCAAAGGATATGCTCCATGTAAAACTCCTAAACTGGCTTTAAATGAATTTGCATATACACCACATTAACATCAATCATTTAGTAATTGATAGAGTCTTGCTCAGATCACCCACAATAACAAAAAAAAATTACTTAAAACTTACCCAGCCATCTCTACATTACAAATGTAGTTGGAACCAGCAGTATACAGCATTTTACAACAATTACAATTTTAAGTA
This sequence comes from Taeniopygia guttata, assembly GCF_048771995.1. NCBI lineage: Eukaryota > Metazoa > Chordata > Aves > Passeriformes > Estrildidae > Taeniopygia > Taeniopygia guttata. Next base: position 2,542,024 of record NC_133043.1, read on the forward strand.
GAGAATAATCCCCAAGAGACTCTTATTTCTGAAGACAGTGATTACATTAAACAAGAATTATGTGCAGACAGGACAAGAAATAAGTGTTTATTCCCTCCACCCTGCAAGCTGCACACATTTGTCTTTTCTTCAAGATATGTATGATGAGTCCAGCCCTCTCTTTTATTAACAATATTAACTGCTGTGTCTAATTTGTCTGCTTTTAGTTAAAAAGAAAATAACCACCAGAGAGAGCCTGTGCTTTTACGTGCAAAACTCTTTACTTGCTTCACATCCACCTCTTCCTATTTTTTATTATCCATATTTGCCTCTTAACTGACTAAAAACTCTGTAAAAACAAGAAAAAAACAACAACAACATTGTTTTTAAGCAGTATAGATGCTTTAAAAAAAAAAAATTCTGTTCAGGTCTCTCCAGAGATTTGGGAAAATCCCTGGAGTCAATATAGCTTCTCTCACTGTACAGTATTATTCTGTGTCACTGCTTGCAGAGAATCCCTTCTGTATAAGCACAGGAATGCAGAGAACAAATGGGACAAGCATGCCTTTCAAATAGTGTCTCTTTAATCTATTTAAATGAGAGATTTTCAGACCAGAAAATGCTATGCAATATCTCTGTGCTAAAGGATGTCATAATTTAAATAACATTTTTCTTCACAATCTAGACAACTCCAGTTTTTCTAGGATCGAAAAATGAGTCACTGATCGTTGGATGCAAGAAGTAAAAAAAATTCAAGTTTGAGGAACAAACCATGCTGAAGGACACAATGATCTGATGGTCTTTGAATCCTGCTGGCCAAGATTTCACATTTATCCCTAAGTTAATTAAAATAGTGTTTTCATATTCTGACTTTTGTTGGCAACATTCAAATCATGCTACCGTGCACAGATAGTGTAAGTAACATCTTCTTCATTTGGGTAAGGAGAAGTAGATGATTTTGTAAAAAGTCACTATTATGGATATTCATGAACGGTACTGCCTCCCTGCCTATAACATGCAACATTGAGAGATCTGCTCTTTCAGTATCACACTTTCAGCTACAGTTGTTCCAAATAGATCAGATGGCTATCACAATTAAAAAGATTAATTAAATTTGAAGTGCACAGAGGGGGGAAAAGACATTCGAGTGTCGAGTGTCGGCAGAAGACAACACTGCTGACCAAAGGACTGCCTGGCAGGAAGCAGACCCCACAAGGAAGGGTTCCTTGGAGGGCTCTGAGGGTTAGATGTTCTGAGGCAAAAGAGCAGATGGCAGGCAGACCGTCGAGGTCAAACCCGTTAGATGTAAGCAGTAGAGAGCAGCACAAGATAATGCTCTGGACTTAGGGACAGGACAAAACAGGGCATTAGCAGGAAGGGTGCAGAAAAACAGCGGGGCCCCAGAGAGAGAAAAGGGCGCGAGATGCGCAGGCGACGCATCGGGAGCTCCGAAGGACAACCTGCAGCACAACTGTGCGAGCGCACTTCTTCCCGATGGAGAAGCCCAGTTACGACTCGCCTCCTGACGGCACGAACCTCCACATCGCCCCGGTGCCGGCAGCAGGCCGCTCCCGTCTCCGGAGCCGCGGCGGGGCCGCGCGGGCCGGCAGCAGGCCCGTCTCCATGGCACAGCCCGCGCGGCCCCTCCGCTCCGCCTCGCCCGGGGAGGCGGCGCCAGGCCCCGCCTGCCGCCCCTCCTGTGTCTCAGGTCGTCGCTTTGCATTCACTTCCAGGAGCCCGGCAGCGTGTTTTCTGCTCCTCGGAGTCTCTCCGTTCCGCGCTCACTACTCTCAGCAGCCTCTTCTCTGGATCGTGTGAGCACGGGCACACTCCTTTGCAGCCCCGGTCTCCTTCAGTAAGACCCCCTTCTCCCAAAGCGCAGCTAGTACTTGTCCCATACTCCCAGATCTCATTCTCCTGTTCAGTTGTCTTCCTATAAATTTTGTTTATCCAACAAAACGTTATTTTAAACAATTTCTCCTTAGCGCAGATCAGGAAGGAGATGCTTTGCTCCTTTCAAGTACAGCTGTTACGGATGTGAACAAACTTCCTATGCACTCCTACTGCATCATGTGAAAAACTAAAAAGCATGTAAAACAAACTCAGACCAACTGCAACACGAGATCATGCAGAACAGATAAATACATTCTGCCATCAAGGCACTTAATTATTAAAAACTGTACCCATCAAGTAAACTGCTTTACACCGTATAGATGAGATAGAGGAACGTTACACATGCAGCAGGCCTAAAGCATGATTTTCCCTTAGTCACTCTACATTACGTGCTTATCTGGAAGTCATGAGGTAAACTTCCTGTAATATTCTGTCATTCTTCTGTTTTTCTAGATCACACAAAACAGCTTTTGCCTTCCAGAAACTCAAATGCTGCACCCAAATGATACCTAAAGTACAATAATTTAGAGAAGATAGAGCATTATCAGTAGTTATATAATTTTCCTTATGTCATCAGAAGAGAATTGTGTGTTCTAGCTCCATGCCAGTTAAAGAATATAGGGGTTTATTTTCACCAGTAACTATTAATGAAAATGAGAATCAGAACTAACAATTTGACTTTTGAAACAAGGCAATTTCCATTTAGCTAATTATAGTTACAGAATACTTCAATTATTAAAAGGATTTAGTTCATTTACTTATATGAATCACCTCTGGATTAAAATTCAATGGTGAAACCCAGATTAAAATTATTTTCTACATCTGGACACACAAAAATTATCGTGCAAGTCCTGGCATGATTTATACTGTCCAGTGGGCCCCTCAGAGCACTCATCAGAATCAGCACATAATAGGCTAATGTCTAAATCCATACACTATTCTGACTGCTGGAATTCTTTATATTAGCCGTTGCCTAACCTATCAACCCCATTATCTTTTCAACCCTTCTTCACCCCTGCCCCCCCTTTCAAATTAGCTGTCATGTTCTCCAGTATGTCTTCAATCAGCCCCTAGTCACATACGTAAATGCTTGTTAGTTCCCTAAATGAGTAATTGGTAACTTGCAGTGATTCAATAGTGCCCTGAACAGACAAACTTTAATGGTGAGTAAAAAAAGATTACAGTCTACACAATGTCAATTCAGGTGAATACACCTAGTCTGCAAGTGAACGGCCTAAATTCAGATAATAGTGGACAGTCAAAAACTGGTTTTACTAGTCTTTAAGATTAGCAGTGTCAGTCTTATTGGCTGTATGTTATCTACTCAAAATAAACCACATGGCCTTTTTCACCTTCACATATTAATGCAATGAATCCTTAAACATGTACAAATGGGTACTATACTGCAGCAAAAATTAACCAATAGCCAGTGCAAACATAATGTGCAAGGAAAAGAAAAAACTTCTAAGTCATTAAAATAGCTTCAGTTCCTGCCTTGGTATTACATGATTTCAGCAAGTAGATTTTAAATTGGAAGCTACTAATCTGTGCAATATAATAGTTCTCAAAAGACAATATTGTATCCTACCTATCCTCTCCTACTTAGAATCCTACCACTGTGTAATTCCACATAGGTTATAGGAATCATGGAATCATTAAGAAAATATTTTTTTTCCAAGATCATTGCATCTAGCTGTTAACCTCCAGGGATGGTGACTACGTCACTTCCATGGACATGCCATTCCAATGCTTGGCAACCTGTTTGGAGAAGAGATTTTTCCTAATATCCAATCTTAAGCTCCCCTGGCACAACTTGAGGCCATTTCCTCTTGTTCTATCACTAGTTACCTAGGAGAAGAGACAGATGTCCACCTTGGTACAATCTCCTTTCAGGTAGTTGTAGAGAGTGGTAAGGTGTCCCCTGAGCCTCCTTTTCTCCAGGCTGAGTCTCTCCAGCTCCCTCAGCTACTGTCCATCAGACTTCCCTAACTCTGCTGCCCTTCTCTGGCCATGTTCCAGCCCCTCAATGTTTGTCTTGTCCTGAGGGGCTGAAAACCAAACACAGGATTTTAGGTGTTGTGTCATTCCCCTGTATGTTGGATTGTGTGCTAAAGCACACTAAAGAATGGAGCATCTACTCATGAATTTCCTAAGCCCCAGGTTGTCGCTATAGGACACGAGAAAGCACAACGCGAGCCACTTGCCACTTTGCAAGGTAAAAAAGGAAGTTTATTTTCTGACTCCAACTTTTATCTTTTCCAAAGGTGACAGTGGATTGAAGAGTGAATGGGCCACCTCTCCAAAGACATTGGACAAACCAGTAGTACATCAAGTTTCTCAACCCCCATGAAGGAATGCAAAACAATATGTTATTTACAGAAACTGTGTGGGGAAGTTTTCCAATAGAATGTAAACTCAGAAGGCTTTAGAAAATCTTAAGAATTAGAGCGACACCAGGTAGCCATAGGAGTGCTACTTTCTGTATTGCATTTGTGAATCCCACAACTTTCATAGATGTTACACAACAATATCAGCACATCAATTTTATAATCCAATTGTTGGATTATAATCTATAAACTCAATCTCAGTTGAGTCACAAGAGATTAATGCAGAAAACTCATTCTATCCGGATGTGAAAGGAGGAGTATGTTATGAAATCATATTTGCAGGGAGTAGTATAATATTTACTCCCTTGGTAAAGGATGAGGAGGGAAGCCTGGGGTTGTCTACAAGAATGCACACTCAAAAATTCTAAGAAGAAAACAATTAAGCAAGGAAGCTCCTAAGAGTAATTCTCATGGGAGGAGACAATGAGGAAACTGTGATCGCTCCTGGGAAAACAGAAACGGCAGCACATAACAAACCTCAACCGCAGAAATCCATTCATAAATTCAAGTCCACTGCTCAGGTCTGGTTCTTCCGGACAGCCGGTGCAGCATTCATGCCGGCAGGCTCCAACCCTGCGTTGCACCCTACGCAAGCAGCGCAAAGCTCGTGCTGATGCCTTGTGAGGCCCCGGGGCTCCGCTCCGCTCCGAGCCGGCGGAGCCGCGCTGCACGCGGTCGGGGACCCCGCGCCGAAGAAGCTGCAGCGGAGGGAGAGTCCCGGCGGTGGCGACAGGACCCGGGGCACGCCCCGCGTGGCAGGGCGGGGCGAGCAGCCACGGACCTGCCGCGCGGGAGCGCTCCCAGCCGGTGGGACCAGACGGGCTCCGGCGGGGCTGCGTGGGCACACGGGGACAGCGGGCTGCGCTCCGGCGCCAGCACGGGCATCTTCACGCTGAAACGCGGGACGTGACTCAGGTACTGGGACGGAGCCGTCGTGCGGGTTGTTGCGGAGTCCTTGCCTGGCCCACGCGGACGAACGCCGTGGGGAGCGCGGTGTGGGGGGTCCGGAGCCGGGTGAGCCGAATCCAGAGCGTCGGGCTGGCCGAGGGCACTTCTCTGCGTGGGATTCATCCGGGCCAGCGGATGAGCCCGAGCGTCACCCAAGCTTTGGCCAGAGCGTGGCGTAGGAATCGCGGGTTCATCCCTTGCCCAGAGGCTGCGCTGGGCGCCGATGGGGACGCGGGCACGACGCCTACTGTTCTCGCACCCCTTGGCACCTTCTCACTAGGATCGGCGGGGCGCCGTCCCGCCGGCTGCGTTTTACCTCGTTCATGGGGCCACGCGGGCGCACCTCTTCGTAGGGAAAGCCGCGTTGCTGTATGGGTCGCTCAAAGTCCTCAGCGCCACCGGCCTGAAAGCGCTGTCCGGGCGCTGAGCGGTGCTGGCCACCGAGCCCAGCCGCCTGCTACGAGAGAGCGCTGCCCCCAGCTTCCCCTCTGGCAGCCGGGTCACGCCTGGGCGTGTAGTGCCGCCGGCCCGAGGGCACGTACGGTGCCACACCGGCGACCCGTGGGACACCCGCGAGCTCGGGCTTTGTTTCCGCCATTCGTGGCCTCACACCGTTATTGGGGGACGAGAGTCTCTCGCCTCCGCGGTCCCTTCGCTTCTGCTCACCTCCTGTTTCGGTGTCGAGCCCCCGGAGGCGAATTTCGAAATTTTTTGTCATAGCGGTGACCGTTCAGGTTCTTCAAAGCGGGCGACGAGCAGTCTGAGCGATTGTTCCCTCATAAGGACATCATCGCAGCCCCGGGCATGAACTCCATTACTCGGCTCAGCGGGCACACGAAGAGCGGTGGGGCGCCTGGGCGCGGCGTCTCGCTGGTCTGGGTGAGCATCGGCTGCGGCGGCGGCCCCAGCGCTGCTCGGGAGCCTCTGGGCTCGGGGCTGCGCGGGCTACGTGCCCGCACCGGAGCGCCGCGCGAGCGGCCGTGGCCGTGACGATGCCGCGACCGCCGCCACTGTCCTCCCTACACCTCCTCCCGCGCGGTGCCGCCACAGCCGCTCTCCATCTCTTGGCAAAGAGCCTTTTTTTGATGCTGCTCGCATCGACCTGGAGGGGTCTGCGGCTTGCCTTCTAAGCAATTCAGTGGAGAGAAGGAAAAAGCACACAAAGGCGAAGTTGAATTTCAGTAATTCAGCTTCCTCACAGGCGCAGACCGTTAGCACTAGTGGAAATGCACTCATCTTGGGCAAACCGTTCAATTTAGGATGTCACAGAGTAAAGTTATGTACGGTTTTGCAGTGTTTATTTCAGAGGAAGCAGTGTGGCAGACGTTTTAAAATGTGAATCAGAATCTATTAGTGCAGTACACCTTTTGTGGCTCAGTTAGAAGTATAACTCAAGGTATATTATATAAATAAAAAGGTGGCATTTAAAATTGTGACTGAAGTGGCAGTTCTCATATCTCAATGTGTGACACCCTGTTATGCAGCTGCACTGTCCAAAGTGATTTTGTAAAATGACACCTCTGAGCCAGATGATCTTTTCTGACTATATTCAGCTACATGTGCTCACCTAGCTTGAGATATAACGCGTGTGCATGGGAGCACTTTATATATTAGAGTAGTTCCATTATGGTCTGCAAAAATAAGCAGAGATGCCCAGCTGGTGACAGGACTAGTCTTTAATTACTAATTATCTATCTCTGTCACTTTTTGGTTTATATTAAACAATATAAGGGCACTTCTTCACTATAAGCAATTGTCAAATATTTATGTTTTTCTAAAGCTTCAACACATTGCAAAGCCATCACAGCTGCAGGGCTGAAATTAATTTTCATGATACGTGAAAATTAATTGTAATTGTTCCTGACTGAGGCTGGGATTTGCCAACTTTTCATGATATAAAATAAAACAAGCAAATAAATAGTCACAGCTTTCCTATAGAGCACTTTACCCAGATAAAAGAATTTAGACTGGTTAGCATTATCTGCTACACACAAAATTGCAGTGTGAACTTACTATAAGTGCAGCCTGCTAATAACTTGTGATGAATATTACTCACTGTGCAGCAGCAGTGAACAGCTAAGATGTTTTGAGGCTTAATGGGGACTGGAGAATGATTAATAGTCACGATTTCATATGGAACATCACTTGCAGCTACAGACAGCACAGAATTATCCTAGGAGTTGTAAGAGTGAGATGAGAGAATGGGGAAAACTGGAAAACCCTTAAGAAAAGCGGCAGATCTGGGAAAATTGTCTCATTTGAAATAGAGGAGGCCAAAATGGGACAGTGGCAATCACTGTGGGGCCTTGCAGGGAGGACAGGAGGTCAGGATAGGCATTGATAAATATGGTAATGATTTTGTAGGAACAGAATTTGCAGCAGCCTTTGGAATGAACATATAATTCAACTGGCTAATATTTAAGCAGATAAGCCACAGGAAATGCACTAGTGGGTTATACCAGTGACCCATCTAAATGGCTTCTATGAGGTACCTGAGTTGTAAGGAAATCTGATTTAAAGATTTATGCATTTGTACTTTAGATAAGCAGGAAGGAGTTAAATCATGCTGAATAGGCACATCTCAGTGATTTCAATACAAAGGGTAGTTGTTCTATATGTAGAGGTCTATCATAAGGGTCTGGAGAATATTAAAATAAAAAACATTTTTTCAGAAATCATTTCCTGAAAAATTTCAGTGGAGTTGGTTAGTCTTAGGAATCCCGACTTAAAATCAAGAATAATATGCATATTTTGCTTAGTCTGCTGAGATTTTAATATCTTTGGGAAAATACAGGTGTATAACTCCTATAAACACAGCATTGAGCAGCCTATGCTTTTCAAGGTATTCATACCCCCAACACACTATGAAGAGAGAATCATTATTTTCCTTGTTTCACAGACAAGAAAAACAGAGGTCGTCTACATTATTCAGCTTATACCATCTTCCTTGTTTTGTAGTTATACATTTCTCATCTGGGTGTGGCTCCAGACTGAAGTCTAAGCTGAACTGGGTTCCCTGCTTGGAAGCTTATGTTCTGTTTTTGATAACCGTCTTTTATTTGTATCATGGAAATTCAAGATTGTGTAGATTTCAGCCATAGTTAGAAGAAATTAATTATTCTTGAGAACATGACATTCTCAAGCCATATAGGTCAGTGTATATGCTCATAAATGTCCTTCCTACCCATATTGCTGACCATGAAGTACAGGTATATTGCCAATAAGAGTAGTGGCTAAACACAAATAATAGATTCTTGCCATTTCTAGCTGCTCCTTTTTATAATACAAGTGTTCACTTTTTATATACATCATCCCAGAAACCACACCATCACACCACCCACAATGCTACCTAATATTTCCTCCTAACTGAGTCTATATTAGTTTCCATGACAACAAGAAGATAATATCAGGAAGATGAAGCCCCAGATGCTACCTTCATTTTGCACATTACCAAAGCAAGAACCCATTCATGATAGAAGGAAGCTTGAATAAATACTGACAATACTATCATGTCTGTTGTGGAGATAGGAAACTGAGCTACGGCGAGTTAAATGTAATCCTTTGCCTCTAAATAGGGCTGAGCTAGCAAAAGCAGAAAGCAAAACAAGCTGTTGCAATAGTTAGGCAGTAGCCTCCTATCTTAGCAGTCTGATGGCATCCCAGCACTGTAGTGAAATCCTAAGTAAAGATTTTGCCAGTGCAGATCAGCCACAAGCCTGCCTTTTCTGAAGGTGGTACCCCTTGTTTATACATTCTGCAAAGGAACCTCCACACTACTTCCTTATTATTTCTTATTCCCCTCTTAAAGAGGTGAATAAAGTCTCAGCCTAGTAAGGCACACCACAACAGGATGAAGTGCATTCTTGCTGTGTTTATGAATACAGGGTTCATTTAGTTATTTTGATGCGTTAACATGAACAACCAATGGACAAAACCAGATGAATAACATTGATTGTAGAATCATAGAGTGGTTTGGGTTAGAAGCCTTAAAGTTAATCTCGTTCCAACCTACTGCCAATGGGCAGGAACACCTTCCATTAGGCCACATTGCTCCAAACCCTGTCCAACCTGGCCTGGAACTCTTCCAGGGATGAGACAGCCACAGCTTCTCTGGGCCCTTTGCCAGTGTCTCATCACTCTCACACTAAAGAATTTCTTCCTAATACCTAATGTAAACCTACTGTCAGTTTGAAGCCATTCCCCCTTGTTCTATCACTGCATGCCCTTGTAACAAGCCCCTCTCCAGCCTTCTAGTAGCCACTTCAGGCACTGGAAAGGTGCAAAAAAGCTTCCCCAGAGCATCCTCTTTTGCATGCTGAATCATCCGGATTCTCTCAGCCTTTCCCTTTAAGACAGTTGTTTTTGAGGCATGTGTGTGAACCACTCTTGAAAGGATGGCACTTGAAGATCTGGTGTGCCGGTTTATGGTGATTTTTAGCCGAATGTGGTAGTAGATATGATGTAAAGAAGAGTAAATGGATATTACTGTGTGTTTCCCTGTAGACTTATTTTTATGAAATGCTGGAAAGTATGCCAGGTTCCCTCACATCAGCAAAATATAAAACCGTTTTAGAGACTGCGCCTCATGGCAAAGATGGTATGTTTTGTAAGGCAGGTGCTACAGAATGTGTCTCTTACAGGCTGACTTGCTCTGCTGAGCATGGAAGAGCTCAAGAACGGCCGGGAAGGAGGATAAGGAGGATGTTTCCCTGCCCTGTGGGCGCACCGCGGTTGCGGGGGCGCGGCCGCGGCTCCGCCCGGGCCGCGCGCGCAGCTGGCGGCGGCACCGCCCCCGCCCGGGAGTCACGTCCCGCACGTCTCCGTGCGGCGGCCCCGGCCCGGGCACCGCGCGGGGTCACGCGGGGCCGCGGCGGCTCCTGCAGCCCCGGCTCCAAGGGCGGAACGGGAGCCGCGGCTTCCCCGAGCTGCGCCCAGCCGAGCTGGCTTCTCTCCCCGCGAAAATCTTGGCCGGTTCTCTTCTGGAAGGAAAAGCGTGCTGCCAAATAGTCCTTAACGCTGTTTCTTCTCAAAGCCACTCGCCGCTTCATATGGCATGGGTGTAGTTTGCTATCGGGGTTCAGCCCTGTAGGTCTGCAGAGGCTGGCCTTTACAGCAGTAAAGGAGACTGTCCCAGTCTGTTCGCAGAGGTGAATGCTGTAAGGCACTGAATGTCCCATAAGCAGTCTGGAGAGATTGCCAGTTGCTGTTTTTCAACAAAGCATGCGCATGTATTATTACTAACTCTGTGTTGCTATTAGACGGGTAATGGAAACGAACGAAAACAGCCCAATCCTTCCCCCAACATTTTAAACTTTCACTGAAAATGAAATGTTTGGACAACTTGAAATTAGTGTGAGTGACAATACCCCATGAAGTGTTTCAATTTTATATTCTTGTTATTTATACATTTGAGCCAAGATTCATCAAATACTGCTTTTTCTTACTGATCATGTAATAACAACAGTGGGAAGTATTTGCTTCAGGCAGGCAGTTGTACTGAGCATTGCTTCAGTTACTAACTCCCAGCATCCACAAAAACGGCTCTGGGGATTTTCATTGCAGTTTAGCATTTGAGCTTGATGTGTGAAAAATGATAGCTCATCATCATCATCTCAAAGGGATCTTTCTATCTGTTCAAGATTACAGTGTATCATGGCTGTACAGCTGTCCTCAGTGGGGAATAAAAAATCTGGGTGATTAGTTCACCATTTCACAGAGCACTTGTGATGCACCAGGTCTCCTAAGTGAATAGGCCAGGAGCTTCATGTAAAACAAGGTCTTACATAAAAAATCCTGCAGGCTTTAATGCAATAATTATTACATATTTTTGAAAGCCAGATACACTCCTGAAATGCTGCTATGGCTTCTGGTTTTTTAATGAAGCAGTGATTTGGATCAAATCCAGCTCTGACTTTTAGAGCTGTGCAGGGACATTAATTTAAAATTCAGCTGTGTGCATCTCATTTTCACGTATTTTTGCAAGCTTTGTAAAAACTAAACTCAAACAAGAAATAGTTAAAATTGCACTGCATTTTCAAGACTTTTTTAAAGTAGTTCCATGCCTTAGTTTAAATGGTAGTGCAATTTTAGAGATACTAATTGCTTTTTGTTTCTTAGGGAACACACAAGCTTCTTCATCATGGGAGCTGTAGTAGCTGATGACGGTCCGTCAGGTGTTAAAGCCCCTGATGGAGGCTGGGGCTGGGCTGTCCTTTTTGGCTGTTTTATCATCACAGGATTCTCCTATGCCTTTCCTAAGGCAGTTAGTGTCTTCTTTAAAGAACTTATCCGGGAATTTGGCATTGGATATAGTGACACTGCATGGATTTCCTCCATTCTGTTGGCCATGCTTTATGGAACAGGTGAGTAGTTATCTGGTTTTGAAACAGTATTGAGTCATACAATTAATTTTGTAAATCTTACAGCCATTTACAGTCTGTATTATGACTGCATATCATTACTTGTGTGCAAATAAGGCATTCCAAGGAATAATTACTATTAATCACATAAATCAAAAGATTTTTTAAGCCTATCCAGTTTATTTAAAATTACGTCTTTGTAAGTCAGTAGTTGCTAAAGTTGATGAAAAAGAAAAATCACAAGGCACTCTGAAGACAAAAAAGATTTAAGTATTTGACTACAGAGGAAAGGACATTTTTCCTGATTGGCCTAACTTTATGGACAAAATACAAAATTAGTCAGAACCACTGAGGTTGGAAAAACCTTAGACCTTTAAGATCATTGTGTAACCTTGAATGTTACACTTTGAACTCTACCAAGGAAATACAAAGTGTCAAAAATCAGTTGCAAAAGTTGGCTTATTTTAGCAACCGTAACTTGCTTTTCTTGCCTAGGTCCACTTTGTAGCGTGTGCGTCAATCGCTTCGGTTGTCGCCCTGTCATGCTGGTGGGTGGCCTTTTTGCCTCAATGGGGATGGTGATAGCTTCCTTCTGCACAAGCATCGTCCAAATCTATTTAACTGCAGGTGTGATTACCGGTAAGTACTATGCTGAAAATGAGTTCACTTAGGTCTTACCTTTAGGCTGAAGTTTTGTTTAAGTGAAAAATACCTGAAGCATAAGGATCATCCAGCTGGGCTTTTATAAAGATGGCAGAAAAATGTGGAATTAAAAGGCCATTAATTTTTGTTATAAATGTTTAATAGCGTGACATGTAATCATAAAGTAAAAGAATACTACGGGGGTAGATTACTTTGTGTTATCTTAGGTTTCTTTTGTCCATTTGGAATAAAACTGTTTTCTCTTAAGTCATGAATCAGGAAAACTGCAATTAGAGTATCTTTAACAATGATATTGTAGGCCAGTATTAATTTTTATGTACCCTCTACCACAGGTTTGGGTTTGGCACTAAACTTCCAGCCTTCACTCATCATGTTAAACCGTTACTTTGACAAACGCCGGCCCTTAGCCAATGGGCTATCTGCTGCTGGGAGCCCAGTGTTTCTGTGTGCTCTCTCACCGCTGGGGCAGATACTACAGCACGAGTATGGCTGGAGAGGAGGATTCCTTATCCTGGGTGGGATGCTGCTCAACTGCTGTGTATGTGGAGCACTAATGAGACCTTTGGAGCCACCCAAAAAGGCTGAAGCTACCAAAGAGCCAGCTGAGAAGAAAGTGAAGAAAAAACTTCTGGATTTCAGTGTGTTTAAAGACAGTGGTTTTGTCATCTATACGCTTGCAGCATCTATTATGGTGCTTGGTCTCTTTGTTCCTCCAGTGTTTGTTGTGAGTTATGCCAAGGATTTAGGGTATCAAGACACCAAAGCAGCTTTTCTTCTGACTATTCTGGGATTCATTGATATCTTTGCTCGCCCAATCTGTGGAATGGTAGCTGGTCATAAATGGGTTAGACCACGCTGTGTCTACCTCTTCAGTTTTGCTATGATTTTTAATGGCTTTACAGATCTCATGGGTTCTATGTCTGTTGATTATCGTGGGCTGGTGGTCTTTTGCATTTTCTTTGGCATTTCTTATGGAATGGTAGGTGCTCTTCAGTTTGAAGTTCTCATGGCTATTGTTGGTACACAGAAGTTTTCCAGTGCTATCGGTTTAGTGCTCCTGGCAGAAGCTGTGGCTGTCCTGATTGGTCCACCATCAGCAGGCAAGTATGACATTTAGCTCAGAATTTAAAATTGTGTGCATTGCATTAATTTACAAAAACATAAGGGAGCTGAGAAAAAGATGTGAGTCACTTGAGAGACGCAGATTGTGCTAGTATTGCACATGTTTCAAAAGCTTTCTGCAGCTATACTCTGAAATACTCCAAGAAGGAATGGATCAAACCTTTTTCTTCTTGGCTCTATTTCAGGATTGCTTAAATTGCCATGTGGAGATGCTGCTATTTCTCCTCTGAAACTCTGCACTGAATTTCTTATTGGTAGATAGCTGACTGGGATTCAGAATATGAAACCTGTCAATTTTCTTTGGGAAATAGGGAAGTATTAGGATACATTCTCTATATCCATGGTAGATTTGGAGGAGGAAAGAAAATATCTCAAGGAAGAAAAAAAATCTTACAAGGAAGACTATAAAACTGGATTGATTTAAGGAAGGTAGAGTTCTTCTATAGCACGTCTTACAACCCAGGAATAAGGGGACACGACAAAATAGCAAAATTCATTAATTTGAAGTCAAAATACAAATTACTAATCAAAGAACATACATTTTACAGACCCTGAACTGAAACACACTTTCCCTCCCAAAACCCACCAGGTCACTGCCATAGGATGTTTACTGTTTATATCAGACACTAAAAACATCAGGTATTTTTGACAAAACCCCCTTAATGGGAAAACCAGTATTATGCACTACTTCCTCCGATCTTCAGGTTTGGAGTGGCACTTCCTTGATATCCTCCCACCTGTTCTTTCACATCCACTGAGTCCTGTGGATCCTAAATTTACCTTTACCAGTGTCAGAATCAGTCAGTTACTTCAGACTGACTACTAAGATTTGCATTTTAAGCAGACAGTGCACTACCCGTGTAGAAAGGTAAATGAGATTGGGAGCAAAAGGATAACAATGATCAGACATGATACAGATAACATAGATCCCATCCAGGGATGCACACATTTTTATCTGAAATACAAAGCATGTGTTTGATCTCTTGCATCTGAAGGTGAGGCTGGTTTTATTTCAGATGAACTGCATGCCTCTGTGTGTGCAGCAGAGTATGTGTTTTGGTATGTCATGTAGTGTCGGTGACTGTTAAGCTGAACTGAAATAATTGAGAAGTATTTTGCTACAAACTTGTTTAAATCCTATTTCAAAAAACTTGGTTAGGTAGTCATGGTGATTCTAGACAGGAAAGTCAAAATGTTTCAAAAAATCAGAAAAATATTCACTGCAAGATAGTAACTTTTGTTAACTATTTGGAATGTTGCCTTTTTCAGGAAAACTCCTGGATGCAACAGGGAGGTACATGTTTGTTTTCATTACTGCTGGAATTGAAGTTACCACCTCAGCCCTTGTATTGGCCTTGGGAAATTTCTTCTGCATTAAGAAAAAATCAGAAGAACCACATACAAAAGAAGAAGCAGCAGAAAGAGAGGAATTAAACAAATCTGAAAACAAAACTCCTGAAGATGCCAAAGTGGACTCTATTGAAGTGGAGCAGTTTCTGAAAGATGAGCCTGAAAAAAATGGTGAAGTTGTAACTAACCCAGAAACATGTGTGTGAGCATGACAAGGAACTGAAAAGTGTTTAGAAAAGAAAGATTTTCAATGCTATTTATTTTATAAACAAAAATAGTTTAGGGCTGGGCCATCTGCTTTAGTAATTGGGGGCTAGTCAGCTTACCAGATCTCTTTGGAAGCTGATTAGCTAGACAACATCTTAATGGGAAAATAGCTTTATTGGTAAAAGGTGGAACATTGTGGTTATACATTTTATGTAAACTAAAAAGCTTTTACGAACACAAGTAGGCTCTTGTTATGCATCACCAGAAACTGCTCACTTGGAAGATACAGGAAAAGCATATTTTCAGAAAAGTGGAATGATATTTATGTTTTCAGATAATATTGACGAAATCACTGTGTTGTGTGGCTAAATATAATTTCCCTATGTTCTCTGTGAAGGGAAAGGAATTTGAGATGGGTAATAATCTCAGGAATTTAAAGGTCTCCATTAGGTTTTTGAATTACTTACCTTTTTAGATTTTTTTAGATTAATTGGCTCAGCCCTAATTTAATTTTGAAAATATCTGTAACTTTGATTTATGTAAATGCATTTCAGCCTAAACCTGTAACCTGTGGAATTATCATCTGGAAATCCTGTTTTTGGAAAGGCACATTACAGACAGTGTCCTCAGCAGATCACACAAGTGGTATTCCAAGGTAGTACTCAAAAAAGGAAACAAAATTAGCCCACAATTCCATACATTGTTTTCAGTAAAATTTCCCTAGAGCATTGAAAAATATTGCAAGTAACATAGAGATTAGTAGAATATTCTGAAAAAGTGTCCATTTTGCATATAAAAGAAATGACGGTGCAAGTTTCCAGATGACTTACAGAGTGGATAGACTTAGGAAAGAGACTGAACTGCTTTGAAACATGTTAGTCATCCATAAAATGCAATGTTAGCATCATGGAAAGGTTTTAACATGTTTATTTTTGAGGTTTCTTTCTTCCCCATTTATCCACTTCCCTACCTCCTGGCTTAATCTATGGATGTTCAAAGTGCCATTCTTGCTGTTTGAGGAAACATGATAGAACTGGTCATCATTTTTATGATGGCATGGTACTGAATAGAAAAGGAAGGCAAAAGGAAGGCATTGTATTTTTTTCCCCACCCAAAACCACTCAAGAAATGTAATTTTTTTTTACTATAAAATCATGCTACTGCATCCCACCTCTCAAATCTGCTTATAAAAAGATGTCTAGGTTTTGTAACTGCAGTAACAATCTTCAAAACCGACTAATGTAACATATTCCATTTTCTTAGTAGTAGCAAAGGAATATTGGCTTTTAGGTGCCAAAATTGTTCCACTTAATAACTGAAAATTGAAAGACCCTAATCCCTTAAAACTCAGTATCCACTTTAAATTTTTAACAGAAACAAAGTGCCAAAACCACAAACCATTCTCTAATGAACGATCTCAGATAACAGCTTCCATTTTGGAAGTTTCTTCAAAATGGTTTTGCATTTTTAGGACAACCTTGCACAGAAATCGGAAAGTTAGAATCATAACTTTTAAAAGAAATGGATGCTGCATAAAATAAACTGGTTTTATATCCTATGTAGTGCATTATTTTAAAGTCTTATTAGTTTAATGGCAGCAATTGTAGTGAATGAGACTTCCCAATTATAACAGCTTAATTCCTGAACTTAGCTTCAGTTTGCTAAAGACTAAATTGGTACTTGAAACATAACACTGACAGCTCCAGAAGGCTAGAGAAAAACAGAATCCACAGAGTAATTTTGTGTATCCTTGGAGGCTGCTTCAGATGACACATGAAGGCCTGATACAGCTTTCAGATTGGAATTCCCTGTTGTTTCAAAAAGCAGAAACTGTAAACCTTTCCAAAGATGAATTCAGATTCTCAGATAGCCATTTTTGTTTTACTGTGTGCTTTGATCACTGAATTTCTTTGCTAGATAATGCCATGCAGTTATCACAGAACTAAATGGTTATTTCTTTGACCTCAGGTTTTGGCACAAGTTTAAGTTTCTGTCCATTCTGCAAATTGTCTAGACTGCTTTATATGTGACAGAATGTCCTTTGTGCTTATCATACTGACTTTCCAGACCATGTTTCATTTTCCATACCTAATACTTTTATGGTTAAGCTGGAAAAGTTTTATGTTGTAATTTTATGTGATTTGAGACAGAAAAGGAAGTTAGGAAGACAAGGAGACACAGCTCAACAAGAAACCATAAATAATCTCATAAGTAAAACCAGTGTTCAAAGAAAGGCCTCATTTGCCTATACAAGTTATTTTCTTCAACTCAAAGATCAATCACTCTGACTGGGACTACCAATGCTCTTGTGCTGTTTTCAGCACAGACCTACCAATGGCTTGCAGTATTTATGACAGCAGGAGATGCTCACTTAATGAGAGTGGTCAAATCAAAGGACTCCTTTATTGACTGTGAGGAAAAAAAAGACTTAGAATTTAATTCACTAAGCAGTTTTAAAAAACGTATTAGCAGTGTAAAATCTTTTATCATTTTAATTAATTGTAAGAAGCATCAATACAAAGGTGAGAAACTTCTCATGTAGCACTCTCAGCAACATCCAAAGTGGCAGGCTTGAGGGTACTTCAGAGTTCTAGAGCCAGTTAAACTCCTTGCTCCCATTCTGTCCCACTCAAGGGTAACACCCAAGTGTGTGCTAGCCCTCCAGTCCTCTTTCTGTTCAGCTGCCTTTATCTTCTTGGAAAGAGATTTGTTATACTGATGGGAAGGAAACCTCCATGCCAGATTCCTAGGCTGGACAGCTGCTGGCCACTAGACTGTGCTGAAGCAAGTACCCAACTGCTCCTATTGACATGGCTGCAAAAGGTTATTGATCTCCTCTTTTATAGACCTCTCTCCTCCCGCCCCAATGTGTTAAAAAGTCAAAACCAACCAAAACTAAACCCCACAAGCACTAGTCCTTAGGTTCCCAGCACTGTCCAGGCAGACTCCTTTTTTAACTTAACTCTGCTTATTGTAAATATTTAAATGGATTGATAAATATTTTTTAAAAGTATTTTGTATATTTAAAAGCAAGGAATTATTTTAAAATTCCTCCAGCTACTTTGGTACTTTATTTCTTTAATCTCAATACCACTGAGATGCCCTTAAAAGCAGTCTGTGAGATGTGCTCATCCATATATTTTGAGGATGTATACGGTCAAAGCCATAAAGCATTGCTAAAGAGACATTGATTGCTCAGGGTCATGGGCAGAACAGTTTCATGCAATATCTACCCAGATGAACCTTTTTTCAACCTTCACCTGATTAAAATTTTGAGATTTGAAAAAAGGGAAAAGGAAAAGGAAGGGAATGTAGGTAATTATGCAACTAAATTTCCAAGCATCCCAAGATTGTAGTTTACTCCTGCATCATACAGGATACACCTTGTATCCTGTTTTTTTGAAGAAGCAAATGTATTTTCTTTTGCTTCTATTGAAGCAAATGTAATTTCTTTAGACACACAGTTCGTTAATATATCTAAGAAGTCCAGAAAGTAAACAATCAAAAAACCAACACAGTTTTTAAAGATTATTTCTCTGAAAGTAGTGAATAGTCTTTTACTATTACTGCAGGCTAGCAAAATTTTTAAAGCATTTTGATCTTCACACATTCTATAAATTGTGTACTATAGGATTTATGGTTAAAGTATTGTATGATTGATTATGTAAAGGATCTGAGGAAAATAAGGGCCTGATGCAAGATGAAATGTGTATAAATGCCAGTAATACACAGAGAACATATAAAAAAGAAATCATGTGTTTGCACATACATATTTACATATGTATATATATATATATATATATATATATATATATATATATATATATGCAAAATACCCACAGGAGTAGATTACAGTTTTCCCATTTATTAGACAATGAGCAGAGTTAAAATTTTCTTCCTTCTATACAAAGATTAGTTTGCTTTTTTGAAAATTCTAAATTAAATATTTTGTAGTCATTTGAAGCCTAGAAGACCTCAGCAGAACTAGAAGTCTTAAAGTGATGCAGCTATTTGTTTCAAGCTAAGCCAGTTCCCTAAAGTTAAGACTTGAGATGGATGGTATGAAGGTATGGTGTAAAGGACTGGAGAGATCTCATGCTAATATTAAATTCCATCTACACAAACATGTATTTGACAATGTAGAATCATTCTTTAAAAATAAATGAGAACATTCCCCTAATCAAGCAACCAAACTTCAAAACGAAAAAGCAAAATTCACATATACACCTTTGGTACGTCCCAAATAAAATTTTAGTTTGGTAGACAAACCATAATCATAAACAATCAATGTTTATCAATCATAAAGAGAAGAATTTCAGAATGCAAAATCCCTACATGTTATAATGGTAAGTATTGACTTGTGTATGTGTGTCTGTATCTCTTTGCCACATTCGTCTTTAGGATTATGGGAATACACTTCAATTTTGTGCGAGATGACATTTTGTTTCTTGTTAATGCACTTTAATGTAATGTGCATATTTATACTTAGTAATTTTTAAATGCTTTTCTAGTAAACTGTTGCAAATGTAGTGAATAAATATCTGATTGTCAAAAACTGTGGGTTTGAGAAAATAAGCTCAGAAAAATTTAACATCCCAATATGGACATTGGGTTTCATTTCCACATGTCTATTAAACAACTACACAGAGCCAAGAGTGTTTATAGAGAAGGGCTGACAGTTGACAGGCAGCCAGAATTTAATGTGGGCAAGGGGACTGTTTTGCCATCACTCACAGTTTGGCCAATTCCAGAATGGATATTGCTTCTGTTGTAAATGATCCTGATGACTATTTTAAAGCATCATCTAATTTAAAATAACAGCAATTAATTCGGTGCTGTGCTGTGTAAGAAATATTAATGTTCTCCTCTGAATAGTGCTCTGGGTTTTGTTTACAGGTAAAGTTTTACGAACTGTCATGACTTTTAAAGCCCAAAATATTTTTAATACTGACATGCTGGCAAGCTGTCTTTACTGTCAAGTGATGCTCTTTAGAACTTGAAAGCTCCTAAGAAAACACAGTGCAGGCATACAGTTATGTTGTGGGTTTTTGGCTACTATGGTACCTCAGCTAGGATTGGCTCCTCAAGGTATAATCTCAAGGCTACAGCCAACTAATCAAAATTACAAGCTCTTCAGTGAAGACATATCTTTTGGGATCTGAAGATACCGACTTGTACTTAAGTATCTCTGGCAAGAGAATAGCACATTATTACCTTTTGTATCCTAGTTTAATTAAATTGGCAAGACTTAAGGTGTAATCAAATGCTTTGCCACCCCAATGGCCAAACCAAGCCATATACTGCTGCAGGAATTAATATTACTCAACTGACTAAAATGATAGAACTTACTAGCGTGTAGTCAGCCCACCCTTATGACAGAAAACCAGAATTTATCTTTGCCTCTGGCCTTCTTGGAGACTGAAAGAAGGAAGTAGCGTCATTCACTGTAGGGGAAAATGGGCTCCACCTGAGTTGCACAGCTGCTGTTCCCTGCTGCTGAACCTGTTGAAGGGAAGTACTTGTCTGCTTGTGGAAGACTAAACAACCTTGACAACAGCACTGCAAATGAGAAGGAACAGCTTTGGAATTGATTGTTTTAGCAGCTCTCTTAATGCTTCTGAGATAGAGCTCATTTTTGTGTCAGTAGGAACAAGGTGTATCTACTAACGACCATTACAATGCTTATGCTCTTAAAAGCATTTTGCTAGTGACACAGTGAGATCAGCAGTCCTGTATTTGCCTGAGAATGTATGGCAAATTAAAGAGACAGAGTAAAAAGCTACTTACCTCTAGATATACAGTTAGTTCCTTGACTGATCTCCATATTTGCGTCATCATGTCAGCAATATTTCAGCTGGCAGCCTTCCTTACAACTCCCAGATGAATACTTCAGAGCATTAAGAGAGGATAGCTCTTGCTCTTCTGACGTTTCATCTAGTACTCTTTCAACAGTTTAAAACCTTTCACAATAAAACTCTTTTCTTCTTAGTGCATAATGTACCAAATGAATTCTTGTTCCACATCCCACGCCAAGCATCCTGGATTGGTCACAGTAAAGACACTGTAGACTAGGGCTTAGTAATTTAGGATGATCTGCAACATTTCTCCCTTTTTCCACTTTTCCACATTCTTTGTCCATTAGGCATACATATATATCTCAGACCTAAGCCTTAAATGTTTGGAATCAAGAATTGCCCAAAATGTGATTAACAACATTTTTAGGCATATTTTTGTAGATTCTTTATGTACAGTTCTCCTCTCATTTTCTACTACCCCTCTGCCTGCAGCATGCAATTGTTTTGACAGAAGAATCAAACCATATTGGTCTTAATAATGTTAAGCAAGGAAAAAACCCAGCAATGTATAAGAAGTTGTAAAGTGTTAATACTGTGTAAATATCTGCTGAAAAAGTCTGTCTGATTTTGCTGTGAAACACATTCTTACTGACGACCAGGCCTCTGAGCACTCTCCTTGTACAAAAGCATTGAACAATGCACATAGTCTATACAAATTCAGGTTCATACAGTCACTTAAATCTATACATATGCATGTAAAATCAAAAACTGTCACTTGAATGAAGAGGGAAATATACTGTTTGTAATAACAAAGTACTGCATTATTTCACATTAAAACCTTTTTATTATTAACCCAGCTCATCCAGTGAACTTTAGAAGCTATTGTAGGATTAAATTCATGATGGATTACACTTGCTCACAATCTCAAAGCTTAACTTTTGATTTCTGACCAGATGGCTCAGCACTATTAAAAACCAGCAGCATTGTTTGTTCTAATTTGGTATTTTGTACACATCAAGAGCAGCTCTTGTAAAGCAAAAGTCAAAGAACAAAATAAACACCTTTTTACTTAATTATTTAAAAAGAGAAACTAAATATTCTTGAAATCAACATGTATACTGCTCTAGCCAATGCTATACTCAAGGGTCTGGAACACGAGGAAACAAAGACAAGTAGTTGTGCTTACAATATTTTTTCCTACTGGAAATGATGACTTCTTGAACATGCCTTCCTCCAAGGAGTGTTTTGAATATTTTCATGAAGTTAACGTGGAATATATGGACTCAAATGTTTTTTTCTTAATATCTCTCTTAAAGCAGAGGATTTTTTTTTTAAGTACTTGTACCACAAAAAATTCAAGGACTCTGTAACCAATCAAGATTATGTAAAAAAGCAGCACAGGTCGTATTTTCCGTATAAAAGCATATACACAATTTTAAATGAAAACCATGAGAAGAAATTAAAATAGCCTTCCAACTTTTAAAGGCCTGCTAATAAGAAAACATGGAGGGCTCCTGAAAGTGTGTCTACCCTTGGATTATAATAGATTTTTGAAAATCACATAGCAAAACCTGGAATTTTATTACACAGGGCACCACTGTGAGTACAGCTCACTGTTTTTCCTGCTTTTATCTTAGCTCCCATAACTGATCCAATTCCCCTACTATACTTTCTTATCAATACCATGCATTACTTGATAAGCAAAAGCATTTGTACAAAACAAAAAAACTTCTGGGAAAAAAAAAAGAAGTATCCAAACAAAAACATTTACTTTTAAACTGGCAAAAAGGCATGCTTTCTGTGAGCAAAACAATGAATGCTTTCTCTTTCTTCCTGTATACCCCAGGATCATAACTACCAAGCTCTTTCACTGAAAGTTTTGGTACCAAGACAGTATCTTCAAATGTTTGCAACTGACAATATTCTTTGCAGGTACAGAAATCCCTTGAAAAATGAAAAAAAAAAAAAAAAAAAAAGGAAATAAGAAAAAAGTAAAAAAGGAAGAAAGAGAAGGGAGAAAAAGAGAAAAATATGGAAATAATAAAAAAGAAAAGAGTTGCATCAGGTAAATGGTAAAGATACATTGCAAGTCAGTAAGTTACACCAAGAAGAACAGAAGTTATTATGAATATATTTACACAACTGTTAAAGTACACAAATATAGTGGTAGTACATATGAAGTGCTTTGAGATACTGGTTTATACACAGGTTTATACAGACAGTCTAACTATTTTCTGCATGATGGAATTTAACTATTATGAGGACAAAAACTGCCCCCAAGTGACTACAATTCTAGAAGTCTGCAGTCAACTTTTAAGTACAGTACAGCAATCTACTGGTCCAGATACATAGGAAATAAAGAGGCTGTTTTTTTAAGTCCCTCAAACATTACACTATTAACCACATATATTTACAAGGAAAGCACAGTGAAGTATAAAAGTGCTCAAATGGTAGTGCACATGCCTAAAATACCAAAATTTATAGTAACTGAGGAAATAATTCTCTTATGCAAACTTACCAATCGATCAAATTCTCAAGCTTTTCCACTATACTCTCCCCAAACACACATTTCCCCCAGTCTGACCCAGAGCACACACAAGCAAATAGCTAATGTTCTGAAAGCATCCAAAGAAGAATGATAATATTTGGTATGTGGACTTTTGAGAGGAGCAACAAAGAATTTGTAAACACCCAAAAAATAAAAACAATTTTCCATTAAAATCTGAAGACCAATACCACTTTAAAAATTGCCTCAATTTCTCAAAATACCTAACTGTTCAAACAAAATCTCTGCACATACTATCCAGCACAGAACTTCCCATAATTTCAGTCATAAGAGTTCTGGTACTGTTCCAAGTACAGCAAGGACAGAACACATAGTTTTATGAGACCATTTATAGTAACAGACAGTATGAAGAATTTCCCATATTTCATAACCAACAGGAACCAACAACACCTGCAACAACCTGAGCATGATGAGTCATTCACACCTAGATAATTACTCTGGGCATTCTCAGGTTAAATATACAGAAGAATTAAATATGATATGCATCTGAATTGTAAAAATTATCAGGATTTTATGGCAAGAATACATTACTAGGTTTACGGGGGTGTTGTTTATGTTTTCTTTTTTTTTTTTTGTATAAGAATTCCTTTTTTGAATCTTGGCATGTAATAGAAGGCCTCAATCAATGTATTTATTTATAAACATGTGGACACTGAATGAAACATGCAAATTCACTGAAGATTCAGCAGCAATGTCTGTTTTGCACTTGTAATAATCTCCAAGCTAACCAGCCTCAGAGAAGAGGAAACAAAATTTTCTGAGTAAAAAGTGTTTGAAAATATCCATTCACCCAAACTAAGGAGAGAGACAAACAAACTCTCTAATTCTAAATCCATCAAATGTCTTTCACTTTGTTCTTAATGTTCTTTACAAAAAAGAAATTCATCATTACAATCTCTACTATACTTAAGACTCTCCTGCAGAGTATTTAGTTATCCTCTTCTATGAAACATGAGTATTAAAAAATTCATTTGTGCTACACAGAAAGTTACATGTCCAGTGTGAATGAAGACAGCAAACAGTAAAATAAACTTCTAACAGTTTTAAAAACTTCATGAGAAAACCGACTCAGAATGGGACAATACATGAAAGTACACAATTTAAATAGCAGTAGATGGTTTTGATTCATTTACATGTTCCCTGGCAGACTAATCTTTAAACAAGAAATTTCAAGTCTTTATCTTTAGTTCAGGATTGTTTATACTCTACATTTTTAAATCAGACAAAAGCAAGATTTCTTTACAGAGAAGTAAGCCAATAATTTTAGCAAAATGATACAAAAAACTTTCTTAAACCAAGTAAAAGATTTATAGTTACAGTAGAATAATAAAAAGGGAGTAAAGTCTGCCGCCTGTGGAGGGAAAACTGAAATAGCCATCCAGTAACAGGCGGTGAACTCTGTAAACCATCTTTCTTTTCCAGCCCTGTTACCACAGGGTTCTCTTAAGGTCATTGGGTTTCTGGCAAGAGCGTCCTGTAATGGCAGCTGCTGGAATCTCTGCATGTTCCTCCAAGAGCCTTTTAGGTCACATGGAGAACTCCAATTTCCGCTCTAGTTTAGGGTATATTTGCTAGTAAAGCCATTAATAACATGGGAGATCAGCCATGCATTATCTGCCCTCCATGGCAAAATAATTTCATCGGTGCACAGCGGACTGAAGAACACTGGTAGTAACCCGAGCAGGAATCTACCAAAGCCAAAAAACAAGACAACATCAGCACATATTATTCCAGTTAACATACAAGTGTCTCACAATGTACTTCTAAACTATTAATTGTCAAAATTTAAGTGTGTGAATTTAAAATCCAATGAGAAATACAGTGTTTCACACCCACCTGTAGCTACACAAAGTTCCCTACAATTTTCCTCTTTTATTAGAAGTCAACATGGAAAATTCACCTTTCCGGCCAGAGGGGATGTTTTGAAGAAAATTAGACAAAGCATAAACATGTGCAGAAGAAAGAACCAACTAGAAGAAAACACTATGAATGCACAGTAATAGACTCAATGGATAATTAATTAAGAAAAATATTAAGAAGATAAAAAAGAAATTCATTATCTTCAATAGCTTTTCATTTTCCATGGGACACTGTGTTAGAAGATACTTCTTGTATTTCCATAGCTTGACCTACTGAAGTACAGGTAGCATTATTTCTTATCACTTTCACCATGAAAGTGAAAAACAACCATACATCTTTGGAATTTAAGAAGCGAGAAACATCTAAGTAGCTGGATCAGTATTCAGTATTTGTTTCACATGTGAACAGCTACAAATACTAAGGCATACAGTATAGGCCAACCAACGCAGGTGCAATCCAGACCAGAATGTGCTTGTCTCCTGCATACAGGCTTTTCAATGCAAAGCTTTGCTTTTATGCATTTTTAATATCTATTTTTAATATATTTTTTTTTTACTAAGATCTGATAACTGGTCTTTGAAGTGTTAAGCTGTCATTTACAGTTGGATCTTTTTAATGCTATAAACTGTTCATGAAGCAGGTTGTGCAGAGTCAGCCAAGCACACAAAGCAGAAGGAGAAAACAGAAGAGAAATAGCAGGATTCTTCACCAACTAGAAACACAGGATTAATGCAAGCTTAGGCTTTACAGAGAAAGCGAGACAGCAGACAAGAGTTACACAACAGAGTTTATTAAGGAACAGAAAACTCTCACAGCTTTTTTTTTAATAAGCAGCAAATCAAAGAAGCTTTTGAAATACTTAAGAAAAGTATCCCTCAGGCACTAAGGTCCTGATTCCAACTGAACGCTGTTATTTCTCACATGAAACCTGTTAATGCCAAAAGCAGAACAGACTAAAAAGCCAAAAGCTGCACATAGAAAAGCAGAAACTTCTACTGCACCCAACAGTGGAAAGGACTTCATAATACCTAAATTCAAGTCTGTCTACCTCTGAGATGTTCATGGTCGACAACTACGGTTAGTATGTGAACGTTTTTTTAATATACAGATTTGAACAGATCTGAGTATTTTTAAAATGAGAGCTTATAAGGCATGGAGAAGAATATAAAACAGTGAAAAAATGGACATGGCTGTAACAGAACATTCCATTCATGAAAAGACAAGACAGAGCCTCATTTGAGCAATACTGTTAATTGAGTCTTTGTACAGGTATTTTGCTTTAATGATTCTGAAGCAGATCTGGTTTTTAATGGAAGACATCCTGCTGCATCAACATCCTTGGAAAGATACGTAATTCTCATACAGCTAAAAATTTCAACTTGGCTATTTTACTTTATTGTTGATACTTGAACAATTTAAGGGACCTTTTAGGTCATTATAATTGTCAACTCTGCTTAAGAGTCCAAGTGGAACAGCAGCAATAACTCAGCTTTTGGAAAGACATTTACTTTTAAGTCAGAGAAAAATCAATGCTTCATCAAGGATCCGACCAGAAGGCACAGATACAACTATGAGATCACGTAAGTAGAAGAAGCAAAGTCGGATGTTTCCAAAGAGTTTTTTCACCACCCCATACAAAGTTTTGGTGTCTAATGAGAAGCACTCACCCAGTGCTGCCTTCCAACGAAAGGAGACGAGCAGCTACTTGCCATGGTGTTCGAAAGGAATGCTATTCTGAGGTAGGGGAAAAGACAGCAATTTTTAACAGTTCCACTGCCCCAATATATAAAGATGTCTTAACAAAAATCCAACCTGATCTTGCAGTAGCAACTCTAACTTTTGAGAAGCTCTGAATTCAGACTTCTATAAGACATTTCCATCGTATTAAGAGGCACGTAAAAGAAACAAATCATTAATCCTGAAAGGAAGCTGACAAGGTCAGAAGAACAACACACAGTATGATGCCTATTAAGATGGATATGTGGAGAAAGATCTGTGGATGCAGAAATGGAAAATGAAGAAGCACTGGAAGTATGGCACAACACTTAAGTTATTCAATGGCAGTATTTGCTATAGCCTTCTAAAATCTTCTTTCATCGAAGAGATTAATCAAATACTTCTTTGTGCAGCATTTCAATCCTTCCTTCCAACTACAGAGAATACCTCTGTTACCAACAGGAATTTGCCACAGCTTTTACTGTTGGGTGCTGAACATGCTACATTCAGGAAAAAAAACATTAAACAACTTACTGTGTAACCACAAGCAGTCAGACTGAACCTTTCATTGAAGGAAATGAAGACAACTCACCCATAACTAGATTCTTGAGATGATCACTGCTTTCAGGATGCAGTCTGTGCATGTGGACCAGCAGAACTGATTCAAAGTTGTTTTTACTAGAATATTCATTACCTTATTTACTACCTCTTTTACTATGCCTCTTAATGTTTAAAAACTTAGTGTAAAGGAGATTTAGGGAACAATTAACTTAAAGCGTTTAAGAGCAGAAGAATCTTTTAACAGCTGGTATGATTTTCTGTCCAACACACTGCATACAGATTTAGGCTTGCTGCAATTTAGGCTTGCTTTAAACTTGAACACACCACTTAGAAATGAATCCAGTATCAATGCAAAGGCGGAGAGGAGAGATGATCTACTTATTTTAGAAGTTTTAGTAGGTAACTACTTTCACTTGGACCTCTGTTTTGCCTTTCTTTACTTGTGAGTGGTTTTAATTTTATGCAATAGGTTTTTCATGTCTTTTATCCTTAAACCTTAATTCCTGTTAAAATCACTGTGTCTCAAACACTATACCAACTCAAGACATTTTCTTAGCTTTTTGTACAAACTGAAAGAAATAGATTTGAAACTCTTACACTGCACAATCTGTTCTCCCAATCCATATTACTAATGACACAAAGTAACATCTCCACTTCTGTTTATGATTGTATAATACATAATAGATTCAAGGAGAAAACCACACCAACCAGTCCAACATTACACCTGCCTCCTCAGTCATTACTTACCACAGATATAACTCACACTACAGGAAAACAGCCTCCACTTCTTCATCCTAACCAGAATCTGAAGTACTGCAGGAATACACATATGAATAGACTGTGCTTGACCACTCAGCTCCTACTGATGTTTATCACTGTGAACTCACAACTTGGAGGTTTTATGCTGTTGCATTTACTTCATATAATCCAGAAATGTACTGAATAACATGTGCCATAGAATTTACATAATTTCATTAGAAACACTTAAGTTTCACGAACCATCTCATAGACACGGCAGTTGTTACTCCAATAAACGTTCAAATGCTTGTTACTTAGCGTTAGAAACTGCATGTCTTTTTTAAGGAGAATGACTTAGGTGCTATGAGGACACCATCCTGGATGCCAGGAATTATACCTATTTTGCTATGCTTACCAATTACCATTTTTCCATGAGCATTAAATTTCAATGAGAATGCCTAGTTTTCATAAGAGAACTCCAGTTCCTATTATTTGCATTCATAGGCTTAGTTTTTCAGTTTCAGTCTGACTTGATCAGAATTCAATTTGGAAAAAAGAAAGATAAACACATGGAGTAATCATCTTTAAGAACTCTACTTAGAGGCAAATAACTTTAATTGCCTGAGTAACCTCTGTGCATTTCATTGCGCAGAATTTAACAAGCCTTTCCTCTAGATGAAGAGGTGGAGGGAGATTGCAGATGCACTGTTGCCTTACCAAACCAAGGTATAAAGTAAATGAAATAACAAAACTAACATATATTCTTATAAATAAGAACTCTAACAAATGTAGTTCTTAACAGAAAATATCTGTAGATATGCATGGTAAATGCTAAACGTTGCCTTCCACCAGGAGTATGGCTTAAGCACTTCCTGAAAAAGGACCTGTGGTAGTATATTTACTTAAGACTTACTAAGGAAACCAGCACAATTGCAATGGACATGGACAAGCAATTGCTATTCTTTACAATTCTCTTGATAAGAAGTGATATGGATGACTCTCTATCTTCTTACACCCCTCCAATCAAAATCTGCTTTAATGACTTTGCCACATAACTCAAATACTTTAGGTTTTCCTAAGAACAAGGTATAAAGATAATGGGAAACTCATGGCTATAACTGTTGACCTGGCTAACATCTAAGGATAAATTTTGATTATAGAAGAGCTACTTTAGTATTATGAAAACTGTGAAGAGCATAAGCTATCAACACCTGCAACTTGCACCATCCTGCCTGCTAGAGAGTGACAACTGGGAAAATGAAAAGTCAATTTTCTCTAGCAAGCTCAAGTAGTAGTGTTATAAGCTATAGTCTGAGTAAAATGTTTCAGCCACACCACCCAAGAAGGTGGTGCAGAAGGTGAAGGCAGGGATTGGGAAAATGAAGGGATTGGGAAAATCCACTGTGGAAGATGACTGGGTTTGGGACTGCTTAAGGAACCTGAAAGTGCATGAGTCTGTGAGACCTGATGACATCCATCCATCCATGGGGTCTGAGGGATCGGGCTGAATAAATGGCTACACCACTGTCCATCATATTTGAGATGTCATGGCAGTCCAGTGTAGTTCCCTCTGACTGGAAAAGGGGAAACCATAACCCCCAGTTTTATAAAGGAAAATATGACACAGGGAACTACAGGTCAGTTTCCCCTCAGCGCCTGGCAAAGTCATGTAACAGATCCTCTTGGAAACTATGTTAGAACACATGGAGAATAAGGAGGTGATTGGTGTTAGACAACATAGCTTCACTAAAGGTAAATTGTGCCCAAAAAATTTGGTGACCTTCTACAGTGTGGCTAAGCAATGGAGGATAAGGGAAGAGCCACATATGTCACCCACCCAGACTTGTGCAAAGCACTGGATGCTGTATCGCATGATACCCTTGCCTCTAAACTGGAGAGACAGAGATTTGACACATGGACCACCTGGATAAGGTGGTTCTTATCCACTTGGTGGATAAGAAATTTGCCAGATGGTTGCACTCAAAGAATTGTGGTCAGTGAGTCCATGTCCAAGTGGAAAGCAGTGATGAGTGGTATTTCTTCTTCAGTATAGGGAGTGGTGCTGTTCGAAATCTTTGTCAGCAACATGGACAGTGGAAACAAGCGTACCCTCAGGAAATTTACTGACAACAAGAAGCTGTGTGGTGCAGTCAACCTGCTATAGGGAAAGGGATGCTACCCAAAGAGATCTTAACAAGCTTGAGAAGTGGGTCTCTGGGAGCTGCACGTAGTTCAGCAAGGTCAAGTGCAAGGTCCAGCATGTGAGTCAGGTCAGCCTCAAGCATAAGTACAGGACTGGGTGAAGAATGGATCAAAATTAGCTCCGGGGAGAAAGACTAGGGTGTGTTCATGGATTAGATGCTCAACATGACTCAGCAATGTGCAACTGCAGCCCAGCAAGCCAACTGCATCCTGGGCTGCATCAAAACAAAAGCAACCAGCAACTCAAGAGAGGGGATTCTTGCCCTCTATTCTGCTCTTGTGAGACCCCATCTGGAGTGCTGTGTCCAGGTCTGGGGCCCCGAACACAAGAACAATGCTGACAATGTTAGAATGAGTCCAGAGGAGAGCCACTAAGTCAACCACAGGGCTGGAGCATCTCTCCTATGAAAACAAGCTGAGAGAGTTGAGGCTGTTCAGCCTGGAGAAGAGATTTTGGGGAGAACTGAGAGTAGCCTTGCAGTACCCAAAGGGGGCTTACAAGAAGGCTGAAGAGGGGCTGTTCACATGGCATGTAAAAAGTGCATATAGTGACAGGACAAGGGTGAATCGCCTTAACCTGAAGGAGGGTAGATTTATTTATGAGGAAGAAATTCTTTACTGTAAGGGCAGTGAGGCATTAGAACAGGTTGCCTAGAGAGGTCGTGGACTCCTCATCTCAGGAGATGTTCAAGGCCAGGCTGAATGGGGTTCTGAGTAACCTGGCCTACTGGAAGGTTCTCCACCCATGGCAGGGTGGTCGGAATAAGGTGATCAATAAAGGCCCTTCCAATCCAACTCATCCCCCCAACAAATCTCTCTTGCCCTCCAATTGCAACAGGCCCAGGGGAATCTGTTCAAATTATACTACAGTTAGACACTGTTATTTGGCCACCATGAGTAGATACCAGCACTGGTTCACTGTCTTAAGAACTACATGAATACAGCAGTCAACGAATTATTAGTTCTAACAAACTCAAGAGAAGATCTCGACTAGGCTGTTTTTGAGACTGTAAGGTAGTCAACCAAGCAATCCTATACTTGGAGCAGAGTGTTAAAAAGAGCAGGTATGGAATGTGCCATTAAGCCAGATGGTACTGTTGGCCCATATCACAAATTACACATCTGGATGTTTAAAGATCACTCAGAAAACTACCCACTGCCCTCACAGTATTCACATTCTACAGGCCAAGCAGAACCAAAATGGATCTACAAGCCCAACTGCATTACTTGCATCTTGAAATGTTTATAATGGTGTCACCTCCGCAATGAGCGACATGTCACAAACATAGCAAAAACATTAAAGATGTACATGTACCTAAAACAATCAAGAGGCATCACTGCATTTCTGTCTGTTACTGTTATAACTCATTTATCTGACTGTTAACAGAGACAAAGCATCTGTGATTTGCTCAGAATGCCAAAGACCTGGCAATACACTTTGCCAAGAAACCATCTTTATATTAAAGTAAATGTTCAGGGAGAAGTCTGTATCATAGCCTCACAGAATATTCAAGGTCAAAAAGGACCCCTGGAAATCATGTAGCCCAATCCCACTACCCAAAGTACAGTCTAGAGCAGGCCACTCAGGATTATGCCCAGTTGGGCTCCAAGTAATCTGGGAAAGGGAGACTCCACAACCTCTTTGGGCAACCTGTTAGAGTCCTTGCCTACCTTCATAGTAAAAAAATATCTCTGTATGTCTAAAGGGAATTTCCTGTATTTCAATTTGTGCCCACCCTCCATTGTCCATTCACTGGATATTGCTGCGAACAGTCTGGTTGCACTTTCTTTACATTCTTCTAACAGGTAGTCACACAAATTTACAAGATCCATAACTATGCACAATTCTCCCCTCTTTGTTTTCAAAGTATTTAAAAATACTTCAATGTGAAAATTTCTGGAGGCAAGAATAGCAGTTCAGTGAACAATTTCAGATGGTGAAACTTGTAGCAAAGCCAGTAGAGAAAACCTTACCTATACCCTATTCTTGCCCAGTCATTTCTGCTCCTGAACTGTTCATCCCTTATGCAAGCACAAGTATATGTGCAGCTACAAGGTGAAGCAACTAATTCAGCTTAAAACCTCCCCCGACCCAAGCCCCACTTTGCTTTTATCACAATGGAATTGTTTCTCCAACCCACTTCATACTCAGTTTTAATTAGAGATATCCACCTGGGCCCCATCTAAAAAAGTGTTCTTTCAAGCAGTAAGATTTCATAACTAAGAACACATACTATCCAAAAGTAATTAACTCTGCCGATTAAATGACGAAGCCAAAAGGAACCAAGTCAGTTTTCTGTCAATGTGCTCTGTCAACGAGGAACAAGTCTCTGGCAAAAATGATGCAGTTAAAGCTCCTCCACAGTAGTGAGGCATGATGGAAAAACCTCTAGGTCACTGCAACAGTCTGCCTAACATATTGCTTTCCCAGAAATGTTGCAGAATGTCTACAAATTGGCTGATTTCCATTTTGTAAGTAAGACTAAAAGTAAATGGTACAAAGCCAGGCCACACAGTTTAGGACAAGACTGTCAATAAGCTGAGGAAGGAACATTTTAGCTATAGCACAGAGTTAGAAACACATTTAACACTGTTAGCCCTAAAAAGAAAGATTCCCCAAATTTCTTTGCTAAGTCACTGTGAGCAGCAAGGATGATTTCAGTGCTGACTATGAATCATTATCACTTATCCTCCTGCCATTCTCTTCAAATGAGCCTTCTGCAACATATGTATAATCCATGTATGTGACCTCTTATCGGCTCTGAATTAAGAGCACTGCTCTACAGTGTTCTTCACCAAATGCTTCTTGCCTTTTCTGCACCAATATTGTCTGCTCCGCTGATTTGGAAACAAGATTCACTATCTCTTACTCTGCTTCTTCACGGATAACATATATAATAAAGTCAATTAGTCAAGGAGCTAAATCCCACAATAAGAGGTTAAAATGCTGCACCTCTAGAATTTTGCATCCTCTCATTGCTGTCAAGGTAAAAATAAAAGTTTCTTTACACCCCCATCATTCAGGCTAAATGTCAAGCATTTACACAAATGAACATCATCTGCAAAAACAGTATGAAATCCCATCAATTACCTTCTAAGTTCTTTTGGCAAATTAACTTTATCAAATCGCCTTCATTTTTTCCAATACACGGATTTATTTTTTTTTTACCTGCGAAGTTGACATGCGAGAGGTATCTTGTCGGCCTGTTAAATCAGATGAGGAGATATTGACTGGGGCACCACGATGCAATCTCATACTCACTTTCCTTTCTCGTTCCATACCGGATACTGGCCGAGGAGAGGTGTTGGCTGTGAGAAAAACAGCATTAGAGTCCCATAATGAGAAATGCCATGTTAACACGGTGACTGGAAAAATTACACTCTTGGTGTTTGCACATAAGAATTCCACATAACCAAACGAGGAATCAAGGCCGCTGTTTGACATTTCATAGAAATACGAGTATCAATTGCCAGGCAATGAGTGTTTGTAAATACCTTCAATCTACTAAAAAGCAAGGAAGAAAAAAACAAACCAAAAGGCCAAACTCTGCCCAGAGACAAATTGTCGATTAGAGTAGTCTATAAGTACTCACCCAGTACTTGCTTACTTACCAGCATGTGAAGTTGGGGTAAGGGGAGTAGAAGGAGCTACATCTTGCGTTCCTCTTAACCTGCCAGAAGCAGTG
Source organism: Taeniopygia guttata (assembly GCF_048771995.1). NCBI lineage: Eukaryota > Metazoa > Chordata > Aves > Passeriformes > Estrildidae > Taeniopygia > Taeniopygia guttata. The sequence goes on from NC_133043.1 coordinate 2,576,056, forward strand.
GAGGGTAATCCACGAACAGCTGGATTTCGTGTATATCTTAATCTTTCCTCTCGTTCCCGCCTTTCACGTTCAGCATCTTCAGCTGCTCTGCTTGCACCCTACGGGTCAAGACTAGTGAACAACTTCAGGGATTATTGAGCTTACAACTGTATGTTTGGATAAAAGTACTGAAAAGGAAGAACTGGACAATGTGTGAACTGAAGTTTGAGAAGGCACCAACTGCTTTGGTAAAATTTCTTGAGAACTACGTTAAGTTTTGTTCATACAGCTGCTTGGATAGTCTTCAAAATGCTAACATACACACATACTGTTATGGCAGCTGGACACCTCCTCAAATGTTGCCAATGACCCATGTTAAAAATCAAGGTGAGAGAAAGTAGTAATTCCACAACCTAGCCTGCTGACTGCCCTAAAGGATCTAAGAAGCCTTCCACATTAAAAGCCTTGTAACTGTAATTTAGTTGTCAAGCCTTATAGCATGGATGCCGTATCTCCTGCCTTTCCTCATTTCCTGATCTTTCTGTCTATACAGTAGACTTGTCAAGAGGAAAAATGAAAGATGATCTTACAGTATCAGTTAAGATACTCAAAACTGACAATGCAGTAAAAAACCCCACCAAACCCATTAAAAATTCAAAGTTTTAGAAGGCTATGTGAACTACTCACAAATTTCAGCATGTTCCAGTCAAATACATAGTCATATGAGAATCCTTGTCGATGAAAAAGGTTTCTGAATAATTGCCTTAGATAGGAATAGTCCGGCTTGTCATCAAAACGCAAAGAGCGGCAGAAATTCAAGTATGTGGCAAATTCAGCTGTAATGAAAGGAAGCCTGTTTTTTATCTTCGGCTTCACACTGGCTTTTTGTAATTCTGAGTCAAAACTACCCAAACCACCCCAAACCTGAAAAGTAGGGAATCTTCTTAACATAAGAAGAAGAAGAATGATCTTATACTAGAAATCCACTAAAGCAAACACTATCATGTCAACCCTGAAAAATAAATTATTTTTATATCACAGAGCAGGCAAAGATCTCATCTGTTGATAGCACAGAGTACAGTTCTTTAACCAACAGCTGGTGGGGGAGAAAAGGTTTAAAACTTTGCTTGGAATATACTGAACACAATTTATTGTGGGACACGGAACAGCATTTCTTTGTTAAGACACAATTTATATTAAGAAAGAAAATCTAACAAATGGCATAAGAGAAGCTGATTAGTCTTCCCTGCCCGTAAACTCCATAGAAAATATGTAATTCATGAATGTAAAAGAACATGTAGGAAGCAACATTTGAAACACATAAAAAATGATGTATTTTCGTACAACCCAAACCAAAACTATAGTTCTTGTCATTGTAACTAGTTGCTGAAGCCCTCTTTGTGAAATGAAAATAGCCTCTGATGATGGCTAGTGCTACTATGTTTTAAAACAAACTTAAGTATCATTTTACAATATTCAAAAATTGCTTATTATTGTTTTAGTGTAAATAACAACAGAGAAACAGAGCTGCTCTGAGGCATGATGCTAGGATACAGCAGGGTTTCTCATGCCTCTCACAAATTCTAATCCATCAGCAGGCAAAAACAGATGAAGCTGGGATGATAATTCCCAAGTGAAACAACTGCAGTAGATGAGAGATGCATCTGACTACACAATCCAATTCATCCAAGAAACAGTACCCACACAGACAGAGAAAGAGGTACTTTGTTAAAATGTTGTCTGTTGCCAATTATCCAGCCAACAGGTGCACAAAAAGTAGAGCGCAAATCAGGGTACCATGCTACCCTTCCTCTTGAGGGTGCTTCAATAGTTGAGACAAGGGATCCCTAGAAACACTCTATGAACAAAAAAGATCTGTCTTCAGCATAGTATTTTTACCACGCATGTGGTAAAATCATGGGGGAATAAGGAACGGGAAGAGGAGAGGGAGAGACACATACAATGAAAAAAAGTAGTAGAATTTAACATAAGGAAAGGAGATGTGCCACTAAAACATGAACACATAGGCCTAGTGTCACAGAAGAGCAACTTACAAGGATATCCTTTACACAAAACCTCAATGGGTGTAGACATTTTCTTTTCACTGATACGTTCATATTTCTGCCTCTTTGTTGCTGCTTTCAGTCCCTGCCAGGGGAGGGAGCCCAGGTTAAAATACATCAGTACATAGCCCAAGGACTCCAAGTCATCTCTGCGAGATTGCTCTACAACAGCATAAAAAAGTGAACTCATTAGGTTTCATTTTCTACTGGCAAAACAAAAGTCTGTGCAACAAGACTTTATAAAGCCCTTACAAGAACAAGAGACAGTTGAGAGTTACTATGCCCATGATAAACTCAGTAAAAATTGAAAATAGGCTTTTCTTTTTCAGTAAAAGAAAAGCCTATTATCCTTGCAGTTATTAAAAAATGCGCTAATTCCTGACCATTACAAACTCAGACTGAACAGACACCCAATATAGACTGAATCCCACCTAATCAAAATATGCAAGGCCATGCATGCTGTCAAAAATAGAGACTGTCTCCTATGCCTCCACAAAGCAACATCCATTTTCACTGAAATTACATATGTTGACACTCTTCAAGTTTCAATTTATTGCTTTCCCCAGCTCACCAATTCCAAGATGAGTGTTGATGGATGCATAACGGGCAGTTCCCGTTAAGTTTTTATTTTCACGATATGGAATATGTTGGTGAGTTCGAGCATCTCGATACTTCTTTGCTAGTCCAAAGTCTATTATGTAGACAAGATTGCCTTTTTTCCCCAGGCCCATTAAGAAGTTATCTGGCTTCACATCTCGGTGGATGAAGTTCTTAGAGTGAATATACTCAATTCGACTTATCTAAATACAGAACCACAAGAAAAGTAATTGTCAAGAGACTAAGCACACATATTTTTCTGACAAATACACTAGCAATTATGTCTAAATAATGAAAGAGGCAACCTCCCTTTTTATTATAAAATGTAGAGGCATTAAAGAGAACATAATTTAGAAGACAATGGGCAAACCTTCTCTCCAGCTCTTTGCCCGTGCCTATTTTACAAAACTAGGACAATCTGTTTCCAAAACTTTTGTGGGGAAATTTCTTAGTCTTTGAGCAGTGCAACACCTTGTTTTCAAACAGTGCAGATCCAGTTTTTAAAGAAGAATTGGTAATCACTTTTGGTGGGATAGCTTGGATTTACAAAAACAGAGCTACTTTTGAATTTTTTCTCTATTAATACAGCCTATTCAGCTCTAAATTTTAGTAATAAAATGTATATGATCAAAAAAATTCAATATCCCAACATATTTCACTATCAAGATAATAAAGCCATTTCCTACCATTTGGTCAGCAAGTAATAGGACTGTCTTGAGACTAAATTTCCTTGAACAAAAATTGAAGAGATCTTCAAGACTCGGTCCCAACAATTCCATCACCATAACATTGTAGTCCCCTTCAGCTCCACACCACTTAATTGTGGGAATACCCACTAGGAAAAAATAAACCATTTATTCAGTATAACAATTTGATTTATATAATTGATACACACAAAACTTCAAGGCTCTTAAGATTAATTCTGAGGGTCATTACCATGAATGTTTCCATTTACAGTGAAGCTTAATATTTTATGTTCAGACATTCCAAAATTAAATGTGTGATAACTTCCAGAAGAATCAATAAAAAATTCTAGCAACAGAGGTCTAAAAATAGCCTTTTTTCTTTTTCCCAGAAACCTTCTAGTCTTCATACTTGTCTTGTAACTTTAAAGTATTAAGCATCTTTGTTGGATTTGAACCCTAAGCATTTTACCAATATTAATATGCACGTAGTCTCTAAGATCCAATAAGGCACAAATCAGGAGTCTGAAAAATAAAAGATCCTGACAAACCACTAGATACTATAACTGAAGAAGGCCTCAGAAATTAACTTAGTTTCAAAGCCTACAAAATCACCATGAAATACCTGTCTCCTTCATAAAAAATTTGCAATTAATTTCTACCCTTCCTTCATATTCTTGTCTTTCCTTCAGTTCCATAGTATTTGCTGTTTGGTGAATCTCTACCAAAGTAGCACTGTTTATGAGGTGTATTATTCATTCAGTTTTACAGCATGATAATTCGCCCAAATTTATGGAGGAAGTCAGGAACCTTATTTCACATAAAAATGTAGAAACATTCAAATATTTTGAAATAAATCTGCACATAGGTAGCCTTATTCATACTTTCAAATGCCTCACTCTGAGTTAATTCTATGCATTTTGGTGTGAAATGCCGTAATTTGCTGAATTTAAAGGAAGCATGTTACTCTATGAAGGCTATTTTGGTTACACACAGGTGACAACTGAATGAAGTAGGAATTAAAAAATAACTAAATGCAAATACACATTATTATCAATTTCTAGAGGTCTTATTACCCTACTTGGCATGTACTTGAGATACAGCATGGAATGTACTCTTTATGCAAAGCATATCCTCATTTAGGAAGAATTCAAGGGGCTATGAAAAAACCACAAAACTTAAATACCAGTTCATTAACTGGGTTTATGTCCCAGAAGTGCACAGGAATGTTAGGTTTCTGGAATTTCAAAATATGTGAGTAAGTTACCGCAGCAAAGCAACACGCAGTAGCTGTGAAGTTGCTGCACTCCTATTCTCCACCACTAATGCCATTTTGCCTTTGAACTCTCCCAGCAAGGAAATATTTTTAACACAGAAAAAAGAATACTAACATGTACAACAAAAATTAACCTGATTTTTAAAAGTTTAGAATTGTGCTACCATAATAAGCAAATCAGGTGAAATGGTCCAAAGTAGTGGTTGCCATCTTTCACTGATCCATGAGAATCAGAAATAAGTCACTGTTCTGGGACCAAACTTTGTTTCACATTGTACAAGATCCTCCCATTTTAATATTTCAGGAACCATGAGAAACATTGGAGGATCTTACTACTTATCATGAAGTGTGATAGCCATGGATTTGGAGCGCCCCTTTACAACCCTTGCAGAACTGAAATGCTGCTCTTCATCTACCCTGCTGCCTTTCCCACCTTCTCCTTTATTTCTCAAAAGAGATACCAAACATTAACTGCCAGGTGCCAGATAGATCAAAGGTGTAAAAGCAATAAAATCTTTGAAGAAGGAAAATAGTTTGCTTGCCTCCACCCTGCATCATTTTGTAGATTTTACTCTCGATGTGGAGCTGAGGATGTTTGGTTTTCACGCATTCCAATTTTATTGCAACCTCCTCTCCAGCAGCAATATCAGTTCCTAAAACCAGAAGAATTAAAATATTGGTCAAAGTATTTTTAAGATGCATTTCCTTTGCCAAGACCAAAACAAAACGAGCATCAACAAGCTACTTCTAAATGGCAAACATCCAGAGATTAAGTACTTTCAGCCACAATTATCTAAAAATTATTCTGAAACTTTACAGATAGTCTCCAACAGACTAGGATTACAAGAAACAACTATTAGACACTGTAGCACAAGAAGCCAAAATTACTGCTATCCCATTAAAAAACGAACAAACAAACAAAACAAAACCCCCAGAAAACCAACTAAACTAAACCAAGTGCATCTCCTCAGGGATGTCCTTCCACTTCCAGTCTGTGGTAAAAATGTTCAGAATTAATCTTTACAAACATGCCACACAAACCCACCAATGGAAGAAGTACTAAGAATTCAAATCACCTCCTCTTATGTCTTGGAAATAGAGACTACAATTTCCCTAGATCTCAACATAGTCCGGCTGTACCCTGACACCTCATTTTACTTGGCTGGAAGGAAGATTATCTACACTGAAGAACCTGCAGTCTGCAAAAGCTTTCTTTAAATCTCATTAAATTCTTGTTTTAAGAATCAAAAAAACACTTACCTGTTCACTTTCAAAATATGTAGGGAGAAACAGACATTCTTAAATAGAAACAGTCAAGAAAATAGACATTCTTACAGCCAAGCAACTTACAAAGTACAGGAAAAAAGGAAATAGCAAAAGGAAATGTGTGACACTTCACAGACATTATCCCCAAGTCTCTCTACTTTAGGAATTCGGCCTGAATTTTCTGCTTTACCTCATGGTTCAGGATCATGCAAAGTATATCACCTATGGTTCGATCTGATCCCCACTTCCAAATGCCTAACTTGAGGTTGTTTTGTTGAGAAACAGCAAACAATCCTTTTGCACTCACTTTTTCCATTATGAGGATTGCATACACTTTTACACTACCTCACCTTTCCCTTAACTCTTTTCAGAATTCAAAAACTCTTGTCATTCCCTGTATCAGTAATTTTTAATTACTGCGTATTACTTCCCATTTCTCTTATCTGTACCTTTGTCAGTTCCATAATGCCCTTTTTGGGAGTCACACAAAACAATTAAAACATATGTGCATAAAGACGTATTCTTCCACCTACCTATTTTTTCCCATGTTTTTCTTTGACCATTACATTGTACTGACCTAACTTTTATAGTTGCAAAATCCTGTTCCTGTGATTAAGGAGCTACTTCAGTGCTTTTGTGCTATAAAATCAGGTAAACTAAGACCACAAAGACATGCTAACGTCCCACACCTCAAAACGGACATGACTGTTCACTTGGGCAGGAACTGATACTGCAGGAAATCATCTGAGCTCACGCAAGACTATGTGTCTTTTTCTACATTAATAAAATGTCTTTCCATTTGTACGCACACGTGGGTATCAAGGTGGTGCTGCTGGAACACTGAGTTTCTCTGAGTGGACACCCCAGCAGGTATTTATTAGGCATCTCACCCTGAAAATCTACAAAACATATGAAGCTCACTCTAGATACAATAAGTGCAACTCAAGCCCATCCACTGAAAAAACACAAAAGAAAAATAAGGCCACACATATGACTCTTTTTTATCTAGCATAACAAGTGACAGGATCCTGGATTGTTACTTTGGACACAGTACAGCCGCAGCAACTGAAAGCTCTTCAATATATAATCTAGTATTTTTCACACTTCATGGATGAATTATTTTGGTGGACTTAAATTAATCTCAGTGAACATCAACCCAGAGATTTGAAAGCATGTATCAAAAAAACAAGGAAGCAGGACTTATTAATACTGACCTCCCCACCACAAATGAACCACACAACTCCTGACCTTTCTTGACCATCTCTTGTTCTCCTAAGTTCTATAAAGAAGGTGTAGACCGAAGACCATATTAACCAATAAGCGATCAACAGCAATGGGGGTGTTTCGGGGCTCCGATTGGTTTGCCTTTTTAAAAAATCTTCTGATCCAAAACAGACAGAGACTTCCATCCGTATATAATGAAAGACATGTCTCTCTGAAGACAGCTGCAGTCTTCCGTGGCTGATTAACGCAAGAACTGTGTAGGAGGATCAAAACCTGTATTATCAGGATCAAGTCCTGCTCAACGCACCATTAAACTTACTTGACAGACCATGGTCTTGATCTGCTAGGTAACTTCTCCGCCTATTTGCTCTTCCTAAGAAGTTTTACCACCTAAGAAAGCCAAGATCTTTAGCCTGAACTCCACCTCTACGTAAGCCTCTCCTCCAAGACAAGAGATTTTGTACTATTAATGTAATTAATATTTCTGAGTCCAGCAAAACCAATGAGAGTGGCACAAAAATGCAAATCATTCTGCCAAGCAATCCAGTGCTTGTCCCCAAGAAGGGACTTTTGTCTACACTTTAAACCTGAGACAAAAGTTTCTAAAATTTTACAGTGTCCTGTATTCCACCAAAAGCTTGGCTTCCTTTAAGGAATATGTAATAATATTTAAGAAGTAGCAGTTCTATAAAAGGAATAATTAAAAAGTAGTAACAAGCTGTACAATGAGACATCACCATTTCTAATTGAAAAAGAAAGACTAAAGTTGTGAAAGCTTTTTTTTTAAATACAAAACTCTTATGTACTTGTAATTGCGAAGTCCTCTTCCCTAAGGAAGGCCTTGGAAATTATTTTAATTAGTTTACAACCTAAAACTCATTCTTAAGAAAAATATATACATAACACAAGAAACCATGAAAACACTGCAACTACTACTCTATCTTTATGACTCATTCCTACTTGACCTCACGCTCCCTGCAAAAAAATAAACGCTTACTCTGATCCATTCACACTCCTGTCCACTTTTTATACTATTTAGAGTATCTGTGTATCAATTTCATTCATATCTTCCCCTGGAAGGTAACATAGGTAAACTCTTAAATTTCATTTTCTTTAAGTTTTCCATGCTTATTTATTTACAGTAGTGCCTTACACTTAAAAATTCTGTCCCACAGACCCCCATTCCAAATTCCAGAAAACAAATTTTGAGGTACAAAGAAGAAGAGGAAAGAATGTGAAAGAACCATGCTCCTAACAATGTTGTTGGTTTCTTATTCCAAAGTAGGGTAAAAGGGAAAGGGTGGGAAAACAGAGGATGCCCCTCCTCTCTACTCTGAAATGTCTTCAACACCCTTGTAGCTGCATTTGAGACAAAACCTGGGGACTGGAAACAGGCAAAATAGTCAAATCTTCATTTTCAAAGCATAAAACTGAGCTGGGAATGTATGCTGAAATAATCTACAAATTCACTGAGGCCTATCAGAAGGCACGTCTACTTAAAAGTAAATACTGACTTCTGAAATAACATTATAAATTATTTTAAGACACTTATGTCTACTGTACAGTCTGAACAGCAGAGCAGTAACTGGAATTTTTAAAAAACTGACCACATTTCGTTATCACAAAAGCCAGTTTTCAAACATCTGTTCTACCAGATAATGGCAGGCAAAGCAAATGGGACTCTACAAAAGGCTTCAGTTCTTGAGAGACAATAATTTCCCCTGAAAAAATAAAACCATGCCACCAGCTGGACCTTCCATTCACATATTTCCATGCTAGTTCCATGCCTGAGCCATGCTTCCACGTAAATGGCATGACATTTGCAGTAAGCCTTGAGAGTAAATCCAGGACAATTGTTTAGAAATGAAAAAATGTAAAACTCACAGGATTTATTGCATAGAATTCAGTATGGCATTAATATATACACTAGCATACAGCAAACTATTACTTTCTGTGCAACTTCACTGGTGTAAGCTGCATTCATAGAGATAAAAGTGACACAAACGTTTATTTCACTTGCACTTGATACTAATACTGTATTACAATCTGATTTATCTGAGCAGCAGTCAAAAGTTTAAATTTTTCAAATTATCTAAGACTTTTCAGATTTTAACTGCTGTCTTAATTGCCCCCCAAAATTCCAATGGAAGCTAACAAGAATTTTTGCACAAGCTTTACGACAATCTTCTATGGTCACATCTTCAATCTTCTATACATGCATTGCAGAGAGGAAGAATCACGTTCTCTGACTCTAGACAATCACATACCTTCAGTTAAAATAGCATATTTTTCATCAGGCATATGATCTGTCTAATGGATAATGAATATTTAATGATCTGTAAACAAGCAGCTTTAAATAACAAATTATTTTGGAATGGCAGCTGTGCACTGCAACATGTATAGAAAAACAACCCCCACCTCTCATACTGCATGCACTGCCAAACCTACCACATAAGACAGCAAGTGACATTATTTTTATCTTCCACAGTCAATGAACCTTGGCCCCTGCAACTTCCACCTTCCCTCACCCCCCCTTCCCTGATTTGCTCTTCTAGGTTAACACAATTTTCAAAAGCAGAATACTTGTATCTACTGGATGAGACATAATGATCATATTTCTTTGGATTGAACCCACTTCACACGGCTTGAGAGTTTGCCGAATATGTAGAGTATTTTAAAAATACCTGCTTTCAAAATCTGTTGCACCCACCACCTGAGCTTGTCATAAATAATAGCAGCAGTAGGCTATGTTAGAGAACTATAATAAGGGGCTGGCAAAGAGAATTCCAATCCTGTACGTTTTACAATTGTACAGCGATCACGATTAGGTGACGGTCAGCAACAGGATTTGCCAAACTACGAGGATTATTTGAAGGATTTAAAGGTTTTTTACTGCAACCTAATCACTTGTATATGTGTAATTTTTTTAGGCCTCAAAGGAGAATAAACATTCTTCTGACAATTTTTCCTAGTCCACTGCAGCGATATTTAACCCTGGTACGTTTCTTCTCCAAAACGTTTTTCCAAATGCGGTGGGTTGTGGGGTTTTTAGGGTTTATATGATTTTGGTTTTTTCCTTCCTTGTTTTCAGACAAGGCGATTTTTACCCTTATGCACATTTTACAGACTCGAATGGTGCCCAAGGTCACTAGACAGCAACGAGAAGAGAGGCAGCCGAGTAAACCAGAATTCCTGATTTCCGCACTATCCAAATTAGGACATGATGTCAACGAAATATTAAATTACTGCTGCTGTGTCCCTAGCCCAGCTACTTGCCTGACCCGACTAGGCCCTCGATGTTCTCCACACAGCCACAAAACGGCCAGCTAAATCCCCTGCGAGCCATCCTCCTTACCCAAGTAGATATCCCCGAAAGAGCCGCTCCCGATCTTCCGGCCCAAACGGTACCGGTTCCCAACTCTCAGCTCCATGGCGGCAGCTCGGGTCGTTCACGACCCCGTTCTGTTGCTCTGCCCGGCCTGCTGGCTCTCGTTCCGATGCCTCACAGTCCTGCGGTTTCGGATGCCATCGCGGCTCTGGTCTCGCCGCTCGATACTAACGAGACAGGCAAGACGGTGGCCGCAGCTCCCGAGCAAGATGGACACGGATTCCCGATGCGATCGGCTCCTCAGCCGCTGCGGCCCCCGCCACCATCCGCCGTGACCTCACTTCCCTAGCGACGGGGGCGGGCCGCTGCCGCAGGGACGGCGCGCGGAGGGCGGGGCGCGGGTGCCGTCCCGGCCGCCCCCCGCCGCCGGTGCCCGTCTCACCGCGCCGTCCCTGCCGCCTGCCGGCCGCGAGTGAGGTCGGCAGTCTTCCCGGTGTGTGTGGCGTCATCGTCCCCGCGGTGGAGATGAGCTCCGGCAGCACTGCGTTCCGAGGAGCGCCCGTTTGACCGGGAAGGCAGCAGGGCGAGGAGGGGGAGAGTGGTGCAGGGACAAAGTCTGAGAAGTGACCCCGCAAATTTCAGGGGAAAACCATGTCATTTTTGCCGGGGAGGAGTATTGGGATCTCCTCCTTCTCTCCGGGTGAGGAAGAATGTCTTCTAAGTGTCGTGCTAAGCAGAGCACCGCAGGGCCTGTATGTATAACCATGTAGTGTGTGCACATGTGAAGCTGTGTATTTGTGAAGCCTCATACTGTAAAAGTTGTAAGACATTGATGTCTTAGGTGGCTGACAGCTGAGCCTCTGGAAGTACAGAGTAAGGGATGGAGAGGGAGTGTCCCATCTGCACTGGTGGGGGGCACTGGCTGTGGAGTAACTGAAGGGGGTGTCTAAAGCAATGCCTTCATAGAAAGGGGGTTTAACATCATAGCAAAGCCAACAGGAGTTAGTTAGGTTCGGTTTGGTTTCGTTTAGGGTTAGAAAGATAGCTTCTAGCATAGGAAAGATTGGGTTTGGATCTGACTCAGCCGTGCGGCCTATCCGGAGGGCATCTGCAAGGCCAGTCGGGGTGTCAGTGACTTTTGGGGGCAAGGTTCTGGGGTGGGTTGTGTTTTTCCCTTTTAGCACGTTCTTGATAACTTTATTGGGTCCTACTGGTCGAGGTGCTGGTGGTTGGAGCCTGATAATTCATACATTCACCCACCTTCTCGGTCCTCTGAGGACCACTGTCCACGTTCTACCCGTGGCCCAGCTAGGGTGATCTGGCTGTAGGACAGTCATGTTATAACTTACGCATACCCGATATCTAGGCTGTGCATTGTGGTCTCCACAGCCAAAGGGTGCCCAGGTGAACTGTAAGAATTTGTCAGCTCCTACGGTTGCCACCCATCTCCCCATGGTCTGGCATCTGTAACAATGGTTTCGCAGCCCCAATATCCGCAATGTCCCCACCCCGGGTAGTCGCAGTACCTTTTCCCTGGGTTGGATGCTGGGCACCAGTAGGATATGTACATGAGTACAATACGTGGGTTTATGGGCCGTAGTTTTGGTTGTCCTGGAAACAGATTGGCTATGTGGAACACGAAGGATGGGGCGTTCGCTGTGCTGACCTCTTTGAACACCTTGTTACTTGAGAGATGTTGCATGACCCACCTAAATGGCTGATGAGGGTAGTGGCCTGGGTCGGCTTGCCCCCCAGCCACCACCCCCAACAGCAAAATCGCACAAAGACACTGTGCATGTCTGGGTCTCACCGGTGTGGGACTCTCGGGTTTTGTCTGGCGACTTGGTGGTCTGTCATCTCCCTCTGGAGCAGGGGTGTATGCGTCACAGGAACCTCTGTAAATGGCAGGAATTCAGTGCTGGTATTCAGGGCAGCGTTTTCAATGCTTTAATTAAATTTTGGGGAATGGAATAAAATCTTGGTGACCTTGTGGATGCAGGGAGCAGTGGATGGAGTGAGGCAGCTCCTGCCCAGCCTTAAACCTCCCAGCACATATTTCCAGCCCCTTTCCTCTGCTCCCCACCAAGGCTGTGCTGGGAGGTGGAAATGGGGGTGTCCCTGGGGGCTGCAGAAAGAAGGGGGTGTCTTCCAGAAGGTGTGGTCCTCAGGAGGAAAGAAACCTTGGGAGGGAGGTCACTTGGAGGAGGGGGTCACCTGGAGGATGGGGGTCCCTGGAGGGGGATCTCTCACAGAATGGAATCCCCAGGAGAGGGGGGGTCCTCAGGAGAGGTGGTCACATAAAAATGGGGTCCCCAGGAGGAGAGAATCCTTGGAAGGGAGGTGACTTGGAGGAGGGGGTCACCCAGAGGATGGCAGTCCCTGGCAGGGGTGGTCACACAAAGGATGGGGTCCCTGCGAGTGAAGCCCTCAGGAGGGATTGATGCCCAAAGATAGTTGCTTTTTATGTATTTTTCATGTATTTGTGGCTCTGTTGGCTATTGTTGTGTAGCTGTTTATTTTCTTAGCTAACTTCAGTGCTTTGTGAGGCAAACACATTCCTGGAATGCTGCTTTAATCTCGCTTCTTCAGCCAGCCAAGGCCATTTCACTTTCCCATCTATTTAGACACAATGTGGGGCTGGAAGCAAGGGGAAGGATTCAGTAGGGGGCCAAACCAAGAGGGGAATTAGTTCATTAACTGTACTTCTAATTGGAGACTCTTGTCAATTATGCTGATTTGCTAAACTTTATGAGAGTCAGAGCCCTGTATCATGTGTGCAATCTGCCATAAGTGTGCCTGGAGGACCTTCAATAAATGGTAACAGCTTCTTTCCTCATTTTCATCTCATTTGGCTTGTGATTTTAGGGCTGATGAGGCATCAGCATGGGGCCAGAGGAGAGAATCCTTAGAAGGGAGGTTCCTTGAAAGGGGGGATGGAGATCCCTGGCAGGGGAGATCACCCAGAGGTTGGAGGATTGGAGTCCTCCAGGGCCATGGGGTCACCTGGGGGATGGGGTTCCTGGAAAAGGGGTCCTCAGGAGGGACGGGGTCACCTGGGGGATGGGGTTCCTGGGAGAGGGGATTGTCCAGAGATTGGGGTCCTTGGGAGGGGGGGGGCCATGGATCACCCAGAGAATGGAGTGCTCAGGAGGGATGGGGTCCCCTGGAGGATGGGGTCCCTGTAAAAGGGGTCCTCGGGAGGGGAGGGGAGGGGAGGGGAGGGGAGGGGAGGGGAGGGGAGGGGAGGGGAGGGGAGGGGAGGGGAGGGGAGGGGAGGGAAGGGAAGGGAAGGGAAGGGAAGGGAAGGGAAGGGAAGGGAAGGGAAGGGAAGGGAAGGGAAGGGAAGGGAAGGGAAGGGAAGGGAAGGGAAGGGAAGGGAAGGGAAGGGAAGGGAAGGGAAGGGAAGGGAAGGGAAGGGAAGGGAAGGGAAGGGAAGGGAAGGGAAGGGAAGGGAAGGGAAGGGAAGGGGATCCCAGGACCGGGGGTGACCGGGAGGGGAGGAAGGTCAGAAGCAGGGAAGGGTTTGGCACTGCGGACCGGCCCGGGGGCGGGGTGGGAAGGGGTACCGGGGATACCGGGAGGTACCGGGGGGGTTCGGGGGCTCGAGGAAGTACTGGGGGATACCGGGGGGGTACCGGGGGGTACAGGCGGGGTTCGGGGGGCTCGGGGCTCTGCCGGCTCCGCTCCGAGGGGGCGGTGCCGGTGCCGGGCCCGGCCCCTCCGGGCCGGGTGGGACGGGAAGGGGAAGGAGCGGGGAGGAAGAGGAGGAGCTGGGCTGCACCGGGGCGCGCGTCCGTGCTCGGGGGTGCCCGTGGCTGGGGCAGCCGAGCCGGCGGGGCTGGGCGCAGAACGGTGAGAAAAACGCTTTTCCAGGGCTTTGGAGCGGGGGAAAAGGGAGATGTGGGAAGCAGGAGTGTCCTTCCTGTGAGACGCGCGGGGCTACCCGCGGCTGGGGCGCGGTGGGGACGCGGGAGGATGCTGGTGGTCTCAGGGGTGCAGGTGGATGCTGGGGATGCTCAGGGATGCAGGAGGATGCTGGGGATGTTCAGGGATGCAGGAGATGCTCAGGGACGCTCAGGGTTGCTGGGGATGCTCAGAGGAAGCTCGGAGGATGATCAGGGATGCAGGAGGATGCTCAGAGGATGCTCAGGGATGCAGGAGATGCTCAGGGACGCTCAGGGTTGCTGGGGATGCTCAGAGAATCCTCAGGGATGCAGGAGATGCTCAGAGGATGCTCAGGGATGCTGGGGATGCTCAGAGAATCCTCAGGGATGCAGGAGATGCTCAGAGGACGCTCAGGGTTGCTGGGGATGCTCAGAGAATCCTCAGGGATGCAGGAGATGCTCAGAGGATGCTCAGGGATGCTGGGGATGCTCAGAGAATCCTCAGGGATGCAGGAGATGCTCAGAGGATGCTCAGGGATGCAGGAGGATGCTCAGAGGATGCTCAGGGATGCAGGAGTATGCTCGGGGATGTTCAGGGATGCTGAGGATGCTGCGGGAGCCGTGTGGGGACAGCCCAACCCGCTCTGCTCCGTGTCATTCCTTGTCCCTGCAGGGAAACAGGGATGAGTTTGGAGGGAAGGGATTTGCAGCCCTGGGCAGGGCAGGGGTTCCCCTTAGGGGCTGATATGGGAGAAAATTCAGAGAAGGGAAAAAAATCAGAAAATGGAGAAAATGCAGCCCTTTTTAAAAAATTACCACATAAAGCCTTGATGTTATTGCGTGTTGTTATAGTCACAGTTTAAATAATTGAAGTGCTGTAAAGAGCACAGCAGAGTTTTGCTTCAGGAGCACCTCGGCTGCTGTCTTGCAGCAGCAAGATCAATAATCTTATTTTCTTGCTGTTCTGCGGGGTTGTTCACTGATGAGTTGGTTTTGCCTGGAGCCACAGCTCATTTAGCTGTGGCTGACACCCCTCTTGTTTGGTTTTCTTTTGGTTTTTTGGGTTTTTTTTGGCCTGAAGGACAAGGCAAATGTGCTGTGCAGCACTGTCACCGTGTGACCTTTAAAGCCCGTTGCCAGGTTGGTGCCTGGGAAGGGGAGGGGAGGCTTTAGAGGATCAGCTGAGCATGATTTTAAAAGCACTGGTGGCATCTCTGGGGTGGAATTAAACCCCGACCCAGCCATTCCCTTGCGATGGCTTTGATTGAGATGCCCACAAGCATTTGTGTGTCACCCACTTCCCATGCCAGCACAAATCACAGGGCAGTGCCTGAACTGAGGAGGATCCTCACAGGCTGAGACCATCTTCATTTTGCCTGCTATTAGTCCATTAAAATGCCTTGGCAGCTTTTTCTGCTCTGTGTTCCTTCCCTGCATCTGGAGTTTCAAAGAGGGTTTTGGTAGTTTTTTTTTTTCCTCCCCCAAATATAATTTTTCACCGTTCAAGTGATGCTTCTTCAGTGTCCTTCATCGTTCTGTAGATTTCGTGGAGGTGGCAGGTGTAATATGAAAAATTAATTAACATTCTTCAAATGACCCTTCCTCCAACCTGGCTGATGCAAATGAAAGCGTGGCAGAGTTCCAGTGGAGATGTGGGAGTATTTTGGGTTTTAGAAGTGGATAGAAAATAATTAGAGAAAAACAGTAACTGGCACTGGTGATTGAATCTCGTTAAATCGTCTTTGCCAGTTTTGGGGGTTTGATTAAAATATAGTAATTACTATTACTAAATTAAAATATTGTGGCTGAGGGAAGGGGTTGCTGGGTTAGACCCTTGTTTCTGTTGCTGGGAGTGCTCTTGCAGTGTGCAAACAGTGGCACTTCCAGGGCTTGCTGTGAGCAGAGGGGAGAAGCACAGTGATTTTCATGACCTGTAAGCAAGAGCTGCTGCTTTTGATTATTTTTCAAACACTCTGCTGTCACTGGGAAACATTTCTTGCCTGAAAATATCCAGAGGAGTTGTACTCATTTTTCCTGCAGGGCTTGGTTGCTATCATAGCTTGGTGTTGAAGGATTTTGTAGTTGGATTTTTTTTTTTTTTTAAGCAAAATATTTTTTTTATTTTTAATTTTTGAAGTAGTCTCAGTGTGAGGGCAGCACTCCAGGCTGGAAGTGGGATTACTTCCCAGAAATTCTCTTGCAGTGATTGTATCCCACATCCCTCATGGGATCACTGCTCCTTGGAGGACTCCAGAGCCAGTCTGGGAGTGGGAATTTGGTTCCTTTTATTCCCTTTTCCCTCCTTTCATCCCTCCCATGCTCAGGCAAGCTCTGTGTATAAAATATTTGTGTATTTATAGTGGTGTTGACATCTGAGGAACAGCCTGTGTCCTGCTACTGAGGTGATGTCGGTGCTCCAAAAAAAAAGACTTCCTGTTAAAATGCAGCCAGGGAAGGAAGTTTGAGCCATGTGGTGTGTGACAGATAACCTACACAGGCACCAGCAACATCAGCCTGCCTCTGGAGGGGCTGCTGGGAGCTGTAAAGCTGGAATATGGATAAATTCCACCGTGTTTTGGCTGAAGGGTTGAGGAATTACTCAGTTTCTTGTAGCCCTGGCTGCTGCTGAGAATTTGGGACTTTCTGTGCTGGCAGGCACTGACCCCCAGGAGAACACTGCACTGACCTGAGGCCCTGGAGAAGCTTCCAAAATGGAATGGTGGAACTGGGATTGTGGGGGTGGAGTTTGGATAGAAGTGTGTGATATCACAGGGGGGAAAACTCAGAGTTTGGGATTTTAGAATACAGTAACATATATAAAGCAAAATGGAGGTTTTAGAGTGGAGGCTGCTCCTTCTTCACCTCCTTCTCCATGGGTTTGGGTGGTTTTGTGTAATTGGATAAAAAAGTCCTCATTGCAGCCATAGGTGGTTGTTTATTGGGTTAAAAGTGAAAATAATTTAGGTGTCATTTCTCAATTGGGCAGTTTATCCTTAAAAGGCCTTGTAGAGAAAGATGGTTATAGCCATTTTGTGCCTTGTTAGTGAAGAACTGCAGAACTCACCCCTTGTGAGACTGTAATCTAGACAAGAAATAATAAACATCTGAGTCTGAGCACAAAATACCATCTCAAGAGCTTCAATCCTGGCCTTGGCAGAGGCAGAGAAGAAGCCAAAACCCAGCAGTTTCT
Organism: Taeniopygia guttata; assembly: GCF_048771995.1. NCBI lineage: Eukaryota > Metazoa > Chordata > Aves > Passeriformes > Estrildidae > Taeniopygia > Taeniopygia guttata. The sequence continues at coordinate 2,593,546 of NC_133043.1, forward strand.
CACTGCTGTTGCTGAAGGTGGGCTTTGTGGCACCCTCTGAGCAGCTCCTGCTCTTCTCTCACCTTCCCAGGTGAAATGTCCCAACATTCCCAGCTGAGGAAGCAGAAGGAGATGGAGACTGACCCCTGACTGCCAACTTCAGGCAGCAAACAGGGTGACAAAACCCAGGAGAGAAGAACTCTTGCAGCCCCCAGCCCTCCATCCCTCACCAGGTACGTGCAGGGAAGAACATTTCCCGTGTAATCCCATTTATGAATTCCATTTCTTTTTCCTCTCCCTGAGGCCATGTGCAGATGAAAAGGTTAAAATGGGCTGCAGGAGCAGCGGGTGGTGCTGGCCCTGCTCCAGCAGGGAAGGGGGTTACTCACAGCCCATTGCACAGCCCTGGGGCAGCTGGCTGCTCTCCCTGCCCTGGCTGCCTGCCCGCAGCTCCTGCCAGCAGCCTGGAATTCTCCTCCCCCAGCAGCCTGGAATTCTGCTCCTGCCAGCAGCCTGGAATTCAGCTCCTGCCAGCAGCCTGGAATTCTGCTCCCCCAGCAGGAGCAGCTGGGATTGGGATCCACGGGGAGAGAAATGGAATAAGCCTGGCTTAAGTCAGGGCTAGTGTGTTGGCCTGGAGCTGGTCCTGCCCTGCGGTGGAGGTGTGGCTCCAAGGCATCCTGAGGCATCTTCAGCCCAAATTCCCAGTTGGATTCCCAACTGCTCTCATTCTCAATTGCCAATTTCTCTCACTGCCAGTTTCTCTCATTCCCAGTTCCCAAGTGCTCTCATTCCCAGTTGCCAGTTTCTCTTATTCCCGGTTTCATTCCCAATTTCTCTGATTCCCAATTCCCAATTGCTCTCATTCCCAGTTTCTCCCATTCCCAATTGCTCTCATTCCCAATTCCCGGTTTCTCTCATTGCCAATTTCTCTTATTCCCAATGTCTCTCATTCCTCATTCCCAGTTTCTCCTATTTCCAGTTTCTCCCATTCCCAGTTTCTTCCATTTCCCATTCACAATTGCTCTCATTCCCAATCCCCAGTTTCTCTCATTGCCAGTTTTCCTTATTCCCGATGTCTCTTGTTCCTCATTCCCAGTTTCTCCCATTCCCAGTCTCTCTCATTCCCAGTTTCTCCCATTCCCAATTTCCAGTCTCTCCCATTCCCAATCTCTCTTATTCCCAATTTCTCTCTATTCCCAGTTCCCAGTTTCTCTCATTCCCAATTCCCAGTCTTTCCTATTCCCAGTTTCTCCCATTCCCAATCTCTTATTCCCAATATTTCTCATTCCCAATTCCCAATATTTCTCATTCCCAATTCCCAGTTTCTCTCATTCCCAATTCCCAGTCTCTCCCATTCCCAATTCCCAGTCTCTCCCATTCCCAGTTTCTCTCATTCCAAATTTCTCTCATTCCCAATTCCAGTCTCTCCCATTCCCTGCCTCTCCCATTCCCAGTTTTTCCCATTCCCAATCTCTCTTCTTCCCAATTTGTCCCATTCCCAATCATGCAAACCTTTCCATGAAAACACAAAAACAAGCGGCGCTGAACGCTGCAGCGGCCTGGCCTCGGCTTTGGAAATTATTTTGTCATTTACTAAAAAATCTGTATTTTTTTCCCCTAGAGGCAGAGCCGAGGATGGCCCCGGGCGGGCCCAGCGGGGCGGGGGTGTGGCGGCAAACGCGGGCGCTGCTCTTCAAGAACTGCCTGGTCAAGTGCAGGACCAAGAAAAGCAGCGTGCAGGTCAGGTGTTATTATTATTATTATTATTATTATTATTATTATTATTATTATTATTATTATTATTATTATTATTGAATTATGCATATTATATAGCATAGTAATTATATATTTATAATTATACATATTATATAACATAGTAGTTCTATATAATAACATAAGTCAGGAACATTAGTTCATGAGGCTTTATGGTTTGCTCTGAATTTTGGGGTGCAATGCACTTTTTTAGAAGGAGTTTTGTGATCCTTGGTATGAAAGATACTCTAATGTGTTAGGCTTTATCGAGATAATAGTCCTGAATATTAAATTATATGTATTTATAGATATAAATATATGCATAATTATACACGTATTATAATATCCAATTATGCAATTACACTGCTGCTATTATTATTATTATCATCATCATAATATAATTTTGCATATTATGTAGCATAGTAATTATATATTTTTAATTATGCATATTATATAACATAGTAGTTCTATATAATAACATAAGTTATGAACATAAGTTCAGGAGGTTTGATGGTCTGCTCTGAATTTTGGGGTGCAATGGGATTTTTCAGAATGAGTTTTGTGATCCTTGGTTTAAAAAATATTCTAATGTGTAATGGTTTATCTTTACAGATAATAATCCTGAATATTAAATTATATATATTTATATATAAATATGTGCATAATTATAATTATGCATATATTATAATATGCACGTATGCTGCTATTATTATTATTATTATTATTATTATTATTATTATTATTATTATGTGTTTTTCCTCTGTTTCTCCCATTCTGGCTGATCCTAATGAGTATATAATGAATTTTTTTGATCCTTTGAACTACTGAATTTTGAAATATTTCAATTTTTTCATACAAGAGGTGCTTTTCCCTCTGTTTTTCCTCTTCTTGCTGATCCTGATGAGCATGATGCACCCTCACAGGAATTATGAGGAGGATTTTTTGAAATATTACATTTTTTTGGTGCAGGAGGTGCCTACCCTGTAGTTTCTCCCATTCTGGCTGATCCTGATGAATATAGAATGAATTTTTTTGACCCTTTGATATACTGAATTATAAAATATTCCAATATTTTTTTCATCCAGGAAGAGCTTTTCCCACTGCTTTTCTTCTTCTGGCTGATCCTGATGAGTATATAAAGAGCTTTTTTGACCCTTTGAGATACTGAATTTTAAAATACTCAATTTTTTGTGCCCAAAGTGCTTGTCTTGCTATTTTTCCAGTTCTGCAGATCCTGATGAGTATATAATGAGATGTTTTTTGACCTTTTGAGATACTAAATAATAAAATATTCCATTTTTTTTTCATCCAGGAGGTGCTTTCCCTGTTGATGGCTGATCCCGATGAGTATATAATGAGTTTTTTTGACTCTCTGAAATACTGAATTTTGAAATATTCCATTTTTTTCCATGCAGGAGGTGCTTTTCCCCCTGTTTTTCCTCTTCTGGCTGATCCTGATGAGCATGATGCACCCTCACAGGAAATACGAGGAGGTGCCCAATGTGGACCTGGGCCCCCTGGACCTCTCGGTGCTGCTGGATTCTGTCATCGGCTACACCCCCCCCACAGCCCTGGCCCGGGAAATCATGAAGAAAGTGGCTTTTGACAACTTTGAGGATGGTATTCACACCCTAAATCCTTTCTTTTCTGTCCCTAAATCCTTTTTTTTTTGGTTATATATTTTTTGTTGTAGTTGGGTTGAGGTTTTATTGCTAATTTTATGGTTTTTTGTTGATTTTTTAGGCTTTTTTTACAAGTTCAGAGATTTTTTTTTGGCTGATTTTCGGATTTTTTCTCTGGTATTATGGTTTTTTTTACACGTCTTTGGTGGTTTTTGCTGGTCTTAGTTTTTTCTTCGGCATGGGTTTTTTTTTATTGGTTGGTTTTAGGGTCTTTTTTCCTGGTTTGGCTTTCATGTTTCTCTGTTTATTTTCTTTGCTTGCTTTTTCTCCTTTTTTTGGGTTTCTTTCTCCTTTGTTTGTTTTTTTCTCATTTGTTTGATATTTTCCCACTTCTATGTTTTTATTCTCATTTGTTTGGGGTTTTCCCCTTTGTTTGGGTTTTCCCATTTTGTTTGGTTTTTTTTTCCCATTTGTATGGGTTTTTCCTCATTTCTTTCTCTTTTTTTTTTTTCTTTTTTCCCCCCAACACTTTCCTGCACACATCTCACTCACAACAAAAACGTATTTCTCATTCTGGAATGGTTCGGCTGGGAAGGGTCTCCAAGCCCCAATAAGTCCTTAATGATTTTTATGTCATTTCTTTAAAGTGCTGCACATTTTTATTCCAAGCTGTGGCAGGGAATAAATAAAAAATGAATAATTGCTGTATTATATTGCATTATATTGTATTATATATCATGTTATATCAATAAAACTACATAGTATGATATAATATCGTAATCATATCATATCAATCATTTATATTATATTATATTATATTATATTATATTATATTATATTATATTATATTATATTATATTATATTATATTATATCATATCATATCATATCATATCATATCATATCATATTATTATATTTATTATATATAATATCATATATTATATCATTATATCATATTATATAATATTACATTATATCATACTTAGTTTTATATTATTTTTATATTTATATTATTAATTTTTATATTTATATTATTTATTATAGTTTCATTATATTTATTGTGTTAATTATAATACATATAATAAATATATATAATATGTTTATTTATATTTATTATATATATTATAAGTATATAATAAATATATATATACTTATATATAATAAATATGCAAGTGTATTTATTATCATATTGTTTATATATCTTATTATTATATCATATTATTTTTATATTATGTTATATTATCTTCTGTAATTTTTATATTATTTTTTATATTTTTATATAATTTTATTATATATTTATATTACATTTTTATATTTTACATCTCTATTTTAATACACCCAGGCCTGATCACAGAGGAGTATCTGAGTGAGGAGGAGCTGGAAGAGGCGAGTTTCCTCAAACCCTCCAACTTTGTGGGGGTGGTGTTCAAGGACTCCCTGTCCTACCAGCTGCGCTTCCGTGACTCCGTCGCCATGTCCGGCCTCTACACCGAGTCCAGAGGTAACCTGCATGGGGAGAACTGAAAATCATCCCACCTTTTCCTTTTTTGGGTTTTTTTTGTTGTGTATATTGGTTTGTGGGTGTTGGTGGTGGTGTTATCAGAGAGTGGGGCAGCTGTAACTCTATTTTTTGGGATTTTAATGTGGAATGGCCTGGCTTGAACGGTCTTACTGGAGATGATTATTCCCTATTTAATTGTAAATCTAGAGGTAAACCTGCATGGGAATAAGATGGAAAATTATCCCACGTTTTCCTTTTTTTGGGTTTTTCTTGTTGTGTATATTGGTTAGTGGCGGTTGGTGATGGTGTTATCAGGGAGTGCAGCTGTAAATCATTCTCTGGGATTTTGACATGGCATGGCCTGGTTTAGAAGGGCTCCTGAAGATGATTGTTCCCTATTTAATCATAAATCCAGAGGTAAACCTGCATGGGAATAAGCTGGAAAGTCATCCCCTATTTTCCTTTTTTTTGGGGTGTTTTTGTTGCGTATATTGGTTTGTGGGTGTTGGTGGTGGTGTTGTCAGGGAGTGGGGCAGCTGTAACTCTATTTTTGGGGATTTTAATGTGGAATAACCTGGCTTGAACGGTCTACTGGAGATGGTTATTCCCTATTTAATCATAAATCCAGAGAGAAATAGAAATCCAGAGGTAAACCTACACAGGAATAACTGGAAAATCATCCCATATTTTCCTTCATTTGGTTTTTTTGTTGTGTATATTGGTTTGTGGGGGTTGTTGGTGGTGTTATCGGGGAGTGGGGCAGCTGTAACTCTATTTATTGGGATTTTCCGTGGAATTGTGGCACGCCGGGCCTGGCGGGCTCCTGAGGCCGTGCTTCCCTGTGTCCCTGCAGCCGCCTGCTCCAGCCTGCGCAGGAGCTGCGAGTCCGTCACCTACTGGAGCTCGGGGTTCACCGCGCTGCAGGCCTGCATCGACGCGGCCATCATCCAGGTGAGACCCCCCGTGAAATCCCACAGCATCCCACAGCACCCCACAGCACCCCACAGCATCCCACAACATCCCACAAAACCCCACAAAATCCCACAACATCCCACAAAATCCCATAACACCCCACAACATCCCACAAAACCCCACAAAATCCCACAACATCCCACAAAACCCCACAATATCCCACAACATTGCAGAAAATCTCACTAAATCCCACAACATCCCACAAAACCCCACAAAATTCCACAAAACCCCACAGCACCCCACAAAACCCCACAACACCACACAAAATCCCACAATATCCCACAAAATCACAGAAAATCTCACTAAATCCCACAACATCCCACAAAGCCCCAAAAAATTCCACAAAACCCCACAGCACCCCACAAAACCCCACAAAATTCCACAAAACCCCACAGCACCCCACAACATCCCACAGCACCCCACAGCACCCCACAAAACCCCACAAAACCCCACAACACCCCACAATTACCCACAAAACCCCACAATATCCCACAACATTGCAGAAAATCTCACTAAATCCCACAACATCCCACAAAATCCCACAAAACTCCACAGCACCCCACAAAACCCCACAAAATCCCACAACATCCCACAGAATCCCATAACACTCCACAACATCCCACAAAACCCCACAAAATTCCACAAAACCCCCCAACACCCCACAGCACCCCACAACATCCCACAACACCCCACAACATCCCACAAAATCCCACAAAATCCCATAAAATCCCACAAAATTGGGGCTGGGAACACAAACCCTGTGAGGAACCACTGAGGGACTGGGGGTGCTCAGCCTGGAGAAAAGGAGACTCAGGGATGTGCTTGAAGGTCCCTGAAGGGTGGCTGTGGCCAGGTGGGGTTGGGCTCTTTCTCCAGGAACTGACAGAACCAGAGGTCACAGCCTCAGGCTGCACCAAGGGAAATACAGGTTGGATATCAGGAAAAAGTGTTTTATAAAAAGGAGATAAAGTTCTGGAGTGGCTGCCCGGGGAGGTGGTGCAGTCACCATCCCTGGGGGTGTTTAACAAAGCCTGGATGTGGCTCTGGGTGCCAGGGTTTGGTTCAGGTGTTGGGGCTGGGCTGGGCTCCATGATCTTGGAGGTCTCTTCCAACCTGGTGATTCTGTGAATTCTTTGAAAATCCCGCAAAATCTCATTAAATCCCACCCTCACCCCAAGGAATGGCAGATTCAGGGGCTGCTTAATCTGCCTGTTAATCCTGGGAGATGCTGTGTCAGATCCCAGCTGGGATCTGATCAGAAGGCAGAAATTTTGGGGTGGGTTTGGCCATGTTTTGTCCAGGGAAAACATGGGAATAATCCCATAAAATCCCATCCTCACCCCAAAAAAGGGCAGATCCAGGGGCTGCCTGCTAATCCTTTATCTATAAATCTTGGGAGATGCTGTGTCAGATCCCAGCTGAGATCTGATCAGAAGGCAGAAGTTTTGGGGTGGGTTTGGCCATGTTTTGTCCAGGTACCACTGCAAAAATCCCATAAAATCCCATCCTAACCCCAAGAAAGGGCACATCCAGGGGCTGCCTGCTAATCCTTTATTTGTAAATCCTGGGAGATGCTGTATCAGATCTCAGCTGGCATCTGATCAGAAGGCAGAAGTTTTGGGGCTGGTTTGGCCATGTTCTGTCCAGGACTGTTTTCCAAGATTTCCCCAATCCTGTTGGGTTGGACTATGAGGATTTTTGCCTCCATTTGCATCCCAGAGTTGCTGATCATCCAGCACAACCCTCCTCAAATGCTCACCCCAAAATGCCATTCCACCCAGGAGCTGCAGAATTTGCCTTATTTTGGTGTCACAATTGCCCAGCCATTTTTCCCAGTTTCCCTCTCCGCACCCTGCTCATGGTGGCAGCAAATTCCATGTTTTTAAGTGACAGAAATTCCACATTTCCTCATTTTATCCCCAGGCATGCAGGTGTTTTCCAGTCCTGCTTTTGGCCTGGAATTTGGGGTCAGGAAGATTTTGGGCTTTCCAGATCTCCCCTCTGCCAGTGAGGGAGGAGTGGTTGGGATGGGGCTGAAAAATCAGGAAAAATGTTAAATTAACTCTTCCTCCTCTTCCTTCCAGCTGAAGACAAACCATTCTGTTTGGGAGCAGCTGGATCTGACCAGAGCCGTGGTGATGGGAGAGGATGCAGTGGTGGAAATCGATAATTTCCCTCGTGCAATCATTTTAATTTACCTGGTGATTGCATTCTCCCCCTTTGGGTATTATTTGGCAATTCACATCGTGGCAGAAAAGGAGAGGAAGCTGAAGGAGTTCTTGAAAATTTTGGGACTCCATGACACTGCCTTCTGGTATGTGTTTGGTATAACCTGCTCCTTAGAAAAGAAAAAAAAAAATACAAATAAAAATAATTATATTTAAAAAATTATTATATATTAAAAAATTCTAGTTAATCTCTTCCATCCCACCCTCCAATTCTTAAATTGTTTTCAGTCTTTAAGTGTAAACAACCAAAAACTGAGAGATTCTCTACAAACAGAGAGACACAGTACCATGAAAATATGAATATTTTAATAAGTAATCCTGCTGCATTTATTCATGTAAAGCTACACCGGATTAGAGGCATTAAACCTCATCATGTGTGAGGTTTTATGGAGGTTTTTAAGCATTTTTGGCTTGCTACCTTCTTTCCTAGAAGCTCAACAGGTAACCTGCAGCCTGGCACATAATTAAATTAATCCAACTCTGTAATTTGAACATGCCAGAGCAGTCTCAGCAACAGGCCTTCAATTGTTTCCTCACCTTGATAAAAATTGGCCTGGGCAATAGAATATTTCGTTTTTCTCCCAAATGATGTGTTAATTTGAAATCATTGATAGCTGAGGGGATAAAAACAGGTTTTGCTTTGCCCTTTCTGGCAGGGTTTTCACAGCTGCACTGAAACAGCCACCTGGGGTGGTTGGAATGATTTTTTTTTTTAGTTGTTTAGAGAAAATGTGTCTTTTTTGGCTACCTGAACACAAACCACCCATGTTTGCTGAGGTCAGAGTTGCTCCCAGACTCACAGCTCTGTTTTTCAACAGAGCAGGATTTTATTGCCCTGCCCAGCAGCCTGTATTAAATTTTAAACAGAATGTCTTGAATTATTGAAACCTACTACTCTGTTACCCTCTTTTGCCTATACCAGGGAATTAATTATGCAAAAAATAAAGGTGAATCACCTTATAGTGCATCTTCAGCTGCCCTGGGTCTTGCTGTGTGCCAAGAACACCCCCAGGATGTTTTATTTAGGTTTTGTTGCATGCTTGGCCTTTGGTGCAGTGAGACAGAGAGTTAGAAATTAATTTGAGGTAGAAGTCTGTCTGGAATAATAAAGAGTGCTGGGTTTTGCTGTTTGTGTGGCTGGGGATTCATTCATTTCTCTGCTTTTTTCTCCCTAGGCTGTCCTGGGTTCTGCTCTACGTGAGCCTGATTTTTGTCATGTCCATCCTCATGGCTGTGATCGCCACGGCCTCGTCCCTCTTCCCCCAGAGCAGTGCCTTTGTCATATTCCTCCTTTTTTTCCTCTATGGAGTCTCCTCTGTGAGTATTCCTGGCCCTGAGCAGCTCAGCCATCCCATCCCTGGGGGTTTCCTTGTTTTATTCCCTTCCCACCTGATCTTGTTCCCTCTGCCCAAATATTTGTTGTTTCTGGGGGATTGAGCAGTGCTGGGAATCCGAGCTGTCCCATCCCTTCCTTGGGTTTTCTCCTGTTTTTAGGATGTTCTATCTTGCCCTGATTTGTAAAAGTGTTAAGTTTTATCTTATAGTTATTTTAAAAGTTTTAAAGTTCTTTTAAAATTTTTATATACATCCTGATGTTTACATATTTCTACTGCAGTTCTCACACCATGTTCATGTAAATAATGATTGTTTTGCATTCTTCTTTGTGGGAGGAGAGAATTAATGATTGTTGGTTTGACAGTGTGGTTGGAGAGGTGGTAATTTCCTCCTCCAATCCACTGTCACTTTTAGAATTCTATATATTTGCGAGGTCAAAAATAAAATTAGCTTTTTTTCTCTTTTAAACTTACCAAGCTTCTGTGTACTCATTTGCTCTCCAGTAGTGACAGTTGTACAGGTGTCACCCATTGCCATGAAAAATGCTTTTCCCTCCTGAAATATCTGAGTTTATAATCATAAGGTTTTGAGTTTTCAACCCTCCACAGAACCATTCTGCAGTCCAGGTCCTCTTCAGAACATTTCCTGTTAGTACAGAATTTAATGCTAAGAGCCTAATAAATTGTCAGAGAATGATAAAAACCACATCACAAATGTATTTGTGTATCCAATTGCTTGTCTGGGTTGATAAGAGGAGCAGTTGGACTTGATCTTGAAAGTATTTTACAGCTGAAAATGATTCCATGAATCTGTGCTGTAGTGACTATACCAGGAAAATTATACTGTGTTATAAATTCTATGATGGTCAGAGGCAGCTGTGGTAGTTTCCCATAGTTTTTCTACACAATTTCTATATTATTATCATTTTTTAAATATCATTATCATTATCATCACTACTATTATTATTACAGCTCTTTCCTGTCTGATTTTCCCTCTGCCCTCAGGTTTTCTTTGCCCTGATGCTGACCCCTCTGTTTAAGAAGTCCAAGCACGTGGGGATAGTGGAGTTCCTGGCAACTCTGGTTTTTGGCTTTGTGGGCCTCAACATCGTCCTGCTGGAGGATTTCCCCAAATCCTTCGTGTGGATCCTCAGCCCTTTGTGTCAGTGCAGCTTCTTGATTGGTGTTGCACAGGTAAATCCCCACCTGCCCCTGCAGCAGCAGCCATGCATCATTTATCAACAGCCCTTGATGAGGGTTTTAAATAGATATTTTTAATAAAATAAAATATCTGATGGTGGGTAAAATGCTTTTTTTTAATGGCAGTTTAATATGCAGCACCATAAAGGAGCTTTGTGTCAATTATTTGTGTCCATTTTGATAATTTCTCATTATTTTTGGCTTTTTTGCCAAGTTTTTTGCCAAATTTTGAGATTCTTTTTTTTGCCCTGTGCTGTTTTGCCTTTTTGGTGTGTGAGATCTCTCCCTGCAGGTCATGCATCTGGAGGATTATGAGGATGGGGCAACATTTGCAAACATCAATGCTGGTCCTTACCCACTGTGCATCTCTCTGATTCTCCTGGTGCTGGACAGCATCTTTTACCTGCTTGTAGCTGTCTACCTTGACCAGGTGATGCCAGGTGAGTTCCTGACAGAAGCTGGGCTCTGAGAGGCTCATCCTGAAATCCTGAGCCCCCCAGGCTGGTGGCATCTCCTCCCTAAATTCTCTGGAGAAAGGAGGTGATGCAGTTTTCACATTGAATTTCACACATCTGGCTGAAAGAATTTATATTCTGTCAAAACTGTGAGGTCTGAGGAGGGGGCCTTAAAAAGCTTAATTTTCTCCTCTTTATATGGGAAAAACTTCCTTCCTGAGTTAACTACAACCTCAGCCTTTCCAGTTTCCTCTTGGAGGGCTGGAAATCAAAGTCTGCTCTTCCTCTTCCAGATCTCTCCCTGTGGCAGAAGAAAATGAGACTAAAACACAAAATAAAGTTGTTAATCTTGGGAGGAAAGCCACGTTAACCCCTCTGCTCTGTTCACCTCCAGCCCCTCTCTTCTCTGTGCCAGTTTAAGTCACTGCTCATTCAGCACTGGGGATTTCTCTGCAATAGAAGGAGATTTGCACATTTATTTAAATACTCAGCAAAAGTGGAGCCTGCCAGCAGTGGGGATGGGGAATGGTGGCAGAAATGGAAATTGGGCTGATGGAATTCCTCAGGAACAGGTGTGGGCTGGCTGTGGGAGGAGCTGAGAGCCCAGAGCTGAGGTTTATATAATATTGTAATATAATAGATAGTATTTGTGGTTGCTGCTGGAAGCCCAAAGCTGAGGTTTGTAATATAATGTAATGTAATATAATGTAATGTAATGTAATGTAATGTAATGTAATGTAATGTAATGTAATATAATATAATATAATATAATATAATATAATACATATAACATAACATGATTTTGATATTATATAATTATGATATATAATATAAATATCATACTATAACATGTATCATATTTCATATGATATTTTATATATGATATTGTATATCATATTATACATCTATACGATATTATATAAGATATAATAATTATATAATATATCATATAATATAAATCATAATATATCATATTTGGTATATTATATTATATATAATATAGTATGTAATATATAACATAATGTGACATGTTATATTATATTATATTATATTATATTATATTATATTATATTATATTATATTGCATTATATTGCATTATATTGCATTATATTGCATTATATTGCATTATATTATTATGGAATATTATAGAATATTATAGAATATTATAGAATATTATAGAATATAGACTGTAATACAGAATATTTGTGGTTGCTGCTCAGGAGTTGCCTTCTGTCCTGTCCCCAGGGGAGTTTGGCCTGCGCCGCACGCCCTTTTTCTTCATGAAGCCCTCCTTTTGGTCCAAGCGCAGGAAAAACTACAAAGAGCTCTACGAGAGCAGCATCAACGGCAGCTTGAGCTTCAGTGAGATCGTGGAGCCCGTGCCTGCAGAATTCCAGGGCAAGGAAGCCATCAGGTGCAGCCCCTGCCCTGCCTGGGGGGTTTCAGTGTTTGAAAACCACTGCTGGGGCTCCAGCAGCACGGGGATTGCAGAGCCTCCACACCTCATCCCCATCCTCAGCGCTGTGCAGCCAGGGAGGAGTCACTTAAGGACAGGGCTTTGCTTCTTGTAATCTTCTGTTAGAGATGGATGAGATACACAGTTATTTTTTTAGTAGTGGAAAGTGTTTTTATTATCTACAGGTTCAGGAGTCCAGTTTTAATGCTGATGTTCCCCTGAGAACATGGTGGCTGTTGTTGCATTATTCATCCACCCAGGACTCTTTCCACATCTTCCCTCCAGCAGCTCCAGCAGTTTCACACAGTCTTGTCATCTTTCTGTGTGCAAGTTTTATTTGCTTTCATTCTCGTTCTCCTCCCCATCACTCACCCTCCATAATCCACTCACCATCCTCATTTTTGGGGTGACGAGTCTTCCAAAATCCATCCTTGATTTGGTGCCTCCAGATAAACTGGCTGTTCTTTTCATTTGGCTAAACAGCAGGGCTGGAATGAAGGTTTTTACCTCTCTTGAAAAGAAAACTACCTGCTTTCTTTTACCTGATTTTGATCAAGAGCTGTCAGGAATCACATCTTTGGAGTCCATTCTGCTATCCCCTCTTTTCCATGTCACATCTGTGGAGTCTCCTGTTGTGTTGTGGATCTGCTGGGGAGTAGCTGTTCCCTTTGCTAGCTTGGGAAGCCTCTAGAGCAGTGTTCCACCATGTGAAAGAGACTCAGATTTGAAATAATTCAATTTATCATCGCAGGCAATACCTTAGAAGGTGACCAGGAAAAACCTTCTGATGCCAGGGTGGAGATGGGCAAAGTTTTGGGAGAACCTGTCCTGTCTCTTGACTTGCCCCCACAGATTTTTAACACATCTGGTGCCACTTCAGTCTGGTTGGCTTGTTGTGATTGTTGCTGAGTGTTGATGACTGAAAATGCCATGTAAAGGTGCTGAGATAATTTATGCCATGACATGTCTTCTTTCAGAATCAGCTGTGTTCAGAAAACGTTCAGGAAAAAGGGGGAAACCGTGGAGGCTCTCAGAAGTAAGAACATTTCAGCTTTTTAGCTGCTGCTGGCATGCAGAGGAGCAGTAGCTGAGTTGCTGAGGGATCTTTTGGGTTTCAGTTCAGGCTGGTTTTGGTTTCTTTTGGAGGGGTGGGGCCCCGGAGCATGAATGCCAGATGTGCTTGTGTGTGTCCTCTCTCACACAGCGGTGTCTGAAGCAGCACCCCAAAAATCAGCCCTTCATCCCTAAGGAAAGCTGCTGGCATCACCCCCATACCCAGTGCCCGTGTAGGGATGTAATCTCCCCTGCCCCACCTCCCTGATGTTGTCACCTCCTTTCCCTGGTTGGATTTGAGACGTGGCCACCCCCCAGTGATGTGGGACCATGCCAGGCCGGCCATGGGGTGTCCCCAGGCAGAGTGGGAATGTGAGCACTGGGATTGAGTGGGGCAGGAGCTGGCTCTGGGGATCCCACCCTGACCCCTCCTCTGGCTGTGCCCTGGAGCAGATTTGTCCTTTGACATCTACGAGGGGCAGATCACGGCGCTGCTCGGCCACAGCGGCACCGGGAAGACAACGCTGATGAACATCCTCTGCGGGCTGTGCCCTCCCAGCGACGGTGAGTGCAGCCCGGGGTTGCAAAACCAAGCCTGAGAGCCTTGCTGCTTATTCCAGCATGCACCAAAATTCCTTGGGATAAAATCTGAATCAGTAATTCCTGTCCTCGCAGCGTTGTTACACCCTCTCTGCTGATTGCTCCTTCCAGGGGAGAGTTTCCAGCTGTCTTGGTTTGAAAAGCCAGGTGTCTGCTAAGGAAGGCGGGAGCCTTCCTTGAAATGGAAAATGGAAACCCTCTCCCTCCAAATTATTCTAATTTTGAAATTAAGGGGCTTGTGGGAATAGAAATAACAGTTCTTTTCTAGGAAAATTAACAATAGAAATGCAATAGTACAAGGAAAAAGAAAACAAACCAGTGCCAGAGTCAGAAATGCCCTGTCCCCCCGTGGGTCAGGGAGGTGGCAGCAGTCCCATCCCAGGGTGGCTCAGCCCTCCTGCAGTGCCAGCTGTGCTTCTGCTGGAGCAGGATCCTGCACAAGGGGGGAGTTTGCCTCTGGAGCTCCAGGGCTGGGGGAGATGGGCCTGGGCTCCTCTGGGAATGCAGTGGGGAAGGATGCTGCTCCTCTGGGAATGCAGTGGGAAGAAAGCTGCTCCTCTGGGAATGCAGTGGGAAGAAAGCTGCTCCTCTGGGAATGCAGGGGGCAAAGGCTGCTGTGCTGTTCCCAGGTCAGATTGTATCCAGGTAGGAATGTTTGGCTCCTCCCCTGGGCAGAGCATCTCCCCATGGGATGGTGGAATTTTATCAGCCAGGCAGGGACACTCACTGGCCATGAACAGGAGATAATAATTAATGGCCCATTAACAGAAGATAATGAATAATTAATAGCCCATTAACAGGAGATATCTCCTGGAGGGAGGGTTAGGTGTGGAAGAGATGAAAAAATCTGCCCAGATAATGCCCCAGCTCTGAGAGATGGCAATAGAATACACCCCCAGCTGCACCTTTCAGCCTGAGACACCAGCCCATGGCAGGGGTTGGAATGAGATGAGCTTTAAGGCCCACTCCAGCCCAAACCATTGCATGATTTTATGTTCATTTCTTTTAGGGTTTGTCTCAGTTTACGGGCACAGAGTGTCAGAGATCGACGAGATGCTGGAGGTGCGGCAGATCACGGGGGTGTGCCCCCAGGCCGACATCCACTTCGACATTTTAACTGTGGAGGAGAACCTCTCCATCTTTGCTGCCATCAAGGGCATCCCTCAGAACGATTTGATACAAGAGGTAACTCACCTGGGCAAAGGTGTTGTCTTACATGTACGTTTTTAACCTGTAAATCAAAATATCCTTGCAGGGTTTTCCTTTTGCAGGGAAATACTGCTTCGTGCTACAGCGGACAAAGAGGTACAGGCAGATATTTACACAAGGATAAACCTTTAGTTTTTCCCAATATTAAAATGCCCATGAAATGCTTTAAATCCAGGTCCAATTATAGACACCATTAAACTTTGTGTTGAGATTGTGCAGTTCAGATACAGAACACACTGGGAGCCAGCAGCAGTTAATTTGAATGTTAATTGTTAACAATCTGGTTTAAAAATTTTATAGGCTTTTTCTTTAAACAATAGATGTGTTTCTTGTGTTTTCAAGGTGCAGAAGGTGTTGCTGGATTTGGAGATGCAGCCCATCAGGGACAATCAAGCCAAAAAATTAAGTGGTGGGCAGAAGAGGAGGCTGTCAGTGGGAGTTGCTGTTCTTGGGAACCCCAAGGTGAGAGGGATGGAATTATTCTCAGCTTGGTGTTGCTGGTCCATGGAAGGCTTGGTCAAAACCAACTAATGTGCAAAATGCAGAAATTGTTCCTTTGAGCACCTTTTTTTCTTTATATATGGTTTAATTGCAATCATTTCAATCTCTCGGCTTTTGTGCTTGAGGCTCAGTAATGGCAGCAGCCTTGGATTTGATCTCTTTGGCAGATAAACAGTGTGGCAAGTTTTGTGTGTAATTTCTGGCAGGTAGCACTTATCCCCAGCAGTGAAATTGTTGGATGCTTTCCCTCCAAAGCCATCCAGGAACTGGGAGCAGGAACAGAGTTAGAAAGATCTTTTGTGTTGCAGCTCTGTAATTTCTGGCCTGTGAGGACAGGGATATGAGAGACACATGGTTTGAGATATGTGGCTTTGAGATCTGTGGTTAAAAATTATGTGTGTGACGCTTCCTGGGAGTTTTGAAAGCAGGTGTGTGCATTTAACCACCCCTCAGTAGAAAGAGTGAATCCACGGCTAAGTTGTGATTGTACTACAGAATTCTATTGGAAGCAGAATAAAGTAGGCTGTGGCATTAATTTCCCACAGGATTTTTCCATTTGTCACAAGGGGAGCTGGATGCATTCAAAGCACAGTGACAAAAGCTGCCTCATTAGCCTGGGATGTTTCCTATTTGACAGGAATTAACTGGCAGGTTCCAAACAAACCCTTCTGGGTGTGCTGGGGAGGGGTTACTGAGCTCAGGGGCCGTGGCTTTGAGGAGCCCTGGTGGTTTTTGCCCCCAGGTTTTGCTGCTGGACGAGCCCACGGCGGGGATGGATCCCTGCTCCCGCCACATCGTGTGGAACCTGCTGAGGAGCAGGAAGGCCAACCGTGTGACTGTGTTCAGCACCCACTTCATGGACGAGGCTGACATCCTGGCTGGTGAGCCCTACCCCAGCCCAGCTTCAGCCCCCAGCCCTGGGACACCACTGCTGTGCAACCCAGAGCGGGGTTTGGGAGGAAATGATCCATTTTCTGCTTCCTGACTTTCCAGATCGTAAAGCTGTGATTTCCCAAGGGATGCTGAAATGCCTCGGCTCTTCCCTTTTCCTCAAGAGCAAGTGGGGCATTGGCTACCGCCTGAGGTAATTCTGTGCCCACTTTTGTACCTTTAGGTGCCATCATGCATCACTTTTTTTACTGTTTTCTGTTGGAATCTCTGAGAAAGCTCCCCCCCAGAAAGATCCTTTTATCCTTCAATTGATGCCTTGAGAAGGCTGAGCTGGAACAGAGGCTGGACAGAGCTCCAGAATAAAGCAGGGATTTATTCAAAGAATCTCCTCCATGGATCCACCTTGGGCAGCACCAGAGCCCAGCCAGGGCTGCACCCAAGATGAACCAAAATGGTCCCAAAATGGTCCCAAAATGCACGAGCGCTCCCGGGGACTCTCCCTGGGATCAGTTCTGCTCCATTGGCACCTTGGAGTTCATTGTCCAATTCCAGCTTTAGCCCAGGCAGTCCCATCCTGCTTGTTTTTCTCTCTCCAGCCCACGGTGTTTGTGCTCCTGGGCTGAGGTTTGGATCATTTGTCCTTGGTGCCCAGCTGGAGCAGGAATTGTTTTGTCTCTGCTCTGTGCAGAGAGCTCAGCATCCCCCTCATGTGGAGCCCAGACCCACACACTGAGGCAGCACAGGATCTGAAACACAGAAAAGCCAAACCTGAGGCATCAGAGTGGTCCAACTGAATGTTTGGTGCAGTGTCAGGAGCAAGCCAAGCTCTAAACCCCAGTTCCTGCTGTGTTTTTCCAGCATGCACATCGATGCCTACTGCAACACAGAGGCCACCACCTCTCTGATCAGGCAGCACATCCCTGCAGCCAGCCTGATCCAGCAGAACGACGAGCAGCTCGTATACAGCCTCCCTCTCAAGGACATGGACAAGTTTGCAGGTATTTCTGGGGATTTCTGCTGCAGGGATCAGTGATTGCAACAGAGGGTGTTTATTAAGCATGGCTTTAGGCTGATGTTCTTGATAAAGTGTCAGTTGTGCCTTTGTGTTTTTATGTGTATTATTATTTGGTGAGGAGTCAGGGAGGATTTTCTCTGGTGAGTGAGGGTTTTGTCACCTCTTCCAGTGGGGTGTGAGGGTTGTGGGTGCCCAACAGCAAGGGCTGGGGAGATGCTTCTGTGGTGAGGAGTCCCTTCCACCTGAGCATCCCTGCAGAATCACCATCCTCTCGCAGAGGGTTCCAAAAAGCAGGGCTGGCCTGCAGCAGGAAGCAGGAAAGCCCCAAATCCTATAAAAATCCTACAAAAATCCTACAAAACCCCTACAAACTCTTGGGAGCTGCAAAGAGCATCCTGTGACAGCCTTGAAATTCCATGGAGAGAGGGAGCGGGGAGCAGAGGGGAGGATTTCACTAGATGGCAGCAATTATCTGAGCAGTCCTGGGCAGGGCTCCTTGCTTTCCTCCCAAAATAAATGGAATAAATCCTGTGCCCTTTGCATCCTGTGGGGAACTAAGGGAGCATCAATATTGATGGCAGCATGCAGCTGATACTCCATAAATGTTTTTTTTTGCCCTGTTGCATTGGAGTTAATGATTTATGAGCTTTGCAAAAAGGCTGAGATTGAATCAATCCCCCCAAACTGTTTCAGGGAGAAGCTGAAGTTGGGAACACACCTTGTCAAATTGTGGAGGGGTGAGGAGCACTGTCAAATATCCAAATGCTCCTCCCATTTTATACATTTGAGTTTCCCTTCAGCCTCACCTTGGCTCTGAAGCTTCTTTTTTTTTAAGTCCTTTTTTATAGGATTGACAAAAACCCAGTAACATTTTTCACCTCAAGGTGCTGTGAAGTTCTCCCACTCTGAACCTCATGTTGGTCTTCAAGCTCTGTGCCCTGTCCAGCATCTCCTGCCTGGTTAACCTGGCATTAAACACCTGGGAATTCTTTTTAATATATATATATAATATAAATGTGTATTTTTATAGATACAAAATGACTCAGTGGTTTCATTTGTAAGATCCTCTGTGCCTGGGCAGGGATTTAGGTAGGATGAGCTGTCCTGGGTATGATATTTCCAGGAGAGGTCACCTTGAAGCTGCCCTGAGAAAACTTTGAGCCCAGCAGCTTCAGGATGCTGAGACAGTTTTTAGAAGCACCACAACCTCAGCAAAACCACATTTCCTGACCACAATTTCATGCTGAAAGGAGCCTGTCCTACCTTGTTTCTCAAACCACACCCTTCTGGTTTATTTGCTCTTCCCACATTGCTGATTTTGCCAGCGAGCAGGAGGGTTGGGGGGTGGGTGTGATGTGCCTGAAGTGCTCCTGGCAGGTGCTGGAGCAGAGTTTCAGAGCTGCCTCTGTCCCCAGGTTTGTTCTCGGACCTGGACACCCATTCCCACCTGGGGGTCATCACCTATGGCGTGTCCATGACCACGCTGGAGGACGTTTACCTGAAGCTGGAAGTGGAGGCAGAGATTGATCAAGCAGGTGGGAAGGAGCAGGGCTGGTCCTTGGCTCCCCTCAGCTTTGCTTTGCTCTCAGTTCCTGTGGGATTGTCACTGCCAGAAGGAGGGAGCAAGGAAAATGTCCCTCTCAGGGTGCTGCTCCAGCATCTGGGCATCCTTTGGTTCTCACAATGTTCCAGGCTGTTGAAATATTCAAATACAATATTCAATATTCTATATTCAGTATTTCATATATATAATATTATACAATATTGAATATAATATTATATAGTATATAGTATATAGTATATTATGTATTATTAGATAATATATATATTATATATTATATATTCAATATTCAATTACAAAATACTACTTAAACTCATAAAGAAGAAGGACTAGCTTCTGCTTTAAAACTTTTATTTTGTTTTATATATAGTACTATTTTTTTAATATATAGTACTATATTTTAAAACCTCCAAACTCTTAAGTTTTTTACTCTGTGATATCACACACTTCTAATTAAACTACACACTCATAATCTTAGTGCTTTTAATTAATTTTGGAAGCCTTCTCCACGGCCTCAGGTTAAATGCAGTGTTCTCCTGGGGGTCAGAGTCTGCCAGCAGGGAAAGTCTAAAATTCTCAGCAGCCAGAACTCCAACACGTGGAGACCAGGAAAAAGCAGAGAATTGGCTGTGGAGAGATTCTGGAAGCATCCAAGGGAAAAGCTTTTTACTTGCTTATTTTTCATCCAGCCAGCTCACTTCTGACTGCTTGGCTTTACAGTTTACTTTGCCTTTTAAAATGCCCTTTATTTTCCTAATGGAGTTTGCTTTCAATAAATTATAAACGTGCAGGGTAAAATTAATTTTCAACCTTTTGTGTGAACAGTAGCTGCACTTAGGGCTGAAGCAGCTCAGCTTGTCTCACTTTAAATTAACTTTCAGTCCAAATGAAAAGTTGGGACTGCTTTATATTACTCCAGAATGAGTCAGTTTTATTTTGATGTCAGTTTTGAATGGTTTGAGCTGTTTTAATTGTTCTAGAGCTTTCTGTGTGATCCAGACTTATTAGTATGAGTAAATACATGTGTTCTGTAACTGGTATGGAAATTGCTCCCTAATTAGACTGACTGCACAGAGTTTCTGTGTGGGTTTAAGAGGATTTGACAGCTGGATCTGCAGGTGCTGGGTGATACAGGTGCACACACAGGCCCAGGGTACGAAACTGGGGCAAATCTGCACCTTTTGGTGGCAAAAGTTTGAATCATCAAGTCCCAAGAGTGATTGGGACTGGATGGGGAAGCCCAGGGAGGTGCTGGACTGTCCCTGCAGGTGTTTATGGAGGGGATTTGGTGCCATGGCCTGCTTGGTCACAGGCTGAACTCCAGGATCTCAGAGGTCTTTCCCAGCCTTGTTGGTTCTGGGATTTAAAACACCAGGGTTTTCCAAGGAAATGCTCCTTTATGTCTGCTGTGTCAGCTTTAAATACCTGCCATGGGTGTGGTTGGGCTGGGTCAGGGTCACTGACTTTGGGGTAAATTGAGGGATGGGGATGGGATTGGATTGAGGATGGGATTGGGATAAAGTGGGATTGAGATGGGATAGAATTGGGATTGGGATGGGGATGGGATTGGGATAGGATGGGATGGGTGAGGTGACTTCTACAACAGGAAGAGCATGGAGTCTCTGGCCCCTGGCTCCCCCTCCTGTCCCATTTCCACCCCCAGCTCTGTCAGGGCACCAATTCCCTGGGTTTTCCCTGCCCTCTTTCAGATTACAGCGTGTTCCACTCGCAGCAAGCCCAGGAGGAGGTGGACACGAAATCCCTGGATGACATGGAGCAGAGCCTGCTGATGCTCTCCGAGGCCAAGGCACCAGCCATGAGCAACTCAGCCCTGTGGAAGAAGCAGGTTGCCACCATAGCCAAAGTGCACTTCCTCAGCCTGAAACGGGAGAACAAATGTGTCAGAGTTATGTGAGTATTGGGGCTCCTCCTTTGTGTGGGAGTCCCAAAACCTGGCTGAATGGCACCAGAGAAATCACATCCTGTCCTTTGTTTTTCCCCATTTGAAAAATAGCAAGTGTGGAGCTGTAATTTCTGTGAATAAATGGCTTTTTGGGGGGTGAAGGAGATGGTTTTTTTAATAGCATGCACATAAAACTGTATTTGCTTTCACTGAATTGTAACAAACCCCAAACTTTTATATCTTTCAGGTTGTTGCTTTTCCTCATTTTCCTCGTAGTTCAGATTTTGTTGTTTTTCATACACCACATCATCAAAAATGCTGTAGCTGCTATCAAACTCTCCCCAGATTTGTACTTGCTGAAGCCTGGAGAGAACTATCACAAGTACAGGAGTCGGCTCCTGCTGCGGAACTCCACAGGTAGGGCAGCAGCTCCTGCCTCCACTTCTCTCCATCTCCCAAGTTTTGGGGTTGGGAATGAACTTTTCCCTTGCAATTAATCCACATGAAGAATTTTCAAGTGCCCAGGGGTGGTAAACAGTCAGTTTGTGCCATGGGGTTTGGTTTGGAGATCCTTTTCCCATCTTCATGACCTTGTTCTTGCTTTGTCAGAAGATGATTGAGATGAAAGAACTGGAAGGAAACAGATTGAGACAAATCAACATTAAAATCTTGCTGGAACACATCAAAAAATCCCTTTTTGTGTCAACTGAGGATTTTTAAAAGTGCCCAGCAGGAGCCCAGGCAGTAGAAACCAGCACCTGTCGGAGCTGTGCATTGATAATTCTCTGTAAAATACTCCAGGCTGCTGCTGAGGAGGGATTTAAAAGACAGAGAGATGTGGCACGCAGGGACGTGGCTTAGAGGTGAGGAGTGGCTGGATTTCAGAATTCAGAGAATCACCAGGCTGGAAGAAACCTCCAAGATCATCGAGTCCAACCCAGCCCCAACCCCTCAACCAAACCCTGGCAGCCAGTGCCACATCCAGGCTTTGTTAAACACACCCAGGGATGGTGACTGCACCACCTCCCTGGGCAGCCATTCCAGAACTTTATCTCCTTTTTATAAAACACTTTTTCCTGATATCCAACCTGTATTTCCCTTGGTGCAGCTCGAGGCTGTGTGCTCTGGTTCTGTCTGCCTGGAGAAAGAGCCCAACCCCACCTGACACAGGCACCTTTCAGGGACCTTCAAGCTCACCCCTGAGCCTCCTTTTCTCCAGGCTGAGCACTCCCAGTCCCTCAGTGGTTCCTCACAGGGTTTGTGTTCCAAGCCCCTCGTTGCCTCCTCTGGACACGCTCCAGCCCCTCCATGTCCTTCCCAAACTGAGGGCCCAGAGCTGGGCACAGCCCTGACCAGTGCTGAGCACAGGAGAGAAACTGATTTGGTGATCCTGAAGGTCTGTTCCAGTTTAAATGATTCCATGTTGTTTTCTCTCCCCAGAGTCGGATATCAGTGACATTGTGCACTCCCTGGGGAGCATGAACATCCTCTGGGAGATGTTCAATGACAGTGACTATGTCTCAGTGGCACCTCACAGTGCAGCTCTGAACGTCTTTGCCCTCCAGTCCAGGCAGGTAAGGCACTCACTGGCTGGGCTGTGCCCGAATTGCAGCTGCGGGAGCTGGTTCATGAAATTCTCACCTGAAAAGCACCTCAAGAGTCATGGAATCAAATAATATCATATATATATTATTGCTTACAGGAGAGGCTGCAAAGAGGAAAGAGTGGGAATATTAACAAAATAAATGTTCTTCCATAATTATATAATTCCAATTACAGTAAGCCAATCAAACTTCAATCCCCTTTTTTTCCCCACAAGCACGCAGAAAGTCAGGAGAAATATTCTGCTTCACAGAACACCTGGCAGAGGAATTTTTTATAATTTTTGATTTATTTATGCTGACTGAATTACAGTTTGACAGAAATATAATTCCATGGTGCTCTCATATGTAAAGAAAAATCAGTTTCTTGGGCTGTACGTGTTCACAGTAACAAGAAGATCTGAACTTTGGGATCATATTTAATACCCAGCAAAGGAGCTGCTTTACAATGTGCCAGCTCTGGCTCTTGTCCCCATTTTTACTCCCTGACACTGCTGCCAGCAGTGTGACAGTGCAGCTCCTGCACATCTTTGCCTGTCTGGTTTTAAACCCATTAGCAGGATCATCCCCGAGCAGCTCTCGTGTGTTTTGTTTCCCTGACTGTAATTGTCTGAGTGCCATTTGCCAGAGCCTCACTGCTCTGTGAAACATGCTGGGAATTTATTCCCAGGAGTTTCTTCTCTGAGAGCAGGACTGATTTCCTGAATTAGCCTGTGTGTGACAAGCACCCTGAGCAGCCCAGAGCTTCCTGCAAAGCACTTTATTATGCAAAGATTTATCCCAATGCTCAGGTTTAATTAAGGAGAGCACTCTCAGGGCAGAGGGATTAATCCAGCACTTGTTTTTCTTCCTAGAATTATGTTTTCAACATCATATTCAACAGCACCATGGTGCATTCCCTGCCAGTTCTGATGAATATTGTCAGCAACCTCCTCCTGCGCAGTTTGAACGTGACTGAGAGCATCCAGATCTGGAGCAACCCCTTGATTCAGGTGAGCAGCTCCCAAAAAATCACCCTGGAGCTCTGGGGAGAGGGAAGAGCATCCCTGAGGGGGGAGGGGGAGGGCAGGAACACCCCACAAACCCAGGGAAAAGCTGGCTGGGGTTGTCTGTGGGGTTTAGGAGGATGTGGAAGGTGCTGGCATTTTGCTCTGCAGGTGCAGAAGGGGAGGAAAAAGGGGCTTGGCAGGAGGGTGTTGTGTCAGGAATTAAAGGTTCAGTGGGGCTTGGAGCAGCCCAGTCTGGTGGAAGGAATTGGGGGTTGGGATGAGATGATCCCTACAGTTATTTCCAACCCAAACCAACACCATTCCATGGTGTTGCGAATTAATTCATTAATTATGGGTTTGTTGGAGGTTGCCTGCAGTTCTTGGTCTGTGCAGAGCTAGAGGGGCCTTTGGGAGAGGAGAGGACCTGCTGCAGGAGATAAATGCTCTGAAAAGTTCTTTAGTTATTATTTATTCCTCACCTAAATACTCCCCAAACTTCCAAGGTGTTTTTCTTCCTGCTGCAGCTCAGGTGATCTTGACATCCACACCCTTTCCATTTTAGCATTCACAACCATGTTCCAAATCCTAACATAGCATTTTTTTTGGTCACATCCTGGCACTGAATAAACCTGATTTCTGCCCCAGGATCTTCCAGACACAATTTTCAGGCTGGAGATCTATTTTGAAGCCGTGTTACTGGGGATCATCATCACGGGGATGCCACCCTACTTCGCTATGGACAACGCAGAAAACCACAAGGTAACAGCCAGGTGTCCATGCAGAGAGGCACAGGGAGTTCAAAACCCTGGGATTTGGGGAGAGATCCAAAGAGGGCTTAAAACAATGGCAAGGGTGGCACTTGGCTGGAGCAGATTTGGGAGAAGCTTTTCTGTGCCAAGCTGAGCTCGGCAATAGCATAACACAGGAGGGGATTCACAAAACATTAATTTTAATTAACACAGAGACTGAATTTTTAAGAAAATGCAATTACTTAAGCCAAAAAAGTGCAAGAGTAAGAGTGACCTGCTTCAACAACTAAAAGTAACAAAAGTAGAATGAATAAAGAAAGTGTAGTAGTACCCTCCATCTTCAAGAACAAAAAAATCTCTGTTCTCGAGACCCTCAGCCCCAGGGGAGGAGAAAATAAAGAAGACTGTTATCCCAAAAATAAAAAGCTGTTAGACCCTCAGCCCCAAGAGAAATTATTTATTTTCTCTTTAAAAAATAAAAGAAACTGTTGTCCCAAAAATGAGAAACTGTTGTACCCTTATCCCCAAGAGAAAAAAAAAATAAAAAAGACTGTAGTCCCAAAATACAAAACTGTTGTTCTTTTAGTCCTTAGCAAAACATCCTTAAAAGAACCCTACGAACAGTTTCAATCCATAGTAGTGAAAACGTTATAAAAGAAAAGCATCACAATAGCAGTTACCATATGTAACATAAAATCACAAAAAGTTCCAATTGTGTTTCCTGGAAGTCTGTACTACAAAGAAACCTCCTCAATGTCCTTTTCCCCTGCTGCAGATCAAGGCTTACACCCAGCTGAAGATTGCAGGGCTCTATCCCTCAGCTTACTGGGCTGGCCAGGCTGTGGTGGACCTGCCTCTGTTCTTCTCCATCCTCACCCTGATGATTGGCAGCCTCTTCGCCTTCCACTACGGCGTTTACTTCTACGTGGGCAAGTTCCTGGCTGTGGTGAGGCTGGGCTGGCCTGAGAGCAGGGTTCCCTTGTTTTCTACAAGTCTTTTATTTCCCTTACCTGATTCAGCTGATTTTCCCCTCATGGATACACAGGGAAAACGCTGCTGCAACAAAGACAGGAAGTTTTTCTTGGGGAAAATGGCTCCAAGTTGGGAGTTTCATTCAGGACTGGAATAAAATCAAGCAGTGCCAGGGGGGATTTGGGTTGGACACAGGAGGAATTTCTTCACAGAAAGGGTGATTGGGACTGGAAGGGGCTGCCTGTGCGTGTGACAGCCTGGTCAGAGAGACAGAAAGCTAAGTAAGTTTTCCCAGAATCGACCTGAGATGCTTTAAAGAGCTAAAAATAAACAATGACAACCAAATACTAAAAACAACCTACAAGAAGTGTTTTTCTAATAGTTTTTCTCACGAGATTGTTTACAAACGGGTGCCTTTTTAATTAACCAATCAAGTGAAATTTATTAATTAAAAATCAAGTCCACCTGCAGCAAACTAAGCTATAAAAGGAGAGAGGATGAAAAAACCACTTTACCTCCTGACCCAATCTGTCACCTCTGACCCAGCAGTAAGAGCTGCCCAGGGAGGTGCCGGAGTCTCTGTCCCTGGAGGTGTTGAAGGAATGGCCTTTGGTGCCGTGGTTGGCATGGTCACAGGCTGGACTCATCTCAAAGCTCTTTTCCAGCCTTGTTGATGCTTAAACCAGCAGGATTTGCCAAGGAAATGCTCCTATCTTGCTGCTGGCTGAGCCTGCCTTGTGCTCTGTGCTGGGATTGGCACCTGCTGCTGGTGACAGGGGCACGGTGACCGTGAGCAGAGCCCATCTCTGCAGAGAGCTGCAGGTGGGATTGAGTGCAGAACAGCGCCAGACTTCATGGCTTTGATATTCAGAGCAGGCTCCCCTGTGATACTGGCTGGAATTGAGAAGAATCAGCTTTCCCCAGCTGCTTTTCCTGAGTTAATCACGTTTGGGATGTGGCTGCAGGGCTGCTTTTCTACCCTTGTTTGAATTCCTACAAAAATGCCATGGTGGAATTCTTCCTATTTGCCAGAATCTTCAGGTCAGCATTTATGGGAGCCTCTGTTACAAAAAAAAAAAAAAAAAAAAGGGAAAGAGTTTAAAGGAAGCTGAAGGGGAGGGGAGTTTTTGCCTCTCCACACATTCTTTAATTTGTGTCTTTAATAATACATTTTCTATGCACCAAGGCAGCAAAACACATCACATAAAGTGACAAAGATGAATCCAGAGTTCTGTATTACACTGAGTTAATTCCAGTTGATTGTTATGCAAAAAAATATTCCTGCTGCACATTCCTTGAGAATCCTTTCCTGTCTCTGCAGATTTTTTGCCTGATTGGTTATGTCCCCTCAGTTGTGCTCTTCACCTATGTGGTCTCCTTCACCTTCAAAAAAGTCCAGAACACAAAGGAATTTTGGTCATTCATATTTTCAGTGGTGAGTGACTTGGCCTGGAGCTGGGATAAGTGGGAAGATTGGTGATTTCCAAAGCCACAGCAAAAGATCCAGGTTGTTTTGTTGAGTTGTGTGTCCTTAGAGCCCAGGAAATGGGAAATTTTACTCACTGCCATATCCTGAGTGATAAAAGCTTTAAGAAAAAGTGCCTTAAATTGATTAACTTATGCTTAGAGAGTCTGTAGTGGATGAAAATGGACATTTTTCCCCCTTTTCTTTGGTACAGACAGCCTTGCTCTGCACAGTAGTCACTGAAGTGTCCTTTTTCCTGGACCATTACGTGGTGACCACCATCCTGCATTATGTCTTCTCCATCTCCATTCCTATTTATCCCCTTATTGGCTGCCTGATTTGTTTTATAAAGGTAAGGGGACTCCAGGGATCCTTTCCAGAGCCCTTGGAGGTGGCTGGGGTTGGGTGGGTGTCTTCAGTGTGTCCTCTGTAGCCACTTTTCATGTGAAGATGGAGAAAAATCACCTTTTTCCTATTAGGTTTGGTTTTAAAATGGGGAAAGCAGCAAGTTTTCAATGAAATTTCCTTTCTCTGAGAGGTACGAGAAAGATGGAGAAGGACTTTTAGCAAGGGATGGAGGGACAGGACAAGGGGGAATGGCTCCAAGCTGACAGAGAGTAGGGTTAGATTGGATTTTGGGGAATAATTCCTCCCTGTCAGGGTGGACAGGCCCTGGCACTGGTGCCCAGAGTAGCTGTGGCTGCCTCTGGATCCCTGGCAGTGCCCAAGGCCAGGCTGGATGGGGCTTGGAGCCACAGGGGATGGAATGAGAGGGGCTTTGAGGTCCCAAACCATTCCATGATTCTGGGATATTCCAAGGAGAACCTCAGTGAGCAAAGCCAGGGGTGGGACAAGGGTTCACTGGGAGTGGGTGGCTGGAAAGCAGGAGCAGCTCAAGGTTTGGATGGAGCTGTTTGATTTGGTTTTTTTGGAGAGCTCAGGAAGTGCTTGAGCACCTCAGCCTGAAGGAGGTGAAAGCACAGTGTAGGAAATGGAGTCTCTGCAGTGATTATTTCCCTGACCAGGCTTTTCCCTGAATTCCCAGGTCTCGTGGAAAGGCAAGAGTGTGAGTGCAGGGTACCAGGACCCCTGGGACCGGCTGCTGGTGGCAGTTCTGGCTGTGAGCATGGCTTTGCACTCTCTGTTTTTGTAAATACGCTCCCTGGGGTTCCTGCTGGCATCCCCTGCTGTCCCTCATCTTCATCAGGAAAGATTTGCTCTGGTGCTGAGCCTGCAGCACAGGCAGAGTCAGGAAAGGTGCTGTGCCACCAGCTCAACATCTCCTCCCCCTGTGGCCTCACCAACATTGCCAGTGTTAATTCTGATTATTGTGGGAATCCCTGCTGATGGAGCAAGAGCTCCAGAGCAGGGCCAGCCCCTTCTCTGCACAAAAACCCCAAATAATTGCTTTTAAATCTAAACCCACTTTGGATGTGCATCCTCAGACCGGCTGAGCAGCACATAATGATATATTTAATTTTCTTGGTAGTACCACCACTCCAAAATAACAAAAAATATATCAAAACAACAATTTACACAAGTGTCTAATACTACAAACTAAACAAAAAAAAATTAAAAAACAAAAACTTTAATATAATAAACATAAACAATATTATATTACTAATAACTCATAATCCACAAACTACAAACAAAAAACTAAAAAATAAACTATAAAATTATAAAAAACTTAAAAGCAACACTACAAAAAAAATAAACTAAATTCTAAATATTTTAAACAATTACTAAAAAATGCATTTAAAATATATAATTAAATAGCTCATTTCAATAATTTTCACTAAATCACAAATTTTTATATAAAAAACAAAATAAAAAAACTCTTTAAAAACTCAAAAACAAATATCAAAAAAACGCAAATACAACCATCTCCATTACAAAAATAACAAATAAACCCCTAAAACCAAATAATAATACAAACCAACAAATTAAAAAACTACCACAAAACATATTAGCTAACATCAAAAATACAGCATTCAACACAATTTTACTAACTCCATCAATAAAAACACCTAAAAACATCTTCACAAAAATCAAACAAAAACCTTCAAAACCTTTCACTTCATTCCTTAAACATCTCACAAAAACAATAAACAAACAAATAAATTTAAAAAAACAACAAACCCACGTTTAATTCAAAGTCTTACATTTACAAATACCAACAGAAAATACAAATAAATCATCAACATACTACCTAATCAACCCTCGTTAAAAAAAATAATAAAAACCTACAACAAAAATAGCACATTATATCAATTCAAACCAAACATCTAAAACAAACCAACTTGTGTGGTGGTGCAGGGCTGGAGCTCCTTGTCCCTCATCGCTCTGGTGGGGTCACCTCAGGGTCCTCAGCCTGCCTGGTGACCAGGGGTTTGTTTTTTTTTGTCTGCCCCAGCCCTACCTGCAGTGTGTGCTGTGGCTGTTCCTGCTGCGCTCCTTCGAGCTGAAGAACGGAGGGAGGACGGTGAGAGAAGATCCCTTCTTCAGGTGTGTGGGAATCCAGGGCTTCCCTCTGGCTGCCCTGGCAGGTTTGGGACCCTGGCAGGGGTCAGGAACCCCCCTGGACAGAGCCCCCAGAGACACTGGCTGTGATCTCTGTCCAGGGAAAAGAGTTTTCAATCTTACAGGATGAATTACCAGCTCTGAGTGTTTGATATAAGTAATAATTAAGTGTGGCATGGGTGCAAAAGTAAAATTTTAGGATTCTAGATGAGGGGTCCAAAGGGGATAAGATGGAGGAAATTGGGTGTGCCTTGTCCTTTTTCTCCTTCTCCATGCCCTCCATGTTTCACTGTGGTGTTGGCATTTTTCTGTTGGTTCAGGCTGGGGACACACTGTCCAACGTAGGTGACAGATATTGGCACGTTATTGTAAATCCAGCACAGGTAGTTTGTGGTATTTAATGTTTGTAACATCCCACTGAGGGCAGAGCCCCACACGCTGCCCTGCAGGACAGAGCTGCGGCAGGGCAGCAGAACATGTTAGAGATAAACAGAATAAACAACCTTGGAACCAGCACAGACGAATTATGGCTTCTGCTTTGGCAGCGGGGCTGAAAGAGACTTTTTACAATCTCAGAATCATCAGTACCACAGATTCCAACACAGGTGTGTCTCCTGAATGGTTTTTATCCAAGGCATTGTCTAAAGAAACTGGTTTTGGAGGTGCTGGTGCTGGTTAAACTGGGCTGTACAGTGAGAGAAATAAAATAACTTTCATTATATCCCATCAGGAATTGTCACTGAAGTGCAGAAATGGGGGTTTTAATTTCCTCTCAAGTTCCATCACTGCAAAATCAGGAATTTTGTAAGGGTGTTCCCTATGTGAAAACAAGGGAATTGCCATTCCCAGTGCATGGCCAGGGCTGCTGCACCCCACAAAGAGCTCAGCAGGGAGGTGACACAGTGGCAGTCCCTGAGCTCCTCCTGCTCTGGGAATGCCTTTGAGCACCAAAGCTGAGAGCTGAGCAGGGGCCTCGTGCTGCTTTCCTCCCTTTTAGGAAATGTTATACCAAAGCCAAGCCCTGGAAGTTCCCAGATGTGCCCCACGAGGGGAACGAGGACGAGGACGTGAGGGCAGAGAGGCTGCGAGTCCGAGAGATCCTGAGCAGCCCCAGGAGTGAGGAGGTAAAACCTTGCCCTGCCCAAACCCCAAACTGGGAGCTTGGAGGCTCCCCAGAGCTGCTGGGATCTGCAGCCACTTCCCTCTTCTCTGCCAGATGCCAGCAATCCTGGTCAGCAGCCTGCACAAAGAGTTTGATGAAAGGAAGGAATTTCTTCCAGGGAGAAAAATCAAGAAAGTGGCGACCAAACATGTTTCCCTCTGTGTGAAGAAAGGTTGGAGTTCAGTTGCTTGCTGTTGAGCTGTTTTATGTATGAAAACAGCTCTTGGAACCATTTATCTGATCTTCTGGGCAATGTTTGTGTTGTCCCTTTTTAGGAGAAATCCTGGGTTTGTTGGGACCCAATGGAGCTGGGAAAAGCACATTAATTAATATGCTTGTTGGAGAGATTGAGCCAACCAGTGGGCAGGTATGTTCCATGCCACAGTTAGACAAAAAACCAACCCATATTTCAATTTTACTGCAATTACTGCAAGCACTCCTGAGGGGATTTTGCTAAAACCATTTCCAAAAAGTTTGGAAATTTGTAATATTCTGGATTGAGGTCTGGGCATTTTCCTCGCAGGTTCTGATGGGAGATGATTCCTTGGGGCTGAGCAGTGAGGAGGATTCAGTGAAATTCGTGGGGTACTGTCCCCAAACAAATCCTCTCTGGCCAGATATCACATTGCAGGAGCACTTTGAGATTTATGGTGCCATCAAAGGCATGAGCCAGTCTGATGTTAAAGAGGTCATCAAGCGGTGAGTAGTTCATTACAGAAATCTTTGTGGTTGAACTGTAAGTTGCCTTAGCTTTTTTTATCTTCTGGCTTATTGCTGAAGAGATTTTGGTGCTTTGTTGGTGGGTTGTTTTTCCTTTCTCACTTTTCCTAATGCAGTTTTTGTTTCCATTTAAGTTTGGTTTTAAGCTTGGTTGAAATTCTGCAGTTGTGAATTCATAGATGAGGAGATAAAGGTTCATCCAGACAAAATTCAGTTGGAATTTTTAATTTTGATAGATGCTTTTTTGAGTTATTTTTCTCAGGTTATAAAGTACTAACAGTGACCTTTGTAGAAGCTGCAGGGATGGGGAATCCTGAGCTTGGAGCTGTTTCTGTTGTCACCGAGGCTCCTCCAGGACAGGTGGCTTTGTATGGAAGCTCCAATTCTGCTTTTTGCTCTGCTTTTTTTATATTTGATACACAAATATTTGTAACTGAGCTCTTCAAAAGGAGCTGTTTTGCATTCTCTGGTGAGGGGGAAGCCGAACCATCCCTCTCCCAGCCTTTCCCACCTGGTCCTTCCCTCCCCAGCATCGCCAGCGTGCTGGATTTAAAGGACCACCTGCAGAAGACGACGAAGAAGTTGGGAATGGGGCTGAAACGCAAGGTATGGGGGGCTCTGGGGTCACCTGGAGGGTCCCCAGCACCCTCCCTGTCCTCACCCTGCCCCTCTGCCTTCCCCCAGCTCTGCTTTGCCCTCAGCATGCTGGGCAACCCGCGGGTGACGCTGCTGGACGAGCCCTCCACCGGGATGGACCCCAAAGCCAAGCAGCACATGTGGTGAGTGCTGGCCATGGCTCAGGGGCCAGCCTGCTCTGGGGGGAGTCAGCCCTGCTCAGTTATCCCTCCCTGTGAGCCACAGCCAGGGAAAAACACAGTGGGTTGGCTTGGGTTGGAAGGGACCATGAGGATCATCCAGTTCCACCCCCCTGCTGTGGGCAGGGATACCCTCCCCTAAAGCAGAATAATTTCTGCCCAATATCCCATCCATCGCTGCCCTGTGGGGGAAGCCATTCCCTGTGTCCTGTCCCTCCATCCCTTGTCCCATGTGCCTCTCCAGCTCTCCTGGAGCCCCTTTAGGCCCTGGGAGGGGCTCTGAGCTTCTCTTTGGATGAACAGCCCCAACCCTCAGCCTGTGTCCATAGCAAAAGTGCTCCAGCTCTTGGAGCATCTCCATGGACTCGCTCCAGCAGCTCCTCCTGTGCTGGGAGCCCCAGGGCTGGGCACAGGACTGCAGGTGGGGTTCACAAGAAGGGGAGCATCAGCCCAACTGTGTGCCAGGTGCAGCACAGCTGTGTCCCCTCCCAGAGCAGCTTGGGAATCACAGGAC
Organism: Taeniopygia guttata; assembly: GCF_048771995.1. Lineage (NCBI taxonomy): Eukaryota > Metazoa > Chordata > Aves > Passeriformes > Estrildidae > Taeniopygia > Taeniopygia guttata. Next base: position 2,626,290 of record NC_133043.1, read on the forward strand.
TCAAGGTTGAAAGAGATCCTTAAAATATATAAGGAATGCAGATTCGAGCTGTCTTTAGGAGATCCAGGTGTTGACTGTTGCTGTGGGAGGAGCATTAAACCATAAATAGGGGGTCCATCACAGCCCTCCTTTCCTGCTGAGGCAGGATTTGCAGTTCCCTGCCAGGTGCTTTTGTTCAGGGAGGGTCTGGGTTGTGTTTTGCAGGCGGGCAATCCGAGCAGCCTTTAAGAACAAGGAGAGAGCAGCAATCCTGACCACGCACTACATGGAGGAGGCAGATGCTGTCTGTGACCGTGTGGCCATCCTGGTGTCAGGGCAGCTCAGGTACCCCCAGATCCCCCCTGGGACAGGGGGCACAGGCAGCTGGCACCTGGGATACATTTCTCTGAAAACACAGATAAATTTGGTGCCTTAAATCTGGTACCTTAAATTAATCCTTAGCAGCAGAAAGGATCTGTTTGAGGTTAGGCTGTTCTTGAGTACAGCTTGTGTTGTCTGTCTGTAATTTATAGGTGTATAGGTACTGTCCAACACCTGAAGAGCAAGTTTGGCAGAGGATACTTCTTGGAAATGAAATTAGGGGAAGCAGCAGATGTGCAGCAGGTGGAGTATCTGCAGAACCAGATTTTGCACATCTTCCCCAACGCCAGCCGCCAGGAAAGGTGAGGTTTGACAGATACCCAGAAAATACCGATGTGCATCAAACCCTCTGATTTCACAGCAGCTCCTTGGCACCGGGGAAGGAATGTAAATATTTACACACAGCTTTAACAAAAAATGAAGAATAAAAAAAGGAAGGGATCTGGAAGGCAGCAGAGCCCGGGCTGGCAGGGTGGGGGCCGGCAGCCCACACAGATGTTTGGCACAGAGGAAGCAGAACTGGATTTCTGCATAGCTGTTGCCTGACAGCTTCCTCCTGAGTCAGGGCCCCCGGGAAAGGGCTGAAATCCGAGTCTGACTCACTGCCCTTACCTGGAAATGCCTGAGGCCTCTGGGGGTCTCGGCTCCAGGGTGGGCTGGCTGCTGTTCCACCAGCAGCTCTGAGCTCGTGCCAGAGGGTTTGGCTGCGGGGCTGGAGAACTCCTCAAAGGGCACTGCAGGCATCCAGAGGAGCGTGATCCTTGAGGATCCATGAGTGGGATCCTTCCTCAAATGTGGGAGATGGGAAGGAGGGAGGCAGAGAGGGAGGGGAGTTCCCTGTGCAGGGCAGAGCAGCTCCCTGTGCTGCAGTCAGGGTTGCAGGAACGGCTGCATGATGCAAACTTCCAGGATGTGCAAACTTCCAGGATGTGCAAACTTCCAGGACGTGCTGGGACCTCCCAGCTCAGCTGAAATCCAAAACCTGAGGACTCTGGGAGCTCCAGGATGCAAATCTGTCATGAGTAAGCAGAATAGAAATGATTGAATCTGCGTGGAGTAGAGTGAACTTAGAGCAGTCTCGGGTGGTCTCAGCTGATGCACCTGAAGCTGTATCATTGCCCTTCTCCTGTGTGATGGTGACAGTCAGAGTGCCTGCAGTAACCTTCAGAAAAGGAGTTTAAATCCATTCCATAGGTTTGTAATACTTTTACTTGGAGTGATTTTGCTTGAAGCTAAATTTGTTTTGCTTCTTTGTTCCAGTTTTGCTTCTATCTTGGCGTATAAAATTCCTAAAGAAGATGTACAGTCACTTTCACATTCTTTTTCCAAGCTGGAGGAAGGTAATGAAGCACTTGCCATGCATCACACACACCAATCCTTTTGTCTCCCATTACTGACACTTCTGCCATGTGATGTCACTCCTCCATTTCTGTTCCAAATTTATTTAACTTAATTTTCTTTTATTGGTGTTTGTCCCCAACTCTGTTTCTTGGGAAATCAAGAGTAAGTGAAGTATCCCTCAATCTGCTCTATTGATTCTTTTACCAGTAAAACACACCTTCAACATCGAGGAGTACAGCTTTTCTCAAGCAACACTGGAACAGGTGGGTTAAATTCTGCTTTGTGAGGGTAAACCCTGCCAGGTGAAGGTGTCAGAGGGCAGGGGTAGATGGGATATTTAGAAAAATTCCTCCCTATGAGGGTGGGGAAGAGCTGGGATGAAATTCCCAGAGAAGCTGTGGCTGCCCCATCCCTAGAAGTGTCCAAGGCCAGGCTGGACAGGATGAGATCAGCTTTGAGGTCCCTTCCAACCCAGAGCATTCCATGATCCATAATGGTGAGCCCTTGCAGGCAGCTCGTCCCCCAGGCTCTGCTCTCAGGCCACTTGGGCTGCTTTGCTGAGGCTGTTGGGGCATTTTTGGGAAACTAAATTCCCTTTCTGCAAAGTGAATCACATCTGCCAGCTCTCCAGTTCCTCCTTATTCCCGTTTTTCCCTTTAAGATGCCGACTGCAGTGACTGGAAGAGAGCAAATGTGTGGCATTAGTGGAAAAGCTGCTCTGATTTATTCCAAGAACAGACATTTGCTGTTTGTAGCTGGAAGGAGGGTGAAGCTCAGACTTGTAATTGCTTATTGTGGATTAATTATTGCTGACAATTAATGTGCTTCAGTGTTGAGCTTGTGCTCTTGAAGAAAAGAGGTGGGAGGGTAGGAGTAAGGAGAAAAACCTCAAAATACTAAAAATACTAAAAGTGTCTTACTCAGAGATGAAGCAATACATTGAGTACTCATGAGGATTTTAGCATGAGTTGTATTAGTGGCCAAGGAAGTTCCTACAAGGAGGATGGTGTCTTCTCCATGTTTTCCAGGTGTTTGTGGAGCTGGCTAAAGAGCAGGAGGAGGAGGACAGCAGCTTTGGCACCCTGAACAGCAGCCTGTGGTGGGAGAGGACACAGGAGGACCGAGTCATTTTCTGAGCTCCTCGTGCTCCTGTGGGTGCCAGCACCAATCCTCCCTCTGCTCCTGGAGCTGGGCTGGGCAAGGCCAGCTGGGTTTGGGAGCCCTGAGCGTGTCCCACCGTCCTGGCCTTGGGAATAACGCCGCAGGAGCCGTCAGCATCCCACTGCTCCTCTGGCTGACCCACATCCCTCCTCCCCTCGCTGCTCCCGGGCTGTGCTGGGCAGGAGGGCACTGCCACAGCATCTCCTGGAGCTGGGGCTGGTGCAGGAGCTCCCACCTGGCTCTGCTGGGCAGGAGGCTGGGCTGTCCTTCAGGAAAAGCCTGTCTGAGCAGAGCCAGTCTCTGCTGGAGCCTCCTGCCCCGGGGCTTTGCAGGCTCTGGCCGTGCCCTGGGCACTCTGCCCGTCCTGCACACCCACCCCTGCTCCTCCACCAGCTCAGCCATGCCTGCTTCTGCTTTGAAGATGCCCCTGCTGAGAAGAGAGGGGGGAAAACCACTGCAGAGTCCCTGTCCCGCTGCAAGGAGGGTCCTGAACTGCACGGCCAGCTCGGCTCGGCGCCCCAGCAGCCTGAAAATGTTCATTTGCAGATCAAAAGTGGCACTTTGCCCGCACTCCCAGTCCTCTCCCCTGCAGGGTGGCAGCTGTGTGCTGCCATGTGGTGCCACTGGGGTTTGTCCTGCATGCTGGGGGGCACGGGGTGGGCAGAGTGGATGTGGCTCTGCCCTGTCTCCATCCCGAGCAGTCTGATTGTTTCCCTGGCTGTCACAATGTGTGTCCTGCCAGCTGCTCTCACACACAGTGCTTTGGAGATGTTTGCATTTTCCTTGCCAGTGCATTCATGAGCTCCAGTGTTTCCCAGTCCCTCATTGTTGTGGTTGCAGTCAGTAACACAGGGCCCATTTTGTCACCCCCTTTGCAAAACCCCAAATCAAATGGTCCCAGGTCACAGCCTCACCCATAAGAAAGGTGCCTTTGGTTTGCATAGAAGCACTAAAAAGAGTAGAATATGTGGTCCTTTAGCCTGAGATATGACAGATGTATGTTGAAAATATATATTTTTTTTGGTTTTTTCTACACAAAGCTATCATCACATTTTTTTTAATTTTTAAAGGGGAAATTAAAGATTGCTCCCAGTTGATTTTGCTCTGCAATGAACAGATACAGAGATGTGTTTCTATTGAGACACTGGCTTCATAAGTCATGTTATTTATATATCTTCACTTCAAAGTTAGAAAAGGCCTTGCTTTTTCTTGAGAAAACTCAAAAAAAATGGTAAATTTTGAGTTGTGTGTCCCAACTGTTTGGAGTTATCAGGCAATAATGTGTGTGATATGTCTGATAATGGCTGATCACTGCGTTCAGCCAAAATCTGTTTCCATTAGTTTCTGATACAGGGAAATGTGAACTCCTTATGCAGAATTTTCCTTCCTCTTTTGTACCCATAGGTTGCATAGAAATGCATCATTTTGGGTTTGTAGTTAAAATTTGAGCCCAAGTCCTACAGAAAGCCCTGGACATCCCAGGGAACGACAATCCTGGGAAGAATTAAAAGGACAGGATTGAAGCAAACTGCAGCTCCAGCACTGCCTGACAGGGGTGAAACTTCCCTGTCAGAAAAGAAAAAAAATCCCAAATTCAGATGTCATATTTATTTAACCCCCGCCCTGCTGCTGGCTGGGAGCTCTGAGCTTTTGCCTTGATTTGGAGCAATTTGGGACTCAGAATTCTCTTGGCATTTTCCCTTGCAGGTGTGTACAAGTTGAGTGCATTTTCCCCAAATCCCACATTTCTTTGGTCTCTTTTTGCCAGTGATGTTTCAGTCACCTGCCCATCAGTCCAGCACATTCTTGTCACCTGGATTTAGGGAATTAGTGTGACCTGTGAGCAGCCTTGGTGTCTGCCTTGAATTTATTCTTTCACTTGGAGTTAATAGTCTGTAAAATAGTTCTGTGCTGTCTGTTTCAGATATTTCCGTATTTCTCACATTTCAGATGGGAAAACTTTGGATTAAAGCCAGATTAGCTCAGTTTGGTGCTGTTGTTTATTTTGGAGGAGCCCAGTGGATGGTGGCACTGGTTTTTGTGCAGCTACAGACAGGACAGGGAATTTGGCTCATTAAATTAATTCCCTGTTTGGGTGGGATCTTTTCGGCCTGGTGACATCATGTGTTAAAGTGGGGTAGAATTCCACCCCAAAACATCACTGTCCTCATATCAGAAGTGTTTCAAAGTGTCCTAAAATGTCTGTAACTGCCAGAATAGGGAAAAAATCAGGCAAAATTAAACCATCAACCAGCAGAGCTTTATTCCTGGCATTTGAAGCTCTTTGTTCAGCTGTTGTCAGTGACTTTCCAAATCCCATCCATCCAACACAAACCCAGCCTGTGCTCCCAGAGATAAACTGGATTTAGGGGGATTTGGGGTAAATCCACCTAGTTTGGCTCCCCATTCCCAGGTGAGATGTTCCCAGGTGAGATGTTGGAGCTGCCTTGCAGGGTTTGTGATGTATCCAAAGCCTGGAAAACGCCTTCACTTCGTGCTGTTGCTACAAGGTTGTATTTTTCTACGGAGAGTTTCACGTGTCTGGTTTTGTTTAGGTTCCCAAGAAAAGTCCTTATTTAAAAGTATCTCTGTTCAGCAAGTGAGATTTCTTGCACAGCCAACATGCAGAGCTCTGGCAGCAGAAGCAGAGGGTGTCAGCCTGGAGGTGACACATTTGTGACACTCCTCCTGCTGCTGGACCACAAGCAGTTCGTTTTACACACTTGCCTTTCTTTCAGCACTTGGCTGTACTTGTAAAGGTGAGGATTTTCCTCTCCCAGCCAGAAATACTCCCAAAATAAAGATGGATTGGGTTGCTAAACTCCTGGCTTTCTGGCTGTTTTGTTGTGCTGGAAACAGGGATGGTTTTCAAAGCCTGGGCTGATTTTGGGGTGCACCAGAGTTTTGGGTGGCTGGGCTCAGGCAGAGGGATTTTATGGGATTATAAATAAATAAAGGGATTATATGCTGGCATGGCCAGGCTCTGGGGCTGCAGTATTTACATATTTTAAACCGAACTGGGGGGATTTTTGCAGTGTTGCAACACGAGGGATCCGACCGCCCGCAGCGGCGCTTTGCAGGCGGATCCGTTCAGCCCAGCTTTGGGCTAGCAGTGACCCCACGGCAGCTGCGTGCTCCTGGCATGGCACATTGTCCATCTGCAGGGCTGAATCACCTCCAGCCACTGGGAAATTAACCCCACTTAAAAAAGAACAATTTATTTCTGTGCTTGGAGCTGTGCCCAAGGTGAATTCGCTGGGTGGGTGCTGGCCCTGGGTGTGGGGCAGTGGAATGGGGGAGGTTTGGCTGAAGGTGGGACATGGAATGTGCTCCGAGGGATGGAGGGCACTGCCTGCTCCTGGCCTGGCCTGTGGGACTGCCAGGTCCCTGGGGAGGAGGAGGACGTGCTCACCTCCAGCCTCATGGGTCAATGAAGGGTGCAGCAAAATAGAAGTGGTTTATACTCCCTGAGCTCCTCGGTGGAGAGGAAATAACCCCAAAGAAGTAGAACCTGAGCTGGGGGACAGTTCCCAGCACTTCATACTCGTTTGTTTCTGATGCTGTGGGAGGGCTGTGTGCCATGCTTTTTCTTTTTTAAGCTGTAAAATTAATTCGTTCCCTTATAATGCTTCTTTCAGAAAGTCCCCGATTTAACATGCTGAATTTCCCTTTGATAAGGGCTTCCCAGAGCTCTTGCTGTCCTTTCTCCTCTGCTTGGCATGTCCCCCTGGAAGGGTCTGGCTCCCTTCCCAGCTCCTCTCTTCCTCCTGGCAGACACAAAGGCTGGTTCCGAGTCCCCTTCAATTAATGATATTTTAATATCTGCTCAGTGAAGCCCTGGGGGCTTGGGGTCCCACTTCAGCGGCAGGGCGAGGAGAAGGATGGGGAACCCCAAGGGGTGCTGGAGCAGGTGTCTTTTCCTGTGAAAAATCCTTTTCTGTAGCTAATGTGCAGACAGGGCAGGGCTGGGTCCCACACTGAAGGACAGGCTTTGGTCAGAAAAGTGCTGTTTTTTGGTGAAGTGCACCTCAGATGAGCTTTCTGCAGTCACGAGGAGCCTTGCCCGTTGCTCCCCTATTGCCCAACACGAAGAGATGCCAGAAAATGCTTCTGCTCCTCTCCTAAATGAGCTCACGCCTTGAAAATGAGAAAATCAGCAGCTGCAGCAGAGCCTCAGCCTTTTGTTAAGCAACAACCTTGTGGTTTGAGGCAGCTCTGCAAATCAGATGCACAATCCTGGAGCTGTGGAAGTTCCGGGACAGTCAAATTCATTTAACTCGTTGAATTATCCCGTGGCCAGGCACCCTCCCAGCTCCTTTGGATTCCCTGCCTTCCCTGATTTCCTCACCTCCCTGTTCTGAGTGCAGATCCACTGGAAAGATGTTTTGTTTTTAAACGCCCAACACGCTCCATCCTGCTTCCAGCTGTGCTGCAGCTGCTGGAAAAGCAATTAAAAGGAGTGGAAATTGGGAAAAAACCCGCTCAAAACAACGGGGAAAGGAGAAAGCAGAACTAAAATCTCGTTGGATCTGGGGTGCAGGATTTGTCTCAGCAGAGGAAGGAGCATTTGCTGAGTAAGGCTCTGGGCAAGGGGATGGGGACAAGGCAGAGTTTTCCCTCTGGAGAAGCTGGGCCAGGGACAAAGTGGCTTTGTCACCTCCCAGGAGTGAAGGTTCACCCCCATCCCAGGCCACCCCAACTCTGCTGCCTGCCGGGAACATCTGCAGGAGTGCAGTGAATCCTCCAAAGCGCGGTGTAAACATCCCCAGGCTCGGGGCCAGCTGGTTGTAGGTGCTGTTCCAAGGTTGGGTCATCGCTCCAGAAGTTTTGGGAGGTTTGCCCGGGTGACGTCAGGCTGGAGAGGGGCATGGCCACCGGGCTGGGCCACCGAGCTGAGCCTCCCTGGGGCTGAAAAGGGACCAGGAGCCCGGACACCTCAGAGCTGGAGGAGAGCTGGTCCCCATGGAAAACACAGCATCAGGTAAGGAGCCACAGATTTCTCCTTTTTTCATTAATTTGTTTAGAAGTAGAGATGGAAAAATTGATTTAGAAGTAGAGATGGACAAATTCTCCATGCAGGATTTGAGTTTTCATGAGGGGATGATGATTTTTTCCTAATAAATGCTTTCTGACGCTGAATGCATAAAAGTTGCACCTTCCAGCTCTGTTTTCTGGTGGACTGTAAGTTCGTAACAAAATATTTTACAGGAAAAGGAGCAAAAATATTCAGCTTTTCTGGGGGTGTGTGGATTTTGGCTCTCCCCGCGGCTGCAGGTGAAGAGCTGCAGTTTGAGCACCGGATGATGATCCCTCCCTTTTCTCTCCTCCTCCTCCTGCCTTGATGTCACTAAAGGTGTCTAAAAATACAAAATCCCCATATTTCACTTCTCTGTATGAGCTGAAGTGTTGAGCTTTGATTAGGGACAGGTTTAGAGTTGTTATTTTCAAGTTGAGAGTAGGAAAAAAAACCTGTTCCAGTTGGAGTTGGAGTGGAGTCAGTGCAAATCTGTCTGTGATTTATCAGATGAAAACACAAAAAAACCTGCAAGAGGCAAAGAGGAGGGGATGGAAAGAGCACTCTGCACTCTCCATGTGCAGGGATTCATCCTTGGCTCTGGGAAAGCCAGTGGATCCTCTGGGAAGTGTGAGATGCACCACGGATTTCTCCCTTTGAACTCAAAATTGAGAGGCTCCTGCCAGACCTCCTGAAGAGCAGCTTGATTTTAGGAACTAAAATCATAAACTCCGGGAATGCTTCAGGTTGGAAGGGACCTCTAAAAGTCACCCAGTCCAACCCCCTACAATGAGCAGGACATCTTCAAACAGACCTCAAAAAGTTACATTTATAGAGGAAAACAGTCTGAAGAGGTGCCAAAGAGGAATTCCCTGAGATAGTAAATAAAGGGATTATATGGGATGTGCCTTCCTGGGATGGCTTCTGGTAGAGCAGGGCTGCGTGCAGGATCCAGGAAAAGTGATTGCAACACCTTGGCAGGGAGTTCCTGGAGAGCAGGAAGTTTGGATGCACTTAATGAGCCCCAGGAGACATCCAGCTTTACAAGTGGTGCTCTTAGCCGGATTAAAGTTTCCCAAACATCATTGCCTCCAGTTTCTGAAGTGTTTATTTTGCCTTCTGCATCTGAAGTTTTGAGCCTCAGGCCACACAGAGGATTTTCTCTTGGCTGTATTTTTTACCTTTTTGATGATTATCGAATAGATTAATTAGACACCTTATTTAAAGTTAATAATAGCTAATATTTATTAGGTATCTGACTGAAAGCTAAATTCCGCAGCCTTTATAGGCAGCATCACTTATTTGAATTCCTGGCTTCATATTTGGCTCCTCATGTTATTTGCTCCTTGCTCCACAGGCAAAAAGTAAACTAAAACTGGTAGAAACTTGGTTAAAATTTTCTAAAAAGTTTTAGAGTTGCTCCATCATTTAAAAATTGTTTTTTGTGACTGTAGAGATTCTGTGCATCTTTTAAAGACCGTCATGTTTTCCTTGTTATCCAAATACCACCACACTTTGTTTACTACCCAAACATCCTGGGCTGAGCTGCTGCTTTCAGTTCATGACTGAAATCCAGACATGAGCAAAAAAAAAAAAAAAAAAAGAAAAAAAAGTGGCACTTCCTAGAAATCTCTTCCTATTTACCTTTAACCTTCAGTGGAGGCAGCAGGGAGGAAGTCTGTGAGGAAGCTTGGGCAGGGAAAGAGAGATAAGATAAGGTAAGCCCTGTGATAACACAGAAGGTAAATTGGGATCCTGGATCCTTTGCTCCTGCAGTACACAAATATTTAGTTATTCCAAAAAACAAGCAGTGATGGCAACAGAGCAGTGGAACCCTTTATTAACTCCAGCTGCCCAATCCAAGAAGTCAAGAAGGCTGTCCAAGGGGAATGGAGCACTCTGCCTTTGAGGCTGCTTTGATTTTGGGCTTTTTTTATTTTGGGTTTCAGCCATTTGAAAGGATTAAAGCACAAAATCATGTTGGGAGTTTCCCTGCCCTGCTCCCCTGGGAAGGGGGTGAAACCCATCACTCTGGCCTTGCTCCTGGGCCACAGGATTAAATCTGGAGCTGAAATAAATATCCCAAAGAAATACTCCCTGCCAAGCACTTAGGAGGATATTAAGGAACGCATGGGTGTTCTAATCCTGCCCTGCTCTAACTGCATTAAAGTTCCTTAATACTTGGGTGAAAACAGAACAAATTTGTCTCTTACCAGCTTGGTGAAGACAGGCAGTGACAGCCTCTATTTTAGGTTATTTTTAGCATCTGCCCAGTGTTTGTAACGTGATTCAGGGTCTGGTTCAGAACCCAGAGCACGTGAGCAGTGCTTTGCCAGCAAAGCACGTGTCTGAGGCCAGACACAAATCCACTTCCTGCAGTGAGACGTGGAAAGTGAGCGGTTGTCTTGTTCCACAAAGCCTCTTTGGGATGAGGAAGGATGAACCTGGTGAGGAAGGATGAATTTGGGTGAGGAAGGATGAACATGGGTGAGGAAGGATGAATTTGGATGAGGAAGGATGAATTTGGATGAGGAAGGATGAATTTGGATGAAGAAGGATGAGTCTGAATGAACAAGGATGAATCTGGGTAAGGAAAGATAAGTCTGGGTGAAGAAGGATGAACCTGGGTGAGGAAGGATGAATTTGGGTGAGGAAGGATGAATTTGGATGAAGAAGGATGAATTTGGATGAAGAAGGATGAATTTGGGTGATGAAGGATGAATCTGGATGAGGAAGGATGAACCTGGATGAGGAAGGATGAATTTGGGTGAGGAAGGATGAATTTGGGTGAGGAAGGATGAATTTGGATGAGGAAGGATGAATTTGGGCAAGGAAGGATGAACCTGGGTGAAGAAGGATGAATCTGTGGATGTGGAAGAGCCAGCTCAGAGTCCAGCCCAGCTCTGTTCCCTTGCATGATCTTGGTCTATTTCCTTTCAATCTGAGTTGCCCAAAGTTGAGGAGATAAGTTCTCCCCCTTTGACATGTCACTGGCTTCCTCTGAAGTAGTATTTAACTCCCAGTGACTTGTTTTATTCTAAATTATATCATTTTCTTTCCCATCTTAGCTGGAAAAATGCAGGAGGCATCCAAGAAAGCCTCACAAATATTTCAGCAAACCTGTATTCTCCTGTGGAAAAATATTCTTCTGGTGTGGAGGATGAAGTCAAAAAGTTTTCAGGCAAGTGTCAGTTCTTCCAAAGGGAAATCAGGATTTCTACTACAAAGTATTTTCACATTGCATTGTTTTTGCATGAGGTGATGTGAGAAGCCTCAGCTGTGGTTTCCTGGGAAATGTCAGCAGTTCCTTCTTCCTGCGACACTACAAGTCTGCCTTGTGACAAAGCTGGCTGCTGGCTTTTTGCTTGTTGATCCTGCCCTGTGCAGAGGAACACAATGTCCAATTCATGGTTCCAGTGTCAAATTATCCACAGACCTCACTGGCTCCGGGACTAGGAAAACATATTTTCCATCTGCAACCTTGCTGGGATTTGAAAACCATCACACCTGTGGAACAGCTCTCCCTCGTGCCTGGGGGAAAGGCCTGGAGCTGGGCTGGGCAGTGGGGTCACAGCTGGGTTAGGAGGGTCCTGGAGGAGCCTCCCTGAAGCCTTGGAGTGGTTCCTAAAAGAGAGGCACGATTCAGAGAATAAAAGTGGGTATTTATTGCAGGCCTTCAATCAATGCACCTTGGGCAGCCAGAAGCCTCTGAGGGGCTACACCCAAAATTAATGATGATCATGAGTTTTTTAGACAGTTATAAGTTTGGCCCATTTATATATCAGGGGTTAATCCTCCAGGCAATGGAGTCATTTACTCCAAGTTTTCCCCCCAGTTCACTGTTGTTTGCATCTCCCCAGGCCTGAGGCACTGAGGTGTCCTTGATTCCCAGGCCTGGAGAGGAATTTTTTGTCTGGATAAAACAGGAGCACAGCGGCTGTGGAGTTTTAGAGTGATACCCCAAAGCAACGCTGGTCTGAGAAATATGAAAGCTAAATCCTGAGGCAGCAGCAGCAGGTCCCTGGGCCCCTCACCTCTACATTTCCCTCCATCTTTCCCTGCAGGAATGGGTGGCCTCGCTGCTGTTCCTCTACATCCTGCGGGACGCCGCGGGGCTGATCATGTACTACCCCAGCCACGAGTTCCCCTACAGACCCCTGGGGCGCCTGGACGACCCCGCCTTCAACGCCTCGGGGGTCACCCTCATCTTCACCCCTGCAACCAGCACCACCAGGACAATCATGGCCAAAGTGGCCTCCAGCTCATCGCTGAGGGGTAAAAGCTCTTAAATCCATCTTCCTCCATGTCTCTAGTGCACTTGACCCACCCTCATGGCAGGGAGGGTCAAGAGCATTTGACCCATGTGATTTTTGAGGGAAAAAATTGTGGTGATGCCCATTTTAACGTTGTCTGAATAATCAGAGGTTCAGCTGTGCTGATTTTATTTTTTTTAATATTAATTATTTTTTCAATATTATTTCAATATTATTATTTCAATATTATTATTTCAATATTATTATTTCAATATTATTATTTCAATATTATTATTTCAATATTATTCAATATCATTTCAATACTATTATTTCAATATTATTATTTCAATATTATTAAATATTATTTCAATATTATTATTTCAATATTATTATTTCAATATTATCATTTCAATATTATTCAATAGTATTATTTAATAGCATTATTCAATATTATTATTATTCAATATTATTATTATTCATTATTATTATTATTCAATATTATTATTCATTATCATTATTATTATTCAATATTACTATTATTCAATATTATTATTCAATGAGATTAGCAGAATTAATTTTTTCAATATTAATTTTTTTTTTTCTAATGGCAGGTGTAATAATAGAAGAGGTGGAAAATGAGGCAAAAATGGAAGAAAAAGGACTTTCGGAAGAGGAAACAATTGGTGTTGTTTTTAAGGATGACTTCTCTTACACTCTCAGATTTCAAATAGGCAGCACGGTGTTTCCAAATGAAGGCTTAGAGCACATAGGTAACAAAATAAATGAAACCCCAAGCTTTGATTTTGCATTAAAAACTGTTTAGCTGAATTTCTGTGCTGCTGTGCCACCCCAGAGGGATGGAGGCTGCATGTGCCAACTGGCTTGAGAAAAATATGAGTTAAAATTTGAGGGTTTGTGTCTGTAAAAGGAAAAAAATATCAGAGAAAAAAGCTGTAAGAACATAAATGTCACCCACAGTCAGAGAATCCTAGAATGGTTTGGGCTGGAAGGGAGCTCAGAGATCATCCAGTGCCTTTTTGCCCCTCTCCCTTTTGTACCTTAACACATCAAATCGTGCCTGGAAAATGAGACTTGTGTGTGCATTAATGTCTGTGGCCAGAGATTTCACACACTGAAAAATAAAAGGCTGAGTAAACCCCAATCTTTACTTCCTCACACTGAGGTAAAACTCATTTTCAACCCCATGTCACGCACAAGTATTTATATGCACGTGTATATGGAAATGTACTAATTAATACTCATTAATTATTTTTTAAAAATTTGTTTCCCCAACAGAAACCTGCTGGGATTTTTCAGCAAAGCACTGCAAAGTTCCTCTGTACTGGTATGGGGGCTTCCTCTCTGTGCAGTCCAGCATTGATGCAGCAGTCATAGAAGTAAGTGTGCTCATGGTGGAATTTGCTGTTCTTCCCTCACTTCTGTGTAAACTTAAAACCTAAACTGATTAAACCAAAAATAGAGGGGGGAAAAGAAACTCAAACACCAAGAAATCCAGCAAGCCAGTTGATTTTTCCAGCCCTAAAAGTGTCCAAGGCCAAGCTGAAGAGGGTTTGGAGCACCCTGGGATAGTGAGAGGGGTCCCTGCCCATGGCAGGGGTGGAACAAGGGGATCTTTAGGGTCTCTTCCATCCCAAACCATTCTGGGATTCTGATTTTCTGCAACTTCTTAAATAATTAGTGTAATTCAAAATGTAAAAGAATGACAGATCACCCTCATGGCTCGAGGCAGTGAATGGAACGAGGATTTAATAGTGTTTATTGCAAGCCAGCACAAAAAGGTGCTCATTACTGGTTATTTTAATGCTTGTAACCCCCTGTTTGTTCTGAGGTCAGCTATTTCATTGCAGAAATGAAATTAACTTAATTTCTAATTTCCTTTAGATGAAAACCAACCACTCTGTGTGGAAAGAAATGAAGTCAATTACTGGAGTTCACCTGCAAACCGTGATAAAACCTCTGTTTAAACTGGATTACCTTTGGTTCATTATCTGTGCCATACTGTGCTACTGCCCATACATGCACTTTTTATCAGTGAAAGTTCTCAAGGAGAAGAAGAAGCTGAAGATATTGATGAGAGCAATGGGTCTGCAAGATATTGCCTTCTGGTAAGCCTCAGAAATCAATGTGTAATTACAGGGATTATTTTATCAAGTGTATATTTACCAAGCCTGGTCTGGTGGGAGGTGACCCTGCCCATGGCAGGGGTGGAATTAGGGGATTTTTGAGGTGTCTAAACCATTCTGGGGTTCTCTTTGCTTTGTTTCCAAGCCTGTTGGTCTGAGGCAGGTTTTTTTGTAGTTGTTTTGTTGCTTCTCCTCCCCAAAGAAGGGGAGAAGCTCTCCTTGTGGAGCAGCATGTGTGCAGCAGGGTTTGCCTCCAGAAAATGGGTGGAACACTCAGAAAAAGCAAAGAAACAAATTCTGGAGAAACCCCTAAATGCTGAAGCAGAGGAGGGACACAGGGTCTATCCAAACAGGGTTTCTAACCCACCTGGGCAGGAATAGTTCACATCATTAGGAAAGCACATGGAGAGAAGGTGCTGGCTGCAGATTCTCTGCCTCCCCTCGCTGCCCTCACTGCAGAGATCTGGGCAGCTGCCAGACCTGAATTTGTGGAAGAACCTTTTTCCTGAGCAGTGACCAAGCACTGAGCAGGCTGCCCAGAGAGGGTGTGGAGTGTCCCTGCCTGGAGACACTCCAGACCCAGCTGGACACATTTCTGTGCCGTGTGCTCTGGGATGTCCCTTTTTGAGCAGAGACATCGCCCCTCCGTGTCCCTTCCACCCTCATCCTTCCTGTGCCTCTCTGATATTTGCACCTATCCAGTCTGGAAATGGTTGAAAATACAAAATATTTGAATTCATGCCACTTTGGCTATGTCACGGCAAGTGTTGTCATGCTCAGAAGTAACTGTGCCTTCCCTTGTAGGTTGTCCTGGAGTTTGCTGTACACCGTGTACGTCTCCATCACAGCCAGCCTGCTGACCTGGGTCACCCTGAGTGAAGTTTTTAATCACAACAGCTTTTTGGAAGTGTATTTTTTTTATTTCTTTTATGGCATGGCATGTGTAAGTTTACATTTGTATCCTTCTACGATGCACCTTTTATTTTTTTTTTTTTCCTAATTAAAATATCTGAAAGACTGCAGAGTTTTTTAGGGCTGGAATTATATGAGAAAGTAACAAAAATAGTCTACTGCGATTTATTGTTATTTTTTATAGGCTAGATTTTAGGTAATCTTTTGTATATTTTTTATACCACTCACATTATATTTTAGGAGATTCTGACTCTAAATCAGAGTAAAGAGAGGTGCTAAAATGAGGCTGGGAGTGATCTGTCTGTCCTTATAAACCTGCCCTAAATCTCAGAGCTGTCTGCTAGACAAAGCCTTGTTCATCTGGAGGGAACAACTGCAACCCAGCTGGGTCTCAAATTTTGCTCCTATTTTCACATTGGTTTATTTTTAATTGCAGAAGAAATGCATCCTGCTAACTACTGGTTTTCTCTGCTGCAGATTCACTTCACTTTCCTGCTCAGCTCGTTGCTAAAGCAGCCAAACATTTCCAGTTTTGTGGGATTTCTCCTTCACATCCTCTTTGGGGCACTGGGCTTTTTGACGTTGTTTGAAAAACTGCCACGGGCTTTGGAATGGACTTTAAACATCTTCAGTCCTTTTGCCTTCACAGCTGGCCTTTCAACGGTATGTCCATAATAAAACCAGTGCATCACAAAAGCTCAGCCCCCAAAACTCTGCCAGAGAGCAGCAAAATCCACAATTTGCATCACCAGAACAACCCAATCACCCCACTCTGCTTTTCAAAAGAAAATTTGGCTCCAAAAAAAATCTTTTAAAAATCTAAAAAATTTGTGCTAAGTCATAGCAGAGATGGTTGGATGCTCAACTGCATCACAAATTTTACTGCGACAAATTTAAATCTCTATAAAATGAGCAGTGGGATGTGGCTGGTGGGTACCAGGGGCTGCAGGAACTGAGGGCTGGAAGTGCTGTCTGTGCAAACAGCACTCTGTAACTTCTGCATGGTCTGAAATTCAGCTTACTGAGGCATTTCTGGTGCTTGTGGTCAGAATAAACCCTTTGCTCCTTAGAAACAGCGTCATGGTCACGAGCGAATTGGTTTTGAGTGAAAATGGCTGTGATGACACAGCAGTAGCTCACACAAAATATTTCTGTCTGAAGGAAATGTTGCATCTGAATTTTTTTTGTTTTTTTTTTCCTTCTCTAGATGGTAAAACTAGAAAAATATGGACCAGCATTTACCCCAGAGTTGTACCCTTTTTATAACCTGTACCTCATCCTGAGCCTAGACAGTGTCTTGTATTTCCTGTTGGCCATCTACTTTGATAAGGTTTTGCCTGGTGAGTGAAAATGTGAGGGGGAAAAATGCAAACTTCTTTGCTTTTTCTTCCATAATTCCCTGCTTTGTAGAGAGAAAGTTGCCAAAGGGGTGGTGGGAGGAGAGAAAACTGCAGCCCTGCAGTGAGATCCTGCTCCGACAGCCCTGACCACTGGGGTTGGATGGGTGTTGTAGGACTTGTTCTGATTTTTTTGAACCAAAGAGGTTGTAAATGGCTGTGATTATTCCCCACCTGCATTTACAGGTATGGACAATTTAAATTGCAGAGTTTATCAATTCTTTCACTCTGCTGCAAGTTCACATTCTCCACTGCTGGGGGAGCGGTGGCTGGGCTGGGCATTTATCGGAGTTGACAGATGGAGGTTTTGGGGTTGATATTTTACCTTCTCTGCCTCTGATTCAGGCAAGTACGGGGTCCCACATCCTCCTACCTTCTTCCTGAGACCCTCCTACTGGCTCAGGGGCAGCGGTGGGTATGTGGGGGTGAGAGCTGGCAGCAGCCACGACCCCGTTCTCGGCGGTGACACCGAGCCGCTGCCAGCGGGCTTCGATGGCAAGGAAGCCATCAGGTAAGGAGCTCCTTTTGGCAAAGAAAATACAGCTCTGCCTGGATTGTTTGGCTCTGGAGAGCACAGCCACGCTGCACTGGTGAGGGTGAGGCTGGCAGCTGGCACTGTGGATGAGATTCATTCAAATGTGTGAAAGCCAGGGGTTGTTCAGTGTTTCATCCCATCCAGAGCTGGATTTGAACATTTATTGGATGAGGAGCATCCTCCAATTCCCTTTCCTTCACTTCCCTCTCAGCAGCGAGTCTGTTCCCATTCCCCAGCATCTCCAAGCACAGAGTGTGCTGCAGAAAATGCTGCACTGTCCATCCTTGCAGGGCTGGGTGGGCTCGTGGCTGGTGCTGCCTTCTGGTTGTTACCACAAAGAAAATTATTATCTGCCATAATAACAGCTAAGTCATCACTCCTAATTAAATATCCACATTTATATCCTCCTCCTTCGCTCACAAAACGTTCCTCGAGTTTGGCTTTGAAACCTTTTAAACAGCTTTTAGAAAAGCACAGGGCCTAATCCTGCTTTAAAGGCACCAGAAATTAATTACATGAAGGAATTCCTTCTGCAGGACCAGTTGGAGGAGGAGATTGGGAAATAATCCCCCAAAAGGTTTCAAAGTTTAATTTGAGGCAGGGGATACATCCCCAAATTGTGATTCAATAAGTAATGGCTTGCTTACTTTTCTTTAGACTAAACAATATTAAAAAAATATACAAGAAGAACAACAAGAGCACCGAAGCTTTAAAGGGTAAGGAGAGGCTTTGTAATTCTTTTATTCGTTTTTCACTAGATAAGAACCCAAAGTGCTTGGAAATGTACTGGCTGTACTGAATTCTGCCTCTGGGCCTGTTAAATTATATTGTGCAATGGTTATTTCTGCAGGGGTAAATTACTGGCAAATTTCTACCAGGTCGTTATCTCCCTGTTCCCTCCAGGAAAATCACTTGTTTATATTTTTTTTGCAACAGCAGAAATCTCCTTAAAAGCTGTGTTTTTGCAGTTATGAACCACTCTAGAAATCCCCTCTCAAACCTCCCTTTCAAAATGTAAACTATTTTGGGCAAACTTGGGATTTTATGGCCAAATCTGCTGTCCCTGCCTGAGCTGTGCTCTCCAAGCATTTGCCAATGCAAATATTTGACACAGCCATAGTGAAGTCATGGGGTATTTGTTAAATGCCTTTGTTTAACAAGAACTCCAAGTGATAATATCAGAAATGAAAAATACAAAAATATTAAAAATATCAGTATGACTTCAAAGGTCTATGTTGAGTGGGAAAAACCAAACAAACACAACTTGAACCACCCACAAAAAGACAAAGTATTTTTTTAAAAAGAAAATGAGGGGCAAAGTCTGGCTGCTTTGAAATGTGTCTTGAAATCTCACGTCTAAGAAAAGCTCTGGGTTCTGCTCTTCCTGAGGACTCTTCTTGAGCCACACTAAAATAAAATGTTATGAACCTCACAGAAAACGAAACTCAAAGTTCTTTAAATATTGAAGATAATACATTTATTCCCTCAATTCAGTGAAGACATAATTCCTTACTAAGCTTAGGCCTAACTCCTGAAGAACCAACCTGTGCTTTTTGATCTGGTTTTGGCCTCTCAGCTTCTAAAAAAATGTCACTTCTGTCACCTGTGGCAACAGCTACAGTTCCAAGTCCACTTCTCACACACTTCCATCCTACTGTTGTCCTGTTTTTATTCCAGGTTTGTCCTTAAATATATATGAAGGGCAGATCACTGCCCTGCTGGGTCACAGTGGATCTGGGAAAACTGCCCTGTTAAATGTGCTCAGTGGATTTTCCAAGCCTTCAGCAGGTGAGATGATGGGCCTGGATGCTGAAGAGGAGGAACTGTTGGTTTTTCCAAGTGTAAGGGGGGAAAAAGCCTTCAAGTTTTCCCTCAGTCATTTGTGCTGGATTGTTGTCAGTGCAGATTTCTCCTTCAGCACGAGCTCCGGGGATAATGGATCCCTCGTGTGTGCACCATGGTCATTTCTCTATCTGCATGACCTGGTGCTTTCTATGAGCTGCACATCTGTAGGAAACATGGTTTTATTTGTAAGGGGAGGTTTTGCTGCTCTGAAATATTCTTGAAAGGTAATAAATCTTTGGGCTATCCAGTTACTTTGCTTTTTTTGTTATTTTAATTTTTAATTTAACACTTGCAAAACATCCATGGTGCTGGAATTGATGTCAGGTGTTTCATTCACCCCTCTGTGCAGGTTCTGCAATGATCTACAACTACAATGCTTCTGAAATGTGGAATATGAAAGGAATACAGGAAAAGGTTGGGATTTGCCCCCAAAATAATTTGCATTTTGAAGCCTTAACGGTGAAGGAAAACCTGAGAATTTTTGCTCACATCAAGGGCATTCAGTGGAAGGAAGTAGATGAAGAGGTTGGTATGGGCTTCTCAGCCACTGACTTCTCTTTTATGGCCTCTTGGGCACTTTGTGCTTTATTGATAAAAGATGATCACCTGCATCTTGTTCTGTGGAAATGAGAACAATCCTGATTTAGTGGAAAAGTAGTTTTCCAATTGTTTCTTATCCTCATGTTGTGAGTTAAAACTCAGACTTGTCTTATTTATCTCCAAGCAAAGCCACTATGGGTAGGTAAGTTTGAAATCTTGAAGTTATAATGTTTGTAGCCATTTAGGAATTCAGACCAGTGCTTTGGAAATGTGACTCTTGTCTTCTTGTGTTCCCAAGGTGCAGAAAGTTCTCGTCATGATGGACCTCACCGATGTTCAGAACATTTGTGCTGAAGCCCTGAGTGGGGGACAAAAACGAAAATTGTCTCTTGGAATTGCAATTTTAGGGAACCCCCAGGTAAGGACTGGTTGTGTTTATGCACACACAGCGTGTGTTGTTTTGGGACGTAGCTTTGTATTTCGACATGGCACAGAGGCTGTTGGCCTTTTCCCCTGCTATTCCAGGCTAATAATTCACTTATTGAAAGGACTGGGGAATCTGGTTCCATCAGAGCCATACTTTTAATTAGAAGGGTGTTATTATTGCAACAGGAGAAGGAGCAATAAAAACGAGCCACACTTGAGGGTGCATTCTCTTCTCTGAGTGAGACCCTCAAAAGCATGAAACCAAGTGATGTAAGCGTGGGACTGAGCTGGTGAACACAGCTGGTCTTGTAGTTAAGATGGTCACAATACAAGGCAAAACACTCCATTTTCAGAAGGCTTCAAACCTGTAATGTTATTCTAGCATGCATGCTTTTTATACATTCTTACAAAACTCATAAGTTTACTCATTGATCATGAGATACAAACAAAGTGCTCATTGGAACAGACAGCTGCAGGTTTCTCTTCTTTATCCTTCTTTCTTTATTGGTTTCTATGTCAGCTACCTTGGTAGGAAATTCTTCCAGGGTAAAACATGGATCGTCTTATCAAACTCCTCTCTGGCTCGCAGAAGTCACTGTAAAAATGTCGGAATCTGAGGTATTGATGATCCTGAGATTGTAGAAAGTCTCTGTCTGTCAGCCCCGCTGCCAAAGCAGAAGGCATAATTGGTCTGTGCTGGTTTCAAGGTTGTTTATTCTGTTTATCTCTAACATGTTCTGCTGCCCTGCCGCAGCTCTGTCCTGCAGGGCAGCGTGTGGGGCTCTGCCCTCAGTGGGATGTTACAAACATTAAATACCACAAACTACCTGTGCTGGATTTACAATAATGTGCCAATATCTGTCACCTACGTTGGACAGTGTGTCCCCAGCCTGAACCAACAGAAAAATGCCAACACCACAGTGAAACATGGAGGGCATGAAGAAGGAGAAAAAGGACAAGACACACCCAATTTCCTCCATCTTGTCCCCTTTGGACCCCTAATCAAGAATCCTAAAATTTTACTTTTGCACCCATGCCACACCTTAATTATTACTTATATCAAACACTCAGAGCTGGTAATTCACCCTGTAAGATTGAAAACTCTTTTCCATGGACAGAGATCACAGACAGTGTCTCTGGGGGCTCTGTCCAGGGGGGTTCCTGACCCCTGCCAGGGTCCCAGACCTGCCAGGGCAGCCAGAGGGAAGCCCTGGACTCCCACATCAAACCTCTCCCACAGGCTGGGGCGTGGGGAGCTCTGACCTCGTTGTGTTTTGCAGGTGCTGCTCCTGGACGAGCCCACGGCGGGGCTGGATCCCTGCTCCAGGCACCACGTCTGGAGCCTGCTGCGGGAACGCCGCACCGGGCGCGTGACGCTGGTCGCCACCCAGTCCATGGAGGAGGCAGACACTCAGGCTGGTGAGCCCAGACTGGCACCCTGGGGTGCACACCAGGGGTTTGCAGGGCACAGCCCACGTGTGGGTCCCACTGCGGCACGGCTGGTGCTCGCTGGACATGTTTTATCTGACAGTGACCACCAAGCCAAGCTGGCCAAAGGTTAAAACTGGGCTGATGCATCCCTCCAAGGCTTTGCTCATGCTCCTCTCCAGGATAAAGCAGTCTAATTCAGGATAAAGCACTTCCACTTTATCTGGATTTGTCTCTGTGTCAGTAAAACTTGGGTTATTTTCCTGGATTTAACTTGCTGCTATTCCCATTTCCATATTGTTCCTGTGCTGCGTGGGAAATTCTCCACAAGCCCACAAGAATGCAGGACTGAAAGAATTAACCATGATGTTGAGGAGAAAGGCATTGGTTTAAAATTTGAAAAATTCAGGGCTGGCCTGGCTTTACTCCTCTCAATTTATTATTAAAAAGTCTGCTGAGTTCAGAAGGAACAGAGTGAGGTCAGTCTGCTGCACTCTTGTAAATCCCCCTAAATCCTTTGCATTCCCTCCTCCTCAGATCGGAAAGCTTTCCTCTCCTGTGGGAGATTACAGAGTGTTGGCTCATCCCTCTACTTGAAGAGAAAATGGGGAATTGGCTATCACTTGAGGTAAAACCTTTTGTTTTGGCCATCACTCTTTTTGTGAAAAGCTCCTCATTCTCATATTTTCTTGTAGAATCTGTGTTTTTGTAGAGTTTATCTAGAGAGTAACAGAAATCCTGACAATTAATTTTAGAAGACCTTTAAGGCTGCCAGAATATCCCTGCTTTGGACAGCAAGCTGCCTTTTTTTTTGGAACCCTGAAAGATCTGAGCATCAGCTAAAATGACTTTGCAGCTGAAAGGGGACCAGAGCGAGGTGATCCGTGGTGCCAGAGTGATGTACGATGGCTTTGATGCAAAGTTCTTTTTCTTAGGAGTTTGATTCCTGAGTTCTTGGTTTAGCAGCATTGTCCAGGATCATAATTCTTAACTTCAAGCATTTTGTGCATGCATGGCAGAAACAGGGGCACTGCAGATAGCTGTGAGAATTCCCACTGAAGTTCTGCCCAGTTTTGGAAGTTTCCCTATGGAAGAATCACCACTGGCTCTGTACTCCAACCAGATGAGGCATATATTTTTTATTTCTTATTTAACATTATAACAGTGGTTTTGTTGTTTGGTTTTTTTTAACAGGATGCACATAAATGACCTGTGTGACCCAGAGCTTGTGTCATCCATGGTCAGACAGTACATCCCCGATGCTGTGCTCAGGGGGCAGAAGAGGGATGAGCTGTGTTTTAGGCTGCCTCTGGAAAACACTGACAGCTTCCCAGGTAAGAAACCTGTGCCAGGATTTTAAAGGGAAACCCACTGGTGGGAAAAGCAGAAATCAAAGTTACTGTGAAGGGAAAAATTATATTCCTTGGTCCATAATGTGTGGTATTAGGAAGCTGCATATCAGTTTTACAGAAAGCCTTCAGTGCACATGCTAATATTAATAATGAAGATTGAAAAAAAGAAAATCCACCAACTAATCTACAAACTAAAATCTATAGACCCTCTTCTGTTTTCAGGATGGTCCATGTAAACCAAAACCACTAGAATTCTCCACTAGTTACCTCTAAAGAACACAATAAATTTGTGATGACTTTCAGGTCATGGGGATTAATGACGTGAATGCTGGAACATCCAGTGTTAATTGGCTGAGTTTGTTAATTAACACTGGCTGAGTTTGTGGTGCCTGGGCTGAGTCTGGCTGTTTCTCCTGTGCAGATTTGTTCAGCCACCTCGAGAACAGCCTCTTGCCAGGGGTTGTTAATTATGAGGTGACCAGGACAACCCTGGAAGATGTTTTCCTGAAGCTGCAGGGCGAGGAAGCCATCGATCCCGAAGGTAAAGCCTCTTGCAAGCGTGGCATCCTCAAAGTTCCATCTAAACGTGTGTTTTAATGGACTATCCAATAAATTTCTGCTAAATGTGAATATTGATAGGCCTAGAGTGGCATTTGTATCCCAGTGAGGAATATCATCTTGGAGAAGCCCAAATTATTCTGTCTTGGCTTCCCAAAGGGTTTCAAGCGTGATAATTAAGGTTTGTGTTGAAAGGGTATTTATTTAACTTTGAAGGGTTGTCCAGCCCAGACCAGGAGGTGGGAAGGGATAAAGTTTGCAGAAGGCACTTCCCAAGGCCAGTGAAGATCTTGGATGTGTTGCCACACCAACCAGTCTGAATTCACCAATATAAATTCTATTCTGGATGAATTATGGTCCTTTTTCTCTGCCCTTCTAACTCTTCTCTCTCTTAAAAAAAAAAAAAAAAAGAAAAGAAAATTTAAAAAAAAAAATTAAAGTGTCTCTCTATTCAGAGCAGAAGATCCTTGATGACTGTTTGGGATTAGAAGGTGTCCTTGGAAGGCTCTTTGTGGGTAATGGCATTTCATGGTGAACACACAGGAGAGGGAGACCTCGAGGAGAGGGACCAGAACCTGCCGTGGTTCTCCAAGCAGGGGATGTTGGCCATGAGTGGGATGATGCTCTGGAGGCAGCAGGTGTGTGCTGTGCTGAGAATTCGCCTGCTCAGACTGAAGCACGAAGGAAAATTCCTCAGGGGCATGTAAGTACAGAAGCTCCCACCTGCCCTGCAGCCCTGGAGCAGCTGAGGGAAGGCTTAAATGCTGCTGGAGATGTTTGGAAGCAGAGAATTGGTGGGAAATGTTTCAAAGCTGCAAAAATAGGGGCAGTCTGGACTTAGCAGGAAAACTCTGGCTTGATTAAGTTTTAAATTTCCCCATAAATCACACAATTACTTACTGGTGGATTTCCCCTGGCATCACTTATGGTCTGTTTTTCCATCTAGATTGCTGTTATTTGGAGTATTTATCCTTCCACCACTGATGGTTTTAATGATGTTTCATATGTGGCACAACTCCAGCAGCTGGGAAATCACATCTAGCCCGTATTTTCTTCCCACAAAAGAGAAAATTCAAAATAGGTCTACAAACCTCCTCATATTCAATGACACAGGTGAGGAACAACACGTGATGCTGACTCACTTTCTGCAGCAATGTGAATTTTATTATAATTGACAGAGCAACCTTGCAAATGCCACAAATATATAAAGGAATGTGCATTGAGAAGTGTTTTCTTTTGAGCAAAAGTAAATGCAGTTCTAGTGATGATATAGATGATATGTAAAAGAGTAATGAACCAGGCAAGTTAAAAAAAAAAAAAAGTAAATAAACTAAGTTTGAAATACATATTTTGTTTAATCAGTTTAAATAAATAGATAATATATAGGAAGTATGTGTTTGCTTAGACTCTCAATATTTGGGTTTTTAACATAACTCTACATTGCAAGCAGGGACTTGTTTATATGAAACTGTTTCTATTTAAAGGAAAAAAATCCCTCTAATGACTCTAATTTCTGTCCTTGACTTGATTTCAGGATCAGAAATCGAGGATTTCATTGCTGCTTTGAAGACTCAAAACATAACCCCAGAAATAACTCCGGAGAAAAACATCACAAGCCTTCCAAATTATAATGGAGCTATAAAAATATCCCTGGAAGGCAAGGTAAGGGATATTTTTCTTTCCTTCTTTCATCCTGAAGATCAACAGGATTTCCTGAGAAGTATTTAAATGAGAGAAATAAACACACCAGAAAACAGAGAATGTTTTTTTTTAGCATAATAAAGAGTTTCAGTAGTGCTGTTCACACCTCTTGGGGACATGAAGGACTTTTGTTTTGACATTTGCCTGCATTAGGAATGGTGTGGCCAGCAGGAGCAGGGAGGTCATTCTTCCCCTGTACTCAGTGCTGGTGAGGGCACACCTCAAGTGCTGTGTCCAGTTCTGGGCCCTCAGTTTGGAAGGACACTGAGATATTTGAGTGCATCCAGAGGAGGCAGCGAGGCTGGAGAGGGGCTGGGAACACAAACCCTGTGAGGAACATTTGAAGGAGCTGGGGTTGTTTATCCTGGAGAAGAGGAGGCTCAGAGGTGACCTTATTGCTCTCCACAACTCCCTGAAGAGAGGTTGTAGACAGGTGGGGTCGGTCTCTTCCACCAGGCAGCACTGACAGAACAAGAGGACACAGTCTCACCTACGTCAGGGAAGGTTTAGGTTGGATATCAGGAAAAAATTTTCACCGAAAGAATAATAAAGCACTGGAATTGTCTTCCCAGGGAGGTGGTTGTCCTGGTTTGAAAAGCAAAACCAATGAGAGGCTCTACATCAGAAATGCAATTTATTAGGAAAAAAGAGAACAAAGAACCAAATACATACAATAGCACAAAAGAAGAACCACTGACAGAGTCAGAGACACAACCTGACACTCGCTGGCTGGGGCGGTGATGGCAGATATGGCTCTGTCCAAGCAGTGCTCCTGCAGACTGATGGAGTTTCCCTCTGGAGGTCCAGTGCAGAGAAGGTCTCAGCTGTTCCTCTTGGAGGAGGG
The DNA here is from genome assembly GCF_048771995.1 of Taeniopygia guttata. Classification (NCBI taxonomy): domain Eukaryota; kingdom Metazoa; phylum Chordata; class Aves; order Passeriformes; family Estrildidae; genus Taeniopygia; species Taeniopygia guttata. The sequence goes on from NC_133043.1 coordinate 2,652,101, forward strand.
GATCTCCTTGCTGCCTGCACAACCCCACTGATATCCTTGATGGTGTCGTTTGGCTCCTCCCTCTGGGCGGAGCATCTCACAACAGAACGCTGTGATCTTATCAGCCATGTGGCTAAAAGAACAGCTCCTCCTGGAGGGACTTATCTCTGAGCCACGAGATAAGGGGAAAAAGGGATTGCAGCTCGAGGTGGTAATGGAATACACCCCAATATCATAACCTGGGACTGTGATCCAATCACCATCTCTGGATGTGTTTAAAAAAAGACTGGACAAGGCACATGGTGCTACAGTCTAGTGAGGTGTTAAGGCATAGGTTGGACTTGATGATCTTAGAGGTCTCTTCCAACCTCCTTACTCTGTGATTCTGTGACATCTTCAGAGCCGCCAGTTCACAGTCATGTGCAGCCCAGAACCCATCAACTGCTTCCCTGTGCTCGTGAACATCCTCAGCAACACCTTCCTGAGGCTCTCCAATTCCACCGCACGCTTCCGCGTCTGGAGCCAGCTCTTCTACTCGGTGAGGGTCCTGCCCTGCTGGGCCAGAGTCAGCTGGGACAGCTGAAGGGATGAGGACTGTACAGCCTGGGGGGCTGGGGGAACAGGTTCCAAGGGGTGAGGGCAGTGATCCCACTGCTGGTGGTTCCCAGGGGTATTTAATGATGATTTTTTTCCTGTGGCGTCCAAAGGTTCTGTGGGGGCTTCGGTACCGTAAGAAATTTGTGCAGTTTGGAGGGAATTGGGATTGTTCTTGGAGAAAAGAAGTTTCAGGATGATCTAATTGTGCCCTTCCAGTCCCTGATGGAAAGAGGGAGAGAGACTGTTTACAAGGGCCTGGAGTGACAGGCCAAAGGGGAATGCCTTCCCACTGAGCCAGATTGGTTGAGATTGGATATTAGGAGGAAATTGTTCCCTGGAGGGTGGGCAGGCCCTGGCACAGGTGCCCAGAGCAGCTGTGGCTGCCCCTGGATCTCTGGCAGTGTCCAAGGCCAGGGTGGATGGGGCTTGGAGCCACCTGGAATAGTGGAAGGTGTCCTTGCCTACAGCAGGGGTGGAATGAGATTAAAAGGTCCTTTCCAACCAGGCCATGCTGATGAACATGGTGGGAATACACCAGTGATCTTTGCAAACCCCACATTTCCTCAGCAACAAAAAGTTGGTCTCCATCCCCAACAATGTACAATAATCCGAATTATTTCTGCAAATTCTAGGTTGCTAAATGTCATTATGTTTTTCTTTTCCCCTTGTTTCCTGTTCTTAAACACCACTGACTTACCATTTGTGCTGTTGCTCACTGGTGTGTTCAACCATCTCATGAGCATCAAGCCAGCCAGATTTTCCCTGGGCAGCATCAGTCATGGATGGCTGAATTTCTCCCCACAGGGAGAAAACTCAGAGCTGAAGAATTACATTTTTTTTGGCTTATTCACCTACCTGCTGGTTTTGACTGCTGGTTTGCCTCCTCTCTTTGCAATGAGCAGTGTGGAGGATTACAAGGTAAGGAGCCTAAGGAGTGAATGCAATGCAAAATGCCTGGAGAGCACCAGTGGGGATGCCCTGGCACAGGTGCCCAGAGCAGCTGTGGCTGCCCCTGGATCCCTGGAAGTGTCCAAGGCCAGGCTGGACAGAGTTTGGAGCACCTGGGATGGTGGAAGGTGTCCCTGCCAGGGCAGGGATGATCTTTAAGGTCCTTTCCAACCCAAATAATTCATGATTCTGTGGTTTCTAGGCAGGGTGATAGAAGAAAATCAGTCAGGTTAGCACCAAAGTGCACTTCTTTGCGTCCCAGGGAACCAGCTGCGGCTCACAATAATGTGGATGTTAATAAAGCTTTTGAGATCTGAATGAATTAATTATTTTTCATTTTAGGAATGACGTTTTAAACAATGGTTGAATTAAGAATTGGAAAGGAGAGGAAGGGAAGAGCAAGGGAATAGAGAAGGAGCAGGAATGATGTTTTAGACTCTCCCTTTTCTCATTTTTGTCATTTTTGCAGCTCCAGGCTCGCTCCCAGCTGCGGCTCGCGGGGCTCTTCCCCTCGGCCTACTGGTGTGGGCAGGCTCTGGTGGACATCCCCTTCTTCTGGAGCCTGATCTGCCTCATGTGTGGGATCCTGATGCTCTTCACCCGCATCTGCCCCTTGGACACCCGTGCTGTGCTGACCCTGGTGAGCTCTGGGCACAATGGGTGAATGGCAGTAACTCCCCTCCCTCACTGCACAGCAGGATTTGGCTTTAAAGAGTTTCTTTGCAATGGGCTCCTCTGGGCAGGTTGTCACACATCCACAGGCACCTCCTTGTCACTGATGTCTCTCTCTCTCTCTCTTCAGCTCATTTGCATCTTTGGTTATGGAATATCTCTTGTCCTCTTCGTTTATTTAATGGCCTTCAAATTTCGCACGGGGCGAAGCAATCGTTACATTTGGTCTTTAGCCTTCATTTTGGTAAGTGAGGAGCAGCTTCACTCTGAAGTGTTTGATTTACACACCTTGCCACTTGGGCCTTTGTTTCAAATTTACATCAAGAAATTTCAATTTATATCAAAATTCAGCAGAATAACCTGAATCACCAACAGATATCCTGTTTTTTCAGCAACAATGCATTAATATTGGAAATAGTTTTTCTGCTTTATTCCAGGTGAATTATGCTGCTTTTATGAACAGTGACCATCATGAAGTACTTTACTACGCCTGTATGTTGATTCCTATGTTTCCACCTGTGGGCTGGATCATGTTCTCTGGACTAGTAAGAAAAACACATCCTACTAAATTCAATAATTATTATTTCTTAATGGTGCAAACTGGCAAAGCAAGAGGCACTTCCCAAATTCCCAGTCAAAAAGAGAGAGAGGGAAAAGAAAACACCAGTGAAGAGAAGTTCCAGGCTGTTAAGTGAGAGAAGAGGCCAAGATTTGACCTGTTAATCTTTGGTTTGATTGGGATATTTTTGGTCTGTTTAGTCACTAAGAGCTGTTACAGTGGCTATATTTTGACAGCAAGGGTGGCATGGGAGGGGAAAGTGGTGGAGTGGGAAAACCAGGCAGGAGGAAGTGAGCAGGGAGAAGGCCAAAGACTGGGAAGAGAGAAGCTGTGATGGAAAAGGTCAACTTAACCTGACTGATTTGAGGCCTCTGAATTTCTGCAGCTAAGGAAGCCACAACCCATTGAGGCATTAAGAACCAAATTAAAAAAGACAAATCAAAGCTCCTTTATCCCATCCTGAAGAAAAGCTAAACATCCCTACCTGCCACATTTGCTCTGACCCTGCCCTGAGACACAAGGCACTGAGGAGTTTTCTAATTGTCTGATCTCCTTTTCTTCCAGAATTTCCTCATGTACCATGATCACACCATTTTTGAGACATGGAATTACATCTACATGCCTGTCTTTGCAGTAAGGAGGGACTTGGAGATGGTTGCTTGGGCAGGGATGACTGTCACTGATGCAGTGGGCTTGCACCGGTCTTGTAAACTCTCCCCATAAATAAAGGATGGGGTTTGTAGTCAAAATTTCCCGTTAAGTGTTGGCAGGGGAAGCAAATTCCAAGAAATCCTGGGCTTGTGTCTGATGTGGCCTTTGGATGCTGCAAAAATGGGGCAGGGGCTTAAGTGGAGCTCATGCAGAAGGCAAAGATATTATTAATAAACTGATCATGCCAATGCTGCTTCTACAAGAGGATGAGAGGATATCCCATCCCATGGGATGTCTGTTGGGGTGCAGGTGGATTATCTGGGCTAGAGCTGCTGTAAGAAATCAAGGCTTTTGCAAATAATCTGCATATCAGAGAGGAATGTCTGCAAAGCATCAGTTTAGCTCCCTGCCCCTGTAGACCTTTTCAACAGCTGAAATTAATGAGCTAGGTTACTGCATCCCTTTATAATTAAAATTAGCGGGGTGTGTTGTTGCCTTGTCTCCACACAAACCTGATGAGTGTCTGGTTTCCAGCCATACATCCACTGTGTGATTTTCGCTTTCCTCCTGCGCTGTTTGGAGATGAGATATGGAGAAGCAGTTCCAGGATTTGATCCCATCTTCAGGTGTGTCCCAGGCATTCCTTGTGAGCCACAGCCATCCCTGTCTGCAGGGTGGGCTTGGAGCTGCACAGCCTCCTGACAGCAGGAGGGAAAAACGTGCTATGTGAAAGATGTTTGTCAGCATGTGGGTAAAGCTAGTGTTTTTTATTTTTTCTATGTCCTTGAGAGGATTAAAATTGTGATTTCAGCTTTTTTTTTTTTTTTTTTAAGGTTCATAGCTGAGATTTCAGGACATTTCCCTACAGGGGGTAAATTAATGAAATGGAGAGAGAAAAATTTTAACTCCTTTTCAAAGGTGTCAGTATTGCTCCAAATAGGATAGAGAAAACTTCATCAGGTCAAGGTTGTCTAAGTGCTCCCTGCTTGCCTGTCACCAACAAGAAGTGACCTGAGTCACATGGGAGAAGATTTATAAAAAGTATTTAATTACCAAACATTACCAAGTGTGGGGGTTAAATGCCCAAATTGGTTTGCAAATCTGCCACGTGTATTTTAATTCTCTTTGACCAGATGATTGGCATGTCTAGAGCAGGGAACCAGTCCATAATTAAAGATGAATGAAAAGCTAAAGCTGGCCTTTATTTTCTCAGCCATGCCAGAGAATTTTAGCTTTTCCTCCCCAGAAATACTTGAGCAAACACCATCTGGGGAACAGCTCAGGGATCCTTGTGTGTCCCTTCCAACTCTGAGCCTGTGAGCTCCCCGAGGGCAAACTTTTGGGTTTCGTTGGTGCTGCCAGCGAAATACATTTAAGGGATCACAGTTTAAATGTGAACCCTGCAATAAATTTAAAACGTGGCAGCACTAAAAGTGTGACCCTCAGTTACATTTTACTGCCCCAGAGGTTTGGAGCTTATCAAAAATACTTATCTGGCAAAATCTGGGCCTGGAAGGTGCCATTTCATGGGTCCCTTTCTAATGTTTGTGTCACCAGCTTCAACCTCAGCTGGCAAAAAAATATTAAATTAAAAAAAATTAGGGAATTTGGTGCTTTGAGGAAATTTTATTTATTTCCTTCCTGCCACTGTGGTGGGTAGTTCAGGCCCCAGTCTGTGCACTGGGAAATAAATTTGAAAATTATTATACTTATTTATAGATATAAATATGCACTTATGTCCTCTCTAATTATACTGGGAAAAAAACTTATAAATGCAAACCTTTTTTGGAAGTGATTCCGAATGAAAGCATCTCTCCTCCTCTGTGGGAAAAGGATTTGTAGAAAATTTTAAAAATTTGACAGAAGGTTCACATAGGCTCATATCTGTGTGTAAACTTTGAGATAAGCAACATTGACTTAGAAATGTTATAGAATAGGATAGACATTGTTGAGAGAGAAACTGAAGTGGAAATGTGCTTTAAAAGATAGTTCTCCAAACAAGACTAGATACTTTAGAGAAATAGAATTATGAAAGATGCATTGTAGTAAGATTCATGAGGGGTAATTTTAGATGATTAGACATGATGTTAAGACATTTATAATATAGTGTGGTCAAAGTTGATAGGTTGAGAAATGCTTATAGTGTATTGTAATTGGGAAATAGTCGGCTTCTGATTGTGATGTTGTGCATTATAGCACATGTATTGTCTCACCCTTCCCATGAGAGTGAAAATGGAAGAGAAGTTTTTAAAAGGCCTCTCAGTTACCCATCTCTGGGTGAGCAAAGGGCTCAGTCTGACCCTCCTGCACTTGTAGGATCCAGCAGAGAGGAGAGGCCCCCCAGCAGAACAAGGAGCAGGCTGGCGAGGAGCCCCCCGAGGTGCAGGCGGAGCGGGAGCGGGTGCGGCGCGCGCTGGCCTCGCTGCAGCAGGAGGAGGTGATCCCAACCCAGCCCTGCACCGCTTTGCTTTCCATTCTCCATCTGTCCCCACAGGCCCCCAGATGGGCAATAATTAGCATTGACTCCATGGTTGCAGAAGGCTGATCAATTGCTTTATTATATCATCTTATACTATATTATACTAATTAACAAACTCAGTAACCCTTCCAGCCAGACCGATACAGCTCTGACCTAATTGGTCAATCCATCCAAAAACCATCCACTGTCTAATTAAGAAATCACCCTTTAGTAAACAAATCTCCATGTCACGTTCCACATATGCGCAACAGCATGGTCAAGTGGAGATAAGAATTGTTTCTCATTCTTTCTCTGATCTCACAGCCTTCCCCAGGAAAATGCCTGGGAAAGTTGTGCCTGCTCTCTATGGCCAGAGAGGTGCTGCCACATCCATCATTTTCATTCTTTCACTGCCTCTGCTTTCTTAGCTCATGCACTCAGATCTTCTGATGTGATCTCACCACCCAGCCCTTGATCACCATGGCACCACAAAGACTTTAGCTGGCCCCATTATTTTTATTCTCATTCTGCATACCTGGTTTGGGTTTTTTTTTCCCTCTGTTTCATGGGTTTTTAATGTGAAATTTTCTCTTTTTCAAATCCTGCTTAACTGTAAGAACAGATCAGCTGTCTCATGGGGTAGGAGGAGAATTTTTATTTCCCTCTCTGTCTCTTCACAGAACTTGGTAGTTGTCAACAGTTTGCGCAAGGAATACGAAGTCAGAACAGCCACTTCCATCTTTAAGAAAAAGAAGAAACTTGCTGTCAAAAATCTCTCTTTTGGTGTTAAAAAAGGTTCAAGTACTTTTCCGCACTCCCTATAAGATAACTGACTAAAATCTAAAGAGAAGGCCTTATTTGGAGGCAGTATTTTTGTTAGAATTTTCTTGTGAGCTTTGAGACCTGACGTTCTGGGCTTCTGTCTTCAAAGTTTTAATTTATGTGGATAGAACAATCCTTTCTTCTACTGTACTTTTCAGTATTACCTAGAATACAGGGGAGAAGTCATATTACCAATAAATATTATTAACAGTTGTTGTAAATTTGTTCCAGGAGAAGTCTTAGGTCTGTTAGGACCCAATGGAGCTGGGAAAAGCACAACTCTGAACATGATTTCCGGAGGTGTAGCAGTGACTGCTGGGGAGGTAGGTGGCTTCTTGGAGCAGCTGCAGAGATGACCTTAATGCCTTTAAAAATTAAGGATGTGGTAAGACAAGCCATCAAAATCTTCCTACAATCAGGGGATGTATGGATGATTATGTAAAATTTATGTGTCCTGGATATTTACAGAGCTGAGCAAAAGTGTTGATTTATGCCAAGCATAAGTTCTCATGTTCCTCAAAGTCAGTGTTACAGATTTAAGAGTTTGAGCAGCAGGAAATCTTCAGCTGGCATTCGAAACCCATTGTGAAATACCTCAAGCCCTGTAAGAATTGTTGACATCTAAAAAACCCCAAAAATAACACTCTCCATAAACAGCCTTGCAAAACCAGGAAATTGAAAACGAATGTGAGCAGCGTTGGGCCAGTAACAATCCATCATTAATTATGTGCAGAATGATTAATGGCATGTGCTGGGGGAGGGGAAATGCCATTGCTCTTACAGATTTGGGACTGAAGGTTGCAAATAGGAAAGTATTACTAGGAAAAGACTGGTTGATGTTGGTAATATTACCAAAGTGAAAAGGCAGATGGAGCAGGATCACCTTGCCCATGGAGCCCCATGGTGACCACTCACAAGTGGCTACTGCCCACACAACTGCTTACCTTGGCCAGTTGGATGGAGCTTGGGGCAACCTGGGGTAGTGGAAGATGTCCCTGCCCGTTGTAGGGGTGGGATGGGATGAGCTCTAAGGTACTTCCCAGCCAAAGCACCCTGTGGCTGTGTGACCCCACAAGTGCAGAGCTGTGTGTCTGTGCAGGTGCTGCTCGGGGGCCGGGATGAAGCCCTGGGCTGGTGCCCACAGCAGGACCCGCTCTGGCCACACCTGACAGTGCTGCAGCACCTGGAGGCCTTCGCCGCCGTCCGGGGAATGAGGGAGGAAGATGCTGCTCTTGCCATCAGCTGGTAGGAAGCCAAATTATCTCATCTCTTGGTTCTCCCTCCCTCCAGAGGTAGGGAGCCTTCCAGCCTATCATTGTCGCCACTAGAAATGAAGGGATGGGACTAATTCCAAGCTAAGAACAATTTATTGCTCAGATAAACATCAGTCTCAGGGGCTGTGAGATTTTACAGGAGCAAGCAGTCGGCCATAGCTCAAGAGTAGTCACAAGTTCTTAGTTACAAGGCAATATAGAACTTTCTAACCCAACAGACAGTTGTCACAGGGTTTATTTTGCTTTTCTAACCTGCCACTTTTATTTACATCTGCTGCACTGTGGATACTTTTGTCTAGTGGCTTCTGTCTCACTCACACACATATGCTTCTGTTACAACTTCTAAACTCCTAGCTACTCTGTTCAACCACAACCTTACATTATCAACCCTTCACCCTCTTATCAATACAGTTTCTTACTTACCTAAGGCATATTCTAACCTACAACTATAAAAATACAAGTTTATGATTTCTTTCTTCTTAGAAGAAGCTTAGATTGATGTAAAAATACAATACATAGATATTAAGCAGAAAAATCATCTTCTAAGGCTGTAGATCAAATCCTTAAGTGTCTGTGGAAGTTTCTGTTTTTCTGATTCCTACACCAGGCCAATCACTATGTGATTTTACAGGGTGGGGAAGGGTTCCTCTTTTAACAAAACTGGCTCGTGTGGTTAAGAGACAGCATCTTCAATGCCTCTCACCTTAGAGAGGTGACTTCTCCTGATGAGGTCTGCTATTTTATACTGTTCTTAGTCCCTTGCCTATGAAGACTGTAGCCCAAGTTTACCTGGAAAAATTCAGGAAAAAAAATTAAATTTGCCTCAGTTCATGGCTAGTTGCATGAGTAACTCACTTCTCCCATTAGCTACACTTCCTGCCTTGAATTTCTGTCGAAATTCCTCAATTTAATATTCAAGTTAGGAGCAGAATGCCCAGGTAACCCAAGGTGATGGATATCAACCCAAACATGTCAGTGTTGGGTTCCTCAGTCCCCCTGACCACAGAGGTTACACGCCAAGGTGATAATTTGGGGCTTTTCCCTTTCTGTTGCTCACAGCATAGGAAGGGCCTTGGATCTCCTGAAGCATTTCAAGACCCCAGCAAGAAGTTTATCTGCTGGAGAAGCCAGAAAGGTACATGTTGGATTTGTCTTCCCTACTTAACCAAACCCTGCTCAACCCTTCTTGGACGTGGTGCAGAGGAAACCTTCAGCTGAGTGGGTTCCTGGCATCATTCATTTTCATCAATACCTTTTGAATCCATCCTGACAGGATTCCCTCCCTCCTCCTCACGCTATTTCCTATTCTTCTGCACCATGTGTTTAATAAGTGCTAACCACAAATTGGATTTACAATCACCTCTTCACGCCCCACCACCTACATCTGCCAGTAAATGGGATGGAAAACCACTTTCACGTCTTGGGCAGGCTCAGGAGGTCTGGGGAGATCTGATTTTGAGAGATGAAAATGTTAACTGAGAACACCTGAAGTGGGATTTTTTTAAATTCCTGTTCCTTTTGTACTTTGCAATCAAGGGCTTCAGCTTTGAAAATTTCACAGGGATTAAGGTGCGCCAGTTTTGCAGGTAACTAAAGGAGTCCTGACCTGATGTTGTTCCCATTCCAGCTGTCATTTGCTCTGAGCATCCTGGGAGGCCCGGCAGTGATGCTTTGGGATGAGCCCTCCGTGAGCCTGGACCCCAAAGGGCAGCGCCACATGTGGTGAGCAGCCCTGGCCTGGCAGAAATGGGAATCTGGGGCGGGTTTAACAGCATGGGCCTCACCCTCCCCATTGCAGGAACTCTTGGGCAGGCAGAAGTAACAGTGGAGATCTGTCTGTTCCCTTTTTCCTAATGCCCAGGGGATGGGGAGAGCTTGCTGAGCCTCTCAGCTAGCAGCAATAATGTAACATAATGGTCATCAATACACCCCAAAAAATGACCCCATAAAGGTCATTAATACACCCCAAAAAATCTTGGGAGGCACCAGCTGAATCTATTCATTTGGTACAAAAGACACACATTTCTGTTTTCTTCAGAGCAAGAGAAAAATCTGTAGGAAGTCTTCCCTTTAATCATTCAGCACTAGTGTTTGCTTTAGCTTTTCATCACCAGTTTACACCACCAGTGCAAAATTTGGAGGGATGCTGACATGACAAATTACAGCATAGCAGTGGCATCCAGGTCATCTTTAAACAAGAAAACTGAAGCCTTTTAAATAGTTCTCAGCTTTTTAAAAACTTTAAAACGTTGTTCCTAAGGAGGGAGACATAGACCAGTATTGGAGTCTTGGATGCTGACAATTTTGAACTTTCTGTGCTGAAGGGCACAGACCCACAAGAAAATACTGTATTTGACCTGAGGCCATGGAGAAGGCTTCCAAAATTGATTGGTAGCACTGGGATTATGGGTGTGTAGTTTGATTAGAAGTGTGTGATATCACAGGGTGGCAAACTTGGACTTTAAGGTTGTAGAATATAGTAATATATTAGAATATAGTAATATATATACAGCAAGATGGAGGTTTTAGGGTGGAGGCTGCTCCTTCTTATTCACCTTCTTCTTCCTTCTTCTCCATGGGTTTGTGTGGTGCTTTGTAGTTGGACAAAAAAGTCCACATGGCAGACTTTGAGTGATTAGTTATTGGGTTAAAAGTGAAAATAATTTATGTGTCATTTCTTAATTGGATCGTTTGGCCTTAAAAGACCTTGTATAGAAAGATAGTTAGCCACTTTGTAGCTTTTTAGTAGAACAAGCTGTAGAACCCATGACTTGTCATACAGATAAGAAATAATAAACATCCAAGCATGAACACAAGATACCGCCTCTAGTGCTCCAATCCCGACCTTGGCAGAGGTAGAAGAAGAAACCAGGAACTGGCAGACCAGGAGATTTTCTGTGGCTGCTCCCAGGAAGTGACTGTGACCTCTCTGTTCCCAGGAAGATGATTGAGGCCTCCATGAAGAGCAAGGAGAGGGCAGCCATCCTCTGCACGCAGTCCCTGGAGGAGGCGGCGGCGATGTGCGACCGCGTGGCCGTCCTGCTGTCCGGCCGGCTCCGGTGGGCACCGCGGGCGGGGGCTGCGGCTGGGGCTGGGCTTCCTTTGGGTTGGTTTGGGTTAGTCTGGGTTCGTTTGGGTTAGCTTGGGTCAGCTTGGCTTAGTTTGGAGTTAGTTTGGCTTAGTTTGGAGTTAGTTTGGCTTAGTTTGGAGTTAGTTTGGTTTAGATTGGGGTTGGGGTTAGTTTGGGTTAGTTTGGGATTAGCTGGGTTAGTTGGGGTTAGTTGGGGTTAGTTTGGGGTTAGTTTGGTTTGAGGTTAATTTAGGGTTAGTTTGGGTTAGTTTGGGGTTAGTTGGGAGTTAGTTTGGGTTAGTCTGGCTTAGTTGGGGTTAGTTTGGGTTAGTTTGGCTTAGTTTGGCTTAGTTTGGGGTTAGTTTGGGTTCATTTGGGTTAGTTTGGGTTATTTTGGGGTTATTTTGGGGTTAGTTTGGGATTAGCTTGGGGTTGGGGTTAGTTTGGGGTTAGTTTGGGGTTAGTTTGGCTTAGTTTGGGGTTAGTTTGGGGTTAGTTTGGGGTTAGTTTGTATTAGTTTGGGATTATTTTAGGATTGGGATTAGTTTGGGGTTAGTTTGGGTTAGTCTGGCTTAGTTGGGGTTGGTTTGGGGTTAGTTTATGGTTGGGGTTAATTTGGGTTAGTTTGGGTTAGTTTAGGGTTAGTTTGGGGTTAGTTTGGGTTTGTTTGGGTCAGTTTGGATTAGTTTGGGTTAGTTTATGGTTAGTTTGGCTTAGTTTGGGGTTAGTTTGGCTTCGTTTGGGATTAGTTTGGGGTTGGGGTTAGTTTGGGGCTAGTTAGGGTTGGTCTGGCTTAGTTGGGGTTAGTTTGGGGTTGGGGTTAATTGGGGTTAGTTTGGGGTTAGTTTGGTTTTTTCAATTCTTAATCTAAATGGAAAATACTGGTTTGGGTGCTGCCACGTGTGTAACAATCAGTTTTGTGAGGTAGCACAGTATGAGGAGCTGATGAATAAGAGGATGTACAGCTACTCCTCAGCTCCCTCAAGCCATTGATTTATTTGCTGCTTATGGTGGTTTCAGCAATGTTCCCCCCCTCTGCAGGTACATCGGCTCCCTTGAGGATCTCAAAAGTAAGTTTGGCACAAGTTACCACCTAGAACTCAAAATGACAGACGCGGGGCGAAGCGATGCTCTCCACACCGAAATCCTGACCCTCTTCCCCCACGCAGCTCGGCAGGAAAGGTCAGTGTCCACGGGCTGCCCACAGCCTGGATTTGGGTTGGGATGCTCTCTTCCTCCTCCTGACCTTGCTCAGTGATTTACCTGGAGCACAGTTATCCTACAAACCCCCCCAGACTGCAATGCTGACTCACAAAGGAAGAATTCATTTTTTTATTACTTTTTCAGGACTTCTTCCATGCTCACCTACAAGATTCCAGTGGCAGATGCACTACCTCTGTCCAGGTCTTTCTCCCAGCTCGAAGCAGGTAAAAAGAAACAATCAGTTAAATAAGGAAATCACTTTCAAATGGTTTATATGTGGATTTGGTTTTTAAGGATGCTTTCTCCATCCCTCCACAGCTAAACGGAATTTCAAGCTTGAGGAGTACAGCTTGTCACTGAACACTTTGCACCAGGTAGGCTGATGCAGGAGCTCCAGGCTGGGAGCTGCCTGTGAAAAACGAAGAAATAACCTGTGACCAGCACAAATACAGCCAGTCCGTGGCAATGATGGGATGCTTTCCACTGTGTCCCACTGCAGGTGTTTGTAGACCTCACCAGGGATGCAGAGGAACACGACCTGGAGGTGGCATCCAACGGGGCTGTGGAGCAGAGACCCCTTCACCCCTGAGTCTTGGAGCCACAGCAGGAAATATTCCATGTATTTCATCAGTGTTACTGCATTTCATCAGTGTCACTGGGAGCTGGGATCAGCTGCAGCCCCAGCACTCAGTGACCCACGTCACAGCACGCACAGCCCTGCAGGTGTTCTGCCTCACAGAGAAAAAAAAGAGTTATTATTTTAATAAATAAAGCCTTTATCCTTTGACACATCAGTGCCTGATGCTCATTTGTGCCCTTCTTCAGACTGGCTCACGGAGATTTGAATTCCTGAGCCCCGCTGTGGGGCTGTGAGGGAGACTGTGGCTGGGAAAGGGGGCTCAGTCCCTGGGGAGAACCAGGAGCAAACCCCAGGAAGGCTCTGCTCATCCATGGCAGGAGGACACCAGGTCTCTGCCCTGTCAGCCCTGAGAATCACCCTCTGGCTGGTGGGACGTGGCCAGCAGAGCTGCTGATTCCTGGGAGAGAGGGGCACAGGGCTGTATTTTGAGCCAAAAGGCTGCTCTTGCTGTGAGTTCCAGCTCAGGCCAACTTGGCCCATCTCATCCCCACCACTGGGGCCAGGGACAGAGGAAAGGACTCAGCAGTGGCTGGATAAATATAGTGAAAACTGGCAGCTCTTATATCATCATCTATAAAACACAGCTATTAATTAGAGTCAAAATAAGGTGTGCTTTGACCCAAAATACTGCTGAAGGTCAGCTGGCTGAGCCTTGCTCAGAGGGGAGCTCGTCACCAGCACCATGGGTCCCTGGGAGGGATGGGGCAACAGATGGGGAGCTGGGAGCAAGCACCATCACCCTGATCCTCCCTGAGCAGATCAGCATCTCCTCTTGGATTATCTGCCTGGCAGGGCTAGAGTTAAAAAGTAAATTAAAAAAAAAAAAAAGAATAAATGAAATAAAACAGGAACTCCCTGCTTTCAGGTGTTTCCCCCTGTGCCGTGTTCTCCTGTCCCCAGCACCCTCTGGCAAAGGCTGGGGACCTGCTGGAGGCCAGGGGCAGTGCCATCCCATGGGATGGACAGAGCAGCATGGCCCTCCCCATGTCCTGAGCTGCCCTGCTCAGGGTGGATGATGCAGGGGTGGTGCTGGGCTGGGACACGGGCAGGGAGAATTCTGCAGGTGCTTTAGGCAGACAGGGATGCGTGTCCGGGCACTGCAGGAAGGGATGTGGGCAAGCAGGTGCCAGCAGGTGGCTGCCGTGGCTCACGGATGGGCTGCTCCTGCCAGGAGAAGTGCCCGGAGCAGCCACCCACACCCGGAGTTCTGCTTTCCACACGGATCTCCCAACATCAGGGCTCTGCCAAGGAGGGGGGCAGGGAGGAGACTGGGATTCAGTGACTGGCACCTGGCATCTCCCCCTCTTCATGTTAGGCTTGTTGTTTTTCCTTTTGCAAGGAGGGGAGGAGAAGGTTTGGACACCCAGGAGATGTCCTGGGGACAGGCTGAGCTCCATCCCGTGCCTTGACTTACTGCACCTCTGCTGTCTGCTCTGACACGTCTGAATGGGATTTAAATCTTAGGAGTGTTTTTTTCCACTCCTAAGGAAGGAAGCAAATCCAGCTGCTCCACTTTTCCAAGCCCAGCCTCTGTCCCAGCTGCTCAGGCTCCCTCCCACCCCTGGTCCCTCAGCCGGGATGAGCCCGGGATGCTGCTGTGGGCGACAGCGTGGCAGCCACGCTCCAGAGCCTGGGCTGAAACCAAACCCATCCCCTTTAGAAGTGCAGGGTTTCTCAGGAGACATTTATTTCAGCATTTCCAAGATGTTTTTTAGCTGGAAGAGCTGTTGCTATCCAGGAAGCAGCACTTCTTTGCTATTCCTGCTCTGTGGCTGATGCCACGGGAAGAGTTTGCCACCTTTTGTCCCCCTCTGCCTGACTTGTGACATCGCCGTTGACTTCAGCCCCTCTTGCTGCACTGAGAAACACAGCAGAGTTTGTCAGAGAAAGGATTTTTTGCGTGGTTTGGTTTGCTGTGGGGTTGTTTTTCTTCTCTTGGCCACCACCCAGGAATGTCCCGAGTTAACTTTTCAGACAGCGCGCTCCAGCGCCTCAACAGCGATGTGCTGTTTGCTTTTTCTGACACAAACAAAGCTGGAGCCCTGCCAGGGAGGAAGGGGAACGAATCCAGGGGAAAAAAAGAATCCATGGTGTGAGGAATGTCTTCTGCAGAAGTGCCTGAGGGGGAAAAACGACAAAGGAGATCTGTGAGTCTCTGGGCCAGTCGGCCAGTCCAGCCCAGGGAGGCTCAGCACCTCTGCTCCTCCAGGACAACCTCTGGATTCCTCTCAGATCTTCCTTTTGAGGTAAGGCTGAAGCATTCTTCCTAAGCCTAAATAACAAATGTTATTTTGAAGGTATAAAAACCCCCAGTAAATTATAATGCTGTTAATGACACTGGGTGAGGGTACAAATGCATGGGTGGTGCACAGGGCATCTTTCTAATAGGTTGGGTCAAGCTTAGGGGTGTTTAAAGGCCATAGAGTCCTTTAAACCTTACTTTGAGATGAAATAACACACAAATGGAGCTCAGCTTATGGCAGAGATTTAATTCCAGTGTTTCTCAGCGCTACAAGGATGCAGTAGCTTCAGCTCAGTATTTTAAATGATCCAGGACATAGGAGGATTAGATTTCTTTCCCTACCTCCAGTGTAAGCTAGAGTTTGAATTTAAAAGTTCTGTCCATCTTTTGCTCTAAAAAATTCCACCTGAAATACCGCAGGAGCAAAGAAATCAGTTGTGCCACATTTCCCCCAGCTGCCAACCTCTGCAGCAGCACAGGGTCAGTGGGCACTGAGGGGTGACCACAGGAGGGACGTGTGGCATGTCCAGGATGAGCTCCTGGTGTGCCACCTCTCCACCCCAGCCAGGATCTCCCGGGAGTGTCAGCCTGCTGAGGTTACTCCCTGGGACTCTTCGAACAGCCTGGCACAGCTTTAGCTGTGACACAAACCCCGTGGCAGAGGTGGAGATGTGCACAGGTGACACACAACATCCTAACCCTCGCTTCTGCGGGGTAAAAAAGCAACCAGATAATAGCAAGTTTAAACCTGCAGTTTATTCAGTGAAGTCTAGAGGTTATTACACAGGCTAAACTCAAATTTTTATACACCTGGGTTTAGTGAGACCATCAATGAGGGAAAAATCTGTTTAGAGACGATGGCAAAATCCAAGGCAAGTGTTTGCAGCCATTTGTTGCAGATGCTTTTCCAGCACTCCAGTGCCTGCTGTCTCACCACACCGAGATTCAGCCCTGAGGGCTGAATAGAAATATTTGCAGGAAGATAAACTCTGGTTTGCCTGTCAGCACCAGGAGGCATTGTCCCCCAGGGGAACAGGACAATGTAAATCTTCCTTCCTTGTGACAGGAAGGCTTGAAGGGATTAGGTCTGTAACAGCTCCGATTTTTCTACCTGAGAATCACTTAGAGAAGATCAGGATTTTGTTGAAAAGCGGATTTTAGCTCCAGATGTGACAGCAGAGCAGTTTGGACATGTGAGCAGAGCCCTTTTACATGGAGGTACTGAATCTTTTTGCTCATTAAAGGTCCTCATGGATGTTTTATGGATGGTTAATAAGCACACGTCTCATCTGCAAAAATCTGACAGGCAGCTTTATGCTTTACTTCTTTCAGTTCCCACCACTAGCCTTAACCAGACAAAATTATCCTTGTTTTGCTTGGACCATGTCATTTTGAGAAATCTGCCCTGTCTGTTGGAGTAACACACCAGTGCATGCTCGTGGCCACTCAGTTTTCTCTCATTTTTCATTAATAACCTGCCAATGACATTTCTCCCACGCACTTCCAAGAATTTGTTCCCTCGTGGCTCCGAGTTCCCTTCAGCAGATGCTGTTTTCCACTAGAGCTCAGCTCACACCACAGCCAGGAGTTGCTCAACACTTCTTGGTGTTGAGCCTACATCACATTAAAATGTGCAAATGGATTTTTTATTTTCTTTTTTTTTTTTTATTTACTATATTGTTGTTGTTTCTTGGGTATGGAGCCCACCCAAGCTGATTAGGTCATGTAATGTGATAGTCCTTTTTTCATTTCATCAATAACTCCTCCCAAACTCCCCATGCTGAAGTGTGGAAACCTGAAATTCTGATTTTTATCAGTGTTTGCTGCTGATCTGTGATGGTTGGAGTGTATTGAGGGTGATGAGGCCCCTTGGACCCTGTGCTGCAGGGGTGGTTGTGCTCAGCACACAACATCTGGGTTTCTTCAGCTCATTCTTGCTGTAAAAAGGAAGAAAAAGTTTCATTGCAAATCTGCAAACACTATGCAAATAAAACCAGTTGCTGCTGGTTTGGCTTTTGTTGTATTTGAAAGCAAATTTCAGAAAGAAATTGTCTCTAGGTTCAAAGATGAAGGCACTCCAGAGGAATATCAGTGTATTACAGCAGATTAAAATTCTCTTGTGGAAAAATGTCATGATCAAGTGGAGGATGAAGATGCAGAGCTTTCAGGTAAGAAAAAATTAAAAATAAAACCAAAATAGTAGCTAACTACTGAGAATGACCCATATCCCTGCCTGCCTCTAGACCCTAACGTCTTAGGGTAAAATTAGAATTTAAAGCACTTTTGAGAAGCCTGACTGGTAATGAACAGTTGGAGATTTGACTTTTTTTTTTTTTTTAATGGTGATATTTATGTCTGGTTTGTGACAAATGAGGGCATAGATGGGATCTTGGAGCAGGTGATGGGCACAGTGCCGAGAATCTCTTCATCCACACCTAAGAAACAGGTGTGAACAAATCCCTCTTATTTATATTTTAATCCCACAAAGACTGAATTCCTCTTGTTTACATTTTTAAACCCACAAAGAACCTGGTTTATACTGCCATGAAATTCTCCTCCCTGCTGTAGGAGTGGATTCTGTCCCTGCTCTTCCTGCCCCTGGTGTTCGTGGTGTCCTCGTCCCCGTTCATGATGAAAGCCCGGTTACCCGAGGTGCCCTGGGCCCACCTGGGCTACCTGGATGACCCTGCCTTCAATGCCACCGGGGTCACCGTCACTTTCACCCCCGCCACTGCCACCACCAGGCACATCATGAACAAAGTGGCCTCCAGCTCTCTCATGACGGGTGGGTTTTGCTTTTTAAATGTTGGATTTTGTCATTATTGAACTTGTTGTACCTGTGCTGTGCTGTAGCGGTTCTTCAGCATCTTCCATCAGGAGATGGTTTCAAATTCATCCTAAATCCTCCATTTTCACAAATATTTATCCTCTAGGATTTAAACTACCTGTGAGGCCAGTGTGCCCTTCTGAACTGGAAAGCTCTGCCTTACAAATATTCCATAATACTTTTAAAGCACCTTAAAAAGCATTATTTTGAGGTACATTTCTTCTCAGCTGGTAACGTCTGAAGAATTTAGAGCTGCCTCCGTGGGCAGTGAGAACTGGAAAAGAAGGATTTGCAGTGCTGAGAAAGAAGAACATTCCCTCAATGCCTATAGATGCATTTCCACACTCACAAAATCTCATGGCAATATTTTTCTGGCACTTCACAGGTATAAAACTAGTGGAACTGGATGATGAGAGAGCCATGGAGAAAACCTGGATTTCAAATAGGGAAACTATAGGAGTTGTATTTAAGGACAACTTCTCCTACCACCTCAGGTTTCCTACCACCCATGTGGTTATTCCCAATGAAGTCATTGGATACGTAGGTAATACAAAATGAGGATTTCAGGGCGGTTTCCTGGTGTGGACAGGGTGGGAATAATCCACGTTTGTTAAGTGATGGAATAAATTGTGGGTTTGGGTTATTTTTTTTCTTGTCACTGTCCATTTGAAGAGTTTCCCACGGTGCCAGTGTGTTCTTGTCTTACATTTAATAATGAAAATGAATTACTTTTCCTTACTGTGATGCCCTTTGCCTTGTAGACACCTGCTACAACTTCTCCTGGAGTATCTGTGAGAGCCCAAGGTACTGGTACAAAGGCTTCCTGTCCCTGCAGTCCAGCATTGATGCTGCCATTATAGAGGTAAATCCAATTTAGGAACTAATGGAGACATCCTTTTATTTTAAATATAATAGAGGAAAGGCAAACTCTGCTGTGGGAATAGCAAGGGATGGCTTTGTCAGAAAAGAAAGCTGCTTTTAAAAGTTAATCCAGGGAGGATGAAGCAGAATATTCCTTATATAAATGCATCTCACTGCAGAAAATAAGCAAACCACTGATCTGTTGACCTTGCATTCCTTTAGATGGTGGCAAATCATTCTGTTTGGGAAGAAATGGAATCCATTGCTGGTGTGAGGATGAAGTCCCGAAGCATCCTCTTCTCCGTCAGCCTGGAGTACAGCTACTTCATGATGGTTATCATGATGTGCTTCTTCCCTTTCATGTACTTCTTATCAAGGAATGTCACACGAGAAAAGAAACAGCTCAAAGAATTGATGAAGACCATGGGCCTGCATGACATTGCATTTTGGTGAGCTCTTTTTTTCCTGGAATAAGTTTGCCAAAAATCAGTCCATTCCTGGGCACTTGAGAAGCCAATATATGAGTTAAATGGGCTTAAAACTTTTCTCCAGCACTCTGTGAGATTGATTCCTGGTTAAGACAAGGAAACACCGTTGTGCAAATATTTCAGTCAGTCAACGAAAAAACATACTTGCATTGCTTGAAAAATTATGTCAAATATTAATTGATGCAGCTGATCCCTGCTTTTGATCAGTTGCTCATCCAGAGGGTTGAGCATGGCAGTGGTGTCCTCTGCTCCTGGGGTATTTCCTCCTAAGCTGGATCACCTGCCTGTTCTGAGGATGCGAAAGAGAAATGATTGCCACGGGAAATAATCAATATTTCAATTTAGACACTTCTGACGTGCAGATGAAGCTGTAAGCAGAGCTGCTAACACCCACAGGGCTGATGGCACCTTTCCCTCCCCAGGCTGTCCTGGAGTTTGCTGTACTCCCTTTATGTGCTGATCTTCTCCTGCCTGCTGACGGCCCTCGTGCTGCGGGAGCGCTTCTACACCAGCAGCTTCCCTGCAGTCTCACTGCTGTTCTTCCTCTATGGCCTGGCCTGTGTAAGTCAGGCTTTAAAGCCAGATTTACTCCCCAGATGATTTATTACCATGTTGATGAACCTAAGCATTGCTCCAGAGCCTTTGTGCTCGGGAGCTTTGTGGGCCATGCTGGCTGAGTGGCTTTTCTAGGTCAGCAGCAGAGATTTGATTTGCAGCCTGAAGGGCTGACAGGCTCTTGTTTGGCTACAAAAGGCCCTGTTTGAAACTCAGATCAACCCATTAAGAAGGGCTTTAGTGGATTTTATTATACAGACTCAGCTCAGCAGGGATCTGGTGCCTGGTAGATGGAAGTGATGCTGTTAAGAATATTTATTTCTTTCAGTGGTTGAAGGAAACTTCTGTCCTTACAGATCCACCTGGTTTTGATGCTCTGCTCCCTCTTAAGGACCTCCAAGATTGTCAGCTGCATGGGCTTCTTCATCATCTTCATCTTCGGGTTCCTGAGCCTGGCGGTGCTGATAGAGGATGTCCCCGAGCCGCTGAAGTGGTTCCTTGGTCTCATGTGTCCTTTTGCATTCAACACTGCCATCGCCAAGGTACGGGGGCACCACCCCTGCAGCTGAACCTTCCTGCCCCTGCTGGCAGAGAAAGGCCAAGGAATTCCTGCCCTTAGCTCAAAAATCCAGCTGGAAAACACCCAGGCATTGTCCCTCCCTCTGCACAGCCTGTTTGAAACCCCCAGGTGAGCTGAGCTGTGCTGGGCAGCACAGAGGGGCTCCAACGCCCCCATCCCATTCCCCTGCTTCAAAAGCAGAGACAAGCAGGGCCCTTGGCACAAAAAATCTGCTGTTGTGCACGTCTGCAGCTTCCACATGGCCCCATCGTGCACACAACAGCCCCTTTATCCTCGGGAACATCAGGGACAGCATCCCTGGCTGCCCATCACTCCCCTCCTCCTGGCAGCAGGGACTGTGCAAATCCAGCTCTGGGTTCCTGCTGCTGCTGCCCTTCCTCCATCCCCACCCTGCAGAAATCCCTGCCATTGCCCAGCTTCCCATTAGTCATATCTGCACAGTTCTTGTAATCTAATATTTGATTTCTTGTTATATATTTAAAAAAAAAAATCTGCCTGGGAGAGGAAACTGCCTGCAGCAGTTGAAAAAGTCTGACTTTATTAATTCACCATATGGTTAAATCAATCATTATGTAAATTATAACATTTTTGTCATGACTCTGTCACATCAAGAGTGCCCACATCAGTTTTTTTTAATTGATCTCCTCTAAAACTCTGACCTTTTCTTCTGTTTCTGATTGTTCTGGAAAATTCTGGATTAAAACATGAAGATCTCTGCATGGAGTAAATCCATTCCCCTTCCTCTTTAGAAAGAAAGTAAGAATAGTTGGTCAGTACTGCAGATGATTTCTGGGTTAAGAAACAGAGTTGCATCCATGGTTTGCTGGCATCTGCATATTTTCCAGCCTGAAATTTGTTCTTCTTTTTCTTTTATTTCAGATTTTTGATTTAGAGAAATATAGAATAGGTTTCTCCTTTTCCAACCTTATGGGGGAAGCACACTTTTTATTTTCAACATACATACTGCTGGTGTTTGACTCAGTCTTGTACATGCTGCTGGCTCTGTATTTCGACAAAATTCTGCCAGGTGGGAATGATTTCTTTTTACTTGCATGGATTGCATGGGCTATACCAAGGAAATAATGCACTGCTCCTTTTTTTGACTCAGCCAAAATAAGGTTTGGACTAAAAGAAATTTATGATGTCATGGAGTGACTTTTCTGTTTCTGGCACATGCCAGATTCAGAGAATCAATGACAACGAAGTATTTAACATTTTTTATTTACTATTTTTTTTCTTTCTAATTAGGAGATTATAGTGTAATAATGTGTAGGACAATACCTCAATCCATTACAAAAAGCAATGAATTCATTACATAATTCCCTGAAACCGCCTTTCTTGTCTCCTCTACTTCTGCTCCAAACCTGGAGGGGGTTGAGGGGAAAAAAGTTCCAATTTTTGTACTTATCTGAAACTCCTAAAAGTTTAGTCTAGGATGGTGTCTTGGCTGTACCTTTGGTTGATGTTAGGCCATCTTTTTGCTTTCCTGGCAGGCAAATATGGGATCCCAGACCCTCCTTTGTTCTTCCTGAAGGCCTCGTACTGGATGAGGAGCAGGAGAGGCTCCAGCAGGGATGAGCCCAGAGCCACAGAAAACCCTGAGGAGCTCCTTGGGGATGATGTGGAGCCTGTGCCCCCCGAATTCCTGGGGAAAGAGGCCATCAGGTCCAGAGAGAAGGCATTGCTTGTATCTGGTTTAGTGCTCCCCACTCCTTCCATCAGCTTGGGTTGGACTTTTCTAGGCAGTTTTCATGTTGCTGAGGCTCTTGCAAAACATTTTGTTTCACAGAGGAAAAATTAGAGATAAAAAGATAATTCAGACTGGTCATTAAAGGTGAAATTTAGGTAAATTTAGATTTAAAAATAACTGTGGGTTTGTTGGGGGTTTTTTTTGTGTTTTTTTTTTTTGTTTGTTTGTTTGTTTATGTTTGTTTGTTTGGTTTTTTTTTTTTTTTTTTTTGTGGACTTTCAATGTCCTTTAGCGACAAAAGGGAGAATGAAGAGGGTAACCCATGGTAAAAGTGTTGCAATGGGCTTGGCTTTGTCTTTGCCAGTCCTGGTGCCCCATTTTTGGTGCCAGGTTGGGATGTTCACACCTGGGTACAGAGCCTGTCAAACCTGTACATCTCAGCTTTGTTTCTTAGCACCTTTTATTTTCTTCATGCCATTTCTGTCATTGTAACTTAAGGACCATAAAAATGTAAAAGAGCAGCAGGGAAAAGCATTTACAGAAATCCCCAAATAATGACCTCCTTATCTTCCTTTTAGGCTCCACAATATTAAAAAAGCCTA
The DNA here is from genome assembly GCF_048771995.1 of Taeniopygia guttata. Taxonomy (NCBI): domain Eukaryota; kingdom Metazoa; phylum Chordata; class Aves; order Passeriformes; family Estrildidae; genus Taeniopygia; species Taeniopygia guttata. The sequence continues at coordinate 2,674,819 of NC_133043.1, forward strand.
TAAGAAGAAGGACAAGAAGACAGAAGCTTTAAGAGGTATGAAAGCTGTGAGATTGATTCTTGCTAAAGACAAGGAGACACTGTTATGCAAAAAAATCAGTCAATGAAAAAAACCACTTGCATTGCTTGAAAATTCATATCAAATATTAATTGATGTGACCGATCACTATTTTGTTCAGTTTTTACTGATTTGCTGGTTTTTATAAGACTAAAGAGAAGAAAGATTTTAATTTTAAAAATAGTTTCATTTCTGTCTTTTCTGCGAAATACAGACCAACTTCTTATGCCTTTAGTTAAAGGTTTGCAGAGCTTTGCCCCACTCAGTGCTCTTTTGGCTGATTATTACCACTTAATTCTTGGACTTTTTGCCTCCTCCTGTCTTTGACAGTGAGGGAGGGGAATTCAAACCTCCTTTCTCCCCAGACTTGATGTTATTTTTGTTCTAGGTCTGTCTTTAAACATTTATGAGGGTCAGATCACTGCCTTGCTGGGCCACAGTGGGGCTGGAAAGACAACGCTGCTGAACGTGCTCAGTGGGCTCAGCTTCCCTTCAGCAGGTAGGAGCAGGCTGGGATGGGGTGGCCTTGAGCCAAAAGTTCTAAAGATCAATTCATTCCCCCTCATCCCATTGTCTTGGTTTGAAAAGCCAGGTATCTGCTAAGGAAGGGAGGAGCCTCCCTTGAAATGGAAAATGTAAACCCTCTCCATCCAAATTATTCTAATTTTGAAATTAAGGGGCTATTAGGCAAAGATATGGGAATAGGAATAACAGTTCTTTATTAGTAAAAAAAAAAAAATTAAAAGAAAAAATAAAAATAAAAATGCAGTAATACAAACCCACACTGCCAGAGTCAGAAATGCCCTGTCCCCCCGTGGGTCAGGGTGGTGGCAGCAGCCCCATCCCAGGGTGGCTCAGCCCTCCTGCAGTGCCAGCTGTGCTTCTGCTGGAGCAGGATCCTGCACAAGGGGGGAGTTTTCCTCTGGAGCTCCAGGGCTGGGGGAGATGGGCCTGGGCTCCTCTGGGAATGCAGGGGGAAGAAAGCTGCTCCTCTGGGAATGCAGTGGGAAGAAAGCTGCTCCTCTGGGAATGCAGTGGGGAGAAAGCTGCTCCTCTGGGAATGCAGGGGGCAAAGGCTGCTGTGCTGTTCCCAGGTCAGATTGGATCCAGGTAGGAATGTTTGGCTCCTCCCCTGGGCAGAGCAGCTCCCCATGGATGATGGAATTTTCTCAGCCATGCAGGGACACTCACTGGCCATGAACGGGAAATAATTAATAATTAATAGCCCATGAACAGAAGACATCTCCTGGAGGGAGGATTGGCTGTGGAAGAGATGAAGAAAACTGCCCAATGAACAGCAGATACCTGCCCCACCTCTGACAGATGGCAATAGAATATGGCCAGACTATTGCTACCCCCAGCCACATCTTGCATTTCCAACCTAAGACACCCATTTATCCCCATGAACAGGCTCTGCCACCATTTACAACTACAAACTCTCTGAAATGGGAGACAGGGAGGAGATCAGGGGCATGATCGGGATTTGCCCACAGTTCAACTCGCAGTTTGAGGTCCTGACGGTGAAAGAAAACCTGAAAACTTTTGCAGAAATCAAGGGCATCAAGTCCAAAGAGGTGGAGCGTGAGGTGAGTGTGTGTTCCCCACCATTCCACAGAGTCTCCTTTTGCACTAGGAAACTCAAAGAATCCACCTGGGTCTTTTGAAAATTGAAGCTCCAAGCCCCATCCAGCCTGGACTTGGACACTTCCAAGGATCCAGGGGCAGACACAGCTTCTCTGGGCACCTCACCAGCACCTCACCCCCCTCACAGGGAATCATTTCCTTCTGATGGCTAATTTAAATCTTAATCTACCCTAATAAAGGATGGAAGGACAATGCCTGCTGAGATTGAATATCCTTGTGCTGTTCTAGGTGCAAAACATTCTGGAGCTGCTGGATATCAGCAACATTCAAGACACGCAAGCTGAAAAACTGAGTGGTGGACAGAAAAGGAAGTTATCCATTGGAATCGCCATGCTTGGAAACCCCCAGGTAAAGCAGCAGGCATGGTTCTGTGATGTAGGAAGGACTCAGGTTCAGCATAATTAAAACATTGGGCAGGCATTTGGCTCTAGGATTTCAGACTTCTTTAAAGTGCTTATAATTACAATGAATAAATTTCATAATTTCTTTTGGTTTTTTTTTTAATTCCTAACCTACCTTGCCAGCCAAGTTTTGAAGCAAGCAGAGTTCCCTAAGCTCTCACAGCTCCCCAAACAGCTGCCCTTGTCTGAAAGATGCCCAGGGTCTCTCGCCTTCAGAACACCAAACCCCAAAGACGCGCTGTGGCAGGCACATTCTTCTCTCTTTCAGGGTTTTTCATAGAGGAGCACAGAGGAAAGAAAGAGAAAACAATTTCTATTTCTGCTCCTTGTTTTTCCTATGTGAAATGTGTTTGGAGAATTGTTTACCTGGGGTGATTGCTTGGTTGGATTCTGGTGAGGATTGTTTGAGCCTGATGGCCAATCCAACCCACCTGGGGCTGGACTCACTCTCGAGAACAGAGTCATGAGTTGTGAGGAGTTAGATATGGTAGTTAGAAAAAGTAGGTTTGTAGTTTTAGTATCTCCTTTAAATTGTATATTAATGTATTTTAGTATAGTTATAATAAGGAAATCATTCAGCCTTCTGACCTGGAGTCAGACATCAGCATTTCTTCCCACCCGGCTCACCTGCATTTACCATAACACACAACTGCTCCGGCAGCGGTGGATGTCTGATCCCACCTTCCTGCAGGTTCTGTTCCTGGATGAGCCCACGGCAGGGCTGGATCCTCTCTCCAGGCACCGGGTGTGGAGCGTCCTGCGGGAGCAGCGGGCGGGGCGGGTGGTCCTGTTCAGCACCCAGCTGATGGAAGAGGCCGACATCCTGGCGGGTGAGAGCAGACCCTGGCTGGGGCATCCCTGTGGGAAAAGCTCACAGAGCCCCAAAAGATGGCACTGTCTGCTCTGCACTGCAAATTCCTTTGGCTTTTCCTTTCTCCAGACCGCAAGGCTTTCGTCTCACACGGGAGGCTGAAGTGTGTCGGCTCTTCTCTGTTCCTGAAGAAAAAATGGGGGATTTGCTATCATTTAAGGTATCTCCTTAAGCCCCAACAATACCTGGCAACATGCAAGTACAAGGGGACAGCAGAATTAATGAAAGCCCAGAGCAGATGTCATCAAAACAAATTACCTCCACTAAAATCCAGCTCCATTAACTAAAACAGCACTAAGATTTAGGGTTAGGGTTAGTTAATCCAGAGCAGGGAATGAATGAAGAATACTGGAGTTTCCTTTTTATGCATCCATAAAATGGTGGATGTTGTTTGTCTGGGTGGGCTTGAGTTGTTTTTATTCCAAACCTAAGCATCTTTTTTTTTCCCCACACAACAGGATCCATGTCAGTGAATCTTGTGACCTGGAGAATGTGACATCCCTGGTGAAAGGGTACATCCCCAATGCCACGTTCTCAGGACACACCCACTATGAACTGAGATATAAACTGCCTTTAGAAAACGTGAATAAATTCCCAGGTAATGTATATTAAAATAATCGAGGATTATTCATAGGGGAAAAAATGACAAATGTGTTGAAGGAGAAATACATAGGGAGATTTTTTTTTTACAGAAGTCACATCGGGACTTCAAAACCATTGCCGTTTGGGTTTTCTCCAAAATTTTACAATACATTTAAGAGTAAACTGTGCAACAAATGCTTTTCTACTGTTTGCAGTGACAAACCCTGCAGGCTAAACTGGGCCATGTGTGTTACTGAGAGTTCAGTTCTCTCTCTGTTAAATGAAAAGACAGAGATAAGAGAAAACTCCACACAACCTGCACTGCTCCATGCCCATTTCTCACTTCAGCCTGACCATCCCACAGAGGGTGGAAACAGTCTGAAATGTCAATAAGCAGAAGAACACCTTCCATGAGGGATGGCTCTGGCAGTTTTTTGCTCCTCCACACCTTTGTGTCCTGGAAGTTCATTGCTTTGCTGCATTCTCTGTCACTGGAGATGCTCCAGTCAGGCTGGTTCAGCTGAGTCATAGTGTCTGTGCTTACACCTTTATTTTATCTCTGTCCTCCAGACCTGTTCAGTGGCCTCGACAGCTTCTCTGAGCAGGGAATTATCAACTATGGAGTCAGCATGACAACCCTAGAGGACGTGTTCCTGCGGCTGGAGGGAGAAGCCATGGCTGATCAAGAAGGTAAAATTCACAATCCACAGCCTCTTAAACTTCCACGAATCCCCACCTAGAAGCTGGTCTGAGACATAAATGTGCACGTGGAAACTCTCTGCAGATGAGCCCGTCCGTGGGGAGGAGTGGGGAGCAGCAGGAAGCCCGGAGGAGGCAAGGCCAGGCTCCCTGCTGCTCTCGGACACCGGCACGGCCTCGGTGCAGGGCCTGGCCCTCTGGAGGCAGCAGGTCTCTGCCACGGCACGTGTGCACTTCCTGAAGCTCAAGAGCTCGGTGAAGAACCTGCGGTCCATGTAAGTGCCAAAGGGGCTCTGGGGGTGAGCAGGACTCCTGGACTAATCAATGTGATTAAGCAGGAGCCACTTTATTGTTCACATTGTGCTCTATTTAGACACTCTTAACATGACTGCACACACATTTCTTGATTGGTGCCTCTATCTTGTCCACAGGTTCTGCACGCACTTTTCAGGATATGTGATTGGTTACAGTCCAGTGCTTCACGGACTTTCACTTTTTTCATGGCCTTTATCTAGTTCTTGTGGTCTTGGCATTTTGTTTCTCAGCCTCTTCTTTCTTAATTTAGCACAATTTATGCCCCAGTGTGTCCCAATTTATGTCCCTTGACGAATTCCAGAAGGTTCTGACAAGAACAACCAAAAATTGATTGGAGCATGCCGCAGCCCAGGCTGTCCAAATCAACTGCTACAGGGCTCTCTCCTGAAGGTCTGGAAGTGGACCCAGTCACACCAGGGGGGACAATTTCCACACCCCTGTTTTGAAGAGATTGGATTAATTGATATGAGGTCTTGGTTAGGAATGATCTTGGTCATCTGGACTCAGAGAAGGGGAAAGTTTTTTGCTTTGCAGTGCCAGTAACACAAAATCTCCCTTTTGTGCATTTTCATTTCTATGCTGAATAATTTATGCAAGAGAAATCCATTTTCTTTCCAAATAAAAGCATCATTTAGAAATACTTTTATGGCAAATGGGGGAAGCTTTAAAATAAGTCAGTGTGTACAGAGAGTACTTTCAGGCTTCCTCTGCTTTTTTTCTTTTTAATTCTCTCATGTTGCCAATGTTTGAACTCATTTGGCCCCGCTGGTGTTCAAGCTGGAGTTCCTGGCAAGTCTGAAAGGCATTTAATGGTCCTAAAATATTTAGAAGGTGCTGATTTGTGAAAACCTTGTAGCTAATGGAAATCTGAAAGGAATTTCATGGCCCTAAAAAGTTGAGCAGTCTGGATCTGAGGTTCTCTCCCTGCTACATTTTGAGTCATTTGGTGAATGATCAAGGTTTGAGGTTTCTGGAAATAAAATTCTCTCTGGTCATTGGTAACAAAGCCTGAGGGAATGGCTGGAGCTGTGCCAGGGGAGGGTTAGGTTGGATTTTAAAAGATTCTTCCCCCAGAGGGTGCTGTGCACTGCCCAGGTTCCCAGGGAATGGGCACAGCCCAGGAGCTGCCAGAGCTCCGGGAGTGCTTGGACATCACTGCCAGGGATGCCCATGGTGGGATTGTTGGGTTGTCAGGGCCATGAGTTGGTTCATTGTGGGTCCCTTCCAAGTCAGCATATTCTGTGAAATATTCAGGATATTCTGTGAAAATTGCCAAAGGTTTTTAACAGAGCATTGGGTAATCTGAATATCATCCACCATTTCCAGCACACAAATGCATTCTGAACACACTTCTGCTGAATATCTCTTTTCAGAGTGTTTATTCATCTCTTTCTTAATGCAGTTTGCTGCTCTATGTGGTTTTTCTGCTTCCTCTGGTGTTGCAACTGTGCATGGTGGCTGGCTGGCAGAGTGTGAGTGCCTGGCAGCTCTCTCCTGCACGGTACTTCTTGCCCCTGGGGAGGAGATCCTACCTGGAGACCACCACCCTCCTGGTCTACAACCACACAGGTGAGGGGAAGAAGCTTCTCCTCCTCCTTCCCAGTTCTGGGTTCTTGCTGCTCCAAAGGAAATGCAGGACAGAGCAGATGGGTGTAGATGTAGAGGATCCAAGGGGGATGGAGGCTTTAAGGAGGGAGGAGGGATTGTCTTTAGAGGGTTGTGAGGGACACCTACTGTGGCTTCAGCAGCTGGTGAGACCCTGATGAGAGATGTGCAAAAGGATATCAGAGCAGGTGAGATAAGGTGGGGACAGGGTTCTCTCCCTGCCACAAATCCAGGTTTCTATCCAAGCAATTTCAGATTTTCAAAGCAAGCACCACACTCCAGGCTCTCTCATCCTGAGTCAAATTAATGAGCTGCTTCCAGAGTTTCACCCTCAACATTCCCATGAGTGGATGATATTTCATGTTATTCAGCCAGAGGATGACACTGGTATCTTCATCAGACGGTCCCAAAAGAAAATTCATTTTGTAGCACATTGGAAGAGGCTAGGGGAAAAAAAAGGACAATGCAAAAATTCAGTCTGAAATCCATGAACTTCCTGAAAACTAATGTGAAGCAATCCAGCACACATGTGCTGGCTGATCCCCATGGTTATTAGATTTCTTCTGTTTTTGCTTGGTGGTCATGGATTTAAAAATAAAAATAAAAATAAAATTGTCAAAGACTCTTTTGTTTTCCAGTGTTATAATTCCTCTGGTTTTGATCTTCACACCAGGCACAGACATTGACGACTTCATCCATGTCCTGCAGAGCCAGGATATTGCAGTTGAAATGGCAAAGGAGGAAAATGTCACAGAGGAGCTGGAACACAACGGCGCTCTGCTACTGTTCCGTGAAGGTCAGGTGAGGATTGTTCTCCTCTCCCTCCAGTCTCCTCATAACAATTGAATAATTCAGCAAGGTACCTCCATCAGCTCTCCCTGTGGGATGGCCCTGTTGACTTTTTGTAAGGTACAAGAATTAGAAAGTATTTTGAGCAGTAAAGTCCGTGCTAGACGAGGCCTTATCTCCCTGACCTTCCACCTCAAAATGTACATTTTTAGCACAGCAATACAAACTTCCAATACCTCGTAATTTGTTTTTTTAGCAAACAAGGCATAAGCAAATCTATTTCATGCCTGGATTTTCCCGGCGTGCTCCTTTTCTACTGCTTCCCTGCAGATGAGAAAAGCCAGGAGCTCTCACCTTCTTTTCCTGCTCTTTGAAGAGCTACAGGTTCACTGTGCTGTGCCACTTGGAAGCTATCAACTGCTTCCCAGTGCTGGTGAACGTCATCAGCAACGCCCTGCTGAGATCCCTCAACTCCACCAGGCACATCCAGGTCTGGAGCCATCCCTTCTTCTCTGTAAGTGAAGCCAGAAGCTGTCAGAAAACCATTTAAGGTCTCACTAATTCATCAGATTTTAGTGGAGAGCCCTGTAGGGCTGTCTGAACATGTAAATCCACCTTCCTTCATGGTGCCTCTGGAGCCACCACGTTTGACTTCGGGAAAACCAGATTTTTTTCCCATGTGGGTCTCAAGGGCTGGTGGGTGGAGAGGATTGCTGGGAGGGTTTCTCCAGGAGGTTCCTTATTCTCTCCAGCACATTATTCAAGCTTTGGCACATCAGTTGATGGAAGAGAGAGCTCCCCATGAATCTGGGATGGAGGAGTGGGACTTGCACCACCCATCTTTCTTCACCAGCAAGTACTTTTCATGGCTCTGCTTTGGGAAAACCTTCCCAAATTTGGTTTAAAATCCCTCTTTTTTGTTCATACTGCCCTGTAATCCATGAGAAACACAGTAAAATAAATGATAAAATGAATTGTAGGCATTTTCCACAAATGCTCTGTTCTTCTGTTTTCAGCTGGTCAATCCAGGATACTGGGATTATATTATGTCCTTTTACCTCATTTATATGCTGCTGTTACTCCCTGGTTTTCCTCCTCACTTTGCAATGGGCTACACACAGGATTGCAAGGTAAATTCCTTGGAATGAAGCAGGTTTGGGGTGGGCAGAAGGGATCACAACTGCATTGCCAGAAGGATGTTTGAGTACAGAATCATGGAATCATTTAGGTTGGAAAACACCTCTGAGGTAACTGAGCCTAGCCTTATGATTGGCAGCTTGGGGTGTTTTGATTCATGAGAAATTTTGCAACCAGCACAAAATGTTGAAAGGCAAAAGGAGGTCAGATTTTACCCCGGTGATTTTATCCCAGGAGGTCAGATTTTACCCCAGGAGGTCATATTTTACCCACAACAGTGTCAGATTTTATTCTCTTTTCATTCCCTGGGGCCTTTCCCAGTTGGTGCAGTTGACCGACCAGGCAGGGGCAACAAACCACCCTTTAAAATTGTGTTTTCCCAGGTGGGAGCTCGTGCCCAGCTGCGGGTCTCGGGGCTCTTTCCCTCAGCCTACTGGTGTGGCCAGGCACTGGTGGACATCCCACTCTGCTGGATCCTGCTCTTCTCCATGCTTGGGCTCCAGTTTGCCATGAGCAACAAGATTTCTGGCAATGCCAGCGTCACTCTCTTGCTGGTACATCCCATTCTGGTCCTTGCTGGTTTGCTTGGAAGGGATTGAGAGAAAATATTTTGTGTGGGGGCAGCTGAGACACTGTGGGTACAGATGGTGCTGGAACACTCTTGGTCCTCTTACTGACCTTGTTTCACCTCCTGTCCTTTGGGTTTCTCCAGCTGAAAATAAAAGGCAATAAATCTTGCCTTAATGTATTCCTTTACACCTCAGAGTAAAATTGTGGTAATTTCTAAATTCCCTGATCTTACTCTGTGATCACTTCCACTGCTGCCCGTTGCTATAGATGGGTTTCTGGTGGTTTACCTCACTCCATTTCCTCCAACAAAATCCTTTTTTCCCTGTAGGTCACGGGGATGTTGGGTTATGGAATTTCCCTCGTTCTCTTAATCTACCTGATATCCTTCAACTCTCGCAAAGAATGGAGCTGTGATCTTTGGTCTTTTATCCTGATAGTGGTGAGCACATGGTTGGATAATGCACTGCAGGGATTGCAGACATTCTGAGATCTTGAGGATGAGCTAGATGCCTAAACACCAAGCAGAGATGTGGAACGTAAATCTGGGCGTGATTCATAGCAGCCAATTCTGTATCAAATTTGTGTCACCGTGTTCTGTTGCCACAATCCTGCTGGGGGAATACCTGGATCAAACATGAACTGGTGCAGGAATGGAGACAAAAAATGAATTTATCACTCTGCTTACACCCCACATCCAAGAGATGTAAAGTGTTGGGACAGGAGCTATCAGGCTGGACACTGATCATCCAAGCCTGACCTGGAAGCAGGTGGATTATTGGCATGGACTGGGATGGGAATGAACAGGATGGGATCCCATGTTTGACTTTTCTGCCTGAGGCAGCCCTTTCCCTGGGAAGAAGTCTCCTCAGCTGGCCCAAAGCAGCAGCCAACCCTCACATAGAGACAGCTGAGGACCTCCTGAGCCCTCTCTGTCTCTCATCTTTCTCAAGTTTTTGTCCATTTTTATAAATCCAACAGGGAATTGCAGAGCTAGACCCACACAGTTGTAAGGAGCAGTGAGTAACCCTTCCCATCAGCTGAATTACCCTCTTGTTTTATTTTCAGGTGTGCTTTATTTCTCTTTTCATCAGCAGAATCCTCAACAACCTGGGAAGACTCACCTCCCTCTACACTTTGTCCCTCTTGGTTCCTGTGTACCCCCTGATGGGTTTTGCGATCGATCTTGTGTTTGACCCCCACGTGAGTGCTGCTTCTGGGCAAGGAGAGGCCTAAAACACAACCCCTGGGTCCTCATGACCAAAGTCTGGGGGTAACTGTCCCAAAATCTGGCGGTAACTGCACCAAAATCTTGGGGTAACTGCACCAAAGTCTGGGGGTAACTGTCCCAAAGTCTGGTGGTAACTGCACCAAAATCTTGGTGTAATTGTCCCAAAGTCTGGGGGTAACTGCCTCAAAATCTGGGGGTAACTGCCCCAAAGTCTGGGGGTAATTGCAGCAAAATCTGGGGGTAACTGCCCCAAAGTCTGGTGGTAGCTGCACCAAAATCTTGGTGTAACTGTCCCAAAGTCTGGGGGTAACTGTCCCAAAGTCTGGGGGTAACTGCCCCAAAGTCTGTGGGTAACTGCACCAAAATCTTGGGGTAACTGCCCCAAAGTCTGGGGGTAACTGCCACAAAATCTTGGGGTAACTGCACCACAGTCTGGAGGTAACTGTCCCAAAGTCTGGGGGTAACTGTCCCAAAGTCTGGGGGTAACTGCACGCTGCATTCTGGGAACAGAGTGCGCCGTTAAGCGACTCTTTCAGCTCAGATCTCATTTTCCCAGCTGTCCATTAGGGCTGGGGGTGACTTCTTGTGCAGCTGTGACTGCAGATTAGGTAAAAACTCTCAGTTCTTTCCATGCAGAGCCATAGAATGGAATCATGGAGTGGTTTGGTTTGGAAGGGACCTTAAAGCTCATCTCGTTCCACCCCCTGCCATGTGAGGGGACACCTTCCACCAGACCAGGTTGCTCCAAGCCACATCCATGTTGGTCTTGCCCAATGCCAAGGATGGAGCAGCCACAAAGTCAATCAACTTGGCTTGACCAATCCTAAGAGAAAATCTGAAGCCATGGGTCTGTCTTTGCATGGAAAACAAAAACCCGAGTTAAAATTTAGAATACTCACAAGAGGCTTCACTCCATGTCAGCCTACGGGGGTGGTGGAAAGTCAGCTGAGAATTTAACAAAACCCCCCAGCTATGTGCAACACTGTTGATAAATGATAAACTACTGAGGGGTGAAGTCTCCTCTGTCCTGTCCCACTCACCTCTTCGCCATTGGGACCCAAATCAGAGATGTTTTCCTGGGACAGGACATGTGGAAGGAGAGTCTGGTCCATGTACTGAGAGCTGTGACATGTTCTGCTGTAGGATCAGGGTTCCCAAAGCCAAACATCTGTATCTGTTCATCTGTATGCTGAATGTCTGGGGAAAATCAGAAGTTTTGCAGATTTTCAAAGCAGTTTTGAATGTTATTGCATCATCCAGAATGATACTATAGAATTACATGTCCTTATTGAGTATTTTCTTTTATTCTTACAGAATTTAATGCAGGACAATGAGTCATTTGGTGCAGCTTCAGGCAGTCATGTACTGATTGCTGTCTTTGCAGTAAGAAAACATTTAACATTGCTTTTATTTAGGACTGTGGGTCTCCTAAAGCCCCTCCTCAGATATGAGGAAGCAGGAGGAGGATCTGGGTGGGTCTGGATGACATTTTACCCATTGTGCTAGAATAATTTCATGCCTTTGAAACAGGAAAAGCAAAATGAAGTAAGCCCAGATCACCTCATGCTGTCCTGTTATTTTATGAACCGGGTTTTTTTCTGCCCTTAGTGCTTTCTGCAGTGTTGATTACCCTGAGTTTCCATGTTAATAGGCCGTTTTCACAGGTTCTGTTTCCCCCACATATTTTACAGCACTGCCACCACCTCAGTGCCAGCTGTGGTGGGAGGCAAGGCAAGGCTGTTAATGTGGCAACCTCTGGTTTTCAGCCTTACATCCATTCTGTGGTGTTCATTCTTCTTCTTCGCTTTCTGGAGTTAAAATATGGAAAAGCAGTGCTGAGACAGGACCCCATATTTAGGTTTGTATGAACACACATGCACTTATGAGATCTAAACTCCTGCCCCACTGCTTCTTCTTGAATGCATTGCATTTGTGTCCCTATTTTTAAATATTTTTTTTAATACTGGTGATCTTTTGATGACTTTAATAGCCCCTTAAATACTGCAGTGGTGTGATAATATAAAACAGCTTTTAAGCTATGTAGTGCTCCACGGGATATTGCCTGTGCTGTAGGATGTACCAGCTTCTCTTTTGGTACAAAACAAAGATTATACATGTCATCATCATCCCCAAAAATAACAATAATGATGATGATTTTAATAGTAATCATTATAATATTGTATAAATTCAATCCCAGGGAAATTACCACTTGATTTATCCAAAATGAACTAGTGGAGAGCAGAGGTAAAGAGCAAAATCCTAAGATAAACCTGGTGGGTTTTCAGGATTTCCCCAAGAAAAGAAAGCAGCCAGCAGCACCCCAAGGAGCTCGAGGAGGAAGATGAAGATGTCAGAGCTGAAAGGGAAGCAGTGAGAAATGCTGTGGTGGCTCCCAGTCAGGAGGAGGTACCCCTGAGTGTTGTCCTTCTTGTTTTGTTTGATTTTCTACCTGGTAAAACACAAACCAGTGCAGGTCAGTGCTCTGGCTGTGTTGTTCTCACTGAGAAAATCAAAATTCCAAAAGCCTGGTTTCCCTCAGGAGAAGAAAGCTCTTAAGAGGAACCTGGACAATAAAGTGTCCTGTCACACCTCATATTTGTGGTGAACTATAAAACAAAGATCTTCAGAAGGTTTTCTGCCTTTTTAATGGAAAAAAAATAACTGAAGGACTGATGCTACCCAGGATAATAATTTAATCTTGCTCCTTCCTCCTCACTTTCAGAAATCAGCCATTATAGTCAGCAATCTGTGCAAGGAATATAAAATAAAGAAAGCTGGCTCACTTTTTAAGAAGAAGAAGAAAACAGCCACCAAAAACCTTTCCTTCTGTGTTAAAAAAGGTGAGAACTGGGACTGCCCAATCTGTGTTGAACCCCAAGTTAATTCTCAGTTACCTGGGCAAGGACAGAAAGGTTAAATTAATTTGTTCTGTTGTTAAAGCACCTTCAGTCTGGGCTTGATGTGTGAATGACCTGTGACCTATTAATGACCTGTGACTGTCCATTATCTAAAATAAAGATAAAATAAAGATCCTGGGGAGAGAGGAGCACTTTAGCAGTGACTCCTGGGAGCAATTCACCGCATCAGTTTAAGTTGAAATCTTACGAGCTCTCCAAGTGTGTATTTTATACAATAAAACCATTTATTTTATATGATCTTTGATATTAGTATTCTGCCATTTCTATTTTTTCTTTTGTGGGACTGTATATATTTATATATTTCTTGTATATTTATGATTATTCTTGTATATATATGATACACTTCTTGAATGGGGAATGGGCATAAGAAATGCTGTGCATTATTGCAGGAGAAGTGTTAGGACTTCTGGGGCCCAACGGAGCTGGGAAAAGCACAGCTATCAAAATGATCACTGGAGAGACAACCCTGACTGCTGGACAGGTAGGAGACACCTGGAGACAAGGGATGGACCCATGACAAAAATCCAAACCTTGCACCCAGGATAAGCTATCATTTTTATTAAGGTTGTAGTTTTCTCAGAGCATTATTAGTGATCAGGGTTTTAATTGATTTCATTGTGCTATTATTAAATAATGTATTAATAAGGTGATGGTGAGCTACTTCTAACTTTGATAAGCTGTTGCATCTGCCTTAATTGCCATGTTTACATTTAAGAACTGTGTGAAATCACTCTCTCCCAGTGAGTTTCCTCACTTAAACCCCATAATCTTCCCTTGAACCACCCCTTGGGTGGGAAAAATATAAAATTAAGAAGAATTTCAGAAAGCTGTGACAGCAGGCTCAGAAAGAGCAAAAGAACTCAGAGCTAGCTACAGCTGCAGAGTCTGAAAGTAGAAAAGTTACAATAGTACAGCACGCAAGGACAGCAAACAATAGTTTGAGTTTTAGGCTTGGCCAAGATCGACCTTAAGAGTGCAGAAAAATACACCTAGCAAGAGAGTGGAAGGTTTTAAGTTGAATAATGAAGTATTGTATACTGTAATAGAAAGAAGACAAGCCAGCATTGTGTGAAGCAGGTGTACATGTGCTTTTAGTGACTGGCTAGAACAATTGTCTGTAAGCTTCAGCAATGTGCTATTGGCTAGAAAGTTTTTTAAATGCTCTGTACCAAAGAAATCTTTGGCTGCTGCTGGCTGTACGTGAGCTTTGCCATGTTCCAGCCATGTAATGAGGCTGATGCTGCCATAAAAGCTGAAGGAACTTATCCCAGTAGTCCCATCCTGATCCTGAAAAACCCCAAGACACCCCTGTGCTGGGCAAGGCTGTGTGAGAGGCCAATGCCCAGCCTGGTTGTGCAGGTGCTGATGAAGAGGGGAGATGGAGGAGGCTCCCTGGAGCAGGCTCCTGCCTTCCTGGGATACTGCCCCCAGGAGAACCCGCTCTGGCTGGACCTCACCCCGCAGCAGCACCTCAGGGTCTACGCGGCCGTCAAGGGGCTGCAGCAGGAGGACGCGGCTGCTGCTGTCCACAGGTACATATGGAGGGATGGGATGCTGTGTTCCACCCCTCACACATGGGGAGGGCACCAGAGAGTCAAAATTCACAGAGGAAACCTGAAGGAAGTGCAGGAAACTCAGCTGCAATATGCTTTTGTGCTGTGATTTAGTGAGCGGGCTAAAAAACCTCCTGATTTTCCTAAGTGTGTTTGGTGGGGATAAATTTACCACTAATGCTCTCTTAATGTTATCTCCAGGCAGCTTTTCTGAAATCTCTTTGGCACCACAAGAAAGGGTGCTGAGCTGACACTGGCAAAGGGGAATGGTTCTGTAATGCTGTTGACACTGGTGATGGGTTTAGAAAAGAGCTTGTGGCTTCTTCACTGCACTCTGCTTCAAATAGTCACTGCCTTTTAGTGACACAATAAATGTTTAATGAAAACAGGAATCAAGAGCAAGGGGAGAAAAATTACTTTTTTTTTTTGTCATTTTGGGAACACTTGATGAGAGTATTGATTTGGAGTAATAAAAATGTTCTTTTTTCATTTTCCCCAAAGAATTGTGAATGCTCTGCAGCTTCAAGACTACTTAAACAAAAAAGTCAGAAAATTACCTGCTGGGATAACCAGAAAGGTGTGTTTTGGGTCACCTACAATGAGCACTGCAATGCTCAAACACTAATTAAAACATCCCTTTCTGAGTGGAGGGACCAAGCTGTGCCCTGAGCCACCCGGGAGAGCCTCGTGTTGGGTGGGTGGTGGAAATGAGCCTTTCCCAAACCCGCATTTCATAAATCACAACTCCCATAAATGAGGAGGTGCTGTCCACAGCTCTGCGTGGGGACAGTGCCGGGGGGTTTGGCTGAGTCCCTTCTCCATGTCACAGCTGTGTGTGGCACTGTCCTTGCTGGGCAATCCCTCCGTGCTGCTCCTGGACGAGCCCTCCACCGGCATG
Source organism: Taeniopygia guttata (assembly GCF_048771995.1). NCBI lineage: Eukaryota > Metazoa > Chordata > Aves > Passeriformes > Estrildidae > Taeniopygia > Taeniopygia guttata. The sequence continues at coordinate 2,690,086 of NC_133043.1, forward strand.
GATCCCAACGGGCAGCGCTGTGTCTGGTGAGCAGCAGAAATTACAGAGAGAAAATCAGCGTTCTGAGAGTTTTATCCTGATTCTTATTACTCTTTCTTTTAGTTACTGTTAATACATTTTTCTTTGTACACTTTAAAAGTTTTGAGGCTACTTTGCCTTTCTCCTAATCCTACCTCACTGCAGGAAGTGAGTGAATTAGTAATTAGGCAGCACTGAACCCACCACACTCATTAGTACATTAGCCAGAAATATCTCAAAATTGGAGAAATCTCCAATTAGCAAACCAAAACCACTACATGGAATTGGTGGGCACAGGGCCACCCCCATGGGAAAGGGATGAGAAGCCAAAAGGAGATGCTTGAAGTTACATGAAAAGGGTTTTACCCCACCCACAGATGGTGCTGTCCCTCACGTTGCAATGGTTCTGTTAGAAAATAAGTTTCTTGTCTATCTCTAACTCAGGGATGAGCAAGGAGAGAGAAAAACTATTTTACCTTCATCCTTTTTGCAATATTTAGGACAGTCCTAAATGGGATTTGGGAGAATTCATAAAGAAACTCAAGCCAAAAATATTTTTTGTCACTATTTCAAAGCATTACCATGTGCTCATTAATCTAAAGTTGCCGCACGTGAAAATTTTATTCTTATTTTAGGGGAAAGGCTTTTGGATGGACAAAGAACAATTATATTTCTGGGGAGAATTAGATCTTCTTTTATATATTTTTTTTCACTCTGATGCCCAGGAAAACAATCCGGGATGCCCTGAAAAGCAAGGAGTCAGGAGCCCTCCTGAGCACGCAGTACATGGAGGAGGCAGAGGCTGTGTGTGACCGTGTGGCCATCCTGGTGTCCGGGCAGCTCCGGTGGGTGACAGCCCCTGGCTGAGCTGGAACTCTCACAGCTGCTCCTCCAGCCTCACCCACCATGGTTTTTATGCAGTGTGCCATGGTTTCCTTCTCAGGAAGGAGCAGGTGCTGAGGTGACAACGACTTCACTGTCACCTCCTTGCCTCCCTGCCCTGCAGGTGCATTGGCTCCATCCAGTACCTGAAGAACAAGTTTGGCAAAGGATATCTGCTGGAAATCAAGGTCAAGGATGCAGAGAGCACTGATGCTCTCCATGCTGAGATTCTGAAGATCTTCCCGGGTGCAGCCCGCCAGGAGAGGTAACTGAAAAATACGGGATGAGGAGCGGTTTCAGCATTACCCCATCTCTGAAAACATCTCTGGTGGGCTGGCCAGACACAGGATCTCAGCTGGAGAGGGATGAACAGCTCCCTGTAGGGGGATCTGATTTCATAATGTCACCACATCCAGCCCTCCTGCGATCCCAACATCAGGACATCCATAAAGATTTGACCTGAGAGCTCAATACAGAGCAAGAATCACCTTTTCTTCTGTTTCCTCAAGGTGCCCCTCTTTGCTTGTCTACAAGATCCCAATGAAAGATGCCCTGCCCCTGTCCCAGTCCTTCTCCAAGCTGGAGGAAGGTAAGAGCAAAACCAGGCAACTTTTTGAAAAGGCAGAACAGCAACTGCTTGCTTTTAACCCTCTTCCCATTTCTCCACAGCCAAACGAAGCTGCAGCCTCGAGGAGTACAGCTTCTCCTTGAATACTCTGACTCAGGCAGGTGATTTTTATTCGTGCTGTAAAGGCAGGAGCAGGGACAAAAGCTGCAGCTAAACCCAGGCTGGTGCAGTGGCAAAAGGCAGCTCCACTAAAAAACTGCCTGAGGGCGGTGGGTGAGGGGTTCTCTACTGGCAAAGTGGTGGAAAATGGTTTGGTTTCTTTACTGCTGGGATTTTTCATGGTGGGAACAAGTCTGGCTGAAGTCTCAGACCCCACTTGGTGGAGAAAGGCACAGAACACACCCAAGGATGAAGCTGCCCATGCCCAGCCTCTCTGGGTGCCCCAGAAACAGCAGATTATTTATTGCTGCTTTGGTGGGAAAGCTGAGGAATGTTTAAGTCAATCCTTTGGTGGGGAAAACCTGTATGGAAATACCTACAGGCAGGGGATGCCTGTCTGGTTCTCCAGAGAGCACGGGAGGCTCAACCCCTTCTCCCCCCAAAATGCCTCTCCACACCTCTCCCAGGGCTGCAGAGCTGTGCCTCCTGCAAAGGAGCATCCCAGAGAAATAACCCAAGCTTTACCTTGCCCATTCCAGGTGTTTCTGGAGCTCTGCCGAGAGCAGGAAAAGGATAATTTTGATCTGACTTTGGATGGCACTTTTGACTGGAAACAGCTGCAGCAGGAGGACTGTTAAACACTCATTTATGCATTGCTCAGTATTAACCAAACTGCACATATTTACTGCCACTCTCAGTGTACCACAGAGAGGGGAACAGGCTCCTCTCTGAGCAGAAGAGGTTTCACCTGCACTCTGCAGGGCTCTCTGCCCTGCTCCAAGCTGCACTTCCAAAGGCTGGCTGATCCAACAGTGCCTGCTCTGGGGAGAGCTCTTGTCAAGCCAGGCAGGGTGAAGCAGAAGGACTGAAAGCTTTGCAGAAAGAAGGGTCCTAATCCATCTCCGGGGCTGAAATGTCTCTGGATCTGGGTGCAGCAGGGAATCTGGACATGCTCTGCCCTCCTGGGCTCCTCTTCATGTCTGGGTCTTTCTGCCTATGACATGTTCTTGCTGGAATTTGCACTCCATTTTTATACCCTTCCAATAAATATCTCTATAGAAACTGCAGTTCCATCCTCATCTGTCATCAATGCTGGGGACCCTGAGGAACAGCTCCAGCTCCCTCCCCTGGGGATGGAGATGCTGCAGAGGGCAGGGAGAAGTTTACCTGGCTCAGCAAATGCTCTGCCCTGCCCTCCCTCCACTCTGGAGTGAGTGGTGGTCAATCCTTTCCTTGGAAACCACCCAGGTGGAGAAGAGAAGGTTCCAGGGATTCCTAAGAGCCCCTTCCAGTAGCTAAAGAGAGCTGGAGAAGGACTTTTTACAAGGGCATGGAGTGATAGGACAAGGGGAATGGTTTCAAGCAGACAGAGAGCAGCTTTAGATTGAATACTGGGAAAAAATTCCTCCCTGAGAGGGAGGTGAGACCCTGGCACAGGGTGCCCAGAGGAGCTGTGACTGCCCCATCCCTGGAAACATTCAAAGCCAGGTTGGACTTGGTTTGGAATAACGTGGTCTAGTTAAAAGTGACCCTGCTCACTGCAAAGGGGTTGGATTGGGAGACCTTTAATTGCCCTTTCCAACCCAAATTATTCAATGACTTCTCTCCTTTCATCCCTGTGCCCAGCACAGGTTTGCAAAGGTTAAAACTCTCCCAGGAAACACTCGGTTCTCTCCACACAGTCCCAGTGGTGGCTGTGTTGCAATCACTGCTTGTGCACGTCCCACACTCAGCTCTAAAACACATTTTGGCAGTTGGAGGACACATCCTCAGGGACACCCTTGGTTGTTTCCCTCCTGCTTGCACAACAGCTCTCCCTTCCTCCTCTGCACCCCTGAGAAATGGGTAAGTGAAACCACCAAACATTTGTGTCACCTTTGTGTGAGCCTTTGTTCACACACTCGGGGAAATGGAGATTCTCTGAAAGGGAAGAGTTTTATTTGCTGCTCTGGGGGTGTCAGTGGCAGTGGAGAAATCAAGCCACGAGCGTCCAGAGATAAATACCATTTATATGATCCATTGCTGTTGGATTTTTTTATTTTCCTCAGCATTTTGTGGTTTGTACCTCTGCAGATGCTGCTGCTGGTGGGATTTGAGTGGGATTGTGAAATCCACTGGCTCCCCTCTGCTCTGCCCTCTGTGCCCTGCTGTGACACCCAGAAATCTGGAAAATCTTCCTTGGCCACCCAGCATGCTGGGACCTGATCCCTTTGCAGACCTTTGCGTGATGTAAAGGCTCAAACAGCACCAAAATCCCCAGCAAACAAGTCCTGTCCCAGAGAGAGCATCTCTGGAGCTGGAGAGGGAAAGAGGAATTCCCTCTGACACCGCTTGTGCTGCTGTTCCCTCCAAGGAACCACCACCCTTCCCTCCCACAGGTCTGACTGATTATTCCCCCTGATATTTGACATTTTCCACTGCAGAGGAAGGTGAAGCAAGCAGAGCTCACCCCATCACCTCATGCACAAGGGAAAAGACCCCCAGAGAGTCCCCAAAGAGGAGCTGGTTGGAGTTGGGGCTTTGCCTCAGCCTGGAGGGAGGGGGAACAGGGCTGGTGGCATTGCCAGCACACAAGGGACAGTTCCAGGTCCTGGCCCACGGCCAGCACTGGGAGAAAGGGGTTCTGTCACCAGCACAAAGCAGAGTTTAGCTGGCAAGAGGGAACAAACAAAAGTTCTCAAAAAGTTCACAAGGACTGGACTTTTCCATTGGGGAAAAAAAAAAAAAAAAAGAAGAAAGAAGAAAGAACAAGAGAAGGATTTCCTGGAAATGAACTGACTCCTAAAATATTCCCTTTGGAATTTGCCTCTCCCCCTTGAGCTGAAGGGCTGAGGGACAAGAAACATCCCCAGGAGCTCTACATGTGAGAGGAGGGGCTGGCAGATCCCACTGGGATGTTCCCTGCTCCAGCACGAAACCAGCCCCAGAGCTGCCCTAACTCAGATTATTCTCCCTATTTCCCAGCCCAGCAGGTGCCCCCTTGGCTGATAAAGCTGGAGCAGAGCCCGCTGGCTGTGCCTGGGGGTGAATCCATCCTCCCTCACCACTCTGTACAGCTCCTGAAGGGTGGCTGTTCTCAGGTGGGGCTGGGCTCTTTCTCCAGGCACTGACAGAACCAGAGCTCACAGCCTCAAGCTGCACCAAGGGTTGGCTATTAGGGGAAAAAGTGTTTTACAAAAAGGAGATAAAGTTCTGGAGTGGCTGCCCGGGGAGGTGGTGCAGTCACCATCCCTGGGTGTGTTTAACAAAGCCTGGATGTGGCACTGGGTGCCAGGGTTTGGTTCAGGTGTTGGGGCTGGGCTGGACTTGATGATTTTGGAGGTCTCTTCCAGCCTGGAGATTTGTCAGAGTCCAACACATCCCTGTGGCTGCCCTGGCTGTCCCCAGACCCTGTCAGGGCTCGGGGACCTTGGTATGAAGTCAAAAACACCTGTGGCTTCAATTTTAGCCTGTGAAAAAAAACTATCAATTTTATATAAAGAATTACAAGCCACAAGGATTTTAGTAGTGTGGTAGTTGAATATGGTGGAAAAGCATAAATTTGGGGTTTTTAGAATATAATTCAAGCAACTAAGATGGAGGAATTTGGGCGTGTCCTGGCCTTCTTCTCCTTCGTCTTGCCCTCCATGTCTTGTGATGGTGACACTTTTCTATTGGTTTAAGGTAGAGATTCACAGTCTAACATAGGTGATGGGAATTGGTAATAAACTGTAAACATACACACGTAGTTTTGAGTATATAAGGTGGGAGCCACCCGAGGCTCAGGGGCAGATTGCCTTGGCTTCTCTTCTGGACAGACCTCAGCAGGTCAGAGAAAGAATGTGATGGATAAGAAGAAATAAACAACCTTAAAACGCAATCAGCCTCATTCCAGACTCCTACTTTGGCTGCTCAGGCTGGGAGAAGGGACTTTTACCATCTCTTGGGGTCACCCTGACCTCCAGAACCCCGAGAGGAATCGACAGGGATTCTGTGATTCTGTGAATTCTGTGAATTCTATGAAATCTGTGATTCTGTGAATTCTGTGATTCTGTTGATTCTGTGAATTCTGTGATTCTGTAAATTCTGTGAAATCTGTGAATTCTGTGATTCTGTTGATTCTGTGAATTCTGTGATTCTGTGGATCCTGTGAATTCTGTGATTCTGTGGTTCTGTGATTCTGTGAATTCTGTGATTCTGTTGATTCTGGGATTCTGTGATTCTGTGATTCTGTGGATTCTGTGATTCTGTGAATTCTGTGATTCTGTTGATTCTGGGAATCTGCTGATTCTGGGATTCTGTGAATTCTGTGAATTCTGTGATTCTGTTGACTCTGTGAATTCTGTGAATTCCGTGAATTCTGTGAATTCTGTGAATTCTGTGAATTCTGTGAATTCTGTGAAATATGTGATTTTGGGAATTCTGTGATTCTGTGATTCTGTGAATTCTGTGAAATCTGTGATTCTGTGAATTCTGTGGATTCTGTGGATTCTGTGGATTCTGTGGATTCTGTGAATTTTGTGATTCTGTGATTCTGTGAATTCTGTGATTCTGTGAATTCTGTGATTCTGTTGATTCTGTGAATTCTGTGATTCTGTAAATTCTGTGAAATCTGTGAATTCTGTGATTCTGTTGATTCTGTGAATTCTGTGATTCTGTGGATCCTGTGGATTCTGTGAATTCTGTGATTCTGTGGTTCTGTGATTCTGTGAATTCTGTGATTCTGTTGATTCTGGGATTCTGTGATTCTGTGATTCTGTGGATTCTGTGATTCTGTGAATTCTGTGATTCTGTTGATTCTGGGAATCTGCTGATTCTGGGATTCTGTGAATTCTGTGAATTCTGTGATTCTGTTGACTCTGTGAATTCTGTGAATTCCGTGAATTCTGTGAATTCTGTGAATTCCGTGAATTCTGTGAATTCTGTGAATTCTGTGAAATATGTGATTTTGGGAATTCTGTGATTCTGTGATTCTGTGAATTCTGTGATTCTGTGAATTCTGTGAAATCTGTGATTCTGTGAATTCTGTGGATTCTGTGGATTCTGTGGATTCTGTGAATTTTGTGATTCTGTGATTCTGTGAATTCTGTGATTCTGTGAATTCTGTGAATTCTGTGAATTCTGTGATTCTGTGAATTCTGTGAATTCTGTGAATTCTGTGATTCTGTTGATTCTGTGATTCTGTGATTCTGTGATTCTGTGAATTCTGTGAATTCTGTGATTCTGTGGATTCTGTGAATTCTGTGATTCTGTGAATTCTGTGAATTCTGTGAATTCTGTGATTCCAGCACGTCATGGGGAGGCAGCTCCTGCTGCTCCCCGCAGGGACCCGGCAAGAACTCGGGCTGACCAGCAGGGAGATTCTCATTTCTCATTTCATAATGCCCTCTTTATCCAGCAAGGGGACACAGCACACAAAGGGCCATTCAGCAGCTGCCTCCAGCGCCCGTCCCCAGCACCGTGTCCCAAATTGTCCCCCTGCAGTGACAGCGAGGAGCAGCCCAAGCTTTCCCTAACCTAAAAACTCACCCTGCTGGTGTTTTCTTGAGTGTTGAGGACCAAGAGATACAGGCGTGTGTGTGCTCAGGGTTTGGGAACTTGGGGACAGTGTTTGACCCTGTGAGATTTGGGGAGCAAAGGGGTGTTTGATGTCTGGACAGGAATATTGGAGTTTTCCAGGTCTCCTCAAAGCTGTGAAGGAAATCAGCATTAAATGCTAATTAAGCAACACCCTTGAAGTGCAAGGAAACAAACCCAGCAAAAAGTGGCACTTCTGAGAAGTCCAAGGAGCTTCCCAAAAAGCAGTGATGCAAGCCACAAAGCAGCTGAGGCAGAATGCTGAGGTGTGGGAGGAGGGGGAGGTTTGGGAAGCCAAGCCCAGGGCTGGTGTCCTGCAGAGGAATCCCGTGGTGGGGCTGTGACTCTGTGTCCTGTGCAGGTGCCTGTCACATGCCCCAGCCCTGTGCAGCTCCTCTCAGACCCCCCTGCATCCCCCTGCAGGCACCTCCAGATCTTGGAGCTCAGCTGGACAAAACCACCCTTTGTTCAAGGGTGGAAAATAAACCCAAAACGACAGGAGTGGCACCAAGTAGAAGGCTCCCTGTGTGTGTCCTGGGAGGAAAAGCACCTGAGCAGGGGGTGTCGCCTGCTCTGGGCACCTCCAGCCCCTTCAGCTCCTGTCCCTGCAGCACCTCTGGCCGTGGTGGCTGTCCCAGAGCAGAGCCAGATGTTCTCCTGATGCCTTGAGAAGGCTGAGCTGGAACAGAGGCTGGACAGAGCTCCAGAATAAAGCAGGGATTTATTCAAAGGATCTCCTCCATGGATCCACCTTGGGCAGCACCAGAGCCCAGCCAGGGCTGCACCCAAGATGAACCAAAATGGCCCCAAAATGCACGAGCGCTCCCGGGGGCTCTCCCTGGGATCAGTTCTGCTCCATTGGCACCTTGGAGTTCATTGTCCCATTCCAGCTTCAGCCCAGGCAGTCCCATCCTGCTTGTTTTTCTCTCTCCAGCCCACGCTGTTTGTGCTCCTGGGCTGAGGTTTGGATCATTTGTCCTTGGTGCCCAGCTGGAGCAGGAATTGTTTTGTCTCTGCTCTGTGCAGAGAGCTCAGCATCCCCTGATGTGGAGCCCAGACCCACACACTGAAGCAGCACAGGATCTGAAACATAGAAAAGCTGAACCTGAGGCATCACTCCAAGTAGCAGAAATGAGGCAAGGCAGATGCTGGCAACCTCCATGGCTCAGAGGCCAATTCTCTTTTTCCATCCACTTGAGACAAAAGAGGAAATGGTGTTTGGATTCCATGTCCACGTGTGGAGGAAAGCAGGATGGATCAGCTCCTCAGCCTGGGAGTACCAGGCTGTTTGAAAAGCATCTCCCAGCTTTTATTTTTTAAAGCATTTCAGCTTGAATTACTCTGCAGGTGAAGCTGAGAAAGATTTTCCTCCTGCTCTGCTGCTTCCTGATTCATCTCAGCACTTCAAAGCCTTTTGGTTTGATTTTTCAGCCCCAAATATTCTTCTTAGCAGCAGATGGCTCAAATATCAGACAGAAGACAACATGTGGCTGTGGTAGCAGCCAAACCCAACAAAATATTTGCTTCAAAGCAGGAGGAAGGACAGCATGTCCAGCTGGGAAAAGCAGGAAATGGTTTCTGAAAGAGTGAAAGGGGATGGAGAAGGGGATGATTGTGTAAGACATGATGTTTCAATTAAAACACTCCTGAATGATAGCAGCAGTTCATGAACTCGTGTTCTAGGCAGAGTGGAGATGTTTGATTTGTTCCTGTGCATCTCCATCCTGGCACAGACATCAGATGGTTTTATGGACAGGTGAGGGAGGACGTGGGCAGTGCCTCAGCTGAGCCAGGAACGCCCCTGAGTGTCCGTGATCCCAGTGGAGAGCACTGGCAGGAGGATGGATCCACCCTCGTGCAGGGCTTTGTGCTTTTCAGGATGAGTTTTGCCTATTTGAAAATACCAGAAACCACCTGGGCCAGTGTGGCAGCAGCTCTCTGGCCACAGAGAGAAACACAACTTCCCCAGGCAAGGCTGTGAGAAGATCAGAGAAAAGAATGAGAAACAATTCCCATCTTAACCTGCTGCACCTGGAATTGTGAACCTGTGGAATGCGTTATGGAGATTTGTTTAACAAAGGGTGGTTTCTTAATTAGCCAGTGCTGATGGTGTTTGGATTGGACGACCAATTAGGTCAACCTGTATCATAACTGTCTATAAAAGCAATGGGTTTCTTAATAAAGATTATTATTGATCAGCCTTCTCTAATAGATGGAATTAATGCTAATTATCACCTGGCCAGGGAAGCCTTACCACGATGGGCCAGCAACTTCCCTGCAGAGCTGCTGGCTCGGCTCAGAGGTGGTGGATGGATGTCAGCAGGACCCTGGGTGCCAAAGGCAAACAATTCCTGTGGGTTTGGGGCTTGCTGGAACAGCTTCCCCTGGGTTACTGTGTCTGTGAAATATCACAGCTTTGCTGCAAGAGCTGTCACTGCTGTCACATCCTTGTCTCTGGCAGGTAAATGGATGTAGCTTTAGGAAATTAAATGCCTGGAAATAATCTGCTCTTGCAGGTGGCTACAGTAGCTTGGCCCTTGCTTTGAAACCAACTTTCTTCCTTTTCCCCCCTTCCTTTTCCCCTTTCCTTTCCTTCCATTTTACCCCTGTGGCCACCTGAGGACTTCTCCTTGCTGGCACAGCCACAGCTTCCTCCACCCACAGACCTTGGTTTTCTTTGGCCTCATTGTGAGAAATTAATTTCATGTTCCCAATGCAAATCCTCTCAAGGTGCTCAGGATGCTAAGGAGGAATTCAGAAAGAACAACAAAAAGAAGAGAAGGTGGGGGGGTTGTTTAATTGTTTTTTGGTTTAATTTGGGAAATAACTGGCTTTGAACCTGCCATGTGTTTCCTTCTCAGGAGAGGACAGAAGCCTCCTGCCAACATCGTGTCAAGGGCTCCACCACATTTCACACAAGGACTTGTGGTTGCCTCTCACAAAGGACTGAGGGGCGAGAAATGAGCTCTGATGAGGAAATGGTTGCACAACACCTCCTCCATCTGATTCCTTGTGTTTGCAGAACACCCATCCCTTGTCCTGGGGCTTTCCTGGAAGCTGAGGGAGAGGGTTACAGGGCAAACAGATGGGAATTAACAGATTTTGGTTAACTTTGGATGTGAAAACCCAAGAAGGGAAAACTGGGATGGAAGGAACTCTTCTGGGGGAAGGAATCACCTTTATTTTATTCAAAATTGGGCGTGGGCACAAAGTAGCACAGTGTGTGATGGCCAAGGGACCAAGGCCAGGCTGGATGTGGCTCTGAGCACCCTGGGCTAGTGGGAGGTGTCCCTGCCCATGGCAGGGGGCGGACTGAGATGAATTTTAAGGTTCTTTCCAACCCAAACCATTCTGGGATTCTGTGTTTTACCAGCAATAGCAATGCACTTCATAATCATCCCTTCAAGTGAAACACAGACAACCATTTTCTTGAGCTGCAGGTCAGTGCTAACAAAGCAAGCAAACATTTTGCTCTTTCATCATAAGGTTGGAAAAAGCCTCTAAGATAAATCCCAGTCCTTACTGGCTGATCTTTTCCTTTTGCAGCCTCTCTTCCTTGTTATAAAGGTAAAATTGCCATTTTTGAGGAAAAAAAAGGACTTGTTTTGCCATATGCAGCTGTCTCACCTCAGCCACAGCTGCCCGTGGAGCTCTCCCACAAGGGCAGGTGGGCTGAACGTGTCCCGTGGGGAAAATGCACCTGATCCCACCCGGGAAGATCTGGAGACTGCAGGTGGGATGCTCAGGGCCACCTTGTCCTTGCACTGCCACGGATCCCTCCTGCTTTTTGTGCTGCTGCTGGATCTGCTCCTGCAGGGAAAACCTCTGTGAGCCGCTGCCACGAGCTCTGGGGGCAGCTTCCGTGGGGAAAATCCACCCAGCTGGGATGTGGGAGCGGGGAATAAGGGCAGCGGGGAGGGAGCAGAGCCAGCAGAGGCTCTGGGGGGACACGGACAGAGGCGCCCCCACAGCTGCGGGCTCGTTTTTCCCTTCTCTCCAAGCGAAACAGAGTTTGTGCCCTTTTTTCGTTCGTTTGTTTTCCACGCGAAAGTAATTCCCAACAAAAGGCTTTCCCAGAAAAAATGATGCGAGACCTTTTTCTTGGCTTTCCTGGAAGCGATGAATCACCTCGCTCCTTTTTTGGGGGGTCCCGGCGGCGGAGGGGCGAGACCCGGTGCGACATCCGCGCTCGGGCTGTGCCACCTCCTGGAGACAGCGGGCGGTGCGTCCCTGCATCCCTGTGTCCCTGCATCCCTGTGTCCCTGTGTCACTGCATCACTGTGTCCCTGTATCACTCTGATCCTGCATCTCTGCATCCCTGTGTGCCTTTGTCCCTGCATCCCTGCATCCCTGTGTCCCAGTATCCCTGCATCCCTGCATCACTCTGATCCTGCATCCCTGTGTCCCTTTGTCCCTGCACCCCTGTGTCCCTGCATCACTCTGATCCTGCATCCCTGTGTCCCTGCATCCCTGTGTCCCTGCATCCCTGTGTCCCTGCATCCCTGCATCACTCTGTCCCTGCATCCCTGCATCCCTGCATCCCGTGTCCCTGCATCCCTGCATCCCCACATCCCTGCATCCCTTGCATCCCCATATCCCCACGTCCCTGCCTCCCCATCTCCCCTCCTCCCCGCATCCCTGCCCAAACCCCAGCCACCCCAGGACTTTCTGGTTTTGTTCCCCAGCTGAGCCAGCCCAACTTTCATCCCCAGACCTTTTCTGCAGCTCGGTGCCGCCGCTGGGGGCTTTGGCTGCGGGCCGAGGGAAGGAGGAGGAGGAAAAGCCGCCCCACAGGTGCTGTGGATGTGGCTGGTGGCCACAGGAGTGCAGCAGCCACCAGCAGCAGCAGGGGTGTTCACTTCTTCAGCCTGCGGAGCTCTGAACTCATTGGTGGCATCAGTTTTTGGGGGCAGACGGGTCCTGGGATTCCCTTTGCCCAAAGGGAAATCAATATCAAATATATCCCCTTGATGCTGAAGGAAGAGAGAGGAAAATAAACAGGTGTTATTCCAATATACCCCTGTCCCTCCTCCAGTGCCAGCTTCCCTGAAATGCTGCTATGCCCATGGCCAGGGCATTTGGAATTAGGTGATTTTCATCCAAACCCAAGCCACTCTTTGATTCTGTATCATGGGAAAGTATCCCAGCCCCTCCTGCTGCAGTTTGGGATTATTGCTATATGCAACCTTTAATCCTTGCTCCGCTGAGAAGTTCTGCTCAGTCCTGCCTCCGTGCTGCCAAAGCAGACTCGTGTTTCTTTGCAGTCCTAACCCTCCTCCCAGTCCCACACCGAGTTCCATAAATCTGTGTCTCCTTTACCCCTGGAGGGGCTGAGGATGCTCCCAGTTCAGGGCAAGAGGCAGCAGTTAATTGGTACGGAAAGAATAACAAAGTGTGGGCACAGATCCGAAACCAGGATTTATTTAGGAAGATTTTCTGGTTATTATCTACTTAGGAACAGAGGATTTGTCAGAACAGATCAGAGCATTTTGATCAAATCTGGCATCCTGCATGGAGTAGTGATAGTGAGAGATGTTCCTGGGGGAAAGTCTCTGGATTCTCTCAGAAGTGCAGGTGCTTCATGCTGTTGGAAGGGGAGCTGAGGCAACGCTGAGGTAAAACCAGAACCAGCAGCAAAGTCTAGTCCCTGTCACACAGGGACCAGCTCCAGTCTGAGCTGGCCCAGCAGAAGTGGAGGGGATGGTGAGAGCTGGCCTTGGGTTATTGTGTTATTGTGTTAAAATAAACACAAATCCTTCCCCGAGTCCAGCCACATCCCCCTGGCTCAGCCACAAGGACCCACCTCTCCTCTGTGCCACATCTGAGGACACAGAGCACAAAACCCCCCAGGCTCCACCAAAAAACACATTTTGGATATTCAACACTGCCATTCCAGCAGCAACAACATCATCCTGAGCCATGGACTGCTTGGGCAATGTTTGGCTTATGAGGCAGGGCTGGAGCTGCTGCAAAAACAATCCCTGTTCTTAAAAAGAAAACATTTTCTTGTAAACAAGTGGAAAAAACCCCCCACGTGCGTGTATCCAAAGGAAAGAGGACTGGGAAATGCACAGGATGAGGCTCTGGAAGGGCAGTGAGATGAAGAGATGAAGAGTTCTGTGGCTGGGTTCTGGGCTGGGCTGGGAGCCCCAGGGCTGTGGTGGCCTCAGTTCCTCGTTGCTGCTCTGGTTAATAAATAGAAATAGTGAGTTATAATTCGAGTTCATGGAGTGGGGCTGGAGGAATGGCAGGGAACCTCTCCAGAAGAGCTGTCTCCAGGTCAAGCACAGCTCCTGGGCTCGTGTCTGGAGGAGAACATCCCGAGAAGCGCCTCAGCTCGTGGAGACAGCTCTGGGAATGAGGGGTTCACCCCAAGGATGCTCTGTTCTCACCCCACTGTGTTTCCTGCTCAGGCCATCCACAGAGCAGCTTGCCTGGGGTGTCCTATGCCCAGGTCACAGAGGGCACAGCCAGCTCCTGTCACCCTGCACACCAGGAGCTGCTTCCCACACTGCAGGGAGATTTCCCATCACCTCTCCAAGCCGCCCTGAGAGCTTGGCTGGGCACAGAAAGAGGAGGAATCCTCCTGGAATCCTCCCTGCCTGAAACCACCCTGGGGAGCCCCGAGGGTGGGTCAGGTTTCCTGGCCCCAGCAGAAGGACACACTGGCTGTGTCAGCGTGGCTTTTGTCTGTCTGTGTGTCCTGTGCTGTCCCCACGTCCCTGCCGCCCTCCAAGCCTCTCCCAGAGAGCAGCACTCAGGCTGTGCCATTTCTCCTAAAGCCATGGATTTGGGACTGGTTCTCCTAAAATGATGCAGGACAAGCCCCTCCAATGGCATTAACTCCTGCAAGATGCACCTGAGCACATCAAGGGTTACCTTACCCTGCCTAGGCTCCTCTGTACTCCCTGATTTTACAGCTCCTGCTTTTAAATCTTACTTTTCTTACCTGCCTTTCTGTTGGAAGCCACTTTATTTTTTGAGCATCTATGCATTACACCTTCTAAAATGCATCCCTTAATCCACAAAGCTGCACCCAGCAATGCCCAGAGATCCACAACTGGAAGCATTTCCCTGGGGAATGTCCTTTACAGAGCTAGCAGGGTCAGAGAGAAAGGAAACACAACACACACACGATCAATATTTTTTAAAATAGGATTTGAAAGCAAAGCATGAGAAACCTCTGTCTGGTTTTAATTTCAAATGGAAAAAAAAAATATGGCTATTAATATATGGTAATGTTACCCCACTGGAAGAACAAAGTGTAGATAAAACCTGAAGGCTTAATAAGGCTCAGGAAAAATCAAATTGAAAGCAAATCTTTGAAAATCTCTGGGTAATCTGTGTTCCATTTATCATGTTTTGGCAATCAGAAAGTAAAACCAGGCTTAACATAATGAGGAAAATCAAACAGGTTTGTATTTTTTTTCCCTGCTGCTCTAAAATCCCAGAATATTGTCATCACAGAAATGGGGAAAAAATGTAACTTCTGCTCTCCTGCTGGAGCACAGGGAATTTAATTGCAAAGGTTTCTTCCTGTGTGTCTGAGAAGATGATGCAAGGCTGGAATTTTTTAATGACAACATTTAAGCTCTCCTTGGCAACATTGAGCTAAAGCAGTGCTCCTGTCCCGAGCTGGCAGATGGGAAGGTAACAACGGTTTGTAAGGAGCTGAAAATGGGAAAAAGCAAAAAAAAAAACCAATAAAAAAAAGACTTCTCTTGACATCTGCACCTGGCCAGGTCAGATTCTATCCAGGTAGGAATGTTTGGCTCCTCCCCTGGGTGGAGCATCTCCCCATGGATGACGGAATTTTTTCAGCCATGCAGGGATACTCACTGGCCATGAACAGGAAATAATTAATAATTAATAGCCCATGAACGGGAAATATCTCCTGGAGGGAGGATTGGTTGTTGGAGAGATAAACAAAACTGCCCAAAGAGCAGCAGATACCTGCCCCAACTCTGACAGATTCCATTTCCAAGCTAAGACACCAATCCACCTGAACAGCCCAGGCAGGCTGAAGCTGCAGAGCTGTGATCTCTGCAAGCACCACCTGACTAAAACACATCAAAAAATAAAACAGAGATATAAAACTGCCAGTTGCCCACAGGATCAAACTGAATTATTTCAGCTCAGCCTCCCCCATTTTTCCTTAGCAATAAAAGCACTCACTCTGCAAATAAGGGATTTTATGTGGGAAAGCAAGTCCTGGAGCTGCTGTGGGGCAGTGGGAGAGCTCAGCCCACTGAGGGATGTCCTGGGCTCTCTCTTACCAGTAACTGCTGCTTATATGACTCAAAAATAAAACAACATCTCTCCACTAAGGGACAGGCAACAGGTGTGGATCACAACCATTCCTGAAGCTGTGGTGGCCTCACACAACAGCCAAAATCTTCCCTTTCCCATCCAGAGGAAGGTTCCTCCTCTGCCCATGCACACCACCCTCACCTTCCTCACCTTGCAGGGTGGCAGATGGTGCAGAGCAGCTGCCAGGGGTTAATGAGCAAAATATCCTGAGTGAACCTGGTTAATGACCATCTCTCCTGCAGGTGAAGAGCCGAGATGAGAATTTCCTGCTCCAGTGGTGCTGGGATGTGCCAGCCCACCAAGGAGGGAGCTGGGGGAGACACACCTCTCCTCAGCTGATCACAGTCCCAGCCAAGCTCATCTGCATTAATCTCACACTCATTAAAATCAGTTGTTCTGTTTCTAATTCAACCAGTGCTGCCAAGATCAAGAATTAAATATTTATGAGCCAGTGTCCCTAGGAAAAAATAAAAAGGGAAAAAAGAAAAAAAAATGTAAGTTCATCATCCAGAGCAGCATGGATTTTAAAATAATAATAAAAAATGTCTGCCTGCTCCTTTGGGCTTGACACTTCCATGAGGGGTGGGGAAATGTACAAAAATGGAGAATGTTACACAATCATGGGAGTCCTGAGGCTGGAACTTCCTGGGGGCAGTCCCAAAAATGGCCTCATTTATGAGGAAAACCCCAATTCTGAGCCCCAAAATGGCCTCACTTATGGGGAAAATCCCAATTCTGAGCCCCAAAATGGCCTCACTTATGGGGAAAACCCCAATTTTGAGCCACAGGGGAGGGAGGAGCTCATTTGGCTCCTCTAATCCTGCCTCAGGAGAAGTGTCACTGCTGAGGGGACAGCAGCCCTACACTGTAATGGGGACAGAGCAGCACCCAGGAGGAACATGTGAGTTAACAGCAGAAGTAAATAATGATTTTTAAAATTCTGCATGAGTGACAAACTCAACATTATTTTTAATATGACCTAATTAAGGTCACCGATGACAATGGCTGAAGACAAAGATGATAAACACCATTGATTGTAAGCAGATGAGAACTTGGAAAAGGTTTTCCAAGAGCCAAAACTAAATAATATTTCAGAGAGAGCCAGCCCATAAAACCACCCACAATCTCCAGTGGCTTTTGCTGACCCAGGCTGGAGTGATCCTGCTGCGCTGTCTGCGTCTCTCTCCACAAAAGTTGCTCTTTTCCCTCATTAAAAGGCACCATGTTTGCACAGCAAAGCTCAAGCAGGAAAACGTGGAGCCAGGCCAATCCCAAACTAAGCCTGGGAGAAGTTTGGGATTAACTCCTTTAGAGCCAAGCAGAGGTGAAGGAGAATCAATAAAGATGGGCTGTCAGTGATGGGGGAATTTATTTATAGCAGGCATTCATTGCCTTCAGGATCTGGATTAGCTTTCAAGGTGATGAATCAAGTATTAATTAACCTGCTGGGGAAAAAAAATAATAGGGGTATTAATGTTTTAGAGGGAAGCTTCCAGCTGAGGGAAACAATGGGAGAGTGCAAAGCTGAACTTTCCAAATAAAACCTTTTAGTGCTGGCAAGGAACAATGGGCACAGAATAAACCAGGTGGATACTCTGGCTGGTAACTGGGAAAATATATATAAAAAAAAAAAGCTTCCTTGGCATGTCACCAGAGCTTCAGGGTGGAGAAGGGCTTGGAATGAAAATTCAATGGCACTGGTGCCCGAGCCAAGCCCTGCCAGCACAGAGCCATGTCCCCAGGAGCCACTCACACCCTGCAGAGTGGGAAGTGGCATTTATCACCTCCAGACAAGGATGCAACATCTGTTTTTTTGCTCTAATTCCCCTCCACAGGTCCTTCCTGGACCCTCCTGCAGTGCAAGCAGTGAAAATCCAGAGCAGGAGAGCAGCAGAATGGGCAGGACGTGCTCTGGCACACAGGGATGGGAGCAGCCCTTGGCCCTCAGGTCCCACTTTCCCTCTGTCCCACTCAGGGACAGAATTTCCCTTTTTTTGGAGTTTCTGCAAAGCAGCCCCATCCCAAGGAGACCAGCAGAGCTCAGCTCAGCACATGCACGAGCACCACAGAGAAAAGAAAAATATTTCTGGAGGATCAGACTGTTTTTGGAGCAAAAACGCCCAACTGAGGTGTGACACCAAAAGCTGGACAGCAAAAAGGAACCAATTTCCTGGTGGCAGCAGTACAAGAGCTGCAGGCCCACCACAGCATCCAGCTCCCTGGGATGGCTTGGCTGCATCCCCTCTCCTCTCTGCAGCTTCCAAGGGACGTAAATCAGAAGTTTGGAGAGGTCATTCTGCAAACTGAGACACAGTTCTCCTGCAGTCAAGGAGGGATGCAAAAAATTCCTGTGTTATTCGTGGTCTTCAGGATCAGCTTCATCTGCCTGTGCTCCACCCCTACAAACCAAAATCTTTAACAACTTCAAGCTCTTTTTAATTTTTTTTATATATAAGGAGAAAAAAGCATATGCAGTCCTCCTTTTCCTGCCCATTTTTAGCTTTTTTTTCCCTCTGCATATTTCCAGTTCTCTACCCACACACAGCCACGCTGCAGACAAAGTGTCCTAAAAAAAAAATTTAAGAGGTCTAAAAAAACAACAGTAATCCAGCAGGTCATCAACTTCCAGAAATGCAAACTGGCTTAGGAAACCACAAGCTCTTTCTGTTGTTGTTATTTTTTACATGGGATTTTTTTACAACCTTGTTTTAAAGATCGGCAAGGGAGGAATTCTCTCTTTCCTCACCCTCCTCTGCTTCCCTGCTGTATGCAGACATTTCTCGCCAGCCTTGCTCATCTCACATTTCAGGGCAGAGCAAATGTTTGTGCATGGAGAGGGGGCAGGGATGATGAGTCAATTAGACACCTCATAAAAATCTGATTTAGAAAATTCCCTCCCCGGCTGCGAGAGCAGCCACCACAAACCAGCTCAGCCCAGCGCCCCCCTGGCAGACAGAGCCTGTTTCCTGCACTGAAACCTCTCCCACCCTGCTTAAATGTCATGTACCACGAGGCATCTGCCACTGGAAGTGAGAGACAGCCTCACAGCGCCATAAATCACACTGCCAGGAGAATTTCTCTGCTGTCCCTGCTGCTCTTTTAGCTCCACGGCCTCGCTGTGCTCCTGCTCATCCCTGAGCCCTGCAGCCCTGTGTTCCAGCTGGTTAACTCAGCCCTGGAGGCAGGTGAACCCTCTGAACCCTCTGCTCCTGCTCTTGTTGCCATCACTCAGGCCACAGACTCCTGAGCAGCAGAGGGAATCCCAAGGGATGAGCCATTTGTCATCCTGATTCCCTTTTACACCCACGGCACCTTCCAGAAGCTGGAGGGTGGATTGAGGGATGGCAGCTCCTCCTCCCCACTACAGATGGTCAGAGGCACCTTCTTCCTTCACCCTGCTTGTCTGACCTGACCCAACCCACCCACCCGTGGAGTGGAGTTGGGCTGCTCAGCCTCCCACAGTGCCAAACCTTCCTCGTGCAGAACCTTCTCCACAGAGCAAACCCTTCTGCACACTGAGCAAAACCTTCTCCACAGAGAAAATCCTTCTGAACACTGAGCAAAACCTTCTCCACATTCAGGAAAACCTTCTCTCCATAGTGCAAAACCTTCTCCACACAGAGCAAACTCTTCTCCACACTCAGAAAAACCATCTCTTCACAGAGCAAACCCTTCCCCACACTGTGCAGAACCTTCTCCACAGAAAAAACCCTTCTCCATGCTCAACAAAACCTTCCCCACACTCAGCAAAACCTTCTCTCCATAGTGCAAAACCTTCTCCACACAGAGCAAACTCTTCTCCACACTCAGAAAAACCATCTCTTCACAGAGCAAACCCTTCCCCACACTGTGCAGAACCTTCTCCACACAGAGCAAAACCTTCTCCCCATAATGCAGAATCTTCTCCCCTTAGTGCAGAACCTTCTCCTCACTGAGCAAAACCTCCACAAAGAGCAAAACCTTCTCCACACAGAGCAAAACCTTCTCTCCTCATGCAAAACCTTCTCCCACCGTGCAAAACTTTCTCTTCCATAGTGCAAAATCTTTCTTCAGGCAAAACCTTTTTCCACAGGGCAAAACCTTCTCCACCCAGAGCAAAACCTTCTCTCCCAGTGCAGCCACTCTGGCAGCATCATCTAAACGTGTCCATTCCCCATGCATGAAGTGTAGTCTGAGAAATTGCTGTATTTTAGACAGGTTTTGGTTTGATGGGACTGGTCAGGTTCAGACAGGAAAATGAACAAGCAGTGCTGAGCTCTGGCTCAGTGTTGGAGCAGCATCATTTCAAGCAGAACACAGCACTGCAATATTCATACCAGGAGACACCAATTCCATATTAAAAAGAGCTGAATTTTTAAATTGCCCTGTAGTATCATAACCAACAACCCTGCAGGATGCAGCCAAGCTGCACAAAGCAGCACAAAGACATTTCTGGGACTGTATAAACTCCCTGTGAAGCCACGAGGCACAGCAGCCACAGCCACTGGGGCCAGTGGCCAGTTGGACTGGGATGAGGACTGGTCTGGCTGTGCTGATCACAGTCTGGAGAAACCAAAATCACAGAGCACTGCAAGGCCACAGGATCATGGCATGATCATTTCCATCAACAGCTTCACACCCCTCCCACAAGGAGCTGGTGGTTTCCTTTGTCTTGGTTTGGAAAGACAGGTGTCTGCTAAGGAAGGCAGGAGCCTCCTCTGAAATGGGAAAAAATAATGTAGACTCCCTCTCCCTGAGTTGTCATAAATTTGAAATTAAGAGGGGGTTCTCAGGCAAAAATATGGGAGCATATATATAGTTCTATATATATATGAGCAAATAACAGTTCTTTATTAGGGAAGAAAATAAAAAGATAAAATAAGCAATGTGGTGAACCAAACCAACACTGACAGTCAGAATACAACCTGACATCCTGTTGGTCAGGGTGCTGGAGGCAATCCAACTGGGAATGATGGCTGTAGTCCTCCTGGAGTGGCAGGTGTGGTTCTGTTGGAGCAGTGATCCTAGAAAAGGGTGTGATATTCCTCTGAAGATGCAGTGGAAGAGGCAGCTGTTCCTCTGGGAAATCCAGTGGAGAAAAAGCCGTGCTGGTGTTCCAGAAACTCAAGATTATATCCAGGTAGGAATGTTTGGCTCCTCCCTCTGGGCTCCCATCTCCCAGTGGGATGTTACAGCTCTTATCAGTCACAGAGTGACATTCAGTAGCCAATTATCAGCAGATATCTGCCCTGAGAGAGGACTGGCTGTGGAGGAGATAAGGGAAACTTCCCAATGAACAGAAGACAACTGCCATAGAGATGGCAAATGGATACATCCTGCCTTGCAGTCTGGGACACCTTTGTAGGACAGATGATTCTGCTGGGGCTCTCTTTCATTTCCTTCTGGGTGAACATCCCCTGTTTTGTGGCTGGGCAAAGTAAATAAAATCATTATTCAATCAAACTTGCCTGGATTTTTATTTTCCCTTTCTCCAGTGAGCCCTGGGGGCACTGGGAGGAGTCCAGGCAGGAGAAAGCCAGTGGGCTCCAGACCCCAGGCAGGATGATGGCCATGGGATCAGTGCCAAACCCACAAAACAGAGCAGGGAGAGCACCAGCCAGGTGAGGATTTATCAGCCATCCCAGGCTAGTGCAGGTATTTTCCATTGGACAAGTCTCTCCATCTGTCACCAGAACAGTCCAGCCCGTGCGTCCTGGTCCTGATACAAACCCCGGGTTGCTGGCTGCTTGCTGGAGGTAGCACATCCCAGAGTAACCAAATGCAGGGCAAGCAAGGATATTGCCCTTGGATCTCTCCTTTTCAGACAGGAAAACAAGTCCATGGTGACGTAGCAAGAGGGTGACCGTAATTTGCCACTGAGCTCTATAAAAATGTGAGGAGAGATGCCTGCATTTTAATTAAGTCCTGGGAGCAGAAAGAACTGTACCTGGCTAGACTGCAGAGAGATGAGCTCATTACTTCAGCCACATCTCAGCCTGTTTTCCTCTGCAACAGAACCATCAGCTTGGGCCGCAGACAAGGGCTTTAAAAAGCAAATAATCCTTCCAAAAGAGCCAGGCCAGCACAATTCCCACATGGCTGGACTGGGAGCCCTGGAGCAGCCACGTTTCTAGGGAGTCTGATGGGCAAACACTCCCAAATCCAAAAGGGCAAAGCTCCCCAAACAAGGGTGTCAGGAGGGAGCTCACTCCAGATTTTTCCAGACAGCTCCAGCAGCTGCCAAACTTTTCCATGGATTGCTCAGGTCGGATTTTCTGCTGAGAGACATCCTGGGCCTGAGCTGCCCTTTTCATCTCAGGAATGCACAGCTGTGAAAGTGAGGCCGGGCTTCTTCTTGCAGGACGTGGCTCCAGGAGTGGGGATTTGTGCCCAAGCCATGGAAGCCACGCTGGGATCACATTTTGGGATCACATTTTGGGATCACATTTTGGGGTCACATTTTGGAGTCACATTTTGGGATCACACTTTGGGGTCACATTTTGGGGTCACATTTTGGGATCACATTTTGGGGTCACATTTGGACTCAGGTTGCACAGGATGAGAGGGATGGACAGGTGGGAGGTGCCCAGTTGCCTGTGGGGAAAAAAAAAAAAAACCAGCAAAACACATCTGGTGTTTGAACAGTGAAGTAAAAACAACCTAAAGCCTCATTCTAGAAAGTTTTTAGGACCTAAAAAAAGAAGGAGCAGTCACCATCAGCCTCCTCTCCCCCAGAGGCAGCTGAACAACCTTCCACAGTGGCAAACATTGTCAAATTCATTCAGACCCTCTGTGAACATCACTGTCCCTCTCACAGTCAGATTTGGTGACTCTGGGCTTGACAAAGTCTCAAAAATCTGTGTGCTGCCACTGCTTCTTGTATGATGAGGCTGCAGCAGGCAGATCTCATGCCTTGAGGTGCCAGCTGATAATCCCAGGTGCTGGGAGAAAATTCCATGTTCCTCTTGCTGGCATCACACAGCCAGATCCACCAAGACCCCTCCCCAGCCAAATGTGCTTAATCCCCAGTGAAACATATTGAAATCCTTAAAGTTAAGCATTTTCTCTGTGTTTTTTTCCTCAGTATTTTTATTTTTAACTTAATAACTAATTACTTGAAGTCTGCAATGCAGACTTTTTTGTCTAATTACAAAATATTCCTTAAAGTTATGAAGAAGAAGGAAGAAGAAGGTAAAGAATGATTTATTTTTGGTTTAAAACTTTTATTTTGTTTTATATACATTCTTATATTTTAACACTTTAATCTCTAAGTTTCCTACTTTGTGATATTATACACTTTTAATTACCTACACACTTTTAATTGTAGTATTATTAATCAATTTTGGAAGTTTTTTTATGGTTTTAGGTTAAACATAGTGTTCTTTTGGGAGTTAGAGTCTGTCAGCACAGAAAGTTTTAAATTCTCAGCGTTTAGAACTCTAACATTTTGTCAGAATTTTGTGGAGCGAGGCACAAAGGTGGGCTAGGATGGCCCAGCCTGGGGCAAAACACATTTCACAACCAGCTGACAAATGTGGGCAGTGGCACGGTCCTTGCAGGGCAAACAGGCCCTGGAAGCTGAGCACAGCTCTGGGAGCCTCAGGGGCTCAGCCTTCCCCTGCCTTCCCCATCCTGCTGGGAAGAATTTGGCTCCAGCCCCGTGGGCTGACCACAAACCCTGTCTGCAGGAAGAGATTTGTCCACAGAATTCACAGAATTCACAGAATCACAGAATTCACAGAATCACCAGGCTGGAAGAGACCTCCAATATCATCGAGCCCAGCCCAGCCCCAACACCTGAACCAAACCCTGGCACCCAGAGCCACATCCAGGCTTTGTTAAACACACACAGGGATGGTGACTGCACCACCTCCCCGGGCAGCTACTCCAGAACTTTATCTCCTTTTTGTAAAACACTTTTTATAAAATACTTTTTCCTAATATCCAACCCATATTTCCCTTGTGTCGCTGTCGAGGCAGGACGGGAATGAGAAGACTCTGACTCAGAAGGCTGTGAGAGTAAAACTCCAGTTTATTCAAAATACACCACTCCTTTATACAGAGCTTTGTGAGGACCAACTCCATTGGTCCTGAAGTGAAAACAACCCAGAGCATTGGTGCAGAGTGCTTGATGCACAGTGATAGAACTTCACTATAAACAATGTGAACAACAAGAGAGACAAATAATTATTTACATTCTTCTCCAGCTCTTTCCCAGGCTTCTGCCTGGCTAGAAACTCTGTTTCTCTCTTTGACGGAATCTGAGACCCACAGCCTTGGTGCAGCCTGAGGCTGTGAGTTCTGGTTCTGTCAGTTCCTGGAGAAAGAGCCCAGCCCCATCTGAGCACAGCCACCTCTCAGGAGCTGTACAGAGTGACAAGGCCACCCCTGGGTCTCCTTTTCCTCACAGGGTTTGTGTTCCCAGCCCCTCTCCAGCCTCGTTGCCTCCTCTGCTCAAACCCTCATTCACACTGCAGCCCCAGCACACAGATCAGGCTTTTTGTCAAACAAATCCCATTCCAGGCGGCTGGCAGCACAGGGAAATCTGCCGTGGTGCTGCTCTGAAGGGTTTACAGCTCACTGCAGCACTTTATAGCTGCAGTTGTTTCCATGAGCGAGTCCAAGAGAGGCTGTGAACAGGAAGGAATTAGGCACTCATGCAAAGAGCATTAAAGTCAAGGGGAATCTTTCCATTGACTCGAGAGGGTTTGGCTCCCAGCCCTGGATATCAGGGGCTGTTGTGGGGGATTTGGAGCAGGAAATGGGAGCAGGACTTTCCAGGTTTTCTCAGCATTTGTTATGGAGTTTACACAGGAGGTCTCCGTGCTCATTTTTCTGCATGTAAATTAACAAGTGACTGTTCCTCCAAGGTGCATAAGATACAGACCCAGGTGCTGATCCCCAATGCCATCAGCACCCCCAGACACAAATCAACACTTCACACCCCCCAGCAGCACCTCCAGCCTGAGAAATCACCTGGTGAGCCCTTCCCCCATCTCTGAGCTCGTCCCCTCCAGGCTCCCAGACCTGGGAAAAGCTCCACAGCTCCAGGTAAGAGAATCACAGAGTCATGGAAGGGTTTGGGTTGGAAGATTCCTCAAAGATCACCTCAAACATCACCCCTGCCATGGCAAGGACACCTTCCAGGCTGCTCCGGGCCCTTCTAACCTGGCCTTGGGCACTTCCAGGGGCACTTCAGAGCTCTGGGAATTCAATCCCAGCCCCTCACCACCATCGCAGGGAGAATTTATTCCTAATATCCCATCTAAACCTGATCTCTTTTAATTTGGGCCTATTCCCCCTTGTCCTGTCCCTACAATTCCTGAAGAAGGGTCCCTGCAGTCTCCACACCACCATCTCCTCTCCAAAAAATCCACCCCAATTTCAGATTTAAAAGACAGGCAAAGTGGTGAAGCAGGGAAGGTTCCTTCCCACATAAAGCAGCCAAAAAATAATCACAGTGCAGAGGGAGCACTGTGGATTACTGATCCCACCTAGCACAAACACATGGCTGAACAGCTCCTTAAAAACACTCCATGGATGACTCCTGGAAGTAATCGCCAGCAAATTTTATTTGTGGGAAAGCACAGCAGAGCTGAGCTATATTTAATAGTGGAAAGAAGATAAAAGTAATCTCCAAAGGTCTGAAAATGCAGTCTCTGTGCTTGGATAAACTTGGGTACATCCTCATGCTCCTTCTTTCCATTCCATTTGCCTCTGGGGTTTTTCCTAAAGCAGAGCTTTTTCTCCCCAAGTAATTTTTCCTACAAAGCTCTGCAAAGAACCATGGCTGGCATCTCTCGTGGCAGCAGCATCCACTTAGAAAGCTCTGGGTGGCCCCAAAGTCACCCCAAACACTCAGAGTGTCACGGTGTTAGCGCTGAAATCATTGCACACGTCGATTTTTATGTAAATTGGTGCTCACTGTTTACTCCTGGTAAGATTAAAATGCTCAGCATCAGCTCCAGGTTTTCAGGGCTGTGAATTCAATTTGCAGAGGGCACCTGAGAGAGAGGGGGATGTTTTTTGGTTTTTTTTTCCCTGGGAATTAATATTGTTTGTTTGGAATATCTGAGAGGCTGGGAAGCCATCATTCTGGATCATAGCTTATGTGAAAGACAAAGGTTATTTAAAAAAAATTCTATTTGGAGTCAAACTCACCTTATTCCTTTCAAGAAGCTGCTGCTTTTCTTCTTAAACCTTTAACTTTGGCCCTTTCTGAGTGTAAAATCTGCCTGTTTGTGTCCCCAGCTCCTGGCCTGAGTCCCCCCTGCTAGTGCTGGTAGCACAGAGCTACAAGTCTGTCAACTCCAGAAAATGTGCTTTTAACGTTCCCACAGGGGCACATTAAAAATGGGCTTTAAAGTACGAATTTAATGACTTGGGATAAAATTGAGTTTGTGTGCAATATCTGACTCTAAAAGTGTGTAAATATTTCATTAATTCATGCAGGGACAGAGGGAAGAGATTTTGGGGAGGGGAGGGGAGGGGAGGGGAGGGGAGGGGAGGGGAGGGGAGGGGAGGGAAGGGAAGGGAAGGGAAGGGAAGGGAAGGGAAGGGAAGGGAAGGGAAGGGAAGGGAAGGGAAGGGAAGGGAAGGGAAGGGAAGGGAAGGGAAGGGAAGGGAAGGGAAGGGAAGGGAAGGGAAGGGAAGGGAAGGGAAGGGAAGGGAAGGGAAGGGAAGGGAAGGGAAGGAGCACTGAGTGCCACGTCCAGGCCTTCCTTGGGCACCCCCAGAGACTGGACTCCCCCTCCTCCCTGGGCAGCCCCTTCCAATGCCTGACCACTCATTCCACGGAGAAATTCCTCCTGATGTCCAAGCTGAACCTCCCCTGGTGCAGCTCGAGGCCATTCCCTCTCGTCCTGCCCTTCCAGCGTCCCCTCCTGCACTGAAACCTTTGTCACTGTCAGCACCAGAAGCCGCTGGTGGAGATCCCACCACGAGCAGAAAGGAAGGAATTCCCAGCCTCCCACTCTGGCCATGTCCAGCCCTTCTCTCCACCGTCACCCACGTCCCAGCAGGCTCCTGAACAGCCCTGTGGCCAAGCCCAGAGCTATTTTTGCACTGTTGATGCCCCTCAGAGCCTGTGCCAGCTCCCACAGGAACATCCAGAATATAATGGGACAAGCTCAGGCCAGGCAAAGAAAGAGCTCAGTTGTCACCTTGTTTTCAAGGACATTCTGCAGCTTTCCCCTACTTAACTGTGTCTCCAGCTAAAGCCAAACAGTTGCCATATGAGCAAAAAATTCCAGCCCTCAGGAGATGTGGATCCTCAGGGATCCAGCAGAATGACAGCAACCTCAGCTGTAATTATTGCCCTGCAATCTGCATGTCATGAATAAATTGGGAATTCAGCAATAGCTGCAATCACCACTCACAGTTTGATGGGGAAGACGGGCAGCAATTGAGTGCTGGGTAAATATTCATTTTTGATCTTTCCCTGGCAACAGGGAACATTGTCCTGTGGAAGCCCCACACAACAAAAAGAGGGATAGAGTGCAGGGCCTGACCTCTGCACCCCCCAAAACTTCTGCACCCATCAGCTGGGCTGGGGAGAAAGGTGGATAATTTAGAAAATGAGAAAAAACTTTAACCACAACTAAAACTGTGGCTTTTCTCCTCCTGTTCTTTGAGCCATTTGGTTTACAGATGTTTTTAAGAGCTCTCAGAGTGTGGCAGTCAGAGCCAATAGGGCACTCATACCATGGCCAAAGGGACAATTTGCTCTTCTGAGCTCAATTTTGGGTGCATGGCCTGAATGTTCATCTTTTGTGCACTGAAAACACCAAAAATGGTGAATTGGAAACATCCAACCCACACAGCGCAGTGCCAGGCTGGAGGAGGAAAACAAACACCCCTGGTACCCCCAGATCTGATGGAGAAGGTGATCACTTCCAGCTATCCAACAGATTTCTGCTCATCAGCTGCTTCCCTCTGTAATTTATTTTTGATTCTGGAAGTGCTTGAGCCAGCTGGTGCCTTCCCTGAGCTTGAGGAGGCTTGAGAAGGCTGAGCTGGAACAGAGGCTGGACAGAGCTCCAGAATAAAGCAGGGATTTATTCAAAGCATCTCCTCCATGGATCTACCTTGGGCAGCACCAGAGCCCAGCCAGGGCTCACCCAAATGAACCAAAATGGTCCCAAAATGCACGAGCACTCCCGGGGGCTCTCCCTGGGATCAGTTCTGCTCCATTGGCACCTTGGAGTTCATTGTCCCATTCCAGCTTCAGCCCAGGCAGTCCCATCCTGCTTGTTTTTCTCTCTCCAGCCCACGGTGTTTGTGCTCCTGGGCTGAGGTTTGGATCATTTGTCCTTGGTGCCCAGCTGGAGCAGGAATTGTTTTGTCTCTGCTCAGCATCCCCTCATGTGGAGCCCAGACATCTTAGAGGCTGGGAACCCATCATTCTGCATCATAGCTTATGAAAAGACAAAAGGGTTGGTTTTTTTTAATTATATTTGGAGGCAAACTCACCTTATTTTTTCTAGAAGCTGACACTTTTCTTCTTAAACCTTTAAAGCACACTAAAGCAGCACAGAATCTGAAAAACATAAAAATATAAAAACTAAACCTGAGGCATCAAGCTGAGGCAGCTGCAAATCCCATGAGGGAGGTGCAGACCAGCCTCTGAACCCCCAAAGAGACACTTTCCATGCCAGAGACAGGATCCCACTTTGCTGAGCAGATTTGGGGCACAGGAGAGAGCGAGGGGAGGTGAGCCCAGCACCCCTGCCAAGGGCAGGTCCCTCACCCCTGTGAGCCCCACCTGTCCCTCTGCCACCCCTCTGTGACCTTCAGAGATGGCTCAGGGTGACCCAGGGGAACACCTGGAGCAGCAGAAAGCCAAGAGACAATTCCAGCAGTTTGCAGGGGCAGCTGGGCCTCCTCTCACTGCCAATTGAAGAGTTTCCCTGACAGTGTCTTATATAAATATTAGACATCCCCACACACCAACAGCTCCTCCAGGCAGGACACAAATGACAAGGGCTCCTCAGCTCTGTGCTTCCCACCATCACAGGAGCCCAGCTACCAAGGACAGCTTGAAAAAATCCTTCTCTGTGGTTACTGCACACAGCAAATGAGCAAAGGCACCTCATGGCATTTGCCTCTGGATGAGCAGCAAGGGCAGGGGGATGAAAAACACAAGGACAAGCACAACCTCCCACCAAGAGCCCTTGTAGCTCACTGCAGAAATGGGATGCTCTGGAAATGGCTCGAGCTCCAGCAGAATCTGTGTGTGAACAGGAGCTGAGTGGAATAATTCACTGTGCACTGACTTTCACCACAGGCCCCGGGATTCAAATCCATGTTCTTTCCAAATGACTGTAATTTCCAGCCCATCTCCTGTGATGAGGAGCACAGCCAGCCTGAAATTCCCCCATGGCACTTGAATAAATACATTAACCTGAGATATAATTTACTAAGACTTAAATGTGAGCTCAGGAAGATCTATTTCTGCTGCAGGAACTTGTGCTAAAATTGGCACCAGCTCTCTCCAAGGCTTTCTCCATCCAGCACGTTGGGCTTGGGGGGAGAAGTCTACCTGTGTCCTTCTCCATAGACTGCAGAGGCTTGAAAAGGTGGAGAGAAATAAGGTCAGAGATGTTTTCCACTCCTGGAGGTGCCAGGAGAGGAGAACAGGGAATAAAGACCAGGACCTGCAGCCCAGGTTCACCCTCATTGGTGGCAAAGGGTCAATAAGGAAGTCAAGGAAGGACAGGGCTGAAAACCAGCTGAATTTTCTGCTGGTAAGAGATCTCTCCTTCTGAGCCCCATTAAAACTATCCTGACTATTTTCTTGCTTCAAAAAATATCTCCAGCAGGACAGGGAGTTCCCTGGTGTGAAATGAGATGAACCAAGCAGAACTGACCCCTACAGCAGCACTGGAGAGCAGCTTCAGCCCAAGATCATTGCTCTGGCACAGGAATTCGTGTTTAAAATGCTGGGGGGAATTTTACACAGAGATATTTGAACCTATACGAGGTCCCAGCACCACAATTCCATTTAAAATTGATCTGGACACAAGATTGTGCTGAAAACATATAGAGAACACTCCCAGGCTCAGCAGGAATTCTGTTACTGCAGGGGATTCACGGGTTCTCCTTGGTTTATGTTCTAAATCCTCAGCATTGGTGCTGCTTTCCAATGAAGTGAGCAAACGGGCAGCACAGTTGGTGAGCAGTTAAGGTCTAAATGGTTTGGTGGTCAGAAAGGCAGAGGAGGTGGCAGTGATCAGTCTGGGTGTGATCACCCCCATCCTGCAGCCACATCCAGCCTGGCACCCTCAGGATTGGAGCTCGTCCTTTTTTTTTTTTTTTTTTTTTTTTTTTTCCGTTTCCTTTCTTACTAAATGCCAGATTTATTGCAGAATAAGCTGTTGTACAAACCCTACATGAGCACTGTGTTCCAAAATCATTAATTTTATTACCCAATCCTCTGTGCACAGAGACACTCCCCCAGAAGAGTTATTGCCACCACTTCTGGGGCCAGCACAGAGCCAAGGCTAAGGTGACCCTGGTGACAGCAGAGATTAACAGGGGTAGGAAAGGGAAAAACAAACACACACACTAAAAAAAAAACCTCTGGAAAAGCTGAGCAGGGCAGTGGTATCCCAAAAACTTCCTGGGAAGTGGAAGGATCTTCCCCTTTGGCTGACATTGTGCTCACACACACCTGACCACTCTGCAGTTTCCTTTTGACCACCCCAATTTATGTGTTAATTAATGATTTCCACTCTGGGATGAGGATGAAAGGGCTTTACCCCATCCCCTCAGTACAGCAAACACTGAAAAAAGAGTTTGGGAGTGACACCTTCACTCCCTTTCCTCTTCTTTCCCTGACGGTTCTGATACATGAGGGCATTTCCCAAAAACCAAGGTGTACAGAAGTGCTGGAATAAAACAGCAGAGGAGGAGGAGGAGGAGGGGGAGGAGGAGAGGAAGAGGAAGAGGGAAAAGGGAAAAGGAACAAGAAGGGGAAGAGGAAGAGGAGGAAGAGGAAAATGTTTTTTTTCTCCTTCATCCCATAAGTGATCCCTTGGCACTTCCAGTGCCATCCAAGGTCCTTCCCACACCCTGATCCCACCCACAACGTGCCCCCAGGATACACAACATTCATCCCTACCTCCTTTAGCTGCTCCCCTTTATCTTCCCACTAAAACCCTCATTTCCCAGCCTGGCTGTGCCTGTGTTTTTCCTTGGGATGAGATGTGCCTTTGTAAGAGCAAACAGCACCCAGGATTGTAGAATTTCCTCTGAATTGTTGAAATCAGTGATCCTGCAGACACAGAGGAGTCCAGCAGCCTCCTCCATGGAGGGACACAATGTTCAATTAACTCCTGAGGCAACTCATTAGCTCCTGGAAATTAATGCTGCTCTTTTCTTTAGAGGATTTGCTTTTGAGGACAAAGATGTCCCAATGTCCATCACAGCCTACCATGCCCCAAAACTGGAGACTGGCTGTTTTCTTTTGTGGTCTGGATGAACTGGTGCTGGGCTGAGAGCTGGAAGTTTGGGATCCATCTGTGATTTTCCCATCACTGGGAGGAAGCACAAGGCCTTTCATTTTCTCTGGTTTGTACACAATCCTTGTCTCATCCACTGTCAAGATTTTAAATTATCATACAGGAAGTCTCACCCCAGCCCTCAGTGGTTTTACTGAGAAACTGGTGAGCAGGGATTAGTTTCAGGGTTTGGAAAATGTTACAGCAGCTTTGGAGAGAGGCTCAAACCCTCTGCCCTGGGTTTGGGGCCTGGCCTATCCAACAGCAAAGGGAACATCTGTGCCTCTTCCCAGCTAACAAATAGACAAATAAAATAATAAGAGCTCCTCTCTTCAAAAGCCATTAAAACAAAATAAAAACCCTCTGCAAACAATCTGCGTTTTATCTTCTTAATGGCCCCAAAGCCTCCACTTGTCTACAAAAACAATTTCACTCAGCAAGGGTTGAGGAATATTCCTTTCAAATGGTGCACTAGATGTCCCACGGAGACCACTACACAGTTAACTACCAATAAAAGCAATTCCACAAACTAAACACTCGCTAAGCAAGGCGTGTGCGCAGCCCGGCGTCGTTGGCAGACAAGGAGCGGGATTTGCTGCACTTTAACCTCCAACGGCACCAGCGGGCTGCTCCCGTCCCCACGGCAAGGCTGGCTCCAGCCACTGAGTCCATTGGAGAGGGATTTGTTTTGCTCTCTTGGAAATCAGATCCCAAAAACTCAGCCCAGGCTGAGCCCCTGCCCGGCCGGCCAAAAACCCCTGGTGTTGCTCAAGAGGTCGGCGCCGTTTCCCGGTCAGTCCCAGCATGTCCAAGACAAACAGCCCTGTGACATCTGGGCTCCGTGTCATCCCAACCCTTAGAGATGTGCAGGTCACCCTTCTCCACCAGCTCTGCCTGCACAGAGCTTCTCCAGGCTCCCTGGGTTGGTGTCCACCCGCTGGATTTCGGACAGGAGTGCTGGGAGCGTGGCAGAGCCTTCTCAGCCCCCACACCCCATACAAGGGTTCATGCCCGCCCCACCCTCCTGGAAGAGGATGGTTTGGTGTTGGGATTGACCATGGAAAGCTGCCACAGCTCCCCAGGATTTTGCTCTAAGGCAGCTCCAGGGATGCTCAGACAGAGAGAGGGAGGTGGGGAGCAAAGCCATGCAGGAGGCCCCAGCACACAAGAGCAGCTCGCTTGGACCATGAGGGTGCTTCCCTCTGGTTTGTGCTTAGCTGTGCAAGTTCATTGCCAAGAGGGAGAGGATCCACCCAGACTCCCGAGCCCTGAGCAGCTGGGAGCTCGCTGAGGCCAAGGGATGAGCCTGGAGCAGCAGCCAGGAGGAGAGGTAGATGGGAGGAGGGAAATGAAACCACTGATGGGAGCTGCTGCCAGGGATGGGGAAGTGTTGGAGGTGTCATGCCTGGGGCACCTCTTCCCTTCTGCTTTCCCTGTCCTGCAGTGAAAGAGGATCTTGACTCATTCCCGCTTTGCGTGTTTCTAAACATTTCCTTTTATACCCTATAACTGCATTTTTGTACCAAAAAACCCTCTGGAGTGAACACACTTCATCTCTCAAGACTCCTCTCCAACATGAATGGAGAGGCACTAATTGCCCTGTCAGGGTCTCCAGGGCTCTCCTCGATGTTGTTAGCTATCAAAAATATGTTCTCAATTTAAGCACTTGGCCCAAATATTTCAGTTTTAGTTACAGGCTGAGACAGAGTAACAGCAAGAGCTTCTCCCACCAGACCAGCAGAGACTGGGAAGGGCTCTCACACCCTCCTGGTGGGGAAGCCCCAGCCCCGAGGGTTCAGGCAGAGGGGAGCCCCCCCAAGAGAGGCACCACCATCCCGGGAAACAAAAAACCCAGCCCTGGTAGGAGGCTGTGCCCAGCGTGGGAGGTGCTCTTTGGGGACTATGAGGACACCCAAAACAACCACCAATGTCATCACCACCATCATCAACATCACCATCGTCCCTACCATCGCCACCATCATCATCAACATCATCACCATAATCACCACCACCACCACCAACACCACCATCACCACCATCATCACCATCACTGCCTTCACCACCACCATCACCCCCACCATCACCACCAACACCACCACCACCATCATCACCACCACCACCACCATCACCATCACCACCACCAGCAGCAGCATGCAGGGAGAACATGGCCCTGCTGCTCTGAGTCCCAGCTGGCCCAGGAGCAGGAGCAGAGCTGCGGGATGTTCTCCTGGCACGTCTGTGCTCTTGTCAGTGAAGCAGCAAATGCAGAACTTGGCTCCTCCAGCTGATGTTTTTCTTCCCTTTGTGATGCTGTGGAGCTGCCTTGGTGTTTAATCCTCGAAATTAACGGCAGTGAGAAAGGGATAATTCTCATCTCCTCCCTTCTGCAAACATTACAATCTGCAGGGTGGGACTGGGCAGCTCTGCAGCATTTCAAGTTAAAAAGACAAAAAGCAGCAGACAGAGGCATTTACCTTTTGGCAAGTCAAAGGCGTCCCTAAGGAAGATGGGTTTTAAATCCATACTGTGTGAAAGAATTTAAATTACATACTTAAAACTCCAAATACTGTAAGCTGCGTGTCTGGAAAAACAAGAGGAATACCCTTTG
Source organism: Taeniopygia guttata (assembly GCF_048771995.1). Lineage (NCBI taxonomy): Eukaryota > Metazoa > Chordata > Aves > Passeriformes > Estrildidae > Taeniopygia > Taeniopygia guttata. The sequence goes on from NC_133043.1 coordinate 2,723,666, forward strand.
TTTATTAAAAAATGACTTTGAAAAGGACCTGGCTGGCTCCTATCTGAAATACAAAGGAAGTATTTCTTACTCTGAGATGTCATCATACATTTATTTAAAGCTTTAATGATACGTTTTGGATGTCTTCTATGCCTGAACATTTCTCCACCGCAGTTGTCTGGAAGAAGGAGCTTTTTTTTCTCCCATCTTTAAATAGTAAATGAGGCAAATTATCTCATGGTAATTCCAAATGGTAATTTGGTTCCGCTGGAGCTGTCAGTGCCCTATCAAAATAGTATTTCCAGGTTCATTTTAGGAACACATCCACCCCTTCCCGCGGGCTGGGATGAGTTCTGCTGAGCCCTGGGGTGGGAAGGGATGCTCACCTGCAGGCCAGGGACCCCGGCTGGGCAGAGCCACGAACCAAGAAAGCAGAACAGGAGATGTGTGTGGGACAGGCTCCAGTGGGATTCCCTGCTCCAAGGCACTCCAAGCCATGGGTGAGCAGGGAAGCATCACTGTGGCATTGTGGAAGCATCACTGTGGCATTCTGGAGCACCACTGAGTTGTTCTAAATAGTAATAACAGTGATTTTGCTCTGCAGCCAGATGGGAGCTGGCAGTCCCAACTGCTTTGGGAAGGATTGTAGCACTTCAATTTATCACAGATTAATGGGGTTGATTTATTATTTTTTTGTTTCTTTTTAATTAGCCTCATTAAAAGCCAAACAATCTCACTGCAGAGAATGCAAACAACAGGGGCACGGGCCCAGGCACTGGTGGTTCCTGGTGCCTTTGTCCAGAATTAGCGTTGCAAACCAGGGAAGATTTATTAATGGTTCCTGGGAGAGATTAGCAATGGGGAAACAGCTCAGGGAGGATTAGGAGCCAAGCAAGTATCAGCCAGTTTTTGGTGGAGTGTTTGTCAAAAGCTGTTCTTTGAGTTTGAAGTGAGTCCGCGGGTGTCCATCGATGGGCTGGTAGCCATGGAGCAGGGCTTGCTCCTGGGGATTCATCCAGGTTTGCTGAATCCTGGGGTTCAACTTCATCTGGGAGATCTTCTTAAAAATAACTTTAAGAAATAGAAGAAGAAGAATGCTATTGCTAGTGCCAGGCTGTTGCTCCATCTCGGGTTTATGATGTCACTGTTTGGGGAAGCTGCCAGGTCACCTGGCCTCGGAGGACCAGGGTGTCCCCAGGCAGAGTGTGCAGCTGCAGCACACCCCCCTTTGCTCTCCCCTAAGCCAGCTGACCAGCGAGCTGGCACTCATTTCCCCCTGTTTACACCCAGCTTCATGTCCTGGAAGCTCCTTCTCCCCACCTGAGAAGGATCAGCTCTGTGCCTTCCCATCCTGCAGACCCCAACCCAGCACCTCTGAGCAGAGCCCCTGCCCGCCCCACACCTTCCCAGTACAGCACCCTAAAATATCCCCTCTCCACTCCTCATGTCTGGTCTAGAGCCTGAAGGGATCCAAGTGCAATCATTTTACCAATTTTGTCCCTAAAGGGCACAGAAGGGGGGCACAGCTGGTGTCCCCAAAAGCCAAGCAATGTGGGGAGCACATCCTTTCCTCCCACTGATCCTTGCTGGCCACAGCAGCACCAGTTGCACATTGTGCTTATAAATCTTCTGTGGAAAACACATAAAATTTGGCATTATGAAAAATAATAAAAATAAATTCAGAGCAAAAACCCCCAAACCTGAAACCCAAACTCTTCAAATATCAAAAGACTGAGCAATTTGGAAAGTGTATTTCTAAAGGAGAGTAAGAACCGTCTGCCAAAGATCAGAAGACCAAGAGGACAGGTCTGTTTGAGGTCCCTGCAGCCACCACGCAGCCCAGGGGATTGTTTTCTCTCCCCTTCTGGATCAAAGGAGCACCTCTGACATCAGGACAGGCGCTCGGCCAGCAGCCCCTGCGATGCCCTTTTGCTCAGTCCGGCCCCCAGAGCCTCCCCTCGCACAGCGCCGAGCCCTGCTCCAGCCAGCTGAAAACAAAACCGACTTCTCCCTCTTTCTGCAGTTTATTTTCTGTTCTCCCTTCAGCACAGTGCCGGAGCCAGCCCAGTCTGGTCACGCTCCCGCGGTGCTCCGCCAGTTTCTCCTCCCTTGGCCGGGGCTCTCCCCGTCCCTCGCCCCGGGCTCTCCATCCCCCAGGATGGGCGCGATGCTCCCAGCCCGAGCTCATCGCCGCGGCCCGGCCGCTCCCAGCAAACTGCAGGGAGGAGTTGCCTCAACCACAGGGGATTTTTTTAAGAATTAAGAAAATAAAAGCGGCCTCTGAACCATCTGCCGGCCCCAGGAGGGGCTGCAAGCCCAGCTGTGGGGGGACAGAGCACGCAGACAGCAGAGGGGTTCGAGAACACGGGGTGATGTGCGTGGGATCGGTGGGACCCCCTGCTCCAGGGCACTCCAACCCCCTCCCCTCGCCCCGTTCCCACACAGCCCCCGGCACCCTCCGGCTGCTGCCAAAGCTCCCAGCGCCGACTTTCCGCCTTCGGGAGAGGCGGCGAAGCCCCCGGAGGAGCCGGAGCAGCGGGGGCTGCGCTGGGCGAGCGGGCGGGGCAGAGCCCGGGCCCGATGGGCTCGGTCCCGCCGGCACCGGCACCGGCACCGGCACCGGCACCGGCACCGGCACCGGCACCGGGAGCGCGTCCGGGGGAGGCTCCCACGCTGCCGTGCCCCCACCCCCGCTCCCCCGCCCCGGGCCCCGAGCGCCCTGCCCGGTCCCCGCCCCGAGGTGCCCGCACCCCCCGGCTCCGCCGCTGGAGCTGCCCCGGGAGCCGGCGGTGTCCCATCCCCGTCCCGCTTCCCGGTGCCCCGCAGCCCGCACCGACCATGCCGGGGCCGCGGCGGGACCGCCCGGCCGTGCTGCTGCTGCTCGGGGCGCTGCTGGCGGCGGATCTCTACTTCCACCTGTGGCCGCGGGCGCGCCGGGAGCTGCGGAGGGTCTCCCCGGGCTGCCCGTGCCCCGCGCCCCCCGCGCCGCTGCCCCGCACCGCCCCCGCGCTGCGCCGCCTCTTCGCCCACCCGCTGTACCGCGCCGCCCCGCCGGGCCCCGCCGAGCCGCTGCTGGGCGCCCGCGAAGCGCTGCGCTACTACCGGCGGAAGGCGGCCCGATGGAACAGGTGCGTCCCGCTGCCCCCGCGCCCCGCACCGCGCAGCCCCCGCGCCGCCGGCTCCGGGCACCCCGCGCCGTGCATCGCCTCCGCACCCCCTGCCTGGGCATCCCCTGGGCACCTCCTTCCTGGGCACCCCGTTCCTGGGCATCCCCTGGGCACCTCCTTCCCCGGCACCCCCTTCCCGAATACCCCCTGGGCACCTCCTTCCCCAGCACCCCTTTCCTGGGCATCCCCTGCGCACTTCCGTCCCCGGCACCCCGTTCCTGGGCATCTCCTGCGCACCTCCTTCCCCAGAACCCCCTTCCCGAATACCCCCTGGGCACCTCCTCCCCCGGCACCCCTTTCCTGGGCATCTCCTGCCCACCTCCTTCCCCAGAACCCCCTTCCCGAATACCCCCTGGGCACCTCCTCCCCCGGCAACCCTTTCCTGGGCATCCCCTGCGCACCTCCTTCCCGGGCACCCCCTTCCTGGGCATCCCCCGGGCACCTCCTTCCTGGGCACCCCGTTCCTGGGCATCTCCTGCTCGCCTCCTCCCCCGGCACCCCTTTCCTGGCTGTTTCCTGGGCATCCCTTTCTTGAGCACGCCGTGCACCACAGTCTGCTGGCACCCTCCTCCTCCCTTCCCGGACATCTCCTGGGCACTCCCTTTGCGGAACCCCTTTCCCGAATATCTCCTGGGCACTTCCTTCCCCAGCACCCCCTTCCTGGGCATCTCCTGGCCACTCTTTTCCCGGGTATCTCCTGGGCACTTCCTTCCCCGGCATCCCCTTCCTGAATATCCCCTGGGCACTCTTTTCCTGGGCATCTCCTGGGCACCCCCTTCCCGGACAATCCCTGTGCCGGCAGCTTCTGGGCATTCTCCTGCTGGGCACCCCTTGCATGGTCCCTCGCTTCCTGAGCATCTCCTGCCCACCCCCTTCCCGGGTGTTTTCTGAGTATTCGTGTATGGACACCCCCTTCCCGGATATCTCCTGGACACTCCTTTCCTGGGTGCCCCTTGCATGGGGACACATTTCCCTGGCATTTCCTGGGCACCCCTTTTTTGGACCCCCCATGCATTGGGATCTCTTGAGCACCACCTTCCCAGGCAGCCTCTGTGAGTGCACCCCCTGCACAGGTATCCCTGGGCACCTCCTTTCTGGGCACCCCCTGCCCTGGCATCCCCTGGGCACTCTCTGGCCAGGCACTCCCTGTATGGGCACCCCCAGGAACCCTCTCTGGACACCCCCTCTTACGTCCCCCTCCCTTTCTGGGCAGCTCCCCTGGGCATGACAGCATGTCCTGGGGGCACCCCAGGGACCCCTGTCCTGGCACTTCCCCGCTGCCCAGGTCTGGTTTCTGGCATGGGAGCAGCCCCCACTCCTCCCATCCCCTGTGTGGTGGCTGCACAGGTGGGATTCCCAAGCTCCTGCTCTCTCCACTTCCATGCTTGTTCCTCCTGCTCCTGTGGGACTCACCCAGTGCTGGTTCCACGTGAGATTTGTTGGAGGAGATGATGGGAAGTGATAATGGAAGGAAAAGGGAATGACCTTCATGGCCTGAGCAGCAGCTGGAACCACCTGGGTGCTCAGCCAGGGTCACCCCTGGCAGGCTCTTCCCTGTCTCCAGTCAGTCTGGATCCTGCTGAACCCTTTGTCACAGCACGTGAAATCCATGGCTGGTGGGTGTGAGTACCCCTGGCTGTGCCTCAGACCCGCCTTGGGTGCCTCTTCTCAGAGCTGAGCCCTGCCTTCTGAAGACATCAGGATTTGGCTGCCAAGGTGGATGATTCCCCAGCAAAATCCTGGTGGGAATGGGGGATTGAAACCAAAGCAGCTCTTGATGGCACCATCAGAAGCCCTGGGCACTTGCTGCAGCCTCTCTTGCAGGACAGTGAGAATCTGCACTCCCCACTTTTATTCACCATGCTGTGGAAAAATGGAATTTGTGCTGAAGCCATGGCCCAAGGTTAGGCTGTGGTGTGACTGGAGGAACACGGTGATGCCATTTGTCCTTGGCTGACTTCGCTTTGCACCTCCAGGAAGGGAAGGAGGGCAGAGTATTGATTATTCCTCAGTCACTCTGAAATAAAATACATGATCCTCTAATTGGGTGAAACCTCCAGAGAGCACAGGCTGAGGTGACACAACTGCTCCTGCAAAAACCTGCCAACAACCATTGGTGCTGCACACTGGACGTGCAATCAGGTGGCACTGGCCAGAGCTGATGGATTTTGTAAGATTGTTCATTTGCTGTGGGCACGGAGCAATTTCTGCCTCAGCAGAAGCACTGCAGAGCCCTTGTCCTCTGTGATGTGGGTCCTCGTGGCACCCAGGAATCCATGGCTTTCTCTCCCACTGCATGGTTCAACCAAGCTGCTGCTGAGGGCTGGAGAGCAAAACGTCCACAGCAGCTCCACATGCAGAGCCAGGCAGCAAAGGCTCAGGGCTGAGTGCCCACGGGCATTTTCTCCTCAGCATGACAGGATGAAGCATATTTCTCTGTCACCCGTGAGTGTGGGGGTTGGCAGAGCAGCTTTGGGAGCAGCAGGACGTTCTCCTGAGTGGAACAAGCTGCAGTTTAACCCCGTTCCTGCAGCACGGCGTGGCTGCCTTCATCTCTGCAGGACATCAGCTGGGCAGGGGCTGTGCCAGCTGGAGCTGCCCCAGGACGCTCCTGTTGGGATGCCCACGGCCAGAGAGTGTCCGTGCCCTCCTCCACGGTGCTGCCCAGCCCTGCCTGCTCCCAGCACTTCAGTCAGGAGCAGCAGTTGGATTGCAGGATGCAGAACCAGCCGGAGAGATTGATGGGGATGCAGGGAGAAAACAGAAAAACAACAAAACATCCACACCTCTTCAAAACAAACAAACAAAAAAATCCCTTAAAAACTCCAGAGCTTACTTTTATCCTTGAAAGAGCAGCTTCAAGATCCCAAGCTCAGGAGGCTGGTGGCCTGAGCTGTGTCACCCCACGCTGTGCCTCCCTCCCAGCCCAGCAGAGCACTGAAAGCCAGGGCAACCCCAGGGCTATTTATAGCAGGGTAGACATGAACCCTGTTTTTATATCATTATGCCTTTTGCAGAGATCTGTTTTTTTCCAGGGAAACATTTCAGGAATCCTGAAGGAAGCGGGGAGGCAGAGAGAGCTGGATTTTGGGTTGAAAGGCTGGGAAGGGACTGGCTCAGCCTGGGCAGGGCCCATGTGGATGCAGGGCTGGGATCTGCCTCCCCTTGCATAACCACAGCATTTTTTTCCCCCTCGGTAATCCCTTGCTTGCTGCCACCCCGGGGGGAACAGCCTGTGGGTATGGCAGGCAGGAGAGCAAATATGGTAAAATATTTGGGCAGCTTCCCTAGGGAAAAATCCTGAGTCATTCCTGCCCACAGCACTGGGCTTATCATCCCTGGCTGTGGCAGGGTTAATGCCTCATTTATTAATTAAGGCCTTATTAATGCCTTGTAGCTCATTAAGGCTGTGCCTCACCTATCCAGGGGAAGGGCAGCAGGCTGGGGGGTCAAGGCACTTCTGCTGGAGCTGTTGGCAATCCAGGGGCACTTCCTTGTGCCCAGGGAATTTTCTGCCTCCTGAGCAAAGAGCTGGTCAGGGAGGGAAATGCTCCAGCTCCCTCTGACCATGCACACGTGGATTTCATGCTGTGGCTGACCCAGTCCAATGGAAAGACAAACACACTGGGAGAGGGAACAGGCTCCCACGAGCTGCACATCCGACCTGCCTCTCCAGCTCCTGGAGGTCTCCCAGGATACCGCTGTGTAGGAAATGAATTTGTGGAAAATTCTCAAAGCCCGGCAGAAGGCTCACATAGTATGTATGTGTATGTAAACCTTGAGATAGGAAATGCTGTCTTAGAAATACTGTGGAATAAGACATTATTGTGAGAAAAATAGAGCTAAAAACAAGTTTCAAAGGATAGCATTGATACACTATGTTATAAATGTTTTAAAGCTAATCATCTAAAATTACTCTTCATAAGTCTCACTACAATGTTTCTTTCATACTTCTGTTTTTCTAAATGATCTACTTTTATTTGCAAGGCTATCCTTCAAATCTTCTTTTTAGTTCTATTTTTCTCTCAATAACGTTTGTCTTATTCCATAATATTTCTAAGTCAACATTTCTCATCTCAAGGTTTACATACACATACATACTATGCAGACTTTCTATCAAACTTTAAGAATTCTCTACAAATTCATTTTGTACACCACTGGAACACCTCTGGGAGGGTTCAAGCCCTGCTCACAGCCAGATGAACCACACTGCTCAGCCTGCTTGGATGGAGAAGGGTGATGGAAAAATCCCAGCCAAAGCCCAGCTGCTGGGCTGAGCAGGGAAATAAAGAAACCAGCAGCAGGCAGGAGCCCTGTGCAGCCCCCAGGGCCATTCCTTGGCTGATAAATGCCCCGGGGCACGGTCAGACCTCACTGCTCAGGCTCTGGATGGGGCTGCCCGGGCATGTGGCACTTATCCTGTCCAGCCTCGGTTAATGTCCTACTCCTTATCAGCCCCCAGCTCGTGTTTGCTTTCACGGCTGGATCCTGGCACTTGCAGTGTAAACTGAACTTCATTTTCCCTTTCTCAGGACTGGCTGCTGCCTACATGGGCTGGACAACGTTAATGAGAAACCAAAGCTCTGTCCTCTGCTGGCTGCAATTAGCGACCTCTCAGTTCCACAGTCCCAGCCTTGGAGGTCTCCATGAAAATGCTGATCGAGTGGGGAGTTACTACCCAATTTGGGAGGCTCCTTCAAAGAAAGGGTGGGGTTGAACCTTGATTTTTAGAGATCGTGGGCAGGATGCTGCCACATGACCTCGCAGCATCCCTGCTCACCGTGAATTCGGTCACAGAGGCAATTTGTAGATTTTAGTGATTTTTCCCCCCCACAGCTTCAGGGAAAAAATTCTCTCAGAGATGCTCGGAGACTCTGACCAGCTCAGCCTCTCCCGCTGCCTCAGTTTCCCCTTACCCACCCCTCGCTCTGCTGCTGGTTGGGAGAAGGGAGGTTTTCCCACTCCTGGGCTCATTCTGACCCGCAGCACATCTCTCCCGCAGGAGGCACAGGCTGTACCGGGAGGAGCTGAACCTGACCTCCGCGGCGGTGCCGCTGCGTGCCGAGGCGGGCTGGCTGCAGTTCCAGCTGGGCATCAGCCGGGACGGGCTCTACCCCCGCTCCAGCCCCGCGCTCCGCCGCCTGCTCCGGGACCTGCGGGAGCTGCCCACCGTCAGCGCCGGTGAGCACACGGGGCTGGGCAGGGCAGGGTCCCCCCGTGCCCCCGGGAGCCTGCCGGGGCTCAGCAGCAGGAGATGGAGCCTGGCGGGCTCTGACGGCTCCTCCCGCCCTTGCAGACTACAGCCAGGATGAGAAGGCGCTGCTGGGAGCCTGTGACTGCAGCCAGGGTGAGTGTGGCATCCCTGCGTGCCATGGGCAGCGCTGGCACCCAGCCCACCGCTCCATCCTCACCTCGGCCAGGGAAACACCGAGCCAAGCTCTGCTCCCTCCCATTAACCCCCACCAGCCCAGCCGAGGCTGGGATCATAGAGCGTGAAGTTATTTCAGCTGGAAAAGCCACCTAGAATGATGGAGTCCAACCCAAGTGCCATGTCCATGCCTTTTTTAACACCCAGGGGTGATTATTTCATGAGCAGCCTGTTCGATGTGGGTGTCAGGACACCAGTACAGCACTGGTTTCGGCTGGGGAGGGAAGAAAAGTCCCCAGGGGGATGTAACAGAGGGGCTGGAGGGAAATCTCTATGGCAGAAGGGGGAGAGGAAAATAAATGGAAAGAGAGAAAAGGGAGAAGCTGGAAGGAGTGACGGGATGCACTCACGGGGCAGGAAAGCCGGGTTGTGCTGGGGATGTAACTGGGGTGTTTCCAGGCAGTTAACATCCCATTTCCAGGAGTTAACACCCATTTCCAGGAATTAACACCCATTTCCCAGGAGTTAATACCCCACTTCCCAGGAATTAACACCCATTTCCCAGGAGTTAACACCCATTCCCAGGAGTTAACAACCATTCCCCAGGAGTTAACAACCATTCCCCAGGAGTTATCATCCCGTTTCCCAAGAGTTAACACCCCATTTCCAGGAGTTAACACTCATTTCCAGGAGCTAACATCCCATTTTCTAGGAGTTAACCCATTTCCCAGGAGTTAACACCCCATTCCCAGGAGCTAACACCCCTTTTCCTCCCCAAGTGGTGAAGCCCAGCGGTGTGCACCTGAAGCTGGTCCTCAGGTTCCAGGATTTTGGGAAAGCCATGTTCAAGCCCATGAGGTAAGGCCAGCAGAGCCCCCCCGAGCCCCTGCAGGGCGGGCTGGCACCTTCCTTGGCACGGACAGCCACCCCACAGCCACACCTTCCCTCACCTGCCCTCGCTACCTGGGCTGCTGAAAGGGTCCCATTATTTTTTTGTTATTCTTGGCTGCTCACCCCATCCCAGGAGCACATATGGATAAACACCAGCGTTCCCACAGCGCTGTTGATGTTGGAAGTTCCTCAGTTCGTGGGTGCCAGGTGGAGAAGGACCTTGGGACACTTGTTCTCCTGAAGGACTGCTCTTCCCCAGCAGACGTTGGGGTTTACCTTGGTTTTCCTTGGATTCCCCAGCGTGTTTCCAAGAAACAGCCATCAAACGGGGGGTTTAAATTGCTTCTGCACTTATTTGCAGCCCCGTGGGGCTCTTCACATCTATTCCCTCTCACTTCAGTGTCCCTGTGTGAGCAGAGCAGCTGGGATCACACCCTCACCCAGGAGGCTCCAGCTCCCCTCCCGTGGGTTTCCATCCACCTCTGCCCAGTGCCCACCAGGTCCTGCAGGGCAAGGAAAGCATCCATGCCCTGCAGAGCCAGGAGGGATTTCCTGTGTCCCAGGAGTTAACACCCCATTTCCAGGAGTTAATACCCCATTTCCAGGAGTTAACACCCCATTTCCCAGGAGTTATCCCATTTCCAGGAGTTAACACCCCGTTTCCAGGAACTCCAAAAAGAGTTAACACACCTTTTCCCAGGAGTTAACATCCCATTTCCCAGGAGTTAACATCCAATTTCCAGGAGTTAACACCCCATTTCCACGAGTTAACATCCCGTTTCCAGGAGTTAATATCCCATTTCCAGGAGTTAAAATCCCATTTCCCAGGAGTTATCCCATTTCCAAGAGTTAACACCCCATTTCCCAGGAGTTATCCCATTTCCAGGAGTTATCAATCATCCCATTTCCCAGGAACTCCAAAAGGAGTCAATACGCCTTTTCCAGCAGTTAACACCCCATTTCCCAGCAGTTAACATATAATTTCCAGGAGTTAGCATCCCACTTCCCAGGAGTTAAAATCCATTTCCCAGGAGTTAACACCCATTTCCCAGGAGTTAACACCCATTTGCCAGGAGTTAATACCCCACTTCCCCGGAGTTAACACCCATTTCCCAGGAGTTAACATCCATTTCCCAGGAGTTAACACCCATTTCCCAGGAGTTAACACCCATTTCCCAGGAGTTAACACCCATTTCCCAGGAGTTAACACCCATTTCCCAGGAGTTAACATCCATTTCCCAGGAGTTAACACCCATTTCCCAGGAGTTAACACCCATTTCCCAGGAGTTAGCATCCATTTCCCAGGAGTTAACACCCATTTCCCAGGAATTAACACCCATTTCCCAGGAGTTAACACCCATTTCCCAGGAGTTAACAGCCATTTCCCAGGAGTTAAGGCTGAGCACCAAATTCCCGTGCTGCACCTAGTGGGACACTGTGTGACGGGCAGAAAATGGAATTAAATTGAGCTCCCACCTCAGGGATAGGAGAGCATCAGACCTGAGCCCTTCTCTGCCTCCAGGGGGGTGTGACAAACACCCCCTGAACCTTTCTCCTGGGGGAAAAAGCTCTTGCCCAAGCAGGTGTGAAGCCCCCAGCCGGCTCCTGTGCCTCCCCAGCCAGCTGGCAGCAGAAGGGTGTGAGCGCTGTGCCCAGCACGGTGTGTGCCACTGCGGCTCTGACCCTGCCCCAGAGTGGCCACGGAGTGGCTGTCCCTGGTGGCCCTGGTGGCCCTGGTGCACTGTCCTTGTCACCACTCAGTTCCTGGCCTGGCCAGGCTCACCCCCTGCTTTCTCCCAGGCAGAAACGTGAGGAGGAGACTCCCGAGGACTTCTTCTACTTCGTGGACTTCCAGCGGCACAACGCGGAGATCGCCGCCTTCCACCTGGACAGGTGGGGCTGCCCAGCCCTGCTCATCCTGCTGCTCCTCCTGCTGCTCCTCCTGCTGCTCCTCTGCCCGGGAGGGATGGGAAAAACAGGGAAAAGAAAAGGAGAATGAGGAGAAGGAGGAGGAGGAGAAGGAGAAAGAAGGAGAAGGAGAAGGAGAAGGAGAAGGAGAAGGAGAAGGAGAAGGAGAAGGAGAAGGAGAAGGAGAAGGAGAAGGAGAAGGAGAAGGAGAAGGAGAAGGAGAAGGAGAAGGAGAAGGAGAAGGAGGAAGGGAAGGGAAGGGAAGGGAAGGGAAGGGAAGGGAAGGGAAGGGAAGGGAAGGGAAGGGAAGGGAAGGGAAGGGAAGGGAAGGGAAGGGAAGGGAAGGGAAGGGAAGGGAAGGGAAGGGAAGGGAAGGGAAGGGAAGGGAAGGGAAGGGAAGGGAAGGGAAGGGAAGGGAAGGGAAGGGAAGGAAAGGAAAGGAAAGGAAAGGAAAGGAAAGGAAAGGAAAGGAAAGGAAAGGAAAGGAAAGGAAAGGAAAGGAAAGGAAAGGAAAGGAAAGGAAAGGAAAGGAAAGGAAAGGAAAGGAAAGGAAAGGAAAGGAAAGGAAAGGAAAGGAACCCTCCTGGCTCTCATCTGACACCCCAGCTTTGCCTTGGCTGCTGCATGAGAGCAGGGGCAGTCCAGGTTGGAAGGGCTCAGATTCTCACCTGGCTGTCAGACATTGTCCCTCCCCTGCATCCAAGTGCAGAGCTGAGCCCTGGGCACAGCCTGGGTGCCCTCCTGGTGAGGGAGGCACACACTCAATCAGCCATCAATGTGTGCTTTGGGTTGATAAACAGCAGCAATGCAGTTTTGAGCCCTCAGATAATGAGCAGTTAACCTGGCACTCCTTCCCAGCAGGGTGTGTGTTTAATAAAATCAAAATTACTCTTCTCAGAAGATGAGGGCAGCAACCTTTCTCTCCTCTGAACACCAGGGGACGGTGATCTCTGATGGTCAGGGTGGGTGGGGATCTTCAGTTTCCATAGGATAAGCAGGCCTAAATTAAGTCCTGTAGCTCAGTCAGAAAGGGAACAAAGGGAGCTGAATTCCCTTTCCAGTTCTGCCCCAACATCCTCACAGTGACTCTGCTTCACTCAGCCACCACCACCTCACCCCTGCAGCTCCACCGCCACAAAAATGAGGCCAGACTGCTTTTGTGAAGTGCTTTGTGGTTTTTAGAGCTGAAAGATGCTGGATAAAAGCAAATATTTTTTTCTCTCTGAACATTGCTCAATAAGGAACAGGCTAAATCCTGTTCTGTGCCCAATTCCCAGGAGCAGGGGGCATTACCCGAGGAGCCAAGCTGAGCATTAGCCAGTTCTCCCCGTGCTACTGACTCAGCAACCAGCAGCAGCTTCCCATTGACTGCCAGGAATGCTTTCCTGCCCCAGGCCCTGAGGTTTTTAAGAGTATTTTTGAGGAATTAGCTGGGCATGAGTGCCTCTGGAGGAGGGGGCGCCTCCTCAGCCACCTTGTACCAGGATCAACGTCTTTGCTCCGCATCAAACCAGCATTGCAGAGGGGCCTGAATGGCTGCTTTGGCCTTTGGAGGACCCTGTTTGTGTGCAAAGGGGTGGCAGAAACCAAGGCAATGTTAGGGAAAGAGACAGGAATGCTGGACAACATCCAGATTGTTCCAGTCGGCAGCTATTAAAATACCAAATACCAAACAGAGCCACATTTTGGTGGTTTCTTTGCTGGAAAGAGTCTGGGTGCAGCGATCCAAAGGCTCCTGGTTTGCTGATGGAAGGGCTGAGGGCAGCACCTGCCACCCCACTGTGCCAATCATCCCTTGGCATCACCCCTGTCCCCTCTGTGCAGGATCCTGGATTTCCGGAGGGTGCCACCCACGGTGGGGAGGCTGATCAATGTCACCAAGGAGATCCTGGAGGTCACCAAGAACGAGGTGCTGCAGAGCGTCTTCTTCGTGTCACCAGGTGGGAGAGGGCTTGGCTTGGGATGAGGGAAATTGTGTTTAAGGTCCCTTCACACCCAAACCTGTGGTGTTCCACGGTGGGAGGAAGGGCAGGGGCTGCAGGAAAAGGGGTTTCAGGACTTGTGCTGTGGTGCAGAAATGAAATTCTTGGGTTAAATGTGCACAAAGACACTGTTACAGATTCTGGAATAATTTCTGGAATCATCTACCAGATCTACTCATTTGGCCTTTTTTTCTTAACCTTTCCCTTAGGACCCAGACCATTGATTTGGCAGGTTGGCATCCATGCCATGCTTTTGGTTTTACCTTGTTTTTCCTTGGCTTTCCCAGAGTGTTTCCATGAAACAGCCATCAAATTTAAACTGCTCTGCACTCATCTGCAGCCCCTTGGGATTCCTCCCATCTGCTCCCCCTCACTCCATCCCTGCCACAAGAAATAATCACTGTCCCATGGTGGGGAAGGGCTCAGCCTTGCACCCTCCTGGAGATCACGGCCCCTTTTCCCTGTTTCCTGCACCCTCCTGTATTGTAAATGCAGGTGAACCCAATGGGAAGAAATGATGATGCCTGACTCAATTCAGAAGGCTGAATTATTTCTTTAATGTAACTGTGCTAAAATACATCAATATACTATATAAAAGGAGGACACTAAAACTACATACTGCTTTCTCTGACTTTAACACAACTCGTGATCCTCTCTGAGAGCCCAGCCCCAGGTGGGTTGGATTGGCCATCAGGCTCAAACAATCCTCACCAGAATCCAACCAAGCACTCACCCCAGGTAAACAATTCTCCAAACACATTCCACATAGGAAAAACAAGGAGCAGAAATAGAAATTATTTTCTCTTTCATTTCTCTCTGTGCACGTGTATGAAAATCCTGAGAGGGAGAGAAATGTGCTTGCCACAGTCCTGGAGATCACAGCCCCTTTTCCCTGTTTTCTGCACCCTCCTGGAATCACATCCCCTTTTCCCTGTTTTCTGCACCCTCCTGGAGATCACAGCCCCTTTTCCCTGTTTTCTGCTCTCCTCCCAGCCAGCAACGTCTGCTTCTTCGCCAAGTGCCCGTACATGTGCAAGACGGAGTACGCCGTGTGTGGGAACCCCCACCTTCTGGAAGGTTCCCTCTCTGCCTTCCTGCCCTCCCTCAACCTGGCCCCACGGCTCTCCATCCCCAACCCCTGGATCCGCTCCTACTCCTTCGATGGAAAAGAGGAGTAAGTGGGTAAATGAGGCTGCTTCCCATTTCTGCACCGCAGGGCACGGACACACGGACAGAGCTGCAGAAATTACCCAGGCCAAGGTTCAGGGAGTCCATAATCAGTGTAATAATTAGTGTAATAACCTATAAAGCCTGGGTATTGGCTGTGTTTCAATTCCAGACTCCTGCATGCACAAGGGGAGATTTATTTAGTCTTGTACATGATGAGTACAAGATGAGTTTTGGGGTATTTTTGGATCATGGCAGAAGCAGCTGAGGGTGTCTCCTTTTCTTCATCTCCTGCAGGTGGGAAGTGAATCCACTCTACTGCAACACAGTGAGGGAGATCTACCCCTACAGCAACAGCAACCGGCTGCTCAACATCGTGGACATGGCCATATTCGACTTCCTGACAGGTAATGATGGAGGGAAAGGACCTTTCCTTTCCTTTCCTTTCCTTTCCTTTCCTTTCCTTTCCTTTCCTTTCCTTTCCTTTCCTTTCCTTTCCTTTCCTTTCCTTTCCTTTCCTTTCCTTTCCTTTCCTTTCCTTTCCTTTCCTTTCCTTTCCTTTCTTTCCCTTTCCCTTTCCCTTTCCCTTTCCCTTTCCCTTTCCCTTTCCCTTTCCCTTTCCCTTTCCCTTTCCCTTTCCCTTTCCCTTTCCCTTTCCCTTTCCCTTTCCCTTTCCCTTTCCCTTTCCCTTTCCCTTTCCCTTTCCCTTTCCCTTTCCCTTTCCCTTTCCTCCCCTCCAGAGACACTTCAGAGGTGCTGCTGTCTCCCCACAGCCCCTCCAATGTGGGGGAACAGGGGATCCCCCAGTCTCCCCCCAGCATGGGGACCTTGGGCACTCCCAGCATGGCAACAAACACTCCATGCAGATCTGAAAGCAAGCTTGGGATGGTTTAGAAAATTCCCTGCCAGACAAACTCTGTCCCTCTGCGTGGCCTTTGCAGGGAACATGGACCGGCACCACTACGAGATGTTCACCAAGTTTGGGGATGAAGGTTTCCTCCTGCACCTGGACAACGCCAGAGGGTGAGGCACTGGCAGGAGGTCGGGGGGGGGGTGAGGAGGAGGAGGAGGGCAGGCTCTGAACTCTGCTTCATCCCCAGGTTTGGGCGGCATTCCCACGATGAAATCTCCATCCTGGCCCCGCTCTCCCAGTGCTGTGTGTAAGTTCCAGCTGCAGCTTCCTTCCCAGGAATGTCCGAGCTGCTGTCACTGGGGAGGTCACCCAGCCCTGCCTCCCTCCAGCAGCTCAAGGAGGACACGGCTAATCCCAGCCAAGGGGTGGGCTGGATGTTGGAGCAGAATCACAAGTGGAAAAACATCCACTGGCAGATCAGGAGATGCTGTCCAATGGATCAAACCCTTCCAGAAAGTTCTAACAGCCTGTCCCAGCCCATCAGCACGAGGTGCTCTCAGGAAGCACAGAAATCTCCATCCAAAATCCTGGTGGAGCTTTGATGCACTTAATCAAGCTTCCTCTTCTCATGGCACGAAGGAGAAGCTCATAATTTTAACCCAAGTTCCCCCTTCATTAATTCACACAATCAGCAGCTGCAAGTTAAATTTAAGAGGCAGAAGCAGCTGATCTTTCCTAGGGTTTGTTTTCAGGACATGTGGAGCTTTTTCCTCACTCTACCTGCTTTTCCTCCCCCTGGGGGTGGTAATTGCACTCTCCTCACACACCTTTAATTTCAAGAATTGTTATTTGCACTCAGCAATCCTTTTAATTTCTAATTGCAGGCTCACATGGAATCCTTCTCTTGAAATTTTGTGCAGTTTGAAATTAACTCTGCCTCTTAATTTGACCTTCATACCATAATATCCACAGGTCACATCATTCCTATTCTTCCAGATCCATCTCCCAGAAACTCCTCTTAATTTAATTCTTGTAAAAAGCAGTGGTAAGAGGACCTGAACACCATGTCATAAGGGCCAGGAACAGCATAAAAACAACTCATGCTGCCTGAGGGAGACACACAAACCCTCATTTCCCACAGGAGCTGATCAATTTGGAGTGGGAGAGCATCTAAAACCACTTGGGAAGGAAGGGAAGAGGTTTTGCTTGAGTAAACACACAGAGGCCACAGATTTCAGCCTGCCCTGACCAACAACCTGGTCCCAGCCCACCGAGCCACCTCTTTGCTCCGACACCGACTGAGCCGTGTGAGCAGGAACGCTCCTGAGCTGGGAGTGCTGGGAGCTCAGGGGTGCTGAGAGCAGGCTGTTAAACACATCCACCTCCTTCCCAGCTGAATTCTGCTCCCAGCCTGCCTTCCAGCAGATCTGAGTCTGTTTTATGTGCCTCTCCCAGCTCCCTGCCGGTCCCACACGTTGAAGCCTGCGGGTCTCCTCTCCCAGGCGAGTGGCACAAATACAGCCATGCCATGAGATGGTCCTTTCCCTGAAAGCATCCAAACCCTCCTGGAGGCACAGGCAGGCCTGGAAGCAGCCCCAGTCCGGCTGCTGAAGTGCCTGGAAGGCTCGGGGTGAAAGGTTCAGCAGTCCAGCCCAGCCAGCGGGTCACAGCCCCCGTGGGAGCGCAGCGGGGCTGGGGCAGCGTCTCCATCTCAGCCACTCTGTGCTCTGCTTGTTTGTTGTGTAACTGTTCCAGCACTCCATCAGCTGCTCCCCACGGGTCACTCCAGCCCGCTCCCCACCTCCAAGCACTGCTGGGACCGGAGCAAACACAGCTGCTGTTTACCCACAGCAGCTCCCGGGCTGGCCCTGCCTCGAAGGACAGCACACAGATGCTGGTTCACATCTGCTCTGGGCACAGCTTCCCCTGGCAGCAGCAGCAGCAGCAGCTCACAGTTGGGGTTTAAAGCTTCCTTGTCAGCCCTCACACTTGATCAATTAATTATTTTTGGTTTTTCAGGAATATTAATGTGGGAAGGTGATGCTCGGCCCTGTGGCAGCAGCACCCTCCTTCCCTTGTGCCACAGGCACGCTGCCCACACACACTCCTGGATATTGGGTATTAGATTGGATATTAGGAAAAGTTCTTCCTGGAAAGGGTAGTAAAATATACTAGTAGGTAGTAAAACACTGGCACAGGCTGCCCAAGGAAATAATGGAGTTACCATCCCTGGGATTCTTCAAATGATGTGTGGATGTGGCACTTGGGGTTGTGGTTTGATGGTGCTGCAACAGCAGTCGGACTTGATGATCCTAAAGGTCCTTTCCAACCTTAGTGGTTGTCCCCAGCACCTGGAACAGCCTTTCCAAACAGCACATGGCCTGTTGGAGCTGCAGAGATCCAGATCAACATTCCCAATGGATGCCCTGGATAAACAACAGCCTACAAACACGAATTCTTGAGCTGCCTAAAATGGACCTGACTTCACCTTTTTCCACCTGAAAATCCTGACTGGGCTGAATCCAAACGGTTCCATAAACATGGACCACTTCGTTTCCAAGATTCAAAGGGCAATAACTACAGCCACTGTTTCATTTCAGTATTATACATGCTGAAGTCAACACATTTCTGCTGAGGATTAAACAAATGATTTCAGAACACTTCATTTCATGCCCAGAAGCATTCCAAGATTGCAGGTTTTCATCCTATTTTCTGTCAAAGCAAATCACATTTGAATCTGAGTACCCCCTAAGGTGAAAAGTCATAGTTACATCAGTTCCAGGAAATATTCCCTCTTTTTGCTCAGAGTTTTGACAGAAGATATTTTCTCATTCATGTCTTTTCATTTACCACCCCCTCTGCTCCCATCTCATAAATGTCATCCTTGGGGAGATGACACCACCCTGCAGGAACCTGGGGAACTGGGTCATCTCTGACTCACTCACTACTGAGAACTTCAGGCATGTTTTTCTCTCTGCTGACAGAAATTTGCAGTATAAACACTCTGGAAAAACAAAGGAAGAAGTAGAGGTTTCTGCAAAAAAAAAAAAAAAAGTCATTACCTTCCAAAATTATAGAATACAATTAGAATAGAATTATAGCTCTTAAAATTATAAAACTTTTTTTCTTAAGTTATTTAAATTCCTTCACCCATCTCTGGTGTCAAGGAGTGTCAGAATCTGAGGTATTGATGATTCTGAGATTGTAGAAAGTCTCTGTCTTTCAGCCCCGCTGCCAAAGCAGAAGCCATAATTGGTCTGTGCTGTTTCAAGGTTGTTTATTCTGTTTATCTCTAACATGTTCTGCTGCCCTGCCGCAGCTCTGTCCTGCAGGGCAGCGTGTGGGGCTCTGCCCTCAGTGGGATGGTACAAACATTAAATACCACAAACTACCTGTGCTGGATTTACAATAACGTGCCAATATCTGTCACCTACGTTGGACAGTGTGTCCCCAGCCTGAACCAACAGAAAAATGCCAACACCACAGTAAAACATGGAGGGCATGAAGAAGGAGAAAAAGGACAAGGCACACCCAATTTCCTCCATCTTGTCCCCTCTAGACCCCTCATCTAGAATCCTAAAATTTTACTTTTGCACCCGTGCCACACTTAATTATTACTGATATCAAACACTCAGAGCTGGTAATTCATCCTGTAAGATTGAAAACTCTTTTCCATGGACAGAGATCACAGACAGTGTCTCTGGGGGCTCTGTCCAGGGGGGTTCCTGACCCCTGCCAGGGTCCCAGACCTGCCAGGGCAGCCAGAGGGAAGCCCTGGGTTCCCACAGAGGAGCTCAGCTGCTCTTGCTGGGAGGCATTAAACTGTCAATTTGGTTTTTTCCAGAATAAAGAGAACGACGTGGCTGCGCCTGCAGCTCCTGGCGGAGCCCGAGTACCGGCTGAGCGCCGTGATGAGGGAATCCCTCCTGCAGGAC
The DNA here is from genome assembly GCF_048771995.1 of Taeniopygia guttata. NCBI lineage: Eukaryota > Metazoa > Chordata > Aves > Passeriformes > Estrildidae > Taeniopygia > Taeniopygia guttata. Next base: position 2,742,916 of record NC_133043.1, read on the forward strand.
CCGCTGGCCCCTGTGCTCACCGAGCCCCATCTCCTGGCCCTGGACAGGCGGCTGCAGCTCATCCTGGCCGCCGTGGGGAAGTGCATCGACACCTTTGGAGAGGCCACGGTGGTGGCCAACGACACGGCGCAGCCCCAGAGCCCTGTGGCGCACAGAGCCAAGCTGGACACTTAGACAGGGCTCAGAGCCAGGGAGAAACCTGCCAGGCAAGGGGCAGCTCCAGCAACTGCTCGTTTCCACCTGCAAACACTCGCAGAGACTCAGAGGGGAAATGTCAGAAGATCAAGAATCACACCGGGCTCCTCTGCTGGTGTTTAAGCAGAGCTCCTGTGCTCAACCAGTGCTGGTGTGGCTGCAGCAGATCTTTACACCCCAAACACAGCTCTGGGGTGACAAAGCTGTGATCTCCAGATCTGGAGTTGGCTGTGCCCTTGGGAGGCTGAGGAACACCTGACCTTGGTTTGGTCTTACTAGAGAAGGACATGAACTTGACCGGAGGGTGAGGGCTGAATAAAGAGATGCCCAAGAGCATTTTCCTCTTAGCAAGTCTTTGTTCTGTGGTCAGGAGTGTATATTTGAGAAATAGCCGCCCCTGGCACAAGGCAGGGCATTGGTCCAGCTTGGGCAGAGCAGAGGGCATTGTGAGGAACATGGTAAAGGTAAGAAGACTTTCAGAAAGCTGTGAGAGCAGGCTCAGAAACAGAGAGAGCAAAAGAACTCAGAGCTCGCTACAGCTGCAGAGTCTGAAAGTAGAAAAGTTCCAATAGTACAGCAAGCAAGGACAGCAAACAATAGTTTGAGTTTTAGGCTTGGCTGAGATAGACTTTAAGACCTCAGGCACCCACACGTGCTCAGTGTCAGGAGCAGCGTCACCCCAGCCCACACTGACCTGTGCTCGTCACACACAGCCCCACAGGGCACTCAAACCACTTCTCTGACCTGCCTGAAGAGCCTGTTTGGATATAGAACACAGGCAGCTCTGTGCTGCCTTAGACCCCAAGGGAAAAAACCCAAACTGAAAAAAACATCCTGAAAATCAAACCACTCTGAGACACGGGACTGTATTTACAATTCAAGAATCCACCCATTTCTGGGGAAAACATTTTGTCAAAGTGAGGGGAATCTATCTCGGGTCATCTCATATCTTTTAAAGTAATTTTCTCCTCATAGCTTTTAAAATCATTTAGGTTGTCATAATTAGCTGGAAAATACAAATGGTATCCCAGTCTCTCCCCCTTCTCCAGGTCTGTGCATTTTGAGGAGATGCAACAGAAACTGGGGACCAAAAAAAAAGCGTGGGGACAGAGTTTTCGTGGGTATTTCAGTTTCCAGTTGACCCTTCACCTCCCAACAACAAGGTTTAAGAATAACTGGATTAGTGAAGCTCTCTGTAATAGCTTTTTCTTTTAACAATTAGGAATTATTACACTGAGCCTTTTGGCAGCCTGGGGAAACTAGTTGTGAACTCTGTTGATAATTTATCATCCTTTAGGAGGAAAAGAAAGCCAACAAAAAACACCAATCTACCAGAAACTCGTTCTAAACTAACCTTTAAGTTAAACAAAAGCCACCTACAGCACTGCAGACCTTCCAGAGATCCCCAAACCCCTCCACAAAAGCTGCCAGGCAGCATTTTAACAGGATCCAGCACCTGCTGCACCAGCAGCAGCTCATCAGCCCATGGGCTGGAATTCTGGCTGACCTAAAGGGAGCTCAGTGACACCAACAAGTGCCTGGATGATGCAAGGAGGGAACAAAGCTCATTTGGCCACAGCTGTTTGTCACTGGAGGTTGTGCTGTGCATCATTTAACTCCAAAATAATCTGATAATGCACCTGGCTCCAAACTGCAAAACCACGGGAGAGCTGCAGTTCTGATCTGACTGTGTCCTACAGGTGCCCATTCATGGGTTTGAGGAAGTTTGGAGTGTTTCTTAGTGAATAAATTCCTCCAGTATTCTGAGGCCATAAAGGTGAACAAAAACCCCACATAAACCCACAAAAACCCCACAAAAACTCACCAAAACCCCACTCCAGGCTCCTTTAGTCTCTCCCAGACTGTGGTTCAGACAAGTCCTTGCACTTCCAACAATCTCGAGAAGATTCTTGACCTTTTTTTCTCTTGGGACTTAGACATTTTTACTCTTGTGGACAGAGAACAGATGAAAATAGGAGGATTTAACTCCCTCTCAGCACTTTTGCTCTGTTGGCTATTTCTGTCCAGAACAAAAAATTCCCAAAGTTTTACCTCCCTCTACCGGTGACTTTTTGTGCTCTCCCCACACAGGACAAACCCAGAATTAATTCCATCTTTTGTCACGGAAAATGGTGACCATTTGCTGCTTCAACAGGAAGCACATGGCAACAGAAGATAAGCTTAAATTTAAGTTGTAGTTATAAAGTGTGTATTTATAGTTATAAGGCTAGGAGCGGAGAGTTTAAAGTTTCACTTTAGGTAATTAAAGTTCTATTTTCAGCCTGTTTTTTTTAGTGGAGGGGATTGGGAAAGGGAGAGCAGGTGAAAGAAACTAATCCACAGATACTTAAATGGCTGGTACACTAACAGGGTTCTTCTTTTATTCTGCTTTACATGACAGATACATTCTTACTGGACCTTCAAAGCTGGGTGACTCAGCTTTCTTGGAGCTGGATGTAAAACACATCCAAGTCTGAGCTGCTTCAGGTCACTCTTCATTTTTCCTTCTTCAGCACAGCTGAAAATCCTTTTCCATTTCCCACCACAACTTATTAATGATTATCCATCACCTGCTCATTAAGGGGTCACAGAGATGGGAGCAGCCAACTTACGTGAGCTCCAAAACTCATGGCTGGGCTGGGAATGAACACCTTGGGAGAGATCAAAGTTGCCAGGAGCCAAACAGGACACAGGTTCAAGGCAGAGGAATTCCCAGGCTGGCACGTGCAGACTGAGCTCTCCCCAGGCTCCAGAGGGAAGCCAGGACCTGAGCTCACCCCTCTGGAGTTTACACCAAGCTAATCCATTAAGCTGCTTATTTTCTGCTGCCTCATTCATAACACATCCTCTAAAGCCAAAGGAAAACACAATGTAGGGGTAGGGAATAAAATAAAAGAGGCTGATTGCATTTAAGAATTTAAATCATTTTATTGCTTTACCTGCCATTAGGACAATCTATAACAAAAGGAATATAATATAATATATTAGCACATACAGTAAATCAGACTTATAGAGTCAGGTAACAATACAAAAATGGTCCTCTGGTTGACTATAGCTTCCTAGGGCAATAGACTTCATCAATTTGCTGAAGATAGACTAGCAAAAATTACTTCTAAAGCCCTGAATGTTAGCTAAGGCAAAACTATGCCAATTGTGGTTTCAAACATATTGAAATTGCACACAAAGGTAAAGCTATAACTGTGTTTAATATTTAACTCAGACTTAGCTGATTTATCTTAAAATCTTGTAGGTAAAACTACAAAAGGGAGTAAACAGCAAGCTAAAAAGATGCAGTAGTGAAACTTGATTAGAAAGCCTTATATAAAAAAAATGTGCATTTTTTTGTGGAGCTCTAACTGGTTTACACAGTTTTTGGCGCTTTAATGTAACAAACACAAAACACATATGAAGAAAAAACCTGCAGAGTCAAAACTTAAGAAAAAAAGTTTTACTCAAAAAAAAAAAAAAGGGAAGAAAAAAATAACAAAAAAAAAAGGTAGCATTTGCTTATTCCTTAAGGACTCTGGCAGAAATCCTCTATTCAACATCTCCTGAATAGAGAACTCAAACCACAAGCATTTCAATCCCCTTCCTGGGATTGCAGTTTCAGAAATACCCTGAAACCTTTTGTAAAGGCTTGATACCCTCAGTATTATTCTGCATGAATTAGCAGACTCTTCCTGATTCTCTCCATGCCTGGAAAAATGTTGGCTTTGCATCCACTCCACCCCAGAAAGGAAATAAAATGAGGGCTCCATCATTAAAGTAGTTGCACAACAAATGCTTGCTGTCACTCCCACATACGAACCTATGCTACTTGATATAAATTACAGTTGAAAGGAAACCTTAAAAATTGCCTACAATTATTGAACCGTGGAATTCAGTAAAAACTTTTGGGAAGTCTTGGTGAGCACAGAGTAATGGAACACAAAGCTGGGAAATACTGAAATACATTTAAGACTCCGCAACAGATTGAACTTGGGGAAAAAAAAAGGATTAAGTAAGTGTGGTGGAAATTCCATAAGCAAGAAAAGAAAATGCACCTTTTGGCTTTGAACTAGATTTATAGTGAACCATTTTTAAAATGATGAACTGACAGCTCTAAAAACTTAAAACAACTCAGTGTTGCAGGAAAGTTCAAACATTCAGTTTTTTTGCCTCACATCCTCTACCAAGAATAACAGAGCTCTACAGACCAGCAATCTTGTCACCTGCAACTGATACTGGCCAAAACACTCAGCATTTATTCTCCCTGGTAACAAAGGGCCACTTGAACTCATGGTGATGTTTTAAAAGTCAACTGAGGATTAACAAAACAAATCACAGGGAAAATCAAATGTTTGCTTTTGACTTCTACACCAATCTAAGCACTCCAACAGTACTAACAGCTGGACAGCTGCACCATTCTTACACCAATCTATGTACTAGAGACCACAGCCAGGCATTTCATGTAGCATTTGGTTCTGGCCATTGGAACAGGAAGAGTTTTAAATGGCAAATCTATGGCTGGAGAAAGAACAAGTGAAAGAGATCAGCTGCAGCAAGTCAGCAAATGGATCAACAGCTGAAGTAGTTCACCAGAACTATTAACCTGGAAAGCTTTTGATTTACACTTGACAAGAACAGAACTAAGCAATCTTAAACCAGCAGACACAGGAACAATTATATTGGTAAATTCCAACTGTGGCTTTCTTAGCAGCTGATGCCTCACGACTGAACCTAGGATTACAGTACCTAGAAAATGAAAACAAAACCCAGAAAACCCCAAGTCCCAAGAAGCTCAAGTACAAGGGTAGCTCTCATGTAAAAAGAAATACAGCAGGTGATTACCACAGCCTTAAAATCTGTCCAATAATTTGAGAAACACCTTTAAAAGAACTTTTTTTTCCCCCTTTGCTGTCACCTCCTCACTCTATGGCAATGGCGTGGTGCCAGGAAGTCTCTCCCTCGCTGAAGCAAGGCTGCCCTGGCCCGAGTTGGACACTGGTGCACAGAGAGAAGCAAACCCCTCCACTGAACTTTTTCTATTAATTTAATGGGACTGAGAGCACAGAAATAATATGCTCTAAATTAATGACAGTGCCATGATAAGCAGTTTATTTTTTTTTCCTTTTTTTTTCTTTTTTTTTTTTTTTCCTTTTTTTTTTCTTTTTTTTTTTTTTTAACTGGACAGGAAGCTGCAAATGCCAGTGGCGATGTGGCTCTGCACAAGGGGAAGAAAGCAGTCTGCATTTGTGAAGCATGGCTTGGACAGGGAGGAAGGTTTCAGACAGACAGTGATACAAAACTGTTGTACTGCTGGATGTTCCTCTTGAGGATATCCGAGCAGGGGCCCAGCACACGCTCGAACCGGGGCCGGTCCAACTTCACACATTTCAAGGGACCACGAGCCACGACGGTGGCAGCACGAGGACGGTTCATCAGCAGAGCAATCTCACCTGGGACAGCAGAAAAAGGCAGCAGAGTTACCAACCAGTGGGAAAAAGAAGCAAAGAAATGACCCTTCTTCACCATAAATTGCAGAGAAAGTAATTCAGGCTTTAGCACTGCTCAGAACAAGTACCTAAGCAATTACATTAAAAGCAACTGTGAAGGTAGTTTAAAAAAAAAAAAAAACTACTCGATGATTTTGTTACTAAAAGCCTGTCCACATTCAAGTCGCTCTGAAAAAAAAGCCCAAAAATTTTTCAGTACTGCATCTCTTTGAGGAAAGTCATGCTTCAATTTACAGTGTAATTTTCCTAGCCAACAAGTAGTTATTTTTCCAATAGTACTGCTCAATTCTGGTGTTTCTAGGAAACTTGGGACAACAAGAGCATGGTTTTGAAGTAAACAAATAAAACATTCATGAACCAGACAGAAGCCTCTGACCCACTGCTGGCCAGAATCGCAACTCCGACTTTGTCATGGGGCAGTGCAAAAGGAGCATTTTGAAGTCCCAATGGATCCCATTTCTTAAGTTTTGCACAAACATGCCAAAAGCTTTGTTTCAACTGCTGAACAACATGTTTGGAAATGAAGTTTCCAACAAGCCCCTGTTATCAGCAACAGAAACAACGCCTTACATTCCTGTAACAAGCATGGAAGGAACCAGAGCAGCAACTCTGGGGTTTTGTTTGCTTGGGTTCAGACTTGAGTTCTTTCCATGTTCAGGACTGATGAAAGAACTCTGCTCCTCGGAGAACACTTCTGCCTGCATTATCAGAAGGGATGTTTAAAAGGAATGAGGAAAACTTTTCCTCTGTGCCCAATTTAAACTCCTGAACTCAGCAGCCTCCAAAAGAGAGGCTTGCTAAAGAATAAGGAGGCTCTAAGAGAAAGTCAAACCCCTGAAGGAAAGGTCTGCAGCACCTGAACACAATGACTGTAATAATATTTCGTTTTGGAGTGGGAAACTCAAGAGAACACAGAGGGAAATATTAGAAAATATTAAATGACACAGAATGAAGACTAGTCCTAGATCCTGAGCCAAGCAGGCATTTGGGCAGAGCCCATGCACTCAAGTCCATCCCAATTCAGGCCTTGCAACAGAGGATTTGCTGCTTACATCATCTACAGCTGAATACCTGGACAACCAAAAGGTTTTAGCAAGAGGAAAGAGGGGAACTACCCAAAACATGAGAAAAATGTTAGGGGCTTTGAGAGGGAGAGGTCTGTATTTAACCATTAAAGAGCAGGTTCTGACCAGGTTCCTTTCTGACCTGGAGACCAGAAGGCCAAGGAAGGAATTTTCTTATCTTACTCCTGTCTTCAGCTGTGTAATGAGTGACTACACAGACAAACCCAGGCTGCACAGGCAAAGACAGAGAGAAAGCTACAGGCTGCAGAACAGGAAATTCTTGTCAGGCATGAAGGAAAAAACCTCTGCACAAGGCTGGTTAGACAGAGAAAGAAATTGCCCAGAGAGGCTGTAGGATCTCCATCCCTGGAGACATAGGAAACTCAAGTGGACACAGCCTTGAAGAATATGATGTCATTTAAAAATTTAGCTCTGCTCAGGGCAGGGAGGTCAGGCCAAATAATCTTTTACAATAAAGTACTGTGGAACAATCACACCTCGTGTGCACACCTGAGTGACTCTGATACTCACCCGACACTGAGAGCAACCCCAGGAGTCCAAAACAGCAATTAAGCAAATCCATCTCATCTCTACCACTGACACAGCACAGACAAAATGGTGACAGTGGTGTCTGTAGCCACAGTTGTCACAACATAACTCACCAAAGTAATCAGAAGGTCCCAGTCTGCCCACTTCCACAAATTCCTCATTTTCTGAGCGGCGCTGTAACACTGCAGCTGTGCCCTTCAATAAATGACAGCAGTCAAACAACTGCAACCTCCAGCATCATTCCAAACACTGAATTTCACACAGAGTCAGCTGCTTTGCAGAAATAACTGTTAGGATACCTCAGTTAAAAAAACACTTCACAGTCCTTGCACAGTTCACCTAACTGCTGTATAAGAGCAACTGCTCCTCTCCTCTCTAAGCATTAAACATCTTGAACATTTACATATCTACAGCAGTGACTTCTTCCTGGTTTTCCTCATAACAGTAGTAATATTATAGTATGACTAGCAAAAAGCCTAGAAAAAACACAAACCATCAGACGGAACGCTAGTGAGACATTACCAGCTATCTAGAGGTTTCTACTCTCAGAAAGATAAACTGCTTGCAGTCAGAAACTTGGAACTTCCCTGGATGGAGGGAAAAAGTTTTGCTTTTTCGCTTTTTTCAAAAGTTTCTTTTGTGAAAAGAGCAAAACTAAATCCAAGTTACTGCATGTCCAGCAAGATGATATTTCTTTAGTGATTCTCTGGAAATACATTCTTATGTTTTGTTCCTTTCCAAGTGTCTGCTTAGGGACACAATAAAAAAAAAGTCACATTCTGAGCTTTTAATTTTGAGCTTGCTTACCTCCAAGATAATGAAGAACTCATCCCCTGGCTCTCCCTGGACCACAATCTTCTGCCCATCCTCAAACTGTACCGGTTCCAAGGCATCAGCCACAGTGAGACGCTCCCACTTGTCCAGAGATTCTGCAGAGTTAAGAGTTCATTACTAGGGTGTCTTCCCAAGGCACAAATTACACCTTTGGCTCTGTATTTATACAGAGGTCAGTGTATTTCTGGCTGTATTTGTGCATCAGTGATCAAGACCTGAATTAGGGTTCTTTTGGATTGATGCAGAGAAGCAGCTGTGATGGGTTACCACAACAGCCTGTAATCATCATAATGCTGGGTAACAGCTTCATTACAATGTGGCAATTGATTCCACTCCAGAACAAAAATCTTCTCACTTACCCAATATAGATACTTTACTAAGGAATTTCTCGTACATATTTCTCTTTCTCAAAGTATTTCCCTATAAAAAAAAAAAAAAAAAAGAAAGGACACAAAGTAAGTTTTCTTTCTACTCTAAATAAAATTCCAGACACAAACAAATTTAACCAGACACACAGTGTTCTGTCTCACAGACCCCAAACCCACAAGATGAAATGTTTTGAAATTGAGTTCTCTCAGTAATATTCCAGTTGAGCAACATTCCTGAAGTATTCAGCATTTATTGCAGCCTTATTACACTCTCAGCTCAGTTCAGTACTGGCACTGTTTTGCTCACTAATGCAAGATTCCCCCTTGCCCTGTGCCTGAGAAATGCACGTTGAGTAATCAGCTTTCTGATTACTGAAGAGACAGCAGGATTTGGAATAAATAACTCCAGCAAAGGACAGGCAGAAGGACAGGTACTCAGCATACATGACCCCCAAATCATAAATCCAGGTTTTGAGGGATACTTGCCATCAGGATCCTTCTGTAGCTGTCCCTGTCAATGCCCCACAGCTTGACGTTGGTCTTGGCTTTGACGGTGGCAGCTCGGGGGGTGCCGTAGATGAGGGCGAGCTCTCCAAAGCTCCCACCCTCACCCACACTGGTGGCCCACTCACTGTTCACGTAAACCTGCAAGGCAGAGCATGGTCAGACACCCCTCAGCTTCCTGCTGCTCTCTATTCCCTTGGGAGTACAAGGAAATCCTCACATCTGCACTAAGATTGATCATTTCAGGGTTTTATCAATGCTGCCAACCCCAGTACAATGTGAATTTTTGTTGCCAAAGGGATTCTCTTCTACATCTAATGCACATACTCTACACAGACTCCTGAGAAATAACATCTCAACAAGGTCTGTGTCATAAAGAGCTATGAATGAGCTGGGCTGGAAAATAAAAGTTTGGTTGCTCTTAAAGCCTCCCCCACGCCTCAACTCCACCCTGCATGCCTAAAACATCTGTATTGTGTCCAAATCCTTCATTTTCAAACTCAGTCTGTGCAACCAGACTGAGCTGTTAAGAAGCAAAACAAACTTCTATAAGTAAGAACTTAAAATGAGAAAAGCTGCTAAAGGCATGGTCTGTAGTAGAGGCCTACAAATATCAGAGTACTCTTCTTCTAGGAATAAACATATCATTAATAAACTACCAGGAATGCTTACATCCATTTCTCCTTGATCAACAACATAGAAGTTATCACCTTCATCACCTAAAGAAGAGGAAAAAAAATTGAATATATACTAAACTGAATATACCAAGAAAGAACTGGCATCTCTGCCAACTTTGATGTTTAGACTCCAACAAGGTTGGCAAATTTTTGCAGTTTGCAGGGTGAAACATCACATTTTGCTGATTCCACACTCCTCTCAGCCCCATGAAAGGGGACATCTACTGGTACCCAGGAGATCAGCAGCAATTCCAGGATTCCTGGAAAGGCCAACCAGATCCATAAATTAACATAACATCTCTGATTTCCAGTCATCAAGGGACAATATTCCCAACAGATAATCTTTTCAAGGAAGCCTCATCCTCCTCCAGTGGCTCCAACTCCTCGCTTCAGTATGAAGTGCTTCAGGGAATTGTGTGGCTGCAGCGAGCCTGCTTTTATATTAAAAAATAAAGACAAACTAAGAGCACTAGGCCAGAGCCAGCTCCTCATCCCCAAATGAGTCCCCTGAGAAAACAGTGTCACTTGCCTTGCTGGATGACAGTCTCTCCTGCGATGTAAGTGACAGGGAACATCGCATCAAAGATGTCACTGAAGGAGAGGACACCAAAATCAGACAAAAACCTGCACAACTCCCCACATCTGTATCCCCAACCCATCAGCACTGCTCCTGGAGCTCTCTGTGCTTCCACTGACCACTGCAGAGTCACTGCACATTTGTGACACATTTAGCTCTTCTGAACTCTGCCCTTCCACAAACCTTAACCGCACAAAGATTTCCTCCTACCTCCTCTCATTATCATCGAGATGGGTAAACAGCACATTCTTCTCAATTGCCTTTGCCAAAGCAGCCATGGTTTTATAATCTTTTGGAATAACCTAGGAGAGAATCAGAGAAAGCAAATGGTTAATTTTTCTCATGAAAAATTTCTACATTTCCCATGGTAAATAAACAACTTACATTGCTACAAAACACTGGCTGAGTTTTTCAATTTTCTTCCAAGCACTATAAATACAACCCCAAATATAGTAAATGTTTACAGACAGTTTGAACACAAGGAAAATATAAACTTGTATTATTTTATGTAACTGAAAAGCATAATTCCATGCTCAGTTTGTAAGTTTTTTTGCAGGAGGATGAATATCTGTTCAACCTGTGCTTTCCTGGGAACAGCAGCAAGCCTGCTCTGTCATTAGGCCAAATGTTGTTGCAGCTGCCAAATAACTGGAAGCACATTATATATACCTAAATATATGCACATCTAAATATACATGACTTCAAAGGGAACAGGTCTAAGTAATGCATGAATGGTTTAATTGCAGTTTGGGTTATTCTGTCCTCCAGTTAATCAGACAAACACAGGTCTGCTTTTTACAGCAATTAGGACATAACAGGCTCCAGGAGCTTGGTGTTATTTATCCACCTGGATAGAAGGTGGGTTCAGATAAAACTCTTGGATTGTGGATATAATTTTGAGCAAGGTTTAAGAGTCAGAGCACCTTTCTAACATAAGAGGCAGCATCCTCTTCTGTGTAGACTTCTGCACTGATGGCCCCACGTCGCGATCGGTATTTTACCACAGGGTTGAGGGGGGGAGGAGGGGAGATCTCATCCTCCCGGGAGTCCGAGCGAGAACCAGACTTCAGCTGATTCAACAACTGCTTTGTTTCCTCCTAAACAGGAAGGAAGACATATTTGTGTCACATAATCCAAAGGGGAAAAAAAAGCAGCGATGTATCATGTTCCAGCCCAGCCTGCCAACACCAGGGAGTTTCCTGTGTACCATTATTCCCACATTAAGGCAAACAGGAGACTGCAGCATCTGAGATCAAAGGCCTTTCAAAACACGTGGTAGATGTGCCTTTCATTCCTACCAGTCACATCACAATGGTGTTTATTTTATTGAGTTATTCTTCATTTATTAAACTATTGGTGTGAACAAGTTGATTCTGGTTTCTGCCAGTGTATTCAACAGGTGATGAGGACATTCCACAAATGCTGAAGGCACTTCCCCAGCTGCAAACCCCCAATTCCTCCCCTCAGCTGCGAGGTATTAAAGCCTTTTTGGAGCTGAAAGATAGAGGAGCAATTCCTCAGAAATCCATGCTACATGAGAAGCTTTTGAAAGAGGTTGAGTCATGGACCAACTTGATACTCATTAACCAACATTTATTTTGGGAGAAAGAAACATGAACACTGCTTTCAAAAGGGCTGGAGGAAGGATGCTGGAGGCCAAAGTGGGATTTTTTATGCAAATCACATGCAAACCTTGCATAAGGTTACCCGTTTTCCTTATTTCCTTCAGTTACTTATAGTGTTGTAGTGATACTGTAGAAGAGCAGGGTACTTACAATGACACAAATTCTAATTAATTTGACACACAGAAATTTGATTCTTCAAAAGATTCACCCCAATCAACTAAAATCAGATTAAAAAACAAAGCAGCCAACCCTAGAGTCAGAGCACTGACATCATAAAGCTCAAATGACTTTCCCAGCATTAAGAACCAGGAGTTTGGGACATTCTGTAAAAGAACAAGGACTCATCTGTTCTCCCAGAGCTCCAGGCCTTGTAAAAGCTGGGTTTGTCCCAGTGTCCTTGATCCCAGCTGGGCAGAGGCTCTGGATAACAAGACCAGCCTGAGGGAAGGGCCGTGGGATCGCCATTCCTGGGAGTTTCCATTGCCCCTCTCCCAGAGCCGAGTTCCACGGCCTCACGTTTCACTTCCTGCTCCTTGCCCATTGATAAAATGGTGTCACATATCCCAGCCATGGGAGCAAAATGTATTTAAAACTCATTTCTGTCCTCTGGTTTTAGCGGAACAAGTCTCAACAGAGATGAAATTAAAAATAGCCTGAGCAGTAATAAGTGTTTGGTGTAAACTGCCTCACCATCAACCACAGAACATGCTTGTTCATATACAAAATACTTAATCCATTAAAAAAAGCACTTTTTAAATAAGTGAACACCAGCCTCTGGTTTTTTTCCAGTATTACATAAAATATTAAATATTGTGATCAAAGATTGAAGCACTTCAGCAGCATTTAGTGAGGGAGTTGTTATCAAAACACTCTTCAAGAGACTCCTCAGGGCAATGTCCCACTCAGGGAAAGAGACACTGCACTAACACAAAAAATTATAACTGGTAACTTCTGTCTGACCCAAAATTTAATATTAATACTTTATTTTTAGAACAATAAGTAGGGGATGGGCACAGAAACAAGTTACAGGTGGGTAAAATAATGTACTAATTTGAATAACACACCAGTTATTCTAAATAGTCCATACATACTCACCAAGAAGATTCACCCTGAGACAAAACAGAACCATAGAATGAGAAGAGAACCATACAATGAGGTCAAAAAAGACCTCCAAGATCATCAGCTCCAAACATCACTACATCAACTAAACTATAAATCTCCAGATATTCATATTACACATTGCCAGCCAACCCTGTGCCACAAGATCCTATAATCTCAGTTCTCATCTTTTTAATAGACACCTTTAGAATTTCTGACACTAAACCCCCATTTACTAAACCAATAGATCAGAGAAAAATTACAGCAGGACCTAAAGAAAGGGTGACAGTTGTTATTTACAGATACCTTTGTTTTTAGCCAGCATTCATGAGGAAAACATGTTTGTTCAAGTCTAGAGGCTCCTCACATTAAACTTATCATGGATAAAGACACTCAGTTTGTTCTGTACTCATCAGTAAAAACATTCCCAGGATCAGAGAAATATTTAGGAATAATCTATTTATTACATCCAAGTGTTGATCTGGTCTTTCACCTGGTGAGGCAGTTCAGTTTCCAGTGTCAGCCATGAACTGCAAGCCTCATTTTTCCTGACAAATAACAAATGGTTTTTTAAGTCCATTTCAATTATTCCAAGTAATACTGAAGTGATAACACTTCACAAACTCAGATTGAAGTCTACCAGCTACTGAAAAAGACCTTCACAATTTTAGAATTATGGTGTACACTGTAAAACCTGCTAATTGTCATTGCACCAAACAGAGTCTTAACTTCCTCTGGTTAATTAGTATTTTTTTTAATATTAGATTTAAAAAACCCCAAACATTCAGAAGCTATAAAACCATTTTTTAAAAAGCTCTGCCATAAATTCACAACTGCACAGTATATCCTCCTAAACTAGCTTGTTTTGCAAAAGAAACACTTAGGAAAATGGGAAAATATTCATATATTCAGGTATCTGAGCAGGGCAGGTGGTGGGGAACAGGGACACTGACTACATGTCCATCACACTTCCTAATTCCAGCCTTCTCTAAAGCCTGATGTGCACATAACTGCATCACACACAATATTTCAAGCATGCATTTATTCCAGAGGACAGCCATGTGCAACAGCCAGGATTCACCTGGCAGGCTGCAATAATGATCTCTACATTAAATTTCCACATCAAGCTGCATAACACAGCCCAGCACTGGGGAACTGTTACAGCTTTTAGCAGGTATTGGTATTATCACACCTGTTTGCACAGGAAAGAGAACAAAGGCCTTAGCACACCACAAACAGATAAAATAAAACAATTTCTACAATCAATGAGTAGTAATTAGATTCATCTAACAGCTTTCATAACCCAGAAGAGGACATTTGAATTCCTATAGTAGCTGTAACCACCTCAGAGGCAGCAATTTTAATGTTTCTAAAGAGAAATTCTAAAGCATGTTTAAATTTCTTCAACATATTTTAATAACATGACAGTGAATCAGCTCTGTTTGTGTGCAGTGGAAGAGATGGCTTGTCAAGAGAATGAGAGAGAAAATAGCAAGCTCACTTCAGTTTTCAATGGTGTTCCTTCAAAAATCAATCTTATTAAAAAAAAACTCAGGTTTGAGATACACTCAGAGGCAGGAAAATTCAGAAAGCACATTGAAAAGTTGCTCTGCTTTATTACAGGTGTAAAAGACATGATTTTGGGAGCTGAAGCAGAATGAGTTGCAGGCATTTTTGCTGTAGCAGAGCTGAGGATTGGGTTGGAGGTGGTTAATAACTTTACTGAGCATTTGTGCTCTCCAGACAGGGATGTCAGGAGTTTCCTGCCCAGCACAGGATGTTCACTGCTCTGTTACCTGAGAGTTGTGCAGGTCCCACAGTGCCTGGGTAAACTCAGCCCAGCTGAGTGGGGAAACCAGGCAGAGGAAGCTGCAGCAAGTTTTAAACTCTAGGAGGCAACAAAAAAATGCTCCAGTTTCACTTGTAGCTACAGCTGCACTAGAGGGCACTTGGAAACCATGAGAAAAGACCCTGACCAAAACTGTGAGAGCAATTTAAAGGAAAAAAACATTACCTAACCAATTTTATTTTCAGCTTCAGTGTAGGCTGATCGAGTACACAGCCAGCCAATGTGCACCAGAAAAAAATCATCAACTTATTCAATTCCAACATTCATGTCATCAAATTCAGAGCTGGACTTGTGATCTTGGTAAAAAACAAATCAAGTTCCTAAATACTGCATGTTGACCATAAATCCACTGCACAAAAGCACCCAAATAATCCCATTTTACATCCCCACATATGGATTGGTTTAGGATTTATTCTAAGCACAGTAATGTGGTTTACTTGGGAAAATTTTGTCTGTAGATACCTGTGATGATGTTTCAAAATTCCCAGCCTAGCAGTACTTCAAAACTCAAGAATCCAAGGAGGGGAAGGAGTCATTGTAACAGGCAAGGACAAGGGATTTTTAAGAACCTCATTATTTACTGCTTTGCTGCTGATACACTAAAAAAAAAAAAAATATCAGAGCTCTTAATTTCATAAGCAAAATGTTCCCCAAATCAATTACGAGTTATAGCAGGTAGTCTGCATTCCTTGGTCATTTTCTAGCATTTATCCTGAATACTTCCATTAAAATACAATTTCCACAAGACATATTTATGATCTCCAATGTTAATTTCCTTCTTCATTATATCAGCAATTAGTAACTCACTAGAACAAAGTAAAAAAAAACCACCAATAAATATCTAACTGCCCTATAGAAGTACTGAGAGCATCAACTGCAAACAAGTGCTGCACAAGGTCACAGCTGCATTATTTACTAATTCCATGTTCTGAGTACAGTTGCATCCAACCTTTCCTCTGCACAAGCCTTTAATCTTCCCATTTCCACTGCAGCTCCTTTTCCTACCTGCTTAGATTTCAATATATAAAATTCACAGGTCAGAAGAGTGTAAAATCACTGTTTCAACTCAGAATGCTTTCCATTCCCAAGATCCCAGAATGCTTCCAACAACAACAAAAACACCAAAGGGACCTCAGGGACAAGAGGGACAGCAACACTGAACTCCCAAGAGAAGGCAGAAACAGGCTTGCTCTTCCAGAGATCTGCAATGCAAATACTTCCATTTGTCTTCATCCAGGTCTAGATAATACCACTGGCACCACTTCTGTGCTCTAGCCACATTACTGGAAATCAATATAAGAATCCCAACGCCCTCAACAACATCCAGCAAGGTCAATCTCCAGAGTTCTCCAGCTCCACACACTCCCATGTGTGCTGTGTACCAGCTTCCATGAGTAAGCACTGGGCTGAGATCACACCTCTATCCCAGCTGGATAAGTCTCCTTGTCACCTTATGTTCTGTCCTACAGGCTTTGGTATGACAGGGGTGCACAAATACTGGAAAACAGGATCTGTTTTCCAAAAGCAGCAATTGCAAACAGTCAACACAACTGGTCAAATCTGCAGCTCAGCCCCTAAATGACAAAGATACATTCAAATATAAGTTGTTCCACCCTCCTTTCCTCCCATTCTGTGTTTTTACCTTCTCCAATCTCTCAAAGTACTCTCTGATGAATCCCATGGGTCTTTCAGGTCTCACTGTGCATAACTGCACAATGCAATCCTTCAGCAGCTGCTGGATGTTGTGTTTTTGGATGTAAAGTTCACATTCCCGAAGGCTCCGCTCCTCCTCACTGCTGCTGCTGCTGGAAGCTGCCATGGCTGAAAGGAACATAAGGAGAAGGTTAAGTAATAAATAACTACTGGAAACAAAGATGCTGCTACCTAAAACAAAGTTATGTTGCATTATCTTACTGATACCACAGCAAAAAAACACCTTTACCTACCCGAGCAGTAACTAAGCTAAAGAAAATGCTGGGAACTTATTTAGCACCTGGAAAGAAATCAGAAAAAAAAACTCTGAGGACTCTACAGCCACAGGCAGAAAAGGAAAAGCTGAGAAAGCTTCAACAACTCAAGCCCTGTGAGTGCTCCAAGTCAGGGAAGATCCCACCTGAACTTCCTGCCGCTTGAACTGAGGATTTTGTAGGACTGGAGGCTCCTGTCGGGAGCTGCGTGGTCTGTGTGGGGTCATGGGGATGGACAGTGGCCAGCAGAGAGGTGGGTGGGAGCTGGAAATGTGAGAGGCCAAGCATGACTGGCATTTGGAAGTGAAACATGCTCAGGTTGAAGCCAAAGCCAAAATGCCAGGGCAGAGTTTGCTAACGGAAGTTATGGATTACAGGCATCGCTCCTAAAAAGCTCCTGCGTAATTTAAACCTGCTCATACCTCATCACTTATTTCATGGGTACACTGCAATCCCAAAAATACCTCTTCAACTGTAAATAATGAAGAGTACAGCTTTAAACATCTGTTATGATGCCAGGTTTTCTAAAGACTTCAGCTATGATACTTTGAAAAATATTCTTAAGCAAATTATTCTCCCCTTTCAAGTTTGTACTGGGTTTCTACTTCCAGAATTTGGTAGCATGGGGTACAGGGGGGTTCTGTGAGAAGCTTCTGGCTGCTTCCTCCATGTCCAACAGAGCCAATGCCAGACAGCTCCGACATGAAACTGCCACTGGCCGAGGCTGGGCCCGTCAGTGACAGTGGCAGAGCCTCTGGGACAATGTATTTAACGAGGGAGGAGAAACGGCTACTTCAGCCAGACAGAGGAGTGGCAATCAATGGGAAAAACAGCCCTGCAGTCCCCAGGGTCAGTGCAGGAGGTGCTCCAGGCCCTGGAGCATGGATTTCCTGGCAGCCTGTGATACAGACCACGGTGAGGCAGCTGTGCCCTGCAGCCCAGGGAGGTCCAGGGGGAGCAGAGATCCACCCACAGCCCCTGGAGGTTAATGGGGGAGAGGAGATCCACTGACAGCCCCTGGAGATCCTGAGGGGAGCAGAGACCCACCTACACCCCATGGAGGACCCCACACTGGAGCAGGTGAATGCAGAGTGTGATCCCACAGGAATCCTGTGCTGGGGTGGTTTTCTGGCAGGAGTTGTGACCATGGAAAGGAAACCAGGCTGGAGAGCAGCCTGCAGGAAGGACTCATGCTGGAGAAGTCCATGGAGAACTGTCTCCCATGGGGGAGGTGTGCAGGATGGAGCAGCAGAGACAACATGTAAGGAACTGACTGCAATCCTCATCCTCTGAGGTGAGGGGAGGCAGAGAACAACAGGAGTAAAGTTACAGCTGGAGAGAAGGGAGAGGACCAGGAAGATGTTTGTAAGATTTGGCTTTATTTCTCACTATCCTACTACAATTTAATTAGTTTCATTTATTACCAGTTTCCCCGAGTGGAGTCTGTTTTGCCCACAATGGCAAGTGGTAAGTGACCTCTCCCTTATCTCAGTCCAGGAGCCTTTCCTTATATTTTCCTTCTGCTGTTGAGTTGAAGAGGGCAGTGGTGGAGCAGTTTTGATGGGTGCTTAGCATCTAGCCTGGCTTGGCCCACCACAGGGTTGTAAAACCATTTTAGATATATTTTTTACGTGTATATGTATATAGACACACATTTCATGTCATTTTTTTCATAAGAAAATTGACACTGTAAGAGTTAAAGAAACAGGAAATAATTTCTCAGGGCATTTTTGGATGAAATATAAAGAAAGTTACCTGCTACAGGGAGTGTGGCAACACCTTATTTATATGCAGAAAGATATGTTGATCCCGGGATCAGCTTTTGAAAGGGAAAAAATGGATTCAGTCAAAAGAATTTTGAGAAATGACAAGTCACTGAAGTCACATCATGGGTTTTATCCTGCTGAGGCTGAGCAGGAAAACCCAGGGCACAGAGACAACAGAACAACGTGCCCCTCTGAATTCTGCTGCTGGAGATTACAGAAGGCTTGGATTTAATATGGAATTACCAACACTTCACGCAGGTGTCGTGATTGTCACGCTTAATCCCTGCTCAAGGACGGACACACACACACGTGTACTGTGCGTTGCATAAACACAAAGCGTGGCCTCCCCACGGGCTGAGAAAGCCACGAGAAGTTCTCCAGTGACTCCTTTTGTTTGGCCAGCCCGCACGGTGAAGGTCAGCGCTAATTAACCGAGCCCGGTGGTTCCGTGAGCGGCCACGGCCACGCCAGGAGGGCAGGAGCGCTGCAGGAAATGCGGCATCACGGGCAAAATGAAAACTCCGGGATTTATTCCTACAAGCCATTCTTTCTGCACGTCCCCAAAGCTTCCCCGAGCTCCCCAAGGCGTGGCTGCCCCTCCCAGCCCAGCCCAGCCCGTCCCTCACGCAGCGCGGGGCTGCGGCCGCTTCAGACCCGGCAGCACCGACCCGGTACCGCCGGGGCGGGGACGGAGCCGCGGGGGCACAGCCGGCACAAAGGCCCGGCAGCGCCGCGGGGCTCGGCCCACAGCCCGCGGGGGCCCCTCGGACACCGGCCCGAGAAGGCGCCGCTGCCCTCACAGCACCCCCAGAGCCGCGGCCCCGGCTCCGCTCCCTCCGCCGCGCCGGGCCGGCCCCGCCCCAAGGCCGCAGCCTCCCGCTCCGCGCCCGTCCCGCCCGGCTCTCGTGGCCCCCGGCCCCGCCGCCGCCCCGGGGCCGCCCGGCCGCTGCCCCTGCCCCGCTCACCTGCGGCGGCTCCGCCGGGACCCCCCGCCCGTCCCGGCCCGGCCGCGGCCTCGCTGCAGCGGCGGCACCGGAAACCGACCGGCCGGACGGGCCCCGCCCGCCCTGACGTCAATGCGCCTCGCTCTCGCCCGGGCCCGTCGCCGCGGTAACCTTAAAGGGGCAACGGCGGGCGGGGCGCGGGCACAGGCCGGGGAGCGGCGCGGGAGGAGCTTGGCGGCTTTAAGGGCGCGGGGCTGGCGGGAACGGGGTGGGGTGTGGGGTCCGCTGAGGGGCGCGGGATACCCTGAGGGGAGAGGGAATGGCTGAGGGAAGTGGGATACCCTGAGGGGAGAGGGAATGGCTGAGGGGAGTGGAGAACCCTGAGGGGAGAGGGAATGGCTGAGGGGAGTGGGAATGGCTGAGGAGAGAGGGAATGGCTGAGGGGAGTGGGATACCCTGAGGGGAGAGGGAATGGCTGAGGGGAGGGGGATACCCTGAGGGGAGAGGGAATGGCTGAGGGAAGTGGGATACCCTGAGGGGAGAGGGAATGGCTGAGGGGAGTGGAGAACCCTGAGGGGAGAGGGAATGGCTGAGGGGAGTGGAGAACCCTGAGGGGAGAGGGAATGGCTGAGGGGAGTGGAGAACCCTGAGGGGAGAGGGAATGGCTGAGGGGAGTGGGGAACCCTGAGGGGAGTGGGAATGGCTGAGGGGAGGGGGATACCCTGAGGTGAAAAGGAATGGCAGAGAGGAGTGGGAAACCCTGAGGGGAAAGGGAATGACTGAGGGGAGAGGGATCCCCTGAGGGGAGCAGGAATGGTCGGGAGGAGTGGGATCCCCTGAGGGCAGTGGGATCCACCAGGGCATCAGCTCCACACCGACTCACCTGGAAAGGACCCGGTTAAAAAATCAGAGATTGTTATAGGTGGAGGGAAATAAATGATATTCAAGTTTGGCAAAGATTTCACTATAATCAATGTAAATCCGCGTAGGAATTATTTCATGTGTCTTTATAGCTGAGATATGCCCTTTGACTCCATTCACTTTGTCTATTCCAAGCTGTAAGAATTTTTTTTAATGATTTTTATATCTGGATTGTGCTGGCACAGGCAGAGCCCATCTCTGGGTTTAGGAAGGAGAAATAATCCCTAAAAACTAGCCCTGAACTGTGCATTTGCTGGTCTTGCAACACAGAGTGTAACTCAGGTTTTTACTCTAATGTTACATCATTTCAGCCAGCACTCACTTGTACTTAACTCATACGGGAGAATCACGTAAGGTACAGTGAAAACGACTCTCAACAGCAACAGTTTAATGTATATTTTTATATAAGAAGATGGTGGTGTTTGTGCAGTGACACGCAAGCCATCAGGAACTACCTGCTGACGAGTTTCTTGTTTATTAGCTCTTATATTAAAGAAATAAAGGGTAATAACTTGGGTGAAGATCTTGAACCTGCAATTCTGACAGACCCAGTCCAGCCCCTGAGCTTACATTCCCCAAATCTTCGATAACTTCTGTCTGATCCAGGTTAATTAGAAGCCAGGGTCCAGGATTTTCTGACATTCAGCTCAAAGCTGGTACTTTTACAAGAAATATAAATAAGAGTAATTAATATTTGTGAAACTGTCAGAGTATGGCGTCGAAATACCAAATTACTTGCTCACCTGGTTACAGAACAGTTCCTTCTGTAGCTCAAACCACTGGAAATTTCTGAACACCACAAAAAGTAATCTGCATTCCCACCTACACCTTTCTTTCTCAGTTTTTTACCTCCCCTTTTTTCTTTATGAGCTGCCTGCTAGTGTCACATCTCACTCCTTGTCTGGACAAGTCCCGGTGCTGTTTTGGGATAGATCCCATCTGGAGCAAAGCTCTGCCCATGTGTAAAACCTGTTCTGCAACATCCTCTTTCTTAGGGAAACAAGTATTCCTGTTGTGCTTGATGTGATCCCTGCTGGAGTCCTGGAGCCAGGAGAGCGAGGAGGGGAACAGAACCAGCTTCCAGGAGGAGTCTTGTGAAGGCACTGGACACAGCTTCCCCTGGTGAGTCAGCACTGGTTGGTCTCTCAAAATGAAATCACACTTCCATATGCTGATGCTCCTACGTCCCTGTGTGTTAATTCTCACACCACCGAAGACGTAAGGGAAATTAGAAGCAAACAAAGCCCTGTTCCATTTGGTCTGGTCTGAATTAAAGTCAGATCCTGGTCTTAACCATCTAATTAAACACTCCTGAGTAAATAACTCGCATTACCGTCAGCGCTATTCCCACAACTTTGATTTCAAACTACTTCATGCATCAGTTTCTGATGGAGCAATCTGCTGCCCAGGGCTGTGGCTGCTGGAGAGCAGAGGAGAGCTCAGGGGGAAAGAGTGTGTGAGGCAAGGTGAGAAATAAGAGCACAGACGTCACCCACCCCTGCTGCGTGCGTGGAACAGAAAGAGCTGCTTGAAAGGTCAGTGGCAGACAAATCAACAGTGCCTGTGGGGAGCTGAGGTGCTGCACAGGATCTGCAGTGCCAGGGGCTTCCACTGAAGGTACCACCCAACTCAGGACCATGTTCTGGGAGGCGCCACAGTCCTGGAACAGCCTCTGGGGTTGAAACCAAATGAATAAAAAGTGGCAGATTGAAGCAGCCGGTAGTTTTGTCACACACACACAGATTTAGGTGTTAAGTCAGGCATGCCCATCACCCTTGAGGTACAAATCGGGTTTCAAAGGGGCAGAGGACAACCTGGAACACTCCTGATCAGTGACTGCAGCACGTGCACTGTCTTGGCGTCAAGTGAATGGGGAAAGAAGAAGTTTTAGTGGTACAAAAAGGTTTCATCTACAAACAGAAGCTGCCATTATCCCAAACAGACCTGAAATCTACATCAGAAAATCAGTGGAATTAAAACCTGTGAGCTCTCTGTGGACCATGAGGTGCCAGAGGTAGAGTTCACACTGTATCCTTTGGGCATGGCTCCTTGTATTTTGTTTAAGCTTTAACTAGCACTGAAAATAATCCTCTCTTACTGCTGCACACCTTGGTTCACAGCACCACACAGTGATTCATAGGAAGAGCCATAGATTAGAAACCCAAACACACAAAAATATATTCTCTTTTAACAACAGATTACTTAAGGACATCTGGGTTCCAGGTCAAACTCTGGATCTTGACAGTTTTCAGTGTGACTCTTCGGTGTACCTGCATGCAGGGACAGAAGGACACTTGTCCTTCAGCAGTGCAGTGTTTGCCAGGGAGCCTGAGCCTCTGGGTGAGTTTTACAGTGTAAAATGTGTAATTTTGCTACATGAAAGTTATAAAGAAACAGAGCAAAGAATTTATATGATTCAAAAAGCCTGAAAGACAGTGCTTGAACTTCCTGCTCTAAGCCCAGCGTGAGTCATGGGCTCAGAACCCCCGTGGACCCTGAGAGGTGGCGTGTGGAGGGTTCGGTCTGGCTGACGTCAGCTGTGTGAAATAGTCCCCAGTGCAGAACCAGTTTGCTATGGGCAGATCCCAAACCATTTCCATATGTTACTTTGAAGAAGAAAATGACTGGTAAGACTCAAAACAGAGAAAGCAAGTGCCAAGAAACAAAATGCCCTGAAGTGGCCAGATCTAACAGATAGACCAGTGGGGGAATCCATCTCCATCTGCCAGACATGCCTGCTGCAGCACAGCTCTTCAGACTCCCAGCGTGCTTCCCAGCTGGAAGGCTCCCAACACCCAAGGGGCAACACTGGGAACATTTTACCTCCTGAGTCAGTGCTGACGAGCTCAGCATGAGGCAGGCTGTGATTATCAGAGCTCTGTCACACAGCTCTCCTGTGTTGGCTGAACCACAGCCTCTACGGCATTTTTGAAAAAGCCTGGATACCCTGGTTAAATCCTGACATTGATAATGCTGCTCTTCCTGCCACCCAGCCAGGCTGAACTTGAACTCAGTGTTCTCTTTTCTAGCCTAGGGAGTTCTGTCCTAGATCAGATTAGCCTCCATCTCAACAGCAGAGCAAGAAGTCTTTAAGCAGCCTCCTGACAATGTTTGTTGGGAACTCCTTGTTCAGGTGTCTCTGCACTCCAAGGACTCTCCCTCTCCTCAGCTCCAGATGAGGACAGGCATTAATGCAGTGGGAAACAGTTCCAGGTCAGGGTTTGGCTGCCCCACAAGACATGGGAGATAGAAAACAGCACCTGAAGTGGGGCAAAAAAAGCTGCTGCAAGGCTCATGCCTCCAGAGAGAAGGAAGGAGATGGGAGAGCAGCAGGTCTGTGCTTCCTGCAGTTTGGATCTGAGCAGGCTTTGTCCTGCATCATTAACTTCCTACAACCTCTGGGCAGCCTCAGCAGTTCATGAACTGCCCAAGCATCTGCAAATGTTATTCTTCACTTCGAGATCTCTCTGACACAGACCAAATTAAAGAGCACCGAGATAGTGTGCAACTACTGATGACTTCTTTTCCGAGTATGCCTGTGAAATACTCCCAGTGTTTCTTTTGTAACAGAATGTAAATACCCTCATTGAAAAGAATCCTCAGTTCTTCTGCTTTTAACACAGTCTGGGGAGAGCTCCCTCTCTGAGTATCATCTGGGACACAGTTCTTCTGCAAAATAAATGCACACATAAAAGCATTCAAAACATTTGAATTTGCTTATGTGCTTTTCTCGGTGCAAAGCAGGTGGCAAAGTAAACACATTGGTCAGATCCACTCTCCTTGGTCTGGACTGACATCCAAACAATGTCTGGACCAACATCTAACAAACTGGCTACAGAATCAAGCCATTTCTGAGGCAAGTTGCTGCCTCCCTCCCACAAGATAATAGAGCATTTTCCCAGATGGAAGGAACCCACTTGAAAAACAAAAGGTCTTTGAAATGTCAGCTCAGGCTTGCTTGGCCCGCACTGTGTGCCCACAGGAAAACGATAGAGCCTTTTTTCATTCTCCAGCTGTAACACTTTCATCTGAAGCAGCACGATGATTAAGAATTGCAGTTCTAGATTCCTGCTCTCCTACTGATTTCCAGCCTCTCCTGTGGAAGTCATTTAGGCTCACTCTATCTCCAGCACAATGAGGATAAAAGCACTCTCTGGGCTGAGCATGGATCCAAGCTCATGAGAGGTTTGCATGCTCCAGTAATGGGGATCAGTAATTGAACTGCTTGAACAAGCTCCAAGCCAGTCACAGGAGAACTGATCCAGTGTGGCTGGCAAACTTGTCAGGACATGGCATCCACATGGATGGAGGCTCCCTTGGCTCTGTGGGCACCACAGTGCTGTGGGCAGTGTAGGTGCTACCCTGCATTCTCTGTTTGAGCTCTGCTATTAATGCATTTATTACACCAACATTTTGTGCCACTTCTCCAAACCCCTCCTTGTCTCCTCTAGCATGGAAGAGGAGAAAGTCCCCCAGGTGATAAATCTTCCATGCTAAGAGCTTGGGCAGTGAGCCTACCTCTCCCAAAATTCTCCCTCCCAGCTGCTCCCTGCTCTGCTCACACCAGGCTGTGTGGGAACCCAACGTTCCTCTGGCTGTCAGGACCTCCGTATGTTCCCAGTCCCCCTCTCACAATGCAACTGTTCTGATCTCTCATGTCAGAACATTTTTTGATCTTTAGATAATTACAGAGGAATTATAATTTGTGCTGTATCCAAGAGTTAAAGGGAAGGCAAAAGTTTCTCTCTCCCACTTTTAACCCATTTGCTCTCTGTAAAGGTCTTATGATTCTCAGCTGAAAACACTCCAAGACTTTCAAGAGTCCAGTGTGCACCCCCAAGAGCCAGGAAGATGAGCCACCCTTGGCCTGTGTCACTCCTGTGAGCAGTGTCAGGCCCCCAGGGAGATAATTCATGACCAGGGCAAGTGTGATGTCCTAATGCTACTTAGGGAAATGGAGCATTTGCCAGAGCGAGGACAAGATAAGGAACATTAATCCATTTTACAAGGAATGCAACATCCAGTTGTGAGCTCTCCCCTGACCTCATCAAGCACAGCTCCCTCCCTGGCAGGACCTGGGACAGGGTCAGCACCTAAAACAGAAAAGGAACAAGCACCAAAAGCAAAGCTCACAAAGCCTTGCTGACATCCTGGCTGTGGAGTCTGCCACTCTCCTGTTCTTCCTGGCTGATGCCAGTGCCAGCACAGGGCTCTCAGGGTCCCCATGAATCTGTCCCAATTTCTGTACCTTAAACAGCGGGCAAAGAATTCCCTGTGCACAGAGCACACACATCTCCCCTGTGTCCCCCTTCCCCTCCCCACTCCATGTTAGAACCTGTCCAGACAATTTAGCAAGACAAGCCAGTCTGCTGGTGACTCTCACAAATGTGTTCTGTCCATTGGTTTTTACTTTCCCACAATTTTGTATTTAATACAGGATTTATTTACAATATAAAAAGAAAAAAAGTCTTTGAAGTGATGACTTCTGTGGTACCTGCATCTTGTGATCAGAATTCTTCCAAACTCAGAACGGCCTTTGACAACCAATCCAGCTCTCTGCTTTCTTCTCACCTTTCCATTGCATGAGGGGAAAAATCTCCTTATCTGCCCTAACAGAAACAACAAGTAAAGTCATCAAAGCACAAGGAGAGTGCAGTGTAAACTCCACTTTCCCTTCTGTAGCATTCCATTAGCAGGGCAGCTCAACTCTCTCTGATGTCAGTGCTTCTTCCTGCAGCAGGCGTGCAGGGAACCCACTGGATAATCCAAGGAGCAGGATTTAATGAGCCCAGTGTAACCCACTGGATAATCCAAGGAGCAGGATTTGACAAACCTGTTGTAACCCATTGGATAATCCAAGGAGCAGGATTTATTGAGCCCAGTGTAACCCACTGGATAATCCAAGGAGCAGGATTTCACGGGCCCGGTGTGGAAGCACTGCCGTGTGTGATGCGATGCTGGCCCGGCGGTGTGCAGCCTGCTTGGGGCAGCAGATGGCAGCATTTATTGTCTGTCTGAGATCCTAAACCAGGCACCACTCGCATTTCAGCGCTCGACACTTGGTGTATTCAAGCTCCTAAAGGTCGGGATGCAGCCCCTTTTTCCTCCTCCACCTGCTTGATACACCCGGGAAGGGTAACACAAAAGAACAGAGCAATGTATGTGCCATCTCTTCCTGCTCCTTCCACAGGAAAAAGTGGTTTCCTTGATCTTAGAAACGCTTGCTCTCCTTATTACACATTCACCTTTTGCCTGTTGATCCCCTACAAGGCTGTAGTCCCTAAACAGGGTTCTGGTTATCAGGAATTCTAGTGAAGGATATAAAGATATTTAACAGATTTAGCTCTGCCAAGACCTTTTTATTTTCCTGTAGCAGATTTAAAATACCAGACCTATCAGTGGGAGCAGGCTTTATCTGAGAGGGAAGAACTTAGCTGGAATTTAAACTCTGAGCCAGGGAAAAGCCTAAAAGCTCTCAAAACCCTTCCCATGTGGAATGGCAGCACACAGGATGCCATGGCTGGGAGAGGCCCTTCTGGGCACAGCACTGGTTTCCCAGCTTCTTCACCTCTGTTTCCTCTTTAAGGCTTCAGCACAAACACCCAGGGTGGAGATCACAAACCAACATCCCTCACACCATGGTTTCCCCACTGGAAAACATTTAAGATCAAATGGTCACACTCTGGACCGGGTTTAGAGTTAATGACTGAGTTGAGGTTGTTGCTGTCAATAGTCATTGCAGTCACAGGATTGTCAGGAAAGGGAGGCCAATTCCTGATATATTATTCCCAGCAAACACATGCATCAGCACAAGGAACTGTCCTTCTAGAGGCTGGCAGGGCTCTCTGCTGGCCATGCCAGACCATTTTCCCCAGGTGTGACATATATTCAGAACCCAAGAAATGTCTTGGGATTTAACTACTACCCTAATTACCACCTCCTTCCAAAGCTGTATTCCTGAAAAATCACTTCAGCTATTTCTTTATGCTTGAGGCACCAGAGACACTTCATCTCTTTACCAGAAATGATGCCTTCTGAAGGCTGACCTAGAACAGAGGCTGGACAGAGTTCAAGTAGGGATTTATTCAAAGGATCTCCTCCATGGATCCACCTTGGGCAGCACCAGAGCCCAGCCAGGGCTGCACCCAAATGAACCAAAATGGCCCCAAAATGCACGAGCGCTCCCGGGGGCTCTCCCTGGGATCAGTTCTGCTCCATTGGCACCTTGGAGTTCATTGTCCCATTCCAGCTTTACCCCAGGCAGTCCCACCCTGCTTGTTTTTCTCTCTCCAGCCCACGCTGTTTGTGCTCCTGGGCTGAGGTTTGGATCATTTGTCCTTGGTGCCCAGCTGGAGCAGGAATTGTTTTGTCTCTGCTCTGTGCAGAGAGCTCAGCATCCCCTCGTGTGGAGCCCAGACCCACACACTGAAGCAGCTCAGAATGTGAAAAATATAAAAACTAAAACCTGAGACTCACAGTTTTCACCCAGAGCACCCCAGTTTCTATTTCACACCCAGCACCCAACTGCTCCAATGTTCCAGGGCACGGATGCTGAGATTTCCAAGGGTTTCACCAGCACATAGCAGCTTTTCCAGCCGGAGGAGCAGCTTGCCCTGACCTCACATCCATCGTGGTGACATGGCTGTACCCAACCTGCTCCAAAGGCCACCCACAATTTCCATGCTGCAGCAGAGGACAAGAACTCCCTGTTTTCTCCCACCTCTGCTGATCAAACAGCCATTGCAGGCAATGAGCTCAAAGGAGGATTGACCAACATGGTTGCATCAGTCAAACTGCAAAAATAAGTTGTTACCCAAGTCTCGGGTGCTTTATCAAGGTTTCATTTTAAAACCATGGTGATTGCCCAAGCAGCAAATATCCAGCTGTTGCTGTTGCTCAGAAATTTTTTTTTTTTTTGAAACACAAGGCAACGTCTCCCTGCCTTTGTTTGTTGGAGGGGTTTGTTTTCTTTTCAAATTTTTTCCTGCTCCACAACCCCACTTCCTGTCTGACATCCCTGTTTCAAAATCCAACTATGCTGATCCACAGGGACAATTTCAGGACATTCAAAAACTGAATTTTTATTTAATGTTTGGGTTTTATAAGAACTTCCCACTAGGCCCCTTGGAAAATAAGATGTTTTCCCCTCAAACATGATGTCTTGAAAATTATTCCCTGCAGTGTCACTCATGTGCTTTGAGTCCTAGGGATGACCCACCATCCACTTCCCTCCAAAACAGTGTTTTGAAGATGTGTCTTTTCCTACTTCCTCCCCAAAATCAATCATCTTCACTGCTGCAGGCTTCCAGCTCCCTCACAGGGGAATTCTGTGGGCGCTCCAAGGCCCCCATGCAGCAGAGGGGGATTAATCCAGGCAGATATATGTGTCCACATGGAATCTGCCTCATGGAGATGCTATTCCATGTGGCTCTTTTTCCAAACGTCCTGTGGTGCACATCAAGCGATCTGGGCCCAATGACTTCAGCACTCACATGAGGATTACTCATCTAATTAGGGGTTTGCAGCTCTGCCCCGGCGTTCCTGTGCGCTGCCGATGTCGTCGCACTGACTCCTGGAATATTTGTCATTTAGTGACTGGCTCGGAGGTTTGTTTTCCTTCGTGTTTTCGTAGATCTGACCCCCCCACGGCAGAAGCGGTGTTAAGCACAGGAGTGATGCACAAATGCTGTTTGCTTTAGGATGTCAACGCTGGAAAAAGACAAAAACAACTCTTCAAAGCGCTGTTTAGCCAAGGAAGTGGAGAGGCAGACTGACTTGTTTTCGGGTCAGCGGTGTCACCACCACTTTTCCCCGCCCCATCCCCTCGCCCACGCCTTCCCTAGGGCCACCGCGGACCCTGCAGCAGCCCGTTGTCGCCGTGTCCCCGTCGCAGCCCCGCAGCGGCCGCGCTCCCCAACATCTGCCCGCGCCCGTCTGATGCAACCACAACATCACCACGTGGCCCCACGCAGCCCTTCCGCGCCGCCAGCCAATGGCAGCCGGTTCCGCCACTCCGGGGGGCGGGCCCGCCACGCCTGCTCCTCATCCCATAGGTCACTCCGCGCGTCCATCAGCGGCGCGCCAGCCAATGGGCGGCGGCACCGCCCGTGCGGCGGCGGAGCGGCGGCGGGGCGGGCGCGGGGGCCGCAGCGGCCGAGGCGCCGCGCCCGCTCCATGGAGGCCGCGGCCGAGGCGCCGGGGGCGCTCAGCTGCTTCTCCTACAACCAGGACTGCACGTAAGCGGCGCGGGGGGCGGCGGGCGGGTCCCCACAGGGACGGCCCGGGGGATTCCCCGTTCCCCTCACGCACACGCGGGCCGCGGTCGGGTGCTCCGGGCTGAGGGTGAGCACCCACGGCGGTGCGGGCCCGGCGGGGCGGCGTTGGCAGCGATGGCCGCGCCGGGCGGTGCCTCCCCCGCGGCCCCGGCGGCGTCTGGGGGCCGCAGGGCAGCGGCGTTCCCCCGGGCTGTGTCTGCTGGGCGTTCTGTGGCCAGCCGGGAGCTGGCGGCGTTGCCCGGGGCCACCAGCACCGCCCGGAGCTCCCGGCGAGCGGCCGTGCCCCAGCACCGCCCCGCCCCGGATAAATGACAGCCGCGGGCCTCGCTGCCTGCGCTGTACTTGCTCCCAGCCAAGAGCCGTTCCCAGGCCGGACAGCAGACACTGCCGGAGCAGCGAGCCGTGCACGGATGTGGCGGCTTAGCCCGGAGCCAGGATCCGCCCGGGTCCTGGGGAACGAGACAACAATCAGAGATACCGGCCTCACTCACTCCTGGAAGTGCCCTTTCCTTTCCAGCTGTGCGTTGGTGTGCCCGAACAAAGGGTGCTCTGAGGGATGTGGATGTGCTGCTGACAGGAACCTGCTGGTCGCTGTCCCCAGGACAAACGCTGTGCATTGCTGTTACGGACTGGCTGCTGGGTTAAGATCTAGGGCTCGCTGCTTACTACATCTGGACCTGGGCAGAGACAGCGCTTGGCAAGACTGTGCACATTACCCTTAACAGTGGGAGCAGAGCTTCCCCAGCCCTGAGAAGTCACTGTCAGTGCAGGTGGATCAGCCCCTGGCTGAGGAAACAGCCCCTTGTGTGACCCTCGGGTCCTGTCTGCATCCTCCCAGGTAGATCTGTACCCGTTTGTTCCTCCAGCAGCCACAGGGCCCTAGGAGAGGATGAGTTTGCTCTCTCTGAGGGTACTTGCCTTCTGTAGGCTGCAGCAGCCTCAGATGGAGAACTGAATTCCTGAGTTTGTTACTCTGTATTATTTAGGTTGGAAACTGAAGTTGTGCCTTCACAGACCACTGTGCCAGGAACTACTCATTTCCCCTATGTCAGGATTTAACTCCAGCCAACTCCTCGCTCAGTGAGGTGGAAAGAGAACCAAAAGGGTGAAAGTGAGAAAACTTACAGGCTGAGATAAAAACAGATTAATAATTAAAGCAAAATCCACACATGCAAGCAAAGCAGAACAAGGAATTAATTCCCCACTTCCCGTGGCAGGCAGGGCTCAGCCATCCCCAGGACAGCAGGAGGACAAAGGCCATCACTCCAAATGTCCTCCCCTTCCTCCTCCTCCATCCCCTGAGCCTGACACTGGATGACCTGGGATGTCCCTGGGGTCACTTGGGGTCAGCTGTCCTGGCTGTGTCCCTTCCCAGCTCCTTGTGCCCCCCCAGCCTCCTCCCTGCAGGGGTGAGGAGCAGAAAAAGCCTTGACTCTGCAAGCACAGCTCAACAATAGCAAAAACATCCCCAGGTTATCAACCCTGTGTTCAGCAGAGAGCCAAAACACAGCCCTGTACAAGCTAATATGGCAAAAAATCCCCATCCCAGTCAAAACCAGTACACCATCCCTGCAGGGACTCTTGCTGTCACCTGGAGGGCTTCAGCTCTGAGCCAGCAGGTTTTTGCTTTGTCTTTGCAGCTCCCTGGCAATTGGAACCACAACTGGATACAGACTTTTCTCCTTAAGTTCTGTGGAGCAACTGGACCAGGTCCATGAAAGCAGTAAGTCTCCTGTTTCCTGGGGAGGAATATTGACCAGCAGCACCTTAAATTTCTGAGAGTCCTTCAGCTTTGTTAGAGCCCAGTTCTTTTCCACTGCTGCCATCCTGACAGCAGCAGTTTGTGCTGCAGCCCAGCATTCCGAGGCAGTTTCCCACTGGAATGTTTCAGGTACATGAGTAGCAGCCCACATGCTTCCAGCACAGCTGCTGGAGAACTCCAGGCTTTTAATCCAGTGTGGTATTTACAAGCAAGATGTTTTTAACAGGTTTTCCATGTAGAGAAGGTCACTCCCAGCAGGCCTGCAGCTCTTAGCTGTGCTCACAGCAGCATGTGGCACACACTGAACAGCCCAAAACAAGCCTGGCCTCATGGAGCAGGGTCTCCAGGCTGCTTCAGCTGAGCTGCACTGAAGATAACACTTCCCAGCTGGGTATGTTCATCACCGGATGTGTTCTCACTGGCTGCAGGAGCCTCAGCAATCAGACACAGCTGCCTCATCTGGAGCAGGGTCCAGGCTCCTTGCCCAGAGTCAGGCAAGGGGAAACAGGTCCCTGCTGTTGACACAGGGTGATGGGCTGAGGCACAACCAGCCCCACATTTCAGTTGTGGGGCAGCCTTTGATCCTCCAATACCCAAAGTGAGCATCGCTCATGGCTGGGCACGCTGGAAATTGCAGTCCCTGGGGATTTTGGTGCAGAGCCACCAGCACCATTGCCTGGTGTTCTCCTCACAGCAGGAGCCATCCCAAAGACAGTCACTGCAATACACAGCAGCCACTGTTTGCTTCCCCAGGGAGGCTGGGAGAAACCAGACACCACACAGAAGAAACACCAAGCCACAGCCAGCTCCTGTATCACCTCAGTAAGCCTCTCACACTTCCCCAGGAAACTCCCCTGACCAAAGGCAGGGAGCTCCTCCCTTTGGATCCCCTTCCCAAGGCTCTAGTGCAGCTGGAGGGCCTGAGGATTAGCTTCAGCTGGGCTCTGCCCAGGAGAGAGGGGCACAGCAGCACTGTCAAGGAGAACTGGGTGTGTTCATCCAGTGGATATGTTCTCTGGTGCTTCATTTCTGCCTTCAGGGGAAGGTTCTTTTACCACTTCCTGCTCCCACCTTACTGCTTTGTGCCAGGCATGAGAAAATGTTCACAAAAATGATGTTGTAACACCTTAGCACAGATCCTCCCCACCCCATCCCCTCTTGAGCTGAGTCTTGTTGCTGCAGTCAAGCCAAGCTGAAGCTCTGCCTTGCTCTCCTTGTGTGCCCAGATGAAATCCCAGATGTTTACATCGTGGAGCGTCTGTTCTCCAGCAGCCTTGTGGTTGTGGTCAGCCATGCCAAGCCACAGCAAATGAATGTCTACCACTTCAAGAAAGGGACAGAGATCTGCAACTACAGCTATTCCAGTAAAATCCTGTCCATCCGGCTGAACCGGCAGGTGAGAGGGGTTAGCCAGAGTCATCCCACTCTGGCTCTTTGCTGCTTTTGCCTTTCCAGCTGGGAGCAGCCTGGGTGGTTTGCAGGGAGGCTGTGAATGGGATTGGAGGGGTGGGTGCCTGTGCTGTCCTCCCAGCCCCACATGAGAGGCCTCTGACAGGAGCTGCAGGGCTGTGATTTCAGCCACCACTGTTTCCCTCAGGAAAATGAAGACAAGGCCTTGTTTTGGTGGCAGTTACACAAAGGCTTTTTGTTATCTGCTTTCCTGCCTGTTCAGGACACAGCTCTGCCAAGAAAACACCTTTCCAGGTTCCTCCCTCCCTTGGATTCCACAGCCTGACTTCAGGCCCACCTCTGCCATCTTGGTTGGAAATAAGACTTTCAAAGTTGGTTACAAAAAGTTCAGGAGTAACTTGAACTCTGTGGATAAGGCAAAATGCTGCTTTCCAAGTACTGCTAGCAGCCTTGTTAGGTTTTAAAGGTATAAAATCCACTCAGGCCACTTACAGTGAGGCTTTTAGAGTGCTATTCTCTGATGTGACACAGCCTCATACAGCCCTGAGCACTTTTGGAGGATTTGAAGTCATCTTTTCTTTTTGTCCATAATTATTTTCCAAGTATATGCCCTAAGAAGCAGAGGACATTTTACAATGAAGAAATAAGCAGTCTGGGTAATTGTATATAATCAGCCTCTCCTCAGTTAGCAACAATGAGACCTGCAGTGAGGCTCTCTGGGCTGAGCTTCCAGGAAAGCTGTCTTTGACCAGGAGTTCCTGCACTACAATTAAATCTGTCCTAAATTGATTTTTTTCACTTAAGTTTACAGTGAAATTGGCAAAAGAAATATTTCCTTTGAATTGCAGATAGATGTGTGTGTGTGTAAAAATAAACTGGGAGGTTCTGCTGAGCAGCTCTAGGAGATTGGTGTGAATAAAATAAATTCAGGCTACTCCCCATGTGCTGCCTGGAGGTGATGCACAGTCCCAGCCTTGCATCCATGTTTCTTGGTTGCATTTTAAGCTGGGGTTCAAATCCTGGGCTGAGCTCATCAGGCTGTGCCACAGACACACCTGGAAGGATTTGAAGATGCTTAGAAACACAGAATCACAGAGTCATTTAGGTTGGAAAAAAACAATAAGACCATCAAGTCCAACCATTCCCCAGCACTGCCAAGGCCACCACTAAACCTGTTCCAAAGTGCCACATCCACACACTTTTTTTAAATCCCTCCAGGGATGGTGACCCCACCATTGCCCTGAACAGCCTGTTCAATGCTTAATAATCCTTTTCACAAATAACTTTTCCCTCATATCCCATCTAAACCTTCCCAATTTGGGTAGGTTGAAGAGAACTCATTATTTCAGTCTACATTCAGGATTTAAACTGGTGCCCATCAG
This sequence comes from Taeniopygia guttata, assembly GCF_048771995.1. Lineage (NCBI taxonomy): Eukaryota > Metazoa > Chordata > Aves > Passeriformes > Estrildidae > Taeniopygia > Taeniopygia guttata. The sequence continues at coordinate 2,777,178 of NC_133043.1, forward strand.
ATTCTGCATGTGACACCTGAATTCTTACCTGAGCTTCTGTAGGAAAGCTGCACTCCACTGGGAGTTCACAGAAGGACAAATCCCAGACAAGGCATTAACTCAGGGAAATGGTGACAAATTAACCAGGAGCAGGTCTCAAACAAAAGGTGCATGTTTCAATCTGTTCTCTCTGTGAAAAAGTCCTCATTGTGCAAACAAGCAAATCCCTCAGTTGTGGGAATTCTTACTTCCAAGGTCCGTGATAACTCTGAATGTGTGAAGGTAAATCCTGAGTTGTCTCAAAGTGGGGAATCAGGCTGTGCTCTGGGACTGCTGGGAAACTCCTGGGTTTTCATTCACTGCTGAAACCCTGCTGAGCTCTTTGGAGAGGTTTGAGGTGTTTACCTAGCTGTGTCCAAACCCATTTCAGCCCCCAAATTCAGCTCAGCTATCTGACCTGATCCATTCAAACTACAGAACGAGCTGGTGGCAGTAACATTTTGGACAATCAGCAATGCCTTGACCCCGTGTAGCAATCACAGCACCTTCTTTGAGGCTCTGTCTGTGTGCACAGTGAGGATAAACCCCATCCCAGTGACCCTCATATGGCCACAGGGCTGCATGGAGGCCAGGAGGGGTGAACCAGCCCTCTCCAGCTCCTGCTGAGCTTGTCCAGACCTCCTCTGCCTCTTCACATCCCCTTTCCTGGATTTTGTCCCTGTGGGCACCAGCATCTCTGGCTGCTGCTTTGCCTTCATGTGGAAGCCTCCCTTCACCTGGACATCAAGAGCAGCCCGTTCTGGGAAAGCACATGGTGGCTTTGCCCAAATCAGCTGTATAAATACTCCTCTGCTTGCAAGTGGATGGCTCTTACTGTAGAAAAGGCAAAGTCTTCCTGGAAATGCAAAATGGCTGTGACACAGCCCCAGATGCTGTGGTTAGCAGGAATAGAAGTGGGAAAGAGTTTGATCTGAGAGTAATGGTGGAGCAAGGCAGAGATTTTTAATGTGGGTGTTTCAAGTTGGTGACTAAGCTCCACATTTAGATACTACATAAGTGGCCTCATTTCTGAAGAGGTGGAGGCTTCCTGGACTTGGATTTTGGTGCTCCAACTTAAGGATGGATGGGGTCTGGGCTTAGGCTTTTATTGGGATGTTTGTAGTGCTTCTGGACTCTTGGCACTAAGGGAGGTGAAGTTGTGCACTTGCTGGGCTTACAAAGCTCAGCCCTTCAGCCAGACCCAAAGCCTGGTCCCAAAAAAAGCCTCTGTGCAAAAAGCCTCCATGGTGGCACGCAGGGATCTGGACCAAGCTGAGACACAAAGCTGAGTGGCCACAGAGATGCTGGCCCAGGGTTAAGGTTACAGCCTCAGGCTTCCCTTTGCCTTTCTGCCTTGCCTCCCCCTGGCCTGGCAGCTCCTCGTGGCTGGCTGGTTGTTCCTGGCAGGGTCAGAAGAAGGGGTACAAGCACATGAACTTGGGAAATCCCAGCCCCTCAGCCAAGATGGTGCAAGGGTGACTGTCCCTGAACAAATGTGTCTCAGCTCTGTGTTCATGCAGTTCTGCAGGGCACATGAAGCAGAGTCTTCCCTGCTGACGCCAAATGGGAAAAGAAGCACTCATGTGCTGGACAGATGCATGAAGCTTAGCAGCAGTGGCAGACCCTGCACCTGCATGTTGTCTCCCAAATCAGGAAGCAGTCAGGGCAAAGGGCCTGTGGAGGCACACGGGCAAGCAGTCAGGTCTTTGTGATCAACACATAATTCCTTAAGAACTGCAGAGGAAAGTTGGGGTAGGGATAGATGGCAGTCCAGGGGTAACCCTGCTGGGTCTTCCTGTTCCTGGGGATGTGGAAGATGTAGAGGAGCAGAGAAGTCAGGTGTTTTGCCTTCTCTCTAAAGCAAGACTGGATGCAAAAACTCTCAAAACAGGAGTCGTACAAACCCCGCTGTGAGAGGGGATGGAGAAGCAGAAGAGATCACATTTCTGTTTCATTTCAGTGTGTGGGAAATTCCTGTTGAGTTTGTCTGACATCAAAAGTTTGGGTTTGGGAAGTGTGGAGCACTGCTGGTGGGGTTCTATGCATGTCTCCTGTGTCCTTGCAGAGGCTGGTGGTGTGCCTGGAAGAGTCCATTTACATCCATAACATCAAGGACATGAAGCTTTTGAAGACTATTATGGATACACCCCCCAACACAACAGGTGAGCATGGGAGAGCTGTGTGAAATGGAGCTTTGGAGAGCCACAGCATTGTTAGAATTTAAACCAGCCTGTGGCCTGTGCATCCTAATCCAGCACTGGGAAGTCAGAAATGCATGGAGGCAGTCAGGCAGGTTTGGGAGAATCAGAGATAAGCAGAGTTGGAAAGGACCTGCAGGGATCACTGAATCCAACTCCTTGCCCTGCACAGCAGCATCCCAACTTCCCACCCTGTGCCCAGAGCATTGTCCAAACTCTCCTTGAGCTCTGTCAGGCCTGGTGCTGTCACCCAGCTCTGTCCTGAGCAAGCCCCTGCTCTGTGCAGAGCAGATGCATCAAAGGAGAGCAGAGATGGGCAGAGGGGTCTGACTTCCCCTTGGGGTCAGCTCCCAGAGTGATCACTGGGGACAGGACACACAGCCAGGCACAGCACCAGTCCTGCCAGGGAGTTCCCAGGAGCTGCCTGCTGTTACTGCATGAGGGCTGCAAAGCAGGGCAGGGCAGGTGGTGCAGCACAGATCCTGTGTGTGTGGCACAGGGTGAATCCGGCTTTCCTGCTGCTGGGAGGGGCTATTTTTAGCAGCAGAGAGGGAAGCTTGGCTGTGTGCCCGGGGTGCTGTGCTGTCCTGCTCAGCTGCAGCATCCTTTCATGGCTGGGTGCTTGGGAAGTTGCTGATGTGCTCACGCTTGGCCTCGGGGCTTTCAAGGGATGCTCTGCCAGCAGCTCCCCTGACCTACTTCAGGTCTCAGCAGATGGGCTCTCTGTGTGGATTAAACATGCTAAATGCTGCAAATATAATTAAAGTTTAAAACCTTCCTGAGAAGGCCCAGCAGCAGGATGGGCAGGGATACCCAGGCCTGGAGCTGTTCTGCAGAAGGGCTGGAGGATCAGGTCATGGTTTAAGAGCAGCAGGGCAGGACTGGGATGCTGCAGATCACAAGGCTGGTATGGGCTTAGTGTTTTAAACCCTTTTTACTGCAGCAGCTGTCATTGAAATGAGCTGAGTGACAAGGGCAGTGCCCCTTTGTCCCTGGGCCACCTGCTTTGGTCCCAAGCTTGACCCCAAGGATGGTGTGTCCAGTAGGTCGGGGCAGTCCAGCCTTTGTGCAGCTTGTTTAGGAGTGGGAATCTGTGCTGGGGGGTTTAGGAGCACATGGAAGATGTGCCACCCCACCGAAGTGTGTGCCCTGGGCACAGTGACAGCAGCACAGGCAGGACCAGGGTTTGCTGCAGCCACACTGGCCAGTCACAGTGAGATCTCTGCCTGTTCCTGGCCAGCACCTGGCCCCTGATCCTCCTCTCCACGTAGGAGAGGAAAATGCCCACAGTGTCCAAGACAGTTGTTTTTCATGTGATTCAGATCAGTGACAGGATCTGAACCAAGGAGGTCACAGCGCTTGGGGTGACTTGTGTGCTGTGGGGGCACATCTTGGGAGCGACTGCAGCTTTGGAAACCACCTCATGTGGCTCCCCCCAAGCCCTGGATGTGCCTGTACCTGCTGACCTGAGGGCAAGGCCAGGTTTCCTGGACACAGTAGCGTTTTTCCACGCTGCTTGAGGAAGCCACCTGTGACGTGGCACTCCCAGAGATGCCATCTGAGCAGTGCCAGCCTGCCTGAGCCCACCACTGCAAGCACCAGCCCTCACCATGGCTAGGGGGCTGGTGATGAGGGGAGAGGAGCATCTTCAGAGGCTGCTCGTGGCCGTGTGATCCTTGTTCTTTGTGTGTCCCTGGGGTCAGCCCAGTACACTCACAGCTGTGTTTTCCCCTGGCCTGGTTTTCCGGCTGCTCTGCCGGCCAGAGGAGCAGAGGGAGCGGGTGACTCACGCCGGCGCTCAGAGCTCGCTTTGTTCAGTCCAGCCTTCCCCGATCCTGTCGGAAAGGTCTGTGCGATCCCCCCGCGCTGCCCGTGCCGGGGATCACCATCCGGAGAGGGCAGGATGCTCATCACAGCAGCAGTCCCTGGGCTATCTCTGCCTTCCTCCCGTCCCTCCCTCCTTAATTGCCGTTTAATTGCCGTTTAATTGCCGGCGCTGTGCTGCTGCCGTGCTCCTCGTGCCTCTCCCGGCGCGCCGTTCCTGGCGTGATGTGCAGCCTCTGGATGGATGGGGAGCGGATCCCTGGGGCCTCTGGCTGATCCTGCAGCTCCTGGCTCCGCTGCGGTCTCTTTGTTTGGTTATAAACAATGACCTAAAACGAGAGCTCCGGCCGATCCGTCCCCGCTGCCGCTGGGCGGGGGCCAGGGCCGTGTCCTGACACGGCACGGCACGGCACGGCACGTCCCGGCTACGTGCGGTGTGTGGCTGCCCCGCCGCCTTTAACCCCGCGGCTTCCTCGGCACGGGGGGTGAGGTGGGACCCCGCGGCGGGGCAGGAAGCTCAGGTCGTGCTGGAGCCTCGGCTCGGCTTTGGGAGCGCTCTGAGCACACGGATGTGGGGCAGGAAGCGAGCGAGGCACGTTTGGTGTGGGACAGGAGTCACCGGGCTGCATCCTCAGCCAGCAGCGGCAGGAGAGGCAGGAAGAGATGCTCTTTCCCGAGGTCACCTGGGGGACAAGTGCATGGATGTACACACATACACACGTATCCATCCGTCCCTGTCTCATCCTGTAATTCCTGCCCACTTTGAAAGGAGCATTTAGGAACCTTTGTGCTCATGTTGGCACAAAACCAGATGGCTCTTACAGGGAAGAATCCCCCCTATGCTTAAAATTTCGCTACGTTCAAGTTCCTTGTGGGCCGGAAACTCCCTGCACAGCTGGCGCATTTCCTTTGTCTTTCTCTGCTTCCCTTTTCCATTCAGAGCAGAAGGAAATGGCACTGCCCTCAGCCAGGCTGCAACAGAGCTGCACCCATGGGCCGCTCCTCTGAGCTTCCAACCCTGCACCTACCCCCTGTGCACATCTGGACCTGTCCAGATGTGGCTGAACAGGAATGCGGTCAGCCTCAGACCCACATTCGCTGTTTCATGCTCCTATTCCTGTCTTCTCCGGGGAGATAGTGCAGGGGGGAGCCCAGAGCGTGCCGAGAAGCCGTGTCTGTGTTCGCTGTGCTCGGGAGGGTGGCAGGGCACAGCGCCGTTCTGTCCCGTGCCAGCAGATGTCCCCACGGCCGAGGTGTTGGGCGCTCCGCGGGCCAGCGCCGGGCCCAGCAGCCCAAAGGAGCCAGAGCCTGAACCCCGCTGTCCTCCCCGCCTCAGCCGTGTCCCTGTCCCCCTGCCAGGTCTGTGTGCTCTCTCCATCAACCACGCCAACTCCTACTTGGCTTATCCCGGCAGCGCGACCAGCGGAGAGATCGCGCTTTACGACGGAAATACTTTGGTAAGTGCGAGGCTCAGCCTTTGGATACCGGCAGGGGCTGAAAACAAACAGAGCCACAGCAAAGCCAACGGGGCCCTTGGGAAGGATGAATAAATACACTCCACCGAGCTGGAGTGCGAGGGAATTGCCTGGCAGGCACATCTGGACATACCCCCTTGCTCGGAGCAGACAGCTCTGAGAGCAGGAGTGCATCTCCCAGCACAGGATATTCAGGGAAACGTGACCCACTGCCCTGCAGCCCGAGGGCACTGCCAGGCTGACACTGGGGTTGCTGTGGGAGCGTCAAGAGCGGATCCCATGGGAATGATGTGGCCAGCACGGTTCAGGGGGGTTGGAGCTGCTCCAGCACAGGATCTGGAGCAGCTTTGCCACACCGTGGGCTGGAGGGGATGCCTGACCCAAAGTCACGGAGAGGGCAAAGTGTCCAAAGTCCCCTTAGGAAATCTGGAAATCCCTGGCTGGATGCAGGGTCATGATTATCTGCTGTTTATGCCAGAGCTTTGATTACATAAGGCTGGTGGCTCTGTACATGCAGCCAGGGCTGAGGATCTGCAGCAGGGGAGGAGAAGAGCACAGGGAAAATGCTGCTGCTCCAAGAGGTGCTGCAAGGGCTGGGGCTCCCTGCAGGTACCAGGGTGGTGTCACTGCAGCAGGACTTGCTGTGCAGCACAGGGAATTGCAGGGAAGCCAGCTGTCATCCCAACAGGGAAGGGCCAGGCTTTGGAGAGGGTGCAGGCACAATCCTGAGCTCTGGAGAGGCAGGGAGCTGGGGTTCTCTGCCCCTGAGGTGAGTGTTCTGTAATCACAGGGGCCGTAATAGCTGGGGAATGAACTCAGGGCAGGGCAGAGATAAACTGCTGAGGATGTTAGGAGATATCATCAGCACATGATGATTCTGTGAATCCTTATCAGCAGGTGTGGATAGGGTGCAAGGCAGGAATGTCCTGCCCTCACAGTCCAAGGAGCAGCATGTCCCTTTGCACTCACGTTCCCTTGTGCCCTACAGAAAACAGCCTGCGCCATTCCTGCCCACGATGGGCCTCTGGCTGCTCTCGCCTTCAACTCCACCGGCTCCAAGTTGGCCAGTGCTTCTGAGAAAGTGAGTGAGTGTGCTTGCAAGTACCCTCCCTCTGCCCAGGGCTGCATCAGCACCCCTGAGCTGCCCCTTCTTACACACAGCCAGCACAGAAGGGCTGCTGGCTGCTCAGTGTATCGGATCAGACTGAGCCCAGCTGGCAAACAGGAGGAGCCTTTGCACATCCTGAGTTTCCTGGGTGTGTCAGGGAAAGGGCTCAGGCTCCTTGGCCTGCTCCTACGTGGTATTTCCATTTGCATTTTTTGCAGGGCACAGTCATTCGTGTATTTTCCATTCCTGGGGGGCAAAAACTCTATGAATTCCGGCGAGGGATGAAAAGGTCAGTTCATTCTTCTGGCAGTGACGAGTATACAGAGGGCTCCCAGAGCCAAAATGTAAACACAGGGACACGGGGCAACGTCAGATCCTGGTGGCTTTGGCATCTTTTGCAGAAGGAAAACAAGAGCAAACATATCAGCTGGAAATGTCACTGTACCAGGCTGTGCCCAGCTCATTGATTCCTTCCAGTGTGTCACAGAGCAGGGAACAGACATGGAGTCACTCCATTTACTCTGTCCTTTCTTTTTTCTTATTTGAAGTTATGAAGTCCCCAAAATTGTCAGAGACCTCATTCTTTCTGAACCTGTGCAGGAGCTGCTGTTTGTATCCCACTGTTCAGCACTTTGGATGTCCTCCCTGGTCTCTGCAGCACCAGAAGCTGCAGTGAGGCTGGCACAGATGTTCCCTCCACAGGCAGCTCTGTGAGCAAGGACATTTCCACCTCTCTGGCTGTTTGTCACTAGCTCGAGGCTACCCCCAGCCCTGCTGAGCAAAGGGATTAGGGAATGGCTCAGCAGTGAGCCCATGGGCTCAGCAGCAGCTGTGCAGGGTGATCCTCACCATGGATGGTTCTCCTTCCTGCCCATCCACTCCTCTGTGAGCCAAACCCAGCAGCTCCCCTTGAATGAATTGCTGTGGGGGTGACCAGTGCTGTCCTTGCTCGGCTCTAGGTATGTGAACATCAGCTCCCTGGTGTTCAGCATGGATTCCCAGTTCCTCTGTGCTTCCAGCAACACGGAGACCGTGCACATCTTCAAACTGGAGCATCTCACAGACAGGTGAGGGATTAGCCTGGTTTAACCTGCCTGCCCCAGGGCTGTCCCTGCTTCAAAGGTCTGTGTTTACACAGCTGCTCTCCATGTCCTCACCATGTACTCTCCATGAGCAATTCCAGCTGCACAGTGTCGTGGTGTCCTGAGGGACTCACTCTTTGGAAAAGCCACACACTGCACCCCTGCTGTCAGCCTCTCCAGGGCTCTGTGGCTTTGTTAGGTGCCACTGGCCCATCTTCTCCAGCCAGGCTGGTGCACAGTGTAAAGGTGCTCCAGAAAACCCTTCACCCACATGAGATCAGGTCTGTTCCTGATATTTTGTCCTGCTGATCATGGTAAACCCCACTGACGCTGCTTTGTGACCCCCTCAGCCGGCCAGAGGAGCCTCCAACCTGGAGTGGTTACATGGGAAAGATGTTCCAGGCTGCCACCAACTACCTCCCTGCCCAGGTGTCGGGCATGATGAGCCAGGACCGAGCCTTTGCCACCGTCCGGCTGAACATCTCTGGCCAGAGGAACATCTGTGCCCTGTCCACGTACGTACTGACCCTGCTGCCCCTGGGCCAGGCCAGCCTTGCCTCGCCCCCCTGCCTGCAGAGCACGTGCTGTGGGTGATGCTGTGTCTCTGTGTGGGAGCTTTGTGGCCTCAGGATGCTTTTCCCCCCAGGATTCAGAAGCTGCCTCGGCTGTTGGTGACGACGTCGGATGGACATCTCTACATCTATAACCTGGACCCACAGGATGGAGGGGAGTGTGTCCTAATTAAAAATCACAGGTAGCTCTGCCTCCTCTCACACCTCATACAGAGGCTGGTATTTTAAGAAATGAAGGGATATCTCACCTGGCAGCACAAAATGGAGCTGTAGGAGCAAGAAAATTAGAACTGAGTTTGGAAGTTAGAAACTGAGCAAGAAAGTTAGAAATTATTGGAGCTACCTGATCTGGCAGATGTGCCTGGGAATTGCATCAGCAGGCGGGGACACAGGGCTTCTTGCAGGAGAAACCTGAGACATCTCAGATGCCCTGGCAGCTGTGGGACATTCCAGCTTAGACTGAGCAGGCTGTGCTTTAGGAGATGCCCCAGCAGCAGAGCTTTGACCATCATGGTAGCAGGAGAGCAAGCATCTTCTCCAGCTTGGAGTGGGTGCTGGAGAGCTGGCTGGGGGTAGGATGGTGTGGAGTGACACTGTGAGCTTCTGTGAACAAAGCCCAGTGCCAAAGCAGAGGAATTTCTTCATGGAAGGGGTTGTTGTGCATTGGAAGGGGCTGCCCAGGGAGGTGGTGGGGTCACCATCCCTGGAGTTGTTCAAGGAATGACTGGATGTGGCCCTCAGTGCCCTGGTCTGGGTGACAGGCTGGTGGTGATCAGTCAAAGGTTGGGCTCGATGATCTCAGAGGTCTTTTCCAACTGAAATCATTCTGGGATTCTGTGCAAACAGAGCCTCCCCCGCCGCTGGTCAGGCCATATGCAAATCCCATTAAGCACGTAACCCCCCCGCACACATCTGGGCTGCTTGGCTCCAGATGTGAAGCCTTTGGGGTGGGGTGAGATGTAACATGTGCTCCAGGCCGGGAGGTGGCTGCCGGCCAGGAAAGTGCCAGCAGCTTTTGGAAAAGCCACAAAACAAAAGCACTTCAAAGCTGCGCTGTCCAGCGCGCGCCGCCCGCAGCCCCCAGCCTTGTCATGTGGGCTCCTCTGAGCATCAGAGGGCTGAAAAGGGCCCTTGGGTCATGAGTTACATTACATCATATGATATCTCTGCTCAAACCCCATCCTAAACTAGCCAGGGCTGCTTTTCCCATCTAGTCTGCTCCTGTTGGAAGCCCTTTGGAGCCCCCTCTGTGATTAGAAACACTGTTTGCCTTTGTAACCTAAAGCTTTTGTGGTCAGTCTGTTCCCTTCTGTTCCCATGCCAGCATTGTCCTCCAGCCGAAGTGGTGCTTCCCCTATCTCCTTCTTCACCCCCTGCTTTCCTTGTGGAGCACAATGCTCCCCTGTCCACAGCACTGCTGGGGCTGCTGCATGCAGTGATGGGGATGGGTGATGTGCTTAGAGGAGATGTGGATGTATGGGCTTGTCTTAGCTGGAGCTGGGGAGGAACAGTCAGGATCAGAACTAACTCTTCTCCCCTCTCTTGATCTGTACAATTAGTCTGCTTGGCTCAGGAAAGATGGAGGAGAACAAAGAAAACGACCTTCAGCCTCCAGTACCTCAATCTTATGCAGCAACTGTAGCCAGACAAAGTACAGTGCCTTCAACTTCGACCATGCCAGGTGAGCACCACACCTGCCCTTCCTCAGGCAGAAGCCACAAAACCACCTGGGGCAAAGTGGAAAGCGTCCCACATTCCAAGGGCTCATCCAGGATCACATGTGCTCTGCACGCTGGGGCAGGAGGACTTTGGAGCTCACCTGGTTCATCCCCTGCCACAAAAACAGGGCACGAGTTTTCTGCTCTGCTTCCTGTGCCAGCTCTGCTCCCTGTGCCACAGGGCAGAGCAGGGACCACCCTTTGGGAGGCAGCAGCTGCTGCCAGGTGGTTTCCAGGTTTTGTAACCATGGGTGTAGAAATCAGGGCTCACTGTTTTTGTGAGATTGCCACAGAGTCTCTGAAGCTGGTACACCTTGCACTAAACTGCTGCAGAAAACACTGGATGACTATCTCATTATATTCCCAAGTGTCAGATCCAATACAAATGCAGATCTTACTCTGAAATTGGTGCTTAGGTTCATGGCAGGAGGAGGAAAGCTGCTGCCACAGGAGCTGGCCATGTAGTTCATCCATTATCCATAGTATCCATGGACACACCTTCCTCTTCCTCAGTCCATGAAGCCAGAGGAAGCAGCTCAGTGCTGAAAAGGTGGTAACAGTGTCCGCTGCTTGTTTGCAGCCCCCTCCCCTCCCTTCCTGCAGTAACACTTGGTGTTTTCCCCTGGCCAGGTTACTCGGAGGACGGCGGAGCCCTGCGGGGGGAGGTTATCCCAGAGCACGAGTTTGCAACTGGACCAGTCTGTCTGGATGATGAGAATGAGTTTCCTCCTGTGAGCATTCGGGACCCCTAAACCTGCAGTGCAGCCCTCATGCTAAGAAGGAAGTAGTAACCTCTCCCAGAAGAGATTCCATTGCCCCCTCCTTGTCCCAGCTCACTGTGAAGCCTAAAATAACTGAATGGGTTCTAGGAACAGTGCCAGGAAAATGACACCCCCACTAAGCAGCAGCTGGGAATGGGGCAAAAATTACCAAACCTGAGCAGAGATAGATCTGAGCTAACTTGCTGAATGGTGTTCAGCCCAGACCTAACCTTTGTGCCTTCAGCAGATTTCTAATATTACCAGGAAGGGTTTTAATTGGAACAAGTTAGAAATAAAAACTTAATACCCCGTTGCATTTTCAGTCAGATGTATTAGTTCATGGAATGCAACTGGAACATACCTGAACCTCACCAGTCTCTTCATTTCCAAGGTAACTGAGAAGGAAACTCCTTTTCCAAGTACAAAGATGAAAGGAATAGCAGAGTTTTAAACCATTTAATGATTTTTATGTGGCACTTTCTCAGTTACCATTGGAAGGAGCTAGTGGATTTTTCAATCTAACTTCAGCTGGCAGTGTCTTTCTGGCTCTTTTTCCTATTCCATACTCATTAATTAAGTATCTAACCCCTAACTGGACAAATGTTGGTGTGTGCTGTGATCTGGTTGTAATCAGTGATGTCTTCATAGCAGTAATGCAGCAGAATACTGTAATGGATTTCAGGTTGCAGCCTTGGCAGGCTTTTGGAATTCCTTACTTCATTTTTACATATCCTGCTGTTGGAGTTTTGCCTGAAAAGGAGGAAGTACAAACCTTATCCCAGGATTCATTCCATGTGCTGAGCTGACCTCTGTGAGGCACCTTCCTCTGAGCTGAGGCAAAGTGTTAGATAAAAGGAGGCTGGCTCATTTTGAGCCAGCACCACCTAAACCCAGCTCAACTCACACAACCCTCAGATTTTTTCTCTCCTTACCTGCAACATTCCCTGCTGCAAGCTGGGAGCAGGAATTTCCCACTTGACCAGCTCCATTACTCAAGAAGGATATTTAAAATATCTCCCTCACTGTGCCCACAGAGAAGGTGATGGCCCAGACCCCTGGAAGGAGCAGCAGGGACAGAGAGAAATCCTTTGTTTCCTTCTGCTAAACCTGCTCTTGAACTCATGGTTTGGGGACAAGCAAATGCCAGCACGCAGGAATCACGCTGCTCCTGCATGAGGCTTCCTGCTGGGACTGTGCTGGATGAAAGCAGCCCCAAACCCCTGCTGTAGCACAGCAGGTGCTGTATGAAATGAACTTTGATCCCTCCAAATCCTGTCATTAACCTGACAGAGCAGTGACAAGTGTATTGTTAGGGAGGAGGTGGTGTGGGAAGGGAAGGTGCTTTCCAAAAATACTCCCTGATAACGGTGCCTGAGCAAATGGAGCTTCCAGATAAAGCTCCCTGCTCTTGGGTTTGGGGCTTGCCCTCGCAGTGGGAGCACTCAGGATGTTTGGATGCTCTGGATTTCACTGGACTTGGCTGTTTTCTCAGCACTTGAGATCTCCAGTCCCAGTGAAGGGGGTTTCAGGCATCGGTCACTCCTGTGCAGAGAAGGAGGGGGAGAAAACCTGACCTTATCCAACAAAAATGTTTTGACAGCGTTCGACTTTGCGGAAACATGGGAAGGGTTTTGTTTGTTTTCCAGTGTGCAACAAAAAGACTTTTCAAAACCTCAAAACTTGTGACAAAATGGAATATTCACCCGCAGCCCATGGTATGGCTTTGAACTCAGACATGGTTCTGGAGAAACAGCAGTGCTCAAACCCCACAGTTTCTCCCCATTTTGAAACCTCTTGTCTTCCCTTGACCTCAAGCAAGACTTCAGAGGCTCAGCTGTTAAAGACTGAGGAAAACCAGCTTCAGCCTGACATAAAATCTGTCAAACACTGCCTGTTCATTAAGTGGAAGGAGGGACAGATCAGAGAAGAGATGAGGAGCCCAAGGAGGACTCATAAAAAGTGGCCTCACAAGAGGGAACATGGATGTTGCTGCTGGTGGTGCCAGGGTTGCAGAAGGAGGTTAAACCAGTTCAGTGACAATTCCTGCATGGATGGGATGGATTAAGCACTCCCAAGTCACTGCTGGGCTTGGGCAGGAAGGACTCAGGTGTTACTGAGGGGGACAGGGGGTGAAGCCAAGGGTGCTGTGCTGGATGTGCAGGGAGGAGGCTGCACAGCCCTCACCCTGCAGGATTTTACAGGGTGGGAAGAGCAAAGCCATCTCTGGCTACAAAACTGTGGCCATTTGGGCTGTTTTTTGCTCACCTGCCTGAGCAGCCACCCCTGGTCTGTGGTGTAGCAGGGAGTGAGGTTTCCAGTGGTGCAGGGAGCTGCTGGGATGTGTTTTGGGCCAGGCAGGGCACTGCAGTTTTGGGGTGGTGCTGTGAGGTTTGGCAAAATAAATTCTACAGAATTCTGCAAGCAGCACAGCCTTGCTGGGGATTCTGCCCAAAACTCCTGGGATTCAGTAGGAAGGATAATTTCTTTCAGCAAATTGGTCAGTGCTTTCCAGGCATAGGTGATCCATCCTGCATTTGGCTGCAGGGCCTAGAGGTGAAGGTTCTATCAGGAGAGCCATTTCATTAAGTCAATTGTGACTGCAATCAGCTCTTCAAAGGCAGCTTCCCCTCACTGATACTCCATCACTCTTAAAAACCATCTTTCTCCCATCAGTTTTGGCTGCTCCAAAACAGTTTGGGCAGTTTCCTGTGCTGCCAAGGATGCTGCTGCCTGGTGGAGGGAAAAAATCCAGGGAGATCTACAACAGGGCAGAAATCAGTGCCATATCCTGGGGTCCACACACCCTTCTGTTGTCCAGACCACAGGTCTGGATACAACAAGGCAGGCTGCAGATTCATCTCTGCCTCTGTGGAAGCATTATTGGCCCAGATTCCTCCTGGCTGTTTGCTGGATGGTGTTTCCCTCATTTTGTTGCATGGATATGGACACTTAATTATTTTAAGTGATTCTTTTTTTAACAGCTGGCTGGTAGCAGAGGAAAGGCCACAGATTTTCCACTGAGGCTCTGCTTGTAATTATGTGTCATGGGGGATGAGGGAGTTTGGCAGAACCTGGCTCCTGCCCTTACAGCTCAGCCTGGCATTTTGGGCAGCTGGGGCTTGCAGGATTAAGCTCAGCTTATCAGTACATTATCAGAGGTCCCTTGGGAATTGTGCCATCCAGTGTCAATGCCTGGAAACCTGGCCAGAGATGGTCCTGCAGCTCGTGGAGAGGCAGACCTGGGAGGAGGAGCTGGCAGAGACCCTCTGCAGCAGGAGCTGTGGGGTTCACATCCCTTCCAGGTCACAGCTGGCAAGGCTGGAGCTGGGGCAGATCTGTGCCAGGCTGCCCACAGGAGCTGGGGCAGATCTGTGCCAGGCTGCCCACAGGAGCAGGGGCACATCTTACCCAGGATCTCTGTGGAGGAGTGGCTGATGGGAGGCGAATCAGGGTCCTGCTGCTGCTTTACTCTTTCACTCAGAGGCTTTGCTGGTGCTTAGGCTGGGCTTTCCCTCCCCTAATCCTGTCTAACACGTTGGAGTTGAACTCTGGGATCCATCCAGAGACCCCAGCACGAACCTTCCCCTCCAGCCACGCCAGAGCTGAGCTTTTGGGGAGCACTTAGTGAGGCAAATGCACTTCACCCCCAGGAACTGCACTCCCCAAAGCCTGGCTCTGCTCAGCCCAGAGCCAGCCAGAGGCCAGACCCACTCACCACTGATCCAGATGGTTCCTGTTCCCAGGACTGTAAATCTGGGGAGGGGGAGAGCAAATAAATAAACCTCTCACCAATCTGCCTTTGAATGGAAAGTAAAACACTGCGGGACATCCCTCCCCCTGCTCCTCCCATGTGCGTAAAACCAACTGGAAACACTCCCTGGTGCTGGGAAAAGTAAGGCCCTTCTGTTTTGATTTTGGTAGATAATCTTGTGCCGTGGAGGTCAGCCGGGCAAGGCGAAGAGGTCATGAGCAGAAGCAAAACACCCACGCTTAGGACAGCTGCTGGGAGGTGCTTTGGAAAAGCCAGGAGTTTCGAAGAACAGATCTGTGAGTCCCCAGATGAGAAAAAAAATATAAATTAAGGTGGGCCAGACCTTTTCCTCTGTGTAAGTGAACACCTGGCCCTGTTAGCCCCTGTTTTAATTTGTGTCTGGGTGGGGTGTCAATGTACTGTATGCACATGGCTCTATTTAACAAACTCTTATGTTAGAACCACAGTGTAAATGCTAATTTAATCAGATTTGTATGTAACCAGAATTTTATATACCCATTTGTCCCTTTTCTAATTTATGCTGTTTTATGTGTATAAATGTACTTATAGGAAGAGATATTAAACTTATGTCTTTGTACAGTATATACAGACTATTTTAACCCAGGCAAAGTATTTTTGCAGTGATATTAGAGAAGATGTCATTTGCTATGTTGAAAGACAGAATAAAGTCACAGTCTGTCCCTGGCAGCTCCTGCTGTTCTTTTTGGGGCCCTAGAGGTGTCAGTCTGGATTAAGTTTAGGGAGTGGGAGGGTTTTGGGGACTGGGGTGAGGGCAGCACACCTGGGTGAGTCCACACAAGTCCTGTTAACGGCCAAAGAAAGATGTGTGTGTGTAAATCAGAATCCAGAATGGTTTCAGAACACCCTCAATCAACTGCTGAGAAATCCCAGTGGTTTCTCAGGTTTCAGTTGCACCTTCATTTCTGCCTTTGCAGCTCCCCAGGCCTTTGCACCTGCCCAGAACGGCCCTGCAGGAGCTGTTTCACTCCATCTGTGCCTGCACTGGGATCAGGAGCTCCTCTGCCTGGAGCCCTGATCTGCTGGGACACCCCAGGGCAGGGACCTCTCCCAAACCCCCCAGTTACACTTTCTCTTTGCTGAGAGCTGATGGGGAGCAGCCCCAGTCCTGTCCCTGCCGCCTGCAGGGAACAGCCTCTCCCAAACCCCAGGATGTCACAGTGCAGTCCTGAGCTCCAGCATGGCAGGACAAGCTGAGCATCCTTCCCATGTGGATGGCAGCCCCCAGGGGCAGCCCAGGATCCCCTTCCTTCCTTCCTTCCTTCCACAGACATTGGGCCTTGCCATGACCCCTCTCATGAACTCAGCAGGCTGGTGGGGCAGGTGCTCTGTTCTCACAGCACTCCCCTCATGCCAGGCAGGAATTTTCTCTCTGCAGCCACCAAACTTCAGGGTCTCTGCAGCAGGAGGGCTGATTGCCCAGAGGCTGTGAGCCCCATCCTCCCCTGCCTTGTGCTCCCACAGCTGCTCCTGTAACGTTTCTGTTCAGAGGAAAACCAAGCAAACTTCCCAAAAGAATCCTCTCCCACAGCCAGCTTTCACAGAAGGTAGTTTTAATCCAAGAGCTGTCTCTTTCCCAGATAAAGGGGCCTACAAAAAGCCTTCCACAT